>NC_139467.1:29176250-30488125 GCF_057233095.1 Heloderma suspectum | reverse complement strand
AACTTCAGAAAACACAAACTTAAGGAGAGGAGGGATGCAAAAATCAGTGAGGATTGAGCATGCCCAGTGAGCCTTGCTGAGCATCTGTTGGGTAGGACAGAAAACTGGGGGAGGAGGGATAGAATGCAGGACTGGATGGCTGGAACCCTGAATTCACTCACTCCTCACCCTCATTCTAACATTCTCTCACTCGCCCACTCACTCCCCTCTCACTGCCTAGAATGCGGCTGTGACTCTAAAGATGCTCCTCCCCACACATTCTAAAGGGCTTGGGCATTATTATAGCAGTTCTGCATTTCATCGGATTTTTGTTGTTGCCGGAAGGTTGTCCCTCCAGTTTGGGGATGCCAACTACTCTTTTGAACCCAAATAAAGATGATGCTGGACAGCAGCCCTCCAGCCTCTCACCTAAAAAATAATCTTAGGGCGCAATCCTATTTCTATTTTTTTTATTTATTTATTTCATTTCTATACCACCCAATAGCCGAAGCTTTCTGGGCAGGTCACAAAAATTAAAACCACACAGCAAGGCATAAAATAATATAAAATATAAAAGCTTAAAACCACAATATAACAGTACAACCAGAATAAAATCTAGCAGCAATGCAGAGATTTAAAATACAGATTTTAAACACCAGAGCTAAAAGATTAAGAAGCTAAGGGAGCAATCCTATGGCCACTAGTCAGCGGCTAGACGGCCTTTGGTCCGTTCCCTGAGAACCGACTGCCACCCCATCCTGTGCTGCCTCTTAGGCAGTGTGGAATGGCCCCACTCTCCGTGCTCAGAACAGGAGCGTGGAGTGACCAAAACGGGGCGTTCCTGGGGGCATGTCGGGGCAGGGAAGTCGGAAATGCTGGTACGACACATCCTACGTGTTGTCTAGCTGCCGCTTCCAGCACTCCGAGGTCCCACAGCTAGGCTGTCTAGCCGTAAATGCAGAGCAGCTGAAGCGTGGAGGGGATGATCCCCTTCACCCTTCTCCTACCCTGCATTGGATAGGCGGTCGCCTCCGAGTTCGGAAGCGGCCACCTACCCCGATAGGATTGCACCCTAAAATGCTGAAATTGTTGTTGTTGTTCAGTCGTTGAGTCGTGTCCGACTCTTCGTGACCCCATGGACCATAGCATGCCAGGCCTTCCTGTCCTGCGCTCTCTCCCGGAGCGTGCTCAAGTCCATATTCATTGCATCGGTGCTGCTATCTAGCCATCTCATCCTCTGCTGTCCCCTTCTCCTTTTGCCTTCAGTCTTTCCCAGCAACAGGGTCTGATGCTGAAATACTGGGAGAATAAAAAGGTCTTCACCTGGCGCCGGAAGGAGAACAACATAGGCACCACGTGGACCTCTCTAGAGAAGTTCCCCAGCATTCCCCAGGCTGGCTGGGGAATGCTGGGATTCATAGGACTTTTTCTGTCTATGCATAAGATTGTGCCCTTAGGAAATAAAATAAAATAAAAATGAGGAGAGGCTGGGAGCCTAGCAGGTGCCAAGAGAGGTGTCCATGGGCACATTGGTGCCCATGGGCACCACATTGGAAATCCCAGCCATAAAATCTTCAGCTGAGGCCCTTCCGTGGGTGACTGTGCCATCAAAGGTTCCACAGGTAAGTCCCAGGGATAGAGCCTTCTTGGTGGTGGCTCAACTGTGAGGTGCTCACCCTGGATAGGGTTGCCTGGCACCTACTTTGATGTTATTTTGGTGCCAGGCAAAGACTTTCTTTTATTTTGGGAACATAGGAAACTAGCTTAGCAGACCATTGGTCCATCTAGCTCAGTATTGCCGACACTGACTGGCAATGTCTCTCCAGGGTTTCAGGCGGGAGTTCATCCAGCCCTTCTTGGAGATGCCGGGGATAGAGCCTGGGACCTTCTGCATGTGAAGCAGGTGGTCTGCCACTGAGCTACAGGCCGTTCCTTCTTTTCCCAAGCTTTTAATCTGATCTGTTTTTAACTCTGCTGATCACTATTATGCTGCTGTGTATTCATTGTATTTCTGCTGATTGCTGTTTAACTGCTGCCTTTTAAAGTGTGATGTTCTAGCGTTTTTATTTTAATTTGCATTTTATTGTAATTTTTATTCATGCATTTATTTATTTAAGCCATGCTAGGCACTTGTTGGAGGGCCGGACATGCATCCCTAAGATAAGCAAATATAACCAGTGTTCAAACGTCACTTTTGAAATTCGGTTTTAAGGAACAATTCAAACAAATCCCACATCTTCAAACTGATTCATGAACTGATGTTGATAATTGAATTGAGGTGGATGAAGCAAAAGGTTAAATGTCAAGTTGTTAATCCAACTTTTTAAGATCTCCCCCCCCAAAAAGTCCTAAATACAGCACCATCTAAAGCTGGGGGTGTAAAAAAAAGATCATATTAGGGTGAAATCCTATGGAGATAGTTGTCAGCCTCTGAACTCAGAGGCTGACAACTATCCAATGCGGGGTGCCCAGAGCACGGAGACGATCCTCGCCTCCATGCTCCAGCCACCCTGCATATTTGACTAGACAGGTGATTTCATTTGTCTAGCAGGGGAGCTTCAGAGCAGGAGGGGAAGCTGTGTAATGCAGCTTCTGTAGTTTCTTCCCCTCCTCGGTCCTGGAACCACCCCCTTTTCCCCATCTCCGTGCTCCGTTTCCAAGCACATAGATGTGGCCAGTGTGGAAAGAACCACACCAGCTATGAGGGGGCAGGGAGTGAGGTTTCTGAACTCTGACATCGGAGCCCTGGTTCTGAACTCGGAGCTTATAAACTGAAAAATGCTATGTCTCCCAGACACTGTCTAGGGGACATAGGACTGCTCCCTCCAGGGGATATAAATTCATCATCATCATCATTTATTTGTATGCCACTTTCCCAAAAAATTGTGCCAAAAATGACTCACAATGTAACATGCATAAAATTGTGCCAAAAATGACTCACAATGTAACATGCATAAAAGTAAATATAATTTACAAGATATCATTTATATATATGTACGTATGTACGTGTGTATGTGTGTGTGTGTGTGTGTGTGTGTGTGTATATATATATATATATATATATATAAAACAATATTAAAAAAAATACAATAGAAGCAATTACAAATAATCCTAATGTTGGCAGGTAAATACATAGTAAAAGTATCAATACAATATCCAGTAAAACAGTACAAATAAAGTAATCCAACAGCTGAGCACTAAACAGGAGAGAGAACAACGCACAATACAGAAATAGGTACAATATATATAAATAAATCTCCATTCCGTATATGGGCTCTCCATAATTAGTGTACAAGCGCAGGTTGGCAGCCCCCCTCTCACTTGTAGCAGCCTTCCTTCCTCTCACCTCTATCACTAGCAGCCTTCCTTCCTCTCACCTCTGTCACTATCTCTCACCTGAGGAGGTAAATTCAGATGTTTGTGAGCAAATTCAGGCTGGGGGATATACTTGACCATTCCCTCTTGTCCCAAATTCATTTCAGCTTTCAAATTAATTTCAGCCAGGATAACCAAGGCTGGCCAAAGATATTTTGCCTCCTGAGGGGAAGGAAAAGATGGTGCCCTCCCTTCTGTACATTCCATGTACAAAAGCTGACCAGTTTGGCGGTTGGTTCAACACTGGGGACGGGACAGCATGCTGGCTTAGAGGGCACAGGGCAGCCCACCCAGCTCTCATCTCCAACGATCCACTGCAGCTTCCCACTACTCAGCATCTGCCGCCTGAGGCAGTTGCCTCACTGTGTCTAATGGTAGGGCTGGCCTTGGTCACTAACATTTGGAGTCCAGGGTCACCTTTTCTTCCATGGATCAACACCCATGAAAACCATCATCTTGTAAAGTCAAGTCTACCTTGATTTCAGAGACAAGATTGGCAGCCAAATGACCTAAGATGTCTCTGTAGTATTCTTTGTCCAGCACCATTTTTATTTTATTTTATTTGCAGTTTAATCTTGAATATTTGTTTACAAGAGGTGGCCTTTAAATCTTGCTGAGAATCTCCCCCTGTCTCCAGGGAAATCTTTGTTTCTCTCCCCGCTGAAACCTGAAATGGCACTCCTTGGAAATTTGGTTTGCAGTTGTTGCTGCTTTTGTGGATCCTGGACATATTATGTTGAAAGTACTACCATATCATTTGTTTATTATTATTCATTTATTTAAAGGATTTTTATTCTGCTTCTCAGCCAAAAAAGGCTCCCGCTGTGGCTCACATGCCATAAGTAAAGCAAGACAGTCCTTTCCCACACACTTGCAATCTAAAAGGACATAGCACACAAGGAAAAAGGGATGGGAAGGGAAGAGGAAGAACACTTTTATATAGAAATGTTTGACTTTGTTTTAAAAATGTGGGTACTGTGTCATTAAAGTTAAGCACGTCTAAATTCCATTGATTTCAATAGGAAAACTAAACACATGCTTAATTCTTGGGAGCTGAAATCTATGGATTTAAAGAGTACCTAACATTGGCCAGGTCATGCCTAAAATAAGAAAGATTGGGGGTTTGGAGGCAGCATGCAGTCAGTATACGTTTTATGCATTTCTTTTATCTTCACTTCTCACATCTTTAAACTGGTTTATCTTGAGTGTGCATGTATCCATGATGTGCCTAAACTCCCCCCCGCCCCCGCACTCCACCCCGACAGTCTTCTCAGTTCTGTGCTGAGGCAGACTCACAAAAGCTTACATTCCAATAAGCCAATAAGGATGCAGTCCAGTTCAAGTATAATCAAAGATGCAATCCTAGGCATCTGTGCTTGGCAATAATTCCCTTTGAATCACTGGGACTTACATCTGAGCAAGCAGGTTTAGAATGGGGCTGCAAAGGCCGTTTTCCCATTTGCTTCAACAATGAAAGATGCCAAAGAAGAAGAAAAAGACAAGCCTGCAAATGATACTGGAGAATGTAGAGAGCTTTTAATGAACTAGTAAATTGCCCAATGCATTTCAGTGGAAACCTTCCTCAGGGGCATGATGATCCAATTTGGGGAGTTCTTCTAGTTAGATGTTGCCTTACTTGTGCCCCGAGGAAGGTTTCCATCCAAATGTGTTGGGCAATTTACCATTTTTATTAAAGCTCCCCACATTTGTTCCATACCATTTTTGAGGCTTGCCTCTTTTTGTTGTCATTTTTTATTGAAGCTCCCTACATTTTCCCATACCATTTTTGAGGCTTGCCTCTTTTTGTTGTTGTCGTCGCTTTTTTTGGTATTTGGTGTTGCTCTCCAACTTTCCTTCAACCGAAGGTGAACATTAAAAGAGCCTTTCTGGATTAGACCATAGTCTAGCGACTAATTCCTCATCCTGATTCCAACATTGCCCAGCGAAAAAATATTTAAAGCTCAGCTGTCAGCATCTTTCCCAGTTCTTCCTTAACCTACTTTCCTGTAAGCTCGTGCATGCTTTAACATCCTGGGAAATTAAGGCACCATGCAACAGGGGATTGTCCCATTCTATCCTCACAAGGGTAGGCTGAGAAAGAGTATCTAGCAGGGTGGGCAAATTTGGGTGGTCCAGGGACCAACCAACACCGCCCGCCCCAGCTGCAGTCTTGCCATCACCACCATGGCAAAAGTAGAAGAAAAACTCATGGTTTACAAACAGTACAGCAGAAAAGTGCTACAGAGGCTTACCAAACACAAATTTAGCTTGTTTTGAAACTAAATTTGTCCTTAGTAAGACACTGTCGTGGCTTGCCACCACGTTTTGACAGCAAACTGCCATTTGTTTATTTTTTTCTGGTTTGGGGGGGTCTAGTCCAAGGTAGCTGAGCTGGAATTAGAACCCAGGTCTTCTTGCTCCAAGTCCAATTCTTAACCACTGGCTTTATTGGCTTTATTTAGAGGCAGATTGCACCGTTCGCCTCTGCGGCTCCACAGGTGTGTGCATCAGTGGAAGCTGATAGCTCTGATATCAGTGGGGTGGTGAATCTGCTCCTGGTTTCAGTCAGAACCAGTCAGAACTCTAAAGGAGCTATCCAGATGCACCTTGGAGAGCTCCTTTAGAGTTCTGACTGAAACCCGGAGTGGATTCACCGCCCCACTGACATCGGAGCCACCAGCCTCCACTGATATGCATGCACATTTGTGTTGCTGCTACAGAACAGAGACCACAGACCTATGCGCATCTCCGGAATATCCCCCACCCTCAGAGAAATACATTTGGCCCCTCCTTGTTCACCTTTCAGTGGGCTCTAAAGAGCTTTTTATTCCAATTTGTTTTGGGATTATGTAGTACTGTAACTGTTTTATCTGCTGCAGGTATTTTAATGTTTTCTTTGGTGCTGTGTTTTTTTAAAATAAAAAACTAATTGTTTTATCTGATTTATGATTTATGTGCTGTCATTTAAATATTTTAATGTTGTTTTATGTGACCTTCTTACGTAGCTTTAATATTTAAATGTTGTTGTTTTTGTGTGACTTTATTACATTGAGTTGCTGATTATTGTAAACTGCCTTGGGAAGATAATGTATCCTGAAAGGTGTTTTAAAAAACCATTATTGTTGTTGTTGTTGTTACATAAGCGCACGCACACCTGGAAGCAAGTCCCAGTGAATGCTGTAGGGCTTACTTCCAGGTAAACACACATACAATCAAGCTGTGATATGACTACTCTTCTAGACTTTTCAATGTATTCATCTTGCACCAGTGATGTAGTATGAGGATGGTAGGGGGGTGGCCTCCACAAGCCGATGATGTCAGTTTTGAATTCCTGGGCTATTTTTAGCAGCTGATCAAAATCAATACACATCTACATAGCCTTTTCTCTCACTGGGCTTTTGCATGGATTTAATACAGTATAACCACACAGCATTCCTGGTATACTCACAAACACAGTGTAACAAGGTTAGGTGTTCAACTGAGGCATAAGAGCATAAGAAGAGCTATGCTGGATCAGACCAAAGTCTTCTCTAGTCCAGCATTCTGTTCCCACAGAGGCCAACCCAATGACAATGGGAAATTCACAGTAGGCAGTAGCACCCTTCTGTTCGTGTTCCTCCAGCAACTGGTGTAAAAAGCCACGCTGGCTGCCTCTGATACTGGAGGTAATATGTAGCCTAGCCATCAGGACTGGTAGCCATTGATAGCCTTTAACCGCCACGAATTTGTCACGGGGTAGCCAGAAGGACTTTTCACCAGAATCTGTTTAAGTGAAAGATGTTTATTCATTTAATCCCCAGTCTATAAAGGTCAGGCATTAATCAAAGCGAGGCTTAGGGCACAATCCTATGCATGTTTAGATAGAGAAAAGTCCCACAACTCCCAGCATGCCCCAGCCAGCATGGTCTCGACTATACTGCCTCTATCCCAAGTGGTTTAAGAGGAGCTGTTGACCAAACTATTGGCCTTTGAAATGACTAATTTTAAAAATATTCACTTCTTTAAAAAAGAACACCTGTGCTCTTTTTGAGAGACTGAAGGTATCATAAGGCAACTTCCAATTTAACCTTCACACAGAACTTGTTAAACATAAATGTGTTTGAAGGGGCATTTCACTCCCCCAAGCCATTTTCCACTGCATCTTGGGGTGGTAAAATGTCCCATGAATAACTGTGAGTCTGTAGTGTCAGAAGTATGATTTAAACTCAAAATATTAGAAAAGTACCTAAGCTGACATGGTAAAATTTTATTATTCCTAAGAACTAACGTTTTTTGGTCTTGTGGGATATTTTTCGAGCACCAGAACAGATCTGTCTCTGGTGAGGTAAATGAAATCCTATGGTTCGTGCCTGACCTACTGACACCCACAACACTTAAGGGCACAATCCTACGGGGATAGTTGGCGACCTCCAAACTCAGAGGTGACCAACTATCTAGTGCAGGGGAGGTGGGGCGTGGAGGGGATTTTCTCCTCCATGCTCCAGCCACCTTGCATTTGTGGCTAGATGGCCAATTCTGGCTGTCTACCTGGGGCGGGGCGGAGTGGGGGAGAAGGCTGGGCAATGTATAGGAAGCGTAATGGTGCTTCCGCCATCACCCCTCCCCCAGGAATTCCCCCTTTTCCCCCACTCCACACTGCTCTTACGAGTGTGGAGCCGGGGGACAAACTGCACCGCTATGAGGCGGTGGGGGAGGGGGAGGGGAGGGGGTTTTCTGGGAACCAACATCAGAGCGCGGGCTCCAAGCTCAGTTCCTGGAAAACCAAAAATCCTATGGCCATCTAGCCACTGTCTAGCGGCCATAGGATTGCACCCTAAGTCTGTTTCCCTAGATCAGTTTTCTTTGGGAAAATCCATGGAGACATTTTATATCCCTGAAAGATTGCTTGGTTTACAGGACATAAAGACACCCCAATGGCAAAATCAATAGATTCTGGGGATATTTTATGCCTCAGGTGTGTGTTATTTTCCCTAAAGACAACAGTCAGTGGTAAGAGGCTGAAATTTGGGGACATATGCAGGTGACTGTAGATAACAATGTCGTGGGAGGACTACTTTGTAGGTCTACTTCTGTGTAAATTCTGCAAAGTTGAATAAAGGCTACCGCTCACTGTTAGGCCATCTGTAGTGATTTCTGAAACAGCAAGCATAATGCCATTATACAAATCTCTGTGATGTGGCCACATTTAGAATACTGTGTGCAGTTCTAGACTACCCCATTACAAAAAAGGAAATTACCCAGTACAGGCTGCATACCTGCAAGCACATATCTGGGAGTAAGTCCCATAGAACTCAATGGGGCTTACTTCTGAGTACACATGCATAGGATTGCAACATGAATAGTTAAGGCTTAGGGCACCTTCCTATGAAGAAAATCTGAGCAGTATCTTCCCAACCTGGTGCCTTTCAGGTGTGTTGGACCATAGCTCCTATCATCCCCAGCCAGCATGGGGATGATGGAAATTGGTGGATGATGGAAATTGTTGTCCACTGTATCTGGATGGCATCAGGTTGGGGGATGCTAGCTGAAGCACTGGGGTGGGGTTTTTTGTTTTTTAGTAATTTTAAGATGGCTAATGTGAGTGGACAGATTGAGGCTTATAAAAGAAAGAGTGGTGTGGAGAGAAAGAAATCTTTCCACTCTCGAACAGTGTATATTCACTTGGTTCACTCAAGAAAATGGATTGTCAATAGGTTTGGGACAGACAAAAAGAAAGTACCGTTTTCATCCAATACCTAATTCATTGGTGGAATTTGCTGCCCTGAGAGATGGTGATTGACAAGAATGTAGATGGCTTCAAAAGGGGATTAGACCAATTCTTTTTATTTATTTATGTATAAACTTTAATTTATCAAAATACTGATACCCCACCTTTTGTGCCAGAGCAGTTCTAAAGTGGTTCATCATAACATAGAGCAACCAACTATATATTAAAAGCATAAAATCAAATAGACAAAAAAACCCACCCCACTCCCCAAAGAGCAGCAAGCAATAAAACCACACTATAGCCAACATCATAAAACATGGCGTGCTTCCAGATTAGGTTTTTATTGTGTAAATGCCCTGCCTTATTCACATAATTGTATGGGGGACCAGACGACATCTTCTATTTGTAACCCTGCTGTGTTTTCCTGGCACTTCTGTCTTTTTTCTTTCCACAGAAAATGTCTTAAGGAGGGAAAAGATGGAATAGCTGCACAAACCTTTTGATTGGTGATGCTAGGAGCTGTCCCACTGGAAGCACCCACAATCTGCGGTACAGCTGCTCAGAGGGCCCCAAATGCCCTCGAAAGTACAATAGTCTTTACTTGCCACTGGACAGCCAAAAGTATGGCTGCAGAACACACCTTACACAGCATGGCATACCAGAGCCTCAGTACCAATACAAGAAAGGCCCTGTCTTTGGTAATAAATATTTATTAAATGAATAACAATCTTCCTTCATACTTTAAACAGCTGAGAGAATCCCAAGCAGGTGTGAATGAAACTTCCTATGGGAAAAAAACGGTCCTTTGGATCACAGGAACTGCTTTATACTGATTCAGACCAGTGGAGGCTGGTAGCTCAGTGATGTGAATCTGCTGTGAGATTCAATCAGAACCCATCAGAACTCTGAAGGAGCTATCCAAGGTGTTTCTGCACCTTGGATAGCTGCTTTGGAGTTCTGACTGAAACCCGGAGCAGATTTGCTGCCCCACTGCCATCAGAGCCACCAGCTGCCACTGATTCAGACTGCTGGTCCATTTAGCTCAGTATTGTCTATAGCAGGGGGAGGGAGTATTTTTTCTGTTGAGGGCTGCATGCCGGCAGTGGGCAGCACCAAAGTTGACGGTAGCACTCCCTCGCGCTCTCGCGCTCTGCCACCTGCTTTTGTTTCTCTCCTTCTAGGAAATGCCACCTATGAATCGCCAAAAAAATAGGAAATGCATCACCCAAAAAAGAGGACACCAAATGGCACAAAATGTGTGTATGCGAATTTATATGTAGAGATGAAAATTTAGAAATAATTATTTTAATTTAAATAGAAATACAGTACCTCTTGACATAGTGTGGAAGACAGCGACCAGGTGGCCTGCATGCTTGGCTCGGCCTGCTGCCCAGATGCTGTGGATGGGCAACTTCAAGGCCCAGTTCTTGCTTCTGATGGGTCTTTATCTAGGGATGTACGAGCCCCCACTGTCTGGTCCGGGGCGGGGCGTCCGCTGCGGGTCAATCCGGGCTGCTTGGGGCCCCGCGGAGTCCTCAGGAGCCCAGCGGTGTCACCGGAGTTGGTGGAGCGGTTCTCTGGCTTTCTAAAAAATGCGATGCACTGATGGCAGCTGCCATTAGCCTATTGCAGGGAAATACAGCTGTAAATGGTGTATTTTATGCTATTTGCAGCTGTAAAGCACTTACTTTTACCTAAATTGCAGCTGTTTATGGCTGTATTTAGGTAAAAGTAAGTGCTTTACGGCTGCAAATGGCATTGTTGTTCAGTCGTTAAGTCGTGTCCGACTCTTCGTGACCCCACGGACCATAGCACACCAGGCCTTCCTGTCCTCCGCTCTCTCCCAGAGTGTGCTGAAGTTCATATTCATTGCATCCGTGATGCTATCTAGCCATCTCATCCTCTGCTGTCCCTTTCTCCTTTAGCCTTCAATCTTTCCCAGCATCAGGGTCTTTTCCAGTGACTTTTCTCTTCGCATTAGGTGGCCAAAATATTTGAGCTTCAGCTTCAGTATCTGTCCTTCCAATGAGCACTCAGGGTTGATTTCCTTTAGGATTGACTGACTTGACCTCCTTGCAGTCCAGGGGACTTGTAAGAGTCTTCTCCAGCACCACAGTTTGAAAGCATCAATTCTTCGGTGCTCAGCCTTCCTTATAGCCCAGCTCTCACAGCCATACATTACTACTGGGAAAACCATAGCTTTCATTTGTCGGCAAGGTGATGTCTCTGCTTCTTACTATGCTGTCTAGGTTTGGCAAATGGCATACATTACACCATTTATGGTTGTAACTTTCCTGTGATAAGCTAATGGCAGCCGCCATTAGCGTATAGTGTTTTTTTAGGAAGCTGGAGAGCCACCCCGTAGAAACTCCTCCAGACCCGGAGGTAAGTGCGGCCAGTCTGCCATGAACTCTGGAGGTCGGATTCTTTGAATCCAGCCTCATTTGAGTCCATGGCAGATTTTCCAGCATCCTTATCTTTATCTTTAAACCAGACTTGGGCTGGACAGCTCTTCAGACACCTTCCAATATAGGACAGTCCTCTGGCAGCCTTTCAGAGAGAGGACTGTCCTCTGTAAAAGAGGGCACATGGACACCCCACAGGCTGCCAGGGGAGAAACAGATCACTTTTGCCAGACATTTGAATGGATTTCTTGCTCTACACTGTCGGGCAACAACCCTCGGGGCTTCAGACAGGAGCTTTTCCCCAGCCCTATCTGGAAATGACAGGGACTGAAATGGGGACTTCTTGCATGTAAAGCATCTCATGTTCTACCACTGAGCTACAGCCCTTTCCCAAATTTAAATGCGGCCTTCAGGTACCTGACACACGGGCCATTCAAACTGGGCCCAGAGAACCAACTGGGAGCCAAGGCAGCTGTTTCGAAACTGGCATGATATGCTCCCCAAAGCCCATTCCAGTCACTCGCCTGAGGGCCACATTTTATACCAGTCATAGTTTCAAAAGCACCCTTTTGAAACCCTTAAAGTGCATTAGAGTAATCTAGTCTAGGCGTGACAAAGGCTGCTGTCTCAAACATACTCACCAGGAAGTCAGCCAAATTATATGTATTTATTTACAGTTTTTTCCTTTGCTCCTCAGCCGAAAAAGGTTCCCAGAGTGACTTACAAAGATTAATAATGAGACAGTCCCTACCCTCAGGCATACAATTTAAAAGACATGACACAAAAGGAAAAGGGATTGGGAAGGAGGAGGAAAAAAAGCAAAACTCAGGCACCAGGTCTTAGTTTCAAAATTCTTATCGATATTCCTTCTGGCAGGGAAGGGCGAAACAAGCTCCCTGCAGTTGTTCTATCTCTGGCTGATGTATGGGGCCAGGCTGGTCTCACCCTTGCTATGATGTTTTTCCTGGGAGGCAAAAGGTGCATTGGACAATGAGGGACTTGCTTCCAAGTAAACATGTGCAGGATCACACTCTGAGGGTGCAATAAGCAACGAACACCCATGGGCTACCAGGTCATTTCTATCTAGGAAAAGGGGCAGCTGCAGGACAGGTCTAGCAAAAGCCATGGAGCATCACAGCTCAGTGGAGCATCCTTATATGGAGGCAGTGGTGCACCTCTGAATACTGGGCAACAGCGGCAGGGGAGGGCTATTGACTTCACCCCTTTGCTTGTGGACCTCCATGGCTGACCACTGGCAGAAACAGGTCACCGGTCTAGATGGTTTGATCTAGCAGGACCTGTTTTAATTTTATCTCCACAATTACCTTTAGGGCACAATCGTATGCATGGTTAGACGGACAAAAGTCCTACAACTCCCAGCATTGCCCAGCCAGCATGGCTGGGAGTTGTATGACTTTTCTTCTGTCTAAACAAGCATAGGATCGTGCCCTTAAGGAAGGTTTGGCTGAAATCCAGTGACTTATTCTGAGGTGGGGGCAGGGACAGATCTGTGTTCTGTCGAAGGCCACATTCCCTCAAGGGTAAACTGTCGGGGGGGTGCATACCAGTGGGGGGTGGAGCTGAAGCCAAAAAAAGGGTTGGGCGAGAGAACCAAAACTGGATGGGACCACCCCTCGCTCTCTTCCTGCCAGCCCTACCATTAGGCTGAGGGAGGCGGTCACCTCAGGTGGCAGTTGCTGGCTGGTGTGGAGAGGGCAGCGGTGACAGGCCTCCAGCCATTCCCCCTTGGTTGGAGGTCAGTCCTGTGTGTTCCATGCGGCTTGTCCTGCACCCGCCCAAGCTAGCCCGCTGCCCTTAGGTGGTGTGAAGGCCACTGCCACATCACCAGCGTTGAAAGAAGATTCAACTGCCGCTCCGGTTGGCTGGTGTAGGTGGAATGCGCAGGGTGCCATCTTGTCCTTCACCTCTGGCAAAAAGTCTTGAGCCAGCCCTGCCCTGCCCCGCCCCGCCCCCCACCCCAATCACTCTTCAACCCCACCCTGATCTTACCACATTGCATCTCTCTCCATGGAGATCGGTGTCAGTAACGTGGGTATGTTAAAGCTGATGCAATGCACACTTTATGGTTATGGCCACATAATCAGGAATTTGGGAAAGTAGTAATAACTAATATAAGAGAAATGATAGAAGCGGCGGCTGCATTCACATGCTGCTTTAAGCCAAGAATCCTGGCTTATTAAACCACAGTGTGCACAAGCTGCTTGGTGATGCATGCAGCCTCTTCACTTCCACTTTGCTCGTCCCATTCATGCAGGTGGGTAGACAAACCAGATATAGTTTAGCATTAACTTAGGATTATGTTGTATTGTGGTCAAACAACCCACAGTTGTAAACCAGCTTTAAATCAGGGTTTGTTGTTGACTTATGAATCCTAGCTGGTTTGGGGGCAATAAACTATTATCCTGGGCTCGGACATAATGCCAAGCTATCTATGTCTGGTTTGTTTACTCACTTGGGCGAATGGGTCAAGCAACGTGGGAAATGTACAAATGGGCTCTGTGTACACTGTTTAATAAACCAAGTTTCCTGGCTTCAAGTGGCCTGTGAAAGTAGCCATTGATTTCTATCATCCTACTTAGGTAGATTTTTAGGGTATATTAAAAAAGCTTATGAAATTGAATTAATTTTTCATGTAATAATAATGTCTAGAATTTTATTAGCTCAGTATTGGCAGCGGGGGAAGTGCATTCCATCTATACGGCAACGAAAGATAAATGTTGGTCAATTATGAGGTGTTTAAGATTAACATAATAATCTGAGGTTTGGAAAAGAGGGAAAAATGAATTAATTGAGGGTGGAAGCATTTTTTCAATACTGAGAGGAGAGTATAAATGTAGCTTATATAATGGATTGGCTTGATTTAGGAGAGGTGGATTGTAAGCAGTTCCTTTTACTAATTATTGATACATTTAAAAAATAATATTAGAATTGCTAAGTCAAACTGAATGTGAAGGATCACGTGTGAATATCTATCTTTAGAATGTTGTTTAAATGCTCTGCACCTAGAAAGCTAGCATGTCAGGGAGAAGGGCTAAGATTCAAACCCTTCTCCCTGACATCTAGCTTCCTTTGTGAAAGAAATCTTTTGTATGGAGGAGCATTCAGTCATGAGAGCTTTCATCTTCAGTCTGAAATGGTGCAGCTCAGAGACAGCTCCCCACCACCACCATTCACATGCGCATGCATGCACACACACATACACACACACACCCCTCACCAAACATTAGTCTGCATTTACGCTAGGGATGGGGGAGAAATTCATTTGGCAATGTGAACTTACCTAATTTTGCACTTTCAGATTATTGCATGAACCAAAACGCAGTTATCCTTCAAAATTTGCCCTTCTCCGAATGTTGCAATGCAGTTCTCCAGTCAAAATATGTGCAGACAAAATGCATGTATTCGGGGAAAGTGCCCACAAAGATGCACTTATTAATGAAAACATACCAAAGTGCATTATATTAAGGGAAATTGCCTGCGAAATTCCATATCTTTGACAAAATTGCATAGAAAGATGCATATATTAGGAGAAATGCTCACGAAAGTGCATACAAATTTTCATGCAGACTTTAAAAAAATAATCTCAAACTGATGTGGAAACAGGACAAATTAGGAAACTGAAATGGACAGATACATCCATTCCCAAGTTACACATCAATTTTTTCAAATGTTTACATTGGAGGAAGGACTATGTGAGAAAAGCAGCTTCTGTTTCATGTGATGCCTTCAGAGTTCCCATTTTCAGAAGACAATGCTGTTGTGAATTCTGGAGAAGGTGATGGACATCTTCAAACACTTCAGGCTGTTCTGCTAGAACTGCTTGCAGTCTAGCCCTCAAGCTTGCTTGCATGAATCCGGGAGAAAGGCTTATTGCTTGTTCTGGATGGGGTTGCGCTCCCTCGGAAAGAACAGGTCTGTAGCCTGGGGTTACTCCTGGATCCATCTGTGTCGCTCGAGGCCCAAGCAGCCATGGTGGCTTGGAGTGCCTTCTACCAGCTTTGACTGGTATGCCAGCTGCAGCTTCTCCTAGACAGGGATAGCTTAGCCACAGTGGTACAGGTACGGATGCTGGAGAAATTCAAGACAGACTAAAATGAGTTTGGATTTCTGAGAATCTGACCTGCAGAATCCACTGCGGACCAGCCTCCTCAGGTTGTGCGGTTTCTGTGGAATTCCAGGCCTTTTTTTTTTTTTTTTTTAACTTTCCCAAAATTTACACACATTTATCCATAGGATGATATGCAGGTTTCTGCTGCGACTGGTAGATATATACGGGGGAAAGTTGGATGGAATGTGGGATAATATGCTAATGTTACATACTAACATAATTACATAAATTGCTGTGAACCCTCTTACGGAGTTATCTGCACATTTTCCTCATAATGAAAAAAAATCCCAATTTGTCTGTGAACGGACATGGCACTGCCCAGTCCATGAAACACACGTGCGGCAGATTTCACAAAATCCAGACATCCCTAGGTACAGGCGCTAGCAATACAGGCACTAGTAACCTCAAGAGTGAATTACGGTAATGCGCTCTATGTGGGGCTGCCTGTAAGATTGGTTCACAAGCTTGATGTGGTGGTTAGAGTCCCCGCTCTGCCACGAAGCTCACTGGGGGGCTAGTAACTGACTCTCAACCTAATCTACCTCACAGGGTTGCTGTGAGGATTAAATGGAGAGGAGGAAGATCATGGACACTGCCCCTTCTCAGCATGTGACACCTTTGCTGCAGGAACTGTGCTAGCTGCCTATTTGCTGCCAGGGTAGGTTTAAGGTTTTGTCATTGATGTATAAAGCCCTAAACAACTTGGGACCAGGGTACCTGGGAAAGCAGCTTCTCCCTTACCAGCCTGCTCAGTCACTGCGATCATCAGGTGAAATGCTCTTAGCAGTTCTGTATGGAGCTGCGGTCCACTTGGAGCCCAGTTGGAGTAGAGCTTTTAGCGTTCTGGCTCCCGCTCTGTCAAATTCCCTGCCAATCCATGCCAGGCAGGTGCCAACGTTGCTTGGTTTCCAGCGTCTGCCGAAGACATTTTCATTTGAACAAGCTTTCCCTGACTGACCACCAGCCACGGTTTGATGGGTGTAAGTTGATTTAAAATATTTTTATTCTTTTTGTATTTTGAGTGCTTTTTCTTTACGGCTCACTGTTCAAAAATCTTTTGACAGATAGAGCAGTTTATACAATTTGTAAGTAAATAAATAAATGATTTCGACAGGACATGAGCACACATGAGCTGACTGGATTGCAGCCCCCAGTGCCTTGATGCAGGGGTCTTCAACAGCGAGCTGAGAAGTTAATTTTCATGCCAGGAGGATCTTTCCCAAATCTTGTTACTGTCTCTCCAGACAAGGAGTATCTCTTCCTCCTCCTCCTCAGTCTCCCTAACCTGGGGCCTGTCTTCATGGGTGATTTGCTGTAGATTGGGACTGTTGCAAGGTCCCTTGCGGCACATGATGTCGTGGCCAGTCCACAGCCACCCCAGAGTTTACCTGTGGGGAAGCCGCATTTTTGCAGAGTACTTTTACTCCATTGTTTTTCTTTAATTCAGCTCCCCTGTGGTTCAGCTGCTGTGTGCCCATCCCTCAGCTTTAAATTCAGCATGATCAGATGTTCCTAGGGATGTGTCCTTCACCTGGCCGTGACCTCAGTAACCTAGGTCACTAGAGTAACTTACCTGCCTTTCCAACTCATCAAAGTGCTAGAGTGCTCTTCCGTGCCTTCAGAATCATGCTGTACTTCCTTTTCGCCAGTGGGAGTAACTAGCTTCCATTTCCCAGCTTATCCCCGTTGAGAGCTGTGGTTTTGTACTTCTCTGATGCATGTGTTACTTCTCCACTTCTCTGATGCTTGTGTTACTTCTCTGCTTCTCTGATGCTTGTGTTACTTCGCTGCTTCTCTGCATGGAGGGAATGGGCTGGCTGGAGTTGCCTCCCTCTGCTAGCTGCTGCCGCTGCTGCCTCTGCTGTCTATCTCCTCTCCTCCCTCTCCTGCATGCTTTCATTTTCACTGTATCGCCTTACTGATACAGTGAAATATTGGGGGCTGCAGACTCCTATTCCTGGCCACCTCCTCTCGCTAGATAGTTAATACTTGAAACAACATGGCTCTGATTTTCTCAGGGGGAAAAAGATGCTACAGATTCTCAATGGGGGGAAAGCAGGCAACAGATGCTGCAGACAGAGAATGGGTGAAACAGCTAGATCGCTGTATTTACTCCCTGGAAGTGCACAGCTGGGGTTTTATGACTGGGCAACACAGGCTGCAGACTGTCAATGGGTGAAGGGGCTAGATCCCCGTATTTATTCCCTGGAAAAGGAGAAAGTCAGTGGGAGCTCTAACTCCCTGACTGTTGGCTGGAATGGGGCAAAATTGCGCTGGTGGGGTGCTCTCAGGGGGAGTCTTCAGATGCTGTTGGGGATAATAACGTGGTAGCTGCAGGGAGCCTGGACCAGGGTGGGAAAGAAGCCTCTCTCATTGGTTGAGCAGCACCTGATGGGTTGATGATGTTCAGTTCTACTCCCCCTACCCAACCTTGTGTATGTTGCTTTCAAGCACTGTGTGACCCGTGAGAAGTAGATTTTTAAGGTACGGTACAGTCAGCTTTTCTTGCATCATGTGTCTCTGACAGACCAAAGCCAATTCCAGGAAAATCCAGATAATACTCCAACGTACTTCTCATTCTATTGTTGTGAAGATCTCCCCATCCCAGGTTCCTTCCAGGTGTTTTCAACTGCAACTCCCATAATGGCCAATAGAGGGCACCAGGTTGGGGAAGACTGCTCTATGTGGCAATGTAGCACCACCTAATGGCCACTTTTGTACCTCTCCTCCCCCCTCTTGCTTCTGACTCTAGGGACCAAATAAGATGTGACCAAGCACATGTCGGTTATTCACATGTGTTTGCTTATAAAATGGGCTGGGTATGAGATCTATTATTTGCATGGAATGCAGCATATGCATAAGGGAAGCAAAAGACAGGACAATGTGGAATAACATTGCTGGTCTCAGGTCCTCCATCCTCTCTATCTGAATTTGGACCTGAAAGACCAAGAAAAAATGTGGGTGTATGGAGGACAAGTTGTAAGCATGCATAATTTGTGACACTGTACAACATCCTTACTGATCATGGGACATGTTTGTTAAGGTATCAGCTTTTGCTTCCAATTTCCTGGATTTGTGGATCTTAAACCATCATGAGATAGCTCTAAATCTGGTCTTAAATGGGCAGATATTTTAAAATCATTGAATATGTGATTAATGTAGTTACACGTACATAGGCTTACCATTATACTTTTAAAATACAAATCAACACTGTGCACCAAGAAAAGCTGCATTCTGCAGCTTGTGTAAATTCATCGAATTAAAGGCTGCAATCCTATACCAACTTACGTCGAACTAAGCCCCATGCCATACAACTTAAAGGGTGTAACCTCTGAGTAGAGATAGGGTTGTATCCAATTTTAGCCCTACTTAGAGAACACCCATTGAAATGAATGGGACTTATGTTAGACTAACATGGGATACAACCCATATGTAGCTTTGTGCAATGAACCCATTTTCATTTATTTATTTTTGGCACCATTTCTGCTACTCATGGGGAGAAAAGGAGCCAAGGATTTACTCGTTTTAGAGTGCAATCCTATGCATGTATAGACAGAAAAAAGTCCTATAACTCCCAGCGTGCCCCAGCCAGAACATAAATATAGGTAACCTAATAAAAGATCTTTACTTGTGTTGAATATTAATGCAATAAAAACAATCATCTCTATCTCTATCTCTATCTCTATCTCTATCTCTATCTCTATCTCTATCTCTATCTATGAAAGACAGAAAGACTAACAACAGAGTATTAAAATATATTTTATAGGATGAGGGTGGAAGCTGAAACTTTTAGCTTAAAATATATTTTAATACTCTGTTGTTAATATTTCTATCTTTCTTCTACATTTTACATTCAGAATGACTGTATCCACAGTGAATCCAGAGCCTCCATGTTGCTTTGCTGTTGTGCCACTTTACACCAACCTCTGTGTGTGTGTGTGTGTGTGCGTATAAACTGGGAGGTGGAAGCAAGCTTACTTCTTAGTGCACTATCGGGCAGAATATGTTGGATACACTTTGGTTATATCTCCACAAGAAAAGGATAGAGACTGACTTATCAAATAAAAGTTGAACATTCAGGGCAGGGGACTGGGGTATCCCTGAGATAGGGGCGGAGGGCAGGAGGGGAAGGGCCAGGCCTTTTCACTACGATGGCCGCTTGCGAATCACCAAATAAGAAGAAATGCATCACCAAAAAAAAGAACAATGAATTGCATAAAATTAGCATATGCTAATTTATATTATTGATGCAAATTTATAAATAGTTATTATGATTTAAATAGAAAGACAGTACATCTCACCATGGTGTGGAAGTATGTGGCCAGGGGACCTGTGCACCTGCCTGTTCAGTCTGTTGTCTGGGTGCTAATTCTTCATGGGCAACAGTTCTTAAGAGTCTTTATCCTTAAACTGGACTTGGACTGGCCAGCCCTTCTGTGGTCTGAGAAAGAAGGGAAGAACCATGGCAGAAACAAAGGAGGGAAACGACTGGATAACGATGTGATATAGATGCCCCATAAAAAGTGAGTGAACTATTCCACACAATTCCACAAAGGAGCTATTCCACAAAAGTGGCTATTCCACCCTACACACCTAATTTAAAAGCAACCCAAAAGCCAGAGATCAGCGTGTTTAGAGGCTTTGCAAAGGCAACTGGCTGAATGGCACCACTGCAATTCCTCTTTGGCGCTCTGCCTGTAATGCACAGCTGTAGAATTCGGCCAGAGAATTCTGCTCCTGGAGAAGAGAATGGCTGACGCGTGGGCAGGACAGTGTTTTCTTTACACAACCGGTGATCAGGCTTACAGGATGTACTTTGTTTTTCACTAGAACCCCGAGATCAATGAACTGGAGCCAGGTGTAAAGCTCAAGATGGTGGATACAGAATTGCAGAACAAGGCACCTCTGAGCATACGATCAGACTAGGAATTGATTTGCAGTACCAGAACTGGAGCTCCCACACACACCCTTTCACACATAAATCTATTTCCACCACCACCAGGTTTTCTTGATTTCAGTGGCGCAATTTAGGAGCGCAAACAGGCTTTTTGTTGTTGCTATTGTTCAAGGACTGGGAGTCAGAAACCACTGCTGATCTAATACAAATCACTTGGAGATGTACCGGGAGTTCTTTGATGTACCCTGCGTTATGCAACACCATCTCTTAGCAGGAGCAATCTTCCTAACAGTGAGCACTTGGAATTTCAGAAGCAGTGAAAAGCCCACAACTATTCTTAAAACTGTGCCAGTTCCAGGAGGCAGAGATATGTGAGACTGGAGACTGGCTGAAGGAGGTAGATGTCGCTAGTTACATCACGGTTAGGAAGCCAAGATCTTTGGCCTGTGGAAATATTGCAGCAAATTACTCTCAGGCCCATGATCTGGATTTTAAAGCAAGCAGCATGTTTGCTGTGTGGAGAGAGCGGAGGACAGGAAGGCCTGGCGTGCTATGGTCCATGAGGTCACGAAGAGTCGGACACGACTTAACGACTGAACAACAACAACAACAAAAACAAGCAATAATTACCTGGCATGCCACACATGGCGTTCTATGGTGTGCCCTGTGCACCTGTTTTCCTGACTACAGGTAGCAGAAGAGACCAGTGTCCAGGGAGGAGGGCCAAATCAGGATGCAGAAGGGTTATTTGCATGCCATACCTGTGTTGCCGTGGGAAGCAGGTGAGAGCAGATGTCAGGAAAGATCACGCCACTCCAAACCCCATTAGTTCTGATAAAGTGCCTCAGGTCTCCTCTCGTCAGCATCAGGAAAGCAAGCCGTGCATGACCGAGTTGAGGTGCTGACAGCTAAACCGCTGGAGTCTTGCTTCTTGGTTGGCTGTTTTGTCCAAACCCCTGTCTGCTTTGCAGCTATCCGACCACCGAGGAAAAGGGAGGTTAGATCACGTTTTCAGAAGCAGCCTTACCACAAGGCAAGGTGGGGCGGTTGCCTCAGCTGGCAGAGTCTGTGTGCCATTAAGAACGACAGAGTTGGAGACAGCTAGATCTCACCCAGGGTACACTCCAGTACATGCCCTTTCCCTCCCTTCAGAGACCAGAGGTAATCACTGAACCCCCATGGGCACATCATCAACAGAACACATTTAAATGGGTTTGACAACTCATCACATGTGGGACAGTCATGCACAGAATTCGGGCTCTGCCCCCTAAGGAAGCACCGCTGCTCAGTTGTAGAATGTGCGCTTTGCATGCAGAACTTTCGAGGTACAGTCCCAAGCATCTCCAGTTAAAACAGAGGTGGGCATCATGCAGCCCATGGGCCGCATTGAGCCCCCACCCCATCCCCTGGTGAGCCCACATTTTTAAAAATAGGAATCTCGGAAGCCTCCGAGCTCAGAGGCTTCTAAGCAGCAAGGGTGCAGTCCGCCTAACCCTTAGCCCAGCCTCACCCAACCTGGTGCTCTCCAGGCCACGGGCCATGTTCTGAGTCATGCTTCTGGACCATGACTCCTACCATCCCTGAACATTAGCCATGCTGTCTGGGGCTGATTGGAGCTGTAGTCCAAAACCTTTAAAGGGCACCAGGTTCGGGAAGGTTGAGTTAGCCAGTGTGATCTCCTCTGACTCGCAGAGGCCTCTCCCTACCCCACCCTTTGGAAATGCTAAGGATTGACCCAGGGGACTCCTGCATGCAAGACATGTGCCATACTCTGACTCCTGGATGGGGAAGGAGCATAGCTTAGTGGCAGAGTGCAAATCCTTTGCATGCAGAAGGTCCCGGGTTAAATCTGCAGCAGCTGCAGTTAAAAGACAGCAGTGCTGGGAAAGACCCCTAGCAATCACACTAACAGTGAGTTAGATGGACTGATAGTTTGACTGAGTATAAGGCAGCTTTCATCTTCATACGACTCCCATATCTTTCCCTAAAGAACCCTGGAAATCGTAACCCTGGATGGGTATTAAGGCTTTATTTCCTTAGTAACCACCTCTAGCCCCTTCACAGAACTACAGTTCCCATGGTTCCTTGTTTGGAAACCATGATAGGTTTGAAATATGATCACATGTGTCATGTAGACAGATAGATTTCCAGAGCTCCTCACAGCTGCTGCTGTTAACTTTCCAAGCTTATTTCTGCAGCCTGAGGGCTAGAAACTTGTTCTTTGTTTTGAAAGGACAGCTGGGCTTCTTAGGAATTTGCTAGGTCCCACATTCAGACCCAATGCGTTAAACATGCATCTATGTCTATTAGTAGCAGCAGTCCTGGCCCTGTTGCGGAACGTTTTTGGAGCCAGATCCAGCCACTGTTGGACAAATCATTAGTCTGTCTGAATACAGCTGCTCTCCTGTCGCCTTGCTGGCTGGCTTGGGCAGGCAGAAATATAACCAGACCTGCCGGCAAGCAAGTGGCCTCCTTGGAGACTTAATAAACAAGTCACGCTAAAGTGCTGCATCAGGTTCAGGCCCTTTATTCCACCTGCTCCTCGGAAGCAGGGAGTCCAGGTCAGGCACGCACGCTGCATTAGCAATGCAGGCAATTTGCTAACACCCAGCCTGTTGTTCCCTCTGGCTCAGACCTGCTCTAGGCTACAAATCCCAAGAAGCAAGGAGGAGGCCCAAAATAGCTCCTTTTCTCTCCCCCACTTGCCAGCTTCTTAAGACAAGGCTGCCATTCTTTCTTCTGATTCAGGCCTGCTCCCTCAAACAAGGAATGAGAAGCCTCCTGAAGGCTCTCCACACTTCTGCTTTCTCCTCATTTCTTGGAGTCGGCCCTACCATGAGGCAGAGTGAGGCAGCGGCCTCAGGCAGCTGATGCTGGGGAGCACAGACCAGTGGCAAGGTGTTGGGGGACAGAGCTGTGCACGCCACACAGCCTGTGTCCACTAAGCTATCCTGCTGCCCTCAGGTGCGAGTGGAAGATGCTGTGCAGTCACTGGGGTTGAAGTAAGGTTCAGCTGCCGGTCCAACTGGCTTCTGTAGGTGGAATGGCAGGGGCACCATCTTGCCTTAGGCATCAAAATGTCTTGGGCAGTCTGCCACCTCTGCAGTTTTGTTGACACTGCTGGCAACATTTGTCCACTCCACCCAAGGCCTTCCCGTCTTTCTTCTCTTGTTGTTTTTCCTCTCCAACCTTCAGTGCATCTCATCCACTCCTCTTTTTACCCTCACAACAGTTTACTTCGTATTTTCTCTCCCATGTTCTGCCTTTTTTTTTTTTTTGAAAGAAAGAAGGAAGGAAGGAAGGAAGGAAGGAAGGAAGGAAGCCTGTCCAAATGAGTGCTTCTTCAAATTTATTTGTTAACCAGGTGTTAATGCTGAACAGTTCAAATCCACACTCTTTCATAACATTCAGAGAAAAACTCTGTCAGAATGCTGGGAGAAGTGGTGGATGGTGCTGAGGGCAATCATAAATATTTGAGCTTGTTTCTCACAGTATCTCCAATATGTCTTCTTTTTTCAGTTGTGGCTCTTATTAAAGCCATGTAAATGCTTATGAGTACATACTGGAAGTAAGGCTGTAAGCATGCACAGTCCTCCTGGGAAGAAGAGTTCATTCCCAGCATACCCTTTTCCTCAGAGAGTCTCTGGTGAGCTTCTCTTCACTGTGACAGGAAGGTCCCATGTTGCAGCAGTACTGAGAAGGCAAGACGAGATGCAGCTCCAGAGGAATTCCTTTAAGGGGAAAAGGATCTCAACAACATGAGCAATAAAACATTCTAATAAGGCAATCAGATCAAAGTAATTTATTCCCACTTTCTTTCAGTGCTGGAAACAAAAGCTCATGAATACCAGCCCTTGAAAGGATGAAAAGCAGCACATCTTCCAACTTGGTGTGTTGTTGGACCACAATTCTGGTTTTTGATTGCTTGGGTCTTTTGTAGACTACCCTATTTCCTTCTGTTACGGCCATTGTGCTGCTGGAAAAGTTTACCAGATTAAACCCAGCTACTTCCTTCACCACAAAGCTCTGGCCAAAGGAGAGGACTACAAGAAAACCAACCAGAGAAGCAAGCAAACCTTTGCAAGAACGGGTTATCTGCTTGTCTCATCTCCCTCTCACACACACTTCTAAACTCTTCTGGGTCAGAATTTCTCACTGGTTTGGGTAAGAAGGGACTGAAGAACTATGGCTTTCTTCACACGGAGCTTTTATCCTTTGATTGAGATTGCTCCTTCACAGATGTTTGAGGGCTCTCTACATGATGTCGTGAACTTCCAAGGTGCCTCCTGCACTAAATGCCCTTTGTTCCATTTTTAAATAGATCGCAGATAATGAGCTATCAAATTACCCCTTTTAGCTTGTGTTCCACTTGAGTTCCCTCCATGAAAAGAGGAAAAGCGGCAAGAAGAGGAGCAAGATCAATGAAATGGAAGACTCAGATATGGGGAGAAGGAGGGGGAAAGGGGAGGGGGGAAAGGAAGCAGGTGAAAAGGGGAGTCATGATCCTGCATTTAAAACGGAAGCAGAAAGCCCCGTTTTAAATGCTGGATTTTAGGCTGGTGTAGAGATGCTCCATGTTTCCTATGACTATGTTTCCTCCCTCACTGAGAGCTGGGTCTGGCAGCCACCCAAACAAATCCATGTGTACCCTATATCACTCTTTCTAATAGTGAGCTCAAGTGGTGAGTGCCACTGGACCACTGCAAAACACAGGGCCACTGCAAAACAAGAGGGAAGGATCAGCATGCTTGATTGGTTTTGGAAACCTTGACTGGTTTGCAGAAGTACCAGAAACATTTTTTAAAAAAATAAACTAAAAGAGTAAGAAACCTAAATAGGAGCCCAACAAAGACTAAGCATGCTGAATGTAGAATGACAGTTGGAAATGAGAAACAGAACATAGGGGGTAGGGAGTGGAATGCTGAGCTAGGAAGGACTGGAATCCTGGAAAGGAGCTCTCCTTTAGGGGGAATGATGCACTACAACATTTTGTTGCGGGTCCCACTTCTAGCAAATAATTCTTAAGCCTGACACTCCCTTAGTAGCTCATGGTGTACTTTCAGAGGGTTTATGAAGCCATATTGGGATGCTGCTGGGGGAACCGGTCTCAGGAGGTGCAGCCCAAGCGAACAGCCCAAATAGAGCCCTTCCCAACCTACACATATGAAAGTGCAGGGAGGCAGGGAGAAAAGGGCACACCCCATCATCAGCCATGCTGTTTCTGTTTCCCCATGCCTTAATCCAGGGAACTTCAGATCCAGGGTCCCAATCCAGCCCTCATGAGATCCCAGTCCAGGCCTCCAGGGTTCCCCAGGTGGCCATGCTCCCTTTCCTCCCCAGCTGCTGATCATTTGATGGTTTCCTGGCTTTTGTGTAGTTTTTCCCCGTATTCTAAAAGGTTGAAAGCCTCTCCTGAGGCTTCAAGAGCTTCAGGCTAAAATATGCGGGTATTTTGGCCCCACCCCTTTTGTCTTTGGCCCCGCACACCACTGAATGTGGCCCCTGAGAGCTTCGCTGAAATGGAATTTGGCCCTCAGGTTGAAAGAGGTCCAACACCCCTGGCGTAATGCCATGTGGTCTGTGAAACCAAGGGTGAAGGAGACATCCCCTGTATACCTTCAAGGCTTAGTAGCCCAATCCTGCTTCCAGTGTGTGGACTGGGCAGCAACATCAGCCACTGTCTACAGCCTCTCGCTCCACCGCTGGCACTTCTCCAGTCCCGGTCCACTCCAAACTCCCTTCCCTCTTTCAAACAACAACAACAACAGATGATTACATTTATAATCCACCTTTCTTCCAAGGTGCTCAGTGGGGCGTACATGGTGTTCCTCCTGCTCCCCATTTTATCCTCAGAAGAACCCTGTGAGGTAGAGCAGGACAGCTCAGTTAAAATGGCAACCCAGTGTGCAGCTGCTGTAAAAAAAAAAAAAAGGCAAACTCCATGTTCGGCATAATTAGAAAAGAAACTGAGAATAAAACTGCCACTATCATACTGCCCCTATACAAATCTATGGTGTTTTGTACTACACGTGGAAAATTGTGTCCAGTTCTGGTCACTACACCTAAAAAAAAGATACTGTAGAGCTGGAAAAAGTGCAGAAAAGGGCAACTGAAATGATCAAGGGGCTGGAGCAGCTCCCCTATGAGGGAATGTTACCACAGCTGGGATTGTTTAGTTTGGAAAAAAGGAGAGTAAGCGGAGACATGACAGAGGTGTACAAAGTTATGCATGGTGTGGAGAAAGTGGGTAGGGAGACATTTTTCTCCCTCTTTCAAAATACTAAAATCCGGGGTCATCTGTTGAAGCCGACTGGTGGGAGATTCAGGACAGATAAAAGGAAGTCCTTTTTCACACAGCGTATAGTTAAACTATGGAACTCACTACTATAGGATGTAGTGATGGCCACCAATTTGGATGGCTTTAAAAGGGGGTTAGAGAAATTCCTGGAGGAGAAAGCTATCAATGGCTACTGGTCCTGCTGGCTCTGTGCTACCTCCAGTACCAGAGGCGGTGGGCCTGTGCATACCAGTTGCTGGGGAACATGGGCAGGAGGGTGCTGTTGCACTCATGTCTTGCTTGTGGGTTTCCCGTGGGCAGCTGGTTGGCCACTGTGTGAATGGAATGCTGGACTGGATGGACCTTTGGTCTTCAAACTCAGGGCTCCCCGCTCCTAGTCCAACACTTTAACCAATATACAACACCACACTGGCTCTCTTTGTTCCATGCAGCTAGCTGGATCCTACCCACTCTGCAGCAGCCACTCTATTTGAAGTGGTGGTGCTGGTGCTGGTCAGGGCCAACGTCAAGGGTAGGTTAGGCATGTACAGATTTCGGAAAATCCATTCCGTCTGTGCTTTGTGGATTATCAGGTGCTTTTCGTTCTGTCATCTGCTCATTGATGGAATTGTTGTTTTTTATTTCCCAAATTTGTACAAATTTGCACTTGCACAAATTTGCCTTTCCACAAATCCTCCCCAAAGTGTGTGAATCCCCCCCCCCAATGCACAGATCCACCCCAAATGTGCATTTTTATGCTTTAGACTAGGGAGGGAAATGCGCATTTATGGCCAGTACTTTTATTATTTTTACATATTTTTCTATGACTATATTTGCTTAAAATGCACATTTATGGCCAATATTTTTATTATTTTTACATATTTTTCTATGACTATATTTGCTTAAAATTCCAGAAAGTTAAAAAAGAAAAAAAAAAAAGGTCTGCACCTCCATGGAAGCCGCACGACTTGGAAAAAGCAGGTCCAGTGCAGAATCTGCGAGCTGGTTTCATAGACATCCGCACTCATTTGATTCTGTTGCAGATTTCTCCGACATCCCAGGCACCTGCTGAGGCCCGCACCCTAGCAAGGGCCCACTGACAAGAGCTCCCTGGACTTGCTCCTCCTCTTCACCACTGTAACGTGCTTGCTCACCTGCCTCTCGCCGTGGCCCAGACAACAGCGGTGGTGAGAAGGAGGAGCAGGAGAGGCCATGACCAATTTGCTCCCTGGCTGTCTGCTGGTCAAGCGAGGAAGGGGTAGCAATCCCGAGAGAGGAGGAGGAGTGATAGTGGCTGGTGACAATGGTGGATAGAAGGTAGACTCACTGAGTGAAGGGGTGTCTTGCCCAAGGGCCCCCCAAAACCAGGAGCCAGCGCAGACGGTGCCATGTTTAAATCAGGCTAGGCCAACTATACTGCAGAGCTGCTGAAGAAACCCAGATGGAAATGTATGTATGTATGTATTTATATCCCACCTTTCTTCCGTCGTGGAACTCAAGGTGGCTACACGTGGTTCCCAGGTGGTCTCCCCTCAAAGTACTGACCAGACCCAGACCTGCTTAGCTTCAGCAAGGTGGCTGCCTTCATGTGCCTTCAGACTATGCCCCGTGAATGGCTCTTGACACACTAGTAAAACAATATAGGAAAATATTCTTTAGGACAAAAGCCACATTAAAATATACAGCCAGGGCCAGAAATATTGGAACAAGGATAACTGTTTTGGCAGTTGGCCTCTGTACACCACCACATTGAAGTTGAAAGGAAACACACCCAGATGGCAGCGAAGTCAGGACTTTCAGCTGTAATGCAAGGGGTTTGACAAAAGTGGGGCACTAACCATTCAGGAAGTGCAGCCAGTGGCATACACACACACCCGTCATTGGTGGCACATAAGTAATGGAACGAATGGCTGACAAGCAGCTGCATGGCCAGGTGTGGCCTGTTTCCTGGGTGTCCCATGCCCAATCAAGCAGAGAAAAGGCCTGGAGGTGGTTCTGAGTGTTACATTTGCATTTGGTAGCTGTTCACTGGAACCCCCAACATGAGGTCCAAAGAGGTGTCCATGCGAGTGAAGGAGGCCATCATTAGGCTGAGGAGACAAAATAAACCCATCAAAGAAAAAGCAAAAACAGTGGGAGTGGCCAATACAACAGTTTGGAACATCCTGAACAAGAAGGAATTAACTGGCAAGGTCAGCAACAGCAAAAGGCCTGGAAGACCACGGAAGACAGCTAAAGTGGATTTTTATTTTTATTTTATTTATTATTTAATTTATTAATCGCCCATCTGGCTGCTCACCCAGCCACTCTGGGCGATGTACAACATACAATAAAACAATAAAATTCTACAATAAAAACATTTTCTAAAATACCCTAACCCACCCCAAATGCCTGCCTGAACAGCCACGTTTTTAACGCATGACGGAAGCTCATTAAAGAGAGGGCATGATGGAGTTCCCTAGGGAGGGAGTTCCACAGAGTGGGGGCCACTACAGAAAAGGCCCTCTCCCTCGTCCCCACCAGTCTAGCTGTCCTGGCTGATGGGACAGAGACAAGGCCATCCGAGGCTGATCTTGTTAAGCGGCCTGTCTGGTGCTGCTGGAGGTGCTCCTTAAGATAACTGCGGATGACCGCAGAATTCTGCTCATGGTGAAGAGGAACCCTTTCACAACATCTAGCCAGGTCAAGAACGCTCTTGTGGCGGTAGGCATGTCATTGTCAACATCTACAGTCAAGAGACGGCTTTATGAATGTAAATACAGAGGCTTTACAACAAGGTGCAAACCACTGGTAACGCTCAAGAACAGACAGGCCAGATTAGCCTTTGCCAGCAAACACCTAAAAAAGCCTGCCCAGTTCTGGAATAAGATTCTTTGGACTGATGAAACCAAGGTTAACTTGTACCAGAATGATGGGAAGAGAAAAGTATGGAGAAGGAAAGGAACAGCTCATGATCCAAAGCATACCACATAATCTGTCAAACATGGTGGAGGCAGTGTTATGGCATGGGCATGTATGGCTGCCAATGGAACCGGGTCACTGGTGTTTATTGATGACCTGACTGCTGATAAACGCAGCAGGATGAATTCTGAAGTGTATAGGGCTATACTTTCTGCTCAGATTCAGTCGAATGCTGCCAAACTGATAGGACGCAGATGGATCATGACTTCATATTGCAGATGGATCATGACCCAAAACATACAGCAAAAGCTACCCAAGAGTTTCTGAAGGCAAAGAAGTGGGATGTTCTTCAATGGCCAAGTCCGTCACCTGATCTCCACCCAATAGACCATGCTTTTCACTTACTGAAGACAAGACTGAAGGCAGAAAGACACACAAACAAGCAGCAGCTGAAGGCAGCTGCAGTAAAGGCCTGGCAAAGCATCTGGAGGGAGGAAACTCAGCATTTGGTCATGTCCATGGGTTCCAGACTTCAGGCAGTCATTGACTGCAAAGGATTTTCATCCAGGTATGAAAGGCGATCCTTAAGTTTGAAATGATGTTGGTTTCTTCCATTACTTATGAGCCACCAGAGATGGGTGTGTGTGTATGCCACTGGCTGTACTTCCTGAATGGTTAGTGCCCCACTTTTGTCACACCCCTTGAATTACAGCTGAAAGTCCTGACTTTGCTCCCATCTGGGTGTGTTTCCTTTCAACTTCAATGTGGTGGTGTACAGAAGCCAACTGCCAAAACAGTTATCCTTGTTCCAATATTTCTGGCCCTGACTGTATATTGTGGTCTGGTGTGGTCTGGGCTTGGACATGTGTTCCTAATGTGCCAGCTTTCCATTTACAGGGATTTTAACAGTGTGTGGGGAACATTAAAAATGGTATCCCCATCCACTGTCTAAAGTGGTAGAGTCCACTCTGCCACCTTCAGAATGTTACCATTTTATTGTGTTGTGTGTGTAGATCAGGCCCACTGCAGCATCTGGTCGATAACATACAATGGCAACTAGCATTTGGCAACAGCTGATGCGATTTTACATGTAAGGCCTGCTACATAGTCAGAGGGAGGCCAACTAGTTTAAAGCATTAACATTTCAAAATTTGAGTTACGTTTTGAATATTTGCACTTATTTGCACTAAGCAGTACTGAATATGCAAAGTGACGAGAAAGGGAGGTCTTCAAATATCAGAATTGCTCTCATGCTCCGGAAATAGGGTTCTCATTTATGAATCACCCAAAAAAGAGGAAATGCATCGCCTCCAAAAGAGGACAGGGATGTGCATGAGATTTGCATGTGCTAATTTATATGGATAGAAGCAAAGTTAGAAATTATTAGAATTTAAAAAGGAATACTGTACATCTCACCACAAGGTGGACCATAAACAGGTGACCTGCTGCTTTCCGGTTCCGTCTGCTGTCCAGGTGAAAACTGCTGATGGGCCACAGTTCTTATGCCTCTTGATCTTTAAACTGGACCTGGACAGGACAGCCCTTCAAACAGAGGACGGTCCTCTATAAGAGAAGACAAATGGGCCACCCTACTCACCATAGCGAGTGGGGGTGTTACTGTGACCAGGTGACTGGTGAGCTTGCTCAGTCTGTTGTCTAGGAGCCAACTGATGGGCACCTTCAAGGCCCCTGGTTCTTTATCTTTAAACTGGATTTGGACTGGATTTGGCCCTTCTAATAGAGAACAGTCCTCTGGCCAGCAGAACAAAAACCAGTAGTGTAGTGGTGAGAGTGCTGGACTAGGACTTGGGAGATCCGGGTTCTAGCCCCCACTCGGCCATGAAGCTCACTGGGTGACTTTGGGCCAGTCACTGGCTTTCAGCCTACCCTACCTCACAGGGTTGTTATGAGGAAAAAATGGACAGGAGGCAAACCATGTAAGCCTCCTTGGGCCCTTGCAAGAGAAAACGAAGACAGGATATAAATGTAATAATAATAAATAAAGGGGTGGAAATGGCAGGGAAGCAGATGTCGGGAAAGCTTTGCAATGGTAAGAGCTGTTTGTCAGTGGAACAGACTGCCCCAGGAGGTGGTGGGTCCTGCTTCGCTGGAGGTATTTAAGCAGAGGGTTTGCCAGGGATGATGCTGTTTCAAGTTTCCTGCAGGGTGTTGGACTAGATCAGCCTTCCCCAAATCGGGCGCCCTCTGGATGTGTTGGAGTACAACTCCCATCATCCCCAGCCAGCATAAAGCGTCCAGCGCATCTGGAGGGCACCAGGTTGGGGGAGGCTGGACTAGATGCCCTCCAAGAGTCCTTCCAACTCTAAAACCCTATGATTCTATGATGGGGTGGGGAGGCCAAATTCAGTGGCGAGTTGGGGCTGGAGGCAATAGAGGCAGCACCAAAATGCCAGCAAATATTAACGCTCTTTGCCCCAGCAGCTAAGCCTCAGGAGAAGCATTTCAACATTTTAGATTGGGGAAGATACTACACCAAAGCCAGGAAACCACCGAACAATCACTGTTGGGGGAACGGGGCGTGGCCTTCTGGGGTGCACCAGGAGGCCAGATTGGAACCCCAGAAGGGCTCTCAGGCCTCAGGTTCCCCACACCTGTTCTACAAACTCAAGGACACAGAGCATGTGCAAAGCGCTGAGCAAAGCCTGCTCACTGCAGGGGTGCCCCTTCCTATCCCTTCATTTCCTCCCAAAGGGCAGTCATTCCTTCATTGCCATGGGGGTAAGGAGAGGGCTATTGTTGAGGGATGCTGTTAGGGGGGGATCGAAATACAAATTTAGCAGATGATGCTTTATTATGATCAACATTTCTATACCGCCCCATAGCCAAAGCTCTCTGGGTGGTTTACAAAGATCAAAAACATTTAAAAAAATACAGTACACAGAGATTAAAAGCTATTTACATTAAAAACACACTCACAAACAGACAAGATACACAAGAGAACATATATGTAAAACAACTTCAAGCAAGCAATCTCAAGCAAACAACCATGGAGATGAACAGCGGGCAAAGCATCACCTGCTTAATTTCTGTGTGCCAGGCACAAAGACAAGGCCAATGCAAGCTAATCTTGAAAGATCACTGCTGTTCCGAAGCTCATTTAGGAGGCAAACGCCAGCACTGGCTGCCACTGGATTATTCCAGTATAGTGGCTCCATTTCAGAGTCCAGTGATGGTGGTGGAAGCAAGATTCACAATGCGGTTCTGAAGCAAGAGGCAATTGGGGGATGAGGGAAGGAGTATATTCAGGAATACTTGCAGTTACTTTCTCTTTGTTTACACCTTCTAGTAACTATTGCAGGGTTATCCACGCAGGTTGAACTATCGCTGGGTTTTCTCTGTCTTTTTTTTTAAGCAGAGGGATTTATGCCCTTGGCGGGCATCCCACGTACACAAGCAGACCCATTTCATCATTCATTACGATAGGCACCCAATATGGGGGACTGGTAAATTGGCCAGAGACACAGGTGCTCTTTACACGAGCGGCATAGTCATCCTGCTCTCTATTCCCGATGTTCAGGCGCTGAGTGCCATTGCAGGTGTAGCCAAAACCGCACCACCCACGTACAAAAAGGAGGGATCAACAGGCTTGGGAGAACCCCCAGGTACACAGCAGTATAAATAAAAACCTTAAGAAAAAACCCTACAGCCCAGAGCATATGCAGTGGCCACAGGATGTGACTATTTGGAGTCGGGGAGGAAAACCAGGGGGAGCGGGAATACGCTGCAGCTGACTGACTAGAACCAGTGGAGGCTGGTGGCTCCAATTTCAGTGGGGCTGTGCATGATCATCATCATCATCTAATTTATATGCCGCTTTTCCACAAAAAGTGCCCAAAGCAGCCAACAAAACAGCATCACAACAACAACATTATAACAGGACCTCATTACGATCATAAACAACTCATTTAACTGATACTAACATGATAACATTTCAGATTAATTACAAAATAGGCAAAATCAAGCATTGTAACACAATATCAGTTATTATCTTTCAGTAGTGTGTAAACCCGAGCCCAATGAACTAAATCTTTCCCATGCATTAAAGTTTTAATAAACGGTACAAACTGCAACAGCTACGTCAGGAAAACAAAGTTCAGAAGATAGCAGCCAGGTTTCTTACAGCCTGCAGCGGCTGATCTCTCCCATGCTCCGCTCTGTCACACTGGCGAAGTGCTCAGGGCTCCAACAGAGACGGGGGAGGTGTGTGTTCAGTCTCTTCCCCTGCGCTCTGAATGTTTCTACGGCTCCTCCATTCTGGAATCCATTCTGGGTTTCAGCCAGAACCAGTCAGGACTCTAAAGGAGCTATCCAAGGTGCCAACCCCTATCCCCCTATGAATAGGTTCAACACCTTGGATAGCTCTGTAGTGTTCTGGCTGGTTCTGACTGAAACCCAGTGTGAATTCACAGCCCCACCGAAAATGGGGCCACCAGCCTCCACTGACTAGAACACTCAACAGGAGCGCTCCACACCACAACATTTTGTTGCAGTTCCCACTTGTATATAGTTTGGCAGAAGAGGCATTTGTTTTCAAGGAGGCTGGGTGGGCCAAAGGGTCTGGAGCAGATAGATGGCTGGACTAGGACAATGGAAATCTGGATTTAGTGCCCTGCTGAATTGTGAAGTTCATGGGGCGAGCTTGGGAGACTCATTATCTCTCCACTTCGCCTATTTCACAGGGATGCTGTGAGGATAAGAAGGGGCATATGCATACCTCCCAGAGCTCCTCGGAGGAAGGGCAGGATAAAAGTCCTCTCTCTAAAGGCAGCCTTCTCCAACCTGGTGACCTCCAGATGTGTTGGACTACGATTCCCATAATTCACAGCCAGTATAGTCATGCTGGCTGGGAATTATGGGAGTTGCAGTCCAATACATTTGCACGATGCCAGGTTGGAGAAGGCTGATCTAAGGCCTGGGGAGTGGGCATTTAAATCATCATCCCCAGGCCTGGTGTCAGCACACAGCATGGTTAGGCAAATGCCAGGGCACCAGGGTGACTACCGTGGCCAATACTGGCATCCCTTTATTTTAATTTAAGGTCCGGTGCTGGGAAGAGAAGCAACAGGCCGGCAGTTATATCGACCAGTGTTTTATTACCATCAGTGCCTTTGGGTCTAGCCCTTTCTGTAGCATTCCTCTATGATGTTAAGTTGAGGCCAGAGGCATTCTGGGGAAAATTAAAATGGTGGTGACTCTTCTCATTGTTGGGCTGAGAGTACCAGACAGATGGAACTGCACAGCTGTCCTTTCAAAGCTGTTGCCTTTCTGTCCCATTCCGCAATGCCTTGAGGCTTTCAGGGGAAGCTGGTAGCATCTAATGGCAGTCAGATCAAGGCAGGAAAAAACAGGACCTTAGATAGCAGCACATGGGTGTTGCTGGCTGGAACTCTCTCCTACTAGGACAATAGAAGGATGTTGTCTCAGCAGGGAGCTAAAGCCAACTGAAGCCTTGTAATAGCTGACAAGACCTCTAGTGTGGTTAGATCTGCCCCTTCTGGAGGAAATGACTGGATTGTTAAAGGGCCCTTAACTGATTTTGTAGCATGACACTTCTGCAAGGCTGAGATGGAGATTCAAGGATGATGGAGGGCTGTGTCCTCTGGCCAGGAGGGCCATGAATGTATTACCCCTGAGGAAGTTGTCTGTGCCTTGTCCTCATCAGAATCCTCTGCTGCACACTACAAGGTCCAAGAGATGTGGGTATGGCCCCACCCCTGCCACTGCTTATCCTGCACTACGCTTGTAAGATGCCCAGAGAGCACCTTGCCCAGGCCCTCCTCAAACATGGCACCATCCGCCACGGCTTCAATCACCAGAACAGCCAGGAATCTAGACTATCCAGCTGTCCAAGAAGAAGTGCTTCAGCCCCAGGGTTGAAATTATGAAGGGTTGGGTTTTTTTTTTTTGCTGTTTTCCCATATGGTCACTGCAGAACCTTTAAAAAGCAGCAGCCCTTGCAGTACTCACTGTACCTTTTTTTCAGTCGTGACTGTCTCTCTCTCTCTCTCTCTCTCTCTCTCTCTATATATATATATATATATATCTATCTGTGTGTGTGTGTGCATGTGCGCGCGTGTGTGTGTGCATGTGCGCAGGTTTTCTTTCATTGTAAGACACCTTAGAGGCCTGTTGACAGGCAGAAAAGTGGGATATAAATATTTTAAATACATACATACTGAAGTGTCAGCTTCATCATGGGTAGGCTTGCCAGCCAGATGCAACTGTGCTTTTAATAGCAGGTAAAGCTATGTTTCTACTATGTTCCCTACTTCCCAACATGCTGGGGTGGGGGGTGGGGGTGGAGGAGACACGCACTGTCCACTGAATTTCTGGATGTCAAGGAATCCATGTTGAAGGGAAAAGAGCAAGACCAGTAAATGTAGAATAAGTTGGCAATCCTAGTCCAGTGTCCTTTACTATTGGCATTACTTATTTGAAAATGTGACTGCTGCTGTCTAAAGCAGGGCCAAGGAAGCTTTCTACGAAGGGCCATTCACTGATGGAAAAAGTCATGCAGGAACCAGAGCCAACAGTGGGCAAAGCCAATGCCTTCTCTCCCCTGCCCCTCTTCCAGTCACCAGATAAACTTGCATTTATTGTAAATTGAATTTATGTTGTTAGACACATTGGACACCTAATGTAGAAATGCAGGATATAAATTTGAATAATAAATAAATACTAAGGTATAAATATACATTACATAAGCAATGTGATTTTTCATCCTTTTAAAAAGAAAACTGTGGCATATGCCACACTCCTTTGGATTCCTTCTGTCTTATGTTCTTAAAAACTAGGGGGTTCATGCAAACCACTCCCATATTGTGTTTGGTCCCTTGCTGTGATTGGCACATGGGGGTCCTCGTGTGTGGAAGAGCCCTGTGCGTACACACTGGTATGACTGTGTGTCAACAGCAGCAGGTGGGCTAGCAGACAGAACCCCAAACCTCCTCCCATGTGCATCCAACATGTGCTTCCAAAACCTCCTCTCATTTGCTTCCAAAACTTCCTTCCAGGGCTTCCAAAACCTCCTTCCCTGTGCTTCCAACTAGCTCCCTAGTTTTAAGAACACTCAGGTATTGAAGAATTCATAGAAGTGTGCCATATGCAAAAGTGTGTGTGTGTGTGTGTGTGTGTGCGTGCGTGCGCGTGTTTACAGTGGAGGCTGGTGACTCTATTGCAGTGGGGCATTGAATCCACTCTGGGTTTCAGTCAGAACCAGGCAGAACAGAAGGAGCTATCTAAAGTGCTGAACATATCCCCCAAATGGGCTCAACACCTTGGATAGCTCCTTAGAGCTTTGACTGGTTCTGACTGAAACCCAGACTGGATTCAGAGCCCCACTGAAATCGGAGCCACCAGCCTCTATTTATATATAGCCTTCCCCAACAAATGGCCATGCTGAATAGGAATTATGGGAGTTGCAGTCCAACACATCTGACACCAGGTTAGGGAAGGCTGTATTATATATACACATTTCCCACACACATACAAAGTGTGTGTGTGTACACAACACTTTCATGTCACCTTTTTCTCTGAAAGAATTGCAGTCTTTCAAAACCTCTCTTCGTAGCGTATGTGTCTGACCATTTTTTTTCTTGAACATGCCCATAAGGGATTCCATAAAACCCCAGGAAGAACCAAAAGGGGTTATTCACAATTCTCTCTGTCTCTGTCTCTCTCTCTCTCTGGGAGGAAAAAAACATTCAACCATGCAACAGCCCGATGCAAAATGAACTCATTAGGCCTGGAGGGCAGACTCTCACCCAGATTGCAAGGACCCCCATTTCCAGAAGAGCATCCTGGGGAAAATATTTGGAAGTGAGAGACTCCCACTGGAAAACTAATTAGCAAACCAAGCAATCACACAGTAGGAAACACCTGGGGAGAAAGAATAGATTATGCTGATTTTCTTTTCATGTCATGGGGCAGGGAGGTTGAGGGGGGCAGCTATCTCATAACTGGACCCAGGGAAGTTCACACTGGGTTCATGTCCTTTGGGCTTTTCAGGTCCCCTGTTTAACTCAGTCCAGATACTTTTCCCATTTTACCTGGGTTTTGAGGATGCCAACACATCTCTGCAGCATCAAGGCAATGCTCTGTAGCACCAGAACACAAGAGGACATATTCCACAATGCTGGCCACGCATCTTCAACGATTCCTAGCGGCCTTTCAAAGCGATGTGATTTGCATTTAAAAAGAACAAAGAAAAACTACAAAATTCAAGAAAAGCCATATAATAAGCCTGTGCTCCTTACCACAAGCCTCCCAGCTTCAGTATGGATCCTTGACTCTACAAGCCAATCGAGACAAACCAGGCCGTATATAGCCCTTGTAGCCAAGCTGGCACATCAATCGGTGCGACGTGTCCCTATGAATACTAACAGCAGACTCCTGGTGACTCAACTGGCCTGCATAGTCTGGTACCTGACTCCACCCCATTTCTGACCACATCTATTGTGACCTTCTGATCCTCTTCTGCCTGCACCTGAATGGAACCCCAGCTGCAGCCCATCTCCAGACTAGGTCAAGGCCTGGCAATAGCTATGCCTGGACCAGATGCGTTCCCAGCCAGCAGTGGAGGCTGGTGGCTCCAATGTCAGTGGGTAGTGAATCCACTCCAGGTTTCAGTCAGAACGCTAAAGGAGCTATCTGAGATGGCAAGCACCTTGGAGAGCTCCTTTAGCGTTCTGACCGAAACCTGGAGCAGATTCATGGCCCCACTGGCATCGGAGCCACCAGCCTCCACTGCCAACCAGCACTGCGGGAGATGAGGGTGAGAAGCAGGGCCATTCAACCAGCCCTGCTGAAAGGCTTAATCCTCCCCCCCCACTGCCACCCAGCAAGGTGTTCAATACTTCCACACCCCAACTGGCCAGTCCCCCTTTGGCAGAACCAGTCAACCAGGATAAGCAAAGGAAGAGAACGTTGATGGTTCGTTTCCCCTCTTCAAGAGCCTTCTCCCATTTTCAGTTTACATCAATGAAAACAGGACAGGCAGAAGCCCTAGAAACACTCTATACACTACATGCAACTGACATGATAGTGACTAAGTTGGAAGGGATGTGAGAGACGTTTATTTGCCAATTGCTTAGCAAGTTTTAGTCATAGCATGCCACCCAGAGTGCCTCCAATTCTTCTTGGTGTCCCAGATGTAAAAGGCCTTTCAACATCTGGAGCACCTCATCTGGACAGCACAGACACAATGGTGGTAGAAAAATGAGCTTTCTTCACCATCGTCGAACGAGCCCTGAAGTGTTGGAGCTGATGCTTCACAAGTTTTCTGCCATCAGCACTCAAGCTTGTCTCCTTTCTCCTCCGCACATGGATGCCTGTCCCTTAGCCAATAAAGCCATCCTTTGGTTGTGATTTGCATCCTGGTGAGAGTTACTGACACATCCCCTGGCAGTCTTGTTGCTTTCACTCCAAGTACAGCACAGTTAGCTGAACACAAAAATGCATTGTGTGGCAATTCCATTAGCTATCAGTAGGGGAGCTGTTGCTTTATTATTATTATTATTATTATTATTATTATTATTATTTATTTCATTTCTATACCGCCCAATAGCTGAAGCTCTCTGGGCGGTTCACAAAAATTAAACCTTTACCCAACATTGTGTTGTAAGGTAGGCAGGAAGAACACTCTCATGGAGGAACCTCCAAAATAGAGACAGGCAACCTTTTTTCTGTTGAGATATTCTGCAATGGCTGGCTCAAGCTCATTCCTGGGGCAATTTGTGGGCAAATCGGCACAGCAAGGTAAAAAAGGTGGTAAAGCCCAGAACCACAGTACTACCAGTTAAGAGGGGTAGTCTAAAAGCAGGGTCTGAAGCAAAGCTGAAGTCAAGCACAGGCAAACAGTCCAAATCAAGCACAATCCAAGAAGCAGGGTGTTAACAGACATCCAGGGGTCAGCAGCACAGAGACCAGTCAGGAGAAGAAGGAAGGTCAGGAAAGCTAGATTGGAAGGTCCTAGGACAACTTTCCCCAATGTGGTAGCCTCCAGATGTCTTGGACTGCAACACCCAGCATAGCTGGCTGGGTCATGCTGGGTGTTATAGTCCAACACATCTGGAGGGCACCAGGTTGGGGAACACTGTTCTAGGACCTGAAATAAAGGTGTTGTTGTTCCAGCAAGCAGAAGGTCTCAACTGAGAGCTTATATAGTCTGGCCTCCCAGTCCAGAACCAGGTCCAGCTGCAAGCAGTTAATCCTGTCTTCAGGGCCTCCTTATTCCTGAGGAGTCCCGTACTCTTGAGGAGTCCAGTTTCTTTGGGCCTTGAGGCACACACTTCAGCTATCCTTGACTTGATCCTAACCAACAGAGATGACTTCGTAGATAATGTAATAGTTACAGGAACTCTGGGAGGAAGTGACCATGTTATACTTGAATTCTTGGTTCTAAAGGAAACAAAAGCCGAGTGTACCCAAACACATACCCTGGATTTGAGGAAAGCCAATTTTAATAAACTCAGAAAAATGATAAGTAAGGTCCCATGGCAAGCGACTCTTGGGAGAAAAGGAGTCCAAGATGTGTGGGAGTTTTTAAAAAAGGAAATTCTCAAAGCACAATTACAAACAATTCAAACAAGAAAAAAAGGCGGAAGACAACAGAAGAAGCCAATGTGGCTTCACAAAAAGCTAAGAGATGACCTGAAAACAAAAAGGGATACATATAGGAAGTGGAAGGAAGGCCAAGCTACAAAGGAAGAGTACAGGCAGGTAGCACAGAATTACAGGGTGGCGTCAGGAAGGCTAAAGCTGAGAACGAGCTGAGGTTAGCAAGAGATGCTAAAAGCAACAAAAAGTCTTTCTTCAGATATGTGCATAGTAAAAGACAGAGGAAAGAAATGGTGGTTCAACTATTAAATAAGGATGGCAAAATGATAACAGATGACAAAGAAAAGGCAGAAGTGCTCAATTCCTACTTTGGCTAAGTCTTCTCCCAAAAGAGGGTCTGTGACCCCCCTGGCAAAGGTGAAGTACAGGCTGAAGGGGCAGGATTGCAGCTTGAGGTTGATAGGCATATGGTCAAGGAACACCTAATTACTTTGAATGAGTTCAGATCTCCAGGGCCAAATGAACTGCATCCTAGAGTAATAAAGGAACTGGCAGAAGAACTCTCAGAACCGCTGTCTATTCTCTTTGAGAAATCATGGAGGACGGGTAAAGTGCCAGATGACTGGAGGAGGGCTAATGTTGTCCCTATCTTCAAAAAGGGCAAAAAGGAGGAACCTGGGAACTACAGACCAGTCAGTCTGACATCAATCCCTCGGAAAATTCTGGAGCAGATTATAAAGCGATCAATCTGCAAGCACCTTGAAAACAATGCAGAGATTACTCGAAGCCAACATGGATTTGTCAAGAACAAATCCTGCCAGACGAATCTGATCTCATTGTTTGAACAGGTAACCTCCCTTGTGGACTGTGGGAATGCTGTGGACATAATATGCCTCGACTTCAGCAAAGCTTTTGACAAAGTGCCCCATGATATCCTGATGAGCAAACTAGCTCAAAGTGGGCTAGATGAAACAACCATCAGGTGGATCCACAGTTGGCTACAGAATCAGACTCAAAGAGTGCTTATCAGTGGGATCTTCTCAAACTGGGGGGAGGTAATAAGCAGGGTACCGCAGGGCTCAGTCCTGGGCCCAGTGCTCTTCAACATTTTTATTAATGACTTGGAGGAGGAGGTGCAGGGAATGCTGATCAAATTTGCAGATGACACAAAATTGGGCAGGAGAGCTAATACTTTGGAAGACAGAATCAGAATTCAAAGTGATCTTGATAGACTGGAGCACTGGGCAGAAAACAACACAATGAGATTTAATAGGGATAAATGCCAAGTTCTGCACCTAGGGAAAAAAAACCCAAATGCACAGTTACAGGATGGGGGATACTTGGCTCAACAACACTACAAGTAAGAAGGATCTTGGAATTTTTGTAGATACAAGCTGAATATGAGCCAACAATGTGATGTGGCTGCAAAAAAGGCAAATGCTATTGTGGGCTGCATTAATAGAAGTATAGCTTCAAAATCCTGTGAAGTACTGTTGTTGTTGTTCATTCAGTCATTCAGTCATGTCTGACTCTTTGTGACCCCATGGACCATAGCACGCCAGGCCTTCCTGTCCTCCGCTCTCTCCCGGAGTGTTCTCAAGTTCATATTCATTGCATCGGTGATGCTATCTAGCCATCTCATCCTTTGCCATCCCCTTCTCCTTTTGCCTTCAATCTTTCCCAGCATCAGGGTCTTTTCCAGGGAGTTTTCTCTTCGCATTAGGTGGCCAAAATAGTTGAGCTTCAACTTCAGTATCTGTCCTTCCAATGAGCAGTCAGGGTTGATTTCCTTTAGGATGGACTGATTTGACCTCCTTGCAGTCCAGGGGACTTGTAAGAGTCTTCTTCAGCACCACAGTTCGAAAGCACCAATTCTTCGGCGCTCAGCCTTCCTTATAGTCCAGCTCTCACAGCCATACATTACTACTGGGAAAACCATAGCTGTGATTATACAAATCTTTGTTGGCAAGGTGATGTCTCTGCTTCTTACTATGCTGTCTAGGTTGGCCATAGCTTTCCTCCCAAGGAGCAAGCGTCTTTTAATTTCATGGCTACAGTCACCGTCTGCCATGATCTTGGAGCCCAAGAAATAAAATCTGTCACTTCTTCCATTTCTTCCCCTTCTATATGCCAGGAAGTGATGGGGCCAGATGCCATGATCTTAGTTTTTTTAATGTTGAGTTTCAAACCAGCTTTTGCACTCTCCACTTTCACCCTCAATAAGAGGCTCTTTAGATCCTCTTCGCTTTCTGCTATAAGGGTGGTATCATCTGCGTATCTGAGGTTGTTTATAATTCTCCCGGCAATCTTAATTCCGACCTGTGATTCATCCAACCCGGCGTTTCTCATGATGTACTCTGCATATAAATTAAATAAGCAGGGTGACAACATACAGCCTTGTCGTACTCCTTTCCCAATTTTGAACCACTTGGTTGTTCCATGTCCGGTTCTTACTGTTGCTTCTTGACTCTCGAATCTCATCTGCTTCTGTTAGGTCCCTGCCTTCTTTGTCCTTTATCATGCCTGTCTTTGCACAAAAAGTTCCCTTGAGATCTCCAATTTTCTTGAAGGGATCTCTAGTCTTTCCCATTCTATTGTTTTCCTCTATTTCTTTGCATTGTTCATTTAAGAAGGCCTTCTTGTCTCTCCTTGCTATTCTCTGGAAATCTGCATTCAGTTGGGTATATCTTCCCCTTTCTCCCTTGCTTTTCACTTCCCTTGTTTCCTCAGCTACTTGTAAAGCCTCATCAGACAGCCACTTGGCTTTCTTGCATTTCTTTTTCTTTGGGATGGATTTCGTTGCTGCCTCCTGAACAATGTTATGGACCTCCATCCATAGTTCCTCAGGCACTCTGTCTATCAGGTCTAATCCCTGAAATCTATTTGTCACCTCCACTATATATTCATAAGGGATATGATTTAGGTCATACCTGAATGGTTTAGTAGCTTTCCCTACGTTCTTCAATTTAAGCTGAAATTTTGCAATAAGAAGCCCATGATCTGAGCCACAGTCAACTCCAGGTCTTGTTTTTACTGACTGTATAGAGCTTCTCCATCTTTGGCTGCAAAGGACATAATCAATCTGATTTCGATATTGACCATCTGGTGATGTCCATGTGTAGAGTCGCCTCTTGTGCTGTTGGAAAAGAGTGTTTGCTATGATCAGCGTGTTCTCTTGGCAGAACTCTATTAGCCTTTGTCCTGCTTCACTTTGTACACCAAGGCCATGCTTGCCTGTTATCCCGGTGATTTCTTGACTTCCTACTTTAGCATTCCAATCCCCTATGATGAAGAGGACATCTTTTTTTGGTGTTAGTTCTAGAAGGTGTTGTAGGTCTTCATAGAACCCATCAACCTCAGCTTCTTCGGCATCAGTGGTTGGGGCATAGACTTGAATTACTGTGATGTTGAATGGTTTGCCTTGGATTCGTACTGAGATCATTCTATCATTTTTGAGATTGTACCCCAGTACTGCTTTTCCCACCCTTTTGTTGACTATGAGTGCTACTCCATTTCTTCTAAGGGATTCTTGCCCACAGTAGTAGATACGATGGTCACCTGAATTAAATTCGCCCATGCTTGTCCATTTTAGTTCGCTGATTCCCAAGATGTCAATGTTCAATCTTGCCATCAAATGTTTGACCACCTCCAGCTTACCTTGATTCATTGATCTAACATTCCAGGTTCCTAAATAATATTGTTCTTTACAGCACTTCCCCAGTAGTATATTGGACACCTTCCGACCTGTGCTGAGGGCTCATCTTCCGGCGTCATATCTTTTAGCCTTGTGATAGGTTCCATGGGGTTTTCTTGGCAAGAATCCTGGAGTGGGTTGCCATTTCCTTCTCCAGTGGACCACATTTTGTCAGAACTCTCCATCATGACCTGTCCATCTTGGGTGGCCCTGCACAGCATAGCTTATGGCTTCACTGAGTTATGCAAGCCCCTTCGCCACTACAAGGCAGTGATCCATGAAGGGGTGTGAAGTACTAGTTCCCCTCTATTCAGCACTGGTTAGGCCTCATCTTGAGTACTGTGTCCAGTTCTGGGCACTGCACGTTAAGAAGGATGCAGACAAACTGGAGAGGGTTCAGAGGAGGCAACAAAGATGATCAGGGGACTGGAAACAAAGCCCTCTGAGGAGAGACTGAAAGAATTGGGCATGTTTAGCCTTGAGAAGAGAAGAGTGAGGGGGGATATGATAGTGCTCTTCAAGTACTTGAAAGGTTGTCACAGAAAGGAAGGCCAGGATCTCTGCTCAATCATCCTAGAGTGCAGGACACGGAATCATGGGCTCAAGTTACAGGAAGCCAGATTCTGGCTGAACATCGGGAGAAACTTCCTGACTGTTAGAGCAATATGACAATGGAACCAGTTACCTAGGGAGGTAGTGGGCTCTCCCACACTGGAGGCATTCAAGACGAGGCTGGACAGCCATCTGTCAGGGATGCTTTGACTTGGATTCCTGCACTGAGTAGCGGGTTGGACTCGATGGCCATAGCCCACTTCCAACCCTAGTATTCTAGGATTCTATGATTCTATGACTGGCTGCCTGGGCCAACACCTTCTGTTGGCAGTGTTTCCTGGGCTGGGAGGTGACTCACCTTCACCCTCTGTCTCCACAGGGGGACATAATGTGGAGGGGAGTTGGAGACACTTTCTACAGCACCATTCAGGTCCTCTTCTGCAGATGGGCCTGGCATGGCCTCTTCAGAGAGGCTGGGGTTGGCCAGAGTACTGTTGGAGTCAGGGGGCCTCACCTCCACCAGAGATCCTTTGGGCTCTGCAATATCTGAGTTATCATAGGAGGAGGTCTCCAGAATCAGGACCATGTCAGACCTGACACAATGGCCACATTCACTTGAGGGCAATCTGTCTGGGACCTCATGTTGGTGAGGCTGAGGCCAGGCGGTAGGGATGCTGGAGAAATCCACAATGGATTCAAATAAGTTCGGATTTCTATAAATTCAACCTGTAGATTCTGCAGCAGACCGGCTTTTTCTGAGTTACATGGATTCTGCAGACTTGCAGACTGGTTTTTCACTCGGGGCGATTTGTGCTAATTTGCATTAGCACTAATCCACATCAACGTATTAGCGCAAGTGTGTACTAATGCTAATACACAGCTGCACACATGTGCACATGCACTAATCCACATTAGTTCGTATTAGCACTAGCATGAATTAGTGCTAATGCAAATGAGTGCAAGTAGAACAAAATTCTGGTAAAAAATATCTGATTCCATCAATGAGCGAATGACAGAACGAAAGACATCTGACAATCTGAGAAACAGAGACGGAACAGATCTAACAGAATCCGTACATCCCTAGCCACCGGTGGGCAGGACCAGAGCTAAAGGCTAGTGAGTCAACCCTTTTCTCTTTCTGCCACCCCTTTTCCTCTCTCTCCCTCTTGCTTCCCCCACCCAGCAGGCTACCAGAGAAGAGATAGATCACACTTGGCAGAGGTCTGAACTGATTGTGTGCAGAAGGCTTTTGAAATTAGGCTGAGGGCCACATGAGATTAGTCCAAGAGCCAAAGGCGGCCTGAAGGCTAAAGGCTGCCATTCCCTGCTCTAAAATAATAGCGAAACAGAGAGACATGCAAGGGGCTGGGATACGTTTTCCACATTTGTGGGGACTTCAGTTTGTTCTGCTAAAGAAAGAACAAGAGTCACTAGAAGGATCACACTTGGGACCTCGCCTGTTAAGCTGGTGATTGCCAACAAATAAGCCTTTTTGGTGTTGGCTCCTATACTTCTGAATATTCTCCCCAACAATGTGCAATAGATCCAGGACCCTTATTCCCTTAAAGGGGACTGTTAAAGCTTTTCTTTTTAGACAGACCTTTTCAGCGGAGACTGGTGTCTCCAGTGGGGTGGTGAATGTGCTCCAGGTTTCAGTCAGAACCAGTCAGAACTCTGAAGGCGTTTCACACCTTGGATAGCTCCTTTAGAGTTCTGACTGATTCTGACTGAAACCTGGAGTGGATTCACTGCCCCACTGACATTGGAGCCACCAGCCTCCATTGGACCTTTTATGACTAGTGTCTCATGAGTTGTGCTGATGCCCCTTTTTTAATTTTGAAATTTTATTTTATTTTGAAACAAGGTTAACAAAATAAAGGCAAGAAGAAGAAGAAGAAGAAGAACCTGCATAATAATAAATCACATCACTAAAGAAACAATGGATTTCACCTATTATAAATCTAAGTAGGAGCTCAATTTCTAATGAAAGTAAAAATGTAAGTTCTACAACATATGAAAGGAGTGTGTGCAGGTGTGTGCCATTTGTTATTTGTTATTTATTTATTTATTTATTCATTCATTTCATTTCTATACCGCCCAATAGCCGAAGCTCTCTTTTGTGTGTTTGTGCATAGTAATCAGAAAAAAAAAATAGGCAACTGTATTTTGTTGGAACTTTATCAAAAGTTTGAAATGCCTCAACATAGGAAATGAATGGAAACCATGGTGCCATAATATCATTCTTCAAGTTAGGATTCCTTGCTTGCTGCCCTTGCTGAGTAAGTTTATACATACTCATAGTTTCCCAAATTTATTAATCCACTGCTCTTTAGCTGGTTGATTTGGAGACTTCCAGTTACAAGCTATACAGAGCTTTGCAGTGGTATAATTCCGTTTTGTTTGTGCTTGTTTTGTATTGTTAAACTCTGTTTAATGGCACCTTGCTTTGGGAATCTGATGGGATCGGAAAGTGATCTAAAAATCACCTAAATAAATACGTATGTATTTTTAAAAACCTAGTGTCTCCAGTCTAAAATTCACAAGAGAGAGAGAGAGAGACTCTCATCCAGCCCTGAAACTGTTGTCTCTCAGCTCTGTGCAAGATGGGAGCCTGGGAACACCTTCGGTGAGACATCAGAAAGGTAGGCCTATAAATCCTAGCCATGGGGAGATAGATAGGCCTACAGCTGCATATATCTGTCCAGGAGGATTAGCCCTTGAGCATAATGAGGCCTTTGTAAAGGATGGCATTGTGAGCAAGCATCCCTTGCAGCCTTCCAGGCACCTGTGTGAGGAAATCAATGCGCAACCCTGTCCTTGCCCATGGGCATAATTCACTGTTTCCATGGTACATACGAGGCTGCAAGCAGTGGCAATGCTGAGGTCATTCTTGATTTAACTGGAGTCTTTCTCAAAGGGTCCCCACACTGAATGACCACAGGGGAATTGTAACTCCCAAAGAGTAAGTACTGGTTCTGTGAAAGCATGGGTAGTGTGTGTGTGGGCAGATTTTGAGGTAATGCCTTTCCTTCACTGACATTTACTCTGTTCTGTTATATTTTTTAAATGTATCCCACTTTCTCTTTCCAACAGAACTCACAGCAGCGAAACGTATGTCCTTGGAGGAACGTGTATGGAACACACGATTATCCTGAAAGGGAAAAAAAGGCTTGGCATTCCAAATAATGGCTTGTTTGACCCATATCCTCTGTGGCCATTCCTCTACGGAGAGGAGGAAACATGAAAATTTGGTGCATTTATTGATTTTGTACATGTATAACCCCCTTTTCCTCCAAGAAGCTCAAGGCAGTATACATGGTTCTCCACTGCCACCGCATTTTATTTTCACAACAACTTTGTGAGGTAGGCCAGGCCGACAGATGTTGATTGGCCTGATGCCCCTTAGTAAGCTTCACTTGAACCCAGATCTGCCCAGCAGTCCGACATTCTAAATCAGCCCTCCCCAACCTGGTGCCCTACAGATGTGTGAGACTACATCTCCCATCATTCCCAGCCAGCATGGCCAAAGGCTTAACCACCCACAATAAAAGCAGTAGACGCTACTGAGCCGGATACAACAATGTATTTAAAGGCAGCTGCAAATGTTCAAGTAATCTGTACATAAAATCATCACATCTCCAGCAAGAGACAGGGCATGTTGATATCACAAGGTGGGGTATGGTGATGCCATAAGCACGGTCAGTGTCAAGGGTAGGCATGGTTGGGTACCTGCCAAGGGCCCACACCCCAGCAGGGGCCCACTGATAAGAGCCCCCTTGGAGTTGCTCCTCCTTTGCAGCATTCCAACCTGCTTGTTCGCTTGCCTCTCAGTCTGGCCCAGGCAACGGAGGTGGTGTGACAGAGGAGCAGGAGATGCCACAGCCTGCTTGCTCCCTGGCAATCTGCCTGTCGAGCAAGCAAGTGGTAGCAATGATGAGGAAGAGGAGAAGGAGGAGGAGCAGGGAGAAAGCAGACTCACTGAAGGAAGGTTACATGGAGGGTGTCTTCCCAAGGGCCTTCAAAAAACCTGTAGCCATCACTAGTCATAACGCAGGGCATAGTGATATTACAAGATTGTCAGCTCTTGAAAGTAGAAAATCTGAGACATGGCTTGGGCTGTATCTGTACAACAGCCCTGCAAAGGAGGTTGGCATTATTATAGCCTGTAAGTGGAGAGGGTGGGAATGCTAAAAGAAAAATTGCCTAAAGCAATCTAGCAAGTTCACAGCTGGGGTGAGATTTAAGCTGCGGACTTCTCAGCTTGCAGCATTAGCTGCTGTGCTACTCCGGCTCTCCGGCTCGCTTTTCCAGAGGCCTCCACAGCCATGTAGTCTGACTCATTTCAGCAGCCTGGTGCGTCGTAGGAGGGCAAGATGCTGCTCTGATGCCAGCTCTTTGCATCCATGCTGTCCATGACAACAAAGGAAAGCCAAGATGGCTTGCCGGAAAAAGTCGAATCTAATCTAATTCAAGCCAACAGCCACCTGCCACTCAGAGTGTGCGGATGTGCGATGCGCGGCAGGCTCGCGTAGGTGTGTGCCGAGCTGTTTGCATGCCACCTCTCCGTGGCTTGGCTGAAAGTTGAAAGCATCACAGCGCAAGAGGCCGACGTGCCCGGGAAGGGCTATATCAATGCCAGGCAGATCTGGAGATGGGGAGTATTAATTAGAAGGCGGTCAGGAGGAGAGCGATTTCGAGGTAATGGTGGGAGGCAAGGGAAAGATGAGTTCACAGTGTGATGCCTCCACCGCAAAGGGAGCACGAGGCATTCTAATTGGGGATGTGTCGAGCAAGCTGCTTGCAGGCTAGAGGCTGCCTTTCGAGTGCCTTTTTCTCTCTGCATTGCCCAGGGCACGCCTGGGATTCTGTGCACAGCTTCAGCACTGCGCTTTTAAAGGAGGCAGAGAGAAAAGTTCAAAGGAGGGCAGACGGAGAGAGAGAGAGCCAAGGTGGGAGTACGTGACAGGAGAACATACTATGGGGTGGATGTGCGGGGGGGGGGGGCAGGGAGGGAAGCTCTCACAAACTGGATCGATGTGCCTTTTAAAACAAAGAAGGGTAGGCGTCACCATGGGTTAGAGAAGGCAGGTGTGGGGCTGCGAGCCAGCCAGCCAGCCCACACTACGGCCCAGGGAGGGTGAGTGGGAGTCCCTATGATCCTTCCTTCAAGGAGCAGGACTCATTCAGCCCCTACAAGCCACAAAAATTTACACTGTTTTTGCTGAGAGAGGTTCTCTCCCTTTAAGAACTACATCAGGGGTGGGCAAGTCCAGCAAATTCAGGGGCCAATGCCACCCCCCCCTGCCCCCGTCGGAACCCATCACAAGGAGTCGCACCCCTCCCTGGCCCCACTGCTGTGCTGTCGATTTTTCCACCAAAATTCAGTGTCCCACCAGCCACGGCAGCGGAAAAGCTACCATTTTCCTTTAGAACAAGGCACACAGGACGCACGCGCCTTGTTAGGACGCAAAAGCGCACTCCCGGGAGGCCTCCCGAAACTCAATTCCGCTCCCCGACAAGGCGCATGCATGCCTTGTTTTAAAGGAAGATTGCAGCTTTTTTTTTTGCTGCTATCACAGAAAATTTGGCAACAGTGGTGATGGTGGTGGCCACAAAAATGGCCAGGGGGCTATAAGTGGCCCTCGGCTGTGTGTGGCAGATCCCTGAACCACATGATTGCACAGTGTGTGTGTGTGTGTGTGTGTGTGTGTAAGAGAGAGAATGCATGTGCATACACAGGCATGCACAAAGAGCATCCCTTCCCCAACACAATGGGACCCTTAGACCAGGGGTGGGCAAAATGGAGATCTCCAGATGTCTCGGACTTCAACTCCCAGAAGCCCCTGCCTACATGGCCAATGTCCAGGATTGTTGGGAGCTGAAGTGCAAAACATCTGGAGATCTACTTTCCCCCCACCCCTGCCTTAGATGTGGCAGCCTCCCCCAACCTGATGCCCTCCAGGTGTTTTGGACCACAACTCCCCGCATTCCTGATCATTGGCTGCTGCTGATGCGAGCTGAAGTCCAAAACATGTGGAGGGCCCCTGTTTGGAGAAGGCTGCCTTAGAGTCTCCTTCCTAACTGCTCCAACCAGTTGCCTAAGGCCCTTGGGGAAGGGGCATAGCTCTGTGGCAGAGCACATGCTTTGCATGGAAGAGGTCCCTGGTTCAATCACTAGCATCTCAAGGTAGAACTGGGAAAGGCCCCTGTCTGAAACCCTGAAGAACCATTGCTGCCAGTCAGTGTCACCAGCACTAAGCTTGATAGACTAATAGTCTGTCTCAGTATAAAGCATCTTCCTGTGCTCAGGAGCCGGCTGGAAATCACCCATGCACCTTCTCCTTCTCGTCTCCATGCTTGCTCACCCTTCAGGGTCAAAAAGGCCGTGTATCCCTTGGTGTATCAGCTGCAGGCAAAAGTCTGAAGGGGGATTTTAAGCACATTTAGCTGAAGGTGTTTAGAAGTCAGCCCACCACCCCGGAACCTGTTTTATGCTGTGCTGATGTTGAGGATGGAGCCAGCAACCCCTACACAGGTTGTGCTCTCCCCCATTCAGCCGAAGACTCATGGCTGCACACAAACCCAAAGGCTTCCAGTTCCAGCCCCAGCAGCTCCCGAGAGAATCTGAAATGTGTGTGTGACATCTTCTTGCCAAAGAGGGAGGCCTGGTTTGAAACCGAGGGTGTGTGCAAGGAGACCTGGAACGCAGTTTGAGATTCTGCGGAACCAGAACGAAGCTGGTGTGAATTTGGTCCTGCCTGTGTGCTTGCTTCTGTACCCTGCCCACCATAATGCCTATTCAGTCTTAAGTTGAGGGGTGCACTCCCTTACTCGGTGGAAATGCCACTTCCTCAGCAACCGAGCTGCGATGGTAACATTTCAGCCTTAGACAAGAGGTAGGGCAGAAACCAGCAGGGACATTTCAGGTGGAGAGACCAGATATATCCATGAGAATTAGAGCACGGCATCTTTCCTGTCTTCTGCCTGTGCCCCTAGAGATCCCTCCCAAAGCATAAACAGAGAGACATACACACTTCAGAAAAAGAGCAAGGGCTGTCCCTGGGGAGCAGAGGATGCTGGGAGAGAAACAAAACAGCAGCCATATTCCCTGCAGTGTCCTTCTGGAAAGCAGATAAGTGCCTTTTGATTTCACAGTCACACCGCCCCAGTCACCGGGCTGGTGATTAACATAAAATCAATCCCCCCCCCCTCCCAGAAGCAGCCAAGCAGCCTCTTACTGAGGGATAGGAAGAAATGAGCCTGTGCCGCTGGATTAAAGAAAGCATCCCCTTTAATCACCTCCTGCCACCGTCAGGGCTTTTTGAGTGGGCTAAAAGCAGGTCGTGTGCCAGGGGGTGTCAGCAGCAGGTCAGAGAGTTAACGCTTCAGCTGTCAGGCAAAGAGAAGTGCAAAAGGCCTAAGAGCAGAAGAACAGGGGAGGAAGCAAAACAAAACAGGGCATATGGAGACAGCAGGAGAATGGAAAAGAAGCTGCGCATGAAGCAACCCCACCACGGCAAATAGCCATTCTCCCTGGACTCAGGGGCCCGCGCACCCCCTGCGTGTGCACAGACTGCATTTCCTGAAATAGTTTTAGGGTAACAGCACGTCACACGTTGCGTGCCCCTAAGATGTTTGAAGCGTTCGCTCGAACACATCAAGCATGAATGCGACAGACAAGCAGGTATTTGCAAACACCAGTGTCATTCTGGGATGCTCATCGGGGAGAGCATCATTGGGGAGCGGATGCAGGGTGTTCCCTGCTGAGATTGTGCTCCCTGTACTGTGCGTGCCAGGGTTGGCCTCTGCTCAATGTGTGAAATGGACGGGGGAGGCTGGCGGATCTGATTTCGATGGGACAAAGATTCCATTCTGGGTTTTAGTTACAGCCAGCCAGAAGACTAAAGGAGCTATCCAAGGTGCCAGACCCTATCCCCAAAATGGGTCCAGCCTCCCCTGGAAATGGATCTCTGAGCCATTTGGATCAGAAGACTTGGACAAGCCCCCACCGCAAAAAGGATTTGAAACCATAAATAAAAACATATATAGCTCTTACCCTAATATTCAAAGCTGTATTGCATACGCTATTTCGGCAGTCCTTAGAGAAGACCTGTAAGTAGGGATGTACGAAAGTCACTTACCTTGAACGAAATTTGATTCGCGGTGGGGGGGAGGCGCTCCGTCCCTCCCCCCGAAATTCTGGCAGGGGGGGAGGCGCGCCGTCCCTTCCCCCCGAAATTCTGGCCGGGGGGGAGGCGCTCCGTCCCTCCACCCCCGAATCCTGGCTGGCCGGGCCGCAAATGGCGGCAGCCGTAGCCGCCGCCGCCGTTTGCATCCCTGCAGTCAGCTGTGATAGGCTACGTAAATGTTTATGTAGCCTATCACAGCTGAGTAAAAAAACAAAAACAAAAACCGCACGTAAGGTAAGTCCCGTCCGGGGGGGGGGGCAGACCGTTTCACCACCAATTTTGGGGGGCCGAATGCGCTGGCATTCGGCCTCCTCGAGATTCGTGGTGAAATTCTCTGACATCCCTACCTGTAAGACAGGCTTCTCTTATTATGCTGATATTATACACTGGGGGCTGAGGACAAGGACCACCTCAGACAGTGCATCTCCCCCGATCCAGTCTAGTGGAGGGGAGAGAGTGGACAGATCTCCTCACCGCCCAGCTGGGGTGCCACCCTCGGCTCCTCCATTCCCACATCTGCATGTGACATGAGGATGAAACATCTGAATGCTGCCTGAGCCCCTACATTTCAATGCATGGAGCTGAAAATCATACAGCCGATCTCCTCCTTGAATCAGGAAACAGACCGTGTGATTTCCATCTATGAGTGTTGAACTTTGGCAGCATTTGGATGTTCCGTCCCCATGTGTATATGTATAATATGTGCAGCTGGCATGCTGGGTGGCCACATATGAATTACCAAAAAGAGGACATTCATAACTAAAAATGAAGACAAAAGAGGATGGGGATTTGCATAAAATGTGCATGTGCTAATGTATATTTATAGAGGCCAACCTCTACTTAGAAATAATGCTTATAGTTTAAATAGAAATACAGGTGTGCCTACCTGTTCAGTCTACAGGTGCTAACTGTGGGTGGGCAAGCATTCTTATGGTTCTTTATCATAAGAATGCTTATGACTGCTTACCAACCAGTCTTGGACTGGACAGCCTTTGAGACAGAGGACACCTTCAAATAGAGGACAATCCTCCAGAAAGCTTTCCATTAGAGGACTGCCCTCTGTAAAGGAGGACACGTGACCACCCTACCTGCTCCCTCCACATGCTGGTTGGGATTGGGAGAGGCACTCCCATGATCTGGTCCAAGGGACAGTGGTTTGCCTGAGACCAGCTTTTTTGAGTTCATTCATGGCTGAAATGAAATTGGAACCAGGAAATTCCTGCCTCACAGATCATGCTCTTAGGGTCCAAGCCTATGGGTTGCACCCTTGATGATCGGAAGCCCCTGAACATGGAGGGTTCCGATCATCCTATGCAGGGCAGGAGGAGCGGTGGAGGCAATCTTCACCTTCCCATTCTCCCACCCTGCGTTTTTCGCTAGACCTGCTTTTTTGCCCGTCTAGCCACAGTGCTTCAGAGGGAGAGGCTGGAAGAGGCTCAGGTATCTCCTAACCTGGCATCTCTGGTTTCCTCCCCTCCCTGCCCACTGGAACGCCCCTTTCCCCCCTCTACGAGGTTGATTTTCCAGCCTTGGAGGCCAGCTGGTTCAGTTCTTTCTGCACCTGCTACAAGGGGGTGGGGGAGGGGGGTCAGATCTCCAACTCCCCCTTCTGAAGTCGGAGCACTCTCTCTGAACTTGGAGTGGGGATTCCCCAGTATCCTATGGCCCCCTCAGACTGCTTCCTCTGCCTCCAGATCATATTCATATTAATCAACCTATTCTCTTTTTCCAGCTATTTGTACAAAGGCTGCAAACAGAGAATAGGTAAGATACTTGAAGCTTGCTTGAGACAAGCATCTCTTCCTTTGGTTTACACCACCCTTCCCCAACCTGGTGCCTTCCAAATGTTGTTTGACTCCAATTTCCATCATCCCCAGCCAGCATAGCCAAACGCTGGCTGGGGCGCGTTGGAATCCAACATCTGGAGAGCTACAGGTTGCCTGCCCCCTGCAAACAAAGCCATTCTATATAACCTATATCACATAACTAATAAGCTAGGTAGCCAACTTACATGCTAACTCCACATGGGTCTCCTCAGGTGTAAAGTGGAAGATGACAGGGCACCATCAAACCATCTCCCTTTATTCTATGAAGAGAGGAGGCAATTGACCAGGGGAGGGACCTTAGTCAAGCAGGTTCCAGCAAGGGCTGTGGGTGTCCATCTCATATAGGTGGGCAATGGGTGCTTAGCCCTTGCCAAGGCATGAAACTGGAGGAAGTGTGAATTGGAGGATATTTCCCCTTCTGCTGGTGCTAGACGGAGTTAACACATGGCAAAGACCTATTCCTGTGGATTTACGAGAAAAGATTGGCCAATGTGATCAGACTGGTGCGAGGAAATGGAGTAGGCAGATCAAAGAGAATCTAGGGACCTTCATGTCTTAGGCTGCATGGAAGTCCCCTGTTCATCCTGAAAATGTTTATAGACCTGCTCAACACAGACCTGCTCTCAACCAGTTTAGTATGTCCCTAGTCACATGAATCTGCTAGCAACTGTGACTAAGGGTGCAATCCTATGCATGTTTAGACAGAAAAAAATCCTACAACTCCCAGCATTCCCCAGCCAGCCATGTTAAGGGTGCTTCTGGACAGACCGCTCCTACTAGCACTACTAGTAAAATAACACTGGGAAGCAATTCCATCTTTTCCTCCTTAACATTTTTTCAGTGGTAAGAAAAAAGATGGAAGAAGCAGTGGGAAGACACAGGAGGGCTAGAAATGGAAGACAGCATCATCTGAATGCACAGCCACCCACACCTGGTAAAATCCCATGTTCGAGGCAGGCCGATTACACAATAAAAGCCTCATCTGGAAGTACCCTACATTGACCATATTCAGGTTTTGCTGAATTTACCATGCAATCCCATGCATGTCCACTCATAAGTAAGCCCCACTGAGTTCTGTGGGACTTACAGGTATGGATGGAATTGCATTTTGGGGCACCCATCCTAATACACCCAATAAGGTTAACATCCAAGCATTTTAGATTGGATACCTAAATTTGCAAAAAGGCTGAATATAGGTAAGTGACAAATTTACCAGTTCACCCTTCCACGAAACTTTGCAACTAAGAAACCAGTGCCTGAATTGGCTTTTTTCCTCTTCCCTCCCCATCCTCTTTCCTTTTGTGTCATGTTTTTTAGATTGTAAGCCTGTGGGCAGGGACTGTCTTAAGAAATGTCTTTGTAAGCTGCCTTGGGAGGCGTTTTGGCTAAAGGGTGGGAGAAAAATGCTATAAACAAACAAACAAACAATGAAAACCCTGTTTAGGCAACCCCCACCTCCTTCCCCCCTTCATGGATCACTGCCTTGTTGTGGTGAAGGGGCTTGCATAACTCAGTGAAGCCATAAGCTATGCCGTGTAGGGCCACCCAAGATGGACAGGTCATGGCAGAGAGTTCTGACAAAATGTGGTCCACTGGAGAAGGAAATGGCAACCCACTCCAGTATTCTTGCCAAGAAAACCCCAAGGAACGTATCACAAGGCTAAAAGAGATGACCCCGGAAGATGAGCCCCTCAGCACAGGTCGGAAGGTGTCCAATATACTACTGGGGAAGAGCAGAGGGTATTTCCAAGTAGCGCCAGAAAGAGTGAAGCGGCTGGGCCAAAGCCGAAAGGACACTCAGCTGTGGATGTGTCTGGTGGTGAAAAGAAAATCCGATCCTGTAAAGAACAATATTGTTTAGGAACCTGGAATGTTAGATCAATGAATCAAGGTAAGCTGGAGGTGGTCAAACATGAGATGGCAAGATTGAACATCGACATCTTGGGAATCAGTGAACTAAAATGAACAGGCATGGGCGAATTTAATTCAGGTGACCATCATATCTACTATTGTGGGCAAGAATCCCTTAGAAGAAATGGAGTAGCACTCATAGTCAACAAAAGGGTGGGAAAAGCAGTACTGGGGTACAATCTTAAAAATGATAGAATGATCTCAGTACGAATCCAAGGCAAACCATTCAACATCACAGTAATTCAAGGCTATGCCCCAACCACTGATGCCGAAGAAGCTGAGGTTGATCGGTTCTATGAAGACCTACAACACCTTCTAGAACTAACACCAAAAAAAGATGTCCTCTTCATCATAGGGGATTGGAATGCTAAAGTAGGAAGTCAAGAAATCACTGGGATAACAGGCAGGCATGGCCTTGGTGTACAAAATGAAGCAGGACAAAAGCTAATAGAGTTCTGCCAAGAGAACACGCTGATCATAGCAAACACTCTTTTCCAACAGCACAACAGACGACTCTACACATGGACATCACCAGATGGTCAATATCGAAATCAGATTGATTATGTCCTTTGCAGCCAAAGATGGAGAAGCTCTATACAGTCAGTCAAAACAAGACCTGGAGCTGACTGTGGCTCAGATCATGAGCTTCTTCTTGCAAAATTTCAGCTTAAATTGAAGAACGTAGGGAAAACCACTAAACCATTCAGGTATGACCTAAATCATATCCCTTATGAATATACAGTGGAGGTGTGGAATAGATTTCAGGGATTAGACCTGATAGACAGAGTGCCTGAGGAACTATGGACGGAGGTCCGTAACATTGTTCAGGAGGCAGCAACGAAATCCATCCCAAAGAAAAAGAAATGCAAGAAAGCCAAGTGGCTGTCTGATGAGGCTTTACAAGTAGCTCACGAAAGAAGGGAAGCGAAAAGCAAGGGAGAAAGGGGAAGATATATCCAACTGAATGCAGAGTTCCAGAGGCTAGCAAGGAGAGGCAAGAAGGCCTTCTTAAATGAACAATGCAAAGAAATAGAGGAAAACAACAGAATGGGAAAGACTAGAGATCTCTTCAAGAAAATCGGAGATCTCAAGGGAACGTTTTGTGCAAAGATGGGCATGATATAGGACAAAGAAGGCAGGGACCTAACAGATGCAGATGAGATTAAGAAGAGGTGGAAAGAATACACAGAAGAACTATACAGGAAAGATCTGAATGTCCCTGATAGCCATGAGAGTGCGGTCACTGAACTTGAGCCGGATATCCTCGAGAGTGAAGTCAAGTGGGCCTTAGGAAGCATTAGTAACAACAAAGCTAGCGGAGATGACAGTCTTCCAGCTGAGCTATTTAAAATCCTAAAAGATGATGCTGTTAAAGTGCTGCACTCAATATGCCAACAAATTTGGAACTCTCAACAATGGCCGCAAGACTGGAAAAGGTCAGTTTACATTCCAATTCCAAAAAAGGGCAACACCAAAGAGTGTTCAAACTACCGCACAATTGCGCTCATTTCACATGCCAGCAAGGTGATGCTCAAAATCCTACAAGCTAGGCTTCAGCAGTATGCGAACCGAGAACTACCGGAAGTACAAGCTGGGTTTCGAAGAGGCAGAGGAACTAGAGATCAAATCGCCAACATTCGCTGCATCATGGAGAAAGCAAGAGAATTCCAGAAAAACATCTATTTCTGCTTCATTGACTACGCTAAAGCCTTTGATTGTGTGGATCACAACAAACTGTGGCAAATTCTTAAAGTGATGGGAGTACCAGACCACCTTATCTGTCTCCAGAGAAACCTGTATGAGGGTCAAGAAGCAACAGCAAGAACCAGACATGGAACAACCAAGTGGTTCAAAATTGGGAAAGGAGTACGACAAGGCTGCATATTGTCACCCTGCTTATTTAACTTATATGCAGAGTACATCATGAGAAATGCCGGGTTGGATGAATCACAGGTCGGAATTAAGATTGCTGGGAGAATTATCAACAACCTCCAATATGCAGATGATACCACCCTAATGGCAGAAAGTGAAGAGGATCTGAAGAGCCTCTTGTTGAGGGTGAAAGAGGAGAGTGCAAAAGCTGGTTTGAAACTCAACATTAAAAAAACTAAGATCATGGCATCTGGCCCCATCACTTCCTGGCATATAGAAGGGGAAGAAATGGAAGCAGTGACAGATTTTACTTTCTTGGGCTCCAAGATCACCGCAGACGGTGACTGTAGCCATGAAATTAAAAGACGCTTGCTCCTTGGGAGGAAAGCTATGGCCAACCTAGACAGCATAGTAAGAAGCAGAGACATCACCTTGCTGACAAAGGTCCGTCTAATCAAAGCTATGGTTTTCCCAGTAGTAATGTATGGCTGTGAGAGCTGGACTATATGGAAGGCTGAGCGCCGAAGAATTGATGCTTTCGAACTGTGGTGCTGGAGAAGACTCTTACGAGTCCCCTGGACTGCAAGGAGGTCAAATCAGTCAATCCTAAAGGAAATCAACCCTGACTGCTCATTGGAAGGACAGATACTGAAGCTGAAGCTCAAGTATTTTGGCCACCTAATGTGAAGAGAAAACTCTCTGGAAAAGACCCTGATGCTGGGAAAGACTGAAGGAAAAAGGAGAAGGGGACGGCAGAGGATGAGATGGCTAGATAGCATCACCAATGCAATGAATATGAACTTGAGCACGCTCCGGGAGAGAGCGCAGGACAGGAAGGCCTGGCGTGCTATGGTCCATGGGGCCACGAAGAGTCGGACACGACTGAATGACTGAACAACACCTCCTTCCTCTTAGCAAGACTATTCTTAAATACTGCTGGAGGCCAAGCCTGGTATCTACATGTGAATGTCAATTTGGAGTCTTCCCACCAACAGTGAGAACTGTGATGGGTCCAAACTGGCAAAACTAAGAAAAGAAGTTAACCAGGGCTGGACAGCAGAAAGAGAAAGAGTGATTTGGCCTGAAATACATGAAACTGACCCACTAATTCAAGGAGAAACCATTTTGTGAAATGGCTCCTACCCCAGTTTTGTTTCTTCAGATCATTTTGTTGGTTCTTCGGCACGTTCTCTTGAGAGTAAGTTCCACTGAACTCAGTGGAGTTTACTTATGTGTAGATGTGCATAGGACTGCACTGTTAATATCACCCCCAAGAAATAGCATGGCGTACCTTTTAAATCTTTGGGCCGGCTTTTGAACAAAGCAGCCTTTCCCAGGTTGGTGTCCTCCAGATGTTTTGGACTTCAACTCCCATCAGCTCCAGCCAGCATGACCAATGGTCAGGAATGCTGGGAGCTGTGGTCCAAAACATCTGGAGGGCACCAGGTTGGGGAATGCTGGAATAAAGCGTCTTTGGCATTTTTTTGTTTTGTGCAAGACATTGTTATAAAAAAGAAGAAGGAAAGCCAAACATTAAAAAAAAAAGTTTTCCCTACCATTTCAGGTTTAAAAATAGGTTACATCGAACGAGACACATAACTGTATATTTTTAACAAGCGTACTTCAATCAGTGCTCTTTCTTTGGAGGGGTATTTAGCATTGCACCTCTTGAATGAAATTGGCTGCTGGAGGAATGATCCACCCACTCTATAAAAATGTATGTGTTTTTCTGTAGATATTCAACTGGTGTCCAATATAATTGGAAATGCCAAAGGAGGCAAACATTTTTATAGCAGCAGCCACTTTGAATTTCCCCAAATGGCCCAATTGGAGCCCACCAGGAGAAGAGCCTTCAGTGTGGTGGCCCCCTGTCTTTGGAACTCCCTGCCCCTGGAGGTCAGGCAGGCACCAACACTGTGTTATTTCCAGGGCCTGCTGAAAACAGCACTGTTCCAGGAGGCATTCCTTAATAAAAGTCACAGTTTCTATTGGCATTCTGTTGTTGTTGTTTTTAAGCATAATTTTAATGTGGTGTTTTAATCTTTTGATTCTGTTACTGTTTTATCTTTTGTGTTCATCGCTCTGAAATCTGTTTTACGTATGGAGCGCTATGCAAATATTGAAAAATAAATAAATAAAATTCAAGAAGCACCTCAGAACAGGGCTTTCTGGGAGAAACGAAATGGCAGCTGCTCTGATTCTCTCTCCCCCACCCAATAAAAAGAGAGAAAGAATTTTGCTTCACCCCTAAAATATAATTGAAACAAAACAGCTGATTCAGAGGTGGGTAAAACGGGTGAAAAATGGTCCTTATTGATTCAGTACTGCCCTGAGGCTCACCTCTTACGATGAAGACAAAAGCTAAAAATGAAAATTAAGTTATGTGCATTATTCTACGTTGACTCAAAACGGAGGATGCTGTCCTGAGTCAAAATAAATTGCAACTCACACATGGATGAGCATCGTGATTGTTGGGCACGTGAGGGCTTTTAGCTGCTGCTGTGAACTAGCTCCACTGAAAATCATGGCATTTTTAAATATTTTATTTACTGGAATTTTACCCCACCCTTCAGCTGAAAAGGCCCCCCCACCCATGCAGTTTTAAAAGACCAATAATAATATAGTCACTACTCTCAGGATTGCAATCTAAAAGACACAATAGAAAAGGAAAAGGGATTGGGAGGGGAAAGGAAAAGGGATTGGGAGGGAAAAGGAAAAGGGATTGGGAGGGAAAAGGAAAAAGCAAACTCAGCTACTAGTTCACTAATGGGAACAGAATGCTGGACTGGATGGATCCTTGGTCAGATCCAGTATGGCTCTTCTTCTGTTCTTCTGTACCTCCCTCCCTCTCTCTCTCTCTCTCTCTCTCTCTCTCTCTCAAAATAATGAACAAACAATCATAACTATGGATAGTTCAAACCACACACTTTATGTTGTCTCTTTTTCCACATTAGGGAGTACCTGCTTTCAATATACGATACCTAAGCGAAACAGCAACCCAGTATCATCTTTTCACTTCTCTGGCATGCGTGGCCTGATCAGTGGTCCTTCCAGATGCGGTCCCAAGGTGGCGGTGGCGTCCTGTCTTATTTCTTTCTGCGCTTGTGTACAAAATAAAGCAAAGTGCCTTGCGTGGTTTGTCTTTTTGATGTGAATTTGGTGTCTTAGCTTTTCTATTATTGCTACTCTCCATAGATTTTTAAACCCTATGTCTAGAGTCAGTTCTTTAGGCAATTTCCAAAAGGGTGACTGTCAGACAGGTTGCCACTGGAATAAATATAATCAATTCCTTGAAGACCGATTTTTCATTTGTCCTAATGAAGGTATTAAATACCGCCAGGTATTTCAGGGATTATTGTTTGCCTGGTTGTGGCTGAGATTTCTCTAAACACCTGTGTCCAAAAAGCTTTTCACTAGAATATGATGGTATATGAGCCCTTAGCTGTGCACCCCCTCCAGAATCTTGCAGAACAGTCCTCAGTTGATAGATTTAATGGGGTTATATATCATCTATGCTGTTTTTAGGGTGCCTTCCCTGATATTGGCTGAGATCAATTTAGGCCGCAATCCTGTGCACACTTACCTGGATGCAAGTCCCATGGAAGTCAGTTGAACTTACATCTGAATAGGCTATTATAAGAGTGCATTGTTCAGTGATTTCTTCTGCCAGATAGCTATCCCTTGCTCTTGGATTCCTTGTGTGGATTCCTCGTTCAGGATTTGGGGGCATGGTTTCCTGAAGTTACAGAGAGAGCAATCCTGTGGCTGCTAGACAGTGTCTAGAGGCCATAACATTTTTCAGTTCTCAGAAACCGCGCTCCCCTCCCCCTCCCCCCCCACCTCATAGGTGGCATGATTCTTCCCTGTCTCCACACTCGTAACTGCAGCACGGAGCAGGTGAAAAGGGTGCATTCCCGGGGGTGAGGAGGGGAGGAGACCACCGAAGCATTGTAACAACGTTTCGTGTGTGTCGTCCAGCCTCCTCCCCCCTGCTCCGAAGCCCCCAGCTAGACAGCCCAAATCGTCTGTCTAGCCACAAATGCAGGACATCCAGAGTGTGGAGGAGAAGTTCCCCTCCATGCTCCTCCTGCCCTGCGTTGGACGGTCAACTGCCTCTGAATTCCGAGGTGGTCAACTATCCCAACAGGACTGCACCCTAAGTCCTTATAATGGAACTGGAAATAGTTGGTGGAGAGGGGAGCCAAAAGTAGCTGGTGTCTCAGCAGAGTTGATAGCATGCCCCTGCTTCCCTTCTAGGGTTGCCACTTATGAATTGCCAAAAAAGACGAAATGCATCACCCAAAAAAGAGGACAAAAGAGGGCACTGATTTGCATAACATTTGCATATGCAGATTTATGTGCATAGATGCAAATATAGGAATAGAAATATAGTCCATTTCACCATAGCATGAAAGACTGACCAGGTGACCTGTGTGCCTGCCTGTCTAGTCTGCTGTCCAGTTGCTAATGGCTGATGGGCTGCAGTTCTTATGGTTCTTTATCTTTAAGCTGGAACTGGACAGGGCAGCCTTTCAAACAGAGGGCACCTTGAAATAGAGGACTGTCCTCTGTAAAAGGAGACACCACTGTTGCAGCCTGAAGGAATGGCTGTTGCTGGATGGCAGCTGATGACAGTCATGCACCTCAGCTGCTCATTCATGTTGCGCAAGCAAAGGCAGTGGCCAGTGAGAGTGAGCAGTGAGGGCCACTGTTGCTCCTCATACTGGAAGAGGCCCTTGCCTGTGCCTTGTCTTGGCTGGGGATCAGTGGGCAAGGCCAATGTGGCTGCCCCTCCAGGCCGGGCTCTATCCAAAGTAAAGTCCGTAATCAAAATTAGGTGTCACCTGGGGAATAAGCGGACCCAATATTTAAGAGGATTCCTGTTCTTCTAAAAGGTGGCACGTGGGACCTGCAACAAAAAGTTGCAGCGTGGGGTGCTCCTTCTCATTCTTCCAATCCATGCCCTTTTCTAGGATATTCCATTACATTCCTTCCCCCCCCCCAATAGATACCTACTTTTCTGTGGCCACTGAGCATGCTCAGTCCTCATTGGCCTGTTTTGGGGGAGCTGTTTGGGGCTCTTTAGGCCAAGGACAAGATGCCCCCTCCCTCATTCTATATATAGAAGGTGACTGGGCTGGAAGCAAGCCTTCCTTCAGCACTGATGACGGGACATCCTCCACTGCACCTGAGGGCAGCAGGCTAGCTTAGCGGGTGGAGGGCAGGCCGCCTCACACACACAGCTCTGTCACACGAGAAGCTGCTTATACCGAGTCAGATCATTGGTCCATCTAGCCCGGTATTGCTGACACTGACTAGGTCAGGGTCCTCCAATGCCTCACTGCCCTTCAGCATCTGCTGCCTGAGGCGGCTGTCTGACCCTGCCTCATGGTAGGGCCGGCCCTGCTTAGTGGTCTGCAAGGCCGCAGACACCTGGCAAGGCCTTCCTTGTCCCTTCCCTCCCACAGTGTCAGGATTCCTTTAGCCCCCACTTTATTTCAACACCAAAAACAAACACAGATGAAAGGCTTCAGTCTACAGCTTTTAATCCATTACTTCACAGGGTCATACAGGTTCAAATTCTTAGTGACTCTCAGTCTACAAAGGAATGCCTTCAGGGGATTCAAAAGGAAGTTATGAGAGTTGCCCTCCGTTTGAAGAGGGAGGTGGTCTGACTAGCCTAACTTAACGGGGGGCCCCTCTCTCATGAGGTCTCTAAGCGCAGCTTTTCACACAAGCCCAATCGTGTAGACCGTTGAAGTTCTGCCCTGCCTTCTCTCTCTTTGCTCTGTGCCTGTGTCTGGCATCTATTAGGTCAGACTCCCCAGACCTCGCCTCTTCCTGTTCGCTGCCTCTCACCGGGGTGGGGGGTGAAGAGCGACCCTCATCCTCAGCCAGCTGGACGTTTGTAACCTGAGAAGCCGGCCCAGTCATGTCTGGACTAGCCTGGGAAAACACCTCCCCCATGTCTGGCGATTCTCCTTCAGAATCTGAACTGCTATTCCACTCCCTGCACTCAGAAACACCCCTGACATCCAGGCTGCTTCCCCTCCAGGCTCTGCTTTATAGCTCCCCCTGCAAGGGCGGCTGGGCACAGCTTGGTAGTCACACCGATCCTCTCTGAAGCAAATCTGCCAGGATCAGCCATGGAAAGCAGGGCAGCCGCTCCACTAACTCCCCTTCCCTCCCCCTCCAGGCGTTGGCCTCCTCCCAGCCTCTTCTGTGCGTTCATTCCCTCAATACAGCAAGAAGAAACCACCAGCTGCAATCAGGCATGCGAGATCCTTCAAGCAGCGGCCCTGAGCTGCAGCTGGAGCGGTGCCCATCCACCCCTTCTCCTCTCCTCCCACAAGGCCGAGGGGAGCAAAGCCTTCTCTCAGGCTCTCTTTGTTTCTCCAGGGACTGCACCCGGACGAGGACGACAGGCGGTGCGACTGAGGCAATCGTAGGGTGGGCCATGTGTCCTCGTTTCCAGAGGACACTCCTCTGGTTGAAGGTGCCCTCTCTTTGAACGGCTGCTCTGTCCATGTCTGGTTTGAAGATAAAGAACCATAAAAACTGTGCGCCATTGAGAGTTAGCAGCTGGGCAGGAAGACTGCTGGCTAAGAACACGGCTGAGAGGATAAAAAAGAAGCTACAGGAGCCTCCTTTTTGTGGCAGCTCCTACCAGTTTGAGGGTTCCCGGGCAAAGTGTCTTCTGGTGGGCCCCCTCCTCTGTCAGTGGGCCCTGGTGGGCTTCTCTGGCAGCACTCCAAGCCGGTCTAGGCAGCTGGGTCAAGATGCCCCTTCCAGTTCCCACAATGCCTCAGAGCGATGCTAGGTCAGGGGCATTGTGGGAACGTAAAAGTGTGCTTGGTGTGCCAGGCCAGGAAACAATGTAGGCACCAGGGCAGGCAGCAGAAGTGGGGCCCGCTATGGTGCTGGGGCCTTGGTAGCTGCCCAAGGATGCCAGATGCTGGCACCAGCCCTGATGGGCAAAAGACTGCAAGGTGTCTTCTAGCTGCCTGCAGGCGCGACCTCCTCCCCCACTTTGTGGCTGCCTCGTGAGCCAGGCCTCACGAAATGAAAGGGAAGGCACGGGGCCCTCTGGCTGCTGGGCTGGGCACGCTGGATCGCTCGACCCATTCGATAAAAACAAGCCTCCGCCCTCAAAAGTGCTGTCTCCTTCATCGTTCAGGCATTGACAGGCGGACGTAGCCCTCGAACCGTGGAGCACACAGGCGCCACCAGACAACCCTGCCTGGCCCAAACAGGAATAAAAGTCCCCTGCTGGATCAGCGATTTAGTCACTGTTGGCTGGTGAAGCCGAGCTGAGGAGGGCCGAGCCGAGGAGACGTTTGCTGGTCGTCCGTCATCCCTGGCTAGCGGCATCGGGGCTGTTTCACTTCTGTGCAAAGCAGCCCCTCTGTCGCCAAGCCTATGACTTTGCAGGAGGGCGGCACCCACAGCAGCAACGCCTGGCTGGGCCTTACGTCCCTCGGTGTTGCTTTGGCTTCTGCCACTCAAGAGCAGCACAGAACAAAGCAAGGAAGGAAGGTGAGCCTGACGCATCAGGGAGGCAAGGAAAGATAGGGGTGGAGGGGGCGATTGCTGCAGACCAGTGGAGGCTGGTGGCTCCCATTTCGGTGGGGCCGTGACTCCATTCTGGGTTTCAGTCAGAACTAGCCAGAACTCTAAAGGAGCTATTCAAAGTGCTGAACCTTGGGGAGGTGAGTGTTCAGCACCTCAGATAGCTCCTTTCAGGGTCTGGCTGGTTCTGACTGAAACCCAGGATGGATTCAGAGCCCCACCAAAATCAGAGCCTCCAGCCTCCGCTGCATCAGGCAGTGCTCAAGGCATCAGGTCCACTGGCCATGCTCTTCTGCACACACTGGAATCCTCAGATGCTATCTGTCAGGGATGCTCTGACTTGGATTCCTGCCTTGAGCAGGGGGTTGGACTCAATGGTCTTGTAGGCCCATTCCAACCCTGCTATTCTATGATTCTGTGGTTTCCTGATGCTGGGGCTCATCGCGGCCTGCTTGTCAGCTCCCCGGCTGCATCTGACTGGCCGACCCAGGAGGTGGGGTGTTCCATGCAGGGTTGTTAGCTCCAGACCCAGAAAAAGCTCCTTGTCTGTTTTGGTGCCACATGACATCCCACTGGATACACATTCCTCGATCACTGCCGCACTGGGACGGGGAAAGTCGTGCCTGGCGAAATTCTCAGATGCAATCCCTAAAGACGCAGGATCTGGTCTCAGCATCTGGATTTGGCAACCAAAACATAAACAGATGGTTCGGCTCAGCGAGGAAATTCCAAAATTTCTTTTCCTGCTCGCTCACATGGATCACGCTATTCAAAATAAATCCCTGTTCATGTAGGTGAGAGCCACAGAAGTGTAGCGGTTGCAGCAGCCCCCTGAACCTTTTTGTGCCTGCCTGCCATCACCCCTGCTGCCACAGAACTGGATTCGGCATTGAAATTCGGTGGCACAGTGGTAAAATCCCGGGATTTCTCTTTACATGAAGGAATATGGGCAATGTGCTGCTTTCTGGGAGTGCAGATGTGCTTTGAAATAAGGCATGTGCTCCCCACGCACCTTATTTCAAGATAAATCCTCCGCGGGCCAGGGGTTGCTTCCACTGTGCCAGATTTCAGCAGCAAATAATGGCAGTGGAGGGGCGGCAAGTGCAGCAGGGAGGTGCACAGGCCCCAGTAGGTGCTGGGTAGAGGATTTGCCCCGGGACCCCCAGAAGTTGCTTACCCCTGGATTGAAGTATCATACTGGGACTTGGGAGTCCTGGATTCAAAGCCCCACTGAGCCATGACGCTCCCTGGATGACCTTGGGCCAGTCACTACCTTTCAGCCTAACCTACCTCACAGGGTTGTTGTGCGACTACGACGGTGTGTGTATGAGTGAACACCAGTCTGGAGGGAGGGTGGGATAAAAATGCAATCTATAACGATAATCAGTAATTAACTACAGGCTGTTTCCAGACACCGGTGACCAGGCTAGACAATCCCGAGTAGTCCAAATGACAGCCCACGGACTAGCAGGATCGACAGGGGCAGCGTAAAATCCAAAACTCGTGGTTGCCCGCAAATCCTGTGCAAATGAGTATCTCTTTTCTTTGGTATTTATGCACACGCTGCAGCTGCCTCACTTCTGGTTTAGTGTTGCTCTGGTCAGTCAGACATTGTGGGGATGATCAGGTCAGCAGAGGAGGACTACACCCCCTCAGCCTGTCTGTAATTACTCTGTAAAAGAACTGTTGGAAATATAGCTTGTCGCACAGGGGTGCGGAACATGCGAAGTGCCCCCTGCTCGATCGGAGCGACACCTGCTGCAATTCCACCTTCTACACAGGGGCAGGAGTCCAATCCTGCTTTTACAGCAGCTCGCCCTGGCCGTGGAGCGTAGAGGACTGCGACCAGGTGACCCGTATGCCTGTCTGTTCAGACTGATGTCCAGGTGCTAACAGTTGATGGGCAACTGTTCTTACGGTTCTTTAGGCTTAAAACAGACTTGGACTGGACAGCCTTTTGAATGGAGGATGCCTTCAAGTCCAAGGTGAACCATGGATAGCCTCTTTAGATATTTATTTATTTATTTATCTATCACCCATCTGGCTGGTCATCCAGCCACTCTGGGTGATGTACAACAATAAAAACAGTTCAATCAATAAAATTTAACATTAAAAACATCACATTTCTAAATTTACCCTAGCCCACCCCAAATGCCTGCCTGAACAGCCACGTTTTCAATGTGTGGCAGAAGCTCATTAAAGAGGGGGCATGGCGGAGTTCCCTAGGGAGGGAGTTCCACAGAGTGGGGGCCACCACAGAGAAGGCCCTCTCCCTCATCCTCACCAGCCTAGCTGTCCTGGCTGATGGGACAGAGAGAAGGCCATATGAGGCTGATCTTGTTGAGCGGCCTGTCTGGTGTTGCTGGAGGCGCTCCTTGAGATAGGCTGGGCCGGAACCATATAGGGTTTTAAAGGTCAAAAGAACACCTTGAATTTGGCCCGGAAAACAACTGGTAGCCAGTGCAGCTCCTTCAGCACTGGAGTGATGTGGCCTTGCCGGCGGCTGCCTTTAATCAGGCGAGCCGCCGCGTTCTGTACCAGCTGCAGCTTCCGAACCGTCTTCAAGGGTAACCCCACGAGTTCTGACTAGTTCTGACTGAAACCTGGAGCGGATTCACCACCCTACTGACATCAGGGCCACCAGCCTCCACTGAAAAGAAACATACCTCCCTCCCCCCCCCCTCTCTTTCAAACGCTGGAGAGTGCAGGACTCGTGAGCACCGTGAGGGCAGAAAGAGACCACCTAGACTGGGCTCCAGAACCACTGTCATGTCACGGATTCCAGGTGCCTTGGCCAGGGATGCATTCTGCATCAGGCCCAGTCAAAAGGACAGCGCTGTGCAGGGCCACCTCAGTGCTCCTCTGAGGCCACAGGGTTCAGACTCTTCAAACGTGAACCAGAATTTACAGCTCCATCATATCTCCAATTGCCCACGGCCCCTCATTACCCCAGAACAGACATTCATTCATTCACTCATTCATTCATTTGAAAAATTTGTATCCCACCCTATATCATTAAGATCTCAGGGTGGCATAATTACATGTTGGACCTCAGGCCCACAGGTCAAATCCAGACTTCTAAGGTTCTCCTGCCCCCACTTTCCTCAACCACTGATTGTTTGGTGGTTTCCTAGCTGTTGCACAGTTTTTTCCCCCATTCTAAAAGGCTGAAATGCCTCTCCCAAGGCTTAGCTACAGGCAGTGAGAGCTTTAAGCTAAAATGTGCTGGGATTTTGGCTCTGCCCCTTTCACCTTTGGCCACACCCTTTCGTTTGGTAATTTCCTGGCTTTTGTAAAGTTCCCTCCTCCCATTCTAAAAGGTTGAAATGCCTCTCCCAAAGCTTAGTTACAGGAACCAAAGCTTCAAGTTACAATATGCTGGCTTTTAAAAAACATATCCCCCCCCCCCCCGTTTGTCTTCAGCTCTGCCCACTACTGGAATGCAGCCCTTGAATGCTTCTCCAAAAGATGGCTGTAATATTCTTTCTGAATTGTCTTTTCTTCAGCTAACTCCTTCAACCTTTCCGCATAGGGTAGGGATGTATAAGAAATTCATTTTCAGTTCATTTTTTATCAAGATTTATCCAATTTGCACCTTCCAGACTAAACACAGACTCGGACACAAGCTGCAGTCAGAGTCCGTACATTTCTGAGCTTGCAATGTGATTTGCGAACCAAAACGATGGTTTTCAACAGCGTGCGTACGTTTGAAAAATATGCATGAAAAAATGCATACTTTTCAAAAATGTGCACCAATACACTTTAATCAATGGGAAAAGAACGCACGTTTCAAAAATGCACACAATTGATGTGTACACTAGGAAAAATATGCATGAAAATACGGACGAATTTTCATGGAAAAGAAAAAAAAAGAGCTCACAATCTGATATGGACTTGAGTTGGAAGGACCTTCAAGACAGAGTATGGAGAAGTTTGGTGAGGGTTTTGCTGATCCGCACGTCACTAGCACAGGACTTGGTCTTGGGAGTTCTCACGGGGAGCTGTCTCGGGTCCCTCTCTGACCCAGCCTGATTACCAGGAGCCTGCCTACTGGATACATCAGCCTTCCCCAGCCTGGTGTTCTTCAGAAGTGTTGGACTGCAACTCCCATCATTCCCAGCCAGCATTGGCACAGGGGTAAGAGTAAGTGTGCATACAGATATATACAGGGGAAGCTCAAGGTGAGCACCGAGAACCATGTTGTATATGACTCTGTTGCTCCAGCATAGCAGCAAACCCAACTCTGCTTTATGCTCTCGTCCACCAGTGAGTCAAAATGTGATAGCATCACCACCGCCACTACCACCTCTGTTAATTCAATGCTGCTGTAGCATCTTGGTCCTCTCTGCTGGCTGGCTAGCATGTGATCACTGTCACTGCCTCCTCCTCCTCCTCCTGTTGGGGAATGAAGTGCCCGGCAGCCAGTGTTCACCTGCCCAGTGCCCACTCACCATCACTGTTTCCTCCCTCCTTCTCCTGACAGGAAAGCAAGTGCCCTGTAGCTGAGTGCCTTGCGATGGAAGCAGTGCAACCTCCTCCCATCTCGGGCCACTGGCTGTGCAGTGCTTCCTTTCCCTGCAGGAGGCGGCAGCAGTGATCAGGCCAGCCGACCCGGGAGGGAGGAGCAAGCTATACAGCCGCATTCTGATTTGCAGCTGTGCTACAGCCTCACAGAGATGCAAGGAAGGAAAGTCTCGGGGAGCTGTGAACGTGCTTGGAGCCATCTTTTTAGATTTGCCTCTGTGCACCGCAAGGGTCACCCACCATAAGAAGAGCTTACCAGTGTGCCCACGTGTCTGATCTCGGCATTCCTCCTGATCGGACGGAAGTGGCCGAGGGCAGGGACTCACCCAGGGAAGATATGGACGACCTCCATCTGGGTCCAAGTGAGTCCCCCTGCCACATCTTTGCATCTGGAGTGACTGGATTGTTCAGCCACACCGGACACAAAGACATAGTGGCCTTCCCTGCCCCCAGCAACGCTTAACTGGAAGGAAGCGGGTTCAGCCCAGTCGATCGTGCAGAGACACAGTAGGGCAGCCTCCTCTGTACATGGGTGTTTGGGAGCCCTCAGGAACCTAAATTCTTGAAGTGATCCATCATAACACCAGGCATTTCTCACACATATAACCCATGCCTGGTAAAGTGCATAGCCTTGACCAGGCATCCCAGATTCGGAGAAGTAGCCTGCGAATTAAATTCATTTCCTCTCAACCGTGTCTGCGCGCACCCCTCTGTGCCTGCCACATGTTCGCCAAGTACATCAACCGCACTGCATTGCACCAGCTCTGCTGAAAAGGCTCAGCTAGCTGGCAACACTGTTTGCTCCCCCTTTGCATGTGCCTCTCGCTCCCTAGGCGTCCCTTCCGTCTTTCCTTCCAAGCAGAAGAACTCACTTCACTCACCCTCCTGGCCCCTTGACCCTCCTATGCTTTTTGCACAGCCAGCTGTCCTGGCTGGCTTGGTCAGCATAAAAACAACTCCCCGGCAAACTTGGCATGTGTGTGTGTGTGTGTGGGGGTGAGGCTGCACCAAATGTCCTCCGCAGATGGCTTTGAGCAGGATTTCGAGCACGATGGAAGGGGAGGCAGCCAATGCTTGATGGCCTGATCCTGCAACTTGCAGGCAGCATGATCTCGGCTGCTGCCAGTTTCCGAAAGCAGCAGGCGGGGGCAGATCAGGGGGGTGCTGTGTCAGGAGCACCAGCTGGATGGGGAAAGGGCAGGTGCTGGCAAGGCCTTTCGCTTAGCTGCATTTTTCTCGCTGCGATGAATGTTGACATCCCGGGCACCAGGCCTCCTGCAAGCTGTTGTCTGTGTGCCTCCGTCCTTGAGCAAGGGGAATCTCTGGCTGCTACAGAAGTGGGAGAGAGAAGGGTGCAGTGAGTGGGCAGGGGCTGTCCTGGATGGGCTAAATTGAAGCTAAGAGGCCACCAGGCTGCTGCCAACAAAGGATGCTTCTCCTGGCTTCCAGCATGGCCCCTCTTGGTGGAATTTTCTGCTCTGTGCAACCCTGAAAAATGCTGGAGCACAGGTAGGGATGGCGGAGAATTTCTCCCCGAAACTTCGGGGGGCCGAGCGCCAACGTGTTCGGCCCCCCGAACAAGTTTCGGGGAGAATCCTCCTCACCCCCCCGCACCCCGCACCCCCCCCGGGACGGGACTTACCTTCGCCGAATGTCCCTCCCGGCGGCGGGTCCAGCCGGCGGTTCGTCGGGTGTTCGTGCGGGGCGGGAGTGGCAGCCGGTCTTTCGACCGGCTGCCGCCACCGCCATTCCAATAAAAGAAAAAAAAAAAACGCCCCCTGATAGGCTATGTGACGATTAACGTAGCCTATCACGGCTAGATTTGCAAAGTCAGCCGTGATAGGCTACGTCAATCGTCACGTAGCCTATCACGGGTGACTTTTAAAAAAAAAAAAGCGCGTAGGGATAATGGCAGCCCCCATAGGGAGCCACCATTCCCATTCCTTATTTGGTCGCTGTAGTCTATGTAAACGTTTACGTAGACTACGGCGAAAATAAGGGCAACGCAAAGAGCACTGCCCTTATTTTCGCCGTGGTCTACGTAAATATTTACGTAGATTACAGCGACCAAATAAGGAACGCGAATGGCAGCTCCCTATGGGGGCCGCCATTAGCGTATGCACTTTTTTTTTTTTTTTAAAGTCACCCGTGATAGGCTACGTGACGATTGACGTAGCCTATCACGGCTGACTTTGCAGATCTAGCCGTGATAGGCTACGTTAATCGTCACGTAGCCTATCAGGGGGCGGGTTTTTGTTTTTTTTTAAACTTTCGAATTCGCGGCCGGGCGAGGCGGGAAGCCTCCCCCCCGGCCTGAACTTCGCGGGGGGAGCAGCGAAGCGCCTCCCCCCCACCGCGAACAACCTTCGAGGACAGGAAAGGGACTTTCGTCCACCCCTAAGCACAGGAGGCCCTCTCTGGGTCTCGACCTGGCAACTCTACACAGCCTCTGTAGTTTTGTCACTGTCGGGAGCATCCTAGCAGCCTCTTTCAGTACACTCCAATAGCCAACTCAAGACACAGACGAAAAGATTCTTTTCAAGGCTTTAATCCTTTTACAACTTAATGCCTCTTTCAGATGCTAATCACCAGCGACTAAGCAATGAACAGCAGAGTAGCCTATGCTCTGGGTAGGCAGTTAGTGAAGGAGAATCACTTGAAGACCCTGAACTTATGGGCTAGGGAGAGATCCTCCCTCTTTCCCTTGGGTCCACGGGACGCGGCCATTGCTTGTGCGCCAAACAGGCGCTACGCCTCCTTTCCGTGCCCTCCATCACTCGTCGCTCCCTGCGTCTGCGTCGAGCATCTAGCAAGCCCCCCTCCCGCACTTTCTCACTGCCAGGATCACTATCTATCTCAGGAATGCCGGCAGGAGGAATCTCTGCCAGCTGCTGTGCCTGTGAGGGATGAGCTGGCTCCTCTCCCATGCATTGCTGATCCTCCTCAGAATCAGAACTGCTCTGGGGTTCTATCGGCTCAGTTTCCACCCTGACAGTCACTCTGATCCTCTTGGACAGACAGGAACTGTTTTCACAATGCAGAACTGCTCTAAACGGTGCCATTTGATTTGAATCTCCGACCAGAAGCAAAGCATCACATCAGGTGCATGCAAACACATCCCTTGCAGAGGGGCAGAGGCAGTTTCACTGCTTTGTCAACACATGCATGTCCATCTTCTGCTCTGATGCAATCCTTAAAATGATAGCCCAAAACATCTGGAGGGCACCAGGTTAGAGAAGGCTGTTGTAGTCTAACAAATGTATTATGCTGGAAGCTTTCATGGACCCAGTGTCATTCCAGGGATGCCATGGCCACAGTTGCACATGGGGTGAGCAAGAGCAGAACGTCCTTCTCTCCATTTGCCCAGTGGTAAAGTGGTAAATTAAATTTCAAAGTGCAGGCACTCATCATGACAGTCCCTGTAGCCACCCCTCCCCTGCCCCCAGGATAGTCCAAAAATTCAGGCAGCTGTGTTGCTCCATATCAACAAACCAATTCTAGCAGTTTTAGCTCCACCAGGAGCAGGTCTTTTGATAAAGCGAATGGCTCTTAATTGCCCATTCAAGCCCCCCCCCCAATATTTTGCATTACAACAGGGAGTAATATATTGTTGTTGGTGGGAAAATTCATCTCCTCCCAGCTACCGTGAGAATTGCAGCTAAGCTCCAAGGGAACAGGGAAGTCTGAGGGGGGTGGCAGATGATGTCAGCATCCCTGCTAATTAAAAAAAAAAAGTGCTGGCACTGTGTCCCCAGTGAGCCCTGGCTCCACAACACCACTGCATTCACCCCACATCCCACTCAGTGCTGAGACGGATGGGCTAGGTAACTCAAGGTCTTTTCATCCTCAACTTGCTCAATGTCAGGAGCGCCCTAGCTGCCTCTTGCAGTCCCCTCCAATAGCCAACTCAGGACACAGACGAGGATCCTTTCCGAGGCTTTATTCCTTTATGACTCTTTCAGATACTAATCTGAAGTAATCTGAAGTGACTAATCTTAGTCACTAGTGACTAAGCAAGGAACAGCACTGGGGAAAGATAGCAGAGTAGCCTAAGCTCCAGGTAAGGCAGTTGGTCCCCATTTGAAGGGGAACCACGGGAAGACTCTGAACTTATGGGCTATGGAGAGATCCTCCCTCTTTCCCTTGAGTCCTCGGGACGCGACCGTTGTTTGAGCACCAAACGAGCGGTACGCCTCCTTTCGGCGCCCTCCATCTGTCGTCGCTCCCTGCATCTGCGCCTAGCATCCAGCAAGCCCCCATCCAGCACTCTCTCACTGCCAGGGTCACTATCTATCCCAGGAATGCTGGCAGGAAGAATCTCTGCCAGCAGCTGTGCTTGTGAGAGATGAGTGAGCTCCTCTCCCATGGATTGCTGTTCCTCCTCAGAATCAGAACTGCTCTGGGGCTCTATGGGCTCAGTTTCCACCCTGACATCCAACTGATATGAAAGCCAGTGTGGTGCAGTGGTTAGTGTGTTGTACTGGGACTTGGGAGATCCGGGTTCTAGTCCCCATCCAGCCATGAAGCTGACCAGGTGATCTTGGCCCAATCACTGACTCTTAGCTTAGCCTACCTCACAGGGTTGTTGTGAGGATAAAATGGAGAAGAGGAGGACATATAAGCCACCTGGGTTTCTTGCAAGAGGAAAAAAGTGGGATATAAATTTATAAAAGTAATAGTAAAATGTAATAATAAAATAGGACAGCGGTGTCAGGCCGTATCCATGCTCCAGGGCAAGCCAACTTTTGGCAACCCTGGTTTCATTGCATACAAGGGAGGATGCCCAAGGCCAGATGGGTTTGAAGGCAAGCAGGTAGTCAAATACTGGAGACAGGGCAAAGAGAAGGAAAGGACCAGCGCTCAGTGGCAGAGTTTGTGCTTTGCATGTCCTGGTCGTCTCCAGCTACAAGGAGCAGGGAGCAGCTGATGGCACAGTTCCCCTGGATAGCTACTGGCAATCATAGACAACACTGGAGGCAGCTTCCTATGTCAGTTGTGTCTGAAGGCAAGGTGGGCAACCTGGGGCCAGAGAGCCACACAGCCTTTGGCCTTCTTCCGTGTGGCCCGCAGCCTCATTTCAAAAGCCCCCTGCAAGCCTTCCCTTTAGATCTCTGGCAAAAGTGATCTGTCCATCCTCCGACAGCTCGGTGGGTGGGATAGAAGAGAGTGGCAGGGAGAAAAGGGGGTGGAAGAGAGAAAAGGGGGCTGCCCCACCCAGGGCTGGCTCAAGACATTTTGCTGCCTGAGGCAAAGAGCTAGACGGCGCCCCCTCCCATTCCACGTTCAAAAGCTGACTAGGCTGCCAGCTGAATCTTTCTTCACGATGGGTGATGGGACAGCATCCTCCACCACACCCGAATGCACCAGGCTAGGTTAGGGGACACAGAGCAGGGTGCTTGGCACACAGCGCTCTCCTCCAGTGCCTTGCTGCCACCCCCCAGCATCTGCTGCCTGAGGCGACTGCCTCACTCTGCATAATGGTAGGGCCGGCCCTGGTCTCACCCACTTTGAGCTCGGGCACCATTGGCTTTGGCCCTGATCACTGACAGCATGTGGCCCCGGGCAGATTACTCCTGAGGCAATGCAGCCCTGAGCAGAGAAAGGTTTCTCCACCGTTGTCTTAAGGAATTGGTATGGCTACTCAATGAAATGAGTGGTTCCGACTGAGGGGTGAACTTGGATGTGAGGGTTTTATAAGGCCTGGTTTGCCCTCACTGACCTGTGTTGCCAGCTGACCATATTCAGGCTAGAGGGTGCCCTTGATCCACAGAACGTAATCTGCCTGCTTTGCTGAGGGACAAGAGTGCTGTGGCTCAGGATGTAAGGGAGAGGCCAGAGGTTGACCACTGGGGTCCCTCCTTTGAGACTTCCCTTGGCACCATATAAGTGGGAACAATGGCGGAGGGCCATTGACATGGATTGCCTTGGCCAAGCTGGCACAAACTGCAAGATGCCAAGCCAAACACAGCTCAGCACCAATGCGGGATGGCCCATCGGACTTGGTTGTGCTGCAAAATAGGGGGAACCGTCAAACTCTTGGCAGGTTACAATCGACGGCTGGTGGGCTGGTGGGTCAGAAGTACAGAAGGGGGAGAAACCCGTTCAGTTTACTTACCAAATTCGCACTAACCAAACATGAACCAGAACCACAGCTAAACACCAATATCTACACTTTCCCAATGTTTGTGATCAAAGTTCACGCATTGAAAATACCCGTTCGGAATGCACATGGTGCAGAAAAGCGCGCACAAAAATGTGCACATTACAGAGAAGTGTGCACAAGAATGCTTTATTTTAGGGGAAACTGCCTCAGCAAAAAATGCATACAAAATTTATACATCTTGAGAAACATGCACGAAAACACATACGACTTTTTGTGCAGGTTTTTTTTTTTAAAAAAATTGCAACTAATTTGGAAACGGGGTGCAACTTTGAAAAAAAAAATGAGCGAAATTTGACAGCTTCATCCATCCCTAGTCACAAGCTGTTGTAGGCAATCCAAACTGTGTCGCCTAGATGCTGACTGCAGGCGGTTATGTGTCACCTTGGGAGGAGGAAAGAGTAAAAATTATAGCTAAGGCAGAAGGAGCAGCGGAAGCTCAGGGGAGGGGAATTGGAGCATCCCACCCACCCCTCTGCTACTCACAATATGCACACAGGTCAAATTTACCTGCCTTTAAACTCCTATAAAATATAAACTTAATTCCCTACAATTTGATCTGTCTGAAGTAGATACTCTCATGAGCTCTCTTTGCTTCGACTTTATTCTGAATACACATCAGACTCCCCACCACATGGCAAAGACTTGCACGCTTCCCTCTTGTTAGAAAGGTTTATTTCTCTTTATTTACAGATTTATTTTAAAAAAACACCACATACAACTTAGCATAGAAAGGGGTAGCTCCAGGGGATGTGGTCAAAAGCAGGGGGTGTTGGGGTGGGGGGCGGGGAGAGATTATCTCTGGGTTTGGCATCTTCTGGCACCTAACCACTTGCCTGCCATGTTCACACATCACCAGTGCCCACGATTTCCCTTCAGGGTCTGTCTGCGCTGCAACCGACCTACAGTTCAAAATTGTGCTAACTTGACTGTACTGTTGCATGTGACTATTGCCTTTATATATGAAGACCTTTTATCTAGCAGGGGTTACCTGCCCCCACCCCTACTGAAAGACTCCCCCCCCCATTTTAACAATCTGGGCTTCTTTGGTCCCTGCTCTGTAGGCACAGGGTTTGTCTACCATTCCTATGAACGAATCATCGTTTAAGAAATGATTCTCAGACCATCTCAGACAAATGCATTCCCAGCGTACGGAAGCATCATGAGACTGTGCATTTCCAGAAGGAGGAATTGGGGGGTGGGGGCTTTTATTGGAGAGGTAGGTAGCCCCGTAGACTGCCTCTGGGAGAAACAGGGCCCTGAAGCAAGGGGAATTGCTGAGAAATTCAGCCAAGTATGGTCCACGGGAAGAACTTGCCCAACCCTGCAGGTGTGACCTCCAGTTGAAAGCCAGCAGCAAGGATGGCATGTGTCATGCATAGGACACTACAGCCCTATCCAAACGGCTTGCTCATTGTGACTCACCTTGCCCCCTGAACTAGACTATCCCCACTACCAGAATCCTGGGATTCTTTTAGTTGAAGGGAGCATTTGGGTCCGAGGGCTGTTGAGACAAGTTTGGGGTGGGAAGTCTCCAGATGACAGCTTACCATGCATTTCGTTGAATTCCAGGCTTTCTACATCCCAGCATAACCTCAGTGCCATTCAGGACCAGTGCTGAAAGTTGCAACCTTGGGCAGCTACCAGGGCCCCCTATGCCTTAAAAGGCCCAACTCCTGACCACTGGTCCAGTGCTGCTCCTCATGGCTATATTGCTACTCGCTCGCTTGCTCGCCTTTGCCACTTGATCGCCCTCTCAGGTGGGAGACTGTTGATGGTGTTAGCAGCAGTGCAGCTCACCTGCCCTTCCTCTTGGGCTGCAGCAATTTCTCCAGCTCCTAACTGTGGCTAGCCATTTGCATTCACATACACACACACACACACACACACAAGCCACTAAACATGCAGTTTTGAGTCTACATAGTTCAGTATCCTGGCAGCCATACCACCAGGATCAAGTATGAATTGGTCCTGAGAGAGAAGCAGGGTTACACCCTCCTGGAGTGCTTCCAAACTAGGGCACTTTAGCACTGTTGAAGCACTGCTTTCCCATAATCAACTGGAAGAAGGCGTTTCCACACTGCATTTAATAGTCCTACATTATCTAGCAATAACCATCCCCATAGTCAAGATCATTCTATAATATTCAGCCAAGGTCCCCTGCACTATTAATGGAAAGCTTCCTGACTGCAGGCTGTTTTCTTCCACTTCAGTGCTGGGAGATTAGTAACTAAGTGCCTCTCAATTATTCAGTAACTGTTCCCTACCAGGCCAGCAAGGCGCAAGGGGAGCTTTAATTACTAATTTCTTTTCATTCATTTTGTCTTCTTCTATAGAGAAATATACTATTTTTCTATAAAAGAAATAAAAGGGGGGAAAAGTAACTAGAGACTTGGAGAAAAGTACTCCCGAGGCGGGGGGCGGGGGTGGGGCTGGATTCCAGGATTGTCTTCCCAAAAGTAACTAGGAATGTAAATTCTCCTTACCCCAGAGGGACTGAAACTAACTAACTGAGGAGTAATTAATCACTAATCCCCCAACAGTACTGTACAGGAAGGAATAAAACAAGCACAATCTGCAAGCAGGAAGCTTTTAATTAAAAAGCACAGTAGCCTGTAAAAACATAATAGCATGTCGCCTGTCCACAGTGAACAGGCTGGTGCTGCAGGTGCATCTTATTACCAAAAATAAAAATTAAAATGCCACAAATCAGTTCTGAAAACACATGGGAGGACAACACAAAAAACTGTGGAATTCAACAATTTGGATGCTCTATTAACTGTGAGTGGACTAAAGTTGGTGATTCCAGGGAAAGGGGCTAGTGTAAAGCTGTCCTGTTTAAGGAAGAGGAGTATGTGCCATTATTCCTGAACTATTTGTCCATGTGAGTGTTATCAGAATAGGGCTCACTTCACCGCTTCCCAGGATTTCCACACAGAGAGGAGGATTTTTAATGCAGAGCAAAAGCTAATTCTGGGATACCATGAGCTCACTGAACACAAGCCTCCTTGTGGGAAAAAGAGGGCAACTTATTCCACTTTCCCTACCCAAATAACCTCCCTGCAGTATCAAAGTTTGTATAAGGCAAACCCCCCCTCTCCCTTTCCCCAAACGGTCACAATCTAGCAAAAGTTAGCCACAGTGAAGGAGTATTTCACTGGGTATTTTAATCCTAAAATACCCAGTTGAGAACAAGCCCTGTTGAACACATCGGGGCTTACTTCTCAGTAAACATGCAAAGGCTCCAGTTACTGAAATCAGTCAGACTTAAGCATTTATTCCTGCATTTTAATTCCAGCAATTTTAAAATGAGGAGTGCTCAAATTACTGGGGGTGGAGGGGAGGCGGATCCCTTACTTTTTGTGATTCCCTCCCTTATAGCCACTTTAGAAGGCCATGGGAGGCATGATTTGACTAAAACTGGGGGAGTTGGGGCTTGTACGTTTTTATTAATACCATACCTTCTCCCCCCTCCCTGCTTCAATGACTACTTAGGACAGCTTTCCCCAACCTGGTGCCCTCCAGATGTGTTAGCCTGCAACTCCCATAATTCCCAGCCTGTGGAGTAGCCATCCTGGCTAGGAATTGTGGAAGCTGCAGTCCAACACATCTGGAGGGGAGCAGGACGGGGAAAGCTGACTTTGGACATCCTTTTCTCAGCTGTACATCGACATAATTATCAAGGCTTCTCCCAAAGAATCCTGGGAACTGTAGTTTGATTAGGGTGCCATGAATTCTCTGTTACAGAACCTCAGTGCTCTTCCTAGAACTTCAGTTGACAGGATACCCTGTGCAGAGGACATGACGGTTAAAGTTGCAATCCTATGCATGTTTAGACAGAAAAAAGTCCTATAACTCCCAGCATGCCCCAGCCAGAAGTGTTGGCTGGGGCATGCTGGGAATTGTAGGACTATTTTCTGTCTAAACATGCATAGGATTGCACCCTAAGCCACTGATATGTCAGCAGTATGGATATTGCCTAAGTCATGGCTAACTCTCGTGGGGTGGTGCCCACACTCCTCCTGTGCTCAGAAGGCACCACTACAGAACAGACGTTTCACAGATTCAGTGTCCCTCTCTTCCTTCTGTAAACGGGATGACAGAGTCACCACGGCACGCATCTCGCCCTTCCTCCTCTCCCCAATTTAAATCGCACTTGGCAACACTCCCACCACACAGCCAGTGGATTATGGATTTAATAATATTGGCTCTGGTTAAGAACAGGGAGGGGTGTGGGAAAGAACCGGAAGGAAGCAGCCATGTGTGACAAACCCAACACCTCCTTCCCCGCATGACTCGGCCTTATGTCAAATAGGTACGTACATGCAGGAATCGCTTCAAGGCTGCAGGATCAAGATCCTCTCGGGCTGTTGATTCGGCAGTTTGCACTTCCGACCTCTCTATGAGCCTCTCTACATTAAGAAAAAATCTGCAATCTTACTGGGGCTTCATCTTCCAGAGTCGTCGTGGGTTTATAATGGGTGCATGCCCCTTCCTCCCCCCGCACACACACTCCCCCAGTCCCTTTGTGGGCACGTTCTATATGTTTCATTGATATAGCCAGCAGATGGCACTGCAAGATTTCTAAAATATCACGCAATTCTTGAAGTACATCACCTCTTTGATGTGGTTTTTGGCAAGGGGGGTTATTACTGCATTTTCGGTGATTTTTAGTATGGTAGAATAATTCTAGAAAACAACAAAAGAGGCACCGCTGGTTGACGATGTCATGAAAAGAACCTGTGAAATTCCGTGAGTGAGCAATCACGAATGCATGATAAATGCCTCATGTAAAAATGCCCTATGAGAGTTCCCGCCCACCACAGAAATGCCTCTGTTTGTGAAATTGTCCTTTGTTTTTGAGTGGCTGATAAAGGGCCTGTTCACACAACATGCTAACCCACGCTCAGTGGTTGAGTGTAGGTTGCTTTGAACCCTGGATTGTTTGTTGAACCATGAGTTAGCGTGTTGTCTGAACACAGCCAGTGTGGCTTGTTACCCATGCAGTGTGGCTTGTTAACCACCCTGAACAATGCAACACCAACCCATGGGTTTACAAGGTGGCTTGTTGAGAAAAATAAGCCACACTACATGGTTAACCAGCCACCTTGGCTGCGTTCAGACAACCCGACAACCCCACGGTTCAACAAACAAGCCATGGTTCAAAACAACCCACACTCAACCACCAAGTGAACAGCCCAGAATCAAGACTAAACCATGCTGCAGGGTCCTAGATTCCCCACTGCTGTCCACCACATAAACTACTTTGGTGAGTTATTCTTAGGATTTTTAAGTCCCTGATACTAAAGTCTTAGTGGAATTAGTTAATTCCATGTTTCGTTTTCTTTTAAAAGCAACTGACCTTTTCTGAACTTCTCCCTGCTTCTTCTTGAATAAATATGCTCAACTTTTGTTCTTACTCACACCTATACCCCTTGGTGCATCTTTCTCTATAGGCACAAGACATAATCCTGGATTCCCACATATCCAGGCTAGGAATGGTGATTAATCATGTGAGTGCTGGCAGTGAAAATCCCTAAATCAGGGCAGCACAACCTGCACCCCCCCCCCGGGTGTCCTGCCCTCCTACAGCCACCAAATTCCCCCTGCTAATTTCCCTGCCTCCTGTCCTCTCCGCTCCCTCCCCCAGAGATCCTCAAACAGATTTTGCCCTTTTTCTACTGCTGCAAGCAGCAAAGAAAGAGCAATCTGTATCAGAATTGGTGGTGTGTGAGTGTACGTGCATGCACTTACATGTGTGAGTGGGTGCATATGTGCGTGACTGCGCATATGTATGCAAGCCCCCCAACCCTCAAGCCAGCATCACGTGCAGTCCTCGGGGCCAAAAAGCTTGTGCACCTCTGCCCTAAATAGTCAAAAAAGGGTGCCTTGCAGCCTGTCCCACCCCACAGGGTGTGTCACAGCGTGGAACACAAAAATGATCTGTTTCTGGGCATTTTATGAGTTGAAACTGAGTGGTAATGGTGACTTTTAAACCTGTGATGGGCGATGTGGGCAGCTCACAATTCATTAGCGCAGCTGTCCCCAACCTGGAGCCCTCCCAATGTGTTGGACTACAGTTCCCATTATCTCCACTGGTTGTTTTGGCTGAGTATGATGGGAGATGTAGACCAATGCACTGGGAGGGCACCAGGTTGGAGAAAGCTGCATTAGCAGATCACTTATGTTGGGTTCTCCATCTGCTGAGCTCTGCATAGTTTCCCCCTCAAACCACAATCTCAGCAAATGGATTTCATCCCAGTAAGATGGCTGCATACAAGGCAGGGGAGATGGCTCAAAGTGGGCAGTCAGGGGGCTCAAAGTGGGCAGTCAGGAGTATCAGCTGATAGAAAAGGAGGAAATGGGTATTCACTATCCAGTTATCATCATCCCCTTCCAGAATTACATAGGGAACCTCCAGATGTCACTGGAACCTAACTCTTATCAGCCCCATCCATCTGGGCCAATGATCTGGGATGATGGGAGTTGCAGTCCCACAATATCTGGAAGGCCACAACTTCCCCACCCCTGATGTAGGAGGAAAAGGAGGGGAGGTACCGGGGTTAAGTTCATTAAGAGAGACGTACTATACAAAACCCACTTTCTCTCCTCTGCCCTCCTCCGTCCCCCAGCCCCAAGCCTGGCGCATTGTCTTCTTCATAACTCCAAAAATGGAAGTCACCCCGGAGGTGGCAGGACTTAAAACACAAAATCACAATTCTTAAAAAACAAAACAACTCCCTCCCCGCAAACTGGAATTATAAAAAGGAGAGAGAGAGAGAGAGAGAGGGAGGAAGGAAGGGAGGAAAGAAGGAAGGAAGGAAGGAGTCCAACCCCAGTTGTACAAAAACAGGATCCTCAGTGCCTGGAGATTGTTTCTGTGTATGGCCAAGTCCTGGAGTGCCACACCCCAGAGAAAGTCCTGTGGGGGGGGCCTGTCCATGGCCAAGATCCCCAGCTGGCCTCTCCTGCAACTGTTACTGGTTGTCTCCTGGCTGGTACTGAGGCTCTGTGGCAGTGAAGTAGTCTTCAAGGAAAGACTGGAGGTATTCGAAGGTGGGACGCTCCTCAGGCTCCTTTTTCCAGCACTGCACCATCAGCTCGTGCAGTGACGGAGGGCAGTTCCCAGAGCACTGCATGCGGTACCCCCGCTCCACTTGCTCCAGCACCTCCCGGTTGTTCATGCCTGCAGAAGAGGAACGAGGTGGGGGGTGCAGGGAGGGTTGCAGTCATATGCTGGCCTGCCATGAGACCATGCAGAGCGGGGGCCTCAGGTGACACATTTTGAGTACCGTTACATTGAACCCCTTTCAGCCTGAGGGCTGCATTCAATTTCGGAGAAGCTCTTGGAGGTCGCATGCCAGTGGTGGGCAGGGCCAAAGGAAAGAGGTGGGGCTGAGGACAAAGGGGGCGGGGCCAAAAGAACAGCCTATTGTAAATGCTGGGAGTTGTAGGGATATTTTGGCTCAGGATGTGTTTACACTGCAAACATAAAGTAGTCAAACAGGCTGAAGGGCTGTTCCCTTGCCGCAGGGAACTCTGGGAACCAGGGCCGGCCTTACCATTAGGCAGAGTGAGGCAGTGCCCTCAGGCAGCAGATGCTGAGAGGTGGCAGCAAGTTTTTGGAGAAAGGAGCTGTGGGCCACATGGCTTGCCCTATGCCCCCTAAGTTAGCCTGCTGCCTTCAGGTGTGGCTGAGTATGCTGTCACATTGCCGGTGTGGGAGAAAAGAGTCAACAGCCAGCCCAGTCAGCCTTTGTACATGAAACGGGAGGGGACGTCATCTTGTCCTTTGCCTGAGGCAACAAAATGTGTGGGGCCAGCCCTGCTGGGAACTGTAGTTCGCAGCACCCTCCCTCACCAAACAACAATCCCCCACAATGATCTTGCCATGGGAGAAGCATCACAGGGCAAGGCTTTACCTGGGTAAGGTACTCGACCCTTGGTCACAAGCTCTGTCAGGAGGATGCCAAAGGACCACACATCTGACTTGATGGTAAACTTGCCATAAAGAGCAGCTTCAGGGGCTGTCCACTTGATGGGGAATTTGGCGCCTGCCAAGAAGCAGAATGGAAAAAGATGTTGAGATTGTAGGGAAGGAGACAAGTCCAACACCTGGAAGTCATTTACTGGCTCATCCATCTGCCTGCCTGCCTTCCAGCAGGGTAAGCAAGCCCAAAGCTTTCATCCACACAGGAGGGATGACATCACCGGGGAACTAAAAATGCCCTTTTCCCTTGGCACACACTGTGCCGGCATATTTGCACAGGAAACGAGCCCCATTCAAGGCCAAAAAAGGAAAGGAAGGGAGAAAATGCACTCCTCTTTTATTCTGTGATTGTGCCCTAGGCTGGAATCCAGTGTGGCCCTCTGGCTCAGCTGTCCCCAGCCTGGTGTCTTCCAGATGGGTTGGACTACCACAGCCATTATCCCCATCCAGTCTTTTAACCCAAGGACCAAACTGAGTTTTGGAGACACTCTCAGGGGGCACATTCCAGTGGGGTGGAGGCAAGGCAAAAGGGGGAAGGGCCAAAGGAAAAAGGAAAGGGAAATACCCCAAATGCCAACATCTTGGAGCTTCAAGCTCTTGCTGCCAGGAGAGGGAAATACCCCAAATGCCAACATCTTGGAGCTTCAAGCTCTTCCCAATGTTCAATGCCAGTAACTAACCCGTAGGAGAGGCATGTCAGCCTTTTAGAATGGACCTGGCCAGCGGGCATGAAGTTCAACACCGTGCCTGCGGAGGACGGTCCATAGCTCAGCGGTGGAGCGCTTGCTTTGCATGCAGAAAAGGCTCAGGTCTGCAGGTGACGGGAAAACCCATGCCTGAAACTGCAGGGTGCTGTTGCCAGTCAGAGCAGACAACAGGAGGTTAGCTGGACAAACGGTGGAGGCTGGTGACTCTGATTTGGGGGGGGGGGGCTGTAAATCCATTCTGGGTTTCAGTCGGGACCAGCCAGAACTCTAAAAGGAGCTATCCAAACTGCTGAACCCGATCTTTGGATAGCTTCTTTAGAGTTCTGGCTGGTCCCGACTGAACCCCAGAATGGATTTACAGCCCCATCAAAAACTTGGAGCCACCCACCTCAGATGGCCTGCCCTGGTCTTCTTGCAGGAAACGTCTGGGCACCTACCTTGGCGCGCTGTGTATTCGTTGTCCTCAATGAGGCGGGCCAGGCCAAAGTCAGCGATCTTGCACACCAGGTTGTCACCCACGAGGATGTTGGCGGCGCGCAAGTCCCGGTGGATGTAGTTCATCCGTTCGATGTAAGCCATGCCGGCTGCGATCTGAATTGCACGGAGAAGGAAGAATGGGACAGTGCTGCGGACGGCACAGATGGCTGTAGCTCGGCTGTTCCCAAACGGACAGAGCAGACTCCCTCAACCGGGCGCCTTCCAGAAGTGCTGGACTACAACTCCCATCACCCCAGTGGATGATGGGAGTTGCAGTCCAGCACATCTGGAAGGTGCCTGGTTCAAGTAGACTGGTATAAGGGCTTCTCCTCATTGTCTAGTACTTTTTCCCCAAAAAGGGTCTGCCTCAAACTCCTCTACGTTAGATCGGCCAGCAGGGCAAGTCTAAGCCAAACATTCTCGTATATCTCCTCAACATTTGGGCAGGGGCAGCAGGGCGGCAGGAGGAAAATGTGTACAGTTGTTTTACACTGAAAGAATGAATTAATTCATATGGCTGAAGTGAGCTGTGTCTTCTATGTATCTTCTGCCTTTTATTGCTGTAGTTGATGCTGTTTTATTGTTTTTATTGTCTGTTATATTAGGACTCCTTTGTAACATTTTCTATACTGCTCTGGTATCGTAAAATGAAGGGCAGCATAAAAATAAGCCCCCCTGTGTTCAATGGGGTTTACTTCTAGGTAAATGTTCATAGGATTGCAACTTATAGGATTGCAAGCCGTTCCTATAGGTATCTTGTGGCATGCCCTGTCCGTGGGCTTTTAAAACGTTATCCATGAAATGTTCTTTTACCGTGCAACCATAAAATGCATTTTCACACTGAGGAAGACAGACATAATGTTGAAACTGCTCACAACAGCTTTTTGATCAGTGGTGTGATCCTACAAACCAATAAATCAAGCCTTGGCTCACTCATCAATACTGCACACACACACACACACACCCACTTCAGGTGGATTTACCATCTTTTAAACTGTTTTTTTTTTTTAGCAGCCCATGCATTTGTTTGTATGTTCATCCTTAACCTTATTAAAAAATCACTTCCATTTAAAAGATGAAATAACCAAACTGTTCCAGAAGTGTGTGTGTGTGTGTGTGTAGATGCATAGATTCTGTTTAACCCATTCCATGAGAGTTTTGCTGATTGTCAGATGTCTTTTATTTCGTTGTCTGCTCACTAATGGAATTGGATTTCTTTTTCGCTTTAGAAAAATACACAAAAACATCTGCCACAATTTATGTAACTTTTGCTGATACAGAATATTTTGCATATTTTTCTTAGTACTACACAGCAGAAGCGGAAGACAGATCAGAGTTGTATCAAATGTGTGTGTGTGTGTGGGGGGGGTGTATTTTTAAAAATATTGTATAAATTAGTGTATTTTCCACTAACTTCCATACTTTAGTACAACTAAAGCTATGTACGATTCTGGAAAATAAAAAAAGTGGTTCACAAGTCTACAGAATCTGCATGATTCAGAAGATGCTACTCCGCTGCAGAATCTGTAGGTCAAATTAATAGAAATCCATCATCAAGATGCTACTCCGCTGCAGAATCTGTAGGTCAAATTAATGGAAATACATTTCAGAGTTCTCTGACATCCCTGTGCATGTGTATTGGTGATGTCAAAGACATTAGCCAATTGGCACTGCACACAGCTGGCTTTTCCCATTCAAGAAATGAGTTTCTTCAGAATTCAGCCCAGGCTACATTTGTACAGAAGATGGTGAGGGCTCTTCTAAGCTTGTCCCACCTTACCAGGCCCAGTGTAAGCTTTCTTGCAGCCTGAAGTAGAAGCAGAATTTGTGCCACTGCTGCTGCTACCACCATGCAACCCTCCCTCCCTGCCACCGCCATCGCCACCACCACCACCCCCAGCCCGGGGAGCCTACTGCCTTTCCTTTGCTGCCACGCAGGGGCTCTCACAAGATCTCACTTGCTACGGGCTCTCATGAGATCTCAACACATGGCTGAGATCTCACGAGATGTCGCAGGACATTGCCAAGCTCTTGTGAGATGTTGTAGGATACAGTTGAGATCTCGTGAGATGTCAGCCATGTGCCAAGATCTTGAAAGAGCCTCAGAGCAACAGGGGGCTGGAGGCTGTGCCAGCTCTACCAGCGGCTTTCTCACTGCAGCACATGTCATGGAGGGAAAACGGCTGGCAGGGCTCTCTAGAGCACGCACTGGAGGTGGTGGTGGGCTCTCTGGGCTGGGCGTGGCTGGGGGCAGGGGGAACAATTAACCACAGTTCCAGCTCTGCCTCCTCAAGCAAGTGCCTCGCCGTGCTTCATGAGTGGGCCAGCCCTGCACCATACCCCCATCCTACAAAAGTTACATCTGCCTTCAACCTGAGATGCCATCATGTTATACTTGACTCATTTCATTCCCACAGTCATAGTTTTCGGAACTTCAGAATTCAAACTACAGCAGCAAAGCTGTGAGAGAGAAGAGTCTGGCTGTTATGTGGGGAAAGCTAGATAAGATTGCCATGCAGCAACCCGAGGAACATGCCTGTAGCCTTAAATTCGCCGATGCTACAGGAGGAGAGGCAGATGTGGTTTTCCCCACCCACCTTTTCACATCTCCTCACATGTACCTGCTGTAACAAGCAGATGTGTAGGTGGCCTATACCCCGGGGCAGGCGGGCAGGCAGGAAGAAGACCAGAATGGGTAGGAGTTCCGTAGGAGCCTCTTCTGCTGCTGCATATGCTGACTCATTTGTTCTGGTTAGAATGCCCAGGGCCCAATGATGCACTGTGGGGCTGCATTGGGCGGCTAGGTGTGGGAGCTGCCCACCGTTTAAATTTCCTGCTGTAGTGTTCCTCTACATCCTCCTACAACGCCCCTGGTGTAGTGCTAAGTTTAACACGATAGCTCCAAGAGAGGGCCGGCGTCAAGGGTAGGCACGCCCGAGCACCTGCCGAGGGCCCACACCTCAGCAGGGGCCCACTGACAAGATTCCCCTGGACTTGCTCCCCCATTCACCCTCGCCACCTGCTTGTCCAGCTGCCGCTCGCTCCGGCCCAGACCACAGTGCTGGTGAGAAAGTGGAGCAGGAGAGGCCACCAAGCAGTGGCAAGGATGAGAAAGAGGACAAGGAGAAAGAGCAGCTGGTGACCATGGCAGCGAGAAGGGAGGCTCACTGAGGGAAGAGGCCCACTGAGGGTGTCATGCACAAAGACCCTCTGAAACCTGGAGCCGGCACCGACTCCAAGGCACACCGCACTCACTGCGACACAGCAGCTCCTTACCAGCACGTAAGGCGGCCCACCCATGTAGGAGGGGACCTTGTGCTGCGGGCCCCTTCAAGCCTGGACCTGCCCTGCTGGCGATGGCTGCATGCTTCAATCCATTTATGGCACAATCTTATGCACGTTTAGAGAGAAAGCAGTCCTACAGCTCCCAGTTGTAGGGCTTTTTTCTGTCCAAACATGCATAGGATTGCACCCTTCGGCTGCAATCCTGCGCACACTTACCTGGGAATATGCATCACTGAACTCAGTGGGACTTCTGAGAGAGTATACACATACAGGACTGCACCATTAATTGGTCAATCCCACAAGAGGAGCTTGAGTTGATTAACTTGTTGGGGCAAATTTTAACTGGTGTGTGTGTGGGGGGTTGTGTGTGGAGGAATTTAACCAGCAATTCTGGAGAGTGTTAATGATAAATTAAGTTTACACCCACCCACCCAGCTCACCACCTCAAGTTACCTGGGCTGACATGTCCACCAGCTGGGGCAACTTCAGAAAACGGCCATCTCCGTCTTTCAAAAAATCCAGTAAACTCCCTGGGGAGGGGAGAGTCAGGAAATCAGATGCTTCTAAGGATCCCTTCCCAATATCCCTCATCCAGTTTCTTCCCATTGGCCGGTTACCCCACATTCTCTGCCCCATTTACTTTCTGCTCCCAGTTTCTTCGGGCAAATCGTCCCTAGCTATTAAGTGACCATTCCCTGATAGCCTGGGCTGATCCACCCTTGATTCTATACTAGATTAGAAAGGCTCCAAGTAGACACCACCACCCTCTGAGCACCCTCCAGAGCTCTTCATTTATACATATATCAGGGGTGCAGAAACTCAGGTTTGGGGGCCAAATCCCGTGAATCTCCTGGCCCCACCCACTTTCCCCCAGCCACCAATCATTTGGTGTTTTTCCTGGCTTTTGTGCAGTTTCCCCCCTTCTGAAAGGTTGAAATGCTTCCCCTAAGGCCTAGTTACTGGCAGGAAGAACATTAAGCTCAAATATGCCAGTATCTTTGGTATTTTGGCCCCTTTTGTCTTTTGCCTTTGGCCTCACCCACTGCTGGAATGCGGCCCCCAAGAATGCCTCCAAAATGGAATGTGGTCATCAAGCTGAAAGAGGTTCAACACCCCCCGAGATAGATAGATAGATAGATAGATAGATAGATAGATAGATAGATGACAGATAGATCTCAGCCCATTTCAGACATAACAGGAAACTGTAGCATCTTGCTACATGAACAAACCTCTATGAGTCTCAAGCTTGCATGCTCCCTTTTTCTTCCCCTTTTACAGCTACAAGGAAGAGATTGGAAATATCCTGTTCTGCTTTTAAACAATTCACACCTCGCTGTTAGCTCCAGACTCTGGGAACTGTGGTTTGTTGAAATGATGGTCCGTGAAAACAAGCCAGGATCAAACTCTGGTTTCAGATCCAGATTAGTTTTGAAACCACAGTGTCAACGAACCATAGTTCTGCATTCGGACAGAACAGGTAACTGTGGCTTGTTTAAAAGTGGGACAGGATGTTCTCAATCTCCTCCTTGTGGCCACAAGAAGGGAAGGGAAAAAGGAGGGTGTCTGCCTGAAGCTTAGGCAGACATGGAGTGGGAAATCATGGTTTTCTGCCATGCCTGATATAGGCCTATATCTTTTCTTACATGGATCTCCTTATCACAACACCCACCCTGAGCAGGAGCCTGGGTTCTGTCTTTGACAAGGGGGATGGCCAGCCAGATCTATTGGACCAGTGGCACCAGAGGCCAAGGTGCTGGAGTCTGACCCAGACTGCAACCTCATGACTCAACCTGAGCCAGAGCCCATTCGATTGAGGTGACCTTGAGCTAGGGACCCTTGGATTAGAACCTCTGGAGTCCATACCCTTGGAGCCTGCACACACATGCACGCACACCCCATGCCTGAGGAACCTATCCCCTCCACATTACAGACCTACATCTCCATGTTAGCACATCAGCACAGCCCATGGGCCTAGAGGGAACTGTCTGAGAGAAGGTAGAGAAGTGCTAGGCTCCAGTGCAGAGGCCTGCCCCTTTAAGGCCTTCCACTCCTCAAGGAAGGGATGGAGCCTGGGAAGGGGGATATGGTACTGGAGGCATAATGGGAGGCAGAGCAGCCCTAGACTTTGTTGGGGCGAGTGGCTCACTTGGAGTCTTAAGAACATAAGAACAGCCCTGCTGGACCAGACCAAGGGTCCATCTGGTCCAGCATTCTGTCCACACAGTGGCCAACCAGATGCCCCAATGGGAAACCCACAAGCAGGACATGAGCGCATCAGCACCCTCCCGCCCAAGTACCCCAGCAACTGGTGTATATTGGCATCCTGCCTCTGGTACTGGATGTAACACATAGCCCTCAAGCCTGGTAGCCATTGATGGCCTTCTCCCCCAGGAATTTGTCCACCCCCCTTTTAAAGCCATCCAAATCAGTGGCCATCGCTACATCTTGCGGTAGCACATTCCACAGTTTGACTCTGTGCTGTGTGAAGAAGTCCTTCCCGTTCCCAGCCCCTCTTTGGTCACCCAGCCCGCCCACCCGCCTGCCTGCCAGCCAGCCACTCGCACGCCCAGAGGCATCGCTGCTGTGAAGCTGGGCGCCAGGTCGGCCGCACCTTGGCTCATGAACTCCGTGACGATGTAGATGGGCTCCTCTGACACCACAGCGTACAGCTGCACCAACTTGTCATGCCGCAGGCGCTTCATGATCTGGGCCTCTTCCAGGAAGGCTTCTGGAGACATGGTGCCCGGCTTCAAGGTTTTCACGGCGACTTTAGTGGTGCCGTTCCAAGTGCCTGGAGCCAGCGGGAAGCAGGGACACAGTCATTGTGGGGAGGGGGAGCAGGGAATCCACAGCACTTCCCTGCGCTTCCACCCCCCTCCCCACCCACCACCCCGTGGGGATGTGGAGATGGATGGGGAAAGCCATGGCTGGGTCAGGATGATGGCGCTAACTGAAAACAGAAATGAAATGCCTGCCGAACGAAGAGCCCGATGCAGAACGGTCAATTGCGCACACCCCTGGCCGGGGCCAGCTCCAGGTTTGGAGGGCCCTTGGGCAAGACAACGTCCGCGGGCCCCCTCCCTCAGTGAGTCCGCCTTCTTGCTGCCGTGGTCACCGGCTGCTCTCGCTCCTCCTCCTCCTCTCTCTCATCATTGCTACCACTTGCTTGCTTGACAGGCAGAGATGGCGACATCGAAGCCCCGATCGTCCTTCACGAGATATGCAGTTGACAAAAGCCAAAGTTAAGCTACAAAAACATACACAATTAAACTGATTTCATGTTAAACAGTGCAAATATTAAAAACCATTGTATCCAGAACGTAGGTGTCACAATACATAAAATGAAAACAGAATGGTAAAACCTAAAAACTGATATTAAAATGTTATACTAATATAAAAGGACACATTTGACAAAATGTAAATGTGTGTGTAATGATGATGATAATAATAATAATAATAATAATAGAAGAAGAAGAAGAAGAAGAAGAAGAAGAAGAAGAAGAAGAAGAAGAAGATCTTTAAAAACTACAAATGGGCCGAATGCATTTCAACTTCTCATCTTCATCAGTGGCCTATTGAAAATATTAGTATGGCCTGAGCCCTAATTAAAAATTCTTTCACTGGAGGAATGAATATATATATCCATACATGTTTGGCAGATGTTTATTCTAGGTGGTTTTGCTTGATGAATATAGTTGCCAAAACAGGTTTAGAAAAGTGGATTGAAAATAAAAACGTGTCCTTCTCCTCCATTAGCCTGCAGCAGTGTCATGGAGGATAAAGATATCATGGGCAAAATCCACCATAAATCCTACTTAGAGTAGACCCATTGGAATGAACTGGACTGCAGTGAGTCAAGACTAACTTCATTCCCATTCATTCCAATGGATCTACTCTAAGTAGAACATATGCTGGATTTACCCATGTGGCCCATTTGTAGTTTCGAAATATTTTTATTATATATAATTTTACATGTTGTCACATGTGTCCTTTTATATTACTAGAACATTTCAATATCACACTTTTCAAGTTTTACTATTCTGTTTTTGTTTTATATATTATATGTTCTGGATACAATGTTTTTAATATTTGCATGTTTAAACATGAAATCATTTTAATTGTGTATATGTTTGTACCTTAACTTTGACAGGCAGAGAGCCAGCAACCAGGTAGGTCAAGGCATCTGCTGTTCCTCCTTCTCAGCACCTCCGGTCCCTGGGCCAGAGCGAGAGGCAGGTGAACCAGGAGGTTGCAATAGGGGAGAGAAGGAACCACTCTTGGGGCTCTTGTCATTGGATGCCTGCTGGGGGGTGGCCCCTTGGCAGGCGCCTGGCCTTGACGCTGGTCCTGGACCCAGCCAACAAGTGCAGGACTGGCCACTCCCCCTTTCTCTGGCCCCACCTCCTTTCCCCCAGCTGTTGAACATTTCATAGAATCATAGAATAGTAGGGTTGGAAGGGGCCTAAAAGGCAGTCGAGTCCAACCCCCTGCTCGAGGCAGGAATCCAAGTCAGAGCATCCCTGACAGGTGGCTGTCCAGCCTCGTCTTGAAGGCCTCCAGTGTGGGAGAGCCCACCACCTCCCTAGGCCTCCTGGCTTTTGTGCAGTTTTCCCCTCATTCTAAAAGCTTGAAATGCCTCCCCTAAGGCTGAGTTACTCGCGGTAAGAGCTTGAAGCCACAATATGCAGGTATTGCATATTGTATTGCATATTGCAATACCCCCCACCCCGCCTTACCCATCCACACATCTCCGAAACATCCCATGCCAAGCTTCTTGTCCAAGTATATGGAGTCGCGCATGATTTCCCACGCGTCTTTCGACAATCCCATAGTCTGGGGCTTCAGATTGGGGCAGGCCTTGGTTAGTAGGTGGCAGAGACCATCATTGTGCTCTGTAGGGGGTGGAATGGTGGAGACGGGATGGGATGAATGAGGGAGAGAGGATGAGATGGAAAAGGGAGCGATGAATTCGGCATGCGCCCGCTAGAGGCAGCTGGAGCCCGAGGAGGAGGAGGAGTGTAGCACAAGGCCCGTGTTATCCTACAGCAATAGCTGCTTCAACCACCAGGTGGTACACTTGGCTTGCATTTAGAGTAGCGTCGGTGACCGAATTCCTTCACGGTTATTTCTGAGGTAGGGGAGAGAATCCGGGCTGGATCGAGCTTGTCTGTGGAAATCCCCTTTACGGCACAACTATTTGAAAGGTGAGCCTTGGTGCTATTATCCAGCCCCAGGTAACCTCCAGGTTAGACCACTGAAATGAATCAGCCATGGCAGTGGAGGCTGGTGGCTCCGATGTCTGTGGGGTGATGAATCTGCTCCAGGTTTTGGTCAGAACCAGTCAGAACTCTAGAGGAGCTATCCAAGATATAAAGCAAAGCTCCTTTAGATTTCTGACTGGTTCTGACTGAAACACGCAGCAGATTCGCTGCCTCATGGACATCGGCGCCACCAGCCTCCACCAGTTCTGGTTCTCAGAGCAGATTTCTGGGCTCAGAATGCTTAAATTCGACGTGTATGTCTTTTGCACCAGGCTCTGGTTGGAGGATTTGGGGACTGCCACACAAATCGGCCTGAATCCTGAGATGGTCTTCTAAGGGTGTTCTTTGGCTGCCCTGCCTGCTGGGCCAAGGCAGATGGCGAGAGGGGAAAGGGACTTTTTGGTGTCTCTGGCACTGACTCCACTCTTCGCTCCCCCCCACCCACATGGCTCCCCTTGGGCCTGGCGTGCTCTTCCTCTTCCTCCTCCCCTTTTGGCTCAGCCTCCCCAGTTCTGGTCGCCAGTCCTACCCATCCACACTTCCCCAAACTGCCCATTGCCCAGTTTCTTGATGAGCTGCAGCGATTCGCGCGGGATCTCCCAAACGTCTTTGGTTTTGACGGACAGGTCTGCCAGTTTGGGCATCCCCTTGTGGCACGGCACGGCCAGGCGGCAGCACAGCCCCGCGGCTCTCTCTTGCAGAAGGGAAAGCAAGGGTGCAGAGCGGGAAGGGAGGGCGATGCATCAAACAGAAAGAGAAAGAGAAAGAGGCTGATGAGAGAGCAGCACGGAATAAGTTGGAGGTTGCAAAGGAGGAGAAGCGCTGTTCAACACCACCAGGCGGCAGCACACGGGAGCCTTTCTTCTCCAAAGAGCCCTTCTGACCCAACCGCAGGCAGGGTGCTTTGGCATAAGAGTTGAGTTATTGGGCACCTGCTTTCTTGGCATCAGGAAAGACTGCAGGGGATAGTGGTTACAGCAAGAGGTAATCATTATTACACATCAACTGAATAATTGTTGCCGTCAGTAGATCCTCAAAAGGTACTTGTGAAAGTTCAGTAGGATAAATTCCCTTTGGCATACAGAAGAGACTAGAATGATATTATGACACCATCGTTTCCATTCATTTCCTATGCTGAGGCCCTTCAAACTTTCAATAAAGTTCCACAGTTGCCTATATTTTTTCTGATTAGTATGCACAAACACACAAAAATGGCACACACCTGCACACGCTCCTTTCATATGTTGTAGAACTTGAATTTTTACTTTCATTAGAAATTGAGCTCCTACTTAGATTTATAATTAATGAATTCCTTTGTTTCTTTAGTGATTATGATTTACTATTATGCATGTTCTTATTGTTGCTTTTATTTTGTTAACCTTGTTTCGGAATAAAATAACATTTCATGATTAAAAAAAGAAAAAACAAACAAAAACAAAAACAAAAAAACGAGAAGAGACTAGGACTGCCTCCCAACCTAGTGCCCTCCAGATATTTTGGACATCAACTCCCATCAGCCCCAGCAAACATGGCCAATGGCCAGGAACGTTCTTTCCCCGCTAGGCTCAATTGAGTTGCTCTTGCCCTGCCTAAATCGATTTGAGATCAATTCTGCAGTGCCCAGAGGAGGAGGGTCTGGAGTCTGAGTCCCTCCTTTTTATTTGCCAATCCTTGTCTGAACGCCCCCCCCCAAAAAAAAAACTCACATCACACCTTACCTATGTAATGTTGGACTAGTTGCTGCACAGTCTCAAACTGGGCCCGCGTGGTGATGTAGTATCCACCGCTGTCGAGTTTCCGGATTTTATAATGCTTGACATGGTCGCCCTTCACTTCGTCCCAGTCACGGATAGACAGTGAGTAGGCGCCTGGGAGAGGGAGATCAGAAGGCACAGGTGGGTCAGCTTGAAGGGAGGGTCAAATTAAAACTCACCCCCAACACACCAGGTTAGGGAAGCAGAGAGAGAGAAATGATGGAGAGGTAAATATAGGACAAGCCAGCAGATGGCGCTGTAAACCAGGAGCCAAATCGAAAGGGATCAGGGATGCACTACAGCTTTGCTGGAGAACGAGGGTGCAGTGGAGGCTGGTGGCTCCGATAGTGATGGGGCCATGCTTCTATTCTGGGTTTTAAACTGAACCAGCCAGAACTCTAAAGGAGCAGTCCAAAGTGTTGAACCCTATCCCCAAAATGGATTCAGCACCTTGAATGGCTCCTTTAGCATTCTGGCTAGTTCTGACTGAAATCCAGGATGGAATCACAGCCCCACCGAAATCGGAGCCACCAGCCTCCACTGGGAGGGTGCTTCCAGGTGGGGGATCCCAGTGCCTCGTTCATGGAATTTTATTCAGGCAGGGTCCAGATTATTATTTATTTATTGTATGGCACATCTACATCACGTTACAATAGAAACGTTGTTGTTGTTGTTGTTGTTCAGTCGTTCAGTCGTGTCCGACTCTTCGTGACCCCATGGACCATAGCACGCCAGGCCTTCCTGTCCTCCACTCTCTCCCGGAGTGTGCTCAAGTTCATATTCATTGCATTGGTGATGCTATCTAGCCATCTCATCCTCTGCCGTCCCCTTCTCCTTTTGCCTTCAGTCCTTCCCAGCATCAGGGTCTTTTCCAGGGAGTTTTCTCTTCGCATTGGGTGGCCAAAATATTTGAGCTTCAGCTTCAGTATCTGTCCTTCCAAGGAGCACTCAGGGTTGATTTCCTTTAGGATGGACTGATTTGACCTCCTTGCAGTCCAGGGGACTCGTAAGAGTCTTCTCCAGCACCACAGTTCGAAAGTATCGATTCTTCGGCGCTCAGCCTTCCTTATAGTCCAGCTCTCACAGCCATATGTTGCTACTGGGAAAACCATAGCTTTGATTAGACGAATCTTTGTCGGCAAGGTGATGTCTCTGCTTCTTACTATGCTGTCTAGGTTGGCCATAGCTTTCCTCCCAAGGAGCAAGCGTCTTTTAATTTCATGGCTACAGTCACCGTCTGCTGTGATCTTGGAGCCCAAGAAAGTAAAATCTGTCACTGCTTCCATTTCTTCCCCTTCTATATGCCAGGAAGTGATGGGGCCAGATGCCATGATCTTAGTTTTTTTAATGTTGAGTTTCAAACCAGCTTTTGCACTCTCCTCTTTCACCCTCAACAAGAGGCTCTTTAGATCCTCTTCGCTATCTGCCATTAGGGTGGTATCGTCTGCGTATCTGAGACCATAATATGAAATACAAAATATAGACAGGAAAATTACAAACTTATGTCTAGGTTACAGATACAGTTTTTTGCTTCAGTTGTCACAGCCAGGAAATCGGCAAAGTCTCCATTGTAGGCTCGGTTTTGACACTCTGTCACTATCTGTTGGATAGTTTGTTTTTCAGCCCCACAATCACAATTTGATGATGTTATTTTGCCCCATTTATAAAGGGCATCTGCACATCTACCAAGACCCGTGTCAATTCGGTTCAAGGTTGTCCATATCGCACGGGGCTGATCAAATCCAGGTGGTTTTTCCAAAATGTAGGGCAAACTTCGTCATTGTGGAGGGCAATTTCCTAGCCAATGTTGTTTCCACGTGTTGTGGATGTTGAAATCATCTTCTAGAAGAGCTTTAGAGGTAGAAATGGCTGGATGTCTCGATCTTAACCTGTTTCGCTCCAAGTAGGGTCCAGAAAACAGTGTCTTCCATTTGTAGCCCTCCCATGTTTTCCCAGTGCTTCCTTTAGTCTCCCATGATGTCATGCTGGCTGGGGGAGACGGGAGTTATAGTCCAACACATCTGGCAGGCACTGGTTTGGGAAAGGCTGTGCTAGATGCTTCAGTCAGACCTTCCCCTCTTCAGCTGTGCATCAGCACAGGATTAAATCAAATGCTGTGCTCGTCTTCTAAGATCCTCCTTCAGGTGCCTCCGAGGAGGAGGCCCGGAGGGTGGCAACAAGGCCTTTTCGGTGGTGGCCCCCAATTATAGAACAATTTCCCCAACAAGGCCTGCTTGGTGCCAACACTGTTATCTTTTTGGTGCCAAGTTAAGACCTTCCTTTTCTCTCAGGCATTTGGAAGCATCAGGTGCTGGATTTTTCTTATTGTTGATTGTTTAAAATTGCTTAGGGGTGTGTGCATGCTGTCCATTTATACGTTTGTAAGCCAATGGTTTTTTATACTATGTATAATAATGTACTGTTAAGGTTTGTTTTATCTTTGAATCCCAGAGAACTTCAGCTGTTGGGCAGCAGAGAAATGTAATAAATGAAACGAAGAGGCTGGAAGCACCCCGGGGAGCGCCTGCCCTGGAGGGGAGGGATGCAGAGGCACTGGCCTAGCGGTACCTTTGGTGGTCTCACTCTCGCGGATGAGGAAGGTCCCCCGGGGGTTGCTGTGGCACAGGAGCTGCCTCTCCGCATCCTTGCGGCCGATTTTCCCGAAGTACCACCTGGGAAAGGAGATGTAGAAGTGATGTTCTGGAGAGAGAGAGAGAAAGAGAGAGACCCTCACCCAAGACCCTCCTACTGGGGAATGGAGCCATTGTGGGAATCAAAAGTAAATCCCTGTTTAGTCAGAGACAGACGATGGTTTTAGGAGGATAGGGTTAGGGAGGGGCCGTAGCTCCGTGGTGGAGTGCTTGCTTTGCATGTCAAAGGTCCCAGGTTCAGCCCCCGACTTCTCCTGCTAAAAAGAATCAGGTAAGCAGATGATAGGAAGTTCTCTCGATATCTGAGACCAGTGGAGGCTGGTGGCTCCGATGACAGTGAGGTGGTGAATCGGCTGTGGGTTTCAGAATGAGCCAGTCAGAACTCTAACCTTGGATAGCTCCTTTAGAGGTCTGACTGGTTCTGTCTGACACCCGGAGAGGATGCACTGCCCCACTGACATTGGAGCCACCAGCCTCCACTGCCAGAGAGGCTGGGGTGCAACTGCCAGTCAGAACGGACAACTGTAGGCTAGGTGGGAAAGTTAGGTGAAGTCTAAGGCGACTTCCTGGGCTCCTTCCAAGCCGCAAAACCAGCAAACAATCAGCGGTCGGGGGGGAAGGGGCGGTCAAGGAAGGAGCTGGAGCCATTTAGGGAACTCCAGGGGGCCGGATCTGGCCCACGAGCCTGAGGATGAACACTCCTGTTCTGGATGGACCAATGGTCTATAGGGCAGCTTCCCATGTTCCTGTTTTTAAAACACTGCAGAAATTGACAGAGGAAAAGGAAGGGGGAAAAGCAGCTACATTGACCACTGAAGCCCCCTCCCCCATCCACAGGAAGCCCCCCCACACACACACACATCGCACCAGAAATGCTTTGCAATTTGGAGCTGGAACTTTCCTCCATGTGAACCTTTTGCTGTAAGTGACCATTCTTTGCAAGCAAACAACCATCCTGAATCCATTGGACACCTCCCCCCCGCCCTGCTCCCCCCCATTCCCCCCACATGCAGGCCGCCCCCTCCAGGTGTTCTGTCGTACTTACTCTTCTGCCTGGATGGAGTCCACAGGCGCCACGTAATTGCTAGGGATGTAGCCTGTGGCTCCCGTGTTCAGAGACCTCGCCTCCCACCAGTCGCCCTCCCTGATGGAACAGGAGGAAAAGAAAGTGAAACCCACGAGGACAGAGCTCGGGGGGTACTTCGCGCCAGTGGAGACTGGTGGCTGCTATGTCTGTGGGGGTGCAAAAGGCTGGTCCGCCCCCGCAGTTGACTTCCAAAAGGACAGAACCATCTTGGGATGCAAAGATTTTGATTTTGGAAAGTCCTTTTGGAAAGGGCTTTCCAAAAATGAAAAATCTTTGCATCCTGAGACATTTCTCTCCTTTTGCAGACCTATCTCAGAAAGGAAATGCACTCTGGTTTCAGTAAGAACCAGTCAGAACTCTAAAGGAGCTATCCAGAGTGCTGAACCCTATCCCCAAAATGGGTTCAGCACCTTGGATAGCTCCTAGAGACTCTTGACTGGTTCTGACTGAAACCCAGAGCGGATTCACCGCCCCACTGACATTGGAGCCTCCAGCCTCCGCTGCTTCCCAGGTGGGAGGTCCCCAGTTTGATCCCGGCGCCTGCAATTAAAAGGACCCAGTAGCAGCTGATGAGAAAGACCTCGGACAGGAGAGCTTGGGGAGCCCCTGCCAGTCAGAGGGGACTATACCAGCACAGATGGCCCAATAGCTGGACCTAGCCAAAGCAGTGGTGTCATGGAGGCAGGAATCAGAGGGTCAAAGCACCAGGATATTTTTATTAGCAGGGGCACTGACATCATCCGCCACACACCTCAGACTTCTCGGTTCCCCCTTGCAGCAGCTGGGGGCAGGGGGATGAATTTCCCCAGCAACAGTATATTGTTCCCTATTGTAATGCAAAATATTTTGTGGGGCATGGTCTTGAGCGGGCAATAAAGACCCCTTAGCTCAGGGGTCCCCAACCCAGTGCCCATGGGTGCCATGGCACCCAAGGGGAACTCCAGTGATGCCCACGAAGCTCTCCACTCCTTCCCCCTTTCTCTCCCCCAACCCTTTTCCTCACTATTTCTCTCCCTTCCATGTCCTTAGCCTTTTCTCTCACCCTTTCTAGCCCCTAGCCTTGCTCATTCTCCCCCCTCTACCGCTTTGCCTTGCTATCTCCCCCTCTAGCCTCACTATTTCTCTCCCTGGAAACCTTTAGCTCATTGTTTCTCCCCCTCCTAGCCCCTAGCCTTGCTCTTTCTCCCCCTCCTAGCCCCTAGCCTTGCTCTTTCTCCCCACTCCCAGCCTCTAGCCTTGCCCTTTCTCTCTCTCCCTTTTTCTCTCTCCTCTCTCTCTCTCTCTCTCTCTCTCTCTCACACACACACACACACACCTCTTTAGCTCACTTTTGACTAGCCAGGCCCCCTCAGCAGCCATTATGTGACTAACCACATCCTCCAAACATAACATAAAACAAATAAATTAAAGACCACCATTAAAGTCACAACAATAAAAGAAATAAACAGGAGCACCCGATTGAAACCCCCCGCAGCCACAGGCCAGCTTTGCCTTGCCTGAATAGAAAGCTCTTTGTCTTATATAAATAATACATAACTAGGCGTAGGATAATCAAACAAGCTGGGATAAAGGGAATGCTTGTGAATCGTGTTTTTACTTTTCACCCTTATTTGTGTCGAGGGACTTGCATATCCCCCACCCCACCCCACAGTAAAGTGCACAAGTTCCAGATGAACACAGACACGTGTCTCCTCACAAGGCGAGCCGTGTGCAGTTCTTCTATTACTGCTTGTTACTTCTCTCAGTCTATTATTATCCCAAGTATACAGCTGCCACACCGACACATATTAAGGAGACCAAACCTCTTCCCCACCATGCTGAAATGGAGGGTTTCTGTTTATTTCATTTATAACCTGCCATTCTCCTCCCCACGCTGCTCCCCAATGGAACTGGAGGCAGCAAACATGGGATTCCCATGTGGTCTCTCATCCAGGCGCTGACCAGGCCCAGACCTGCTTAGCTTCAGCAAGGCTGTTGCCGTGTGTGCAGTGCTGGTTTCGGCGGGCCCTCCAGCAAGACACACGCAAGGGGCCCCCTCCCTCAGTGAGTCTGTCTTCTTGTTGCCATTGCCAGCCACGGCTGGGTCTCCTCCTCCTCTTTCTCCTCATGGCTGCCACTCGCTTGCTTGGCAGCCAGGCAGCCAGGCAACGAGGAGGCCCGGGCATCTCCTGCTCCTCCTCCTCACCACCACTGTTGTCTGGGCCTGGGCGAGAGGCAGGCGAACAAGCAGGCTGGAATGGCGAAGAGCAGGAGCAAGTCCAGGAGGATCTTGTCAGCGGGCCCCTGCTGGGGTGTGGGCCCTCAGCACGTGTCCGACCAGGCCTGCCCTTGATGCCAGCCCTGCGCATGCACCTTTGGCCACAACCCGATACTCACGTGTTGTTGATGATGTGGAATTTCTCTCCCTTCACAAACGTTAGGTCATCCTCCGTTCTGGCTTCATAATCGTACAAGGCCACGAAAAGGGTCACTCCTCCACCTGCAGGGCATCAGGACAGGAGGGCAGTGAGAAGCCAGCGAAAGCTGTGCACACAAGCTCACCTTCAGAGAAACTCTGTCCCCGGGTGCATTAGCCGTGATCCTGGCCCACAGGAAATACCGCCACCGCCACCATCCCACTTCCATTCAACAAGTTGGATGGAGACAGTTTAAGCCAACCCTCCGCAACTCTGTTGGACTAAAGCATGGGTGAAGAGCCTCTTTTAGCCTGAGGGACACATTCAATTTTGGAAAAGCTCTGGGGGGCCACATTCCAGAGCTGGGTGAGGCCAAAGACGAAATTGGTGGGGCCCAAAATATCCACACCTTGTAGCCTTCGGATGGCCACTTCAGCTTTGCAGAGGCATTTCCACCTTTTAGAATGGGAGGAAAACTGCGCAAAAGCCGGGAAGCCACTGAACAATCGGTGGTTGGGGGGGAGGGGGGAGCCTGGAGAAGGGAAAGGGATGGACTGGGACCCCAGGAAGGCCAGATTTGGCTCCTGGGCCTGAGATTCCCCAGCCCTGGACTGCAACTTCCCATCTTTCCCAGCCAGGACAGCCAGCTGTAGCCCGGCACATCACACCAGACAGCGCGGGAAAGAGCAGGAAGGGGATACAGCAGAGGCCGGCCCTCCCTGCCCAAGTCCTCTGAACCCTGGCCCTACCCAGCTGCAGACTCGCTCGGGAGACTGACCTGCAATCCCGATTCCATGCATGTGCAGCGAAGGGGCGGGGTAGAGGCCAGTGCCCCCCATGAAGGCAGGTGTGGAAGGCCCCGGCGTGCCTTGGAAGTTGTTGAAGTCCGGGATGCACGTGAAGCTGTTGGGCGGGTTCTGCTGGGTGGGGTCAGGGTCGTAGCAAGAGTTGGGGGGTGGGTTAGCTGCCCCATCACCGCCCTTGTTCTGGTTCTTGTTGTCTTTCTTCTTTTTGCATTGCACACAACCCATCGCCAGGCAGCAGCTACAGGAAACGGAAGGAGAGAAGCAGGGGAAGGAGGAATGAAAAGGGCACGGGGCACCATTCCAGGTGGGGCGGTCCCAAGGCATTTTGCTTCCAGAGGCAGAATAAAAGATGCTCCAGGCTCCATTCCACCTACAGATGCCCACCAGGCTGGCTGTTTACTGTTATTTCAACTCTGGAGACAGGGCAGCGTCCTTCACCACACTTGAGGGCAGCAGGCTAACATAGAATGACCTGTCCCCAACCTGGTGTCCTCCAGATATGTTGGGACTACAACACATCAGCAGAGCAGGCTGGGGGATGATGGGAGTTATAGTCCCACACATCTGGAGGGCACAAGATTGGGGAAGGATGGGTTAGGGCAGGCTGCCTGGAACACGCAGCTCTGGCCTCCAACAGATGGGAATGGCCAAGGAGCTGCCATCGCAGCCTCTTCCACACCACACAGCATCGGCTGCCTGAGGCAACTGCATCACTCTGCCTAATGGCTGGGCCGGTCCTGGTTGCAGTAATGATCAGCAAAGAAATAGAGGCAACGGGCCGGGGAGCTGTATTGACAGCAAGGTGCGAATACCTGCTCTTGAGTATTCTGAAGATTAAAAGAACAATCCTATGGCCCCTTGTGATATGTTCCATGGGGTTTTCTTGGCCAGATCACAGGTCGGAATTAAGATTGCTGGGAGAATTATCAACAACCTCAGATATGCAGACGATACCACCCTAATGGCAGAAAGTGAAGAGGATCTAAAGAGCCTCTTGTTGAGGGTGAAAGAGGAGAGTGCAAAAGCTGGTTTGAAACTCAATATTAAAAAAATGAAGATCATGGCATCTGGCCCCATCACTTCCTGGCATATAGAAGGGGAAGAAATGGAAGCAGTGACAGATTTTACTTTCTTGGGCTCCAAGATCACCGCAGACGGTGACTGTAGCCATGAAATTAAAAGATGCTTGCTCCTTGGGAGGGAAGCTATGGCCAACCTAGACAGCATAGTAAGAAGCAGAGACATCACCTTGCCGACAAAGATTCATCTAATCAAAGCTATGGTTTTCCCAGTAGTAATGTATGGCTGTGAGAGCTGGACTATAAGGAAGGCTGAGCACCGAAGAATCAATGCTTTCGAACTGTGGTGCTGGAGAAGACTCTTACGAGTCCTCTGGACTGCAAGGAGGTCAAATCAGTCAATCATAAAGAAAATCAACCCTGAGTGCTCATTGGAAGGACAGATACTGAAGCTGAAGCTCAAATATTTTGGCCACCTAATACGAAGAGAAAAGTCCCTGGAAAAGACCCTGATGCTGGGAAAGATCGAAGGCAAAAGAGGGAAGGGGACAGCAGAGGATGAGATGGCTAGATAGCATCACCGATGCAATGAACATGGACTTGAGCACACTCCGGGAGAGAGCGCAGGACAGGAAGGCCTGGTGGGCTATGGTCCATGGGGTCACGAAGAGTCGGACACGACTTAATGACTGAACAACAACAAAATGGCCCCTAGACATCTGAGGGGCCGTACAATGCAGGAAAACTCCCCCCCTCCAAGGCTGGAGACAGAGGTCCAGCCTCAGAGAAGGTCTTACTATGGATCGCTCCATCCCTTCCAACTGTTGTGGGAAGCTCTACAGTGGCTCCTTCTCCTGAGGGATGGACTCCGACCTCGGAAAGGGAGGAAATGGGTGTGTTGGGGGTGGGCTGTTGGACAGGGAGGGGAGCAGCCATGGAACTGCTGGATCCAAAGGCCTTGCAGCCCCTGCTCTTGCCCCCTGCCCCCCGCCCTGAGAGCATGTTACAAGGGCTTGGAGGGCAGTCGAAGGAAAATTGCTTCAAAGGACAGAGCAGCAAAAAAAGGCTCCATCGCTCCTTCGGCCCCGCCAGCAAGAGCCCAGCATGGCATAGGATAGATGGAAGCCTCCAGTCTCAGGGGCCTCCATCATTTGGGTGTCTAAACCAAGTGGCAGAGGCCTGGCTGGGGCATGCTGGGAGTTACAGGCCTTTTCTCTGTCTAAACAAGCATAGGATTGCGACTTAAATTGCAATAAAGAAACCAGCGCATTTAAAAGCACATTTGTTGCGCTCACTACATAATCACCAAAGAGGATCTATGCTCCTGAAGAATCATACGTGGTCTGAAGCCAGGGGCCAGAGGAGCTGCTTCCCCCCACCCCACCCCACTCTACCTTAAATGGTGTCCCTGCCTGTCAACAGTTACTAGATAGCAGCAGCCAGGATTGTAAAGGGTTGCAGTTTTGCTCTGCCGCCCAACATGGAAGGCAGTGGTTTCAGCGTCTATGTGGGTATATGACGCTGGGCAAATGCGACAGAGTGTGGGGGAGAGATGGCACGATGCAAATCTTGAGGGAGTGGAAGGAGAAAGGGCACTTGCTGGGTTTGTTTTCTCAAGGACTGTGTTTCCCCCCCTTCCTTTCTTTCTGCGACATGCCGGTTGCACAGCAACATGTTTGGAACGTCAACGAAATGAAGGCATGTGCGCAACGAGGCAAGGTAGGATCAAAAGGGTCACCAGATCATGACGAGCACTTGAAAAGGTTCGGGAGGGGCCGGGCTATGATAACCTGCTGCTTATAGACCATGTTGAGGGTGGGCAGATGTCTGGCTTGTGGGATCTCTGTTGGGTTTTTTCTAGAACCCTGATACCCACCAACTGGAGCCAGGTGCAAAAGATATACAGTCCCAGTTAAAGAACTTGGAGCCCAGGAATTTGTTTCTGAGTACCACAACTGAATGGAGCCCCCAGTCCTTCCACACAGAACTCCACTCCTGATTACCCCAAGATTTCTTCATTGCAGCAATATAGACTAGGATGGAGAATGCGGGTGGTGGTGTAGTTTTCTTGTTGCTATCGCTAAGCAATTAGGAGTGAGAAATCCTTGATGATCTACTGCAGAACACCAGTAGATCCAGACCTACCTTCTGCCTACCCCCAATCTACCAGTAGATAACAGCAGATCCAGACCTACCTTCTGCCTACCCCTGATCTATGGAACTGGAGTTATTATCAACCAGAAGTGTTGTGGGGCAATCTTGGAGAATGGATGAAAAGGATACAATATCCAGTTATCCCAGAAAACAGAGCAGGGAGGGTCAAAAAAGAGCTTCGGCTATTGGGTGGTATACATGCAATTAATTAATTAATTAATTAATTAATTAAATCCAGCCTTTCTACAGGCCATCACAAAGAATATGCCCCATAAGCGGACCCTCTATGTTATGGGAAGGGAAGATTTTCACGCACACACCCGTACAGCACCTACTTTAGTGTCAAGGCTGCCCCGCCCCCGCCCCATAATTATGCTACCATGGACAACCCTGGGAAGGAGTCATAGCATGGAAAGCTTAGGAAGATGAAGCAAATGGGACAAGGGAGGCAGGGAAGCTGGTCCAATCTCATACACCCAACAGAGGATTCAAAAGGTGTGATTCTTCGTAGATGGAGGAGACTATGGATGCAGTTGTGCGCATGAGCTCCAGAGCTGGGCCAGCCCTAGAGGTAACCCAGGCAGCCACTTTGGTTATTGAGACTTCAGGGACACACTTTGTCCGCTGTGTCAGCATCTCAGAAAGCGAGAGAGAGTGTGTGCGCGTGCATGCTGAGGCCCCACATTTTTGGAGGCAGCACATGGAGGAAGCTTAGCAGCTTGCCGGCTAGGCAATATTCCCTAGAATCTGGGGGACATAAATTGAGAGCCTTCTGATCTCTCTTGGCCATCTGGAGCAGAGAAACCATAATAAAATAGGTGGGAGGAAGGAAAAGAAGCAACAAGGCATGCAGAATGCAAAAAGGAACACAAAATATCCTGTTCAGCTCTTGATTCTTTAACACATTGTTGTTACGCCAGTCTAAGCCTAAAGACCCAAATGCCTGCAAGTGCTGGGGGTGGAGGAATAGTCCATTTGCCCAAGGCAGCAAATAAATAAGTAATAAAGAAATAAATCTGTGCCCTCCCACCCACCCACCTGCGGATAGCTTCTCCCACCTTCAGAAAAACAGGTTCTACCCATCTGTATGGAAGAAAGCACAAACAGGGGTGTATGTTCACCCTTAGGCAGAGTCTGTTGCTGTATGCAGTGGAGACAGGAACTTTGTAGGAAGGATCAGTGCATGGCCAAGGCATGGAGGAGGTGGGAACATGTCTTAACTCGGAGTGACAGAGACATCAGGGCCACCTGCCCCTGACAGCCCTGGGTAAGCGGGGTAATTGGGAGCAAGTGAGGAGTGGGGCGGCGGCAGGGAGACAATACCATTGCCAGCGGTCTCTCTCAGACTGCCATTGGAGGATCCTGGCTGTGTCTGAGTATGTTGCTTGCAAACCAGCAACTGGGGCACACGTAGCAAATTTGACTTAAAGGATTTGTCTTAAGGGATCTCCGTAGCCTCCTTATGGCCTCTGCACACAGCAACAGCCATTTTGTGGTCTGGACAAACACAAAACCATGACAAAGTCACACATGCACACACACACACACGCAAACCCCATTTTCTCTGGCAGTGTCCAGATGAAGAAACAGTACACTGATGTGGTATGTGCCGCTGCAGTCGGAGACGAGGGGGGTGAAAAATAGAAACAAAATGATAGATGGCAGTTTCTCAGTTCATTCCTGCAATTGTTCCAAAGATGTGAGCTGCCGGTGAAAGCCAAGCCAGCCCCACATATCTGGAGATTTGTGCTGGGGGTGGAGAGCAAAATTGATACGGGGGTTGTTAAAGGAGCTTGGAGAATGGAATTAGGAGCAAAGAGCTTGCAGCTTTATCCATTTCAAGTTAACATCCCTGCTCTGTTCCAGGTGGTGACAAAGACACCTGCCCGACACCATGGACAGCACGGCCAGGGCTGGCCCAAGACAGAACAGCTAATGGCGCCCCCCACCCTCCCATGCCAAGGTGCACAGTAGCCAAGGCTGGCCAAGCTATTTTGGCACCCGAGGCAGAGAATCCCACACGATTCTCCCTGGGAATAAAAACACAAGGAGAATAAAATTAAATCACTCTTGGTTTGCTGCCCTTTCAGGACACCCCAGATCAGCTGCCTCACTCTGCCTAATGGTAGGGCTGGCTGAAGAGGTGCTGCCAGTCAGAGCAGCCGGGGCTCTTAAGAACATCAGAAGAGCCCTGCTGGATCAGACCGGAGGTCCATCTAGCCCAGCATTCTGTTCACACAGTAGCCAGCCAGCTGCCCACGGGGAACCCACAACCAGTAGCCTGACCTGATCGAAGGCAGCTTTCCAGGCCATTTTGCACCCGTTCCCCAGAGACCTAAGTCCCCAGCCAAACATTTCGTTCCAGCCTCAAACAGGACCTGCTTCAGGCTCCTCTTTGTCCATCTGCACTACTCCATCCTGGCTTTTCCCCTACCCCGCATAGGATGGAGGAGATTCTTTCATGCTCTTCTGCTTTCATATAAACAGGGACCGATGAAATGAAAGATGTGGTTCTCCTCCCGCCCCTCGCCCCCCTGCTGGCACTCACCAGGATGGTAGTTCAGGTCAGCGCTCTTGCTTCATGTTCCCTGCTGGATGAGAAGATGTGCCTACGAAACAATGACAGAAACTCAAACAAACAGAAAAAGAGGCCCCGTTACTCGAGACAGATACGCCGCAGCATTGGCACATTGGCGCATACCCTCCAAGGGCACGCGTGCAAGAGGCTTAGCGCATCGGCATTTGCACAACACAAAATAGGGTGGCTGTATGTGCTACTTTACGGGGGTCAGTCCTCTATTTGAAGGCGTCCTCCATTTGAAGGCCTGCCCGGTCCATGTCTGCTTTGAAGATAAAGAACCATCGGAAGGAAGGGCAGAGCTGGGCCTTGAAATTGCCCAGCAACACAGGGTCACCTGGTCACAGTCTTGCCCGCTATGGTGAGATCGCTGATTTATTTATTTAAAACATTTTTATCTTGCTCCTCAGCCAAAAAAGATTCCCGGAGTGGCTTACACGCAATCAGTAAAACAAGACAGTCCCTTTCCACAGACTTACAATAATAGAAAACCCACAGCACACAAGGAAAAAGGAATGAGAAGGGAAGAGGAAAAAATATACGTCTTTCAGCAGAGGTGGTAGAATGGCCCTGCTTCCCCTCTCGTCTCCCTTTCTCATTTCCCTTCATACAATCTGCTGCTGATTATATTTTATTTCTAGTTAAGTGATAGCAATTCTTTCCAAGTCTGTACATACAGTATACATATAAATGACATAGGCACATTTTATGGAATCTCCATCCCCTTCTTAGGAGATGAGCGAGTGGCCACCCTGTCTTCTAGCTGCTAATGCTGCACTCAGATGCTGCAAATGAGCAGCTCAGGGCGATGGCGGTGCTCTCAGCTTATCTGACCCCGAAAACGTTGTCCCGATCTTCCTGCTTTGGGGGAAGAGGAATGGAAATGATGGATTTGCTTGCATGTTTCGCATGGGGATGTCAACAATCAAAATCTTGAGGGCTGCGAGTTCTGTCTGCCTCCTACTCCCAGTCGCTGGGGCAGAGCCAGCGCACCCTCCCTTCCTCCCCGTTATCAGGCAGTGGCACTGACAGCCCCCCGCCCTATCGAGTTTGCTTTGCTTGCCGTTTTGCCATCAGGCCCAGTGCCGGCCCATGCGGTTGTCACCCCACATCCTTGTCTCCTGACAGCTGGTCTGTGGAATTATTGTCCATGGTGGGTGCCTTAACACAATGGGAGCAAAGAACGATGGACTGAATTGGACATGTCCTGGCTCAGGGGCACTGGGCGCCCTTCCTAGTAGCCCAAAAGGCAAACGGGGGCGGCGGGGGGGGGGAGAAGAGAGACCTCTGATGGAACCACAACCAGCCAAACCCACCGGAGCTCCTTAACGGTTTGCTGAGCAGCAACAAAAGGAGAGCCCGATGTCTGCATGTGGGACAGCTCTGGCGTGCTGCCCCATGCATTGAGTTGCAAAAAACTCCTTTCTGCAGCCTGGTTGGATTTTGGCAACCCCTGTCCCTTCTTCAATGGCCAATTCACATAACCATCTTGGGGCCATTTTTCTCTCTCTCACTCCATTTTTCTCACTCTCACTTGGATATACTGTTGCAGAAAGCAACCAGAATACAACCTCAAGGAAAAAGTCCTGGGCAAACAAGAAATGCTCACAGGGGAGGCACTGTCAAGGGTAGGCCTGGTCGGGCAACTGCAGATGGCTCACAGCCCAGCAGGGGCCCACTGACAAGAGCCCCCCTGGAGCTGCTCCTCCTCTTCACCACCACAACCTGCTTGCTCACTTGCCTCTTGCTCTGGGCCAGACAATGGTGGCTGTGAGAAGGAGGAGAGGAGATGCGCCTGCCCACTTGCTCACTGGCTCTCTGCCTGTCAAGCAAGCAAGTGGCAGCAACGCTGAGAAAGAGAACGAGGAGCATTAGGAGATGGTGACAGTGGCAGTGAGAAGATAGACTCACTGCCACTGAGGGCGGCCCATTGAGGGGGCCTTGCTCAGGGGCCCTCAAAAACCTGGAGTTGCCACGGAATACTCAGGGACCCTCTGCAGTGATTTCCACAACCACTGTAGCGCTAGGAAAGACTGTTGTGCCACAACTGTAATGTTTTAAAAGAATTAAAACAAATACTGCAAAACTAGGCTCATGTGCTGTTCATTTATGGGGTACTTTGTTAGGCATTCGTTGCATAAAAGGGGGGGGGGAAAACGTATTCTTATTTTTAAAATCCCCACTTGAGGCAATTCTTATTCAAACACAGGAGACCAAGTGGTCGGCTATGCGCCCATGCTCATTCCATCTTTTGCTGGAGCTCCAAAGCATGAATATTAAACAATGGCTTAAATGCCACGTTGGGAGCGAGACAACAACTATTATTCAAAAGCACAAGAAAGGTGGGCGCAATCCTGCGGGAAGTTCTCTGCACACAAGCCCTGCTGAAAGGAACCGGAGCTGCGCAAACGCACATGAGTGGTCTCACATTCCTTTTGATGGGCTTGCATAGAAGAATGTCCTGGTTAAAGCCTTTTCAGGAACGCTTCTTTGCTGGGAAACGGGGCACGTGGGGTGACACTCCTCGTGCACCTTGTGTGATTGTGGTGGTAAAGGCCAGGGGAACGGCGGCGGCAGGGCACCTGTGGGAGGCAGCAATGGCCTCCGAAGACTACAGGTTGCCCACCCATGCTTTTAACAGAAACACAATTTAAGTGAAGTTCCCCAAGTGCGGAGGTCTTGGGAAATGAGGTTAATTTAAAGCAGGGGTGGAGGCTTTAAAACTTTAAAGCAGGGGTACTTTAAGGTGAGGGGCTGATTCCCCCCCCCCGGGCTCTCCCTGGGCCAGATGATGTCAGTGGGCACAGCCACAGCACTGACACCCTGTCCCCTGCCCCACTCATTTTGCCTTTCTCCGTGCTGAGAAAGGGATGGCTCTCTGTGCCTCTCTTGGCACAGAGAAAGGAACTCGGCTGGCGCTGAGAGCAGCTCTCCCAGCACTGGCCAAGTCAGGCACCTCCTCTGAGCATCTTTCACCATCCCCACTGGGGTCAGCGAGAGGCACACAAAGGAAGACATGGCCAGCAGTAAGAGCCGATCATTCCAGCACCTGCCAGGTCCCCAGCACTGCGCACATCTGCATCCCCACTGTTATCTCTCTGCTCTGTGATTGGAGAAAACAGGGGATTCCTCTGTGCATCACTCACCCTCCCAATGGGAGAGCAGAGATACAGCGGAGGAATGCATGGAAGCTCTGTAGACTGGATGGGGAATCTCTGTGGGCCGGCAGTTCCCCACACCTGGTTTAAAGTCAAGCCTCTTCCTTCTGGATGCAAAAGAGAAGGCGAGGGGAAGAGAAAGACTAAGAGACCAAAGGTCGTTACAGCTCTTTCTCATGGGGGAACCATGGGGAGTTGGATGGTTCTCTCCCTTACCCATCCCCTCCTTTCATAGAATCATAGAATAGTAGGGTTGGAAGGGGCCTACAAGGCCATCGAGTCCAACTCCCTGCTCAATGAAGGAATCCAAGTCAGAGCATCCCTGACAGATGGCTGTCCAGCCTCATCTTGAACGCCTCCAGTGTGGGAGAGCCCACCACCTCCCTAGGTCATTGGTTCCATTGTTGTATTGCTCTAACAGTCAGGAAGTTCCTGATGTTTAACCAGAATCTGGCTTCCTGTAACTTGAGCCCATTATTCCGTGTCCTGCACTCTGGGATGATCAAGAAGAGATCCTGGCCTTCCTCTCTGTGACAACCTTTCAAGTACTTCAAGAGCGCTATCATATCTCGCCTCAGTCTTCTCTTCTCAAGGCTAAACATGCCCAGTTCTTTCAGTCTCTCCTCACTGGGCTTTGTTTCCAGTCCCCTGATCATCCCTGCTGCCCTCCTCTGAACCATCTCCAGCTTGTCTGCATCCTTCTGAAAGTGCAGTGCTCAGAACTGGACACAGTACTCCAGATGAGGCCTAACCAGCGCTAAGTAGAGGAGAACTAGTACTTCCCTGGATTTGGAAGCTATGCTTCTATCAATGCAGCCCAAAATAGCATTTGCCTTTTTTGCAGCCACATCCCATTGTTGGCTCATATTCAGCTTGTGATCTGCAACAATTCCAAGATCCTTCTCACTTGCAGTGATGTTGCTTTCCCTTCTTGCTTCCCTTTATCTTCTGTCTTCTGCCTTATCTTTCTACCTATCCAATTGGGGGGGGGGAACCCTCTGGTTTCAATGATTACACAGAGGCTCAAGGCTGTAACAACTGTGGCAATCTCCCAACCTCAACTTTTTAATCTTAGTTCTTCTCCTCCATTTCTAGTATTAGCTGTTTTTCTTACAGAGCATGCAAAATCTTAATAAACTACTAATAGGGAACTAGAAATGCTGGGCATAGAACTTGGGAGTTTTTCCTTTTCTTTTTTAACCACTGACTTATGGCTTCCCTCGGAATGATGCTACTCCTGTGCCTACAGCATAGTCCAGCCCTGAAACCTACAGCACAGCAAGAGGCAGAAGTAGCAGAACTGGGCTGACCTTCCTGATTAAGGTGCCTTGACTCACGATTTGCTGAGCAAACTTCTCCATTTTGTAACCGCCACTGAGTTCAGTGCCTGTGTGAACCAAACTGGAAATACTACATGAAAAAAGTGGTTCCTTTCCAATACGGCTGAATAAGGAATGAACCACCTCCAAAACCCCTAATTTCCCAACATTGCAAAGCGATGTAAGAGTATGCATCCTTTTTTCTTTTTTTTTGATCTCAGATTAAGTGGTGCATTTCATCACAGTAGAAACCACCCTGGCCAAAGTCCAGTCAGATGACATGAAAATAACTCTTGCGGTTTCATCTGCATGTGTATTGGCTTCACTTTCATATCTCAGCTTGCACTGTTTCCTGCTAAGGTGCATCAGACTAGAAAGGAACAGGTGGGAGGAACAACCCTGCTTCCCATGTAGCCTGACCTCTGCTGAAGATGGCCATCCCTGCGGTGGCTTTAACACATGCGCACACGCACACGCACGCGCACTGCCTTTGGGTTTGCATGGTGCACGTAGGTCTCAGGTTCGGTATTTCTAGTCCACTTTCTTAGGTATCTTGGACGCAAGGAAGCTAAAGGCAGGTTACCAGCAGGTGAACTGAAGAACAGGAATCTGAAGCACAGAGGGAATACCAGATCACCTCCCCCAGCAATGTCCACACTGAAGAAGTCAACAGACCTTAAGGGCGCAATCCTATGCATGTTTAGACAGAGAAAAGGCATTCCCCAGCCAGCAAGCATGGCTGGCTGGGGAATGCTGGGAGTTGTGGGCCTTTTCTCTGTCTAAACATGCATACGATTGCTCCCTAAAGTCTTTATAATTGCAGGGAGCAAATCAGACTGGCCCTTCAATGTCACCTGACTTTCCAGTATGCTGGTGGGATGTTACCGGAGCGGTGTTGTAGAGGACCAGGGCTCGCAGGGTGGAAGCACCAGAAGTTTTTGATGAGCAGGGATGCTGATATCACCTGCCATCCCCACCCCCCTCAGAAGTCCCTGTTCCCTCTGAGCTTAGCTGCAATCCTCACAGTCGCTGAGGCCGGGGAGGGAGGGGGAGCGGAGGGAGGGATTTCCCCAGCAAATTGTTGTGAGCTACCCCGGTTGTAATGCCAAGTATTTTGGCATGTCTTGGTCTTGAACAGGCAATGAAAACCTATTCACTTTACAAAAGCCCCACTCCTGGTAGAGATGAAAACTGCTAAAACTAGCTTGATGATCTAGATCGGTACAGCAGACTTCCCCAACCTGGTGCCCTCCAGATGTGTTGGACTGCAACTCCCATGGTGGCAGGGAATGATGGGAGTTGCAGGCCAACACATCTGGAGGGCACCAGGTTGGGGAAGGCTACACTACAGCTGCCTGATGTTTTTGGACTCTCCTTGGGGGCATGGCTATGAGGACTATCATGATCAGCACCTGCATTTCCAAATTGGCCACTACCCCACTGTATGAGAGTCTCCTGGCTGGAACTGCCAGCAGTTCCTGCCTCCAGCTAGCAGTCCTTGGTGGGTACTGGTAGCCAGTGCCTGCTCTGTAGGGCTCCCTGTTCAAGTCCAAACAAATGGCAAGTTCTGCAGTCAGAAAAACACGGATTCGGAAATTCCGAATTTCATTATGGAAGTCGACAAAAGTCACACGTACTCATTGAAATCTCCTTATTTCTGGTCAAGGGAGACATAAATGTTTCATGAGTGCTGGGAATGATTGGAGAATGTTGTTGCTCTCCCACAAGTAAGCGTTCATTTTTCTGTCATCCTGGGGCAAACTCTGGAAAAGTAAATTCTGGTTTCACCATGGTTAAGTTTGAACTGGAGAAGAGCTTGCTGTTGCAAGCATCTGTGGGCTAGTGCAGGGGTGGAGAACCTCAGGGCCAGGGAGCCAAAGCCGGCCTTCCTGGAGACCCAGTCTGACTCTCCAGGGTTCCCTAGATGGCCACACCCCCTTTCCCTAACCCTGCCTCCTTTCCCCCAGCCACACTTTTTTGGTGGTTTCCTGGCTTTTGTGCAGTTTTTTCCCCATTCCAAAAGGTTGAAATGCCTCTCCTAAGGCTTGGTTACTGGCAGTAGGAGCTTTAAGCTAAAATAGGCTGGCATGGTTTGTATTCTTTTTGTATTCTCAATGGGTTTTGTAGTTTTGGCCCCAATCCCTTTGCCTTCAGTCCTACCCACCACTGGAATGCACCCCCAAGAGCTTCTCCAGAATGGAATTCTGCCCTCAGGCTGAAAGAGTTTCAGCACCCTTGGGCTAGTGCCTGTGACATCACCAACAGGCACCATTCCCCAGGGCCGTTTTGTAACTGCGTTAACAATGTTTGTGGAGAATTGGGGTGGGGGGGATTGTATATTGAAGAATGAATGCATATACTCATAAACATAGATTTGTCATGGTAAAAGCAAGCAGAGAGTCGGGCTGATTCACAAGGCACAGGGGCGATAGTAGGGACAGAAGAGCCTTAGGACAGGAAGAAGTTAAACATGAATTTATAATTAAACATGAATAGACAATTGAACATGAATACCCAGAGTCAGAATCCTGTCCCATTGAGTTCTGACTGGTTCTGACTGAAATCTAGGGTGGATTTGCTGCCCAACTGACATTGGAGCCACCAGCCTCCACTGCCCAGGTGGCTTTAAAAATGGTCTGGGCAAATTTTAATCATAGAATGTCAGCGTTGGAAGGGACCTTAGAGGGCATATAGCCCAACCTGCCTGCTCACTGCAGGAATCTGCAACAACATCCCTGACAAGTAGCCATCCCTCATGGAGGAGAGGCCTATCAGTAACCATTAGTAGCTAAACAGAACATACACATTCAGAGACAGCATGCTGCTGAATACCAGTTGTTGGCGTGCAACAGTGTGGGAGAGCTATTGCTTTCATACCCTGCAACGGGCTTCCTGGAGGCATCCAACGGGCCACCGTTGGAAACAGGATGCTGGGCTGGATGGGCATTTGATGTTCTTAGGAACCTGGGAAACACTGAACACTTGAACTCTAGCTTACACTGGTGCATGCTGACAAAAATTGTTTTAAAGCAGCCCCAACATTATTCGCCAAAGCCAAAAACAGGGAGAAAACAGCAACAGGATTTTTACCCAAAGCAAGTGCCAAAAACTAGTGAATGTCCCTGGTAAATAGGGACATTTGGGGCCTAAATGAGAACCTCATAGGCATAGGGCAGGGTCTGAAGGCACATGAGGCAGTCACCATGCTGAAGTTAAGCAAGTCTGGGTCTGGTCAGTGCTTGGAGGGAAGACCCCTGGGAACTGCATGTAGCCACCTTGAGTTTCACAATGGAAGAAAGGTGGGATATAAATGAAAGAAAATAATAAAATAAATAATAAACCTATATGGCAGCGGGGTTGAACCTCGTTCAGCCTGAGGGCCAAATTCCAATTCAGAGAAATTCTCGGGGGCCACATTCCTGTGGTTGAAGGCAAATGGAGGTGGGGCTGAAATACCCCCAAATACCAGCATATTATAACTTAAAGGTCTTCCAGCCAGGAGCTAAGCCTTAGGAGAGGCTTTTCAAATGGGGGAAAAACTGCACCAAGACAGGAAAACAGCCAGTGATTGGTGGGCGGGGCAAAGAGGCGAGGCAGGGCAGGGCTGAGGAAAGGGAGTGTGGCTGAGGAAAGGGGGTATGGCCATCTGGAGAACCCTAGAGGCCCAGACTGGGACCCCGGCCTCAAGGGTCTGCACCACTTCCATATGCCATGGCTGGGGGGCCTATGGCTCTTCAGATGCTGTTGAACTGCAACTTCATCACCCCTGACCACTGCCTATGCTGGCTGGGGCCAATGGGAGTTGGGAGTCCAACAACATCTGGGGGCCCAGATGTTCCCCATCCCTGCCAAATGCCGTTATGCTACGTGTCCCCAAGAGACCCATCTTCAGTGCTCGCCTGTCGGACCTCTGGCTCATGCGAACCAAAGACAAGGCGCTGCTGGGCTTGTTGGTTTCCTTTGCTCTGACTCACTGCCCAGCTTTCACTTCCGCACAGTCGCCGCTCGCAGTCGACCAGAGCTGCATTTCTCAGAATGGAAGAGGAAGGTGGCGGGACGTGTGGTGGGGCTGCAGGTCCCCAAGCGGCAGGGTGGGTCTGCGAGCAGACTGCATCTCTAGAGCAGGGGTGGGTGGGAGGTTGATCTCCAGATGTTTTGAACTTCAACTCCCAGCATTCCTGACCATTGGCCATGCTGGCAGGGGCTTCTGGTGGTGGAAGTCCAGAACACCTGGGGAGCTACCTTCTGGTCAGCCCTGCTCTAGAACACGGCAGGCTCCGACTGGGAGCAGTGTTCCCAGGGAAGGGGAGACTGTTGAGTCTTGCTGTGTCTCTTCCTATTCTGACCCCCAGGACTCGAGAAAAGCTTTAGTCTGCAGTCCTGCAAGTCAGAGATGTACGTTGCCATCCTATTACACACTTACCTGGGAGCGAAGTCCCTTGAACTTAATAGGACTTCTGAGTAGGGCAAGCAAACATAAGATGGTGCTAAATATGTCCAACCCCCTTTTAACATCATCCAAAGTGGTGGCCATCACTATGTCTTGTGGTAGCGAATTTCATAGTTTATGCGATGCATGAAGAAGCCCTTCCTTTCATCTGTCCTGAATCTCCCACCAATCAGCTTTATGGGATGATCCCACTGGGTTCTAGTATTATGAGAAAGGGAGAAAAATGTCTCCATGCCATGCTAGTAATATTTGGAACAGGGAGACTATGTGGGAATGTGTGGTTACTTCCCTGTGTCAGCACCATTGCTCTCAATACTCCCAACATGGCGAGTAACAGCATCATCTGTTCTTCCTGCATGGTCTTCCAGCATTGGCTGTTACTGGTGTGCCATAGGACCATCCAATGTTACCGGTGTGCCATGTCTCCACTCCATGTGGAAGCAGAAGCCAAATCATGCAAATTAACAGAAGAACTGGTCCACGACTGGTCCAGCAAGTAGGCATAGTGATGAGATCTTTGCTAGCCTCTCCCAGGAATGCACTATTTCTTTGCAGTAGCAGATGGAAAGGACTTCCCCTCCCTGGCACTACATATGGTAGTGTAGAGAGCCAGTGTGTTGTAGTGGTGAGAATGTTGGAGTGGGACCCAGGAGATCCGGGTTCTAGTCCCGACTCAGCCATGGGAGCTCACTGGGTGACTTTGGGCCCGTCACAGACTCTCAGCCCAACCTACCACACAGGGATGTTGTTGTGAGGATAAAATGAAGAGGAGGAGGATAATGTAAGCCGCCTTGGGTTCCTTGCAAGAGGAAAAAAGGCGGGACATAAATGTAATTAAAAAATAAAAAATATGGTGTTGGTGAAAAGGAAGGGCCAACACATAGATCAGAGATGGGTAACCTATGCCCCTCTCAGACCTTGCTGGATTCCAAATCCCATCAGCTGTACCAACAGTCAGGGATGGTAGAGGAGTTCCAGTCCAACATCTGGAGAGCTACAGGTTCCCCACCCCAAGACACAGATGGGGGCAGGGAAGGGGGCAAGCATCCCCCCCCCAAAGACAAGTAGCAAATCTCCACCCCTATTGTCTTGCAGTTACCTGAAGGAAAGGTACTTTTCATATACACATTTTAACTGAATCATAACCTGTGGAACTTAAAAGATGGCTGCAATCTGAAGCTTGCTGTCTTGAAAGATAATCCCTCAAAATCAGAGGAAATGTGTTTTAGGATGGGAACCATTTACACGAAATATACTGTTATTTCTCATGTATTTATTTATTATTTGTATTTATAATAGGGGTGGGCAATTTTGGGAGGTCCAGGGACTATTTTTGCCCCCTTTGGACTCCCCGCTCCTGGGGGTTGCACACAATCTCTCCACAGGCGCCTAAAAAACATAATAAAAAATAAAATAAAAAGGCACCCATCATGGCAATGGATTGCTGGAATGGTCAATATTCACTTCTTTGCAAGCTAATTTTGATGCTTTTTATGCTCCGTAGCCATGATGGATGCCTTTCTTTTTTTCAAAACAATTTTTTTAACTGAATTTAGTGGGCAGCAGGGGCTACATACAGCCCGTGTTCTCCACCCCTGATTTTTAAGGTGCCTACAAAACCAGTTGTCTAGGTGTTGTACAGTTAAAAAATAAAGCAATACAATATGAAGATCTAAAATGCAGAACAGTAAAACCACCACGATAACAATACAAAATCAAAAACAAAAGCCAACATGATAAAATACAATACTAAGCCAACTTACAAAAACTCAGGAAGCTGCCTTAAATACTGAGTCAGTATAAGATGAAATATGCAGCATTTTTTTGTGTTTTGGTCCCGCCTCTTTTGCCTTCGGTCCTGCCCCCGGTGGATTGCGGCCCCGGAGAGCTTCTCTGAAAGGGAATTTGGCCCTTGGCCTGAAAGAGGTTCTGTACTCCTAGCCTCTGGGCAGGGATGGTCTTATGCTTTGACCTCTGGACAGCCCTGAGAAAGTTTGGGCACTTTAAGCAATTAACTTTAAAAAAATTATATCTATATAATTATGATGATCTAAGTAGAACACCTCTCAAAATACTAGAACCCAATGGGGTCATCTTATGAAGCTGATTGGTGGGAGATTCAGGACAGATAAAAGGAAGCCCTTCTTCACACAGCGCAGAGTCAAACTATGGAATTCGCTACCACATGACGTAGCGATGGCCACCAATTTGGATGGCTTTAAAAAGGGGTTGGACAAATTCCTGGAGAAGGCTATCAGTGGCTACTAGTCCTGATCGCTATGTGCCATCTCCAGTACCAGAGGCAGTGAGCCTATGTACACCAGTTGCTGGGGAACATGGGTGGGAGGGTGCTGTTGCACTCATGTCCCGCTTGTGGGTTCCTGGTCGACAGCTGGTTGGCCACTGTATGAACAGAATGGTGGACTAGATGGACCCTTGGTTTGATCCAGCAGGGCTCTTCTGATGTTCTTATCATGTGTGAGGCAGGAAGATTCTTCCTTCCCATCTCTTCTGAACCTACTGCCGATCCATGGCTCAAGGCTCAAGGCAGGAGGGAATGTGGAACTATTTTTAAAGATGGAGCCATGCCCAGCTTGCCCTCCTGACATTGTGTGACCTGATCCTGCGGGTCAAGAGCTGCACTGAAGTGCAAATTGTGCATCAGACACGGGGGTTGCTGTGGTGCATGAAACCCCCAGGGCCTGCCATGAATATGAATATGAATGCAGGGCCCCAGACGGAGGAAACACACAGCAGTCTCTATTAAGTTGGCTAACGCACCATCAAGGCTTTCTCTGTCCTCCTCTGCCCTACTCCAGTTTGGGGCAAACAAGGAGTTGGCAGAGGTCCAACATCACCAGAGGCTACACAAAGCGGTAGTCATTGTTGTAGACGTCAACTTCTCTTGCGCACACATACAAAGATACACATGGAATTGACTCCAGTAGTTACATAGGGGGATGTCCAGCAATCACACTTGGAGGGAGGATGGGTTAATGAAGTCTTCCCCAACCAGCAGGGCCAATGGTCAGGGAATGATGGGAGTTGTATTCCAACACATCTAGAGGACACCAGGTTGGGGGTGGCTGGCTTAATGACTGAAGGAGAAAAAGAAGCATTTCGACATCTGCCAACTCTTGAGTAGCAAGAGAAAGAGAAATGGATTAGGCTCTTCTTCCCTCACACCCCCCACCCACCCACCCCATGCTCTGCAGAGCTAGGCTAAGACTAAGATCAGTAACCAGCCCAAGTATTCTTTAATACTTGGATTCATTCCAAATCACATTAAAGAACCAAATACATACTTCATTGCCATCTTTTGAAAAGGAAATTCAGATTTTTCTTTTTTTAAAAAAATCTTGCTAAGTTTATCATCATGTCAAATGAACTTAGGTTAATTATACTGTGTTAAATTAACCTTGGGCAAAATTGATTCCCTATCAAGGAGCACTGCTTCTATCAAACAGCTCACCTCTTCCAAAGCTTATCCTTCAGAAATAAGCTGGGTGGTTGTGTGCTAGATTAGCCACATAGTGTGGATATATCTTATCTTATATCTTAGATATTATATTATAGTATCTTATATTATATTAAATATTATATTATATTATATCATATATCTTAGAATTATGTGCTAGATTAGCCACATAGTCTGGATATAGCTTCATAGCTGTTTCTCATCTGCCCTCTCTCACTGCTGATAGGATGCCTTGCTGCTCCTCTTAAGGCTGAACCTGCTGCTGGATCCTTTTATGGGATATCCCAGAATTCATTGAGACTTGAGGACTACTGTGAAAATCACCTGCCCTGCCACCACTCAGTTGTGATGCTGATGTGGAGCTGTCAGACCTTGACAAAGCTCAAGATACAGGAGAACCTGAAGTGAACCAGTTTTGGTCACCACATCAGGTTTGGACTACTGCAATGAGCCCTACATGGGGCTGCCTTTGAAGACTGTTTAGAAGCTTCAGCTGGTTCAGAATGCTGCAGCCAGTCTGCTGACCGGGGGCTATTATGGGGAGAAAGTTACTCCCACAGTAGAAAAGCTTTGCTGTTATCTGTTTATCTCCAAGCCCTACTCAAAGTGGACCAGGGTACCTGAAGTATGAGTCCGCAGGCACACAGGTCACAATCTTCCACAATGTAATGAGCTGTATTGTATTTCTGTTTAAATTATAATTATTTTTAAATTTGCATATACATATACATTAGCATATGCAAACGCTACACAAATTGATGCCATCTTTTGTCCTCTCTTTCAGAGATGCATTTCCTTTTTTCCGGCCATGCTGAAGTGTCCATGCTATGAACACCCAAAGTGTGTTTGGCAGGGGACTCGAGAGAGGGTCTTCTCAGTGGCTGAACTCAAGCCTGGGAACTCCCTCCCCAGGATGGCCCACATAGTCCCCTCTCCGATGTCCTTCTGCCAGCACCCAGAAACCTTTTGATTTAGGCAGACCTTTGGCTTGTCTAGGCAATTTGGTCTCCTTTACTGCTTGCTTTTTTTTAAACAGTCTTTTAACTGGTTTTTATTCGATTGCTGTAGTCTTGTATTGATTCCCTCTATTTTTTAAAAATTGCTCACATTTTTAAATAGCACATAGTAACTGTTTTGATGCAATTCTTTGCTACGTTAGCCACTGTTTGCGGAAAGGTGGGATTTACATTTGCCTGCGTAGAGCTCCCCCACCCCTTGTCTGCTTAGCTCCCCCTACTCCAAGAGCCTTCCCTCTCCTCCAATCAACTGCCCTCCTCAAATACAAAGGATCCTTAGACAGGGATTTGCAATATGTCACCACATAGCTGCAAAGCAATCGCTCTCCCAGCATTTGTCAGATAATTAACTAGAGAGCCAGTGTGGTGTAGTAGTTTGAGTGTTGGACTGGGAGCTGGGAGATCTGGGTTCTAGTCTCCACTCGGCCATGGAAGCTCACTGGGTGACTTTGTGCCCATCACAGACTCTCAGCCCAACCTACCTCACAGGGTTGTTGTTGTGAGGATAAAATGGAGAGGAGGATTGTGTACCCCACCTTGGGTTCCTTGGAGGAAAAAAGGTGAGATATAAATGAAATAAACAAACAAACAAACAAACTAGCACTTATTATATCTGGCTCTCGGGACAGCTTCAGTAGGGCTCCCAGGCGATCTTCCATCCAGGTGCTAACTAGACTGAGAAGACCTGCCCACTTTCAACTGTGTCAAAGCCGCATGCATCCTCACACCAGAAAGGCACAGTTGCTTCACCTTATATGAGAAAAAAAGGGTTCACAGTAGCAAAGTTGCAAACTAGTGGTTTGGGGCAAGATACTCCCATGAGGTCTGATGACTGCAGCATACCACACACACTACTTTTAGAAACCTAAACAAGTTCCTTTCCATCTAGAAGAAAAAGCAACGACAACACACATTTTGACAGACACATTCTTATTAGACTGCAACCTGATTAAATACATTTTAAAATCACATGAGCTGGAGCTGACTAATCTATGGATTCAATTTGCATCTGTGCAGTGGTGCCCTAAGGGCAGGTCTTTGGGCACAGATGTCCAAGGCCTCCACTCAGCAGAACCAACAGGAGCCCCCCCCCCCCCGCTCCAGCAAGGCTGGCTAACCACAGTTTGAACAAAGCGTGAAGTAATACCACACACTACCATCTACATTGGATTGGCCAGAAAGATCATTAAGTCCAGAGCCTAGAATTACCTAGCTGCATCACTTCAGTTTCCAAACCAAGAAGAAGCAAATGCTCTGGGTTGAATCCAGATCTAGTAATACTTAGAGCAGTGCCTATTGAAATCAGTGGAGCTCATGACTAACTTAAATGCCATTGATCTAGTCCAAGTATGACTAATTCTGCATCCAACCCTGTTTTTAGGTGATACATACAAGTGTCACAGCAGGCACCACCTTAGAAGAGGCATTCTTTTCTGGGTGAGAGTGAATTCCTCTTTTAAAATGTTATTTGCCAGCTGCAGTTTGTATAAGCACTCAGGGCCGGCCCTACCATTTGGCACAAAGAGGTGGCTGAAGCATATAGCTAATTTTGCAGGCCATGAAAAGGCAGAAAATTGTTTATTAAATGGTTGTTGTTGTTGTGAGGCACTTGTGGGATTTTTGCCTCTGGTGCCACATCAACATAACAGGGGCCAAACTATTTCAAAGATCACGTTCCCCATATAAGCCTGCCTGGGTCTTAAGATCCTCAAGAGAGGCTGTTCTCTCTGTCCTGCCCCCGTCACATTTTTTTAAAAAAACATTTTATACCACTTCATATATTAAAATCCGTTAAGTGTTTCATATTGAAATGCAAGATAAAAATAATAAATAAAAACATTACAGCACCATATAGAACAGAGTCCTTCACAAGTCAGGGAAAGCCTGTGTGAACAAGTGTGATTTCAAGAGGTGTTCAAAACCCACCACTGTTTCTGCCTCTTGAACCACACGTGCGAGAAGGTTCCAAAGGGTGGGTGCCAACCCCGTGAAGGCCTGATAGTGTACCTGGCAACATTCCATCGGCCACAGAATGACCAGGAAGGTCTTCTCAGAATTTTCCTGGGTTTTGCTGTGTGTTTTTCCACCCCATTGCATCTCCAGTGGAGGCTGGTGGCTCCAGTGTCAGTGGGGCAGTGAGTCCTCTTCACTTTTCAGCCAGAAACAATCAGAACTCTAATGGAGCTATCCAACATACTGGGCATCTTAGATAGCTCCTTCATTTTTTTTTTTATTTATTATTAAATTTATTAATCACCCATCTGGCTGGTCACCCAGCCACTCTGGGCGATGTACAACATACAATAAAACAGTTTAAAACAATAAAATTCTACAATAAAAGCATTTTCTAAAATACCCTAACCCACCCCAAATGCCTGCCTGAACAACCACGTTTTTAATGCACGACGGAAGCTCATTAAAGAGGGGGCATGACGGAGTTCCCCAGGGAGGGAGTTCCACAGAGTGGGGGCCACCACAGAAAAGGCTCTCTCCCTCTTCCCCACCAGTCTAGCTGTCCTGGCTGATGGGACAGAGAGAAGGCCATCCGAGGCTGATCTTGTTAAGTGGCCTGTCTGGTGCTGCTGGAGGCGCTCCTTAAGATAGGCTGGGCCAGAACCATATAGGGTTTTAAAGGTCAAAACCAACACCTTGAATTTGGCCCGGAAAACAACTGGTAACCAGTGCAACTCCTTCAGCACTGGAGTGATGTGATCTCGCCGGCGGCTGCCTTTAATCAGGCGAGCCGCCGCGTTCTGTACCAGCTGCAGTTTCCGAACCGTCTTCAAGGGTAACCCCATGTAGAGCGCATTACAGTAGTCTAAACGAGAGGAGACCAGGGCATGTACTACGGATGGGAGCAGATAGTCGGGAAGGAAGGGGCACAGCCGCTGTATCAGATGGAGTTGATACAGCGCTGTCCAGCTCACAGCTGACACCTGAGCCTCCATGGACAGCTGGGAGTCCAAAATGACCCCCAGGCTGCGGACCTGGTCTTTCAAGGGTAGCTGTACCCCATTCAACACCAGGTCAACATCCCCCAGCCTCCTCTTGTCTCCCACCAAAAGTACCTCGGTCTTGTCAGGGTTCAGCTTCAGCTTATTCCTCCCCATTCAGAGTTCTGACTGAAACCCAGAGTGGATTCACTGCCTCACTGACGTTGGAGCCACCAGCCTCCATTGCACACATCTACCTGGTTCAACCTGATACCTTTTTCAACTGGAGTCTCCAGGGACTGAACCCAGGATCTTCTACATACCAAGTGGGCACTCTCGCACTAAGTTATGGCCCCTCCCTGGTTTCCTCCCATCCAGCCACATGTATCAGGGGTGGATGGAGCGGTACTATGGAATGCCCTGGCAATATGTCAGGGGTAGAGAATCTCTTTTGGCCGGAGGGCCCAAATTCAATGTCGTAGAAGCTCTTGGGGGCTGCATTCCAGTGGTGGGAGGGGGCTGAAGGCAAAGGGGGTGGAGCCAAAGGCAAAGGGGGTGGGACCAACATTACAACAACAAAAACCACGTATTGTAAGCTTAAAGCTCTTTCAGCCAGTAACTAAGCCTTAGGAGAGGCATTTCAACCTTTTACAATGGGGAAGAAACTACACAAATGCTGGAATAGCACCCAATGATTGGTGCTTGGGGGAACAGGGCCGGGGCCTTCTGAGGAACCCCAGAGGGCCATATTAGAACCAAGGGAGGGCCAGATTTGACCCCTAGGCCTGAAGTTGCCAGCCCTGCCATAGGGAACTTCTCCTTCACTGCTTGCCTGTGCAGATTGCAAGAGGAAACATAATGGCCATGAACGCATCACCACAAAAGAATAATGGCATCCCTCCCCACAAAAGAGGGCAAAAGAGGCCACATATTTGTGTAAAATTTGCATATGCTGATCGATACATATGGCTGCACATCTGGAAATCATGACTGTCATTTAAATAGGAATGCTACGCATCTCACATTAGTGGGCGAACACTGTGAACAGGAGACCTGCCTGCCTGGTCAGTCTGTTGTCCAGGTCCTAACTGTGGATGGGCAACTTCAGAGCTCCTGATCTGCGCTCTCTTTTCATGGGTTTTTATCTTTGAACCGGACAAAGGCTGGACACCTTAAATAGAGGACACTTGGAAATAGAGGACTATTTCCCCCAACAGCCCTCCAAATAGAAGGCTATCTTCCTTAAAGCAAGACACATGGCCACCTTCCACTTTCAAGATGCCACACAATCAAAGTAGGGAACCCCCTCTCTCCCCTGCATCGGAAGTCCCTCCCTTGCCACCACGATCCCTCTGCTTGCTCTGAACCTGCCTGCGTGGTACAGCTCAGTTTTCCCCAACAACAACAAGAAAAGCAGCAGTAATTGGAATCCCATTGAAAGCTTAAAATAGCTGAACCCAGGAGGCCTATTGTTAGGGTTGCAGCCCTGGAAGGAGGAGGGCTTGACTTGCCATCCACCCCCTGGCCTGCTTCCCCTTTGACATCCCAGCAGGCCTATTGTCCCCAGAGGAATCCAGCGACCTACGCAACAAGGGCAATATCTCACAGGCTCTGCCCTCCCACAATGGCAAGAGAAAGGGAAGTACAGGCAGGAAGAGCTACAAGTAGGCAGGCCACACCTCTGGACATGTACAGAAAATGCAAGAGCGATATACTCCAGACTTAGAAGATGGCGTCAAGAGATCTTTTCTCTCTTATTTCAATTACAGGCTAAGCTTACAGTCACTATACCTTGAACAATTTGTGGCAGGGCGGCGGGTGACAGAAGGATGCTGCAGACTTGAAACTCATGAGCAAATCTCTGTTTTTAATATTCTTGATTTTCTTGTTTTAAGGTTTCATTGTTTTAAATTGTTGTTCACCACCTTGATGGCTTTTTAGAGCAGACAAGGCAGTCTATGAAGGTTCATAAATAAACAGATCGATCTGTTGAGTTTTGGTAAGGTTCGGACCAGCGTTTTGGTTGGTTTGCTGTTGCCCTCTAGATGTTGACTAGAAGGTATTTTCACTGAATACTCTCACATTTGCAGAATAATGCACAGGCAGATTACAGCATCTTGTACGACACCACCACAAAATCATGCCACTTGCTAGCCAGTCTGAGTCAATAAAAAGTTATTTTGTGTATTTATTTATTTATTTTCAAAGTTTATACAGCTCTTCGTCTTACAGGCAGCATACAAAATATAATTTAAATAATCCTAATACGATACACATATTCACACAAAACATTAAGAGTGCTTTTGAGTTTGAGCTTTTTGCTCACACTTTTTGTATGTTCATGTGCATGTTCTGAGGCAAGACAGGACGTGGAAGAGAGCCATCCTCAAACCTCTTTGCATTGAACGTTACATTGAACATTGAACGTTAGGTTTTGCAGACGCAAAAAGGAGCTGGTGGTGCTGACTCTTTAAATGTCATGTGAAAACCAACCATTAGCAGCCAGGTGCCTGTTTGCTTAAGACATGGTCTTTCTCAGATTGACCAGGCAGGAGCAGCTTGCTGTGAAGTAGTCTTTGGGGCCCGTCCAACAGCCCAGGTTCCTGGCAATGTGAGCCCAGCTTGCACATGGAGGCAGATGGCCATGGAGATGACTGGCTATGCGGGAGATGCTACGTTTCAGCAGGTCTTGCCAAGCGTGAACACGAGAAATGAGAGCCGAAGGGGGGAAGAAAGAGCACCATGTATACGCTAATTCCTCCCAGCCCAGAGAAGTTGTGTGCTTAGAAGTGAGTAGGGCCACCCCTACCATGGGACTCAGTGAACCCCTTGTCTCAGGTGGCAGATTGGAAAGGATGGTGAACTGCCACATTTGGGGATTTAAAATGGCAGCTGCCTGCTGCCAATGCTGCAGAGCCAAGTGCCCCAAAGGAGGGTGCTGTACCGTCTCCATGTTTTTGAGAGTCCTTGAGCAAGATATCCCCAATGGGCCCGCTCCATCACTGGGTGTGCCTTTTCATTGTCATTGTCAATGGCTGTTCTTGCTCCTCATCTTAAGAACATCAGAAGAGCCCTGCTGGATCAGACCAAGGGTCCATCTAGTCCAGCATTCTCTTCACACAGTGGCCAACCAGCTCCCAACAGGAAACCCACAAGCAGGACATGAGTGCAACAGCACCCTCCTGCCCATGTTCCCCAGCAACTGGTGTACACAGGCATACTGCCTCTGATACTGGAGGTAGCATGTAGCCATTGATGGGCCTTATCCTCCATGAATTTGTCCAATCCCCTTTTAAAACCATCCAAATTGGTGGCCGTCACTACATCTTGCGGTAGCAAATTCCATAGCTTCTGCACTGTTGAAGAAGTAGCTCCTTTTATCTGTTCTGAATCTCCCACCAATCAGCTTCATGGGATGACCCTGGATTCTATTCTTATGAGAGGAGAAAAATGTCTACCCATCCACTTTCTCCACATCATGCATATTTTTGTACACATCTATCATGTCTCTCCTCACTCACCTTTTCTCCAAGTTAAACAATCCCAGATGTTGTAACCCCAGCCCCTTGATAATTTTAGTTGCTCTTTTCTGAACTTTTTCCAACTCTACAATATCTTTTTTTTTTTTTTTGGGGGGGGGGGGTGCTGACCAGAATTGTACACAGTATTCCAAGTGTGGTCACACCATAGATTTGTATAAGAGGAGTATGATCTTGACCGTTTTATTTTCAATTCCTTTCCTAATTATGCCTAACATGGAATTTGCCCTTTTCACAGCAACCACATACTGGGTCAACATTTTCATCGAGCTGTCCACCACAACCCCAAGATCTCTTTCTTGGTCAGTCACCACTGGCTCAGATCCCATCAGCATATATGTGAAGTTGGGATTTTTTGTCCCAATGTGCATCACTTTACACTTGCTTACATTGAACCACATTTGCCATTTTGATGCTCATTCCCCCAGTTTGAAGAGATCCTTTTGGAAATCCTCACAATCCCTTTTTGTTTTAACCACCCTAAATAATTTGGTGTCATCAGCAAATCTGGCCACCTCACTGCTGACTCCTAATTCTAGATAATTTATGAACAAGTTGAAAAGCATTGATCCCAATACAGATCCCTGTGGGATCCCACTGTTTACATCCTTCCATTATTCCTACCCTCTGCTTTCTGTTCTTTAACCAGTTACTGATCCATAAGAGGACCACTCCTCTTATTCCATGGCTGCTAAGTTTGCTCACAAATCTTTGGAGAGGGATGTTGCTAAAAAGCCTTTTGCAAGTTCAAGTAAACATTGTCTACTGGACCACCCCTGTCCACATATTTATTGACACTCTCAAAGAAATTTATAAGGTTAGTGAGACATGTCTTACCTTTGCAAAAGCCATGTTTTCTTTTTCAGCAGGGCTTGTCCTTCTATATGCTTACTAATTTTATCTTTAATAGAGCTTTCAACCAAATTACCTGGAACAGACATTAAGCTAACTGGCCTGTAATTTCCCAGATCCCCCCTGGATCCCTTTTTAAAAATTGGTGCTACATTGGCCATTCTCCAGTACTCTGGTACAGCTGATCTTAAGGATATGTTTTACATTTTCATTAGAAGATCAGCAATTTCACATTTGAGTTCTTTAAGAACTCTAGGATAGATACTATCTGGGCCCAGTGATTTATTAACTTTCAATTTGCCAATGAAGTTGAGAACTTCATCTTTTGTCACTATTGGCCTCAGTTCCTCAGACTCCTTTTCCTGAAAACATCTGTGCAGGCACAGGTATCTATCCTACATCTTCAGCAGAAAAGACAGATGAAAAGATTTAACTTAACGTCTCCGTAATCTTCTTATCCTCCTTTAGTCCTCCTTTAACTCCATTGCCATCCAGCAGTTCAACTGCCTCTCTAGCTGGTTTCTTACTTGTCATATATTTAAAGAATTATTTATTGTTGGCCTTGATATTGTTAGCAAGATGCTCCTCAAAGTGCTTTTTTGCATCTTGTATTGTCTCCTTGCATCTCCTTTGTGCTCCCTCTTGTTCACATTGGGTCAAGACTTTCATTTTCTGAAGGAAGCCTTCTTCTCTCTAATAGCTTCCTTGACACTGCTCATGGTGACCTCTTGGACTTGGTATTACCTTTCCTAACTTGTGGTATACATTCTAACTGAGCTTCTATTATTGTGGTTCTGAGTAACCTGCAAGCATTTTGAAGGAATTTAACCCTATTTATCCCCCCTTTCAACTTCCTTTTTACCAGTTCCCTCATTTTAGAGAAGTCTCCCGTTTTGAAGTCAAATGTGACTGTATTGGACTTCCTTGGCAATTTCCCGCTAAAATATATATGTTCAATCTAACAGTATCGTGGTGACAGTTTTCCAGTTGGTTCAACAACACTCACACCTTGCACTAGGTCCTGGGTGACACCATTTAGGATTAGGTCCAGGGTCGCCGCCCCTCTGTTCGGTTCCATGACCAACTGTTCCAGGGCACAGTCGTTTGGGGCATCAAGAAATGTTACCTCTTTACTGTGACTGGAACATATATTTATCCAGCCAATGTGGGGGTAATTGAAGTCACCCTTTATTACAACACTTCCTTGTTCGTATGCCTCCTTGATTTCATTTTCCATCGCAAGATCACCGTGAGCATTCTGGTCTGGGGATGACAGCATGTCCTTAGTACTAAATAACCTTTGGGGCCCGGTATTATCACCCACAGCACTTCAGTGGAGGAGTCTGTCCCTTTTAGGTTTTCTCGTCTGTCTGCCACTATGCCCTCTCTAACAAACAGAGCAACGCCTCCTCCTGTACACCCTTTCCTGTTCTTCTTATAATAGAGTTTATATCCAGAGATGATCATATCCCACTGGTTCTCTCCATTCCACCAGTTTTCCGTTATGCCCACTATATCTACGTCCTCCTTTAAAACCAGGCCTCCAGTTCTCCCATCTTGTCTCAGGGGCTTCTAGCATTTGCACAGAAGCACCTATACACGGTGTCCCTCCCCAGATATCTCTGGCAAGTGCATTTTCTACTTTGGCCCTTAGGCCTCTTTGACTGGCTGTTATGTTTCACCATATGCTCCAGCCTATTCCCTCTCCACCCCCATTTGGGCAATCAGAAACATCTTCGTCTTCTTCCCCTAGGAATTATTTAAATTAAACTGGTTGCTTCCAAGCTCTTGTCAGCTTTCCCCCGGGGTTCAGTTTAGAAGCTGCTCTGACACCTTTTTTATGTTAAGTGCCAGCAGTCGGGTTCTGTTCTGGTTCAAGTGGAGCCCGTCCCTCTCATACAGGCCCGGCTTGTCCCAAAACGTCCTCCAGTGCCTAACAAATCTGAACCCCTCCTCTCTACACCACCATCTCATCTACACATTGAGACGCCTCAGCTTCGCCTGTCTTGCTGGTCCTGCATGTAGAACAGGCAGCATTTCAGAGAAAGCCACCATCGTGGTCCTGGATTTCAACCTCCTACCTACCAATCTAAGTTCAGCTTCCAGGACTGCACACTACCGTTCTCCACATCATTGGTACCAGCATGGACCACAACCACTGACTCCACCCCAGCACAATCTACAAACCCATCTAGATGTGTGTGATATCCACAACCTTCACACCAGGCAGGAGATTTACCATGAAGTCTACACACCCATCACAAACCCAGCTGTCTATGTGTCAAATGATCAAAAGGATCATTTCCCTTTTCCTCAAATCGACGCCCCCTTTCCCTGAGACCCCCATTCTCCGTGGCAGCGGAGGAGCTGTTGCCTAGGGATTGGGACACTGCCGTTAGGTCCCCTACAACACCATCGAGTCCAACCCCCTGCTCAATGCAGGAAGCCTGATTCCCAGGCAGTCTCCCATCCAAGTACTAACCAGGGCTGACCCTGCTTAGTTTCCAAGATCAAGTGGGTTGGAAGCAGGAGAACAAGTGGGTTGGAAAGGTGACGAGAAGGAGAAAGTCCAAGGGGCTCATGTCAGTGCGGCCTGATGGGGTGTGGGCCCTTGGCAGGTGCCCGACAATGCCTACTCTTCAGACCAGCCCAGGTCATGCATAGGACTGCACTGAAAGTCACTCTGAGGAATAGACATGTTATTATGGGAGAGATGGATGCTGGAAGGGGGCTAATATACACCCACTTTTTTTTTTTAAGTGTTCTGAATTAAGGAACGCCCCCTCATAGCTCCACAAAACACTGCGTGCGTGCCACATTCCAAGCCCTACACTCTCTGAGCATCCTTTCGGCTTTGAAATTTTTATCTGCCCCTCCCCCTAGTCTTGGAATATACCATTGAAGATTGGGGAAAAAAGAGCTTGCAGATCAATTCTGCCATTTGCTTTGGCAACTTTCCTGAAGTTCTTTTAATAAACAACCATAACATAATTTGCACTGCACTGGGGAGGTGTGTGTTTGCTGATGGTCCCCGAAAAAGGAGAGGGTTACTAGCACTGAGGTCTTTCAAGCAAAAGAGGGTCTGACCGAGGTGTAAGCAAGAGAGGAAGTGGCAGAGGGGAGCAGAGGGCGGTTGCTACAGGGAAACAGGATGGAGACAGGAAGCCATGAGATTCCGGTCCAGTTCATTGCAGCTGCAAGGAGGAAGCTGAGCAGGACGGGAGAGGAGATGGGGGGATGGGATGGACAGCTGTAGAGGGAATAGCTTAATACTGCTAATATAGGTCTGCTTGGCAACAGGGGAAACTGGAAAAGAGAGAAGGGTGCATTGTGGGAAATCTCTCCGCAGCCATCTGACTTCCCAGCTATCCTCCCGGGATGGTCTGTGACCCAATGCAAACAAGAAGGGGGCCCTTTCAGGGTGGGGAGGTGTTTGGCTAGTGGGTTCGGTGGCAGGTGAGATCAAAATTAGGGATGAGCAAATCAGCCCATTTTGCTTTCTCCAACATTCAATTAAAAAAATATATATATCAAGTTTGTTCTCTCCCAAATATGGAAAACTTTGCGAATTTTGATACATTCTTATCAAAGCAATCTGAAACAAAATTCTCACTCACCTGTGCCAGTCAAATTCAGGCACAGCTATTCCCAGACTGGAGAGGGCCATGTTGTACCTGCCTGCCTTCTAGCTGTTAAAGGTGAAGAGCCTGTCAGCAAAAAGAGGTGGCAACCCTAATTCAGCAGAAGCACAAGTGAATACACAGGAATCCCAACTCAGACTTTTATGAGCGAAGCACTCAAAGCCCTGAGCCTGGATGGGCAGATCTGTCTACTTGGGTTTCTCCCACATTCAGCGTTTTTTTAAATCTCAAGGTGTTTTTGTCCTGAATATGCACATTTTGCAAATTTTCAAAAATTCTCATCAAAACCAAACTGAAACTAAATTCTCACCTACCCCTATCAAAATGCCCTTCAAGTGTCCGAGGGCATATTCAAAGCTCACTCTGATCTGTCCCAGAAGAAGAGTGAATGCTGCACTCTGCAAACTGCATCCTGCAAGACATACATCCCACAATATGGAAGATGCTGGAACTCCCTAAGTTCTGGGATCTCTTAGGCAAGGACTATTTATTTATTTGGAGAGGCAAAAGCTAAAGAAGCCACATGCATACATGAGCAAGGGAAGTGTGACAAGAAAACAGGAGCAATGGCATTAGGTCATCTTGAAAGGCTGTCACAGAGAAGAAGGCCAGGATCTCTTCTTGATCGTCCCAGAGTGCAGGACACGGAATAATGGGCTCAAGTTACAGGAAGCCAGATTCCGGCTGAACATCAGGAAAAACTTCCTGACTGTAAGAGCAATATGACAATGGAACCAATGACCTCGGGAGGTGGTGGGCTCTCCCACACTGGAGGCCTTCAAGACGAGGCTGGACAGCCATTTGTCAGGGATGCTCTGACTTGGATTCCTGCATTGAGCAGGGGGTTGGATTCGATGGCCTTGTAGGCCCCTTCCAACCCTACTATTCTATGATTCTATGATCTAGCTATGCAAACGTCTTCCTTGACTTCTGGAGGCCATGACAATTTAGTTCCAGTGCATTCAAAATAACTCCAGCATCATGTTTCCTGTCCCTATTTCAAACATGCCTCTATTAACATGAGGGCTAGAAACTTGCTTTTTTAGACTTTTTTTTTTTTTTTTTTAAAGTACAGCTTTGTGAGAATCTCATCTTTGGGCTTTTGATTGTGACCAGTTATACATTCAATGCAATGAAGCACACAGAGGTGCAAAATGCACCCCCCCACACACCAGAATACATTTGGTCATGGAGGGTTCCCCCTCCAGTGCACTTAATTTGCTGCAAGGTACATTTGATGCAGTAGGATCTAAATCCATGACAGCTGATTCCACAATAAATTTGCTGGCCTTTAAGGCAGCCTTCCCGAACCGGGTGCCCTCCAGACGTGTTGGACTACAACTCCTATCATTCCCAGCCAGCGTAGCCACCAAGTCAGAGAAGGCTACTTTAAAAGGCACCACAAGACTCTTTTGTTTTGGGAGAGTTTTCATTTCACATCTGGTATCAAGAAAGAATCATCACAAACTTAGCCAATCTGACAGGGACGATCTCAGTGACCCTGGGTGGCTTACAAGCATCCCGAGTCCCCATGCCCCGCATTTGATGCTGAAGCAAGTGGCGTATCATCTCTGTCTGTCCTCACACTTTTGGTGCTCTTTTGGCAGGCAACCTCAAATCATTCCGCCTGGTCAGGGCCAGCACCAAGGGTAGGCCTGGTCAGGCACCTGCAGAGGGCCCACACCCCAGCACGGGCCCACTGACAAGAGCCCCTGGAGTTGCTTCTCCTCTCTACCACTGGAACCGGCTTGTTCACCTGCCTCTTGCTCTGGCCCAGACAACGGAAGCAGTGAGGAGGGGGAGCAGGAGATGCCACGGCCCGCTTGCTCCCTGGCTCCCTGCCTGTCAAGCAAGCAAATGGTAGCCATGATGAGGCCGAGGAGGAGTAGCAGCTGGTGGCAATGGGGCTGAGAAGGCAGACCCACTGAGGGAGGCCGCCTTGCCCCAAAGCGCTCAAAAACCTCGAGCCACCCCCGCACACGGCGGCTGCCTCTACATTTCAGCACACCTCGGGGATCAGGACATTTTATCATCACCTGACTGGAAATGGCCAACCCCAGTCCTTCTTCCCCACCCCACAAGGACTGTGGTGCCCTGTAGAAAAATCCCCTGATACCCACGGTGAACTGACACTGCTCACATTGAGAAAGCCGCCACGTGCAGCAATTGAACGCAACCTTCATTCATTTCTTATATTTCTACACCACCCCATAAGCGACGTTCTCTGGGCGGTTCACAAAAATTAAAACCATCACAAATGCATTGTACAAAGTGCATGAAGCAGCAGGGATGTTTCCTTCAGCTTCTACTGTCTGGATGATATGAGTTAGGGGGTTTATCTTTCTTCCCTCGCCACAGTCCCAGTAACAATTGCCCTGCTTGCAAAACTGTTATGGCTACTGGAAGGGAACCTTCTAGTGGTGCCCGTGGCGGCTTTCTCCCCCCTCAGAATAGCAGGTGAGGGGATTGGAGGGGAGTTTAACATTAATAGTTGCTCTGTTGGGGGAGATTTCTGTCAGGACCCCCCAACCCCCCCAACATGGCGATTATTAACATTAAACTCAACCCTCCAAAAAACACAACTTCAAGACGATGCCTCAGGTTCCTTGACTTTTTGATCATTCTGCATGTCTGTAATTCTATGCTAACCACTTCTAGTCCAACTCGCGTCCTGTCCTGGTTTTTGTTTTATTTTCATAACTGAGCCCCACACCGACCCGAGAGAGTGAAATTACGCCTCTCCATTCTCTCCCCTCCCCAGCTGGGATACTAGGCACAGGACCCTGGGAGCATGCATAGGAGTAGGACTATCATCTCTTCTACCTAGGGTGACCCCTGACACAAAGAGAATGACAACGGAGGACATCGCTTTGCACAATGTTTGCACATACTAATTCATATGTATAGACGCAATTTAGAAATAACGACTATCATTTAAAAAGATACACAATTAATGTCACCTTAGTGAGGACGACTGTGACCAGGTGAGCTGGATGCTGCCTGTTCTGTCAGCTGCCCAGGTGCTCACTGTGGATGGGAAACTTCCTGCTCTCCCTTCTTGTGTCTCCTTATCTTTAAACTGGACTTGGATGGGACAGCACTTCAAACAGAAGGCTGTTCTCTGTAAAGTAGAGCAGTTGGCCACGTTACTTGACCATGGTATGTGTGTGTGGGAGGGGGGTGGACAGGAAGAGACAGACATTACTCATGTGCATATTTACTTAACATTCACTTAAATACATGCACATTAAAAATTGTAAAACCACCTGCCACCCAGGCTGAATTTAAGCAAAGATAAAAGTACTGCAGGAGAAGTCAAGCTGCCGTAAAACTGTCTGCAGAATCCAGAAGGCTTGTGGGTGCAGAAACGTGAGACGGAGCGTTATTCCAATCTTAATAACGCTTTACTCAGGTTATTAAGACTGCAATCCTAGACATACTTAGTTGGGAGTAAGTCCCACTGAACTCAGTGGGGCTTTCTTCTAAGTAGACATGCATAGGATTGTACTGTTAGGCTCTCCTGTACCCACCTACCTGGGAGTAATTCCCAGTGAACTATGTTGGGCCTACTCCTGAGTAGACTTGCATAGGATTGCACTTTTGTTTTTAAAAGATCTCTAGCCTACCTTGCAGTAAAAGCTTCCATTGTTATTCTAACAATAAACACTTTAGACTCAATAATGAATATTACATTAAAACAATTACACGGTAAACACACACACTATAAAATGTGTGTTTTTATACACTATAAAAACACACAATAAAAAGCAGCAGTAAAAAAGTCACTCATTAAAAACTCAGGAGAATAAAATTATCTTCACGTCATCGGTGCTTGCACAGGAGGAACCTTTCCTTTCATGCTGAAAAACTTAGCAAAGTAGATGCCAGTGAAACATCTCTGGGGAGAGATTTCCACAACCAGGGTGTCACCACCAGCAAGGCCCTATTATCTGGTTGCCACCTGCCTCCCATCTAAAGGTGGCAGCATCCAGAACTAGGACTGTGAACTTGCGTGTGTTGCCTTTAAGTGTGTTGCTCTTTACGGTTCAAAGTGTGTTTGTATTGGGGAGGGGGGATTGTTTGAACAGAGTGTGTTTGTGGCTTTGGCATCCAGAATGGATACCCATGAGAAAATGCAATGGTTGGGGTGAAAAAGGCTCCCCTGCCTTAAACAACTGATGCAAAAGAAGGGGGGGGCCTGTGGCTCAGTAGTAGAGCATCTGCTTTACATGCAGAAGTTTCCAGGTTCGATCCCCGACATCTCCAGGTAGGACTGGGAAAACTCCTGCCTGAAACACTGGAGAGATGCTGCCAGTCAGTGTTGACAGTACCGGGCTAGATGGATCAAGGGTCTGACTCAGTAAAAGGTAGTTTCTTACGTTCCTGTGCAGGGGAAAGTGGATGACATGCAATCAACCCCAAAGGACTAGAACCTTATACACACAGAGTTTATACCATGGTCTTTCCTTATAACCTTCACTAGAAGCATTTTTCTAAAGTCCTATGGCCATAGCACCATCAGCATCAAGCTTAAAGAGAAATCTGGAATGCTCATGTGGGTACCGCATCCTCCTCCACTACAGAAACATGAACACAGAAGACTTTTGTTGTTGTTGTTGACTTTCTGTACTTTTGCAGCAACCGGAGTCACCAGGGCATCCCAGGGAGGAAACACTGAGCAAGCATCTCCCTTTCACAGGGCCAGGGCCAGACAGGAGACATTTTACCCAAGGCTGTGGAATGAGTCAGTGGCCAGGAAGATGCTCACGCCATCTCCAGAAAGCGTTGCCTCTCTCCATGGGTTCCTGTGCAATAGAATATTTGGGAGTCACCAGGGTAGAATAATGCCTCCAGCAGAAACTGTGGCTTGCAGCCAGGGCTGGACATCCCATAAAGCAAATTGGATTTGCTGTTTAGGTGAGCAGGTTCCAGAGGGAACACCGTTTTCATTCCTCCAATTATTTTTTGCAGGGATGGACAAATCTGTCAAGCTCAATTTCACTCACATTCTCCTTTGTGCACTGCTAAGTTCATTCCATCCCATTCCCACATCAGATTGCAAATCAGTTTTGTCTGCATAAAAATTCATACTGTTTCCACATTTGTTGTGCACATCTTTTCAAATGTACACATTTTTTTGCAAGCGATTTTTTTCCACTGGATGAAGCATTTTTGTGCACAATTTTCCAGACACATTTTTCTTTCAAATGCACACAGTTTTGTGTGCGCATTTTCAAATGTAGTGCATTTTTGTGTTGTTTTTTTTGGAGAAAGGCATTGCAAACTTCGGATAAGCACGGATCACAGTGTATAATTGCATAACAGTTCGTGTTTAGCTTCTGAATGTGCAAAGTTGGTAAGTTCGCACTGAAATGCAAACTCATTTCTCTCCTATCCCCAGTTTCTCATTTAGAGAGATCCCCATGGCTCTCAACCCCATTTTATCCTTGCAGCAAGCCTAAGGGACAGTGACTGACCCAACATCACCCAGTGAGCTTCATGGCCAAGTACGGATTTGAACCTGGGTCTCCCCAGTCCTAGCCTAACACTCGAGCCACTACAGGGGCTCAGTTTGGTTACCAGCTGCTCAGCTTAGGACTTGGTACCTTTTTGTGCAGGCCAGGAGCTCTAATGCCAAGGTGCAGGTCTCCTATCTTGGGTGTTGCTCCTGTTGGTGTCCACCTAAATTCCATCCTCCCCACCTGAAATTATTTATTATTTAAACTACTTGTATACTACTTGATAGCCTAAAAGCTCCAAGCAGTTTACATTTTTTTTTAAAATGTAAACAGGCAAATGTGATCTGCCCCGGACTCTTGTGTGTATGTATGGGGGAGGGGGTGAGAGGAAGGCTGTATGTGTGGTGAGGAGGGTGTCGGTGATCTTATCTTACCTGCAAGGAGGTGAAGTGTATTAAGAACACTTATGATTTATACCAAGGAGCAGGCCACCATCACAGAATGGACTTCAGTACATCCACACTTATCATGGCAAGTGTAATCAGGCAACTTCATGATTAGACTACTGTAATGCACTCTATGTGAGGCTGCCCTTGCACCTGGCTTGGAAGCTGCAGCTAGCGCAGCATGCAGCAGCTAGGATGATCACTGAGCTTATGTATGTATGTATGTATGTATTACATTTATATTGCACCTTTCTTCCATCATGGAACTCAAGGTGGCTACATGTGGTTCCCAAGCACTGACCAGACCCAAACCTGCTTAACTTCAGCAAGGTGGCTGCCTCATGTGCCTTCAGACTATGCCCTGGGACCACAGATGCCTCTTGTAGATATATCTCTTTATTCAAGCATGGCTGGCTGGGGAATACTGGGAGTTGTAGGGCTTCTTTCTGTCTAAACATGCATAGGATTGCACCCTTAATGCAGCCAGTTCTTCTACTTAGATTAGCCTCCCCCAACCCAGCACTCTCCAAATGCATTGGATGACAATTCCCATAATACCCAGCTAGCACAGCCACGTTGGCTGAGGTTACTGGGAGTTGTCATCCAACAGAAGGTTGACTTAGATCCTCAGACTATGCTCATGAGAGCAATTGCATCAGTTTAAAATATGCAGTGGATGATGTGAATTTTACCTGAAAAGCATGTTTTATCCCCCCCCCCAAAAAAATGACTGCTGTATTGGCCAGAGGCCCATGTGGCTTCAGTAACATCTGCAGCAGCATCCCCTGTGGCCCTGGGATCATTTGGGGACAATTTGTACCAGCACTACCAACAGGAAAGTGCAGCAGCACAGGCATAAGAACTTCCTAAACCACCTTCTTTCCAGCCATGTGGAAAGCCACTCCAGATGTTACCACAGCTGTATGGAAAGCCATGGCCATGCACAATTCCATTCTAGTAAAAAATTGACCACACTTCTGCTGCGTCCGCATTTGGAGTGGGCTTCAGCATGAACACTGTAGGAGTTAAAGGATGGTCACAAAAGAGAGAAACCCATTCTCAGGTTGCAAAATAGGTTTATTGACAAGAAGCCTGATGTGTTTTGGCCTGTCCCTTATTTTGAGGCCTTGTTCAGGGGGTAGAGAAAAGTGTCTGCAAAAAGATTGTCTCCTGTATTAATATACTGGCAAATCAGATACAGGAGACAATCTTTTTGCTAGGAGGAAACTCTGCAGGCACTTCTTGTTTGTTGAACCGTGGGTTAGCGTGTTGTCTGAACCCAGGACATTTTCTGCAGGGTGGCTTGTTAACCATGCAGTGTGGCTTATTTTTCTCAACAAGCCACCTTGAGAACCCATGGTTTGTTGTTGGGTTGTTCAGGTGGTTAACAAGCCACAGTGCATGGCTGTGTTCAGACAACATGCTAACCCATGGTTCAACAAACAACCCTCACTCAACCACTGAGTGTGGGTTTGGGTGTAGTCTGAATGGACCCAAAGAAAAAGGGAGGGCAAAGAGAAAGCGAGAGAGAAAGGGGGGGTAACCCACCCATTTTTGGCTCTGGGCCCACCCATTGTTGGCAACCCACCCCAACATGCGGCCCCTGACAGATAACCCATGGGAGGATTTTTTCCCTTGCTGGAAAAAATGTTGCCCACCCCTCAGCCTGAGAGGAGCTAAAATACAGAATGGACAAGTGTGCAGGCCAGCTGCAGCATCCAACGTCAGTTCCACGCAGCCAGCTGCTGATGGAGAGCAGGGAGGTCACAGGGGGAGGGAAAGTCACACTAGGAGGCTGGAAGCACATCTGGAAATTTGCATGGGGCTCAGCATGGTTTCATAAGAGGAGGCCAGATTTGGACATGGACTCAATTGGCTGTCATATGGAAGAAAGCAGAGACTTAAGAACATCAGAAGAGCCCTGCTGGATCAGACCTAGGGTCCATCTAGTCCAGCATTCTGTTCACACAGCGGCCAACCAGCTATCGACCGGGAACACACAAGCAGGTCACGAGTGCAACAGCACCCTCCCACCCTCGTTCCTCAGCAACTGTTCTCTGTTCTCGACTTGTTCTCTTCTGCCCCAGAAGGCAGGACTACATCTAATGGGCTTAAGTTACAGGAGGGTAGATTAAGGTTGGACAGAAGGAGAAACATCTTGGTGGTAAGATCAGTTGGCCAATTACTTAGGGGAGTGGTGGTCTCTCCTTTGCTGGAGGTCTTCAAGCAGAAGCTAGATAGTCCTGTGTTAGGGATGCTCCACCTCTGGATTTGCTGGAGTGAGCAGGGACTTGCATTAGCTGGCCTAAAAACTGCCCACCCCCACCCCGCATCCCACTCTACAATTCTATTGATTAAAAACCAGCATAGTTTTGCTCATGCTGCAGAACTGAAGTTTTTTGGCAACCTGCCCCCCCCCACACACACACAGCTGCAATATGTGGGGCGGGGAGATGTAAGCTTTTGAAAACCTGGTCCAAAAGAACACTGGGCATGAAATGCAACATTTGCAGCACCCCAGGCACTAACTGAATGCGATAAGGATTGCAAAGCACTTTGCACAGGGAAAGCGCTATTGAATGACTCATTATGCAGCTCCATACAGAAGCAATGACTTTCACAAGCTTGAGGGGGTTTTTACAGGGCAGAGTAAATGAACGCTCTTTTATAAATCCATTGAAAATTCTAGTGGCCCCACACTTCCCAGATGCCATTTAAAAACTTTGAATAGGCAGAGGGATGTCTTGCAGAGGGGGGGGGGACTGCGGGGGTTGCTTCATATGCTACATTTTGTACTTGGTGATTTCCTGGGTACAAACTGGATGTGCCTAGTGACATTTCTGAATGGCTCACGTATGTCTAAATGGTGGCATTTGCCTGCAAAATACACACCAATGGAGGTTGCCGGTTATGAGTATTTTACAGGCAAATGCCTCCGTTTAAACATGTGCATGCCATTAATTAAAGACACGATGCTTGACCATGGAGTGTGTGTGTAAGAACTGGTTCCCAGGTAAAAAGAAGTTTTAAGTGTAGCTCTGTAAGATCAGACCTTTCATTTTAAGCCACCACTAACTTGTATGCTCTCAGATGCTGCCGGTTTACAGGGGCAGGGGGGGCGCAACACAGGTACCCCCCCTTCCCAGATCTCAAGGTGGCCTCTTCCATTGTACGAGTTCTTATTAAAATGTCTGTACTCTGCCTTTTGATTTGCAGACCCAGATAGCAGCTAACAAGAAATCTTAAGACCCTAACGCACAATAAAAGCAAAATCACTGAACACCAATAAAACACAGTGTACATCCAGCATCACCAGCAAGAATTTATAGATAAAACCAGGAGTCCACAAATCCCAAAAGTGTTGTGAAATCATGGAGGACCGAGATTATTTACATATTGTTATTTATCATTACATTTATGTTCTGTTTATTTTTCCCTCTTGCAAGGAACCCAAGGCAGCTCACATGATCCTACTCCTCCATTTTATCTTCCCAACAACCCTGTGAGGTAGGTTAGGCCGAGAGTCAGTGACTGGTCCAAAGTCACCCAGTGAGCATCATGGCCAACTGGGGACTAGAACCCAGATCTCCCAAATCCCAGTCCACCACTCTACCCATTACGCCACACTGGCCCCCCTCCCTGCGAAATCAGTCCCATAATTCTGGTGTCAATCCCACGTAGCTACCCACCTCACAGCAGATGGTGCAGAGAGCTTGAGCACAGCTACCAAGAGGTATCTTACTGAATATGTAGGTTCATACCTTGAGATATTCCAGACCATTAAGGTCTTTATAAGGTTTAAACCCCACATTTTGAATGGAGTCCAGAAACCAACAAGAACTGAGAAAAGATGTAAAACTAGCACGATATGGCAACATTCTGAACTAGTTGTAGTTTGAATACTTTTTAAAGCAACTGCCAGGGCTCATGAGCGTTTGGTCAGGAATACAGTTCTGGAAATGGATTTCAGTGTCTTAGAGCGCAATCCTATGCCTGTTTAGACAGAAAAAACTCCTATAACTCCCAACTATGCTGGTTGGGGAATGTTGGGAGTTGAAGGACTTTTTTTCTGACTAAACATGCATAGGATTGCATCCCTTAATGTAGCCAGTTCTTCTACTCAGATCAGCCTCCCCCAACCCAGCACTCTCCAAATGCATTGGATGACAATTCCCATAATACGCAGCTAGCACAGCCACGTTGGTTGAGGTTACTGGGAGTTGTCATACAACACAAGGTTGACTTAAATCCTCAGACTATGATCATGAGAGCAATTACATATGTTTAAAAATATGCAGTGAATTATTTGAATATTACCTTGGACGTGTGTTTTCTCCCCCACCCCCGAAAATTAAGCAAATGTCTTTCTGAGGTATTGAAGGAAGTGTGAAACAACTTACAGTTTAATAAACAAGAACAATCAGTGTAATAAACAAGAACTATCACAATTATCAGAAATCCATCTTTAACATTTTCTTTTCCCTTCCCTTTTATAGTAACACATGAACACCAAAATAGCCTCAAACAAACAAACAAACAAAAAACAGGCATGCTTTTAATTCTCAGTCCCCACAGATCAATCAACTAAAGCTTTTGTTGATTAATCTACAGTTAAACCAATTATAGGTTGCCGCGATACTAAATTAACACTTCATCTGGCAGAGCAAAACTAGGAGGCAAAAGAAGTGTGCATTCACCCCAGTCTAGATCTTATATGATTTACGCCCAAGAGAAAAAGACACGCAGCGTGTCCAATGTGATACTTTGAGAAACTTGGTCCTAGACCAAAGGACCAGAAATTGTGGAATGGGGCCCTCCTGCAGGGGCTCAAAAACACATGAGAAATGTGCAAACGTTTAGGAGGAGAAAGGATCCTGAGAAAGGTAGAGCCTTCTCGCCTCACTAGCCAAGACATGAGTGGGTTGAATGCCCTCCAGAAAATGTTCCTTCATTCATATTGGATTGGGGGGGGGCTGCTCCTCCCCTACCAGTTGCCCCATCATCCCTACCCAATTGGTCCTAGTATTTTTTTGCCTGTTTGTGCTTTTAGAATGAATTTGAGATGTCTTGCTCAGTTCTAACAGTGCTGGATTAGGGTCTCAATCCACAAATCTTTAGACATAGTATTGCTTCACATTTACAATACTTTCAAGTGTTGGAAGTGCTTCACATGCACATTATCAAGTTGTAATCCTTCCAGCAACCTTGTAAGGTAAGTCAGTATTACCCCCCTTCCCATATTATAGATGGGGGCACCGAGGCCAAGAGAGAACCCGGTTTGCACCATCGCAGCTGGGGAAATAAGCCACGGTGACTTATTTCCCCTGCCACGCGTGCCGGCAAAATTAGCAAAATTACCCTCAGCAGCACAGCTTGTCGTGTCATGCAAACTCGGCCAGGGTGGCTTGTTGCCATGGGTAACAGGCCACCCAGAAGGTTCTGGGTGGCGTGTTGCCCACGGCAACAAGTCACCCTGGCTGTGTTCACACAACAGGACAAGCTGCGCTGCGGAGGCTAATTATGCGAATCCCCCTGGCACATGACTGGCACGTGCAGGGTGGTTAACAAGCCACTGTGGCTTATTAACCACCCTGTGATTGTGTGAACCGGGGCGCTGGTTTGCCCAAGGCTCACTTGGTAATACGGTAGTCACTTGAATTGCCAGAAAAGAGGAAATGCAGCACTACAAAAGAGGGCAGCGATTGGCATCAGATTTGCACATCCCCTGTATAGATGGCAAATTTAGAAATAATCATTTTAATTTCAATAGAAATACAGTAAATCTCACCACAGTGCTTAATAGGTGACCTGTGTGCCCACCTGTCCAGTCTGCTGTTCAGGTGCTAAAGGGTGATGAGCTGCAGGACATATGGGTCTTTATCTTTAAACTGGAATGTCACAGGACAGTTCGTCAAAGAGAGGACGGTCCTCTGTAAAAGAGGACACATGGCCACCGTACCTGGCGAGTTCATGGCAGAGGCAAATCTTTGCACACACTGCTATGGAACAGATGGTTAGAACTGACTTGGTGGGGCTGAGCGGGGTGGGTAGGAGACAGGGGGGGAAATTAGCAGGGGGCACGGTGTCAGGATTCTTTTGCCCTGCTGAAAACTCCAATAGCCAAAATCAACACTCAGACCAGAGGCTGCATTTCCAAGGCTTTAATTCCATTTACCCTAAGGAGGCATATAGATGCAAATTGCTAGAGACTCACAGACGACAAAGGAAAAAGGCAGCAAACTCTCTTAACTTAAGGGGGGGGGAACCCTTCCCCTCTCCATGACACCTCTAGGCGCAACTGTTGACGCCAAGCCAATCGGGCAGAGCGCCTAAGTTCAGCCCTTGCAATCTCCCGCTTGTGCCTGCGTCTGCACCTTGCATCTAAGAGTTCAGGTTGTCCTTCCCCCGCCTCCCCCCGTCTGCTATCACTCACAGGGGAGTGTGAAGGGGGGGGGCTCTCCATCCAGCTGTGCCTCTGAAGCCTGGGAAAGTTCCTCCCCCACATGTTGCAGCTCTTCCTCAGAATCTGAACTGCTCTGGCACTCTATATGCTCAGAGGCAACCCTGACACACAGGGAGTTTGAGAAACTGGCCTAGACTCAACCTAATGGAATTTAAGCCAAAGATCCTCCTCCACCCACCGGTGTCACACATTGGCTGCTGTCTGGCCCAAAAGTCAGCATCATCCTAAGTGCACAAGGAACCCAGCTGGGGCCCATTGATCCAGATAAAGACTACCAATGGCTATTGCCATGACAGCTAAATGGAACTTCTACATCCAGAGGCAAAATTCCTCTGTTACAGTTACAGCTAATGGGCTAGTGCAACCAAGGGTTGAATTCCAGGTCAGAGAAGCTTTTGGGAGCTGCATTCTGGTGCTGGGAGGGGCCAAAGGCAAAAAGGGTGGGGTCAAGAAACCAAAAATACCAGCATATTTTAGTTTACGTAATGCATCCAAATGTGGGGCCCATATAAATGTTGCTCTCCTTTATATGTGTTGGCCTAGTATCCCATCAGGGAGCTTTTGAGCTATGTCAATGGGATCTTGCATTTCATACTCTTTTTGCTCTTGTATTTCTGTTTACCACATTTATTTATTTATTTTACAATATTTATATACCACTCCATATCAGAAGATTTCGGAGTGGAGAACAACACGGTAAAAGAATAAAACAGCAGGTTAAAAAAGTTAAAAAATGTTTTTGTAAAAGACAAACCCCAACAAAGTGGAATTTAACAAACCATGGCTGGTCATGCAAGGAAGGCCTCTTGAAATAACAGTCTTCAGGAGGCGTCAGAAGGAACACAATGTTGGCACCCGCCTGACCTCTAAAGGCAGGGAATTCCACAGGAAAGGGGCCACCACAATGAAGGCTCTTTTCCTGGTGGAGTCCAACCGGCCCATGGGTTTTACATTTTTACTGTATTTTACTATTTTTATGGTATTCCCTTTTAGCTTATTGTCCTATTTGTATTTTATTCTATTTTGAATATATAAAATTGTGATGGCTTATCACTTTTAGCAATAAAGATAATTCATTTATTCATTTTAGTTTAAGGGTGCAATCATATGTGTGTTTAGACAGAAAAAAAGTCTTACAACTCCCTCCTGGGAGTTGTAGGACTTTGTTCTGTCTAAAGATGCATAGGATTGCATCTTAAAGCTCTTACTGCCAGAAACTAAGCTTTTGGAGAGGTATTTGGACATTTTGGAATGAGAAAAAAGACTACCAAAAGCCAAGAAACCACCAACTGTTCAGTGCTTGGGAGAAGGGGGCAGGGCCTTCAGGGGAATCCCGGAGGGCCAGACTGAGACCCCTGAAGGGCCAGATTAGGATCCTGAGCCTGAGGTTATACACTTCTGGGCAGGTAGGTGGAGAGTGGTCAAAATATAATAAATGAAATAAAAAATAACAATGCAGTGCTTTTACTCTTATAATATTACTTAAGTCAGATATTATGCTCCCAATATCCTCCCTGATATTGCAAGGCATTGTGGGGCACATCTCTTTCTAAATCACTCTGTACCTGCTTCGGAGCCAAACATGTAGGAGGTTACATTACACTACCTTTTACTGCGTCAGCCATTTTGGTCCGTCTAGCTCAGTATTGCCTAATAGCAGCTCTCCAGGGCTTCAGACTGGGAACTTTCAGAGCTGGTGTGGTGTCGTGGCTAGAGTGTTGGACTGGGAGCCGGGAGATCCGGGTTCTAGTCTCCACTCAGCCATGGAAGCTTACTGGGTGACTCTGGGCCAGTCACAGACTCTCAGCCCAACCTGCCTTACAGGGTTGTTGTGAGGATAAAATGGAAAGGAGAAGGATAATGTAAGCAGCCTTGGGTTCCGTGCAAGAGAAAAAAGGCAGGATATAAATGAAACAAACAAACAAATCTTTCCTTGCTTGTAGATGTCAGGGATTGAAAGTGGTACCTACCACTGAGCTACGGTCTTTCTCCTAAAGATAAGAAAGTTTCCAGTCCTCATGCTTCTGAATAAAGGGCTGATTTAAAATAGACCATAGGAAGCTGCCTTATATCAAGTCGGGCCACTGGTCTATCTTACCCAGTATTGTCTACACCAGAGGTAGGCAATCTAATGATCTCCAGATGTTTCAGACCACAACTTCCGTAAACTCCAGCTAGCACGGGCAATGGTTGGGGATTATGGCAGTTGTAGTATACAAAATCTGGAAGGCACCAGGTTGCCTACCTCTGGTCTACAATGATGGGCAGCAGCTCTCCAGGCTTTAGACACATTCCTGGAGAAGGCTATCAATGGCTACTAGTCCTGATGGCTCTATGCTACCTCCAGTATCAGAGGCAGCATGCCTATGTGCACCAGTGGCTGGGGAACACAAGCGAGGCTCCTGCACTCATGTCCTGCTTGTGGGCTTCCCATTTATGCATGGAGTGGAGAATGTGGCAAGTGGATAGGGGGACATTTTTCTCCCTCTCTCAAAATACTAGAACCCATTGGGGTCATCCAATGAAGCTGACTGGTGGGAGATTCAGGTCAGCTAAAAGGAAGTATTTCTCCACACAGCGCATAAACTATGGAATCCACTTCTACAAGATGTTGCGATGGCCACCACTTTGGAGGACTTTAAAAGGGGATTGGACAAATTCCTGGAGGAGAAGGCTATCAATGGCTACTAGTCCTGATGGCTCTGTGCTACCTCCAGTACCAGAGTCAGTGAGCCTGTGTACATCAGTTGCTGGGGAACATGGGCGGAAGGGTGCTGTTGCACTCATGTCCTGCATGTGGATTTCCTGTGGGCAGCTGGTTGGCCACTGTGTGAACAGAATGGTGGGCTAGATGGACCTTTGGTCTGATCCAGCAGGGCTCTTCTTATGTTCTTATTGGGGCAGCTGGTTGGCCTCCAGTCATACCTGGAAATCCTGGGGAGAGAACGTGGACCTTTTACACTCTGCCACTGAGCTACAGCCCTTTCTCAGGGGTTCTCCTCCAGAATCGTGATTTCTTAAAAGAAAAATACAGTCTCTGTGACCCAGAGAAACACACACACACACAGGAAATAGAATGCTCACTTCTGCTTAAAGCTGACGAGGAAGCACAATGTGCAAGAGTAGCCATAGTTTCCCCTCAAACCCTGTCACCCATGAGTCCTATCATCTCCTCACAGCTCAGCTCTTGTCTGGGAAAACAGGATTTCCGTCGGAAGGAGAGACCAATTCCCGGATCTGCGAGTGTTGGAAGAGAGGCGGAAACTGGGCTGGTCAAGTTCTGGGAGAAACCCCCAATTAGGGGAAGGAGGCATTTAAACAAGCCCCACCAAAAAATGACAATGCACAAGAGCAACCAAGGACACTTCTGGGTGCCTGGTCAAGGCAGAAGGAAAGAAAATAATTTTCCTCAGAAGCTGTCACCACAACCTCAGAAACCATCACTGCAATGGGTGCTGTTGTTTTTTCAGGGGAAGAGGAGCGGTTACAAGGGGGGAGTCAGAGTTGTCATGAAAATGCATGAGAGTCATTCCTGTATGATGCAACAACAAAGGAGGGCCGGCCCTACTGTTAGACTGTGAGGTGAAGGCGTCAGGCTGCATATGCTGGATAGTGTGGCGGGGCAGTGAGGGTGGCAGCCCCCTGGCTATTTTCTCCCATTGAAAGTCGGAGCTGCCTGTTCCAGGCAACCTGTCCTGCACCCCCTAAGCTAGCCTGCTGCCCTCAGGTGATGGTGGTGGGGTAAATTATGCCGCCCCATCCTCAGTGAGGAAATGAGTTTCATCTGCCGATCTGATCAGCTTCTGTAGGTGGAATAGGGGCTGGGTGGGGGGAGGGCAGCACCCCAACTTGATCTTTGCCTCAGGCAGCAAAATGTCTTGGGATGGCCCTGGCGGAAAAAACAAAGATAGCCCCATTGGCCACATGAAATTTTGGGAACTTTCTTAGGGCTGCATCGGCTCACTTAGGAAGAATCCCATCAGTGGCAGAGAGCAGGAGTGGGGGAGCGGTGGTGGTGGTGGTGGTATGAAAGCAAAAGAAGATTGAGAGCAGGACAGAAAGAAATGAGAATGAAAAGCGGGTGGGGAAACAGAGGCACTAGGCTACTCAGGCAGCCTGGAGCAGAAGGAGCAAGGCAGAAGCAGAGGAGGGTGGTCACAAGTGTCCAGTCCACTTAAAGCAGCCTTCCCCAAAAGGCTGCCCTCCAGATGTTCCAGACTACAACTCCCAGCATTCCTGCCTACTGGCCACCCTCGCTTGGGCTGACGGGCGTTGAAGTACAAGACATCTGGAGGCGACCCGGGCTGGGAGGGAGGCTCTAACGGGATCCGCTGCTCTAACGGGATCCGCTGTTCTGTCCGTTAAATCGCCGGCCTTACGATGGCGGAGGGAGGTCGCTAGGAGGCGACTCGCGCGCGCGCCACTCCCCCCCCCCCCCCGTGCAGGTCCGGAGCAGAGAGTGCAGCGACCCGTGTAACCCATCCGCTCTCTTTGCCGGCGTCTTTTGTCGGTTGCCGCGGAGCGGCTGGCGGCAACCGAGGACTTGATGGCCCCGGCGTCTCTGGCGAGGGCGGGGAGTAACTCGCCATAGCGGAGGCGGGTTTGGGGTGGGGGAGAGAGTTGGCGTCCGGATCGCAAGAAAGCCATCCCCACCACACGCGTGTACGCGCGCGCGCACACACACAGAACCCCACGTTCTATTTTAGTCCCGATCTTGGGCACGTGGGAATGGGGGTTAAGGCGGGTGTCACAAAAGGAGTTCGTGATGCCCCGGTCAAGAAATGGGGCGCGGGGAGGGAGAGGCGTCAGGTTTCCTCTTTTTTTTCCCGCACACCCTCGCATGAACAGCCGGGGTGGGGGGAGAGATGTTGGAAGGCACAGCCTGGGGGAGGAGATAGAAGGGTCATAAACCCGTCTCCATCGAACACGCCTCCTTCTCTCCGTGTGCCTCCCCCCGCCCCGGGAACCCCTTGTCTTGCGCAGCGTGGCTTCTTCGGGTGGTGGCGAGAGGGGCTCAGAAGCCCTCCAGGTCTCCATCCATCTCCCCCCCCCACCTCCACCTCCCACAAACACCGTCACACCGCAGTTCCGGGAAGCGTGCTGGACCAGAGCGCCCCAGGGCCCCGGGGGAGACCCCCCTCCGCACGCGCCCGCCTTTGTTGTGCGCGCACTCCAGTATGCCCTCCTCTCCCCCCGCCCCATCAATCATGTATTTAGGGGCGCATCTCCCCCCCCCCCGCCGCGCGCGCCTCGGCTTCCCTCGCCGCGGTTCCCTCCGCTTCCGAGGCGGCCGCGAGGAAAAGCCCGGGCGCGGCGAGAGACGGCGGGGCGCTTCCGCCCCAGGGGGCCGATCCGCCCTCGCCTCCCAGCCCTCGCTGGGAACGCCGCGGGGCGTCAGGCCGAGGCGGCGAGCCTCCCCTCGCCCACCGGCAGCCTCCCGGCGCTGCTCCCACCCCGGGCGCCGCGGCATCAGCCGGCGCGCCGCGCCGCACCGCCCGGCTCGGCTCGGCGCGCGCGGAGAGCGCTCCGCTTACCTGCGGCGCGCGCGCCCTCCCGGCCGGCCCCTCTCCGCGGGCGCGCCCTCGCCGGGGGAAGCGGCGGCGGCCGGCCGCGGCGTGGCCTGTTCCCTCCTGCGCGCGGGGATCGCCGCCCGCCCGCCCGCCCGCGCTCGCAGCGCCGCGGCCCCTGGGCGGCGAGACAGGCGGCCAACGCGCGGCCGGCGGAGCCGCTGCAGCAGCCGCAGAGCGCGGCTCGGGCGGGCATGCAAGCGGGCGGGCGTCCGGATGCCCCCGACTGGCCCTGCAGCCGCTGTAACGCCGCTTACAAGAAAACCATTTCTTCCAAAGACGGAGCGCCGCCCGCCCCCGTCGCCACCCCTCCCCTTTCTCTGCCCTCCCCTTTCTCGCTGAGCAGGCGCTCAATGGGGGGGGGGGCCGCGCGAGCGCGCGTGTGTTCGACGGCTCGGGAGCGCCTCTTCCAGCGCATCGCCGCCCCCAGTCAGCTGTGCCGGGGGGGGCGCTGACTCCCGGGTCCCACCCTGGACTGCGCGCTTGCTGCTTGCTGGAGGCGCGGCCAGCCGGGGGCATCCCCTGCGCCTTTTGACAGGCTCCTCTCCTGCTGGTTTGGAGAAGGAGACGCGTTGGCTCGCTTTTTTTTTTCCTCCCCGGCGTGGGCGAGTGGCGAGTTCCCACCCTCGGGCGCTCTCTCCCGCAAGAGCTGTGCAGAGCTCCTGGACTGTCCTCCCCTGGGAAAGGCGGAGGGCCTGGTCGGTGGCGTTGCGCGTCGGGAAGGAGCAACCGGGGACAGCGGCTCCTAATTCTCATGGGATCGCCCGGGACGGGCGGATTTGATTCTATTTGGCCGGCGCTTGAAGATCCTCTCCCCGTTGTGGAAGCGTGGTCGCTCAGGGGCAGTGCACAGCATGCCTTGCGTGGAGAAGGCCCCGGGTTCAAGCGCTGGCATCTCCAGGTAGGGCTGGGAAGCTCCTGCCAGTCTGTGTAGTCAGACGAGCAGTAGGTGGAAAGTAGATCTCCAGAGGTTTGGGACTTCAGCTCCCAACATTCCTGACCACTGGCCATGCCGGTAGGGGCTCGTGGGAACTGAAGTCCAAAACATCTAGAGATCTGCCATCTGCCCTCCCCCCCCCCCGCCCCCAGTCAGGCAATACTGATGGTCTAATGGTCTGACTCAGTATAAGGCAGCTTCCTTCTGTCCCACTTAAATCAGCCCTTTATTCAGAATCATGAGGACTAGAACTTTATTTTTAGGGGGAAATCAGAGCTCAGTGTGGCAGAGAACATGCTTTCCCTGGAAATGGTCCTAGATTCTCTCCCTCGTATCTCCAGAAACACTGGAGAGTCCCTGCCAGTCAGTGTACTGAGCTGAATGGGCCGGTGGGCTGGGCTGGTATAAGGCACCATCCCATGTTCCTATTGGCACTGGCTATCTGTTTGTTTCTGGGCAGAAATTGCTGGTTTTAACCTGTGTCCCTCAAACCAGGGGTTTGCAACTTCAGAGGGTCTGGCGGCCAGTTTCCAACCCCCAGAACCCACCAGGGCCAAACACACACTGCACCACCAACACCTCCTCATGAGCAGGACTGCACAGATGCAAAGCTCCTGCTTGTGTTTGTAGGATTTCCACAAGGTTTTTGTTACGTTCTGTGTGTCTGGGTTTGGGGCAAGAAAATCCAAAGCACCTCTCTTTTTCCTGGAACTGGGCTGAAGGGGCGGAGGGAGGAGGTTGTTTGCAGAAGGGCTTAGAACTCCCCAAACAGCCAGACTGACTAGGGCTGCCTCCCGCAGCCTGGTGCCCTCCAGACGGTTTGGGCTTCAACTCCCATCAGCCCTTGCCAACATGGCCAATGGTCAGGAATGGTGGGTCTTGTAGTCCAAAACACCAGGGGGAGATTATCTTGGGAAAAGCTGGACCAGGTTGGGTCAGGAGGTTCGACCAGGCTGGTGGCAGTTTACTGTAAGCCCTTTTTGGGAATGCTTGTTAAGAAGGGGCCCACCAATAAGAAAAGCCATTCTCCCCTCCGTCCCAGATTCATAACAGGGAGACACTTTGTTGCTGCATTGTTAAACAATTGGGAGTCAGAAATCCTTGGTGATCTACTGGAAATCACCAGTAGATCCCAATCTACCTTCTGCCTCTTCCCACTTAAAGCCCCCCCCCCACTTTATAAGACCCTGGTTCCTTCCTACATATGCATTATAACCTGTAGTTACAAACTCGATAGGTATGTACAAGGTGTTGCAAGAAATTGTCTCCTCCCATCTCATCATATCCAGAACAAGGGTGAATGCTGAGGCACAAGTTCATTGCTTGCATGAAAAACGATACGGTCATGGTTACGTTATTAACTGAACTTATTTATGTATTTATTGCATTTCTATACCGCCCCATAGCTGAAGCTGTCTGGGCAGTTTACAGAACGTTAAATACAATATAAAAAGTTTAAAAACCTTTTACAAAAAAGCACATAAAAGCACGCAGACAATATACATGAACAACTTATAACTAAAAGCAACATTGAACTATCAGTCATAACTAAACACACATCCAGGACCAATTAAAACTCATCATGTGCTGCCAAATGCCTGGGGAAAGAGAGAGGTCTTAACCTGGCGCTGAAAAGATAATGTTGGCACCAGGCTGACCTCATCAGGGAACTTGTTCCACAGATGGGGGCCCCACAATTTATGTCCCACCCTTCCTCCCAGGGGCCTGGGATACCATATATTCTTCTTCCCTTCTTTTAGCCTCACAACAACCCTGTGAAGTAGGTTAAGCTGGGAGGTAGTAAATGGCCCAAAATCCCCCCCAGCAGGCTTCCTGGCTGAGTGGTGATTTGAACTTGGGTCTTGCCAGTCCTAGCTCTATATAGCATCTGCAGTGCATCTAACACCCGAAAGGGTAACATAAGCAAAAGGAAGAGCTCCTTGCCCCAAGGAATTTACAACCTAAAATTTGACAGTAGGAATAAACAGCAAACTCAGGAGACAAAACTGATGTAAATAATTGATTCCGAATTGTCCACGCATCATTTCTTGTGAAAGGATCTTAAAAGCTATGGGTTTGCGCACTTCAGCCTACAGGGGATGTGGATAATGTAAAGGGATTTTAATCTCCTGGGAAATAGTCTGAATGTGTGCGTTGGAGGGGGAGCACATCTCTGAGCTGGGGCAAAGTTCCAATTTAATCCAAAGTGGTGACAGGAGGATAATAGTCCTAGGGCTGCCCACCTCCAAATCAGGCTGAAAAGATACCAAGAATAAATATGGTCACCAAGTTACTTTATTAGGCGGTGCACAAGCAAAGCATTGCAAAATGATACAAGTGGGAAGGAAACCGAGGGGACTTGAGGGGTGAAGGTGAGAAGCCGCCACCACCACCACTGTTCTTGTCTGTGGAGCAGAGGGCACTTCTGAAGCTGTCAGGCGGAGAGAAAGGATGTGTAGTCATCTCTCCCCCCCCTTTCCTCCCCAATGTGTTGTTTAAAACAGTAAACAACAAAAGAAACCACCAGAGGGTAGCTTACCTATGTTCAGACTGATCCTATGAGTTCAGACTGATCCTAAGCAAGAGGTGAGAGAATGCAAGTGCAGGGCCGGCCCTACCATTAAGCAGAGAGAGGCAACTGCCTCAGGTGGCAGATGCTGGGAAGGCAGCGGTGGTAGCCCCCCGCCGTTCTTCCTGAGCATACCCCCCCACACACACACACACAGCCATTCCTCTTTGTTGGAGCTGTGTGTGTCACACAGCCTGTCCTGCACCCTCTTAACTTCCCTGCTGCCCTCACCTGTGGTGGAGGAGGCTGTCCCATCACCATCACTGAAGGTAAATTCAGCTGCCAGTGCGGTTCACTTGTACATGTGGAAGAGGGTGGGGGAGCCATCCTGTTCTTTGCCTCAGGCAGCCAAACATCTTAGGCCGGCCCTGTACAAGTGGGAACTGCAACAAAATGTTGCAGTATAGAGTGCTCCTGTTCAGGGCTCCTGCTAGCCAGCCATGCCCTCTTCAAGGACACTCCATTCCATTAGCCCCCTCCTCCCTCCCTTTTGTTTTTTTGTTTTTGGTCTCCCCTCCTCTCCAGTAGCCAGCCACCATTCCACCCTCACTGAACATGCAAAGTCCCTCAGGGTTTCCCCCCTTTCTGTAGTATTCTTTTTTTCCTAACCTTTTAAAAAAATATATTATTTTATTTTACTTATATTTCTGCAGACTTCGGGGTTTTCCCAAGCCTGCTGATCCCCCGCCCCCCTCTTATGCATGGATGATGCCATTGTGGCTACACGAGGACCCCCAGCTATAGAACACCCTCCTCAAAAAGCTCATGGGACGTCTCTCATATTTCAGCACCAAGCTAAGATATTTTTAATGGCCCTTTTGAAGACACCCTTGCTTGCAAAGACCCACTTGTTGGGCATGCGGGAAAGGGATTTCTTCTGCGTTGGTCCCAAACTCTGGAACATATCCCCTGTGGAGTGGCACCTGGTCCCTGCTCTCTCTGCCTTCAGGAAGGGGGTCAAGACAGGTCCTTTTTAGACACAGATTTTTAAAATCATAATGGTTTTTAGGGTATTTTTAAACATGTTTTACTATGTTTTTATTTGTCTTATTTTTAAGTTCTAGATATTTTCTAAACTGTGTTGGCTGGTCCCAGCAAGACAGAAAAGAAAGAAAGAAAGAAAGAGAAAGTTTCATTCGCTTGGAACGTAACCCTACAGATCTGAGATCAGAGAGAGCCCCCATCTATCCACTGCCCTGCTGGCAAGAACCAGGCAGGGTAGGAGGAATGACAGAGATGAGGGACAGTGTGGGGTAGTGGTTGGGGTGTTGGACTGGGACTCGGGAGATCCCAGTTCTAGCCCCCACTTGGCCATGGAGCTCACTGGGTGATTTTAGGCCACTCACTGACTTGACTGACTCTCAGCCTAACCTACCTCACAGGGTTGTTGTGAGGATAATATGGAGAGGAGAAGAGCTTTGTGAGCCAGCTTGGATTCCTTGCAGGAGGAAAAAAGTCAGGATATAAATGTAATAACTGAAAAATAAAATAAAATTTCACCTTCTGTTCTTCCCAAAACAAAACAAATTCAGCTAGACAGACCTCTGACAATAGCCTATTGTCAAGTTGTAGGAGTGTCGACACTACAGCCTCCTGAAGGGGAATCTAACATATCCTATCACCCCAGGGAGCCTGGGTTTGCCCTGCCTGGCATTTTAATGATTTTGTATTTGTTAAGCACTGACAATCTCTTCACTCTGCTATTTTATTGAATTTTTAATGTTTTGCCATATATTTTAATTGAGTTTTAAAATTCCAGATTGCATTGTAAATCACCCTGGATACATTTTATGAAAGGCAGTATAAAAATGTATTTAAATAAAACAAAATAAAATGATGATTTACAAAATAAATTAAATTTATTTTGTTAAATAAATAAATTGTTAAATTAACATCATTTAACAAACACTCTCTTCCAACAACCTAAGAGACGACTTTATACATGGACTTCACCAGATGGTCGACACCGAAATCAGATTGACTACATCCTTTGTAGCCAAAGGTGGCGGACATCTATGCAGTCGATAAAAACAAGACCTGGAGCTGATTGTAGTTCAGATCATGAACTTCTTATTGCACAATTTAGAATCAGACTAAAGAGAATAGGGAAGACCCACAGATCAGTTAGATATGAGCTCACGAATATTCCTAATGAATATGCAGTGGAGGTGAAGAATAGATTTAAGGGACTAGATTTAGTAGATAGGGTCCCAGAAGAACTATGGAGAGAAGTTCGCAACATTGTTCAGGAGGTGGCAACAAAAAACATCCCCAAAGAAAAAAGAAAACCAAGAAAACAAGATGGCTGTCTGCTGAGACACTGGAAGCAGCCCAAGAAAGAAGGAAAGCAAAAGGCAACAGTGATAGGGGGAGATATGCCCAATTAAATGCAAAAAAAAGTCCCAGCTGAACTGTTTAAAATCTTGCAAGGTGATGCTGTCAAGGTGATGCATGCCATATGCCAGCAAATTTGGAAAACACAAGAATGGCCAACAGATTGGAAAAAATCAACCTATATCCCCATACCCAAAAAGGGAAGCACCAAAGAATGTTCAAACTATTGAACAGTGGCACTTATTTCACATGCCAGTAAGGTAATGCTCAAGATCTTGCAAGGTAGACTCCAGCAATTCATGGAACGAGAATTGCCAGATGTACAAGCTGGGTTTAGAAAAGGCAGAGGAACTAGAGACCAAATTGCCAATATCCGCTGGATAATGGAGAAAGCCAGGGAGTTTCAGAAAAACATCTATTTCTGTTTTATTGACTATTCTAAAGCCTTTGACTGTGTGGATCATAACAAATTGTGGCAAGTTCTTGGTGGTATGGGGATACCAAGTCATCTTGTCTGCCTCCTGAGGAATCTGTATAACGACCAAGTAGCAACGGTAAGAACAGACCATGGAACAACGGACTGGTTTAAGATTGGAAAAAGAGTACAGCAGGGTTGTATACTCTCACCCTACCTATTCAACGTGTACACAGAACACATCATGCAACGTGCTGGGCTTGATGAAGCCAAGGCTGGAGTTAAAACCGCTGGAAGAAACATTAACAATCTCAGATATGCAGATGATACCACTTTGATGGCTGAAAGCGAGGAGGAGCTGAGGAACCTCATGACGAAGGTGAAAGATGAAAGTGCAAAAGCTGGGTTGCAGTTAAACCTCAAAAAAACCAAGGTTATGGCAACCAGCTTGATTGATAACTGGCAAATAGAGGAAGAAAACGTGGAGGCAGTGACAGACTTTGTCTTTCTAGGTGCAAAGATTACTGCAGACGCTGACTGCAGCCAGGAAATCAGAAGACGTTGACTTCTTGGGAGGACAGCAATGACAAATCTTGATAAAATAGTTAAGAGCAGAGACATCACACTGACAACAAAGGTCCACATAGTTAAAGCAGTGGTATTCCCCGTAGTAACCTATGGCTGCGAGAGCTGGACCATAAGGAAGGCTGAGCGAAGGAAGATAGATGCTTTTGAACTGTGGTGCTGGAGGAAAATTCTGAGAGTGCCTTGGACTGCAAGAAGATCAAACCAGTCCATACTCCAGGAAATAAAGCCAGACTGCTCACTTGAGGGAAGGATATTAAAGGCAAAACTGAAGTACTTTGGCCACATAATGAGAAGACAGGATACGCTGGAGAAGATGCTGATGCTAGGGAAAGTGGAAGGCAAAAGGAAGAGCGGCCGACCAAGGGCAAGGTGGATGGATGATATTCTGGAGGTGATGGGCTCGACCTTGGGGGAGCTGGGGGTGGCGACGGCCGACAGGAAGCTCTGGCATGGGCTGGTCCATGAAGTCATGAAGAGTCGGAAGCGACTGACCGAATAAACAACACAAACACGCATAGAATTGTACTTAGAGCTAGATAGCAGAGGTGCAGAATGTGTAGACCTCCAGGTCATTGGAGGTCTACACCCCATCAGCCACAGCCAGCATAGCCAATGGTAAGGAATGATGGGAGTTGCAGCCCAGCAACATCCAGAGGGCCACACGTTTCCCTCCCCCCTCCATGCCCGCTATACAGGTTTTTGCCCCACTGACCTCTGCAGATTACTTCAGAGTAGACATGTATAGGATTGCATTGTTGGATACTTTGCCTAGGCCAAAAAAATAAAATGCTCTCTCCACATGCATTCCTGGCTCCCACTGTGTATATCAGGGGTCTTGATCCTATTTCATTCCAAGGGCTGGTTTCCATTCCAAAGAGGTTCTCGGGGGCAGCATTCCAGTGGTGGGCAGAGCCAAAAGCAAAAGGGGCAGGGCCAAAGCACCCCAAATGCTGGCAGGTTTGAGTGTAAAGCTCTTACTGTCAGTAAGTAAGCCTAAAGAGAGGCATTTCAATCTTTTAGAATGGGGGAAAACTGCAGAAAAGCCAGGAAACCAGCAAACTATCGGAGGTCAGGGGAAGATGCATGGCCCTCTGGGGAAAGTGCAGAAAAGGGCAACTAAAATTACCAAGAGGCTGGAGCATCTCCTCTATGAGGGAAAATTACAACAGCTGGGATTGTTCAGCTTGGAAAAAAGGAGGGTAAGGGGAGACTTCTATCAAGTCTACAAAATTATGCATAGTGTGGAGAAAGTGGATAGGGAGCCATTTTTCTCCCTCTCTCAAAATACTAGAACCCGGGGTCATCCCATGAAGCTGACTGGTGGAAGATTCAGGACAGAAAAAAGGAAGGATTTCACACGGCGCTGAGTTAAACTATGGAATTTGCTACCACAAGATGTAGTGATGACCACCAATTTGGATGGCTTTAAAAGGGGGTTGGGGAAATTCCTGGAGGAAAAGGCTACCAATGGTTACTAGTCTTGATGGCTATGTGCTACCTCCAGTACCAGAGGTGGTGAGCCTACGTACACCAGTTGCTGGGGAACATGGGCGGGAAGGTGCTGTTGCACTTGCATCCTGCGTGTGGTTTCCTGGTTCACAGCTGGTTGGCCACTGTGTGAATGGAATGCTGGAATGGATGGACCTTTGGTCTGATCCAGCAGGGCTCTTCTGAAGTTTTTATGAATCACAGCAGGCCAGATTGAGGCCCCAGGTACACCTGAGGTTCTGCACCCCTGGTGTATATACTGATCGGAATTGACTTTATTGCAAAGCTTCTGCAAGGTCGCTTCCCAACCGACAGCCCTTCCTGTCACGTTGGGCTTGTTCTCACATGCATTCCAAGCATCTGATGAGGCAGACTGTAGTCCACGAAGGCTAATGCCATAATAAATCTGTTAGTCTTTAAGGTGCCACAAGACTCTTTGTTGCTATTCTGTGCAAAGCTACTGTTGCTGAGTTTGGGCTGTAGTATTCTCATCAGCGCATCTGACAGGCTTTGTTCAATCTTCACATCAGTAAAGGGCCATCAAGATAGGTGGAAGAAATATTGTCCTGATAGGAAAGGTGATATCCATTTGACAAGCACACAAAAGACTCCAGTGCAAAGAGAGATCTGATGCAAAGGAAAGGTCAGTAATTTAAATTCAGATCCATATTCATCAGGGCCACCCCTTAACAAAGTAAGCTAGAAAATGGCTGGTTTGGACTTTAACCAAGCAGGACCAGGCTTAATTTTTAACATTATTGTTTGGATTCTGTCCTGCACAGAACATTTGGACAGCTTACTACTGAAGTATCATTACATGTTCTGTTGGTTTAGGGCAGGGGAGCAGGACCTCACCTGGGGTCCCCATCTGGCCTTCTGGGGGTTCTCCAAATGGCCACACCCCCTTGCCTGGCCTCATCCCCTTTCCTTGTTTGATACTCTGCTGGCATTTGGACGGTTTTTCAAGGCTTAGTTACCGACGGAAGGAGTTTTAGGCTAACATATGCTAGTATTTTTGGTATGTTGACCTTGCCCTTTTTGCCTTTGATCGCACCCCATTTTGCCTTTCCCCCTGCCCACTCCTGCAATGCAGCCCCTGAGAGCTTCTTCAAAACTGAATTTCAGGAAACTCCAAAAGCAGCCAGAGGAAGGGGGCATGGCCAGCCAGGGGACCTTGAAGTGGCCAGAGGAAGGGGACATGGCCAACTAGAGAACCCTGAAGTGGCCAGAGGAAGGGGGCATGGCCAGCTAGGGGACCTTGAAGGGGGCAGATTGGGACCTTAGGAGGGAGATACTCAGCTCCTGGGCATGAGGCTTCCCACCCCTGATGTAGTGTATTGAAAACCAGCTCTGACATGGCCCCAGAATGCCCCATTTTGAGGATCTCTGCCTGCTACCATCAGGGGTGAACTACCCATGATAGCTGTCTGTCTATGTGGGCAGTGCAGGGTCTCCTCTGCAGAGGAGCCTCCCCCTAATAGTGGTACTCCTTCCTGCCAGCAGAGGGCACCCTCCGTAATATGGTAACCCCCTGCAGCCCTCAACAAGGAGGGGCTAGGATTGCTCTCTTAAGCATATCTGCCACATACAGGGAGGTTGATGACTGCTGACCTGCTAATTCCTGCTTTGCTTGTACCAATTTTGCTTTTAATCTGCATCAGTGGAGGCTGATGGCCCCGATGTGAGTGGGGCAGTGAATCTGCTCCGGGTTTCACTCAGAACCGGGGTGAAACCCGGAGAAGATTCACTGCCCCAATCACATCGGAGCCATCAGCCTCCACTGAATCTGCTGTTTTTGTTTATTCATTAAAATTGTATCTCACCTTTCCACACACACACACACACACACGATCTCAAGGTGGCTAACAATAAAATTGCTTTATTATTGCTGTTGGATATGTTGTGTCATGTGTTACTGCTTTGCTTAAATTCTTGATCATAGAATCATAGAGTTGGAAGGGGGCCATTTTGGCCATTGAGTTCAACCCCCTGCTCAGTGCAGGAATCCAATTTAAAGCATCCCTGACAGATGACTGCCCAGTCTCAGCTTGAATGCCTCCAGTGTGGGAGAGCCCACTGGCCCTCTAGGCAGTTGGTTCCATTGTCTGAGTGCTCTGGCCGTTACAAAGTTTTTCCTGATGTTCAACCAAAATCTGCCTTCCTGTAAATTAATCCTGTTATTCCATGTCTTACAGTCCTAGATGATAAAGAGGTTGCAGCCCTGGTTGATATCTTATTGTATTTTCTTTAATTTTTAAAATGTCATTGTAAGCCACTTTGAATTACTTTTAATAAAACTGTGGGGGGATTTTTAAATAAAATAAAATAGTTACAGTAGAGGTCCACATGATTATCTCCAGTAAAGGCTCGTGGTCAGGCTTTTATTGTCCTCGTTCTTAAGTGTTTTGGTTTTGTTATATTTACTACTTGTGACAGTCTGTAATATTTTTTAAAAATATACCCAAGATGGTTGTTCTTATTGCAGTGAATTTCGTAATGTGTGAATGTTAGTGGGGTCTAACCATAGTTGTAATGGGTGAGCACTTCTCATGCTCACAAGTTACCATGAGTGACCACAAGAAAGTAATAGTCACATAATACTGTTATTACGTCCAACCACAAATTAGAAGTATGACTTCACCAGCTGTATTGATCCATAGCAACAAACCATTCTAGCCATCTTCATTTCCACCAGGAGCAGGTCTTTTGTAAAGGGAATGGTTCTTAACTGCCCATTCAAGACCAAGCCACCCCAAAATACTTTGCATTACAACAGGGATTGTTGTTGTTGTTCAGTCGTTCAGTTGGACTTTTCATGACCCCATGGACCATAGCACGCCAGGCCTTCCTGTCCTGCGCTCTCTCCCGGAGCGTGCTCAAGTTCATATTCATTGCATCGGTGATGCTATCCAGCCATCTCATCCTCTGCCGTCCCCTTCTCCTTTTGCCTTCAATCCTTCCCAGCATCAGGGTCTTTTCCAGTGACTTTTCTCTTCGCATTAGGTGGCCAAAATATTTGAGGTTCAGCTTCAGTATCTGTCCTTCCAATGAGCACTCAGGGTTGATTTCCTTTAGGATGGACTGATTTGACCTCCTTGCAGTCCAGGGCACTCGTAAGAGTCTTCTCCAGCACCACAGTTCGAAAGCATCAATTCTTCGGCGCTCAGCCTTCCTTATAGTCCAGCTCTCACAGCCATACATTACTACTGGGAAAACCATAGCTTTGATTAGATGGACCTTTGTCAGCAAGGTGATGTCTCTGCTTCTTACTATGCTGTCTAGGTTGGCCATAGCTTTCCTCCCAAGGAGCAAGCGTCTTTTAATTTCATGGCTACAGTCACCGTCTGTGGTGGTCTTGGAGCCCAAGAAAATAAAATCTGTCACTGCTTCCATTTCTTCCCCTTCTATATGCCAGGAAGTGATGGGGCCAGATGCCATGATCTTCGTTTTTTTAATGTTGAGTTTCAAACCAGCTTTTGCACTCTCCTCTTTCACCCTCAACAAGAGGCTCTTTAGATCCTCTTCGCTTTCTGCCATTAGGGTGATATCGTCTGCATATCGGAGGTTGTTGATAATTCTCCCGGCAATCTTAATTCCAACCTGTGATTCATCCAACCCGGCGTTTCTCATGATGTACTCTGCATTTAAGTTAAATAAGCAGGGTGACAATATGCAGCCTTGTCGTACTCCTTTCCCAATTTTGAACCACTCGGTTGTTCCATGTCTGGTTCTTACCAAAATATTGTTGCTGGGAAAATCTGTCCACCCCACCCCCACTGCCCCATGCTGTGTGGATTGCAATTTGCAGCTAAGCTCGGAGGAAATAGAAAATTGGTTCCTGAGTTTGCCTTTTTTTCCCTCCCTCTCTTTCCCCCCATATCATTTTCATTTTGTGCTATGTCTTTTTGGATTCCCTACCCTGTGGGCAGGGAAAATCTTACTTTGATTCATTGTATGTAAGCCACCGTGGGAACCTTTTCAGCTGAAGAGCAAGGTAACAATGCAATAAACAAACAAACAAACAAACAAAGGAGCAATCCTATGGCCGCTAGTCAGTGGCTAGAAGGCCATAGGATATGTGGTTTTCCAGGAACTGGCCAACCTTCCCCCCTTTCCACGCTGCCTCGCAGGCAGCACAGCCTCACACTCCGTGCTCGGAAGAGGAGTGTGGAGTGGCTGAAACGGGGCATTCCAGGGGTGTTCAGGGGTGGGGAAGGCGGAAATGTCAGTATGACACATCCTATGTGTCGTCCAGCAGCCTCCTCCCCTGCGCCGCCTTCCCGTGGCCAGACAACCAAAACCTGCTGTCTAGCCGCAAATGCAGGGCAGGAGAAGCACAGAGGGAGTGATCCCCTCTGTGATTCTCCTGTCCTGAATTGGATAGGTGGTCACCCCCGAGTTCGGAGGCGGTCACCTATCCCCGTAGGATTGCACCCTAAATAAATCTAAAAGTTTTAAAAACAAAAAGGGCATAAGTTATTGCTGCTATTAGATCGCCTTTGATCGCCCTCTAAGCTACATCTCTTGGCAGTAAATTCTTTAATTCTCGTCTTCAATCCAGACAAGATGGAAGAGCCATTAGTGGGTGGTCTGTCTGACCAGCTAAGTGGAGGTCAACCTGTTCTTGGAGGGGGTCGCAGCCCCCCTAAACTGGATCAGGTTCATAGTTTGAGGGATGCTCTTGTATCCAGCATTGTCACTGCAGGCACAGGGGGCCTCAGCGGCACGGAGCATCTTTTATCAGCTCAGGCTGACCTGCCATTTACAACCCTAGCTGGACAGAGATACCCTGGCTGCAGTTAGCTATCCTCTGATGACCTCTTGTTTCGATTACAGCAGTGCATTAGATGTGGGCTGCCTTTGAAAATGGTATGGAAATTTCAGTGGTTCTAAATAGGGCCACGAGAGTATTAACAGGGACTGGCTGATATGATCATGTTATGCCATTGACTGTGATCTTTACTGGCTTCCAGTCTATTTCTGGGCCCAATTCAAAGTGCTGGTACTAAACTTTAAAGCCCTATATGGCTTGAGGACAGGCAACCTGAAGGATTGTCTCCTTCCACACATACCTGCCCAGACCCATCTTCAGATGAAGGCTGCCCTAGAGGTTTTGTTTTGGACTAGAAAAATGATAGTTACATAAAATCTTAGCTCTAGTTTTACCTCTAGTTGGCCTGGTTCGCACAAAACAACAGCCCAGCATGTTATTTGAGCCAACCCCCAAATAACACTGCCCCTGCCACCTAGGTTCCCAGGACAAGCCATGGCAGAACACAGCATCCTCCGCAGGTCAGTTAAGCCGCACATCTCTTTCTCTGTTGTTGTAAGCCACTTTGAACACATTTGGAGATATTCAAAACACTGTGCTGGAGGCCATTCTAATTAGCATTTTACCTAAAGTGTGAGACAATTAGGAGAAATCAGTGACTTGTTCAAGCAGCCCCTTCAATTGTTAATGAATAGAAGTAGGGAAGGGCACCCACTGGGCACCGTCCAGATGTGTTGGACTATAATTCCCATCAGCCCCAGTCAGCATAGCTAGGCCAGCTGGGGATTATGGGAGCTGGAGCCCAACACATCTGGAGGCCACTGGCTGTGGAAGGCTGCCTTACACTAACAATTCAGCGGGGGGGGGTCAACATGTTTCTTCTCTCTCTTTTTTGCTTGCTGGTCACTGTGTTATTTTATTCTGTTGCAGCCCGTCTTGAACTCAGTTGCAACTATTCTGTAACAAGTCCAACCAGCTCCATTGTGAAACATCCTGCAGAGAGTGTTAGTAAACTGACCATAACAGTTGTGCTTCTGTGTTTAGTTTCACAACGTTGCTAGTTAGATTTATCAGAACATAGCAGCAACTTGAACATGGTGAGCCACGCTTACCATCTGGGGAGGTAGGTAGGAGGGGGTTTAAAAGGAAGCAGGACAACTGGCCTTTGATTTCACTGCGTACAGTTATGCACTTGTGCACTAGAGAACTTCTGGAATTGTAATTCTAGAAACGTGAAGGAGGAAGCTGAAATATGAAGAATTTTAAGCAATGTTCTCCATTCACACACACACTTTCTCCAGTTTCCCACGTTTCTCCCTCATTGGATGCACAGCCAGCATTCTGTAGCCAATGACTATGCCCACTCCTCATTGGGCTGGGGGATGGGGGGGGGAGTCCCATCTGGTATGTGTTTTTTCACATTTTCTCAAACCTTGGGGTTTTCCTGAGCATGCGGATACTTCCTTTTTGTGCTCGGATGACGCCATTTTGGCTGCATAAGGATCCACACACAGAGAATAAGTTCACAATTAGTATATAGCATGGGTGGGCAACCTTTTTGGCTGCATGCAGTGCTGGGTAGTGGGTTGGCGGCCACACATGCACATACAGCACCCGCATGAGCACGGATGCATGGACATGCGCACGCATGTACCTGCAAGCACATGCATGCGCTATGCATATGTATGCATATGCACATACACATTACGTAATTCACACATGAGATGCAATTAAAGTGTACATTACAATATAGCATTAAAACAAGCCAAGCTAGAATTAATAAATTAAATAACACAATTAGCAGCAGCAGCTGCTAAAATACCAAACCAGCAGAAAACCAATGAAATTCAATGAAAGCTAAATGAAACAGAAAATTGTTCAAGGTCCACATAAAGATTGCCAAGAAAGGGGCAATACATACTTCCAAGAGGAGGGAGTTCCAAAAAAGGTGGGGCCACCACTGAAAAGGCAGGCACCACTGTGGTGCCTGAAAATCTGATAGCTCTTGATGGCAGGCGAGAGAACAGGGTCTCTGGGGCTGATTGCAGGGCCCCGGCAGGTTCATCTTCAAATAATTAAGGTATTTAAAGGTAAAAAACGGCATGTTACTGAATCTGGAAAAGAATAGGCAGCCATTGCAACTGGCACAACATGATCAAAATGTACACGTGTACACACACACACACACACACATCCTGGAGGCTGTGTTCAGTACCAAATGAAGTTTCCAAACTGTCTTTAAAGGCAGCCCTACACAGAGAGCACTGAAATAGTCTAGTCTGGATGTAACCAGGATGTGTGTAATTGAAGCTAGGTCCATTTTTTCCACCCCTTCATGGATCACTGCCTTGTTGTGGCGAAGGGGCTTGCGTAACTCAGTGAAGCCATAAGCTATGCCGTGCAGGGCCACCCAAGACGGACAGGTCATGGCAGAGAGTTCTAACAAAATGTGGTCCACTGGAGAAGGAAATGGCAACCCACTCCAGTATTCTTGCCAAGAAAACCCCATCGAACGTATCACAAGGCTAAAAGAGATGACGCCGGAAGATGAGCCCCTCAGGTCGGAAGGTGTCCAATATGCTACTGGGGAAGAGCAGAGGGTATTTCCAAGTAGCGCCAGAAAGAGTGAAGCGGCTGGGCCAAACCCGAAAGGACACTCAGCTGTGGATGTGTCTGGTGGTGAAAAGAAAATCCGATGCTGTAAAGAACAATATTGTTTAGGAACCTGGAATGTCAGATCAATGAATCAAGGTAAGCTGGAGGTGGTCAAACATGAGATGGCAAGATTGAACATCGACATCTTGGGAATCAGCGAACTAAAATGGACAAGCATGGGCAAATTTAATTCAGGTGACCATCATATCTACTATTGTGGGCAAGAATCCCTTAGAAGAAATGGAGTAGCACTCATAGTCAACAAAAGGGTGGGAAAAGCAGTACTGGGGTACAATCTTAAAAATGATAGAATGATCTCAGTACGAATCCAAGGCAAACCATTCAACATCACAGTAATTCAAGTCTATGCCCCAACCACTGAGGCCGAAGAAGCTGAGGTTGATGGGTTCTATGAAGACCTACAACACTTTCTAGAACTAACACCAAAAAAAGATGTCCTCTTCATCATAGGGGATTGGAATGCTAAAGTAGGAAGTCAAGAAATCACCGGGATAACAGGCAGGCATGGCCTTGGTGTACAAAATGAAGCAGGACAAAAGCTAATAGAGTTTTGCCAAGAGGACATGCTGATCATAGCAAACACTCTTTTCCAACAGCACAAGAGGCGACTCTACACATGGACGTCACCAGATGGTCAATATCGAAATCAGATTGATTATGTCCTTTGCAGCCAAAGATGGAGAAACTCCATACAGTCAGTAAAAACAAGACCTGGAGCTGACTGTGGCTCAGATCATGAGCTGCTTCTTGCAAAATTTCGGCTTAAATTGAAGAACGTCGGGAAAACCACTAAACCGTTCAGGTATGACCTAAATCATATCCCTGATGAATATACAGTGGAGGTGAGGAATAGATTTCAGGGATTAGACCTGATAGACAGAGTGCCTGAGGAACTATGGACGGAGGTCCGTAACATTGTTCAGGAGGCAGCAACGAAATCCATCCCAAAGAAAAAGAAATGCAAGAAAGCCAAGTGGCTGTCTAATGAGGCTTTACAAGTAGCTGAGGAGAGAAGGGAAGCGAAAAGCAAGGGAGAAAGGGGAAGATATACCCAACTGAATGCAGAGTTCCAGAGAATAGCAAGGAGAGACAAGAAGGCCTTCTTAAATGAACAATGCAAAGAAATCGAGGAAAACAACAGAATGGGAAAGACTAGAGATCTCTTCAAGAAAATTGGAGATCTCAAGGGAACGTTTTGTGCAAAGACGGGCATGATAAAGACAAAGAAGGCAGGTGCCTAACAGAAGCAGATGAGATTAAGAAGAGGTGGCAAGAATACACAGAAGAACTATACAGGAAAGATCTGAATGTCCCTGATAGCCATGATAGTGCGGTCACTGAACTTGAGCCGGACATCCTAGAGAGTGAAGTCAAGTGGGCCTTAGGAAGCATTAGTAACAACAAAGCTAGCGGAGACGACAATATTCCAGCCGAGCTATTTAAAATCCTAAAAGATGATGCTGTTAAAGTGCTGCATTCAATATGCCAACAAATCTGGAACACTCAACAGTGGCCACAAGACTGGAAAAGGTCAGTTTACATTCCAATTCCAAAGAAGGGCAACGCCAAAGAGTGTTCAAACTACCGCACCATTGCGCTCATTTCACATGCCAGCAAGGTGATGCTCAAAATCCTACAAGCTAGGCTTCAGCAGTATGTGAACCGAGAACTACCGGAAGTTCAAGCTGGGTTTAGAAGAGGCAGAGGAACTAGAGATCAAATCGCCAACATTCGCTGCATCATGGAGAAAGCAAGAGAATTCCAGAAAAACGTCTATTTCTGCTTCATTGACTATGCTAAAGCCTTTGATTGTGTGGATCACAACAAACTGTGGCAAATTCTTAAAGTGATGGGAGTACCAGACCACCTTACCTGTCTCCTGAGAAACCTGTACGAGGGTCAAGAAGCAACAGTAAGAACCAGACATGGAACAACCGATTGGTTCAAAATTGGGAAAGGAGTACAACAAGGCTGCATATTGTCACCCTGCTTATTTAACTTATATGCAGAGTACATCATGAGAAACGCCGGGTTGGATGAATCAGAGGTCGGAATTAAGATTGCTGGGAGAATTATCAACAACCTCAGATATGCAGACGATACCACCCTAATGGCAGAAAGCGAAGAGGATCTCAAGAGCCTCTTGCTGAGGGTGAAAGTGGAGAGTGCAAAAGCTGGTTTGAAACTCAACATTAAAAAAACTAAGATCATGGCATCTGGCCCCATCACTTCCTGGCATATAGAAGGGGAAGAAATGGAAGCAGTGACAGATTTTACTTTCTTGGGCTCCAAGATCACCGCAGACGGTGACTGTAGCCATGAAATTAAAAGACGCTTGCTCCTTGGGAGGAAAGCTATGGCCAACCTAGACAGCATAGTAAGAAGCAGAGACATCACCTTGCCGACAAAGGTCCGTCTAATTAAAGCTATGGTTTTCCCAGTAGTAATGTATGGCTGTGAGAGCTGGACTATAAGGAAGGCTGAGCGCCGAAGAATTGATGCTTTCGAACTGTGGTGCTGGAGAAGACTCTTACGAGTGCCCTGGACTGCAAGGAGGTCAAATCAGTCCATCCTAAAGGAAATCAACCCTGAGTGCTCATTGGAAGGACAGATAATGAAGCTGAAGCTCCAATATTTTGGCCACCTAATGCGAAGAGAAAACTCCCTGGAAAAGACCCTGATGCTGGGAAAGACTGAAGGCAAAAGGAGAAGGGGACGGCAGAGGATGAGATGGCTAGATAGCATCACGGATGCAATGAATATGAACTTGAGCACACTCCGGGAGAGAGCGCAGGACAGGAAGGCCTGGCGTGCTATGGTCCATGGGGTCACGAAGAGTCGGACACGACTGAATGACTGAACAACAACAACAACAACAACCATTTTTTCCAGATAACAAGCAAAGATAGCTACAAAAAACAAAACAAAAAAACACCATTTGGCAATATTTTGGTTGGTCCTAATAAAAGTATTGGGGCCGCGCTGGCTTAGTGGTTAAGACGCTGAACTGCAGACCGGAAGGTCGGCAGGACAGCAGTTCGAGACCCGAGTAGTGCATGACGGAGTGAGCTCCCGTCTTCAGTCCCAGCTTCTGCCAACCTAGCAGTTCGAAAGCAAGAAATTGCAAGTAGATAAACAGGTACCGCCTCGGCGGGAAAGGTAACAGCGTTCCATGCACCTCGGTGTTCAGTCATGCCGGCCACATGACCACGGAAGCGTCTTCGGACAGCGCTGGCTCTTCGGCTTAGAAACGGGGATGAGCACCGCACCCTAGAGTCGGACACGACTGGTTGGGGACACGTTTACCTTTAATAAAAGTACTGCCCAACTGTGAGGTTTGGATTCCCCCCCGCCCCTGGATGGATCAGCTTGAGAATTGGCACAGATCTTCTGTAACATGCTTTTCTTGGGAGCTCTGAAATAGCATGCCCAGCATCCTGTGTTCTATGTGGAACAAAAACTTATAGGTTATATATATAGCACTTTATCAAGCTTGGCTTACAGCTCCCTCTGCTGCTCTTTGTAAAGTAGCACAACACCCCATTTCTTTGCATCATGGTTCCGCAGAGTGTGATATCTGACCCATTAAAGGGCTTGGGACAACTTGACAAAGGGAAGACATTAAGGAAAACTCCTGAAGTTGGCTGGCCTTCCAGCAAAACCTCATGTTCTTCTGAAAGTATTGATTTGTTTTATTCAGTGCATTTTATAACTTGCCTTTCTCCATCATAGAACTTGAGATAGTGTAGGTGGGGTTCCCAAGTGATCTCCCATCCAAGCATTGACCAAAGTGGCTGGGTGACCAGCCAGATGGGCGATTAATAAATTTAATTAATAAATAAATAACCAGACCTGCTTAGCTTCAGCAAGGTGGCTCTATCATGGGCTCTCAGACCACACACTGGGATTGCATAGAACTGGTTCTATACTTCTGCTTTTAATCAACAATCTGCGATCAGCCGGGTCATAGGTTGAGTGTGATGTGCAAATGCAGAGCACTGTGTAAACAACCCAGCAGTTAACCCATGGATTGTTGTAGGGCTAACCGTGGGTTGTTTCACCCATGGGTGGTTGTTATGTAAGAAATGGCCATGATGCAAGACAAGTAATGACGCCCTAAAATCAAATTACACTGAGGAATCTGTTTACTGGTATCCCTGCTCTGAATAAGAAAATTAGTAGTGGATTTGAACCTCCAAAGTGAGGCTTGGTAAAAAGTTTGCAAGCTCCTGTTTATGTTATAGGGTTGCCAAATGACCAGAAAAATGCCAGTCCTGTATTTGTACCTTTAACATCAGCTTGATTTGAAGTTGAAACTTTTTCACAGAATGGAGATAAACATCACTTGCTAAAGTCTGCACATCAAGCTGATGTTAAAGGCACAACTACAGGAGCTGGATGAAAACTTGGCAATCCTATTTATGGAATAGTCCCAAAGACTTTCAGCTAGGGTGCTTCCAGATGTTGTTCAGTCATTAAATCATGTCCGATGCTTTGTGACCCCATGGACCATAGCACGCCAGGCCTTCCTGTCCTCCACTGTCTCCCGGAGTGTGCTCAAGTTCATATTCATTGCATCGGTGATGCTATCTAGCCATCTCATCCTCTGCCGTCCCCTTCTCCTTTTGCCTTCAATCTTTCCCAGCATCAGGGTCTTTTCCAGTGACTTTTCTCCTCGCGTTAGATGGCCAAAATATCTAAGCTTCAGCTTCAGTATCTGTCCTTCCAATGAGCAGTCAGGGTTGATTTCCTTTAGGATTGACTGATTTGACCTCCTTGCAGCCCAGGGGACTCGTAAGAGTCTTCTCCAGCACCACAGTTCGAAAGCATCGATTCTTTGGCTCTCAGCCTTCCTTATAGTCCAGCTCTCACAGCCATACATTACTACTGGGAAAACCATAGCTTTGATTGTTCGAATCTTTGTCAGCAAGGTGATGTCTCTGCTTCTTACTATGCTGTCTAGGTTTGCCATAGCTTTCCTCCCAAGGAGCAAGCATCTTTTAATTTCATGGCTACAGTCACCGTCTGCGGTGATCTTGGAGCCCAAGAAAATAAAATCTGTCACTGCTTCCATTTCTTCCCCTTCTATATGCCAGGAAGTGATGGGGCCAGATGCCATGATCTTAGTTTTTTTAATGTTGAATTTCAAACCAGCTTTTGCACTCTCCACTTTCACCTTCAACAAGAGGCTTTTTAGATCCTCTTCGCTTTCTGCCATTAGGGTGGTATCGTCTGCATATCTGAGGTTGTTGATAATTCTCCCGGCAATCTTAATTCCGAGCTGTGATTCATCCAACCCAGCGTTTCTCATGACGTACTCTGCATATAAGTTAAATAAGCAGGGTGACAATATGCAGCCTTGTCGTACTCTTTTCCCAATTTTGAACCAATCGGTTGTTCCATGTCTGGTTCTTACTGTTGCTTCTTGACCCTCGTACAGGTTTCTCAGGAGACAGGTAAGGTGGTCTGGTACTCCCATCACTTTAAGAATTTGCCACAGTTTGTTGTGATCCACACAATCAAAAGCTTTAGCGTAGTCAATGAAGCAGAAATAGATGTTTTTCTGGAATTCTCTTGCTTTCTCCATGATCCAGTGAATGTTGGCAATTTGATCTCTAGTTCCTCTGCCTCTTCGAAACTCAGCTTGTACTTCCGGAAGTTCTCGGTTCACATACTGCTGAAGCCTAGCTTGTAAGATTTTGAGCATCACCTTGCTGGCATGTGAATTGTACAGTAGTTTGAACACTCTTTGGCATTGCCCCTCTTTGGAATTGGAATGTAAACTGACCTTTTCCAGTCTTGTGGCCACTGTTGAGTGTTCCAAATGTGTTGGCATATTGAGTGCAGCACTTTAACAGCATCATCTTTTAGGATTTTAAATAGCTCGGCTGGAAAACTGTCATCTCCGCTAGCGTTGTTGTTAGTAATGCTTCCTAAGGCCCACTTGACTTCACTCTCTAGCATGTCTGGCTCAAGTTCAGTGAGCGCACTATCATGGCTATCAGGGACATTAAGATCTTTCCTGTATAGTTCTTCTGTGTGTTCTTTCCAACTCTTCTTAATCTCATCTGCTTCTGTTAGGTCCTTGCCTTCTTTGTCCTTTATCATGCCCGTCTTTGCACAAAACGTTCCCTTGATATCTCTGATTTTCTTGAAAGGTCTCTAGTCTTTCCCATTCTGTTGTTTTCCTCAATTTCTTTGCATTATTAATTTAAGAAGGCCTTCTTGTCTCTCCTTGCTATTCTCTGAAACTCTGCATTCAGTTAGGTATATCTTCCCCTTTCTCCTTTGCTTTTCGCTTCCCTTCTCTCCTCAGCTACTTGTAAAGCCTCATTAGACAGCCACTTGGCTTTCTTGCATTTCTTTTTCTTTGGGATGGATTTCGTTGCTGCCTCCTGAACAATGTTACGGACCTCCATCCATAGTTCCTCAGGCACTCTGTCTATCAGGTCTAATCCCTGAAATCTATTCCTCACCTCCACTGTATATTCATAAGGGGTATGATTTAGGTCATACCTGAACGGTTTAGTGGTTTTCCCTACGTTCTTCAATTTAAGCTGTAATTTTGCAAGAAGAAGCTCATGATCTAAGCCACAGTCAGCTCCAGGTCTTGTTTTGACTGACTGTATAGAGCTTCTCCATCTTTGGCTGCAAAGGACATAATCAGTCTGATTTCAGTATTGACCATCTGGTGATGTCCATGTGTAGAGTCGCCTCTTGTGCTGTTGGAAAAGAGTGTTTGCTATGATCAGCGTGTTCTCTTGGCAAAACTCTATTAGCCTTTGTTCTGCTTCATTTTGTACACTAAGGCCATACTTGCCTATTATCACCATTATTTCTTGACTTCCTACTTTGGCATTCCAATCCCCTATGATGAAGAGGACATCTTTTTTTGGTGTTAGTTCTAGAAGGTGTTGTTAGGTCTTCATAGAACCAATCAACCTCAGCTTCTTCAGCCTCAGTGGTTGGGGCGTAGACTTGAATTACTGTGATGCTGAATGGTTTGCCTTGGATTCGTACTGAGATCATTCTATCATTTTTGAGATAGTACCCCAGTACTGCTTTTCCCACCCTTTTATTGACTATGAGTGCTACTCCATTTCTTCTAAGGGATTCTTGCCCACAGTAGTAGATATAATGGTCACCTGAATTAAATTTGCCCATGCTTGTCCATTTGAGTTCGCTGATTCCCAAGATGTCGATGTTCAATTTTGCCATCAAATCTTTGACCACCTCCAGCTTACCTTGATTCATTGATCTTACATTCCAGGTAGGGATGGCGGAGAATTTCTCCACGAATCTTCAGGAGGCCGAGTGCCGACGCATTCGGCCCCCCGAAATTGGTGGGGAAATTCTCCGCCGGCCCCCCACCCCCCCGGGATGGGACTTACCTTCGGCGAATGTCCCTCTCAGCGGCGGGTCCCAGCGGCGGTTCGACGGGGGCGGGGGCAGGGGCCAGTCTCCCGACCGGCTGCCGCCGCCGCCATTACAAAAAAAAAAAGTACAGTAAAAACACACACACACACACACACACACACCCATGATAGGCTACGTGACGATTTATGTAGCCTATCACGGCTAGATTTCCAAAGTCAGCTGTGATAGGCTACGTAAATCGTCACGTAGCCTATCACAGGTGACTTTGAAAAAAAAAAAAAGTGCGTACACAAATGGTGGCGCCCCGTGGGCAAGCTGCGGGACAAGGTAAGTCCCTTTCGTCCATCCCTAATTCCAGGTTCCTAAACAATATTGTTCTTTACAGCATCGGACTTTCTTTTCACCACCAGACACATCCACAGCTGAGTGTCCTTTCGGCTTTGGCCCAGCCGCTTCACTCTTTCTGGCGCTACTTGGAAATACCCTCTGCTCTTCCCCAGTAGTGTATTGGACACCTTCCGACCTGAGGCGCTCATCTTCCGTCATCATATCTTTTAGCCTTGTGATACATTCCATGGGGTTTTCTTGGCAAGAATACTGGAGTGGGTTGCCATTTCCTTCTCCAGTTGACCACATTTTGTCAGAACTCTCTGGCATGACCTGTCCGTCTTGGGTGGCCCTGCACAGCATAGTTTATGGCTTCACTGAGTTACGCAAGCCCCTTCGCCACAACAAGGCAATGATCCATGAAGCCCCTAACACTACCAATCAAAAGACATGATGGAGTTATTCCATCTTCCCCTGCTTAATGGGTTTTCTCTAATAGGAAAAAAGATAGAAGGACTGCTGGAAAAACACAGGAGGGTTAGAAATATGAGATGGCAAGTGTTTCCAGACAGGGCATTTATGGCACCATCATCCTGCCTCATCCATGGAATTTTGTGGGGGTCTGGATAATATCTTCCACTCATAGGTCTCCCATGTTTTCTGACCATTTCTTCCATCTCTTTTCTTACTGCAGAAAATCTGTTAAGGAAAAAAAGACAGAATTGCTGCACAAGGCCTTCTTGAGAGCACTATGAGCCCTCCATCTTGAAGCCCCTGCCATCATCTGGACCCCTGTAAAATTCCATGAATCAGGCAAGGCGATTGCACAATAAAAGCCTCATCTGGAAGGATTCAACTAGCAATACAGTAAGAGAGGCTTCGTAACACAATACAGGACCAGAATAACATGGGTCATCTTTGCTAATCCCAGACACTCCATTCTCCTCATCTGGATTTGGGCCTGAAAGACCAAGAGAATGTGTGAGTGCACGGAGGGCAGCAGAGGCTGGTAGCTCCAATGGCAGTGGGGCAGGGAATCCGCTCCAGGTTTCAGTCAGAACTCTAAAAGAGCTATCCAAGGTGCAAAGCACCTTGCATAGCTCCTTTAGAGTTCAAACTGGTTCTGACTGAAACCTGGAGCGGACCCCCCTCCCCACTGACATCGGAGATGATCCTCCACTGATGGAGGGTAAATCATAAGCAAGCACAATCTGTGGCATTGCACAACATTATTACTGATCACAGGGCATCGGCTTTTTGTCTAATTTCCTGGTTTTGTGGACCTTGAGCCAACATGAGATAGCCTTAAGTCTGGCAGGTCTTTTGATCATTAAATTGTAACTTCATCTGGGTTTTTCTTTGTTATTGCAGACCCATGTATAATGAACTCCAGTAATTTAATCAGGGGGATATCAGGATGAAGATAACTGTGGCCAGGATGCCTCTATCCAGCCTATGCAAAGCTGGGCTACGGTATTTTATCTCTTTCTGTAAACTAGGATACAACAACCAAAAACCCCCTTTCTCTCTACTTCATTAGGGTGCTGAAACTAAAAAAAACTTGGGTGACAATTAGGAATGGAAGGATTGCAAGCTCAGTTCTGGCACCGAAAACAAATTCTGGGGCTGAGCATGCACTCAGAGTAGGGCTGAGCCGAAATTACCTCCCCCATTCATGGAGTGAATGACTCTGGAATGACACTAATGTTGCTGAGAGTAATCTAATCTGGAGGTCACCAGGGTGTGGATTATTGTACCCAGGCTCTCTCCCAAATTGTGCAGGGCCTGAGTTACAGCATCATCCCTCTTTTTGTGGCCTAAGATACAGGAGGGTGTGTCTAGCGATACCTCCAACACCTGTTGCCAGCCAGTCCACTCACCTTTAGATGTAGATGGAACAGAGATGCTCATTACAAACCAGTGAGGTTTGAACTGGCAGCCTTTAGATCAGATCCGATTCCTTAATTTGTATGCAGTCATCCGACCATCACAGAACAAACATTTCACAAAAGATATCAACACAAAGATAACACACTGAACACAAAACCAGGCAGCCTTTACGGAATGTCGTCAAACTCACCTCACAGTTTCCACGCAACCTAACTCAGGCATGCCTCTGGATCCGCCTGCATGTGTGGGAGTTAAACTACTGGAAGCCATCCCAGAATGCTGGCGAGCATTCTAAGCCACCTCTGGGGTAGGGTGGCCACTTAGTCATCGCCAAAACCGAGGACACATAGTTGCATAACACTTGCAGATGCTGTTTTATATTTATAGATGAAACTTTGGAAACAAAATTAATATAACTTAAACAAAAATACAGTATATCTGACTGTAGTGGGAAAGACTGCAACCAGGTGACTATTGCCCCACTGAAGGGCTCCTTTAAGGCCCCTGTGTTCCCTGCCCCATTTCTTATGGTTCTTTGCCTTTAAACAGGCTTTGGACAGGATTCAGCCCTTCAGATAGAGGACACTTTCAAATAAAGGGCTGTGCTCTGTAAAGTGAGAGGCATGGCCATCTTATCTTGAGCTTGGCTGGCTGGGGCATGATGGGAATTGTAGGACTTATTGCTGTCTAAACATGCATAAGATTTTACCCTAAATAATGCAGTCCATCTTCGTGTCTCTCTTTGTTGCCTTGTTCATTTTGCAATCTCACCACCTGGCCAACTGCAGCAATCGCCCTGTGGCAGAGACGCTCTGGGACATGTTACATACCCCAACAGCCTCCATTTACCAGTGACAGTACATTCTGTTAAATCTCTGAACCTACTTGGCCTTTGGAGGGAGATGATGGAAGAAGTCATTCTAAGATTTTGTTAGTGTTCATATATATGCACTAGAACTCATGATGTTTCAGCCCCCAATCTGAGCCCTATAGTCTAGCACTATATAATAGAGGAAGGAAAGAACGTAAGAAGAGCCCTGCTGGATCAGATCAAGGGTCCATCTAGTCCAGCATTCTCTTTACACAGTGGCCAACCAGCTGTCAACCAGGAACCCACAAGAAGGACATGAGCACAACAGCACCCTTCCACCCATGTTCCCCCAGCAACTGGTGCATATAGCCATCAGGATTAGTAGCTGTTGATAGTCTTCTCCAGAAATTTGTCTAACTCCCTTTTAAAGCCATTGAAGTTGGTGGCCATCACTACATCTTCTGGTAGCGAATTCCACAGTTTATGCATTGTACTTCTTTTTATCTGTCCCGAACCTCCCACCACTCAGCTTGATGGGATCATCCCAGGTTCTAGTATTATTGAGCAAAAAAAACCCCTCTCAGGCCTATAGCCAGGGGTGGGCTAGGGGGGCCTGGCCTTCCAAAATTTTCTCTGCCCCACTATTATTTTTTTACAATTTTGTCTTTAAAAGGCATGCAAGCCAGGTGAACTTCCCCCTAGTTCCCCCCCCCCAAACCTTTAGGCTGGCTATGGGCCTGCTTTCCCTATTCACTTTCTCCACACCGTGCATAATTTTATACATATGTTCATGCCCCCCTTTCCTTTTTTCTAAGCTAAAGAGTCTCTGATGTTGTAACATCATGCATAATTTTATACACACGTTCATGCCCTCGTTTCCTTTTTTCTAAGCTAAAGAGTCTCTGATGTTGTAACATCATGCATAATTTTATACACACGTTCATGCCCTCGTTTCCTTTTTTCTAAGCTAAAGAGTCTCTGATGTTGTAACATTTCCTCACAGGGGAGTTGCTCCAGCCCCTTGATCATTTTGGTTGCCCTTTTCTGCAGCTTTTCCAGCTCTGCAATAGGCTATTCTGGCTAGGGCTGATGTAGGCCAAAACGTTTGGTGGGCCACAAGCTGTCAGTCATGAACATGCAATAAAAACCTCGTGTAGAAATGCTTTTAGGCTCTAAAAACATCTCATGACTACTCAGAAGTAAGTTCCATTGAGTTCAATGGAGCTTACTCCCAGCCAATGGAGGCTGGCGGCTCCTATTCCAGTGGGGCAGTGAATCTGCTCTGGTTTCAGCCAGAACTCTAAAGGAGTTATCCGAGGTGCTGAACCCATTTGGGGGGGATGGGGTTCAGCACCTTGGATAGCTCCTTTGGAGTTCTGGCTGGTTTTGACGCAACCCCAGAGCGGATGCACTGCCCCACCGAAACAGGAGCCACCAGCCCCATTGGATTCAATGGGGCTCGCTTCTGAGCAGACACGGCAAGCTAGGATGGCGCTGTTCGCCTCCCTTAATTTCCCCACGCTCGCTCTGCCAATCGCCTCTCTCTGCGTCTTCCGCAAAAGGGCGAGCTGGTTGGCAATACAGGGCGGCGCTCCACCCTGGGGGGGGGGGGGCGTTTCGTCGCTCCCATTGGCTGGCTGTGTTCCTCTAAAAGAAGGCGGCTGAGAGCTGGGTCCCGGGCGGGTAGCGAAGAGGAGCTGCAGACATGGGGCTGGCCGGCCGCTGGATTCTCCTGTGCTCGTGGGCTTTTGCGCTTGGTGAGTTCCTGGCCGGCGGAGCAGCTTGCGGTGAAGCCTTGGGCAAGCAAAACGGCCTCTTGCGGCGCTGGCGTTGCTCCTAGGGGCTGATGCTTCCCGAAAAGCGAGCGAATCGATTCGCTTCCCCGATACACGCCGCTGGCACGGTTCATCTTCCGTAGCGCGCGAAGGGGCTTGATTCAAGGGATCGCTTGCTCATGTGCGAGATCGTTCCTTCTATTTCCGATGCTCGGGGGCTGCGGGCTGATGCTCGCGTTGCTAAAATGGCACCACCCACGCGCCAGAGGGAGGTGGCTGCAGGCGTGGGGGGAACTCCAGGCGTCGCAGAAGTACAAAAAATGATAGGGGAAGAATCCATGGGGGGGGGGACCACCCGAAAAGCATCCCAGTGAGGACTCAATGTGCTTCGTGTGCATGATATGCTGACTGATGAGTGTGTGTGGGAGGGGGAGATGGAAAATTGATGTGGGGAAAGGGAAATAAAATATTTGGAGTCTTGAAGAGTAGGGCTCCATACTGTAACATTTTGTTGCAGGTTCAGGTAGTGTAAGGAGACTTGTGAACTTACTAGGGGTGGGGGCAGCCTGGTTTGCTGCTGTGCCTTTAGCATTTGCTTGGTTTGTAGAAATCAGCTGGCAAAGCTCTCCACAGCATACAGAGAAGGGCTGCTAATGTTTCTCAGTCAAGCTGCTGTTAAATGCACAGGAGCTGGGGCCAGTAAAGTAAAAATGGAGCTCCTGCACGCAATCCTGTTTTTCCCTCCTCTGGTATCATCCGTTCCTCCAGCACTATCCATATAAAGCTCTTCCATGCAGGAATGTCTGCAATGGTGCTTCTTCACAGGAATGTCTGTGTTCCTTGTGAGTGTTCCTTGTGATCCTGCATGCATGTCAGTATCTGACTGGGTGGCAGGTCGCATGCCCATGTTGTGTGTTATATGCAACATTAGCTCTCATGCAAAAGCAGAAGTGCCGTCCTTGTAGGAATTTTGTAACATAGGAAGTGGCTGGACATCTTGTGATAGGATGCAGTATGATGGAGCACACAAGGTTTGGTGAAAGATGGCCAGTAGGAGATATGGAATCAATGTGTTTCTCTGCCATTGTTTTGATGGTATGGGAAGATATTCATAAGAACAACAGAAGAGTCCTGCTGGATCAAACCAAGGATCCATCTAGTCCAGCATTCCACCATCATCATCATCATTATTATTACTATTATTATTATATCCTGCCTTTCCCCCCAGTACTGGGACTCAAGGCGGCTTTACAACATTAAAGACTTGTACAGTTAAAACATATAAATAGAAAAATACAAAAGTTAAAAATATAATAAAATAATCCATAATAATAAAATTGTCTAAAATATTAAAATTTTAAAAGACAACAAACAATATATGATAATAATTCTGTTCACACAGTGGTCAACCAGCTGTTGACCAGGACCTCACACACAGGACACAAGTACAACAGTGCTCTCCTGCCCATGTTCCCCAGCAACTGGTGTACATAAGCTTACTGCCTCTGGTAGTGGAGGTAGCACATAGCCATCAAGACCAGTAGCTGTTGATAGCCTTTTCCTCCAGGTACTTATCTAACCCTCTTTTAAAGCCATCCAAATTGGTGGCTACATCTTGAGGTAGCGAATTCCATGGTCTGACTATGTGCTCTGTGAAGGACTTCCTTTATCTGTCCTGAATCTCTCACCAGTCAGCTTCATGGGATGACCCCAGGTTCTAGTATTTTGAGAGAGGGAGGAAAATGGCTCCCTATCCACTTTCTCCACACCATGCATCATTTTGTACACCTCTATCATGTCTCCCCTTACCCTCCCTTTTTCCAAGCTAAACAATCCCAGCTGTTGTAATCTTATCTCATAGGAAAGACACTCCAGTCCCTTGATCATTTTAGCTGCCTTTTTCTGCACTTTTTCCAGCTCTACAATGTCTTTTTGTTTTTTTAGGTATGGTGACCAGAACTGTACACAGTATTCTAAGTGCGGTTGCACCATAGATTTGTATAAAGTCAGTATGATATTGGCAGTATGATGTTCAAGCTATAGATGAAGTAATGCCTGGCAGTACCATTTCTGACCTAAAGGGTTGCTGACTTATTTTTCCTGCCAGAGGAGGTGTGCCTTGAAAAAACTGTACAGCAGGCAGAAATTCAACAGAGGTAGCATTATCCCCTAGCACAGATAAAGCAGTGGAGGGTTCTCTGCTACATCGGTTGAATTTCTGATTGTTCTGCTCAAGCCACACAGCCTAGTAATGGATTATTAGCCCGTGACCATGGCATGTATGAAGCAAGCATCCTTTCCTCAGTCAGCTGTGAGGCACTCGATTCAAATCGTGCTAAGCTTCATTTCTACCTTTGTTAGAGAACAGCAGTTTTGCACTGAGTGATTCCTTGTTGGGTGGGTTTTAGGGACACACACACACACAGAGTTGCATGTGAGGGGGCAAAGAGAGTTTTTTTAACCCTCTTCCCCTTGTACCATTTTTCTACTGAAAATCACCCCTCTTCTCCCTGCATGCCTTTCCTCCCCACTAGGGAAAATATATGGTAGATCTCTAGATTTTTGCACTTCAACTCCCAGCACTCCTTACCATTGGCCATGCTGGCAGAGGCTTCTGGGAGTTGAAGTCTATAAGATCTGGAGATCTAACTTCTGCCCACCTCTGCTTCATGGAACCCTTAATCCAGGGCTGGGGAACCACTGGCCCTCCATATGTTACTGGACTACAACTCATTCCTGATTATTGGCCATGCTGGCTGGGGGTTATGGGAGTTGGAGTCCAACAACATCTATAGCGTCAAAGTTTTCCCAACCCTGCAAATGCCACAATGGATCTGCTTGGCTTATTATAGATAGTAACATCTACTATCTGGGTTGGTGGTGGAAGGGAAGCAGCATATTGACATTCCAAGCATGTGTATGTGCTCTAGCATCAAGATATATCTCCCTGTTGCCTCTCCCACCCCCCAACCCCACTACTTGATGTCTAGGAACCTGGGCAAATGGGCTGACACAGGAAAGTTTGTGTGTGTGTGTGTGTGTGTGTGTGTGAGTGACAGAGACAGAGAGAACACTAACAAAATCTTAGAAAGACTTCTTCTGTCATCTCCCTCCAAAGGCCAAGTAGGCGCAGGGATTTAACAGAATGTGCCATCCCTGGTAAACTGAAGGTATTGGAGTATGTAGACATGTCCCAGAGTGTCTCAACCACGGGGCCATTGCCACAGAGCTGCCTTGTTGGCCAGGTGATAAGACTGCAAAATGAGCAAGGCCACAAAGACCTAAAGACAGATTGAATTATTTAATTTGTTTTATTGATAGCATCTGTATTGTGCGTTTTTCCATAAACTTAGATGCCCTCAAAAGTGGCTTGGAATGCTAGAAATGGAATACATTCTAGGGTGGCCTCTAGTGTTTCACTCCCACACATACAGGTGAATCCAGAAGGGCGCTTGAGTTAAGATGTGTGGAAACTGCGAGGTGAGCTTGATGACGTTTCCTAAAAGCTGCCAGTTGAAACCTCAGTGGCTTGTAAAGACCGTCAGTGTTCCATCCACACTATGTCCTTCTCCAACGTGGCACCCTTCCGATGTTTTGGACTAGAACTCCTATCAACCCTGATCATTGGCCATGTTGGCTAGGGCTGATGGGAAAAGTAGTCTCAAACATCTGGAGGCCACCAAGTTGAGGAAGGCTGATCCACTTCTAGAGGCAAGTGGGCTTTGGTTGGAAGTGGCAACAGCTGTGGGAGGTATCACTAGCCACACCCTCTGTAGAAGGAAGGATGATGCTATAACTCGGGCCCTGTGCAACTTGGGAGACAGCCTGGGCACAGTAATCCACACCTTGGTGACCTCCAGATTAGATTACAGCAATTACGCTAGCATCATTCCAGAGTCATCCCAGAAACGGGGGGGGGGGGTAATCTTGGCTTAGCTTTACTCAGAGCACATGCTCAGCCCTGGAATTTGTTTTCAGTACCAGAACTGAGCTTGCAGTCCTTCTATTCCGAGTTCTTTCCTAACCTTATTTCCCCCCACAACAGAGGAAAAAAGTGCCTTTCTGTTGTTGCTATTGTTAAACAATTAGGACTCTGAAACCCTGCTGAAATAGTGACCTGTTTTGCACGTAATGAGAAGCCACCATGGGTGAATTTCTCCATGGGGCTTCTTGTTTCAGCAGCCGCCATTTTGAATATTGGAGCCACTCCACAGCATCCATAGCTTGCTGTTATGTGCAAACCCAGCGAGGGTAGGTTGTTGGGGTGGTTGAGAAGCCACCCAGAACACATGGCCTGTTTTAAGGGTTGTGGGTGGCTTGTTAACCATCCCAACAACCCACACTTGCTAGGTTCACCAGTAACAAAATATGATGTGCCCCTGCCACAGCTCGAATAGTCAAAATGGCGGTAGCACCCGTAACAAGAAGCCCCACAGGGAAATCCACCCATGGTGGCCTTTCAATACGTGCAAACCTGCCCACTGCAAATCGCCCAGGGCTCTACAAGTTCATCTATATTATATTTAGTATGACTACAGCAACCTTCCCCAACCTGGTGTCCTCCAGATTTGTGTTGGACTCTAATTTCCATCATCCCCAACCATTCCCGCATTCTCACACTTCAATCAGCAGAGGGGAAGTATGCATTTGGGTGCACACATAATGTGTATCCAAGTGAACACTCCTCCTGTAACAACAGCAGCTCACAACTGGGAACAGAAATGAGCTTTGAGGTGGAACTCAGAGAACCTCGATGAAACTGAGCTTTGCTGAATCTCCCATTCCTAAGGACAGCATCCTCTGTCACAACTGAGGGTGGCAGTCTAGTTTAGAAGGCACAGGGCAGGTTGCATGGGCCACACAGCTCTGTCCACCAACCCCTTGCCATTGCTCTGTGCCTCCTCCAGCATCTGCCACCTGAGATGGCTGCCTACCTCTACCTAATGGAAGGGCCAGCCCTGCTCTAAGGCATTGTGGGGAAATTTAAATGACAGCCCACACCCACCTGGCTCTGCTGCTGCCTGCCACTGCTGTCAGGTAAGTCCACCAGGGGCTACTGACTGAGAATGGGGCCCATCAGAGAGCCCTTTGCCCAGTGCCCCCTCAAACATGGAGCCAGCCTTTTGGAGAGCTCTGAGCCACCTACAGCAATCCACTGCATTTATATGCTGGATACAGAGCATTTTTATCATGGTGCATGAAGTGCTCTGTCCATCCTCTCCCAGCCCACTCATTCACCTGTATGGAATGCTGTGCAGTTCCTGGTTGCCTATGGCCACCAGGCTAGTGCTTAAATACAAGGCTGTGCTATATCTTCTTATCAATTTAAAAGGTTACCTGGTGGCTTACTCTATAGTGCTGGTGCTCTTTTAAACTGATAGCAGGCTTAGCAGCAATTCTATTAGCAGGCTTTCCTTTTCCTTTTAGGCTTGACAAACTGGCAGATCCAGAGTCACCTTCTATGCCAAACCTGTTCTTTCAGGTTAATTCAGATATAAAACTTCAGCCTGGTATAAACCACAGCCTTAGTAGCAGCTACAGTTGCACTTGGAGCCACAAGTGGGTGGACCAGGACATGAGGCAATTGTGTTCCAATGGCCAGATTTTATTTTTGCTTGCAGTTTTACTTCCAATGTCTAAATCTAGCTTCTCCAATGTGCTGCCCTCCAGATGCTTTGGACTGCAAGTCCCCAAATTCCCAACCATTAGGCATGCTGGCAGGTATTGATGGGAGTCAAAAGTCCACAACATCTTAAGGGCACTAGGTCAGGAAAAGCTATCTTAGACTAATGGGGGCCACCTTGAGGTCTACTGCAAATCACCCTGATCTGCCAGCAGACCTCAATCTCGCTTCTGCCTGCTCCTAGGATAGACGACCCTAAAAAAAAAAAAAGAGAGAGAGAGAGAGAGAGAGAGAGAGAGAAAGAGAGCACGCACAAGCAGAGCAGGCAGAAGGTGAGAGAAATACAGCTCTGGAAAACCTTGAAAAGAAGGGTATGCTTCCTTCTGAAGCATCTCTCTTTAAATTAGAGGTTTCCAACTCTAATGCTCCAGCTGGGAGCCAGTATCAACTAAGGCTGCTTTTTCCCTGCATCAAATTCTCCTCCACTGTGCTTTGCACTGGGGTGACAAAAGACCCGAGGGCTTGCTTTTCAAGGCGATGGCAATTCAGCTCCTTCTGCACCAGGCAGCTGTGCTCACACCTGCAAATTAGGGCCTTGCCCCCACTGTGGAAGACGCTGACATCAAGGACAAGAGAAGCCCCATTTTCAGGGCATGTTGGCTTCAGTCTGTGTGTTATTTAATAGTTGTTTCAAATTGGAGTTACTTAATAACAGGTGCGGGTGTTCCTAAGTGGAGGAATAATTGGTGCACCTTGGGATCTCTGTCAAAGTGACTTTAAAACACGTTTATCAGATCAACAGTTTGGGTTTGGTTCCTGTCTTGATTTCTTTTCTTTTTACTCTGTGTAATTTCTGACTGCCTGTGTCAATTTCTTTTTTAACTTGTGCAATTTCAAACCTATATTTCTAAATATAGTGAAATAGTTTTAGAAACCTATTTTTAGAAAACCTAATTTTAGAAAAAATTTATATGTTTCCTATATTTTTATTTTATATATATATATTAACTATAGCTTATATATATATAAGATATATACTGTAAGATATATATTTTAAGATATAAAGATATATTGATATCTTATCAATATTGATAAGGGTTAAACTGGGGTTGAAATATATTGATTATCTTATATTTTAATATATGAGATAAATTGTTTATATTTATTTTCCTTATATTTTTTCCCATTTTCTAAAAAATAGGTTTCAAAGTGACTTTAAGATGCATTTATCTGATCAACAGTTTTGGTTTGGTTCCTGTGTCAATTTCTTTTTACCCTGTGCCAGTTTCTTTTTTAACTTGTTCAATTTCAAACCTGTATTTCTACCTTGCACAATTTCTATCCTTCCTTCCTTCCTTTTTTTTTTACCTTGTGAAATTTCTGATCCTGCTAGTGGGTGGAAGGTCTCCAGTATACCATAGCACCATCTGAAACTCCGCATCCCCACCCCACCCTCCATCAGCCAAATACCATTTCTCCTTGTTGCATTTTAATCAAAGAGCACAACAGAAGTACCTTTCTTGCAGATTCTTGTATCTAGAACCATAAATAGCTCTTGTAAGTGTTAGCACGGTGAAGGAATGTGCTCCCTAACATGGATTTTTTTTTTTTTTTTAAGAACAGTCAAATAAATCTGGGGATAATTCACCCAGCAAATTTTAATGCAGTAAAGCTATCATTGGTTGGTATATCAGTTTCTACTGGTCTAAGGAATACCCAATACTTTTGCATAGTTCTAAATGTTCAAAGCACTTTGCATCCATTATTTAGTTAGAATTGCTACAACAACCCTGTGAGGTAAGTCTGTGTTATCTTCCACATTGCGGATTGGGGGACTGAGGCTGAAAGAAAGTGGCTTGCCTAAGGTTCAATCCCTGGAATCTTCAGGTAGGGCTGGGAAAGACCCTTGCCTGAAACCCTGGAGAGCCTCTGCCAATCAGAGTACACAATACTGAGGTAGGTGGACCAAAGTTCTGACTTAATATAAGAAAGCTTCCTATGTCAGCCTTCCCCAAACTGCAATTCCCATCATTCTAAGCCATCTTGGGAGTTGTAGTCCAGCCGAGTGCCTTCCAGATGTTTGGGATGAAAACTTCCAGCATTCCTGACCATTTGCCATACTGGCTGGGGATGATGGGTGTTGTAGTCCAATACATCTGGATGGCGTGAGGTTGGCAAAGGTGATCCCATGTTACAGTGACCTAGTGAGTTCATGACAGAGGCAAGATTCAAACCAGGGACTTCGTATTTCGTAGCTCGCTCCAAGACTGCTGTCTTACATATAGGAAACTGAGGCTGAAAAGTGGTGACTTTCTTAGAGCCACCCAGTTCTACCTGACAACTGCAAGCAACAAGAAGACTGTTATTGCTTCCACATTAGCCCCTTTTCTCTAGATGGAAATTTCCAACCTTTGTTTGCCCACTTCCTCAGAGAAACTGGAAGACACACAATTGAAATGCATTCAGCCTTTCAGCTTCTTTTCTTTTCTTCTTTCAGGAACTGGATGTGATTATTCAAGCGGAACCCCTGATTTTGGAGTCCTCTATCATGTCAAAGGTAAGCTTTGTTCAGCGTGGCTTTTCAGAGGCTAACCACCACTGCTGCCATCCTCACTGGTCCTTATTGATTTTGGCTAAAAGACAGCCTTCCCCAACCTGGGGCCCTCCAGATGTTGTGGACTTCAGCTTCCATCAGCCCCAGCCAGCATGGCCAATGGTCAGGAATTCTGGGAGTTGTAGTTCAAACCGGTGGCTCCCAGATGTTTTGGACTACAACTCCCAGGATTCTTGACCATTGGCCATGCTGGCTGGGGCTGATGGGAGTTGTAGTCCAACATAGCTGGAGGGCGCCAGGTTGGGAAAGACCGGGGTAAAATTTCTGGCATGAACAACTCAGCCATATTTACAACCAAGCTCTTGAGCCACTTTCTAATATCACTTTTCCCTTGTGGTGTTGGCTATTCCTATGCAGTAACTTTTGTAGAGGAAAGAGGTGCTGAATCTGAACTCGTGGCACACTTCAGTGTCTCCTATAAACAGCCATGGCTGCATTCATACAACTGATGCTGTGCTGCTATCTAGGCATTGCAGTGTAAGACACAACCAGAATTGTGCAAAACATCCTTTGTGTAGCTGAGTGTTGGTACCTCGGTCATTACAAGCCTCTGCTTGAGATAAGCGGACCGCACTGGAAAATATCTGTGGGTCTTTGTAACATTCCAGCCTGTGAGGATTTACTTCGTTGGCAGCATGTTTAATTTCCAAATAGATGTCTTTAAAAATTACAGTTCCCTTTTCTGGTCCTCTGTGGCCACGATCTAAATACACTTATCTGGGAATAAGGCTAGATTAATCTATCCTTATTTAATCCTTTATTTAAAGACTAATCTATCTTCCCACACTTGCATTTTTTAAATCTCAAGTTCTTGTCATCCTGATTATGAAGAAATTTGTGAATTTTGGAAAATTCTTATCAAAAACTAATTAATTTTGACCCATCCCTCCCTTGGAGTAAATCTCATTGAATTTAACTTAATCCCACAAAGAATCTAGAAGCAGAAGCCCCGGTAAAGGTGCAGCCTGAAAGACTGGTGTACAGAAGCAGAAGCCCAAAGGATTGTGCTGTAACTAGGTGGCTAGAATAGCCCCAAAGTCAAGACTTTCACATTTATTTTCTTTTTCTTCCTGGAAGATGTGAAAGACACCCAGCATGTTCTGGGATATCCTACAGGAATTTGTGTGGGTGGGGAGGAGATACTAGTTGTAATCTGCCAAGATATGAATGCCAAGTTTCAAGAGCAACTGCTATAAATGCATGGGATTACATCACTATGAATTTAAACCACCTAGTAATTTTCAGTGGCTTAGCTTGAGTGGGCTGGGCAGTCCAAAGTCAACTGTGGGCTTTGACTGCACTAAGCTTTTACTATGGCTTAGTTCCAATTTGACATGCACATGATTCATACATGTGACCTCTATTAATTTCCCTGAAAATATCTGATACTACATATATGTATATCAAGAGCTTCTCTGGTAACCAATTTAAAGGGGTGAAGTTTCCTATTGTGGTATAAGCCACTATTTTAGAAAAAGAAAACGCGAGGGTTGAACAGAACTTGGACATTGGACCGTTTCCTGTAAGATGGTGTTAGAACTCTTAAAATTAACTTACCATTAATTTATTTACAGTAACTACATTTTAGGATTCCTCACTTCATCTGACTTTTTAGAAAAACCAGATACCATATAGTTTCCAAAAATTAATAAAAGCATGTCACCTAATTTTTGTAAAAAAATCAGCCTACAATCTTCCTTCTATATTTTTTGTTTGTTTACAGTCATGTCACACCATTTTTCAAATGCCTAACCTGCATTTAAGGTACCTAAATGAATCAATTATTTTTCTTTAAGCAGTACATTAAAATCCATTCAAATAAACATCCAGACTAACCAGGGCCTGAGTATACACCCAATGTAAAACAACTGAATCATAAGTGGACATCCTAGTTTCAGTCATGATTCAGTATTTAAAGCCACAGATTCATGAATGGCCCATAATCCTTTGCTTGTAATAGAGGAAGTGCACAAAGCATTCTGTTCTTGCTCTAGACTCTAAGCGTGAAGCAACCAAACCACTTCTTGACTGTTAACAGTACATGAAAGGCAGGAGGAGGGGCAACTAATGTTAAAAAATTCCTGCATTAGCTAAACTTCAATGGAAGAGTAATTATCCCTGGATAAATGCTGATGCTACACTGGTTTGGAATGCTTATGCCTGATTCTACCTCCTCATTAATGCAAACTTCTTATTACCATATGTTGCAACCTGTTTGCATTAAGAACTCCACATCTAGGCCCCCTTATATCATAGTGGGTTACGAGTGTACAGGATGTGCAGGTTTGCATCATTAATAACTTCGTGGGAAGCAAAACCTACGTTGCATTTGGTATCTTTCCCTTTAGCAAATAAATAAGGGTGGGGACTTTCCCAAATCCAATCTGTCCTCTTTCTCCTGCTCACCTACCTAGATGGAATTTTCTCGGGCCAGTGTCTCACCTGAGCCTCTCCCCGTTTTTAGTCTGAACATGGTTAGGCAAATCTTGCGAGAGACACTGAGGCAAATAGATTTCCCCTTACTAATCTGGCTTTCCAGGAATGTTTATTCCAGGAATAAACTTCAGCAGGCTGTGCTAATACATAATTGTGATTTCTAAATTTGATTCAACAAATTTAAGATACTGTGCTCAAGGTCTTACTCCTTTTACTTGGGCATAGGGTGGCCATTTGTTCTCTTTTAGAGAGGACGAGCAAAGGGCTAGATGCGCCTGATCTCGTCTGACCTTGGAAGCTAAGCAGGGTCAGCCCTGGTTAGTACTTGGATGGCAGACCGCCTGGGAATCAGGCTTCCTGCACGGAGCAGGGGGTTGGACTCGATGGTCTTGTAGGCCACTTCCAACCCTATGACTGTCCTCCATTTGAAGGGCTGCCCTGTCCAATTCCAGTTTAAAGATAAAGAACCATAAGATGAGAGATCAGGGGCCTTGAAGTTGCCCTGGGCAGCAGACTGAGCAGGCATACAGATCACCTGGTTACAGTCTTCCCCACTGTGGTGAGATGTATTATATTTCTGTTGAAATTATAGTAATTTATATGTATCCTCTTGTGACCTCTTTTTGATTATGCATTTCCTCTTGAGGGGGGCAATTCTTAAGGGTTGTCCTACTTGGACAACAGAGAAGGGCCCTTAGGAATAGGGTAAAGTGGTTCCCTCCTGTTGTTGCAAAAACACAAAATGGGAGTACTGACTTTGATGGCTGAGCTGCAAATCCCTCTGGCATATCAGAACTCCCAACCAAACACCATGTGTGGCAAGAGGGCTCTGGTCCGATTCTTCTACTTTGCAGCACCCTTGTAATCAGTCTCTTATTTTTGGACCGCCACCCCCCCCCCCCGCAAAATTGTGTGTGTGTGTTTACTCTATTGGGTCACAAGCGTACCAGATACCTGGATGCATGGTGGAGGAATCTGATTACTACTTGGTGAAGGCTGAACTGCACCATGTCATGGTCCAGTCGTTGGTCTCCTATGTTTCCTCCGTGGTTGTTCCATCTTTTCTCAGAACTCCGAGAATCCAACTGAAGAAAATGAACAAACGCAACAGAGCATTGGTGGAGGCAGTGCTATTTTCACAGATGTAGAGAGTCTTTATGCTACTGTTCTGTCTCCCCGCCCAAACACACACACACATGCATACCCAAAGAGGTGTGGTTTTGATTTGTGCAGAGAACCTATCCCCACTTCATTCAGCACACCTTCACTATTCCATCTGGTGCCATGTTATCTCCTTGTTTATTTGCTTCTTTCAGGTGGATCGTTTAATGGCACCAAACACCTTCTCATTATATCTGTTTTTAACAAATATGAAAATAATCCAGCAGTAGCACTTAAGTACAAAGTGCATTATAGTATTAATTATAAAAAGTGACTTAATCCCATTCCCTTTCTGGTTGCTGCCACTTTAGGAATGTGATTCCCCCACACACACACTTTTCAGATTTGCCCCAAAATCCTTCCTAAGATTATTTTTTTGTTCTTACAAGCTCTGGAAGTATTTGCAAAATTGCAGTATGAATGAGACATGGATGCTTCGGCAAATTGGAGCTACCCTGCCCAGAGAGCTGTGGCATGCCCACTAAAGGTGTGTGTGTGTGTGTGTGTGTGCGCGCGCGCGCATCTCTGTGAAAATGTGTTGTGTTCTTCTTGAGCACATCTCCACCAAGATTAATTTCTGTGTTGCTGGAAACAGAATTGTTTCTTCATAACAGTGGGTTTTACAAAAATAGGAATTGCAAATTCTAATGTTGAAAGCAGTTACCCAATAAAGAGCTTTGGGTCTGTGCAGGGACGGGAAACACACAGGAAACGCCCCTTGACTGGGGTCAAGGTGAAAGGCACACCCCTGGGCAGGGCTAGCGTACCCGCGGTCAATGTGGGGGTTGGGGCACGCAGCAACTGTACCACGGAGAACCCAACTTAAGGAAAAGAATTGGACTTTAAGCAGTTGCAGGAAATCTGGTCTTTCCGCAATAAGCTCCAGAGTGGCTGCTGGATGGCCATAGCGTCATGTACCCCTAACGACCTTCAAATGCAGCCAGCTCAGAGTAAATCACTCATGGAGACACCCCCCTGGTTAAAGCAGATGTGTGATGTGGCAACATCTCATACAGCGTTTCTCCACCTCTACTCCATTTCATTGACTTTAACCAAATCTTCCTGGGAAATGACAGGAGTAGATGCAGCTCGTGTGCGTGTGTGTGTGTACGTGTGTGTACACATGCACACACACGCATGCTGGATCAGCTTCCGCTCTGATCCAGCAAGGCAAATTTCTCATGGTCTTATGGATGTCAGTTTGGCAGCTGAGTTGCTTTTGTTGCCACCTGCAAAAAAGTTAAGCAAAACTCTGCCAAGTTCTCTCAACTTTCCTTTGATTCTTCTAACTAGAAGGAACACTGTGGCTTAAATCTTTTGAAATGTATCAGAAATCTTCCCCCTGGCAAAATCCTCAAGCAGCTGGTTCAGCTCAGGGGAGACTCGAACAAAGATTGCACATTTGAGAGACTGAGGGTGTAGAGTGATGGGAAAGTTGGCAGGGGATCCCTCTCATTCGCGTTACCCACCCAGGCATGGGTTGGTTATAACCTATTTCTGACTCAGGGTTTTACGATGCTTTTGCATCTCTGGATTTCTCATCAGGTGTGGATGTGTGATTAAATGTAGCCTGTCCTTGCTGTGGAAGCATCTGTGGCTCAGACATGAAGCACATGCTATTTACTTACTGTACTTTTAAACCACCCAATAGCCAACGTTTTCTGGACGGTGTACAATACATTAAAAAACATGAAATCCAAACATAAAAAACAAAGCAGCACAGAATAAAACCAAGATAAAACCAGCAGCAAAGAACAAAACTATTCTAGCATATAAAACCAAATTAAAATCAGCAGCAGAATAAAGTGCTAAAAACAGATCTTAAAATGCCTGGGAGAATAAAAATGATCTTCACCTGGCATTGGAAAGACCATAACGTAGGTGCCAGGTGAGCCTCTGTGGGGAGAGCATTTCACAAACAGAGTGCCACCACTGAAAAGGCTCTCTCTTGCGAAGTCATCTACCTTGCCTCATTTGGAACCCAGAACAGGGCCTCAGATAAAGGTCTTAATGTCCAAATAGGTAAATATGGGAGGTCCCGGGATCAATCCCTGGCATCTCCTGTTATCAGGGTCCTGGGTGGTATGGTTGGAAAAGACCACTGCAGCTGCCAGTTTGGATGACATGACACGCTTCAGTTAATTTTTTTAAAAAGTGGAAGCACAAGCTTCTGAACTCCTCACAGCTGTACCAGAGGAGGAAAAGGGAGGGGAGAACATGCAAGCTCAGGTGGAGGGTAGGTTCGTTCCTGTCACAACAAACCATGGTTTATCATGACTTAATAAGCCAGGGTATGCACAAGCTTCCCATTTAACACAAATGAGCTTTCTGCACATGCACAGAACCCCTTCACGCCTTCTTTTATATGAGCAGGGAGACAAGCCAGGAAGTCACAGTTAACCATGGTTTAAAGTTGGCTTCCAAATCGTGACTTGTTTGGAAGTCTTTAACCATAGTTTCCTGGTTCGGACATAACAAGAAGGGATGGTTAACTGTGGCTTCCTGGCTTGTCTCCCTGCTCATGTAAAGGAAGGCGTGAAGGGGTTCTGTGCATGTGCTGAAAGCTCATGTGTACCTTGGTTTATTAAGACAGAATTTAATTGGCTGAATGCAGGTGCTATCTTGTAAATAGTGTTGAGAGTTTCTTCACTAATGGATGATAAGAGAGCACAACAATTTGCTCTTTTCTTTTCTTTTTCAAAGGGAACTTGTGATTCATATTCCCCCCTCTCACTATACATGTGAATATGAGTAATCTATGTGGCTACCTCAACTACTTAGCCACCGGTTGTGACCAGAATGGGAACTTGAGAGAATATCTAACACAGATTTTTAAAAAAGTAAAAATTGCCAAACCTCCAATGTTATTAAAAAAAAAAAAAAAAAACTAGATTTTTTTTTTTTTTTTTTTAAAGACAAATGATCGTGAATGTAATGGTTCTAATTCTTCCTGTGCTGGTAGAACCAGGGCAGCTCTACCTAATTAGAAAGATTACTTTGAGTGAAATTTAAATATCATGTTTTGGAGATCATTTATTTTCCTCATGATTCTTGTGGGCTGGAAAATTCAACTTTCTTCAAGCCTTGTTTTTTGAGCTGAATCATTCTTGCAGCACTGTGAAAATCTGTTCCTCTATTTAGAAGAACCAATTTTAACTATGGACATTTAAATGTCTCCCAAGTCAGCTTTTTACATAGGCAGGCACAACAGCCCTTGTGCAAATGTTGACACTCATGCAAACAGCAAGTCTCTGTCAACATTTTGGGGTTTTCTTACTTTTCTCCCCCACCCCCTTGCCTTTTTTTTTTTTTTTTTTGAGTTGGGGGGGGTTGCATTTCTTCTTCCTTGGTGATGCAGAAGTGGCCACCCTAACTGTAAGCTGTTGAAATGAACCAGCTAACCCAAATGCAAGTAAAAAAATACAGGAAAATGAGTACTTCAGAAAGGGAATGCTTTGTCAAACACTGTGCATGCCAACATGGATATAAGATCAGCTCTTTGTTCATTTGTGAGCTTATGTCAAAATAAGTAGCTACTACTGGGGTTTAGCCATTTTTCTTTCTTCCTGGAAACCAGCATTTCCCTCCAGAATCCTGGGAAAAATAAAATGGCAGCCACCAAGAGGTGCTCTGTTGCCATTGGAGAAGACAAGGCCCTCTGTCTCCAAACGAGTGAATGGGATGACAGAAATGAACCCCATTCGTTACTCCTGATACTTATTTTGTAGTGAATGACCATCAAACCAAGTGAGCCCCATTTGGTTCCATTTTTTTTCACTCATTACAGGATGAACACACACATATCTTGACCTATTTATTGCTGGGGAAGGCAACCTGGTGCTTTTGGATCCCAGCTCTCATAAGCACCATCCAGCATGGCCAATAGTTGGGGATTATGGGAGCTGTCAGCCAAAATATCTGGTGGGGGCCCTGGTTGCCTACCAGCCTGATCTGTTGCAATGACTCAAGTGGCCAATGAGCCCCTATTAGAAATAGGAAGTTTATAGTCAGAGGGGAAGAACGAGTCCAAAAGCATGAGAGCATTTTGCATCGTAGCCTTAGGCGCTGCTGTTTTGTTGCAGCTAATTTGTATGTCGCCTTTTGACCATGGTGCTGAAGGCACAGGGTCTCCAGATGGTCTCCCATCCAAACTCTGTCTCCAGGTCCAGACTTGCTTAGCTTCAGCAAGGTGGCCGCATTTAGGGTGGTCCTCTTTTACAGAGGGCCATCTTTTATTTGAAGGGCTGTCCTATCCAAGTCTGCTTGAAAGATAAAGAACCATAAGAAAGGGAGAACAGGGACCCTTTTCACTTAGCAGCTGGACAGCAGACTGCACAGGCAGGTGTATAGGTCACTATTGCCCAGTATTCGCCTTCCCCACTATTGTGAGATGTAGCCTATTTCTGTTTAAATAATAATAATGGTTCCTAAATTTGCATTTGCACACATAAATTAGCATATGCACATTGTATGCAAAATCTGTGTCCTTTTTGGGAGCAGGGCATAAATGGCCACCCTAACTGCGCTATGCACCTTCAGACCACTTGGAAGCTTCAGAACTGGCCCATCTCCATATGGGCTACTTAATATAGGAACAGCCAAAACATGTCATTCACTACTTGAGTTTCTTGCTTCTCCCTTGTGTCCTGTAGGAATCATCAACCTCCCTTATGCTGAGATTGAGGAACCCTTTGAAGCTTGGTACAACCTTACTGGAAACAAGAGTCGCATTGAGTACTACCGTGGTAAGAAATTGGTGCGCGAGAGCGGGAAGGGTGTGTGTGTGTGCAGGCAGGTGCAACGCTGAGCAAATCAGATTTCTATGTGCTCGTGCAAATGGCACCTCTGCATATTTGCTTATTTTGCATAATTTGTCCCCCTTTGAGCCAAGGGGCATGGAAGCCCCGCCCTGACTGTTTGCAATCCTTTGTGCCCCTTCGCTCCCCAAGATTTGCTGGATGTTGCTCTCACATGTTCTGGCTTCTGTCTTCAGCAGCCTTTGCCCAATCTGGTGCCCTGCAGATGTGTTGGACTTCAATGCCCATCATTCCCAGCCAGCATGATGGGTGTTGCAGTCCAACACATCTGAAGGGCACCAGGTTGGGGAAAGGCTGCTCTTAAGGGTTACAAACATTGTCTTTAACCCACCCTTCTTAAAACAGAGAAGCAAAGTTGAGATTATCAGGCTTAATGAATACCCATTTCTGTATTTATGTAATGCAATCGCATAATATAAGCTGTCACAGAATCTACTCAGCCTTGCATGCTTGCAGGAGGACTGCTAGCTAGTCTGAGCTATGGAGCTTTTACTAGTCATTGGCTGGGTTTGCACATAATGAGAAGCCACCGGGGGTGATTTTCCCTGTGGGTTTCTATTTGTGGTGCTGGCTGCCATTTTGAAAATTCAAGGTGTGGTAGGGGGCGTACCATAGCTTGTCGTTATGTGTGAACCCGGCCAGGGTGGGTTGTTGGGGTAGTTAACAAGCCACCTGCAACCCTAAAACAGGCCATGGGTTCTGCGGGGCTCATTAGCCACCCCAACAACCCACCCTGGCCGGGTTTGCACGTAACAACAAGCTACAGTGTGCCCCCACTGTGGCTTGAATTTTCATAATGGTGGCTGGCACCATGACAAGAAACCCCATGGGGAAAATCACCCATGGTGGCTTCTCATTACATGTAAACCAGGTCTCTGTCTCTCTGTCTGTCTGTCTGTCTGTCTCTCTCTCTCTCTCTCTCTGCTTCTGTTAACCTTTATTTCATTTATTTTCCACAATAAAACCTAACATAGTGTGAATGGGTTTCCCAGGTGCCCTCCAATCCAGGCACAGACCAGACCTATTCCACCTTAGCTTTTTCAAGGTTTCTGCATCCTGAGCCTTCAGGTCACAGCATTTGATCCTGCAAAGCCCTCCTAGTCCTATTAATAGGTGCATTTAGATATGAACCTAAGTAGTTGCCTCTAATATTCTTGTACTATAAATGAACTTCCCACAGTAGCCTCTAAATAGAGTTTATATGCCGAGACTGTAAGTCTTAAACTTAATCAAATGGGCTGAATCCTCAACTAATGGGGTGGGAGACATATTTAATTCGGGAGGCAACAATGAAATGTTATGCTTTTGTTTGTTTTTTGAAGCCTTGATATTATTAAACATAGTTTTTCCTTTTAACAATGAGTGGCTGATTTTCTTCACTAAACTGTAAGTTCTTATGCTTCCTTCAAGACTTCAAACTTGCTCTTATGATTTAGCAATCTGCAAATTCATTTACATTTTATTTTAATTTACACTTTTAAATTAATTTAAATTTTAACTGAAAATAGCACATAATCACTGGATAGTCCTCATTTATATGAGCCCTGCTGAAATATGAGCACAGAGTAGCCTGTGGACATTCTTTTTTGGGATTGCCCATGTCACGTCTCTGCTCTTCCAAATTAATTATGTACCTACTGTACATAATTTATTTAAAATACTTTCTATCTTGCCTTTTCACATAAGAACATAAGAAGAGCCCTGCTGGATCAAACCAAGTGTCCGTCTGGTCCAGCATTCTGTTCACACAGTGGCCAACCAGCTGTCGACCAGGAACCCACAAGCAGGGCATGAGCTCAACAGCACCCTCCCACCCATGTTCCCCAGCAACTGGTGTACATAGGCTCACTGCCTCTGGTATTGGAGGTAGCACACAGCCATCAAGACTAGTAGCCATTGATAGCCTTTTCCTCCAGAAATTTGTCCAACCTCCTTTAAAAGCCATCCAAATTGGTGGCCATCACTTCATCCTGTGGTAGCGAGTTCCACAGTTTAACTCTGCACTGTGTGAAGAAGGGCTTCCTTTTCTCTGCCCTGAATCTCCCACCAATCAGCTTCATAGGATGACCCTGGGTTCTAGTATTTTGAGAGAGGGAGAAAAATGTCTCCCTATCCACATTCTCCACACCATGCATAATTTTGTACACCTCTATCATGTCTCCCCTTACCCTTCTTTTTTCCAAGCTAAACAATCCCAGCTGTGGTAACCTTCTCTCATAGGGGAGATGCTCCAGCCCCTTGATAATTTTAGTTGCGCTTTTCTGCACATCTGTGCCCAACGTGGCTCACAGTAAAAAGTTAATATTTTTTATTTTATTTATGACATTTGTATGCTTCCCCATAATGTAACATTTTCTGGGCAGCTTACAATAAACAAACATAAATTTGTCTCCAGCACCCCGGCCTCTGAGGTGATCTATTAACATCAATTTTAATTCATCCGCTGACTTTCCCTCATAAGGGAGATTTTAAACTCGTACATTTATCTAGGAGTCCTTCTTTTCTCATGCTTAAATACTCCGTTTCCCTCAAGAGTTTTCTTCACCCAAACGATGTTACTACTTGGGTTTTCTTGAGATAGGTTTAAGGATCGCTGTTTGTTTTCCTTAGGGCACTCTTTCTTCCTTGTCAACTCCTGTGACTAAAAATGTCTCTATCACTTTATTATTCTGTGGTTTATGAGGAAATAAAGCCTCTTTATTTTGGATCCCACCGAAAATGTGACTTAATAAAACCTTTTTTTTTTCTTCTTATCCCAATGCGGCCATCACTTGTGGATCTTCAGCAACCTCATATGGGGTGAAATCCTTTGGGGATAATTTAGGAGGTCTGGTTTCCGCCTCAATTCTCCTTTTATCCTTCCTCAACATTTTCTCTTTTTCCAATTTAATCCTTTCTAATTCCACCTCTCTGTCTCTTTTTGTTTTAATTGTTCCAACTCAATTTCTCTTTGGTGTTTTAATTTCTCCAATTCAAAATAAAACTTAAAACCATAACGTCAAAATCAGCATTAAATATGGCAACAAAACACAACTTGCAGCACCCCAAAATTAAATAGAGTTTAAATCTGAGAGTTAAAGTAAAAAACAAGTCGCTGTTATTATCATCATGGTAATCAACGCAAAATAAATTTGGTCTACAATAAAAGAAAACCCTGATGCAGTAAAAGATCATCCGTAAAAGTGTTGGTGAATGAGAGTCTGGGGTTTAGCTCAGGGGTAGAATACATGCTTTGCATGCCGAAGATCTTAGGTTTAATTCCCACAGGGACAAACCGCTGTTTTTCCCATCTCTGCTGGGAAAGGCTCCTCTCTGGAACCCTGGAGAGCTGCTGCCAGTCTGTGTATAGACAATACTGAGATAGATGGATGGATAATCTGACTTCGGCATAAGGCAGCTTCTAATACCTAAAAGCAGAACCAAAGGCCTCAGGCAAATCCCTCTGCGGAAGGTGTTTCAGGCATGGGGTGTCATTGCAGGAAATGCTCTGACCCATTTGCCATCTGCCTATCCTCTGAAGCTGGAAGCCCTCTGAGCAGGACCTCTTACGATCTAAGCCAGGGGTGTTGAGCCTCAGGCCCGTGAGCCAACTCCAGCCCACCTGGAATCCAGATCTGGCCCTCCAGGGTTCCCCAGATGGCCACGCCCCCTTCCTCTGAAACCAGCCCTTTCCCCTGACTGCTGGTGGCTTCCTGGCTTGTGCATGTTTTTTCCCCATGCTAAAAATGCCTCTCCTAAGGCTTAGTTACTGGCAGTAACCACCTTAAGCTAAAGTAGGCCAGTCTTTTTGGCATTTTGGCTCCACCTCTTTTGCCTTTAGCCCCGACAACCACTGGAATGCAGCCCTCAGAGCTTCTCCGAAATGAAATTTGGCCCTTGAGCTAAAAGAGGTTTGACAACCCCTGATCTAAGCAAACGGAAGCTGTTCCATGTTTGAAAGCCCTAAGCATGGAGAGGACATGGGAACTCATGATTAGGCCTCACCGACTCCACCCTGGCCTCCCTGTGTTGATGGGGAAGGCCTGAAGAGAGGCTATAACCGCTTTGGGCCAAAAGCAGATACAGTACTCCATGCAGTCAGGAACTTGGGGGCGGGGGGTCGTTGTTGGAGAAATTTGGGGGAGGGATGGCTTACCATGACATACAAGGCAACAGAGGGTTGCAGTCAATCACAATGTGTCCCCCCCCACACACAAAATATGAGATATTTCTCCAAAGCCCCAAATATCACCCCCCAAAAATTAGGGGACAATTTTATCACCACCCCCTTTGAAATATCCCAAAAAATTGCCTGGGCTGAATATTTAGGTCCAGCACTAATTTGCCTGTCTAGGCCATCTTGGGAGTTTCAGGACAGATAAAAGGAAGGACTTCTCCATGCAGCACGAAGTTAAACTATGGAATTCACTTCCACAAGATGTAGTGATGGCCACCGCTTTGGAGGACGTTAAAAGGGGATTGGACAAATTCACGGAGGAGAAGGCTATCAATGGCTACTAGTCCTGATCGCTCTGTGCAACCTCCAGGATCAGAGGCAGTGAGCCTCTGTACACCAGTAGCTGGGGAACATGCGTGGGAGGGTGCTGTTGCACTTGTATCCTGCTTGTGGATTTCCTGTGGGCAGCTGGTTGGCCATTGTGTGAACAGAATGCTGGACTAGATGGACTCTTGGACTGACTCAGCAGGGCTCTTGTTATGCCAGTATTGTTTACTCCTACTAGCAGCAACTCTCCTGCAGAGTCTTCCCCATCACCTGCTAACTGATCCTTTTAACAGGAGATGGCGGGGATGGAACCTGGGACCTTCTACACACAAAACAGGTGCCCTACCATTGAGATCTGGTCCTCTCCCCTTGAATTCTCGCACTGATGTGTTTCCTTGCCCTTGTGCAGGCCAGGTGGTGACCTTGCAGCTGGGATGCGTGAAACCGTATGGCACCATGTTCAAGATAACACCGGCGACCACGGAAAAGGTGGTGAACACTGAGAAGTGTTTTCAGCTGAACGGCACCAAACACAAACACATAAAGCCACAAAGGGTCTTTCCCGACTTGACAGGCTTCAAGGTAAGCTGTGACTGCACACCAGCTGAAGAGAAGAAAGGGGCAGCATCATTGCTGGAGTTGGACCTGGAAAGCCTGTTCTGGAGTTGCCGTGTGGCCTTTGGGAAAAGGCGCTCCCTATTATCCAGTGGGGGCTGGGGGCTCCGATGTCAGTGGGGTAGTGAATCCAGGTTTCAGTCAGAACCAGTCAGACCTCTAAGGGAGCCCTCCAAGGTGCTTCACTATACCCCCTAACTCTGTACTTTGGATAGCTCCTTTAGAGTTCTGCCTAGTTCTGACTGAAACCCGGAGCGGTTCACTGCCACACTGACATGGGAGCCACCAGCCTCCTCTGCTCTTATCCTTAGCTGCTCCTTGGTAAATGTGATCTCCCTTACAGGGTGCTCCTTTGTCCAGACAAAATAAAATTCAGGTTATAAAACATTTTGGCAATGGAAAGTGCGGCATACATGGAAATATACAGAACGGCTTGTGCACAGCCAAGGCCTGTTGAAGCCAAACTTAATGAAGTTCATCAGAGTTTTCATCAAGTTTTTCCCTGGGGTGAAAATGTAGCTGGGAAGGGGGGTGATTTGGGGGGGGGGAACAGCCTGAGGGGGAAGGGTTGAGCATCCTTTCTCCTTCCACCATTCCTCTGGTCAAATGTGCACCCTCCCACTGCTGTTTTTCATACGTGGGGAGGGGAGGGGTGGAATGGATAAGCATTTGCCAGCATATGTTATGAGTAACACCTACTTTGATCCTTAGTGACGCAAACACTGCATATCTCTTGCTTTCATCTCTCTCTCTGGAATGACACGTCAGACAGCTCCTCTTCCCTCTTCTTGTGTAGCACCATCCTTGTCAGATAGTTATAGGCACATCAGTGCAATTTTTATCTCCTTTTTTCTGTGCCGTTTATGCCATGGCACAGTAAGATTTCTTGAGTAACTTCAGACCAACATCATCTTTGTTTTGGCTTGTATGTTCCTGTAACCCCCATGTCATTGGGGGGGGGGCATATCCTTCTACTACAGGAATCCCCAAACTTTTTGGACCTGTGGGCACATTTGGGAATTTGAGAACATGCTGTGGGCACCACCACAAAATGCCTAATCAGTGGATCACCACTTTGGCATCTACCTTTAGCATCTATGGATTTTAGGCTGCATCTCATTCAGCAAAGACTTTTGCTTTGCGTCTGCTGGACACCGCAATTTCTCATTAATAAGGAATTGCTTAATTCAGCTAATTCTGGGTGGTGCAATACAGCGAAGTCTTCTTTTAAATATATGTTTTGGCAATGTCCAGTAGTTACTTAATTTTGTGGGGAGGTTATTACCTACACTGAGCTACTGCCCTATACAGAGCGTGTAACAGAAGTGGGAAAAGGTTCTTTTTTTATCTTCGTGTTAGAGAATTCAGCAAGCAGGGAGGCCAATGTGGAACTCTAGGCCAGGGGTAGGGAACTGTTTCACCCCCGGGGGCCAGATTACATTCCAGCTCAGCTCTTGGGGGCCAGAGGATGTCAGGGGTGGGCCTTGCCCAAAGTCTTCCCCCTTGTTGTCATCCCTGTCTCTGCATGGAGAAATTCTCTATGCAGAGACAGGCAAGAGTGATCACTCTTGTCTGTCTCTGCACAGAGGAACTCTGTGCAGAGAGAGGCAGGAACCCCTCTGTGTGTGGATAGTCTGACCTATTGGCAGCATTGGCTGGCAGGCTGGAGGTTTCCTGTCTTTGCTCTAGACCCTCATCACCTCAGAATATACCTCTCGAAACATTAGGCAGACAGGCTAGTAGAGCTCAACTACAAGCTGCATGCACTGGATTACCTGGGACAGTTCTTCTGTCCGGTAGATGGCAGCTGGCTAGCTGGCTGGAAGCTTCTGTTCCATGTGCAAATATACAAGCAGAGCATTAGGAAACTCAGACATTCCTATGGGGAAGAACATAAGAAGAGCCATGCTGGATCAGACCAAGGGTCCGTCTGGTCCAGCATTCTGTTCACACAGTGGCCAACCAGCTGTTGACCAGGAACCCACAAGAAGGACATGCATGCAACAGCACCCTCCTGCCCATGTTCCCCAGCAACTGGTGTACCGCCTCTGGTACTGGAGGGAGCATATAGCCATCAGGACTAGTAGCCATTGATAGCCTTCTCTTCCAAGTATTTATCTAACCCCCTTTTAAAGCCATCCAAATTGGTGGCCATCACTACATCGTGTGGTAGGAAATCCCATAGTTTAACTATGATATATGAAGAAGATTTTCCTTTATCTGTTCTGAATCTCCCACCAATCAGCTTCATGGGATGACCCCACTGGGTTTTAGTATTGTGAGAGAGGGAGAAAAATGTCTCCCTATCCACATTCTCCACACCATGCATAATTTTATACACCTCTATCGTGTCTCCCCTTATCTTCTTTTTTTCCCAATTCGGCTCTCTCTCTCTCTCTCTCTGATAAACACTCCTCTGATAAATGCCCCCTTCCTTCCTCTGGACGAACGTTGCCTTCCCCAAGCTGTGATGGGTGCCTCATTTAAAATGCAGAGGTTCCCCACCTATTCTACTGTAATTTGCTCTATGTGGGGCTGCCTTTAAAGATGGCTCGGAATCTTCGACTGTTGCAGAATACAGATGTCTGGATATTGGGGAGGGCTGAGTGGTCAGCTCATAAAACACCAAGACTGCATCAGCTGCACTGGCTGCCAGTGCGTTTTCTAGCCCAATTTAAAGTGCTGGTTTTAACCTTTAAACCCTGAACTGGTTTGGGCCCAAGTTACTTGAAGGACTGCATTCTCCCGTACCAGCCTGCCCACACTCTGAGGTCATCAGCAGAGGTCCTTCTCACCTGTTCACCGGCAAGGGTAGTTAGGCTGGTGAGCACAAGGGGGAGGACTTTTTCGGTGGGGCCCCCGCACCCCTGGAATAGGCTTCCATCAACAGTTCATCAGGCCTCTTCTTCGCAGGTCTTCTGGAAAGCTGTGAAGAATCACTTGCTTTCACTGGCCTTTCCGTAGTCTGTCGGCTGCAGATTTTATTGGTGTTATCTCTTTTTTAGCCTTTTTATTGATTGATTTTCTAACTCATTTGTTTGGCATAGTTCTGTATTGTTTTAATCTTATGTACCAGTTTCAGAGGGCTCTACCCCCAAAGGCAGCCTGAAAATCATTTTTAGTAAATAAATAAAACTGAAGGAAACAGTCTCCTATCCATGAGCTCCCACTAAGGCCAGCTTGCAGGAAAAGGTGCCCTGGTTGTTGCTTCTTGTCTCACTGGTTGTCGTTTCTGGGGCAATTTAAAATGCTGATTTTAAATGTTTAAGTCCTTAAACAGTTTGGGGCTAGGTTGTTTGAAGGGCTGCCTGCTCTCAAATGAACCTGCCTGGGTCTTAAGATTGTCCTCAGAGGCCCTGCTCTCTCTCTCTCTCTCTCTCTCTCTCTCTCTCTCTCTCTCCCACCAGTAAGCTCTGTTAGTTGATGAGATTATATGGAAAGGGGTTCCCCGAAGGTAGAAGGTTCAGCAATCACTGATTTTTACCATAAAAATAAATGTGCCAGTTTGGGGGAGGAACCAAAATTCAGTGGTTGAGCTTATCCTTGGCATGTAGAATGTCCCAGGTTCATCTCCAGCTAAAAAAAGAAAGAGGGATTAGGTAGCAAGTGATGGGGAAGGACCTCTTGTTTGCCAGTTGGAGATGACCAGCCTTCCCCAACCTGGTGCTCTCTAGATGTTTTGGACATCAACATCAGTCCCAGCCAGCATGGCCAGTGGTTGGGAATGCTGAGAGTTGTGGTCCAAAACTTCTGGAGGGCACCAGGTTGGGGAAGGCTGGAGAAGCCAATGGCAAATGAGATAGGCAAAGAGTCTGGCCTGTTTATAAGGCAACCTCCTCTTTTCATGTCCACTGTTTCCACTCCAGCACATAAGGGAAGAATACTACAAAGGCCAATACTGCAGCGTATGGCAGAACATTTCCTCCTGGGGCCACAAGAAGAACATCTACACCATGTGGGTGACCAACACCAGCTGTGGCGTCTCGCCTGTGCACTACGAGATGAGGGGCTTCAACAATTTGCTGGGATCCCACTACGACAAGTATGAAATCGATTACACCGAGTTCTCCAATAGCTTTCCATCTTCCGTCTTTGTCCTGAGGCCTAATGGTGAGTAAGACCCTTATTGGATCGCACCCTTAACTCCGCATAATTCTGGGTTGGGAAGCATTGTTGAGCCTCTCCCTTGTACCTACACAATGACCCTGCAGGGCAGTCTAACCTGACAGTATGTGGCCTCAGGCAGGGCGCCGAGCTTCATGGCGGAGCTGAGACTGGAGCCATGTCTCCATCCAAGTCGACATCATTGAAAAGGGGAGGGCCGTACCTCAGTGGTCGAGCACATGCTTTGCGTGCCAAAGGTCCCAGGTTCAATCCCAATTTAAACATATCAGGGAGCAGGTGGTAGGAAAGGGCTCTGATGGAGACCTGCTGGTAGTCAGAGGGTAGTATCCAATGTTAGTCCTACTTAGAGTAGACCCATTGAAATGAATGGGACTTCAGTTAGTCATGACTAACTTAAATCCTATTCATTTCAATGGGTCTACTCTAAGTAGGACTAACATTGGATACTACCCAGAGTGGGCAATACTATGCTAGATGGGCAATGTATCAGCTTCCTATATTCTCACCATACATGCTTTCCAAGTAAGGAACAGAACTAGGCCCTATACCCTAAGAGCCATTTCACACATAGTAATCACGGCCGTTACATGAGTGTTCTCCAGAGCAAGTGAATCAAATGTAAAGAGAAGATCTAGGTCAGCCTTCCTCTACCTGATGTCCTCCAGATGTGTTGGATGGTAACTTCCTTTGTTGGAAGGTAACTTCCAGCAGGGGAACATGTCTTGGATGGAACATGTCTTGGATGGTAACTTCCTCCATTGGAAGTTAACATCCTCTGTTACATGAATGTTCTCCAGAGCAAGTGCATCAAATGTGAAGGGAAGATCTAGGTCAGCCTTCCTCTACCTGATGTCCTCCAGATGTCTTGGATGGTAATTTCCAGCATTCCCAGCCAGCCATTGGACATGCTTACTGGAAATTATGGAAGTCGCGGTCTGACACATCTGGAGGGCACCAGAAAGGGGAAGGCTGATCTGTGTTCTTAAACATGCAGGACAGATGCACTCGGGGGGCCAAGAACTAACAGGCTCTGTATCACAAAATTTGGCAAAATGCCCCTTCTGTGACAGTCAACATCTAGTCCAAGCCACCGCCTTCAGACAGGGTTTTCTGCCCCAAATCATTTCTAGCAGACATTCATCGAAAAGCATCAACAGCACAGGCTGGGCTTCAGTGGAGCCTGGTGGCTCCAATGTCAGTGGGGCAGTGAATCTTCTCTGGGTTTCAGTCAGAACCAGTCAAAACTTTAAAGGAGCTCTCCAAGGTGCACCTTAGATAGCTCCTTTAGAGTTCTGATGAAACCTGGAGCGGATTCACCGCCCCACTGGCATCGGAGCCACCAGGTTCCATTGCTGAGCTTATTCCTTTGGCGAATTGTTATAGTGGTTGCGATGTTCTTCCTCCGTGTCTTTAGCGAAATCCACCCTCCTGTAGCTGAAACATCTTGATCCTTGGCCAGTTGTCTGTGGATAGGGTGATCCGTTAATGCCACATACATGCTCTTTTCTGATCACCCCTCTTATTTTATTTAGAGTATTGAGTTGCTTCTTCCGCCAGTGCACCCAAACCGATATACAAGCATAAAACCCCCTGCATAATAAAAATAAACAGTAAAAATACTGAAAACATTACTCAAGTAATAAAAACCAGCAGCAGCAGCAGAGTTGATTACCCTTTCTGAAAGCCTCGAATATATCACGTGAAATATACAATATGGTTTTGAACATATGTTTTTATTATAAGATGTAAATATATGCAAGATAATATTTTTAAGTGGAGGAACAAACCCTGTTTGTTTGAATGGGTAAATGGGTTTGACAGAGTGAAGATGCTTTCAGGACACACATTAACCTTTTTGTCACGTTCCCTTGGCCCCCACCTTCCTCATGCACACACACAAGAAGAGAGGCTTCAGTCTCACGCCTTTAATTCACTATCAACAGGGTCATTACAGATGCAAATCACCCAAGACTCTCAGGCTGCAAAGGAATAACAGCAGGGGATCCAAATGGGAGCTACGATGTTGCCAGCAGTTGAATAGGGACTAGAATAACTTAGGGAGGGAAACCTCTGCCTTCCAGTGATGCTCCCCTACGTCGACCTTCACGCATTGCCAACCGGGTCGACCATCTGAGCTCCGCCTCTTAACTTTTCCCGCTTCGCCCTGTGCCGCAGTCTAGCATCCCTCAGGTCATGCCTCGCGCTTTCCTCCTCCTCCTCCTGGATTCTCGGGGGGGGGGGCTTCAGGCTCAGCCATGTGGGTGTTAGCCTCCTGAGAAGCACACCTATCCATATCTGAACTTGCTCGGGAAGATGCCTCCTCCGGTCCTGGCTGGTCCCCTTCTGAATCTGAACTGCTAACTATCTCCATACACCCGGAATCAATCCTGACACTTCTGTCGGTACAAGCAGCAATTCTTTATTCACTCCTGTGTTGTTTTTAAAGTGACGGATTTTCCCGAGGAAGGGTTTTAGCTCAAAGGCCCCAAAGTGACAATTGAAAGGTCCATTGAAATCAGGGGTAAAGGGTAAGCATGGTTGGGCGTGTGCTGAGGTACCCATTGAGGGTGTCTTGCCCAAGAGCCCTAAAAACCTGGAGCTGGCACTAATTGAAATCCATGAATTTACACTTGTTTAACCCTGTGCTGGATTATGGCCAAAGCACCTTGGGAAACCTGTTTTTCAGAAACTTTGACAGGAAAGGAGACTGCACACAGCTTTAAGCCACCAGATTTTCATTAAGCCACCAGATTTTCATTAAGCCACCAGATTTTCATCCTGCCTACTCACTGTTTCCATATAGAGTAACTGCCTCTCTGCTTTTGGCTGCTTTTTAAGCTTCTTATGCCTCTTCTTGTTTATGTAGGAATATTCTCTATTCACAACTGCAGCTTTCCTCTGAATTTAAAATGAGAGTTGAGTGAAACTGTCTTCTTGAAATTCTCCACCCTATTATGGGCAGCAAAATTGGGGATACCATTTTGCCAAATATTCTCCAGGGGAGGGGGAGAAATTCTTCAACGGTTTCCTAGGGGCTAGGCAGCGGCAGGGTCCCCCCCCCCCCTACGGTCTTCTGGTACTGCTGCAAGCAGGGGAAACTGTATTGGCAACCTGGCCACTGTTTTGCATCCCACACAATGCCCCAGACCTTGCATTGTTCTATGGCTTTATGGGGTGTGGGGAAATGGCAGCCACCACAAAAAAAGCAGAAAATATATTTGAAGAATATTCTGCAAAAATGCCCTCTTTTTTTTCTTTTTTTCCTGGGGAAGGGGTGAAAAAGAAGATTGTCAGAAAAATCTGTTCTGAAAAATTCTGGTGCAGTTCTAATTCAAACACTTACAGATGTGGTTTTGATGCAAAAGTTGAAACCAAGGCCCCTCCCTCTCTTCCTTCTCACATTTTACATGCCAACAAGAGATCACACCATTGGCTTTGACAGCCAAGTAGAACTAGCATAGATATTATACAATGTGATTGGGACATCTTTTCATGGGTTGTGCCGAAAGGCCCCAAGGCACAACCTCCACACCCTGCATGGTTCTCTTGCTTAAGTTCACCTGGAAGTATCTTGTATTTTATGTTTTATGAACCTTTGCCCTGCCCTGTGGCCTACTAAGATACTGCGTTTTGAAACCTGTATAAAAGTCAAGTCAGAATGGCATCAAGAGTAAGCATGGTTGGGCACTTGCCAAGGGCCCACACTCCAGCAGGGGACCGCTTGCAAGAGTCCCCTGGACTTGCTGCTCCTCTTCACCATTGCAACTTGCTTGTTCACCTGCCTCTTGCTCTGGCCCAGACAACGGCGGTGGTGAGATGGAGGAGCAGAAAATGCCATTGCCTGTTTGCTTACTGGCTCTCTACCTCTCTCAGCAGTGATGAGAAAGGATGAGGAGCAATAGCAGCTGGTGAGAATGGCATTGAGAAGGTAGACTCACTGAGGGAGGGGGCCCATTGAGAGTGCCTTGCCCAAGGGCCCTCAAAAACCTGGAGCCAGCACTGAATCAGAATATGTAAAATTCAGATATTTTATGCAAGGTACGGAAAGGCTACCTGCACCTAAAGGTGTATCCACATGGGGTGACTATCAGGGGTTCAGATGCATTGAATCAGCATATCAAATCCCCATAACTGGGTGATTTCCATGCCACTAGTCCCCATGATACCCCTGCGAAATCATAGGGTGAGCGAGAGTAGCATGGTCTGTGCTGCCGAACTTGCACACAACACTGTATACGTCTTACCTCCTTAGTTAGGGGGAGATGGAAGGGCTCAAACAGCGCATCACGCACATATTGTGGAACATAAGAATTGGCATTGTCCAGGGATTGATTCTGGGATGTTTTGCATGCCAAACAAGTACTCTACCGCTGAGCTAGGATCCTTCCCAAAATGCAGGTAATAATTGACTCCTGACCCATTTAGATGAGGAAAAAACACTTCTGGTGGGGGCAGTTCTCCAAATCCCCCTTAGAAGCTTCCTCCCCACTCCCATTGAGGGTTCAAATATGCTTGTGTTTAAAGCCCTACACGACTGAAAAGCTGCTTGGGGGAGGGGGGCCAGGGAAGCAGAGCAATGGGCTGAATGAAAGCGGAAGCAATTTTTCCTGATCTCCAAAGGCATTGGACTACCATTACATGAACTCGCATGTCAGCTGGTGTTTGGCCCTAGCATAATACGGTCTTGGGGAAAACAGTCTGAAGACGTATATCTTTTCCAATGGAGGACACACTACAGTCCTGTCAGAAACTGCAGTTAATGTTAACTGCCTCAGGAAGCTCCTTCCTGTGTGGCGGTTTTAAAACTGTGTGTGCTTAAGTGCTGTGTGTTACATTATTAGCACGATTGACGCATTCACATGGCACGAAACACACTTAGCATGACTGACGCATTCACATGGTATGCAACAAAATGTATGAGGTGAGCTGTGAAGTCAACAGCCAAGCCGCAAACCTAGCAGCTTCTTCCGTGTGTTTTTTGTTCAACTCCAGACCTAAGCCTGGTGAGACCTGCTGAATCCAGAGAAGGTGGTGGAGTGGACCACAGTGTTATGTTTAGGAGGTTTTCAGAATATTTCAGAGAAGCGTGGGTGGGGAGGGGAGAAGGAGAGAATCAAGCAGCTCTAATGCACCTAAAGGTTAGGACAGTAGGCATCAAATGAATGCTCCTGGGAAGGGCATTTCATAGTTAGAAGGCCGCTACGGAGAAGGCATTATCCCTAGTAGCCAACCAACTAACTTCTGAAGCTGGGGGCATCTGGAGCAGATCCTCAGTTGATGCTCCTCCTGAACAGTACCAGAGGCAGTGAGCCTTTGTACACCGGTTTCTGGGGAACATGGGTGGGAGGGTGCTGTTACACTCATGCCCTTCTTGTGGGTTCCTGGTCGACAGCTGGTTGGCCACTGTGTGAACAGAATGCTGGACTAGATGGACCCTTGGTCTGATCCAGCATGGCTCTTCCTATGGTCTAATAAGCTGATTCAGGAGGGAGAAGGAAGTCCAAGGCCAGCCCAAGACATTTTGCCACCTGAGTCAAAGAACAAGATGGCGCCCTCCTTCACATTCTTGGTACAAAAGCCAACCAGACTTGTTAGTTGAACCTTATTTCATCACTGCTGATGGAATAGCATCCCCCACGGTATCTGAGGGCATCAGGCAAGCTTAGGAGGGTGTAGGTAGTCCATGTGGCACACACTACCCTATCCTCAGACTTATCTGTGGCTCTGGATTGGACTCGATAGTGTTATATGCCCCTTTCCAACCCTACTATTCTATGATTCTCCCTGCCTCCTAGCATCTGCTGCCTGAGGCAGCTGCCTCACTCTGCCTAATGGTTGGGCTGGCACTGATGGTTCCATGGTCCCACGCTGTTCATCTAAACTTCTGGCAGCCTTTCCCGACCTAGTACCTTTGGGACTTCAGCTCCCAGGATTGCTGACCATTGACCATGCTGGCAGGGGTGGATGGGATTTGAAGTCTAAACCATCCAGAGGGCGCCAGGTTAGTGAAAATTTGAAGAGCCTGTGTGCGTGCTGACATCTGCCTGTGTGTGTTTTTCTGCCTAGAAACGAGGATATGTGATGCATTGCCAGGTGACTCTGCAGAACACTACATCATGGCCAACCCCATGGAAGATTTTGTCGGGGGGCAGGAGGACCGGGCCCACCAGCTGTTCCACCATTACAGGAAACGGTTTGGGAAGACCTATGACACGGAGCGTGAGATGGAACACAGGAAGCACACTTTCACCCACAACATGAGGTGTGGGGGCTTACAGGGCAGGGAGAGGCAGAGAGGTGGGGGGGTGGCTGAAACAACAGAGGAGAAAAGAGATGGAGAATCATCAAGAGGCATTTAAGCAGCCTCGGTTTGCTTGGACAGAATCTCATCCTCCAACCTAGACGTCTTTTTCCAAAATGCCCAGTGTGTGGAACTGATGATGGTTGCTGGGGGGAAAGGAAGGGTGTACTCAGCACTTGCTTGGATGCACTCTTTTGTCTTCTTTATTATTTCAAATGTACCAACCAGGGCTCAGCCCTGCCATTTTAATGCAGGGTTTGAGGGCTGCTTGTTGTTGTTGTTCAGTCGTTCAATCGTGTCCATCTCTTCGTGACCCCATGGACCGTAGCACGCCAGGCCTTCCTGTCCTGCGCTCTCTCCCGGAGCATGCTCAAGTCCATATTCATTGCATCAGTGGTGCTATCTAGCCATCTCATCCTCTGCCGTCCCCTTCTCCTTTTGCCTTCAGTCTTTCCCAGCATCAGGGTCTTTTCGAGGGCTGCACCTTCACTTAAATTAAGGCTTAGGTGTTTTTGTGCTTTACATGAAGCTGTAGCCGCTCTGCTGGGCTACTTTATTTATTTGAAGTAAGACTCAGATCCTCAGAATAAAAAGCTCCCAGAGTGGCTTACAAATAATCAGTAAAATAAGACAGTCCTGGCTTACAGTCTCAAAGAACACAACACATGAGGAAAAAGGAGGGGGGAGGGAAGAGGAGGAAAAAATTAAGTCTTTCAGCAGGGCTGATGGAATGGCCCCATTTCCTCCTTGCAGAACAACTTGTTGGAATGGCTGGTGGTGGTGATCCCTGTGTCTCCAGCTAAGTTTTGGCACTGTGCTTCACAGCAACCTACGTCTATACGCTGCCCTTCGGTAGCAAGTATTGGGTTTACCATCGGGAATTTACAGCATAAGCATAGAAGCACAATAAAACATTCACTGAAACAGCGGAATAAGATCTGCATAGAACCAAGTATTAACATTGGTACTGAATGTTAATACTTTCGGCATCAGATGCCAAAAGCCTCCATAACAAAAGACAATCGCACAGGCCCCAGGCAAGCCGTAGAGCCTTTGGGTTGCACAGATGCAGTGTCACCACAGAGGAGGCTCTTTCTCTCCCATTGCTACCCACCTTACTTCACCTGGCAGGGGCGCCTGAGGTTGCTTCACTGGGTTTTTGCAGACCAGGGACATAAATCAGCAGAATGTATCTTGAAAGGGAAAGAATGCCTTTCTTGCTCTGATATCTGTCATCTTGCCCTGCTCCCATAATCCCTTGTGACTGAGAAATCTTTGAGCGTAAGAAAGTTGGGCGAGGGCTGAAAGGCAGAGCTGACCGTTGCCCAACTGTTTCTCCGATAATGGCCTTCCTTCTCGCTCCCCCACCCCCCAGGTTTGTCCACTCCAAGAACCGGGCCAACCTCTCCTTCAAGATGGCCCTGAACCACTTGGCTGACCTCACCCAGGAGGAAATGGCCGTGATGAGGGGGAAGCTGAAGAGCACAGCGCCCAACAATGGGCTGCCTTTCCTCGAGGAGATGTACACAGGACTCATCCTGCCAGAGAGCTTGGATTGGCGACTCTATGGTAAGTGGCATTGGGAGGCAATCCCATTGAAGCAAGGGTGCTGTTAGGGCAGGGCTACAGGAATAGGTTGGGGTTGGGGGCTGGGTTGCCCTCCTGGTCCCCACTGATGTCCTCTGGACCCATCCAGCACCCCATGGGCCCAGTGGAGGCTGGTGGGTCCAATGTCACTGGGGCAGAGGATCTGCTCCAGGTTTCAGTCAGAACCAGTCAGAATTCTAAAGGAGCTATCCAAGGTGCGAAGAGGAGCTGGGGGAAATAGCAAAGCACCTTGGAGAGCTCCTTTAGAGTTCTGACTGGTTCTGACTGAAACCCAGAGCGGATTCACCACCCTGCTGACATCTGAGCCACACGCCCCCCCCCACACACACACACTGAGTGGGTCACAGAGAGCAGCCACTCTTCCCAACACTGGCTGAGTCCCCACCAGCCACATAATTTCTGTTATCTCCAATCCCAGAGGGGAGATATCAGCGGTGAATCCTTCCGGGGTGCTGATTCCTCCAAGGGGCAGGACTTTGAGACCAGCCCCAACCCCCAGGAAGCTCTGCGGGCTTCTGCCCCCCTGATTAGGGGGTGGGATAGTCACTCCTCCTTTTTCTTCTTCTTTTTTGAGACTACCTGTGATCTCCTCGTCAGATCGCCTCTACTTCTGGCCAACTCACTAATCCTCCAAGCTCAAGCCATTGAGATCTAAGTCAGAGGAGAGGCAGGAGATGGCAACGGAAGTTCCTGATGCTTTTCCTTTTCGCCTAAAAGTAGCTCTAGGAACTTTGCACTTTGATTGAAGTGATGGCACCAGGAGAGGGGGGCATTCATTATCCCGCCTCCCCACCACCACTGTTTTTCTTATTATACATACAGGAACCTTGACATTTGTCCCTGCAGACACCACCTCCCCCAGCACTGGTGCTCCAACCAGATTTCAACCCAGCCTCCCTCCCTGTGGAAAAAATGAGCAACTGAGCAACGGTGCTAAAATAGACAGATTCATCCATCCCTACGTGGTAGCGATAATGCGAGTGTCCCACCCGTTTCTCTTTGCTCTCCAGGTGCGGTGACTCCGGTCAAGGACCAGGCTGTGTGTGGTTCCTGCTGGAGTTTTTCTACCACCGGATCCCTGGAAGGAGCGTTCTTCCTCAAGGTGAGAGCTTGTCTGTCCTTCTCCAACCTGGTGCCCTCCAGATGTGTTGGACCACAACTCCCATAATTCCCAGCCAGTATGGCCATTATCTTTGTGTAATGAAACAGAAGTAAAATAACATATAATATTAAAGAATCAGGATGTGAGTGTAATGAACATAAGAGAGATGCTTCAGAACAGCCATCCCCAATACAGCGTCCTCCAGATATTTTGGACTACAACTCCCATCATCCCCAACTGTTGGCCATCCTGGCTGGACATTATGAGAGTTGTGATCCAACACATCTGGAGGGCACCAACTTGGGGAAGGCTATCTCTTAAAGGGGAATTTAATGGAGAAAAATGACAGTTTGAATTTCAGTGGTAAACTGCAGCTTTTCCTGGTTGTGCTAGCTGGTTTGCACTAGCACAAGGTCATTAGTACTGGCTTTGGGATGCCACTGGATATGACCCTACACTTTTAATAATCATTAAAACCACATGACCTGGAAGCATGTTTCCTGGTGCTGCTAGTTTCATACTGCCTGTCGAAATAGGTGGTGGTTTTCTGCCCTGGCCAGGATGGACTGCTAATCCATCATGTTCTGCATGCGTGGGTTCATATCCCACCTTCATTGGCATTGTTTTGGGAATCATAGAATAGTAGGGTTGGAAGGGGCCTATAAGACCATCAAGTCCACCCCCTTGCTCAATGCAGGAATCCAAGGCAAAGCATCCCTGACAGATGGCTGTCCAGCTTCGCCTTGAACGCCTCCAGTGTGGGAGAGCCCACCACCTCCCTAGGGAATTGGTTCCATTGTCGTATTGCTGTAAAGGTCGGGAATTTTTTCCTGATGTTCAGCCAGAATCTGGCTTCCTGTCACTTGAGCCCATTATTCCATGTCCTGCATTCCGGGATGATTGAGAAGAGATCACAGAATCATAGAATAGTAGGGTTGGAAGGAGCCTACAAGGCCATGGAGTCCAACCCCCTGCTCAGTGCAGGAATCCAAGTCAGAGCATCCCTGACAGATAGCTGTCCAGCCTCGTCTTGAAGGCCTCCAGTGTGGGAGAGCCCACCACCTCCCTAGGTCATTGGTTCCATTGTCGTATTGCTCTAACGGGAGCAATATGACAATGTCGTATTGCTCTACCGCTGAACTATGGGAGGAGCCATAGTTCAGTGGTGGAGCACCTGCTTTGCATACAGAAAGTCCCAGGTTCAGTCCCCGGCATCTCCGTAGGGCTAGACAGGAAACCTACCTGAAACCTTGGGGAGCTGCTGTCAGTCGTTGCTGCCAGTAGTGGGCTAGGTGGGCCAGTGTTCTGACTCGGTATAAGGCGGCTTCCGCTGTTCCTATGCTGGGCAGCCAAGCCTCATGTTCGCTTTGCTCCTGTTCCCCAGACTGGGCAGCTCATCCCGCTCTCTCAGCAAATCCTCATTGACTGCTCTTGGGGCTTTGGGAACTATGCCTGTGATGGTGGTGAGGAGTGGCAGGCATTCGAGTGGGTCCTGAAACATGGCGGCATTGCCAGCACGGAGTCCTATGGACCATACAAAGGCCAGGTGAGTAGCCGGAACATATCTATTGGGGTATCTGGTGCCACCAGGCAATAGTGCACATGAAAGGAGGGCCAACGTGGGTCAAGATCCACTCTAAAAGGGGAGGAAAAGTTAGCTCTGCATCAGCAGCTGTGTTGGGACTTAGGCAAGGGCAGGGGTCCCCAACCTTTCTGATTTGGTGGCACATTTGGAATGTTGAGAGAGTGTTGTGAGGGCTCTCACAAAATGGCTGCCATGGGCATCTTGCTCCTTCATAGAATGGCTGCCATGGTGGGCATGGCTTGTCATAAAGCACTCATTTCCCAGAAGGCCCACTGCTGAGACTAAACGAAAAGTAACTTGCACAAGGACTTAAGTGTAAAGCAGAGGTGAGGGGGCGGGGAGTTGAGCTCCATGACACAAGACCACTCTTCTGAACCCAGATAAAGATGGTGCTGGAGGGCAGGCCTTCATTCTGCAGCGTGCTGGCCTCCCAGATAATTTTTAAAAACGTAAGAAATACACTAAACACCAGGAGGGGCAAGGAATCTGGGGGGTGCCAAGAGAGGTGTCTGTGGGCCCATTGGTGCCATGTTGGAGACCCCAGGATTAAGGCAAGGAGCTGTACTGCTTCATGGTCTGCACTTTGGGGTTTTCTCTGCATGTTTGGTGGCTAACCTGAGGATAGCTTTCCCCATACTTGTGCCCTCCAGATGGTTTTGGGCGACAACTCCCATTATCCCTGTCCATTGGCCCTGGTGGCTAGACTGATGGGAGTTTTAATCCAAAACCTCTGCAGAAGACCAGGTGGGAGAAAGCTGCCTTCAGGTATGCCGGCAGTTCAGCCAGCCCCCCCCCCCCCCGCATTCTGTGGACACCTGCAGGATTGTGCTCCTGGCCCCATCCTCAGCTGCACCTTCGGTGTTGCTGTGTAAGCAGGCCTGCATATGGGTAGATGTGTGCGCGCACGGCTTCTCCGTGCAAGTGTGGACATGGATTAGCCAAGTGTGTAGCTGTCGAGGGTCATGGCAAGTGGGTATAATCCCCCCCCCCCCGGATCATGTTTATTGAGTGCGCATTATTGAGCATCAGTATGAACAGCCCCATTCTGTGTGACAGGCATAGGGATCCTCCGGCCCGCGAGCTGCATTCAGGCCACCCCACCCAGCCCGCAGAGGCCTTGGCCAAGGCCCTGCCCCAAAGCTTCCCCCCCATCAGAGAAGGGGTCAGGGCAGGAGAGGGACTGAACCGTGGTCTCAAGGGACGCTTCTCAAGGCTGTGGCTGAGTCGGCTTCTCTTCTCCCTCGTCTTCCCCGCTTGACGAAAGGGCAAAAAAGCTGGAGCAGGACTCAAGCTGGCACCACAAAGAGGTGAAGTGCCAGCTGAGTCAACTTTGCTCCTCCCTTCCGCGCCAGCGGTGAGCAGAGGGCTAAACCGGTGCACGACTCAGCCAGCACCTTGAGGAGTGGCTCCTCGAGGCGCTGGCTGAGTCCCATCTGTGGGAGGGCATGTGTGCCAGTGGGTATGTGCACATGCTTGTTAGTATCTGTGTGGGCAAGCACATCAGGGCACATGCCAGCCGTGGCCTCACCCACTGCTGACATGTGTCCCTGGACATCCTTGTCTGGAGCCAGTTAAGCCCTCTGGCTGAAATGGGTTCCCCGCCACTGCTAAACATGTGTCAGGCTCGCTTGGGCGTGTGCGGGGTGGTAGGAGTTGACACATGGACAAGGAAAGAGGAGACGGAAATGAATCCTTCAGGTCAACAGATCTTAATGTGCATGCCAGCGGTGGGCAACCTCAGGCTCCGGGCCAAATCTGGCCCTCCGGGTTCCCCAAAAGACCACACCTCCTTTCCCTGACCCCAGCCCTTCCCCCGAAACCACCTACTGGGTAAAATCCAATGTAAATCCTACTTAGACCAGACCAGTTGAAATGGATGGGACTTAAAGTAGTCATGACTAACTTAAGTCCCATTCATTTGGTGGTTTCCCAGCTTTTGTACAGTTTTTGCCCCCTTCTGCTACCAGCAGTAAGAATTTTAAGCTAAAATATGCTGGGTGGTTTAGTATTTTGGCCCCACCCCTTTCACCTTGCCCCCTTTTGCCTTCAACCCTGCCTATCCCTGGAATACGGTCCCTGAGAACTTTCCCAAAATTGAATTTGGCCTTCAAGCTGAAAGAAGTTTCCCACCCTGGAGGAGAAGGCATCACTGGCTACTAGTCCCGATGACTCTATGCTACCTCCAGTATCAGAGGCAGTCTGCCTATGCATGCCCATTGCTGGGGAACATGGGTGGGAGGGTGCTCTTGTACTCATGTCCTGCTTGTGGGCACCACCAGGTTGGGAAAGCAATGGTTTGAGATTGACGCCAGGGGTCTAGGGAGAGGGATGAGTGGCTATCAGCTACACCCAGTATCTCCAGTAGTCCTGATGGCTCTGTGCTACCTCTAGTATCAGAGGCTGTATGCCTGTGTACACCAGTTGCTGGGGAACATGGGCAGAAGGGTGCTGTTGCACTCATGTCCTGCTTGTGGGTTTCCCGTGAGCAGCTGGTTGGCCACTGCGTGAACAGAATGGTGGACTAGATGGACCCTTGGCCTGATCTAGCACGGCTCTTCTGACATTCTTATGCTCTTACCCTTGGCGTTCAATGTGGGGCTTCTAGCCTGGACTAGAGGTAGTAGATTTGTTAGACTCCAGGATGTATATGTAGGAACAAATGTCTCCAAAGAGCATTTAGGAGCTCCCTGGGTGGTGGTGGTGGTGGTGGTGAACGAAATGATGAATGAAATCTTGGAATTTTCCTCTGTACATGATATGCATGGTCTCTCCTTCCTCTCTCTCTGTCAGAATGGCTACTGTCATAGCAACAAGACTCAGCTTGTGGGCAAGCTCTCAGGCTACGTCAACGTCACCGCTGAGAACATTACGGCGCTGAAGGCAGCCATCTACAAACATGGCCCTGTGTCCGTCAGCATCGATGCCTCCCACAGAACCTTCTCCTTCTATTCCAACGGCATTTACTACGAGCCCAAATGCAGTGAGTCCCAGCCTGCCATGTTGGTCTGGGCAACTTTAAATCCAGCCACCTTTCCTGGGATGCTTCTCAAGAGCAGTTGGTACAACGTGTCCTTGATCCCAGGTGGTTCATGAGCTAACCCCCCCATCCAGGCATTGTTGGGGTGAAATCGGAAGCTATTGAAACAAAATACTGATTCCCACTGCAGTGTTTTTTGCAGTATCTGGCTAGACATTGTGAGGAATGCTAGCTTGAAAGAGCTTGGCACTTAGGCTGCAATCCTATATGCATTTAGTTGAGAGTAAGCCCCATTGAATGCTATGAGCTTTACTGTACAGAACGGCACTATTAGAAGCAGGTGTTTCATAGGCAGGTGCTTCAGGCTGTAATCCTGTACCCTTGTACCTGTGAGTGAGGCCCATTGAACACAGTGGGGCTTATTTCCATGCAACATAGACAGGATTCCCCTGTCAGACTGCCTCTTAAGTAGTAAGGTTGCAGCATCACCCACATGGGTCTAAGACAGGGGTGGGCAAAATGCAGCTCTTATGTGCCCCCACCGCAACCTCTGTGCCACTGAATTTGGTGGTGGGAGAAAAACCTGAATCTGGCTTCAGAACAAGCTAAATTTGACCCCCTTGGTGCACCATAGCAGTTTGCTGCCAAAGAATACCCAGTTGGGCTCGTGTGTGTGTGTGTGTGTGTGTGTGTGTGTGTGAGAGAGAGAGAGAGAGAGAGAATTGTGCCACTTTGCAGATGATCTGCATGTTTATGCAGAATAGTGGATTGGCCAAGAGCACAACAGGGTTTTTACTGTTAATCATCATCTGATATATTCCCACCTTCTGGTAAGGGCTACAGAGCCCTTTGCATAACTCATTCATCTTCACAGCTGCATTTTACACAACAGGCACACACTGCCAACCAGTTTCACTGGGGAAAAAACTTAGGCTTCTTAGGCTAAGTCAAAGATCAAAAAACTTGCAAGCTTTCGAGAACTCCAGATCTCTTTCTGGGAGGCGAGGCAGGTTGCCGGTAGATAGTATGGGCATTGGAAGATGACTTGATGTTGTAGCCAGGATGTCTCCATGGGCAGAGTCTTAAGATGATACGGAGGAGGTATCTGCCAGGTAATACCTCTGCCAGGTAATGTGATGGTTTCAGTGCCGCTAGGCCCACTGGGAAGAAGAAAGTCTCAAACAATTATAGAACCTCAGTTTTTGAAAATATTAAATTCAGCTGTTAACTTAAAACTGTCTTCATCTGTGGTGAACCAGACAGGTTCCTTGGTTGGTGGAAACCAGAAGCAGAGATCAACTAGGCAGTCTTTATATGAATGGGGATAAATTTAGATTCTGTGCTAGGCAAACCATACAGTTCCGCTGGATAACCCCGATTTCTGGTATTATGAGAGTGGGTGTCCCCTTCTGATGGAGGCCACTGTGTATGAAGCTTTGAACACGCAACCTTCAGAAATGCAGTGAGGAGGTCTTTCCACTTGGCCCCGTGCCTGTGTGTTCCTTTGCATCATCACACTTGTTAAACCTTCCATCTGTACAAAGTTGACTCTTGTGTTTTCTTTACCCCCTTTTAGAAAACAAGAGGGGTGAATTGGATCATGCGGTTCTCGCTGTTGGCTATGGCGTCCTCCAAGGAGAGCTTTACTGGCTTATCAAGAACTCCTGGTCCACCTACTGGGGCAACGACGGCTACATCCTCATGTCCATGAAAGACAACAACTGCGGAGTAGCTACTGAAGCCACCTTCCCCCTTATGTCATAACCAGACTATACCATGGCAAGCTCCTTTAGGCAATCTCAAAAAGAAGATCCAGTCCCAATTTTTTTTCCAGATATACAGATATCAGCACCCCCCACAACTGCCAAACCTCTCTAACATCTTCATTCATGTACTGGAATCTTAGTCATAGAACTAGAAGAAACTCAGGGAATTGTTTGCTTTTTAATTAAATTGTTATTGTTTTAAGTTGTGTTTATACTAGCACTGTTATCTTGCAAGCTGTTTTGTGAAGGCTTTTTTGCCTTGAAAAGTGGGGTATAAATACTGAAATAAATACAAATACAAACTCCATCCTTCTTACGGGCCACACACTGTTGGAACAGAAATAACCACCCGCTCCTTCAAATATTTTATGAGTCCCAATCCTCATAGAGCTTTCTTCGGAAATTCTGGGGCAGGCACTTCATTGACCAACCTCTCATCTTTCATTACTCTGTTTCCTTAAGCCCTCCAATAGGAATTGAACCAGACATTTTCTAGGGTGCTTTGGTCCCTTCGCCATGAATACCCTGCAGTCTTTACAAAAAACCCTATGAAACCAGGGCCCATTGAACACGGTGGGGCTTACTTCCATGCAACATGGACAGGATTCCCCTGCCAGACTGCCTCTTAAGTAGTAAGGTAGAGTGGATTCCCTAAGCCCCACTCTCTTTCTCTCTCTTGCATACACATGCGCGCCAAGGAACTAACTACACTCGTATTCCAGCCCTTACCTGATAGACTGTCCTCAAACACAGTCACTGAAGGGTGATCTTAAACTTGCTACTGAGACTGAAGTGGTGGGCTCGGAAAAAGATAATGCACAGCAGTTGTGAAAGTGTAGGCAATCAACCCGGGCTTTCACCAAACAGCCCAGCAGCTCCTGGGACTCTGTCCAGATGAGCCAATTAAAATATAAGTGTGTGTATATAGACCCTGTGTTCTTGTCTTCTCTCCTACTCGAGAGGATGGCCAACGTTCAATTGGTCCTCCAGCTGTTGCTGCTGCTTCTAGCCTGTGCCAAGCCAACGACTAGGGGGCAGGTCAGAGCTGCTCTTGAACTGCTAACCTCTCTTGCACTAAGAGATTAAAGATGTGTGTACTGTAGACATCCTTGCAACAAGGATGTCATACTGTGGAATCGCCTCTGAATGACCTGCCTTCTCAAGAGTACATCCTGGCGGAAGGAGAGCATCTGAACGTTTCAAGAACAGGCCTTGATAGGGCATAAGATTGTAAGATGCTTTGAGAGCTTCTTTTAGTTCTCAAAGCAACTTACAGCATAAATAATTTCCAGAGGGGTAGCTGTGTTAAGTCTGTTGCAACAAAAACAACAAAGTCTTGTAGCACCTTAAACACTGATAGATTGATTATGGCAGAAACCCACTTTCTACAGCCTGTATAAATTTGTGTAAATTAAAGCACACATGCATGGGTTTATTAAATAATCAGTGAATTATTTTTCCCCATTTCTTTAAATAGTTATATGCTACTTTTTGACCCAGCTGATGATCTTCCAGGAACAGCTGGGATGGGGGACAGGTTTTCAGCAGGGCTGTGTGTATATTGTTTAGGATTAACTGGGATTTGAACCAGTGCTCACCTGGTTCGTTTGCTACTGCTGGTTCCCCTTCCAGTTCCTGCTACCACCTTCTTGAACTGCTGCCACCGGCACTGCCATATCAATTCCAAACACCAAATATGCTGGATTTAAATAAGTGCAGTGCAGACATGGCTGCATAGTTAAGGACCCCTCTTTCATAGTGTCACAGCTGTGATGCGAGCAGAGGAGTTGCTGTTTTCATGCACCCACATCTTCCAAGCTAAAGGACACGCTAGGCTTGTCCTGCCCAGGGTAGTTAATTTCTAGGAAAAGATGCTGTTCTTCAAGTCTGCCTACAACAAGCAGCACCTGCTGATGCAGAGAGGCACTACCCAGGACTGCCTAATGCAGCCTTTCCTGCCCTCCTGATATGTTGGATAACAACTGCCATCATCCCCAAATAGCACAGCCCATTGGCTATACTGGTTGGGATTGATGGGAGTTGTATTCCCACATATGGAGAGCACACCGCCCTGGGGCTTGTTTTGTAGTTTACTCAGTATTTATCTATTACACATATATCCTGCCTTGTGCCAAAAATGGCTTTCAAGGCACCTAACATCAATAAAACAGACAAAAATGTTTTTATTAAAATATAAAAACAAATCAATTGAAAGCACAGCAGTAAAGGAAACAAACGGCACTCAGCCAATTAAAAACCCCTTCAACAGCAAACCAGCTTAAGTGCCAAAGGACTGCCTGAATAAAAACATCCTTTCCTTTTTTTGGAAGGATGACAAAGAGGGAGTCAACCTAGCTTCCCTTAGCATAGAGTTCCAGATCTGGGAGCAGCCACTGAGAAGGCCCTCTTCATGCATCCCAATCAAGCATGCCTCTGATGCGGGTGGGACTTGATGGGAATTATTTAGCATTGATGCCTCTCGTTAGAAAGGCAGTTAGCAGAGAAAAAAAAAAAAGGCAGAACAGAATGAGTGTTTACCAGTCGCACATTCCCAGAAGGCTATCTTAATAAAAGGAGACCACATCACTCTTCAGTGAAGGAAATAAAACAGCTTTACTCACATATGTTCTTGCATAAAATGCAGGTACAACACCGAGTTTCAAAAAGTTTGTTCAGTCTATTTTGTGTTCCATTACACAGGCAGGCGTGAGAGAGCAAGCACCAGTGCACCCAGCCATGGAGGAGGTCAGAGAGAGAGGGGAGGAGCAAAAAGGAGAAAATCACAGGAAACCACACTGTAGGCTCTAGAGATCCTGAGGCTAGCTGTGGCCTAAATTCCCATGAACTCATTAATTGCAACACTGCCCCCTTCTAGTAACTTGCAGATGAGGTTGTAATATTCCCACCAGGACTGAGAGAAGGGCCACCCCTGAAGATCTTAAAACCTAGGCAGGCTCATATGGGAGAATGCGGTCTCTCAAATTTATTATTTATTTAATCGATTTCTATTCTGCTGAACATACTTTACAGTATCTCTAGGTGGTAAATCTCTGCCTCTAAATAGCCTGGGCCCCAGTCTTATGAGGCTTTCTAGCTTATAACCAGCAGTTTGAATTGTGCCTGGAGCCACACCAGTAGCCAGCAAAGCTGTTGTAGCAAGGGAGTCCCACGCTCCACACTCCCACCCATAACCAGCCCTGGCCAACGGTGTGACTACAGCATTCTGAAGCAGCAGAAGCTTCCAGCCAGTTTTCAGAGGCAGCCCCACATACCGTCTGTTCCGATAGTGCAAATAGGATGTGACTAAGGCATGTATGTATCACTGTAGCTAGATCCAGCCTTTTCAGGAACAGGAGTGAAGGAAACACACTCTGCACATGCTAAAAAGCATTTTATTCATACAGTCAGGGCCAGAAATATTGGAACAAGGATAACTGTTTTGGCAGTTGGCCTCTGTACACCACCACATTGAAGTTTTGAAAGGAAACACACCCAGATGGGAGCGAAATCAGGACTTGCAGCTGTAATTCAAGGGGTTTGACAAAAGTGGGGCACTAACCATTCAGGAAGTGCAGCCAGTGGCATACACGCACACCCATCGTTGGTGGCTCATAAGTGATGGAACAAATGGCTGACAAGCAGCTGCATGGCCAGGTGTGGCCTGTTTCCTGGGCACCCCATGACCAATCAAGCAGATAAAAGGCCTGGAGGTGGTTCTGAGTGTGACATTTGCATTTGGTAGCTGTTCACTGGAACTCCCAACATGAGGTCCAAAGAGGTGTCCATGTGAGTGAAGGAGGCCATCGTTAGGCTGAGGAAACAAAATAAACCCATCATTGAGATAGTAAGTCATTGGGAGTGGTCAATACAACAGTTTGGAACATCCTGAAAAAGAAAGAATTAACTGGCAAGCTCAGCAACAGCAAAAGGCCTGGAAGACCACAGAAGACAACTAAAGTGGATGACCGCAGAATTCTGCTCATGGTGAAGAGGAACACTTTCATAACATCTAGCCAGGTCAAGAACGCTCTTGAGGAGATAGGCATCTCATTGTCAACATCTACAGTCCAGAGACGGCTTTATGAATGTAAATACAGAGGCTTCACAACAAGGTGCAAACCACTGGTAACGCTCAAGAACAGACAGGCCAGATTAGCCTTTGCCAGCAAACACTAAAAAAGCCTGCCCGGTTCTGGAATAAGATTCTTTGGACTGATGAAACCAAGATTAACTTGTACCAGAATGATGGGAAGAGAAAAGTATGGAGAAGAAAAGGAACAGCTCATGATCCAAAGCATATCACATCATCTGTCAAACATGGTGGAGGCAGTGTTATGGCATGGGCATGTATGGCTGCCAGTGGAACCGGGTCACTGGTGTTTATTGATGACCTGACTGCTGATAAAAGCAGCAGGATGAATTCTGAAGTGTATAGGGCTATACTTTCTGCTCAGATTCAGCCGAATGCTGCCAAACTGATAGGACGCTGCTTCATATTGCAGATGGATCATGACCCAAAACATACAGCAAAAGCTACCCAAGAGTTTCTCAAGGCAAAGAAGTGGGATGTTCTTCAATGGCCAAATCAGTCACCTGATCTCAACCCAATAGAGCATGCTTTTCACTTACTGAAGACAAAACTGAAGGCAGAAAGACCCACAAACAAGCGGCAGCTGCAGTAAAGGCCTGACAAAGCATCTCGAGGGAGGAAACTCAGCATTTGGTCATGTTCATGGGTTCCAGACTTCAGGCAGTCATTGACTGTAAAGGATTTTCTTCCAGGTACTGAAGGCGATCCTTACTTTTGAAATGATGCTGGTTTGTTCCATTACTTCTGAGCCACCAACGATGGGTGTGTGTGTGTGCCACTGGCTGTCCTTCCTGAATGGTTAGTGCCCCACTTCTGTGACACCCCTTGAATTACAGCTGAAAGTCCTGACTTCACTCCCATCTGGGTGTGTTTCCTTTCAACTTCAATGTGGTGGTGTACAGAAGTCAACTGCCAAAACAGTTATCCTTGTACCAATATTTCTGGCCCTGACTGTATGTCCAGGGTAAAGCCCTGAAAGTGAAGACAAATTTAGGGTGCAATCCTATGCATGTTTTGATGGGAAAAAAGGCCTACAACTTCCAGCATGCCCCAGCCAGCCAAGCTGGGACTTGTAGGCCTTTTCTCTGTCTAAACATGCATAGGATTGCACCCTTAGCAGCCAAAGCACTAAGCCAGGGGTAGGCAACTTGTGGCCCTCCAGATGTTTGGGCCTAGGGGGAGCTCTGCACCTCAAGTTTATTGTGCGTGCATGGTTGCTCACTCACTGAATTGTGCAGGTCCTTTACATGACGTCGTCATTGTCCAGGCACTATTCCACTATTTCCTCCCACCTATCCCATGTTTTCCTCAAATGGAAAAAATTGGGTATTTTTTCCAGCCCACGGAACAGGAGGGGCATGACCTCCACATCAAATTCTCCCATAGTGGAAGAAACCACTCTGTCTGCCTGCTGTGGGCATTTGTTTTCAGTTGTTGGGGGTGTGGTCTGGATGAGGAAGGCAGGCATGAGGGCAAGAATCGCCTGCTGATTGCGTCTCCTGGCTCTGCGTTTCTCAATCAGAGGGAGAAGAGGGTAAAATGCCTCCCTGCAACAAAAGGAGACACATCTGATCCCCCACCCCACCAAGCTCAGAAGCAACGTCCTCTGTTGTTTCAGGGCACCCTATTAAGTTCAATGGGGCTTACTCGAAGGTTGTAGACTTACAGGGTGATCTTATGTCTGCTCAGAAGTAAGTCCCATTGAGTTCAACGAGGCTTACTCCCAAGTAAGTAAGTGCCCAGGGTTGGAGCCTTGAGAAGCAAGGCACTCCCTCAGTTCAACCCACATAGCTGCTGTGAAAAGAAGCCTTTCCTTATCCCGCAAAGAAACCGAAAGCAGGAGGGGGTGGGGGGGAAGATGCATGTGTAAAGGGAGTCAGTTGAGATCCTACATTTAAAACGGAAGCAGAAAGCCCCGTTTTAAATGCAGGATTTTAGGCTGGTGTAGAAATGCTCTACAACTCCCAAGAGCCCTAGTTGTCAGGGTGGACACTGAGCCCATAGAATCCCAGAGTAGTTCTGATGCTGAGGAAGAGCAGTCGCTCCTGGGAGAGGAGTGCGCTCCTCTTTCCCAGGACCAACAGCTGACGGAGATTCCTCCCATCCACATTCCTAGTTTAGTTAGCAGTCCAGGGAGTGACCGAGCAGAGATAGCAGACTTGGTGGATGCGCGACGCAGACGCAGAGAGCGGCACCAGATGGAGGGCACTGAGAGGAGCGTAGTGCCCGGTTGGCGCGCACTCAATCGGCTGCGCCCCGGGGATCCAAGGGAAAAGGGGAGGGATTCTCCCTAGTCCTTAAATATAGGGGTCTGCCAGTAATTGCCTTTCAAACGGGGACCAGCTGTTCCAACTTAGGGCATAGGGATACTGCTGCTCAGATCTAGTTGCTACCTGTAGAGTTGTTAAGTTGTAAAAGAAGAATAAAGCTTTGAAAAGAATCCCTTTGTCTGTGTCTGGACTTGGCTAATGGATTAGACTGAGAGAGCCCTCCAAGGAGCCCTTGACAGCTTGGTCCCCGCCCCTCTTTTTTTTTTTTCTTTCTCTCCTCTCTCTCTCTCTCCGATTGCCTTATGGAGGGTGCTGGGGACCCAGCGCTGCAAGCTCTGCTGCAAGAGAACCAGTTGCTCCGTGATCTGAACTGACGGCGGCCGTGCAAGATCTACAGACTATGTTTCAATCCCCCCCCACCTCCGCTTCCCCCACGCTGTAAATGCCCGGTGGCATTGCCAGAGAAGTTTTCTGGTGAGAAAGGACTTTTTCAGATTTTCAGGGCCCAATCAGAGCTGTACATGCGTCTTAGGCCTGAGGATTTCCAGACGGAACAGGTTCGTGTGGGTTTCATCATTAACCTACTGTCAGGTATGGCAGCTAAATGGGCTTCGGGACTTCTTCTCGCTAATGACCCCCTGCTCGGGGACTATCAAGGTTTCATGACAGCCATGGCACGTTTTTTCGGTGACCCCCTGAGCACGCAGATGGCTTCTCGGGAGATTTGCCGCCTCCGGCAGGGTAAGGACTCAGTTTCCAGCTACACGACTTCCTTTCGCTTGCTGATGCAGGATTTACAGTGGAATGATGCTGCGCTACTGGCTCAGTTTTTGGATGGTTTGAACGACGAGATTTTGGATGAGTTGGCGCGCACGCCCAGCCCGCCTACTTTGGAGGAGCTCATCCAGACCTGCCTTCAGATAGATAGTCGACTGGAGGGGCGCCGGCAGACCCAGTGGGGAGCCAGGGGCCGGTATTTCCCTCCTCCCATTCCCCCATGTTTCCTGCCTCCTCCCCCACCCCCCGCTCCGACGCTGGGGGCGGAGGAGACCCCGATACAGCTGGGAGCTACTCAAGCCTCGCTGCCGCCATAGGAGTTTAAGCGCCTCCGTGCTGAGCGCCGATGTTTTCGATGTGGAAAGCTGGGGCATTTCGCCAAGACCTGCCGAGTGACATCCACTGCTCCGCTGCCTCCCCCTCCTCCTCCTCCTCCTCTCCTTCCCCCTCCTCCTCATCCCCAGGCCTGACTAGGCGGCCCCCCAGGCTTGTTGGGGGCCTCAGTTGTGGGGGTCAGTTCCCCACCGGGTGGGTGCTTTCCCCCACCCCCCACCCTCCCATCTGCTGTTGCATGTTCACCTCCTCTCCTCTCAGAGGGGGGGGGGGTGGAGGCCCTGGCTTTAGTGGACTTGGGGGCGACGACCAGTTTCATGGATGAGTCCTTCACCCTTTTACACAAGATTCCTACCCTGCCCCTTCCTGCCCCCTTGGCAGTGGAGACCATTGATGGGCGTCCTCTCTCTTCGGGCGCGGTGACCCGGATTACAGTTCCGCTCGCTATGCGCACCCAGTCCCACGCTGAGCAGATTCAGTTTCACTTAGCCAAGGTTCCCTTATGCCCAATCGTGCTGGGTATTTCCTGGCTTTCTAAGCACAACCCTCAGATTTCTTGGGGAGTTCAGCAAGTGGAGTTTGCGTCTCTCTACTGCCGGGAGCACCCGGAGGAGGCGCCAGTCCCAGCCCAGGCCTTAACCCTTTCCTCCCCCTCCTTGTCTGCTTCTGGCAGTCCTTCAGCTACCGTCATCCTCCCAGAGAAGTATGCAGCTTTTCGGGATGTGTTTGACAAGAAAGAGGCTGACCGGCTTCCCCCCCACCGCCCTTTTCACTGTGCCATTAACCTCATTCCAGGGGCGACCATCCCCGCTGGCCGGCTGTATCCGATGTCGGAGCCGGAACTTCGAGCTCTGCGGGAGTTTTTGGACACAAATCTCAAATGCGGTTTCATTCGCCCCTCCTCCTCCCCCGCCTGTGCTCCTACCTTCTTTGTGGCCAAGAGATTTGGAGAACTCAGGCCGGTGCACGATTTCAGAAATCTAAATTCCGTCTCCATCCCTGACAAGTACCCCCTACCCCTCATACCAGAGATGCTGGAGCGCCTGGGGCGAGCCAAGATTTTCACAAAGTTGGACCTGCGTAACGCATATAATCTCATTCGCATCCGGGAGGGGGATGAGTGGAAGACCTGTTTCGGGACCCGGTACGGAGCGTATGAATACCTAGTAATGCCTTTTGGGTTAGCCTGCGCCCCTCCCACTTTTTCGCGTTTTATGAATGCCATCTTCAGGGACTATTTGGACACTTTCCTCATTGTGTATCTCGATGATTTACTTATATTTTCTGAGGACTCCGAGGCCCATCAACGCCATGTCTCTGCCGTACTCCAGCGCCTCCGCGAGAACCATCTTTATGTCAAGCTGGAGAAATGTGCGTTTGACCTAACCTCTTTGGACTTTCTTGGCTACATTTTTTCGCCTGACGGTATCAGGATGGATCCTGCAAAGGTCCAGGCTGTCCTCTCCTGGCAGGCTCCGTCCACCAAGAAGGACTTGCAACGTTTTCTGAGGTTTGCTAATTTTTACAGAAAGTTCCTGCCCAGTTTTGCTCGGCTCACTTCACCTCTCATGCACCTCCTTAAGGGCAAGAAATCTCCTTTTCATTGGACAGCATCAGCCCAACAGGCTTTCGATGAACTTAAGAGGCTTTTCAGTTCTGAGCCTTTTGTAGTGCAAACTGATGCCTCTGACTTTGCAGTGGGGGCGGTGCTCTTTCAGCCTCATCGGGAGGGCGGCGGGCTGCAACCCTGCGCCTACCACTCCCAGAAACTGACCATGTCTGAGAGGAATTATACCACCTGGGAGAAGGAACTGTTGGCCATCAAGTCCGCTTTGGAGACCTGGCGTCATCTCCTGGAGGGGGCACAACACCCAGTCGAAGTTAGAACCGACCATCGCAACCTCGAACATCTTCAGACAGCCCGTGCCTTAAACCAGCGGCAGATTAGGTGGTCGCTTTTTTTTCTCGGTTCCACCTTAAGATTTGCCATGTGAAGGCCTCAGACAACCTACAAGCGGATGCTCTTTCTCATAAGCCTGACCTCCAGCCAGGGAGTGAGGAGACTTCCCCCCGCTCTCTGATTCTTCCCCCTCAGGGCCTGGCAGCAGCTGCAGTGCCTCATTCTTGGGACAGGCCTGATGAGCGATCCTGGGATCCCGCGAAAAATGTGCATGCTCCGTTGCTGCTGAGGCGCTTCCACCAGCTGTACCCTCACAAACCTGGGGTCCCAGGGGAGGAGCACGAGGGGGGGCCTCATGGGAGCGGGGATGTTGTCAGGGTGGACACTGAGCCCATAGAATCCCAGAGTAGTTCTGATGCTGAGGAAGAGCAGTCGCTCCTGGGAGAGGAGCGCGCTCCTCTTTCCCAGGACCAACAGCTGATGGAGATTCCTCCCACCCAGATTCCTAGTTTAGTTAGCAGTCCAGGGAGTGACCGAGCAGAGATAGCAGACTTGGTGGATGCGCAACGCAGACGCAGAGAGCGGCGCCAGATGGAGGGCGCGGAAAGGAGGCGCAGTGCCCGGTTGGTGCGCAAACAACGGCTGCGCCCAGAGGATCCAAGGGAAAAGAGGAGGGACTCTCCCTAGTGCTTAAATACAGGGGTCTGCCAGTAATTGCCTTTCAAACGGGGACCAACTGTTCCAACTTAGGGCATAGGGATGCTGCTGCTCAGATCTAGTTGCTACCTGTAGAGTTGTTAAGTTGTAAAAGAAGAATAAAGCTTTGAAAAGAATCCCTTTGTCTGTGTCTGGACTTGGCTACTGGATTAGACTGAGAGAGCTCTCCAAGGAGCCCTTGACACTAGTCAGCATAGCCAATGGTGAAAAATGATGGAAGTTCTAAGCCAAAACAGTTCTAAGCCAAAACATCTGGAGGGCCGCGTGTTGTTCACTCTGGCACTAAGGAATGTGTCAGGAGAAAAGTCTAGGGATGGTAGCTGGGTGGCAGAGTGCCAGGCTTGCAGGCAGAAGGTTCCAGATTCAGTCTTTGACATCTCCAATTTTTTAAAAAAAGGATCAAAGAGCAGGTGATGGGTAACTGCTCAGTTGTCGGAGACCCTGGGGCAACCACTGCCAGCGGAGCAGGTAATACTGAGCTAGATAGAGAAACAGTGTGACTTGGTGTAAGGGAGCTTCCTATTTTGCAGGTGAAAGAGAAGCTACCACACACCCACACCTCTAAGCAACCAAACTGCCTCACCCATCAACAAAGCAAAAGAAGAATGACATCTTTCCCCAGGAACGACTGTGGGGATGCAATAAACATCCCTGCCACCCGTACCAAATTTGCAGCAGGGCAAAAATGTGAAAGGGAGAAGGAAACATACGCAGATGGAAAGACAGCCATTCCACGTTGCTCACAGGCCTCATCTCAGCAATTACGTTTTCAAGCATAGTTATCAAAAGGCTCCCTGTGCTTCTGGTGTTATTAACTCCGGTCATAAGCATTAAGCCGGCAGCTCGACACACCAGTTATTAGCGTTGATAATAACAACTGGGGAAGTGTTGCCATGATCAAAGGCTCACATAACTCTGTGGATAAATGTTTGCTCAAGCACCCTGCCTTCCTTAGTTGAATCTGCCTGGAGCTATTTCAGGGGCTGGGCAGGGGAGGAAAGACACATCAACACCTCAGATCTAAGCTGCCTCTCTGTCAGGAGCCCTGGGAATGGTAGTTTTGGGATGGGGATGGGTGTTTGGGATCTCCAAGAGAGAACTCTCAGCCAACTACAACCCCCAGGATTCCTTGGGGGCAACAGGGAAACTGACATATAACCACTACAAATTTAGAGTGTGGATGGGGTGAGGAACTTCAGGTCTGCACAAAATCCGTCCCGCCTGGTTTTCACACACCCCTTTCCCAGGCCGCAACGTCTTTCCCCCAACCATCTATAGTTGGGTGGCTTCCTGGCTTTTGCCCATTCCCCACCCCGCTCATTCTAAAAGGTTGAAATGCCTCTCCTAAGGCATAGTTACTGGCAGTAAAAGCTTTACACGAAAATAAATTGGTACTTTGGCCCTGCCCTGTTTTCATCCAGCCCCGCCCACCACTGGAATGCAGCCCCCAAGAGTTTCTCTGAAATGGAATTTGGCCCTTGGGCTTAAAGAGGTTCAACACCCCTGCCTTAGTCACGGTTGTAATCCTCCCCTGATGCTGTAAAGGGCGTGATGGTGGGGGTGTCAGGAATTCTCTTGCATCATGTATATTTTGACCCTCCATCAGGTGGTTTGCTAACTCCATCAGAGAAAGAGCATCACTGTTGCTTAGCACTCATAAGCCATGCTAGCCGATGAATGCTGTGCCTACTCAGGACAGTAGGGAAACACAACCTGTATGTAGTTGCTGAGCAACTAAAATATGCTTCACTCGTCATCTGCTCCTGGAGGAGCCAGAACTGACTGGGGACTCAAGGAAAGCATCAGGGATGACACCAAGCACTTGACTGAACTGGCTGCCAGTCCATGTCTGGGCCCGATTCAAAGCGCTGCTATTAACATTCAAAGCCCTAGCCAGCTTGGGGCCAGGTTATCTGAAGACTCACCTCCTCCTATATGTACCTGCCCAGAACCTAAGATCATCTTAGGTGACCAACAGAGATCACTTAGTGGATAAAGTAGCAGTTACGGGAACTCTGGGGGAAAGTGACCATGGTATACTTGAGCTCTTGGTTCTAAAGGAAGCAAAAGTCGATTGTAGCCAAATGCGTACCCTGGATTTTAGGAAAGCCAATTTTAATGAACTCAGAACGATGATAAGTAAGGTTCCATGGCAAGTGACTCTAATGAGAAAAGGAGTCCAAGATGAGTGGGAGTTTTTAAAAAAAGAAATTCTAAAGGCACAATTACAAACAATTCAAACAAGAAAAAAAGGCGGAAGACAACAGAAGAAGCCAATGTGGCTTCACAAAAAGCTTAGAGATGACCTGAAAACAAAAAAGGACACATACAGGAAGTGGAGAGAAGGCCAAGCAACAAAGGAAGAGTGCAGGCAGGCAGGCAGCTCAGAATTGCAGGGATGGCATCAGGAAGGCTAAAGCTGAGAACAAGCGGTTAGTGAGGGATGCTAAAAGCAACAAAAAGGCTTTCTTCAGATATGTGCATAGTAAAAGACAGAGGAAAGAAATGGTGGTTCAACTATTAAATAAGGATGGAAAAATGATAACAGATGACAAAGAAAAGGCAGAAGTGCTCAATTCCTACTTTGGCTCAGTCTTCTCCCAAAAGAGGGTCTATGAGCCCCCTGGCAAAGGCGAAGTACAGGCTGAAGGGGCAGGATTGCAGCTTGAGATCGATAGGCATATGGCCAAGGAACACCTAATTACTTTGAATGAGTTCAAATCTCCAGGGCCAGATGAACTGCATGCTAGAGTAATAAAGGAACTAGCAGAAGAACTCTCAGAACCACTGTCTCTTATCTTTGAGAAATCATGGAGGACGGGTGAAGTGCCAGATGACTGGAGGGGGGTTAATGTTGCCCCTATCTTCAAAAAGGGCAAAAAGGAGGAACCTGGGAACTACAGACCAGTCAGTCTGACATCAATCCCTGGGAAAATTCTGGAGCAGATTATAAAGCGATCAATCTGCAAGCACCTTGAAAACAATGCAGAGATTACTCGAAGCCAACATGGATTTGTCAAGAACAAATCCTGCCAGACGAATCTGATCTCATTGTTTGATCAGGTAACCTCCCTTGTGGACTGTGGGAATGCTGTGGACATAATATACCTCAGCTTCAGAAAAGCTTTCGACAAAGTCCCCATGATATCCTGATGAGCAAACTAGCTCAAACTGAGCTAGATGAAACAACGATCAGGTGGATCCACAGTTGGCTACAGAATTGGACTCAAAGAGTGTTTATCAATGGGATCTTCTCAAACTGGGGAGTGGTTAACGAGCGGGGTACTGCAGGGCTCAGTCCTGGGCCCAGTGCTCTTCAACATTTTTATTAATGACTTGGAGATGGAGGTGCAGGCAATGCTGATCAAATCTGCAGATGTCACAGAATTGGGCAGGATAGCCAATATCCTGGAAGACAGAAACAGAATTCAAAGTGATCTTGATAGGCTGGAGCGCTGGGCAGAAAACAACAGAATGAAATTTAATAGGGATAAATGCCAAGTTCTGCACCTAGGGAAAAAAAACCAAATGCACAGTTACAAGATGGGGGATACTTGGCTCAACAATACTACAAGCGAGAAGGATCTTGGAATTGTTGTCGATCACAAGCTGAATATGAGCCAACAATGTGATGTGGCTGCAAAAAAGTCAAATGCTATTTTGGGCTGCATTAATAGAAGCATAGCCTCCAAATCCCATGAAGTACTAGTTCCCCTCTACTCAGCACTGGGTAGGCCTCATCTGGAGTACTGTGTCCAGTTCTGGGCGCCACACTTTAAGAAGGATGCAGACAAACTGGAGAGGGTTCAGAGGAGGCAACAAAGATGATCAGGGGACTGGAAACAAAGCCGGTGAGGAGAGACTGAAAGAACTGGGCATGTTTAGCCTTGAGAAGAGAAGACTGAGGGGAGATATGATAGCACTCCTAAGTACTTGAAAGGTTGGCACAGAGAGGAAGGCCAGGATCTCTTCTCAATCATCCCAGAGTGCAGGACATGGAATCATGGGCTCAAGTGAGAGGCCAGATTCTGGCTGAACATCAGGAAAAACTTCCTGACTATTAGAGCAATATGACAATGGAACCAATGACCTCGGGAGGTGGTGGGCTCTCCCACACTGGAGGCATTCAAGATGAAGCTGGACAGCCATCTGTCAGGGATGCTTTGACTTAGATTCCTGCATTGAGCAGGGGGTGGACTCGATGGTCTTATAAGCCCCTTCCAACCCTACTATTCTATGAATCTATGATTCTATTATTCTTCTCTGGGAGCCCCCGCCAAAGGAAGTGAGGCAGGTGGCTACCAGGAAGAGGGTCTTTTCTGCTATGGCACACTGGCTGTGGAAGGAGTTCCCTTGAGAGGTTCACCTGGCACCTACATTGTACTCCTTTTGGTGCCAGGTGAAGACCTTTTTATTTTTCCAGCATTTTAGCACTCTAGTCTTTTAGCTTTGCTGTTTTAAATCTGTATTTTAAATCTCTGCATTGATGCTAGGTTTTATTCTGGTTGTACTGTAGTTTTCAGCTGTCATATTTTATATTGTTTTATGTTGTACTTTATGATTTTAATTGTTGTGAACTGCCCAGAGAGCTTTGGCTACTGGGAAGTATAAAAATGAAATAAATATCTTGTAAAGACATTCCACCTCCATGTGGGAATGAGAAGCCAATGCAACTGATTCCTTATTTAAGTCAGATAAGCCATCTACCTGTAAAGCAGTAACATTGAAGGCAATGCAGGTAAACCCAGGTGGCTGATCTGATTCTGCATCGGCTTGCTATAAGTGATCCCCACTGGTTTAGAGCTAAATTACACATTTCACATAGCATATAGGAGAAGGTTACCTTTTTCTTTTTCTAGTGTAGGCATGTGCAGTCCCAATTTAGATTGGGACCACTGCACACCAGGAGTATAGGACTGAACTTTCCCAACCACCACCACCACCACCACATTTTCCCCAAATCCCCCTTTCAATTGCCTGGGGATGATGGAAGTTGTAGACCAACCCATCTGGAGAGCCCCAGGTTGGTTTGGCCATTCTAAGCCATTGCGAAAGGGCATAGGCCAAACTAGATTCCTAACCTTGTGTGTTAACGTGCTGTCAAGGTTCCACTTATGACCTGGACCCCCTGAGCAACCCCTTAAGGATCTCTTGCCTCCTTAAGAGTCCCACCTTCCTTCTTTTAACCTTCCCCTTCCCAGTAATGTGGGGTTTGGGCTGTAGACATGGGGTGACTAACACTCTAGACACAGGGTTTAACCACAAGAGTTTACTGGTAAATTAAAACCAGCAAATCACAACTAAAGGTATTTACGCATTAGAGCTGAGCGATACAAAAGGCATGAAAAGAAAAGTTGCAAAACACAAGTTCCTTTACCCTAGCTGCACTTAGACTTCTCCAGGTGGCTGCTTCCTGCCCACTCTTCAGACTGCTCTCACATCAGGCTCTGGGTTTCTCTGCTCTCTAGCTCTGTTTATATACCCTCCTCCCTCAAAACTGAAGGGACGGCTTCAAACCTGAAAAAATGAAACTTACGTGGAGAAATGGAACTGACACTTAGCTGGAGAAATGAAACTACTCCTCTCAGGGTTACCCCATTCCAACAGAAAACTCCAAGCCTCTAAGCCTGACCGTTTTCCCCTTTGCCTCTGTAGGCCTCAAACCTTCATGCATGCATGACAGAAATCCCCTAATCTGTGCTTGAGGCGAGGGAGAAGAGATGTAAAGCTTTGGAAACATTAAAGTGGGTGGTGATGTTATTTCCACGCTAAGTGCTTTTCATGTTGCCCATGCTGGCAGGAAGAAGCTTTAGTTTTGCAAATGTCAAGCCTTGGGCTATCACAAGGAATGGATTTCTGTTCCTGGCACACAGCAGATGACAAGAAAGCTGGTCCAGCATGGGAGCGTCCCTCTGTGGAAGCTTACAGAGCCCTCTCCTCATCCCCGAGGACTGGCAAACAGGTTTTTCCAGAGCCAGCGTGCCGCTTCACTGGGCTGCGTTACCCAGCAGGAAGAGCAAAATGAGGATGTGCCAGAAGAAAGTGCTCTACAAGATGTGTCAGGCTGGTGCAATGCTTTACTCCCACAGAGTGACCTTGATGCTCTTCTCCTGGCTCACTGCTTGAGATGGAGAAAATAGCAGAGGTGGAAGTCTACTCATTAGTGTCATGGGAGGGCTGAACCCTTTGCCTTCTCCCAAATGAACCAACCCCATTCTAAATCAAACAGCTTGAATTGTCCCACACCCAGCTTTCCTCAACCTGGTGTCCCCCAGATAGTTCTGTAGAACTTCAACTCCCATCAGCCCCAGCCAGCATGGCTATGCTAGTGGGGATGATGGGAGCTGCATTCCAACACACCAGGGCGGTGCCCAGGTTGGGGAAGAAGAGCCTATAGTCTTGATGGATTTTTCCTGCTCCAGGGAGCCATCTACACAACACCATTTTCAACCTTCCTTCTGTCACAACTGTGTAGCATTGCAGCTGCGAATTCGCTCATGCTGCGGTACGCACACGATTTACTGTGGACTTCTCCAGTGGGAAAATCTGCTGTGCCCTGACACATAGCCGTTGAAGCAAAGTAAACTGCAGCAGTCGCACTGCTCTTTTTAAAAAAACATTATATTTAAATGCGCAGCTATGCAGGCATGTGAACGTGGGGGTCCGACACTTCGGGTTTTAGTGGCTGTTTTGTATTTTAGGGGTTCTTTTGTGCCTGTCCGTTCCTTGTTAGGTAAAATGTGGGTGGTCTGCTCCTTCATTACCATGCCAACTGTTTGGCAGTTCTCCAGCCCAAGACTCTCATGATGGTTTGCGCATGCCAAGGCATATGACCATGAGAGGTGCGTGCCTACCCATCATTCCAAAATGGTGGCTGGAATGAAGTTGGTCCTGAACCTTCTGCTCCCCTGACACCATCCTGCCCCCTTGGCCACTGACTCCAAAGCAGCCATTGTGAAGCTGCAAAGGTGTGCAAAGATGTGGTTGAAGAAATGAGCACGCTTCTCTGTGCTTCTGTAACTGCACAGCCGCGAAGGAATGGGGAGGAGTGAAGGGGCATCACTGAGTGATACAAGCACTAGGCATGCCTACCACATGCCCACCACAAAATGCGAAGTCAGTTCAGGGAAGGGACAGACGGCTCGCAACCGTGCGAAACTGGCAGTAAACCAAAAACATCACAGCAAAACACCTGTTTGGAAATCTGACTTTTTTGGGTGAAAACCATGGTTGGCTGCGAAATGGCAACTACGTCGTATGTCCCGAAGAACCTCGAATTGCAGCAGCCCTGGAGTAAATGGCTTATGTAGATGGGGCCCAGGCGTCTCCCCGCAATCCCACCACTTGTTGACATGGCCTTTTAGACACAGGTCAGGAGACTGGGCTGTGGCCAGGATTACACAGGTGGGAAGCTGTCACTGCCAGGCTAGGGCCAGGGGTGGTCATACCTAAATCTAGACCTGGAGGTTGTGCTCTCCAGTTCAGACTCCCTGAAATCAATGGCCAGAGTTAGAAAAAACTGGACACTGGAGACTAAGGCTTAGAAGACAGAACATACTGCTCTGGGAACTGACCAAGCAAATGCAGTATTAGGGTGTCATGAATGGTTACTATTTTTAACTGATATTTTACATAAAATTGGCACAGACTGTTGGCAATAACTGGTGATATAACACACTCATCCATGACCAACAGTGCAATCCTATAAAGGATCTGCTCCAATGGGGCATACTCCCAGGTAAGTAGGTATAGGATTGCAGCATCAGTTAATTAATATTTGTAGTGGGATGAGATACCATTTTCTTGATTCATGTCTACACTTGCCCAGTGCCCAGGCGTAGCAGCCATGGCAAAGCAGTAAAAGCAGCTGTTGACTTCCTGTGGTTCACTTAGCTCTTCTCCCCACCACACACACACACACACACACACACACACACACACCTACCTGGTATTTTTCATTATGGAAGGGGAAGGGAAAGGAGAATGCCATAAAGGTACACAGTTCCTCTCCCTAACTCAGCCTTCCCCAGTCCAGCACCCACCAGATGTGTTGGACTACAGCTCCCATCCAGTGGACCCTGGTGGCTTCTGTACCTTGGATAGCTTCTTTAGTGTTCTGACTGAAACCCAAAGCGGATTCACCACCCCACTGACATCAGAGCCACCAGCTTCCACTGCTCCCATCACCCCCACTCAACATGGCCATTAGTTATCTGGAAGATGACAGGATGGGGAAGGCTGCACTAATTCAATGGAGGCTGGTGGTCATTGTGTCTGGTGGGACAGAGGGCGAGTCACGAGAGGCGGAGCCAAGGGGCCATGAGAGGCGGAGCCAAGGGGCCACAAGCGGCAAAGGGCTGGGTAGCATCTCTGATCCACAGGAAACAGTCCTTAGAGCCCACATTATCTCTTCCTTGAAACTACACCACCCACCCCCAGAAGGTGCACTCTTTCTATGGAGGGCATCAGCAAAAACTAAATATTGTTCTGATGCGTCATTATGTTACCACCAGAACATATAATTGGTTGTAATCATGTACATACACAAATTGCATTCCATCATGTAAGGGCCAGGAAGGAAGGGGATCATTTTTGATGTTTACAGATACGACTGACCAAAATGTTCAGAAGCCTGGGCAGGAACAAACACATAAGCGCCAACTACATAGCGGGGGGGGGGGGATTTTTTTCTGTCGGGGGGGCCACCTGTCAGGGGCCACCTGTTTGTGGTGGGCAGGGCTGAAGCCAGTTACGGATGGGGCCAGAGTCCAATTGTGCAGCTAGGTAATTTTAGACCCTGGAAATGGTCTTGCAGGGCGAGTGGCTTAGATGGCTGGGTGTATTACTTCAGTTGTGACCTGCACAACTGGCATCCTTTACCGTTGTTCCTTCCACATTCCTGATATGTTAGAGCAAAAAACCAAAAAACTGTTTTCCAGGAAAAAGAAATACTCTGAACACATTGCAGTCTCACATTTTAAACTCAAATCATAGCACCATCATCAGGGCCAGGTTGTTGAGGGCCCTTGGGCAAGGCACCCTCAATGGGCCCCCTCCCTCAGTGAGTCTGTCCTCTCGCTGCCATTGCCACCAGTTGCTTTTGCTCCTCCTCCTCTTTCTCAGCATTGCTTGCTTGCTTGCTTGACAGGCAGAGATGGCTTGTTAACCATGCAGTGTGGCTTAGTTTTCTCAACAAGCCACCGTGAGAACCCATGGTTTGTTGTTGGGTTGTTCAGGGTAGTTAACAAGCCACACGGCATGGTTAACAAGCCGCCCTGAGGAAAGTGTCCTGGGTTCAGACAACACGCTAACCCACAGTTCAACAAACAACCCACACTCAATCCACTGAGTGTGGATTAGCGGGTTGTGTGAACAGCCCCTTACTCTAGAACAGGGTATATGGCAGCATTGGCTATCCCACAGTTATTGTCCATCATTGAAAGGAGAATGTAGCCATCGTTTCCCCAGTAGGTGGACCAGGAGTTTTTGATCAGCCAGTAGGTCTCTCCTTGTAGGACGCCGTAGCCCACAACCAGCACGCCGTGGTTCAAGACGGTATTGTTCCCTGTAGCAAAAACCAGGCGATTAATAGATGGATTCCTCACAGACTGCCCTTTTCGCAATTAGTATGTCTTTCGGTCTCATTACAAACACTGTTCTACAACCCTGGAACATAAGGTAGGTGATTAGACATTTGAAGACTGCAGCAGGCTTGTAAATCATCACTCACCTGGTCTCCTCTTATTCATATATTTGCCTCTAGGTTGCTTTTGTGAAACTGGTCCCTTTTCTCCTTTGAGGCTATCAAATGTGCCAGACATAAAGGGTTGGATCCAGGATCCACCTTCGGTGAAAAGAAGGGCTTCACTCATAGAAGGTCCCTCTGCCCAACTTTGGGGGATCCCCCCTCTCACACACAGCTCACTCCAGCAGGGTCTCGTGCCTCTGGCCTAGTTCGCACAATCACGGTGGGGAAATATGTCACAGTGACATATTTCCCCCACCACAAGGGATCTGCATAATCACTCTCACCAGCATGGCTTGCTATGTTGTGCAAACCTGGCGAGGGTGGCTTGTTGCAGTGGTTAACAAGCCACCTATGGGTTCTGGGCGACCAGCATGAGTGGTGGGGGAAATAAGTCACCGTGTCTTATTTCCCCCACCGTGATCGTGCAAACCCGGTCATTGCATAGCATTTTCAGGGGCTGGAGAAGCTGCCATGGGGTGGAGGGTGCCACTTCTGCCAGCTCAGTAGATCCAGCTTAAATCTGGATGCAACCCAACAGAGGTAGGTGTAGTCAGTAGACTAACACTAGCATTTGTGGCCTTATTTGCAAGGCTGGTTTGAAATGCTGGATATCGATCAACGAGTTACGAACAAAATTTTGACACTGTCTTGTAACAGATCGAAATATTTATTTTATTTATTTATTTCATTTCTACACCGCCCAATAGCCGAAGCTCTCTAAATATTGTCCACCTGCCATCTAGTCTAGAATTATCTGCTTTAACTGGCAGTGGCGCTCCAGTGCCATAGGCAGAGGTGTTTCCCGTCTTCCACTACCTCATCGTTTAAGCAGAGACACCAAGGACTGAACCTGGGAACCGCTTCAGGCAAAGCAGATGCTCTGCCACTGAACGATAGTTCTTCTCTGCGTGTTTAAAGCATGGAAAAATTGACAACGCTGCAGTAAAAGAGGACAGGGTTTCCTGCACCTTTAATACTTGTGTAGGAGAGGGAATTTCAGCAGGTATATTCATACTTGTTGCTGTTCTCTCTTCCACAGAACTATTAAAGGTGCAGGAGCCCCTGTTCTCTTTTGCATTTGGCACCCAAGCTAATATAGAGACCTCCAAGATTTGGAGGGCCATTTTTGCAATGTTGTCTTCTTTTTCTAATCACTGCAACGTTTCTAGATATGATTTGCAGAATGAACCCCCAGTAACGTCCTGCCATTGCCAGCCCATCATGCCAGGGCTGAGAGCTCTGGAAGCTGTCGTCCAGTTATCTACTTGAAGGAACAGTGGCCAGCCGAGGAATGGTTATTGCTGAAGACGTGTTGAAGAAGTTCTTTCTTTTCTCATAAGAGCCTTCAATAGGGTTCAGAAATGCATAAATTAAATAAGTTCCAAAGGGCTGACTATTGCAGCCAAAACAACAAAGGGTCTTCTGGCACCTTAAATATGAACACATTCATTTTGACATAAGCTTTCATAGAGTGGATGTCTGTGATGGGGGTAGTGCTAAGAAGAACAGCAAATGAGCATGCATTTCACAGAGGAAAACTATGTAAGGTTCTTCTTCTATGGGTGTGGTGGGTGATATTTTCAAGAAAGGCTAGAATGGCATGCTGTTGCCACCTAATGGCAAAGCTGATGCAAAGCACCAGTGTAGGGAATTAAATGCATAGGGTTATATTGAACTTCTTCATTCGAAAATGAAATCCAAGTTGTTTTTAGAAAGAAGTCCCTTTTGCTAGGTGCTTTTTGTTGGAGCTGGGAGCTGAACCAGAGATATCCTGCCTCTGGAGTAGGAAGCATTGGGAAGGGACAGCATGGAGGAAAGGGATAGGCCTCAGGCTAAAAGAGGTTCAGCACCTCTGGGCTAGTGTCTGTACCATCACCCTTGTCCTAGACTAACACCACTGGACCAAGCTGCCTCAGACGCATTACCGCTATAGCAATATTTCCAGGGGGGAGAGGCGAAAATGGATATCATCATCATCCCACCTTTTCCCCAATACTGGGACTCAAGGCGGCTTTACAACATTAAAACTTATACAATTAAAACCTATAAATAAGCCGTGACTCACCACATTCAGGGTCATAATAGACACCATTGGCATAGAATGTGAACGACTTTGGGGAGGCATTAATGCTCACAGCCACAGGTCCATTCTTGAAGACAGCCTGTTTCAAGGCAGTGATGTCTCCATATGGGACGTTGATGTATCTTGACAGATTACCTAGGAACTCAGATTGATTGTAGTGGCAGTATCCATTCTGGGAGAGAAGGAAGTTGTGGGGGACACTTTGAATTTATGCAAACCTACAGATGACTTCCCAAGGATGTAGAAATTTGGCTGAAAATTAAATCAAGGGGCACAAACCAGACAAATCAAAATGGGCTTAGGTCCCACTGCAATGTTGTTTTGGGACTCCTCTTGGGAGTGGACAGACCTTAGGCCTCTGGGATCTACTTTGTTTTTGTTTGTTTTTACTATAACCTCAGGGTCCACCAACTGGAATCAGGCGCAAAAGAGTGGCTCAGGGCTGACATACATTGAGTAGAATTAAGGAACAGGGTGCTTCTGAGCACATGGCTTAGACCAATAATTTGTTTTCAGTATCAGAACTGAGCTCAGCTTTCACACAAGAAGACTCTCCTGGTTGCCACCTGCCCACCCAAATGTTCTTCATTTCAGCACCCTAATTTAGGTAGAAAAAGTCATTTTGACATAAGATCATAAGAAGAGCCATGCTGGATCAGTACAAGGGTCCGTCCAGTCCAGCGTTCTGTTCACACAGCTGCCCATGGGAACCCACAGTCAGGACTTGAGTGGAACAGCACCCTCCTGCCCATGTTCCCGAGCAACTGGCGTATATAGGCATACTGCCTCTGATACTGTGGGTAGCATAGAGCCATCAGGACTAGTAGCCTTTGATAGCCTCCTCCTCCAGGAACTTATCTAGCCTCTAGTTGACAGCTGGTTGGCCACTGTGTGAACAGAAGGCTGGACTATATGGACCCTTGGTCTGATCCAGCATGGCTCTTCTTATGTTCCTTTTAAAGCCATCCAAATTGGTGGCCATCACTACATCTTGTGGTAGCAACTTCCATAGTTTAACTCTGCTCTGTATGAAGCAGTTCTTCCTTTTATCTGTCCTGAATCTCCCACCAGTCAGCTTCATGGGATGTCCCTGGGTTCTAGTATCATGAGAAAGGAAGAAAAATGACATAACTATTGTTAAACAGTTGGGATTCATAAACTCTTGCTGATCTACTGCAAATCATCTAGAGACCTGCCAATAGATCCTCATCTACCATCTGCCCAGCCCTGGTATAAACCATGCCTATGGTTACACAGAAGTAAGTCCTGCTGAGTCCAATTAAATTTACAGTCCAGTCCTAACAAGCACGCTTACTTGGAGCAAGAACAACACCTCATTGACTCCGATGGGCCTTGCTCCCAAGCAGTATGCGCAGGATTGTAGCCTGACTCTCCAGGTGTGCTTGGAATTGCAGTCTTATCATTAGAAAGTACATTGACCAGAAGTTAGAAGTAACAAGGATGGAATAGTTCAAGTGTGGTGTCTCCCTCTATGCTATAATGACAGGAGTTCCTTAATTTAGCTCCACGATGATCATATCACTATAAAACCAAACCTGGGAGCTGGGGTTGGCATTGCTGGGCAGCAGCCAAGGTCCCAAGGAGGGGCCACTGCTGACCCACCCCACAGCAGCAACCGCCCCTGCTTACCTTCTCTTTCTTGGTGACAGCAGCATTGGGAGGGCTGGGTCTCCTTCCAGCAGTGGAGTAAGGGAAGGGAAGGAAAACACCAGTATTGGAGGCAGTTTGCCTCTGTATACCAGTTGCTGGGGAATGCAAGCAGAGGGAGATGGGGTGCTGTTGCATTCATGTCCTGCATGTGGGCTTCCCACAGGCAGCTGGTTAGCCACAGTGGGAACAGAATGCCAGACAAGGTAGGCCTTTGGTCTGAGCCAGCATGGCTCTTCTTATGTTCTTAAGAGGAGCAGCGTCTACCAAAGGAAGCAGTGCAGTATAGAAGAATGAAACAGGGCAATCCTTCCAGGGTGTCAGGAGTGTTTCTGAGCACAGGGAGTGGGAGAGTAGTTCAGATTCTGAAGAAGAACCACCAGATATAGGGGAGGTATGTTCCCACGCTAGGCCAGACATGGCTAGGCAGGCTCCTCAGGTTTCAAAGGTCCAGCTAGAGGAGGAGGGTCCCTCTGCACACACACACACCCAGTTAGAGACAGTGAACAGGGAGAGGCAGGGTTTGGGGAGTCTGAATTAATAGATGCCAGGTGCAGATGCAAAGCCAAGAGGGAGAAGGCCAGGGTGGAACTTGGATGGTCTACCCGATTGGCCCTGCATGAACAGCGGCTCTTAGAAGCCGAGAGAGAGAGACTGAGAGAGAGAGAGAGAGAGAGAGAGAGAGAGAGAGACCTCCCCCCACCCCTTAAGTTAGGCTAGTGAGCCCGCCTTTCTTTCAAATGGCAGGCAACTTTCGCAGCTACCTTTTGAACCCCCTGAAGGCATTTCCTTGAAGACTGAGAGTCACTGAGCATTTGCATCTGTACGACCCTTTGGGATAATGGATTGAAAGCTGTAGATTGAGGCCTCTTGTCTGTGTTTGATTCGGCATTTGAAGTTCAGGGGGGGCAAAAGGAAGCCTGACACAGGGCAGGGAGTTAGAGGAAGTGCTTCTGCCACAGAACCTGATGTCAGTGCTGGCTCCAGGTTTCTGAGGGCTCTGGAGCAAGACCCCTCAATGAGCTCCCTCCCTCACCCTTCTCACCGCCGTGGTCATCAGCTGCTCTTGCTCCTTATCCTCTGTCTCATCACTGTGGCCACTGACTTGCTTGATAGGCAGAGAGCCGGTCAGCAAGCCAGCAGTGGCATCTGCTCTTCCTCTTTTTTACCACCTCCATTGTCTGGGCCAGAGCAAGAGGCTGGTGAACAAGCAGGATGCAATGATGAAGAAGGGGAGCAAGTCTGGAGGTTATTTTCAGTGGGCCCCTACTGGGGTGTGAGCCCTCAGCAGATGCCCATCCACACCTACCCTCGATGCCAGCCTTTCATGACGTGCCTACAGGGCAGCTAAGAGGCCCCACGACCTGGAGCTGCCCTGCCTGGGATCAGCAGTAGCATGGGCAGCCTTCCAGTATGTTCACACAGGACTGTCCTCCTGTCAGGGTTGGGTCTGAGCCCATAGAGTCCCAAAGCAGCTCTGATTCTGAGGAAGAGACACAATCCATGGGAGAGGAACCTGCACGCTCTTCAGAGGCGCAGCTGAAGGGAGAGCACCCCCCCCCCGCTCACATTCCTGGGAGTGACAGTGACCCTGGTATGGAGAGGGAGGGACAACCTGAGCTTCTAGACGCGAGGTGTAGGTGCAGAGACAAGCAAGAAGTGGCGGGCGCCGAGAGGAGGTGTTGTCAGCCCAATTGGTGCGATGACAACAGCTGCGCCCCGATGCCCCACGGGAAAGGGGGAGAAGCTCCCTTCCTACTCCTTAAGTTCAGAGGCTTGCCGCGTTTTTCTCCAAATGGAGACCAACTGCCGTCCTAAGTCTTAGTAACCCCGGGTAGGCTGCTTCTTTGTATTTCCACTTAGTCTCAGGCAATTAGCATCTGTAAGCTTCATTAGGTTGAATGGAAATAAAGCTTTGGAAAGGAGCCCTTTTGTCTGCGTGTTGATTCTGGCTTCTTGAGGATTTCAGAAGGCAGCAGGGGCGCTCCTGACACCTCCATGCATTCAATTCTATGCTCATAATGTTGGAGAGTGGACCAATAATGTGCTTAGGAACATAGGAAGCTGCCCTATACTGAGTCAAGCCACTGGTCCATCTAGCCCAGTATTGTCAACACTGACTGGGAGCAGCTCTCTAGGATTTCGGGCAGTTTTTCTGGCTGTACCTGCAGATGCTGGGGATCGAACCTGGGACCTTCTGCATGCAAAGCAGGGGCTCTGCTACTGAGCTACGGCCCCTCCCATTGGTCCATCTAGCTCAGTATTGTTGACACTGACTGGCAGCGGCTCTCTAGGGTTTCTGGCAGGAATCTTTCCCAGCCCTACCTGGGGATGCCGGGGATTGAACCTGGGACCTTCTGCTTGCAAAGCATATGATCTACCACTGAGCTACACCCTCTCCTCCACTGATATACAACCCTCTGCTTCAGACAATGCACAACTTTCCACTTGTTGTTCAGTCGTTCAGTCATGTCTGACTCTTCATGACCCCATGGACCATAGCACACCAGGCCTTCCTGTCCTGCGCTCTCTCCCGGAGTGTGCTCAAGTTCATACAACTTTCCACTAGCAACACCAAAAGCACATGAAGGTGGAAATGTGATTGTAAAACACCCTTCCCCAACATGCGTCCTTCGGTCAAATCCCTACACGGTGAAAGCTGCATTCAGGTCATTCACACGTTATGCACGAATAGGCAGAAAGAGTCCCAGGCTGCAATCTAAAGCCCATTTACCTGTCATAAGCCCCATTCAGTTCAATGGGATTTAATTCCAAGAAGGCATGTAAGGGGTTGTGCTGTGGATCTGCAGGGCTGCCCTGTGGTGCTGCTGAAAGATCAAAAGAGGGACCCACTGGAATAATTTGAATTTGGCTGCCATAGATGCCTTGCTTACCTGGCCACTGTAGGGTGCATAAGACTCATCGGTTGGTATACCGCCATGCTCCTTGGCCCATTTAAAGGCCCGCCATGCTATGCCGCCATCACAGCCAATGTTCCCAAAGCCCCAGGAACAGTCCATCAATGCTTGCTGAGACAAGGGTGTCAGCTGTCCAGTCTGGGCAGTGGAAGAGAAGCAGGTGCAAAGGCTGAACTGAAGCTTTCATTGAAACTCTGGCCAAATCCATGACTGTGTGCCAAACTATACATTACATTAATCATGTGGTTTGCCCTTGCATGCAGAATCTTTCTTTTGCAAGTAGCCAGTGTGGAGGACCCAATCTGGATTGGGATCCTGGCATGGGGGGCAAAGGCGGCTTTAACCTTTTGCCTCTCCCCCTCCCCCTGGTGGTCCTGATTATGACCTGTTTTGCATGTAATGACAAGCCAGAGTATGGGCTGTGTATGGCTTGTTGTCAAATTATGGGTTATTGTTGAATCGTGGGTTGTTGTTATGTGTGAACCCTGCAGTGTGGTGTAACTATGGCTTGCTAACCACAAACAACCCAGTATTCACAACGAACCATGGGTTCTCTTCCTGGGTTGTTCATGGTTAACAACCCATAGTTAAACCATAGTGCAAGGTTCACACATAACACTGCATACATATAAATGAGCATATGCAAATTCTGTGCAAATCTGTGTCCTCTTTTATCCTCTTTTTTCTTTTTTTGGTGATGCATTTCCTCTTTTTGTGGTGATGTGTAAATGGCCACTTTAACCATACACCATGAAAACATGATATTAAAACTGTTCCAGAAAATAAATTATATAGATTTGGTAAAAATAAATCAAAACTTAAATTGGATGCAGTGAGTTAACTTGTCATTATATAAATAACATCTATTAAAATAATGTAAATACAAATGCATTTCCACTGAATGTTACAATGAATTGTGATCAGTTAAAAATTCACAAAGCTCCACAGTATGATCCTTTACAAAGCTCTCTCTCTCTCTCTCTTTTTTTTACCTTGAGGAAGATGGCTCCTTCCAAAGCCCCCGTAGTAGCAAAGCTCCAACAGGAGCCGCACAGAGCCTGATCTTTGACTGGCGTCACTGCTCCTGTGGAAGAATGGGAAACAAATTGGCTGGGATCGTTTTGAGCCAAAGCCCACAGCCAAAGTGAGGCAAACCTCCAAACTGTGCTTTAAAAACCTATTTACCAGTAATTTGCTATCACAAGATGTGGTGATGGCCTCCAACTTGGACAGCTTTAAAAAGAGGATTGCAGGAATTCATGGAGGAAAAGGCTATCAATGGCTACGGCTAGTCAAGATAGCTATACATTAACTCCAGTATCAGAGGCAGGCAGCATGCCTCTGTATGTCAGTTGCTGGGGGACAAGAGAAGGAGAAAGCTGTTGTGCTCATGTCCTGTTTGTGGTCTCCCCATCGGGGTATCTAGTTGGCCACTGTGGGAACAGAATACTGGACTAGATAGGCTTTTGCTCGGATCCATCAGGGCTCTTTCCATATTCTTAGTTTGTTATGCCTGATGAGTTTCAAGAAAATTCCTCATGTAGAAGATAGGAATATACGGATTTTGTTAAATCTATTCCATCCGTGTTTCACAGATTGTCAGGCATCTTTCATGCCATCATTCACTCATTGATGGAATCAGTTTTTTTAAACCAGAATTTTGTTCTACTTGCGCTAATTTGCACATTCCAGTGATGGGTTCAACCAAAGGCAAAGTGGCGAGGGGCCAATATACCAAGAATATCAGCATAGCGCAAAAACTAACGCACACCTGTACAAACGTGCGTCAGTTGATCCGCATGTGCGCAAATCCTCCCCAAAAGTGAAAAACCGGTCTGCAAGCCCACAGAATCTGCGTGACTCAGAAACAGCCAGTCCGCTGCAGAATCTGCAGATCATATCCTAGGAATGAGATTCTAAAGGAATCCGAACTCATTTGAATCCATTGAAGAGTTCTCCAACATCCCTACAGGAGACACAAAAGGACCACCGCTTCTGAGGTAGAACTGCATGTCAGGCACAACAAACCTTCTGGTGTACTTTAAAAAAAAAGGTTATTTTGAAGTTTGCCTGGCTCTGTTCATTAGTTTTAGAATCTCATCTCCCCACATCCCAAAGCCAAGGACATTGTACCTAGGATTGGCCAAGGTATACTGGTACCTGTGGCAGAGACTCCCACAAGTGCCTCACCCTGGGAGTAAAGGTACTGGTAGTAAAGATAATTTAGTCCCTGGGTGTACATTAAATAAAATTTGCTGCATTTCATGACACCCTAAACCAGCTCAGCTGGCCCCCTTTCTGCCAGAGAAAGCAGGACTCCTGTTTTGGACCACAGCACGTGGGAAGGAAGTATGAGCAAAGACTCCTTGGCAGAAGCAAAGTGGAAGAAACCACAGATTTATCCACAGGCAGGAACACTCGCTGCGTTGTAACCTGGAGACCCTGAGCAGCTCTGGATCTTGTCCTATTGCAAGAATGGTTAGAACTCTCTGCTGGGAATCCCTCAGCCCACGGGGGTCGAGCCTCTTTCAGCCTCAGGGCCAAACTCAATTTTGGAGAAGCTCTTGGGGGCCACATTCCAGTGATGGGTTTGGCCAAAGGCAAAGTGGCGCAGGGCCAATATACCAAGAATATCAGCATAGCGCAAAAACTCTGGGAAATCACCAGTGATCAACCATCAGTGATCAGAGGCCAGGGGAAGGGCCAAGGGAAGGGGGCTGGATAACTCCAGGATTTGGCCCACGGGCCTGAGTTTCCATACCCCTTCTGTAGCCTATTTGCATACACACACACACACACACACACACAGAATACTGTGCAAAAGTCTTAGGCCACCATTAGATTTGTTGTTTTAGCAATGGTATAATGACCATATATAATTATTTCTCAGTCTCTTCATTAGAATACAACCAGAAAATACAGGAAATTTGTATGCAGTATTCAACAATAGAAAAAAAATAAGAAAAAACAGCTTCCATAGGCTAAAGTGGCAAGTATTTAGTGTAACCCCCCCTTACACTAGAGTAACAGCAGGCACCTGGCCAGGAATGGTCTTCGTGGAAGGGTAGCAGCCAAGAAACCACTTTTGTGGAAGGGGAACAGGGTGAAAAGGCTAAGATATGCTAAAGCTCACAAAGATTGGAATGAGGATCAGTGGAAAAGAGTATTATGGAGTGATGAATCCAAGTTTGAAATTTTGGGGTCCAATCATCGACAATATGTGAGAAGAAGAGTTGGAGAGAGATGGACAAATGAGTGCTTGCGGCCTTCAGTGAAACATGGTGGAGGGTCTGTCCTGGTTTGGGCCTGCATTTCTGCCAGTGGTGTTGGCAATCTTGTCCGTATTGATGGGATCATGAATGCTGAAAAAGTACAGACAGGTTTTAATTCATCATGCCATTCCTTCTGGAAAGCGCCTGATTGGGAATGGTTTCATTTTTCAGCATGATAACGATCCCAAGCACACTGCTAATGCAGTGAAATCATATTTAGCAAGGAAAAAAGCTGATAAAACACTGACAGTCATGGACTGGCCTCCACAGAGTCCAGACCTGAATATTAATATTATAGAGGCAGTATGGGATCACCTGGACAGAGAAATAAATAAAAGACAACCTACATCTAAAGAAGAACTCTGGGAAGTGCTGAAAGAAGCCTGGTATAATATACCAGAAGATTACTTCAGAAAACTTCAGGATAGTCTCCCCAAAAGAGTTCAAGATGTGCTTGGAGCCAAGGGAGGTCACACTAAATACTGACTTTTGCCTGTACATATTTCCTGTATTTTCTGTTTGTATCTTAATACAGAGACCAAAAAATAATTATGGATGGTCATTAAAGCTTTGCTAAAACAACAAAGCTGGTGGTGGCCTAAGACTTTTGCACAGTAGTGTGTGTGTGTGTGTGTGTATATATATATATATATATAGAGAGAGAGAGAGAGAGAGAGAGGGAGAGAGAGAACGAGAGAGAGAGAGACACGGCGGGGTGGGGGTCCTGTTCAGACATCACACTAAGCAATGGTGGTTAGGCTTTTTTCACTAACCACGGTGGCTTAGCACCGTCGGGGTGGGGGGAGACAAATCCACGTTCCGTGTGGTTTTTAAGCCACCCTGGGTAACCACCCACCTGCAAAAGGGTTAAGGGGCCCCAGGATGACTTGCTGCGTCGCCTGGCAGGCTTCCTAGTGGCTCAAACAGACTCTGGAGGACTCCCAGGCCATGACCATAGAGTCTGCTGCTGGCTAGTGCATCTGCCACTGCAGATTATGCTTTAGCTGCTGTGGACTTTCTTTGTGGTCACGTGGCCATTCAGGAGCGAGAGCGGCCACCAAGAGTCTGTGCCACAGAGGACGTCAGGATGCACCCTAACCACTCAGGTAAGTTTGCCAGGTAACTGGGGGGGGGGGTAGCAGAACCACGCAGTGCCATGTGGTTCCCGGTTGTGTGACAGGCCCTCCCCGGTTGTGTAGTGGTTTCACTACCCCACCCTCCATAGTTTCCCTAACCACTCTCCCCCCATGCGCATGTGAATAGGCCCACAGAGTACAAGAGGCCAGTCACCTGCCCCCAGGAGCTCACAATCTAAAAATCAAGACAGGGAAAACAACAATGGAAGGGCAAGGAAGTGGAGGGAGGGGTAACAAATTGCAGTTCTTTCCGTTGCACTGCTTGGGCTGGGTTTATACACTGAGTTACAGGTGGAAATGTGAACGAGGGGGACGTGCCACAGGCATCACAGGAAATACGGGTTTTGAGGAAGAGTTTGAAGAAAGTAAGAAAAGTGACATCATGCAGGTGTTCTGCATGTCCAGCGGTAAGGGGCAGCAATAGTGAAAGGGCAGAGTCTTTTGAGAGAGCAGGAGTCCTTTGGATGGTGGAGGGCGGTAGAGCTGCAGGTGAAGATCACAAGCAGGGATGTATCAGGCTATAGGCATGGAAAGATAAGGGAGGGCAAAGCCATGGAGGACTTTGAAGGTAGAGCTTGGATCATTTCCATGATCATTTATGTTTGTGGTGGACACAGGAAGGCCAAAGAAGACAGCAATAGGCCACTTACCATAAAGTCTCCAGTCAATGCTCTCGGGCAGGATGATGCCAGAATACAGTTCTAAGGGGAAAATCTCCCCGTCGTTGGGCGTTTTATCTGGCAGTGACCCTCTCATTGTAGCCATCTCTTCTGGGGTGCGGTCCGCCAGGTGGTTCAGCGCCAGCTTGAAAGAGAGGCTGGCTCGATTCTTGGAGTGGACAAACCTAGATGGAGACACCATGCAGAACAGTGACAAAGCCCTGCTGCTGGTCCGAATGGTGTCCTTCATTTTGAAGAAGGGATGAGGAACCTCTTTCAGCCTGAGGGCCAAATTTAACTTCACAGAAGCTTTCTGAGGCAGCATTCCAATGGTGGGCAGGGCCAAAGGCAAAAGGGGTGGGGCAAAAGACACAACAAATACCAGCATATTGTAGCTCAAAGCTCTTACTGACAGTAACTAAATCTTTGGAGAGGCATTTCAACCTTTTAGAACTGGGCGGCTGAGAAAGCATCAAATGATTAGGGGAACCCTGGAGGGCTAGATTTGGCCCCCGGGCCTGGGGTTCCCCACCCCTGTTTTAGAGTACTTTCTTTTGCTTGCCCCCTATTTATAGGGCTTCTTCCCTCCCCCCCCGCCCCTGTGTGCTTTTTTACTTATTGCATTTAGCTTCAGAGTTCATGATCGCACAGAAGCAGCAGTGCACTCACCCTTCTATTTGGAAGGGTCAATGGGAAGATGCCTCTCCACCCCTCATACTCTTTTTCTATCCCTGCCCCATACCTCATGTTGTGGATGAAGGTGTGGGTCCTGTGCTCCATTTCCTTCTCTGTGCTGTACTCCTTCCTGTACTTCTGCCTGTAGTGATGGAAGAGCTGGTAGCCCCTGTCTACCTTCCTTGAGACAAAATCATGCATGGGGTTGGCCAGGATGTGGTGCTCGCCTTCTTGTCCCGGAGGCCACCGGCAATCCATGCCTGGGAGAGACGCATCACTAAATACACTTGGATGGGATATCGCATGCAGTCTTCTGCCTCTGAGCCATTCTATATGCCCAGTGGTGTATAGCCAGGAGCCGGGGCTTGAGGGATGCAGTGCCAACACTTTTTGGTTAGCTGGGACACTGCCATCATCTGCCATCACCACCCCACCCTCAGAATCCCCTGTTTTCTCTGAGCTTAGCTGCAATCCTTACAATGCCTGTAGAGGGGGAATGAATTTTCTCAGCAACAATTTACAGCTGTGTCCTATTCCTGTTGCAGTGCAAAGTATTTTGGAGTGGCCTGGTCTTGAAGGGGGAATTAAGACCTAGTAGCTTTATTATTCCATGGGTCACATGGATCCATGTGATCACTGCCTTGTTGTGGCGAAGGGGCTTGCGTAACTCAGTGAAGCCATAAGCTATGCCGTGCAGGGCCACCCAAGATGGACAGGTCATGGCGGAGAGTTCTGACAAAATGTGGTCCACTGGAGAAGGAAATGGCAACCCACTCCAGTATTCTTGCCAAGAAAACCCCATGGAACGTATCACAAGGCTAAATTGGCTAGATAGCATCACTGATACAATGAATATGGACTTGAACACGCTCCGGGAGAGAGCGCAGGACAAGAAGGCCTGGCATGCTATGGTCCATGGGGTCACGAAGAGTTGGACACGACTGAACGACTGAACAACAACAAGCATTATTATTATTATTATTATTATTATTATTATTATTATTATTATTTTAAAACTGCTCCTAGTGGAGATGAAAACTGCTAGAATTGGCTTGCTGAAATGGTTCAAGACAGTTCCCTGCATTTTTGGCCTCTCCTTGGGGGTGTGAAGAGCCTCGTGTGGTGCAGAGTGGTAGGCGGCAGTATTGCAACCGAAACTCTCCCCACGACCTGAGTTCGATCCCAGCAGAAGCTGGGTCCCAGGTAGCCGGCTCAGGTTGACTCAGCCCTCCATCCTTCCAAGGTCAGTAAAATGAGTACCCAGCTTGCTGGGGCGAAAGGTAGTCACGACTGGGGAAGGCAATGGCAAAGCACCCCGCTACAGTCTGCCATGAAAACGCCAGCGCAAGCAGCGTCCCTCTAGGGGTCAGTAATGACCCGGTGCTTGCACAGGAGGAACCTTTCCTTTCCTCTCCTTTCCTTGGGGGTGTGGCTATGGAACATGTCATGATGAGCACCTGCAATTCAAAATTTAGCACTACAACACTCTCTGCCACATTCTCCATCAACCTCCCCTCGTGTGAGTCTGCCTCTGCACTATATGCCACTGCTGCCTGCAAACTATCCATCTGTGCAGATCTCTAAGAACTAGGCAATGTGTTTTATGGTGATTTTCTCATCCTATGGTTTGAATATGTGAGAGCTGTCATAACCTTGATAGGGGCTAAGAGGTGTGAGCTGCTTAGAAGGGTGGATCTAAGTTGCAATGGTCTTTGTCCCAGTCTAACTTTAGCCTTGATCTCACTAGGTCAGTGTGATGTCACATATATGCATTAATGTTATGATTCTGTAATTTTCTGGTAAGTAGATCTAGAGTGTGGGTGGTATGTTGTATTTGCATATGTGAAATGATTGGCTGAGTGAGTGGTGGGGGGTGAAATGGTGTGTGATATAAAAACAGGGAGCGGTTCCTCTGGAGTTTAGATAGGGAATGGATAGGGAAGCGATAGATAGGGAAGAGATAGTGCTAGGATCTGTGTTTATAGGATTAGAGTGGTGACTGAGTATGTGTGTGTGTGAGAGAGGATATATAGACGGTTTTTAAGTGACTTATTACTATAACTCAATCATGTATACGCAGGAGGAGAGAAAAGCGGTTATTTACTCTTTAACACTTTAAGTCTGTAAATAATAAATATTTCTTTGCTTTTCAAAATCCTACACCTACGGCTCATGGCTACCAAAGAGTAAAAGTGATAATTTATGTCAGAATAAAAAGCCAGTGTGTCCTCACATCTGAAGAAGAAAAGGGGTTGGGCCTGAGGTAAAGTTTCTGGTGGCAGGGTTACAGTGTGTGTGGTGGAAGGTGTCACCTGCTGTGGGAAAGGCCTTATAGAAAAGGTATTCACACTGGTAAATAGGCAGGAACACAACAGCCGGCCTTCCCCAACCTGGCATCCTCCAGTTGTGTTGGACTACAACTCCTATAATCCCCAGCCAGCTATGTTGGGGGACTATTCCGTCAAGCATCTATTGCAGGAATTGGGAAACCTCTGGTCCTTCAGATGTTGCAGATTTCAAGTCCTGTCATCCCCAACCAGCATGGCCAGTGGTTGGGGGTGATGGGAATTGTAGTCCAGCAAGATCTGGAGGGCCACAGTTTCCACACCTGTGTTGCCTCATCTTCCCATTTGCAAGATCAGGTGATAGTTTTAATGCTGACTTACTTTTCAAGGATGTTGTAAAGATGAGACTGAATGAACATGTGTGAATCACTTGGATCACTTGCAATGATGAGCGCTATCAGTCATGCAGGAACTGTTATATGGATTATATTTAAGCATTGTGTTTGTAGAGCTTGTGTTTTTGATATCAGTACCCCAGCAATGCAGTTGGGCCCACAATTAATACCTACACTAGGCACCCCATTAAACTTTTTCTGGTGCTCTGATCAGCACCATGACGCTGGGTCTTGCTGCCAATTTAATTGGTCACAGTGCCCCCAGAGTGACACTACATTGGGGGCATTGTGGAACATAAAACAGCAACTAGACTCAGAAGCTCAGTGCAGCAAAGAAGCTCAGTGCTGCCCACCGCCAGGTAACACGGGACCCTCCATTGGAGGAGGGAGCTCACCAAATCTCCCCCAACATTAGGGAAGCAGGCATGGGGAACCTCTTTCAGCCCGAAGGCCAAATTCAATTTCAGAGAAGCAATCCGGGGCCATGTTCCAGTGATGGGCGGGGCTGAAGGCAAAAGGGGTGGGGCCAAAAATGAAAAAATACGGGCGTATTGTAGATTAAAGCACCTATTACCAGTGACTAAGCCTTAGCAGAAAGCCTTTCAGCCTTTTAGAACTGGGGGGCTGGGATTGGTGGTTTGGGGAAATTTTGGGTGATTGGTGGTTTGGGGAAAGGGGGCGTGGCCATCTGGGGAATCCCAGAGGGCAGGATTGGGACCTCGGGAAGATCAGATTTGATCCCCAGGAAGTGCCGGCTCCAGGCTTGGGAAGGCCCCTGGCGATATAGCCTCAATGGGCCCCCTGCCTCAGTGAGTCTACCTTCTCATTGCCATTGTCACTGGCCGCTCTTGCTCCGCATCCTCTGTCTCCTCATTGCTGCCGCTTGCTTGCTTGACAGGCAGAAAGGCAGTGAACAAGCAGGCAGTGGCACCCGCGGCTCCTCCTTCTCGCCACCGCCACTATCTGCACCAGAGCGACAGGGGGGTGAGCACACAGGCTGCAAGATGAAGAGGAGGAGCAAGTCCAGGAGACTCTTGTCAGTGGGGCCCACTGCAGCGTGGGCCCTTGGCAGGTGCCCAATGACACCTGCCTTTGACACTGGCCCTGCCCACAAGCCTGAGGTTCTCCATCCCTGCAGGCCAGGGACCATCCCTGGTAACCAGGGAGAGTTAGCGCATACATTCCTGTACTCTAACTGCCTTAGGAAGGTCCCTGTTTTGGGGTACCTTGCCACATTTTTTCTTTGGAGGAGATTTGGGAGTGCCTTTAAAAACAAAAAACATACAGTGGTAGTAAAAAGGAGGTCATACCCTCTGGCAGCTTCAAGAAGCTGCTCAAGAAGCTGCGGGAGAAATTATGATAGTCGATGTCGTACTTGTCGTAATGAGAACCCACGAGGTTGTTGAACCCCCTCATCTGATAGTGCACAGGGACTGGATGGTCTCTGGAAGCAGACACCCACAGGGTGTAGACATTCTTCTTTGTGCCCCAGTAGGACACATTCTGCCACACGCTGCAGTAAAGTCCTCTATAGTATTCATTCCGTATCAGCTGGAGAGTTGGGGAGGGGGAAAAGAAGTGGGAGAATCAGACGTGTACCAGGAGGAAGCAAAGACTGGGATTCTGCTTGTGAAGTGCACCCAAGTTCTGGGACCTAACAAAAGCTCTTGCTCAAAAAGAGGCCAACAGGACGTCATGAGCTTTCCCCAACCTGGTGCCCTCCGAATGTTTTGTACAACTCCCATCATCCATTGGCCATGCTAGCTGGGGCTGACGGGAGTTGTAGTCAAAAGCATCTGGAAGACACCAGGTCACCTATCCCTAGGGATGTTGGAGGAACCTGTTTGGAGGGTAGAGGTCACTGGGTTTTCACCAGGTCAGCTCCCTGGACTCCGGCTCGCATATCCCTGAGCTGGCCCAACTCGTCACGCAATGAGTCGAGCCAGCTCCCATTTTTCCTTTTTAAAAATTTGCGCAAATTGGTATTTTTAAAAAATTGCACAAATTATGGGTGTAAATATGGAAATCACGATTTGCACAAAATTGCAGCCATAAATAGCGCAATTTGTGTAAAACTGAGGGTGTAAATGGACTAATTAGACTTTTTAAGCTGCAATTTTGCAGAAATTGCGCTATTTATGGTATACGCAAATATTTACACCTGCAATTTTGCACAAATCGTGACTTGTGAATTTTAAAAGGGTGTGGCAATGTTCCTGATTTTCAGGAATTGGCCCACTACTCCGCCCACAAATGCATGCTGAGTCGAGGGCACCGTGGGGATCCGTCAAGCCAAAACCGAATAAGATTTCCCAGCGATGGACAACCCAACCTATCCCTGTTATAAACATATGCCAGCATAAACATCTCCATCGGCTCTCAGTTTGTTACTGGCCTCAGTACAAGGTGCTGGTTTTAGCTTTTAAAACCCTACAATTAAACAATAAGAATTTAAAGTCCCAAATGACTTGAGATTGAGGTGTCTGAAGGACTGTCTCCCACATGGACTTACCTGTCAATTCGTATTTTTGATTGGCAGCCCTTCTCTGAATTTCCTTGCCTTCCAAGGTTGGGCAAATGTGTTTTCTGCCATGGCACCCTAATTATGGAACTTTCCGCCCCCACCAGCAAGTTTGCCTGCTGGCTGGGGATGATGGGGGTTGCAGTCCAACACATTTGGAGGGCACCAGGCTGGGGATGGCTGTTTTAGGTTTTATACCAAATGCAGTGCAAGGAGGAAATGTCTTTCAAAGCCATTTTCCCCCAGACTGGCTGACTTCCAGTATAGAAGTGAGGTTGGGTGAAAAGGCATAAAGCAGTGGGCATGGGGAGGGAAGGTGGTGGTGTGAGGGGACAGGTCTCGCTCCCCTCTCCTGCCTGCCTTATTTAGTATAAAAACTAGGTCCACCCATCCACTTTATGTCCAAATAGGTGAGTGTGTGTTGAATAAATTCACATATCTGGTTTGGCCCTCAGTTATATTCTAAGAAGGAAAAAATATTATTTGCTCTGCAGTCCATATCCTGCCACTATTTTCTAAGGACATCACTTGGCCCTAACTAAGAAAGAAGGTATTACATGGAAAGGATGCCAGGCAGGATCCACTTCTTGAAGCCCCCAAATTGGTTTGATCAATCTTTTTGATACTTTCCATGAAAAGGGTTTGGTATATGTAACAGAAATATGATCGAGCCAAAAGACATCTGTATCCTAAAGGCTCCAATATCCTGTTTTCCTGGCCTCTTTCAGAACAAGGGCTCACCTTAAATCCATCCATTTCGGGAAAGACACTCTGAGGTATGGCAGGACGTTCTGCAGTGCCATTTATTCGGAAGCACTTTTGGACATTTGTCTCTGTTTCTGTGGTCTCTGGGGTGACCTTGTAGTTGGCGCCCCATGGACCTTCAGTCTCCATCTGATAGGTGACCACCCGTCCTGGATCACAGGATGCAAAAAGGACAGTCTGAGAAAGAGGTAAAAAGAACTGAAGCTCCCCGTTTTCTTTACAGTAGAGGTTACATGCATGTCCCAAGGTATATAAGAACCATTGGCTGTCCTGCTGTGATGTCACAGAATGTTCACAAATGGAGTGGCAACAATACAGGTGAAAATGCCAGCAACAGAAGGTTGATAAAGTGCAAATGAAGTGGGGCTTCTGCTTGTGTGTGAGAAGTTCACAGGGCACAGGAGAAAGGAAGACCTGTGTGCTGGTTTTGGCAGGAAAGGAGAACGGAGACAAGGATGCTAGGGAGACAGGGAGGCTGAAAGGTGGGAAATGGTGTGGGAAAGGGCCCCATGAGGTAGTAGGAGAACTAGGAGACAATAAGAGGTAGCTGAGGGAAAAGGGAAGCATGAGCCTGAGAGAGGGATGGGGAAAGGAGGCAAGCAGTTGAGGAAAGGAAGGGGTCAAAGGCAATCTAGTAAGGTGTCCATTTATGAATTGCCCCAAAAGTGAACAAAAGAGAGCACTGATCTACATAAATGTTGCATATGTTAATTTATATGTATAAATAAAACTTTTAAAATTATTGTTTTTATTTAACTGGAAATATAGTAGCTACAGTGTGGAAGACTGTGACCAGGTGACCCGTGTGCTTGCCTGCTGTTCAGGTGGATGGACAACAGTACTTATTACGGTTCGTTACCTTTAAACCAGAATTGGACAGGACACCCCTTCAAACAGAGGCCTGTCCCCTGTAAAAGAGGACACATGTCCACCTTTAAACCAGAATTGGACAGGACACCCCTTCAAACAGAGGCCTGTCCCCTGTAAAAGAGGGCACATGTCCACATTTAAACCAGAATTAGACAGGACACCCCTTCAAACAGAGGCCTGTCCCCTATAAAAGAGGACACTTGTCTGCCCTAACTCACAAAGGGCCTTGGGACAAGAGGGACTGCGTATTATAGATAGGCAGGCAGGTAAAGGAGCGTTAGACACTGGATGGCTATGGACCAATTTATTTATTGATTTCACTTCTATACTGCCCAATAGCCGAAGCTCTCTCAGCAGTTCACAAAAATTAAAACCACAAAGTAAATAAAACTTTTAAAATTATTGTTTTTATTTAACTGGAAATATAGTAGCTACAGTGTGGAAGACTGTGACCAGGTGACCCGTGTGCTTGCCTGCTGTTCAGGTGGATGGACAACAGTACTTATTACGGTTCGTTACCTTTAAACCAGAATTGGACAGGACACCCCTTCAAACAGAGGCCTGTCCCCTGTAAAAGAGGACACATGTCCACCTTTAAACCAGAATTGGACAGGACACCCCTTCAAACAGAGGCCTGTCCCCTGTAAAAGAGGGCACATGTCCACATTTAAACCAGAATTAGACAGGACACCCCTTCAAACAGAGGCCTGTCCCCTATAAAAGAGGACACTTGTCTGCCCTAACTCACAAAGGGCCTTGGGACAAGAGGGACTGCGTATTATAGATAGGCAGGCAGGTAAAGGAGCGTTAGACACTGGATGGCTATGGACCAATTTATTTATTGATTTCACTTCTATACTGCCCAATAGCCGAAGCTCTCTCAGCAGTTCACAAAAATTAAAACCACAAAGTACAACGTAAAACAATATGAAATATGAAAGCTTAAAACTACAATATAAAAATACAACCAGAATAAAACCTAGCAGCAATGCAGAGATTTCAAATATAGGTTTAAAACAGCAGAGCTGAGGGCACAATACTATGGCCGCTACTCAATGGCTAGACAGCCATAGGATTCGTCGGTTCCCAGGAACTGACCTCAGAGCCTGCGCTCCAAGGTCGGTTCTCGGAGAAGTGACCTCCACCCACTTCTGCACCTCCTCATAGGCAGTGTGGATCAGCCCTGCGCTCCTCACTTGGAAGAGCAGCATGGAGCGGGGGAAATGGGCGATCCCAGCGGTGGGCCGGGGCAGGGAGGTCAGAAGTGCTGGTACGACACCCCGCGCTCCGAGGTGCGAAAGCTGCGAAAGCAGGGTGGCGGGAGCGTGGAGGAGATGCTCTCCTCACCACTCCTCCCACCCTGCAGTGGATAGGCGGTCTCCCCTGGGTGTGGAGGCGACCGTCGATTCCCATAGAATTGCTCTGTAAAAGACTAGAGTGCTAAAATGCTGGGAAAATAAAATAAAAAAGTCTTCACCTGAGGCCAAAAGGAGTACAACATACAATGGAGCTAAATCTTTGGTCACAGAGCTCTGCTGTTCTAAAAGAGATGTAGGGTGCAGTCCTATGCAGGTTTAGACAGAAAAAGTCCTACAACTCCCAGCATTCCCCAGCGCCCTTATGTTGCCAACATTGTGTGTTTTTGAACAAGCTTAGATGCCGTGGATTCCTTTGAGAAATATTAAGGTTTGTCGCGTTGCAAAGGTTGCATTTCCCAGGCTTCCAAGTGGAGAAGGCAAATTATTTTAGGCCTAGCTTGAATTTGTAAAGTGAGCACACCCCTCATGGCAGCGCTGTGGATCCGGGCCGAGTCACGTCGGGGATAACATTCCCGTCTTGCCTACCGTGATAGTACTGGATGCAGCTCTTCCTCGCAGTCAAGTTGTACCAGGCTTCAAAAGGCTCTTCGATCTCGGCAAAGGGTAGCTTGATGATCCCTGCAGGATGAAGGAGTCAAGTTGCCCCACTTTTTTTTTTTTTGAAAGGCTATCAGTTTGGTGCATCAGGAGGTGATGGGCCCACACACACAATAACCAATCTTACTTTCATTTGGGAAAAGTAGATTAATTTAGAGGACTCCCTCAAAGGGGATCTCTACAAGAGCCTAAAATCCTGCTTTTAAAAGGGGGCTTTCTGCTTCTGTTTTAAACGCAGGATCACAACTCCCTTTTTCACACGCGTCCTTTCCCCCCTCCCCTTTCCCCCTCCTTTTCCCTGTAACTGAGTCTTCCATTATCTTTCACTGATCTTACTCCTCTTCTTACTGCTTTTACTCTTTTCACGGAGGGAACTCAGGCGGAATACAACGGGGTAATTTGATAGCTCATTATCTGTGATCTATTTAAAAACGGAACAAAGGGCATTTCGTGCAGGAGACACCTTGGAGGTTCACAGCATCATGTAAAGAGGCCGCAAACTTCCATGAGAGAGCCATCTCAATCGCAGGATAAAAGCTCTGTCTGAAGAAAGCCCAGAAGTTCAAAAATTAATCCAGGTGTATTACTTATTTGTTTAAAGTATTTTTTTTATCCCACCCTTCAGCCAAAAAAGGCTCCCAGAACAGTTTACGAACAATCAGTGAAACAAGACGATCCCTGCCCCTAGGCTTACAATCTAAAAAGGAAGAGGAAAAAAATGAAGTAGTAGTCCAAAACATCTGGAGGGCAACAGGTGGGGGAAGGCTGGTCTATAGCCCAGGGGTAGGGTGTGCTTGCCTGTGGTGCATCCTCCTAATGCCCCCACCCGATACCAAGCACAATCTGCCAGTGTTACCTGAGACATGATAAACATCTCCAAATTCTGGCAGTTTCCATAAAACATCAGATTCTGATTCTGGAAAGGAAAGGAAAAACAAAACCATACATTCAAGGGTTTTTTGGCTGGAGAGAAAAACACTAACTAGAGACAGGAAGGGAAAAAACCACAACGGGCGTACTGATACAATTTTCTTTAGATCACCAAAATTAAACCCCAAGACACTGTGAATCCTTTTAAGGGATTCTCTTGTGTTCAGCATTCCTTGTGTCCAGCAAACACCTTGGGAACATGAAATATAGGTGCAGACCCAAGAAAGAGTCTTGTGGTGCTTTAAAGACTAACAAATTAATCAATTTGTTAATCAATTAATCAGTTGGCATAATCTTGCATAGTGAAGAATCTACTTCATCAGATACATAAGAACATCAGAAGAGCCCTGCTGGATCAGACTACGGGTCCATCTGCTCCAGCATTCTGTTCACACAGTGGTCAACCAGCTGCCCACAGGAAACCCACAAGCAGGACATGAGTGCAAAAGCACCCTTCCTCCATGATGTGTTATCCTAATTTTAAATGTATGCAAACTAAGCACAATGACTATTCAAAACAGCAGTCATTGGTAATAAGGCCACAATCCTACCATTGTTAAATATAGCGGGACAGAGAACGATTTTCTCTATTCATGCCCAGATGGGTAGAATCAAACTTACATATGAAAACCTGGATAAACATGATAAAATCTGGAAGACAATTTTAAAGCTATTTGAATAAGAGATGAAAGCAACAACTTTGGATCCTAATGTAGCCACATACTGTGCCTTCCCTTCCTACCCCCCCTCCCCAAATCCTCTTTAAAAATAGAGGATGTTAGTGTAAGCTAGGGAGGTATAGATAATTCATGGGAGAAATAGCGTAGGTTGGATCTGTTTATTTTAGTTCCTAAAACAGTTGTTTTTGTTGCACTGAAACTATATCTGTGTGTTCGTGTGCGTGTGCGTGTGCATGTCTGTCTGTCTGTATAAATGGCACTTTCATTACAGGAGGAGAGTATTTCTAACGTATGCATACAGGAAATAAAATGACAAGTTTAGATTTACCTGCAGAACAGTACCACATGGAAAGGATCATCAACATCCTTCTGAGAGACCCCATCTTTGCACGATCTATGCTCTGCCTCATCTGCACACTCTAGAGAAACTCCAAGAACCACAGTATAATAAGCGGCCCAACAGAGATTTGTTTAGCCAATGAAAAACCCCAGATTTTAGGGGCTGTACTCTAATCTCTGCTGGTTAAGATGGGAAAGGAGCAGGAGGAAAGGGCAGCTATCCCATTTTCAGTTGACCTTTTGGGGATTAGAGTTTGTTTCTCATGCACAGTGGGCCAGCTTGTGTTGATCTCTTTAGGCATTCAAAGTATGCCTGGCTTGAAGTAGGGTAAAGTACTGAGCTAAAGCCCTTTTACTTATACAGTAGCAGTGAAAGCACAAAGTGGTGTTGCGGAGTTATCCTGTCTGTTCTTGATTCTTTCTTGCAAATATGTTTAAGGGGGCCAGCACTGGTGAAGCACATACAGCTTAAGCTTTTGATATGCACAACACAGTTTCAATCCATTACAGCATGCTGGGGACCCACCATGGTGTAGTGGTTAAAAGATTCATGTGCTGACCTTCAGCGGTATACCAGTTGAGGGCAATGTACAAAAACAAGATAAAATACCCAAATAAAAGAAAAACATATCAAAAGCCTGGGAGAATTAAAAAATGTCTGAAAAGATAACAGTGTTGGTGCTAGATGGACCTCTCTGGGGGGGTGATTCTCCAAACATGGTGCCACCACTGAGAAGGCTCTCTCTTTCTGGTTGCCACATCTTACCTTGGATGGCAAAGGCACCAGGAAGGGAGCCTCTGAAGATGACCTCAATGCACAAGCCGGTTGGTATGGGAGCACGTTTTCCTTCAGTTACCTGGGTCCTACTAAACTCTATAGGATTTGAAAGGTAAACATCAGCACTCTGTATTGCGCTCAGAAATGGTGTCATGTCATTGATCCAATTCTCCCTCCTCAGGAGGAGATGCTTCTGATATAAACCTCTCAGACCCAAAAGAGGATGTGGCCACGGAAGCACCCACTGAAATCAGAAGAGCCCCTGAGACCAGCTCCCCAGCTTCTGGGGAAGGCTGCACTGCTATTCTCAGATCCCAAGGATTTATGTTCTGAAGCCACTGCCACCACGGCTCCATGCTGTGGCAGCCAAAGTCTTCAAAATCAAGCATGGCCCCTTGAAGGGAGGAGACTTCATCCAGTGTGCGGGAGGAGCTAGCAGCCTACAGGAAGCTGAAGTCCTATTTAAAGCTAAGTTGAGTCTGCCAGTTGTTGGAGCAACATACAAGGTGAGCTTGTCTGGCTTCCATCCCAGTTTTACTTGGAGCTTTCCATGGCGCTACCCACTCCTTGCTTTCTTTAACTGGTATCTGATCTTGACTTTGTTTGATCTCGCTTCTGGACTCTCCCCCATGCTAACCATCCTGGAAACTGACCCTTGCTATGCCTAGCCTTGGATCTGAACTCTTTTTTCTTGATTGTATCCCTGAGAACCTGGTGCAGCAGTACCCTCAACTGGGCTAATCCCTTGACTCAACAGGACCCACACCCTGAAATGGTACAAATGGACAGGAAGCCAGTGAAGTTCTTTCAAAACTGATGAGATTTGTTCCCACTGTCCAATCCCAGGCAACAGCCTAGTAGCGGTATTTTGAACTAACTGAAATGTCCAAACAGTCTTGAAAGTGTCAGGGTGGAAACTGAGCCCATAGAGCCCCAGAGCAGTTCTGATTCTGAGGAGGAACAGCACTCCGTGGGAGAGGAGCTTGATCATCTCTCACAAGCAGAGCAGCTGGCAGAGATTCCTCCTGCCAGCATTCCTGGGATAGGTAGTGACCCTGGCAGTGAGAGAGCGCTGGAGGGGGGCTTGCTGGATGCTCGGTGCAGACGCAGGGAGCGACGACAGATGGAGGGCGCCGAAAGGAGGCGTGCCGCTCGTTTGGCGCTCAAACAACGGTCGCGTCCCGAGGACCCAAGGGAAAGAGGGAGGATCTCTCCATAGCCCATACGTTCAGAGTCTTCCCGTGATTCCCCTTCAAAAGGGGACAAACTGCCTTACCTGGCGCTTAGGTTACTCTGCTATCTTTCCCCAGTGCTGTTCCTTGCTTAGTCACTAGTGATTAGTATCTGAAAGAGTCATAAAGTAATAAAGGGATAAAGCCTCAGAAAGAATCCTCGTCGTCTGTGTCCTGAGTTGGCTATTGGAGGGGACTACAAGAGGCAGCTAGGGCGCTCCTGACAGAAAGGTAACCCCACACTCAGTTCATTACAGTAGTCAATCCTAGACGTTACCAGAGTATGAGTAACTGTGGCCAAACTATCTCTGTCTGGAAGAGGCTGCAGTTGGTGCAACAGCCTATGGTGATGAAGGACACTCCTTACCACACAGACTACCTAGACCTCTGGTATCAAAGCTGGATCCAGGAGTACTGTACACAATTGATCATTTAGGGGGTGTGCAACCCCATCTGGAACAGGCTGAATACCATCTCCCTGAGCAGACGAACCACTTATCCACAGACTCCCCATTTTGTCAGGATTGAGTTTTAGTTTATTGGCTTTTATTGAGCCCCATTTCTGATTCCAGGCACCAGTTCAGTAGTCCCATTGCTTTGCCTGAATCTGATGAAAATGGAGAAAAAGCTGGTGTGGTCAGTTTACTGATGGCAGCTCACTACAAGACCCTGAATGTAGGGACGTACGAAAGTCACTTACCTTTTCGATGAGGCGATTCGCGGTGGGGGGGAGGCACTCCGCACCTCCCCCCAAAATTCTTCTCCGGCTGGCTCCGCTCCGCGGAGATTCCCCAGAGCCGCCAGCCGGGGCTGCCCGCAGCCGGAAATCTGGCCGCTGGGCAACTTCCTTCCGGAAGAAAAAAAAAATGGCATACGCAAATGGCGGCGGCTACGGCGGCCACCATTTGCATTCCCTATTTTTCGCCGATTTATCTTATGTAAATATTTACGTAAGATAAATCGGCGAAAAATAAATTACGTAATATTTACGTAAGATAAAACGGCAAAAAAAAGGGGAACGCAAATAGCGTAGCGGGCGCTATTTGCGTTCCTTTATTTTTCGCCATTCTAGCCTATGTAAATATTTTGGGGCTCAATAAAAGCCGCCGCCATTTGCGTATGCCGTAGCCGCTGCCATTTGCGTACGCCGTTTGTTTGTTTTTTTGATTGGCTTGCCGTGTTAGGCTACGTAAATACTTACGTAGCCTGTCAGGGCAAAGACCAGGATGACAATGGCGGCTGTGGCAGCCGGTCGAAAGGCCAGCTGCCACCGCCACTGCCGTCAGACCCGCTGCCGGACCCGCCGCCATCCAGAACATCCGCCCCAGGTAAGTCTCGTCCTGGGGGGAATCCGCGGGGGGGGGGCAGGCCGTTCTGCCATGGATTTCGGGGGGCTGAATGCCAGTGCATTCGGCCTCACTGAAATCCGTGGCGGAATTCTCCGCCATCTATACCTGAATGATACTGTGTCTGATTGTATTACAAACCACTGAGACGACCAGGGCCCAGTCTACATGGAAACGGTTTCAGAAGTGTTTTCTGGTTATATCTGGATTTTCATGAAATTGCTTTGGTCCGTCAGCAGCACACGAAGCAAGAAAAGGGGAGTACAGAGGCCCTAAAAACGCACTTTCACGGGTCAAACAGCACTTGAAGCCGCCATACTTCAGGGTTGGGTGGGCAGAGTCCAGCGAGGAGAACTGAACATCATCAACCATGTAGGTGCTGCTCAGTGAATGAGAGAGGCTTGCTCCCCACCCCTTTCAATACTCCCCTGCTCTGGGAAGCTGAATGGAAGAGACGAATTACATCCCATAGTTTACCCCATACCTCTCTCCTCTCATCCAACAGGACTGTGAATTAGCAATATTGAACCCTGCTCCCCACACTCCTCATCATTGTAAGGGTGGAGAATGAGTTACTACCCCAGTACAACTCAATTCTGACTATCACGCTAGTGTGAAATTGCACAACTGTGGGATTACAGGACTGCGAAGCAGCAGTATTGAAGCTCTGCTGCCCCCATGAGTTACTACCCCACTACAACTCAATTCTGACTATAGCGCTAATGCAACATTGCACAATTGTGCGATTACAGGGCTACGTTACAAGTAGCAGTGTTGTAGCCTCCTCTCTACACGGAAATGACAGTCAAGCTCTAACTCACCCCGAAGCACTGAAACAGTGCAACTGAGAAATAGTGCAAAGTAAAAATAATCAGGAAAGGCCAGCAGCCAAATGGCACTACTGAGTAAGAGTGCTAAGTGGGAAAAGAAGCCGGTGTTGAAAGCGACTACTACCGGGGGGGGGAGAATGTAGGGGGGAAAGGGACGGCCCCATGCCTTAACCAGGTCACAGCCAGATCACAGACACACCCCTAGGTACGCCCAGTGTGCAGAATTTAATTTGGGGGAACAGGGCACCCAGCAGCGGAACCGCACGGGAGCTGCATTTAAGGAAAAAAGACGCACTAGAAGGACTTTGCAAAAATGCACCTTTTTGAGAGGGAAGCTGCCTGGTTGCTGCAGGGTGGCGACAACATCATGTGTAGCAATCAACCCTGATGTGCTCTTGCTCCACCCTAAATCACCTGTGTAGATTGGGCCTCGAAGAATCCGCAGGGTTGAATTCCTGCTGTCCTTCTCCAGCATAGGTAATCTATCAGGGTGACCAAGGCAGTCTTTGTACCAAAACCAGACCTGATGTCCAGGTCCCAGTCCCTGATCCACTATGACGCTCGCTGAGTGACCTTAGATCAGTTACTCTCTCTCATTCCAGCCTACTTCACAGGGCTGTTGTGTGGATATAATGGGAATTCATTCATTCATTCATTCATTCATTCCATTTCTATACCACCCAATAGCCAAAGCTCTCTGAGTGATTTACAAAGATTAAAACCCTAAAAATACAATATAAAACCAGTTACATACAAAAATATAACAATTTTAAACCATCAACAACCACAAAAACAAACAACTATATATACCACCTTGAACTCCTTGGAGGCAAGGTAGGACATAAATATAATGAATCTAGACATGAAACTAACTCACTGGGTAGCTTTTGAGCAAGCAGCATAACTTGATTCTGTAGTGCTGAACAGTTGGTGCTGTTCAATCAAATGAGCCCCATGTTGTTATCTTTGATTGAAATTCCAAAATCTGTGTTGCTATAATACCTTTGTTAGGCCAACCAAAAGATTGCCGTGCCCCCCCCCCCAATTGTGTAAGCTTTGAGATCCCCAATCCCTTCTTTAGGTAAGATAAAATGATATAAAGAAAGGGCTAGTGGGGGGCAGGGGTGGGGAAAAAGGTGACCAGATGTATAGTCACATTGTCTGCAGGTCTCGACTAGTGAGTCCCAGGTATAGTCTGGGAGAAGAAGTCTGCAGGTCAGCAGGTCATGTGATGGTTGCAGGAGAACTCTGCTATGCGAAAATATTTTAAATAAGTAATAAATATGCATGCAGGTGACCCTTCGAGAGCAGTAGGAGCACTTTGCTCATGCACCTATCCTATACCAAGATGAAAGGAAGAAGGCAGGAGCCCAATGCACAAGGAAAATCTTGTTACTGGGCAAAAAATCCTGCTTGTCCTGTTCTTTCCCTTTAAGAAAGTCATTTTCCTTTAGAAATGGGTGATAATGTCTTGCGATGCAAACTCAGCAAAGAAAACCAACATTTAAATAAAAGAGAGAGAAAATTATTATTTTCAGACCAGGCATTGTTGCAAATGAAAAAAGAACACATTTCTCCTTGATTTTGCAGAAGCTGGAAAACATTCACATAATATGTTGATAATTATCCGACCTCCACCCTGCATTCCTTGTCAGTATGATGCTGGAACGATGGTATTATGACTATGAGATAAGATCCTGGTGCTGGGTGGCCACAGAAATGTAGGGTGATGTTAGCTTCACTTTTGGCCTGATTCGTTTCCATTCCATTATCTGACCTTGGGGCCCACTTCTGCGCACAATCGCCTCTTCTCTTTAGATGGCAGCTGTGCTTGCCGCATTTTGCAAACCTGGGCAGAGCATGAACTAAAATGCAAAGTTGTTCTTAGTTGTCGTTGTTTTCCTAAATGTTGCTAACAATCTGTTCTCTCATGATTGTCCCTTCCAGTGACTGACTCAGCATCATGGTGGCACACTACGAGAGGTAATGGCTGGTGTTGTATTGCAGTTGAAGTTACCCATAGAGATACAACTGTACTGAAGTTGTCAAAAGTCCAGTTCATATATGTGTACCTTGTATTGTGGATGGGCTGTTGAAATGCAGTTCCATGTGACCAGGGCCCAAGCATAATTTTTCTGGGCCCAGTACAAACTTGCAATATGGGCCTCTCCTGCACACATATTTATATGTATTTATTAATTACATTTCTATACCACGCAATAGCCGAAGCTCTCTGGGCAGTTCACAACAACTAAAATCACAAAATATGCTATAAAATACAATATAAACTTTAAACGTTTATAACTACAGTATAAAAGTACAACCAAAATAAAACCTAGCAGCGATGCAGAGATTTAAAATACAATTAACAGATTCAAAACAATACAACTAAAAGACTAAAATGCCTGGGAAAATAAAAAGGTGTTCACGTGGCGCTGGAAAGAGCACAATGTGAGTAGTACCAGGTGAGCCTAGGAAGCTCATTCCACAACCAGGGTGCCACGGCAGGAAAAGCCCTCTCCTTGGTAACCATCCGCCTCACTTCCTTTGGAAGGAGCTCCCAGAAAAAGAACGCTGAAGATGATCTTCCTACCACAATCCCATCCCGTATATATAATCTCATGATTTGTAGGCACTATGGTATGTGAATATGAGTAGACATTTACTTGACATATATCAAATCCTACCAGCAGCACTGGCTCCCACAGTCCCTAGGACCAATGTCCCTATTATGGTGCTTTGCTCCTTCCTGCCAGCTGACCCTCAATCCTGCATATGCACAAGGAACTATGGGATTGGTAGTTCTTGAGAAAGCATGTCACATAAGGGAGTGTAAATCTGTCTCTCGAACCCCAAGTCCTAGTTACTGTGCAAGCACACAGTTTCTGTTCTAGAGAAGCGCCCGGGCCAACAACTCCGTTGCTTGTTTTGCTCTATCATTGGTTCCAGCAAATCCCACAAGATCTGGACAATAGACAGATGCAGGGAAATAAGTTTCCATAAATATCCTCAGGTATAACCTGCAATTTAGCCTTAAAAGATTTCCCACATGGAAATGGGGTTGCAGCTTAGGCTGCTACAGTCTTGGATCTCCAAGCTCTGGTAAAGTGTACCTTCCTCTATCCTCATGCTTGGGCCCTGCATGTGGCAAATTGCTTGTACGACACAGCTCCTATTCATTGCTTGGGGACACACAAAAACTTGGAAATATGATTTCCTGTTATTTATTTATTTATTTATTTATTCATTATTACATGTTTACCCCACCTTCTTTCTTATTGCAAGGAACCCAAGGCAGCTTACATGGTCCTGCTCTCCATTTTATCCTCACAGAAACCCTGTGAGGGAGGTTAGGCTGAGAGTCAGTGACTGGCACAGAGTTACCTAGTGAGTTTCAGGGTCGAACTGGGACTGGAACCCAGGTCTCCCAAGTCCCAGTCCAACACTTACCACTACACCACACTGACACTCCATGCATTCCAACTGTCCCAATTAAGCAGAGACTTTCGGCTTCTAGTTCCTTTCCCTAGTAAATCAAGTACCTCTACTTTGCCATTAGTGTAATAATAAGTGTTCTTCAGGCATTCAACATTGTAAGCACAGGAGGGTGCGGAGCCCCACCCCTCCACCCACAACCTCCCCATGTTGGCCGGGAATGTCTGAAAGGAGATTGTAGCTGAACACAGTTACAAATTACAATCTCCCTTCAGATCTTCCCCATCAACATGAGGAGATCAAGAACGGCCCTGTGGCCCCTTCCCACTTACTAGTTTGAATGCCTGAACAGGGCTGTACAGTCATAGAATTTAGAAGGGAACTTGGAAGACCCTGCTCAACGAAGGGTCTCCCAGCTATCCAGCCTTGCTTAAATACCTGCTTAAACATCTACCGCGAGAGGCGATGGCCTCACACTGCCTGATGGCCAGCCTTGTAACAAGATTCCGAGCTGACTTTGGGCCTCTTACGTGGTTTCCTGCAAGAGTTGGCCCTATTGGATCAAACTCTTTAGGTGGGGCAGTTCATTGCATCTGGCAGGCTGAGCTAGGGATATCGGAGAAATCTGCAACAGATTCAAATAAATTTGGACTTCTATGAATTTGACCGGTGGGTTTTGCAGCAGACCGGCTTTTTCCGAGTCACACAGATTCTGCGGACTTGCAAATTGGTTTTTGAATGGGTGGGAGGGGCTTTGCAAATTGGGGGGTGATCATACAAATTAGCACAAGTAGAATTAAATTCTGGTTTTAAAAATCTACTTCCATCAATGAGTGGATCCGCAGAACAAAGATGGAATGGATGTCTTAAAATCCATACATCCCTAGGCTGAGCATACAGAATATAGGGTTGTCCAAGGGAAAATATGCTTGCCATTCCTTCAGATATTTCTCATCCTATCTACCAAAGCCCAACTGTGAGCAGATGAGGTGCTGTATAGATTTGCTCTGAAGTAGAGCTTGGCAACAAAAGATTGTCCAGGGCCCCATCTACATGGCACCGCTTTCACCCCACACCCTGTTGAAATTGTGCAGCATTTCAGCTTCAAAGTAGCTTCTGTGGTATAGGGCATTTCTACATCAGCCTAAAATCCTGCTTTTAAAAGGGGGCTTTCTGCTTCTGTTTTAAATGCAGGATTTAAACAACTCCCTTTATACACGTGCTCCCTTTCCCCCCCTCCCCCCTCCTTCTCCCCGTACCTGAGTCTTCCATTATCTTTCATTCATCTTGCTCATCTTCTTGCCACTTTAACTCTTTTGATGGAGGAAACTGAAGCCGAACACAACAAGGTAATTTGATAGCTCACTATCTGCGATCTATTTAAAAATGGAATGAAGGGCATTTAGTGCAGGAGGGTCACTGCGTCATGTAAAGAGCCCACAAACTTCCATGAAGGAGCAATCTCAATCGCAGGATAAAAGCCCAGTGTGAAGGGGCCCATACGCTCGAGATTTACTGCGCATTTCCCTAACAGACTCCGCCATGCCCTTTTTTTGCCATTATCCTACACTGCATTCCCGTGAGTGTGGGGGTGCAACACTTCAGTGGCTATTTTGTATTTTAGGGGCTCTGCTGTGTCTTTCTGTCCCTCATTAGGTAAAAAGTGAGTGTTTTGTGCTCCTTCATTTCCACGCCATCTGATTGTCAGTTCCCCAGCCTGAGACTCTCTCAATGGTTCACACTCACAAGCATGAGCAGTACGTGCCTACCCGTCACTCTGAAATGGTGGCCGTAGCGATGTTGGACCTCCCCCAAGAACCCCCTGGCCCTTGGGCATTGCGTCCAAAAGCAACCACTGCAAAGATATGAAGCTGCAAAAGTGTGCAAAAGTGTGATTAAATAGATGAAAACGCCTCTCTGTGCCTCTGTAACTGCACAGCTGCGAAGGGATCAGGGGAGTAAAGGGGCGTCACAGAGCGACGGAAGCTCTTCGCACACCTACAACACACCCACCACAAAATGCGAAGTCAGTTTGGGGAAAGGACAGGCAGTTCACAATCGCGGGAAACCTGCAGCAAACCAAAAAACATTGCAGCAAAATGCCTCCCTGGAAATCTGCATTTTCCGGGAGAAAACCACGGATGGCTGCGAAGTGGTGACTGCGTCATCTAATCAAAAGGACCTTGACTCACACCCACCCTGGAGTAAAAGGCTCATGTAGATGGCCCCCAGACCAGGCAGAAAATATCAACTAACTTTGCTGTAATAAGGGATTGAAATTGAATCTGTTTTTTATGGGCTGTATTTCACTGGCAAGGATGACTCTATTACTTAAACCGAATTTCCTTTTTCAGTTTACTCCTATCAAGATAACAAATGAGCAATTTATGGAACGCCCACCATGGCAGCCATTTTGTGAAAGAACAAGCCTCTCTATGGCAGCTATTTTGCACAAACACCCACAACGTTCTCTCAAAATTCCAAATGTGCCCACCAGCTCAAAGGGGGTGGGGACCTTGATTTGTTGCTAACAGATGCTGGAGGAAAATTCAGATTCTACTGGAAAAGATCCCAGGCTATTCTATCAGAATGGAGCCACAACTTTTCTTTTAACTGAGACACAGAAGACAATTCAAAAACAGCATAATGAATTACTAATTATAATACTGGCAGGTTAGTATGATATTAAAATTAAAAAATTGAGACTTGCTGCAATGGCCAGACTAAAATTGTGAGCAGACCCCATTATGCTTACTTTTTGGTGGACGTGTATAGGATTGCATTGTCACTATTTAAGAGTAAAGGAGAATAGACAGAGATTGTTTTATACTCACTGCTGGTCTCCATTTATTAATTTTTGTAAGCTAAATATTTTATTCCCAAATCTGCAACTTTGTTTTACTATGTTGTGATTTAAAAATCAACAACACATTTATTATTTGATCAAAGTAGACCCGTAGTTTCCATACATTTGAGTTATGTAAAATTTATTCCCTGTTTTAAAGTTGCAATTGTGATTCATCAAGGTTTTTTTTTTTTAAGGGGTGGGGAGGAATAATTTGCCTGTGTTTTTTTTTTTTTTTTAAGAAAACATGGAGTAACTTTGCCAAACAAGGCAACCATCCTTAGTGCATATTAAAATGTCAATTGTGAATGCAGAATCTGGTTGAAAGGGCTGGTTTCTTATCCAGCTGTGTTATGACTTCAAAAAGAACATATTGACACAAAGGGCAGGAGAACAGATTGCTTTTAACCTTGAGACAGAAACCAGATGGATCTGGAGCAGGAAGGAGAAAAGATGACATCAGAATGAAATCCTAAATATTCCACTTTCTGGCATTAAAGAACATAGAGGAGCCCATGCTGGATCAGACCAAGGTTCCATCTAGTCTGACATCTTGTTTCCAGTCTTTGCCAGCCTGGAGGCTTCTGGTAAGCCCATGAACAGGGCATAATTTTTATACTTTAACGAAACTAGCTCTACCCTATTGCTTGTAACTGGAATGTGGAGGAACAGTGCTTCTGAATGCTTAGCTATTGTGGTGAAAACTGTCCATAGATCAGCCTTCCCCAACTTGGTGCCCTTCAAATGTGTTGGACTGCAGCTCCCATCAGCCATTGGCCATGCTAGATAGGAATTATGGGAGTGATAGTTCAACACATCTGAAGGGCACCAGGATGGAAAAGGGTGGCTTCACTTGTGTGATGGAGGAAAGTGGGCATGCATCACTTCCCTCAACCATACACATGATCTAAACTATGAGCAGTGGAGGCTGGTGGCTCTGATGCCAGTGGGGCGGCTTCAGTCAGAACCAGTCAGAACTCTAAAGGAGCTTTCTGCACCTTGGATAGCTCCTTTAGAGCACTAACTGGTTAGGACTGGAACCCGGAGTGGATTTACTGCCCCACTGACATTGGAGCCACCAGCCTCCACTGTGTATGAGGCAGGCATCCTGTGCAGCATGCAGTAGGGTGAATGAATGAACGGACAGAGCCTATATGGATACTTGTATGAAGGACACGATAAGAACATGCACAAGTATCCTAGGATCCAATTTGGAGATGCCAGTGTGGCTCCCTGGACCAAAAAGTGTCTTTATTCTCAGTGGAGAGTGATGCTTAACATGAGGCTCTGTACCAAGGGTGGGGAACCTATGCCCTCCAGATGTTGTTGGACTCCAGCTCCCATCATCCCCTGCAAACATGGCAGATGGGCGGGGATGCTGAGAGTTGGAATCCTCACTGGTTCCCTACCCCTACTCTCTTTCATAATTTCTCTGCTTAAGGCTGCTTCCCCATTTCTACTAGTTCAAAGGCTGCAATCTTACGAATCAGAGTATTTCAGGTTACCACCGGTCACCATAACTTAGATACCAGGGGACTGAATAGGTGCACACATTTGCCAGAGAATTGAGAGCAAGGCCAGCATGGGCGCCCAACACCATGTGGCAGCTGCCAGCACCCAAACAGCCTACCAGGGCCCATTGCTATCAAGCAAGCATGGATATCAATGCTTGTTTGGACCTCCTTCCCACTCACCTCTTCCCCTGGCTGTTGGCTTACCTGGGAGGTGGAAGCTGAGTTTGGGAAGCCACCTGCCATGTTAACTTTCCCATAGCGCCCAGGAGGATCTGGCGAAATGATGGTACATTGACTGTTCTGGGGCACTGCAAGAACTTTAAGCTGGTGAGTTGATTCCCAGACCCAACCACTTCCTCCAAGTAAGTCCACCACTAGGGCCTTCCTGGAGATCCCTCAGACATAAAGCCAGCTCTGACTGAGAGCCTATAAACCAAGAAGGTGGACAGCACCACGTGTGCTGGATGGGGGTGCTGGGAGTTGTAGTCCAACACATCTGGAGGGCACCAGGTCAGGGAAAGCTGTTGTAGGATATGCAATACATTTTGGCCCCCATCTTTAATGGCCCCCCAAACAAGCGATTCACATTATGCGGACCACAATGGAATCCATGCTTTTTGTACATGAAGTCATTTGCAAGGTACAGGCCACTAATTTCTGCATACCAAACTGGACTATCGTGTTTCTGTTCACATGTGTTCTGCGTAGATTACACATTCCTTTGTATTCTGCTGGAAGACCTGTCTGAAAATAGACTCTATGTTATAGAGCAATCCAGGGAAGATAACTCCACAGGTGCTGTATTAGGAAGTTGAAAGATATTCCAGGGGATTCAGGTTCAGATACCCAGCTTGCTATCCTAAGCCCAATCTACATAGCTGGTTTAGTGCAGAGCGACAGCACATCACGGTCATTCCCCATTCACAGTAAGGCTGCTTTCCCATTCACAAATCTAGCCACTTTTTCCCTTTCACAGTATGGCAGCTGCGCTTTTTCAGACATTCACAATAGCAGAGTAGCTGCTTTCCCCATTCACAGTTTGTAGCCTGTATTTCCCATTCAGAATAGTGCAATTGCACAATTTCAGGCATTCACCATAGCGCAGTAGCTGCTTTCCCCATTCACAGTACGTAGCCTGTATTTCCCATTCATAAAAGTGTGGTAGCACTGTTTCCATCATTCACAATAGCGGAATAACTGCTTTATGCATTCAGATTATGTAACCTGTTCTTCCCATTCACAATAGCGCAGTATTTTTTTTAATCTTTCACAATATCCCAATGACGGATGAGAGGGGAGAGGTGTGGGGTAAAGTACAGGGTCCTAATGCAGTGCTTCCAGTAAATTTCCCTGAGCAGGGGAGCAGGGGCAGAGGCAGGGAACAAGCCTCTTTCATTCACTGAGCAGCACCTACATCGTTGATGTTCTACTCCACCCACCCAACCCGAAGTATGGGGGTTTCAAGTGCTAATGTGACCTGTGAAAATGGGGTTTGGGGTAGTGTATACTCCCTTTTTCTTGCTTCGTGTGCCCCTGACGGACCAAAGTAATTTCATGAAAATCCGGATAAAACCAGAAAGTGCTTCTCATCTCATTTCCATGTAGATGGAACCCTACACCTGGCCTCCAGTGGTAAATTGGATTGGCTATGATCCACTTATTTAAACTACTTAGCAGCCTGATCTGCTGTTTCCTTGTGGGAAGCTTTAAGCAACCAATAAGATCAGTGCCTTCTCCAGTCCCATTCTTACATTCCATCGCATTCCTAATCCCGCCCTTGGGTGGGCCTAGCATTAACCACTGGCTAATTGACCACTGCTTGATAAAACAGCTCCTGCTGAGGTGCCTCTGAGTCATAGTGTGTCTGACCTGTAAGTGTTGCAGGAATGGGGATGCTGTTCTTCTTCTTACTAGCATGGACTTGTTTCCTTGGTAAGTCTTTTTTATTTGTCATCCTTCAGATTATTGGAGGGACAGACATGTAGTTTTCTTTTCGTCTCAAGGTGAAAGTGGTTCTCCTAGAGTACCCTGTAGGAGAACCAAGCAGACTCAGGAGTAAAAGCTGTGACACTAATAGGAACACTGTTGAATCCAGGGCAAAATGTGGGAAGGTTCTGTGTGGCTACATCGCGCGGTGCAGGGTGGTAGAGAATTAAGGACAGTTGGTGGGGGGGTGACGACATCTGTATGCATGTCTACAGCAGATTTTTTAAGGCAGCATTCCCTACCATGGTGCCTTCCTTATGTGTTGGGTTACTATTCCTATCACCCTGAGCCAGCACAACCAATGTTCAGGCATGATGGAAGTTGTAGTCCAAGAAATCTGGAGGACAACATGTTGGGGAAGGCTGTTCTATGGGATCTCTCTTCTGGTAATTGTACCCACATCCTGATTCTTTCGTATCATGTGTTATTTTGCCTCTGTTTCATTAGAGAAAGATAATCTTAATGAAAATCTTTTGCCATAGACTTGGAGAGGAACAGGGCTGGCCCAAGATATTTTGCTGCCTGAGGCAAATCAGAAAATGATGCCTCTGCCCTCCAAGTCAAGGTCCTTAGAAGCCAAGGCAAGCCAAGTTATTAAATCCCACAAATACCTCTTCGACTTCTTAGCACTAACATTTATTATTATTATTCAAATTTATTGCTGGTTATTTAATTATAATTTAATAATAATTAAATTATAATTAAATAACCAGCGATTGGCTGCCCTTTCATGACACCCAACATTAGCTGCCTAAGGCAGATCCGTCACTTTGCCTAATCGTAGGGCTGGCCCTGGAGAGGAATGAGCACTGCCTTGAATGTGATTTCCTTTGAGGAAAGGCATCCTATACATCAAAGTAATCAAATTTCATTGTTTTGTCTTCTTTCTTTTGCATTTCAGTGGTGGATTGCATCCATCTACACACAAATCTGCAGATGCTTCCCAAGTTTGGGGATGTCTACCATGTTACAGGTAAAGTGGTTCCCTTGAATGCTTCAGGAAAATGTGATTTGTATGATTTGTAGAGAAAAGGCAGAGGAACGGTTACATGGATCTTGATTAAGATTTGTGATTTTGCATAATACATAAAATATATGGTTGTTCTTTGGCTTGGTTATTTCATGCTCCCCATCACGTCCTATTCACCTAAGCAGGAGGCCAACTGTTCCCTTCAGTTTTGGCCATGTGGAATTAGCCTTGCTTCCCACCCACCCATTGGGGAGAGATGGAAATGTTGCAAATTTGGCTTTCCCATTGGTGTCTTTTAGGGTGCAATGCTGGGAGTTGTAGGAGCTTTTCTGTCTAGTTGTGCACAGGAAGGATTACACTCTTAATTGTTTTTATTTCAGGAATGTATAGCTTGCCTTTTAATCCAATAGATACACAGTGGAGCTTCTTCTTTGTCATATAACTTGAAAATCTGTTCATGCTTCCGATGTCAAAAGTAGACAATAAAAACCATCATGTAAAATATCAAATCAATAAAATCAGCACCACTGAAAAACAGATTAAACATAAAATAGCATGTAACACTTTCTTGTTCTGTTAAAACCCCAGAGAATAACAGTGCTTTGGCCTGTACTCATAAAAGTACAGGCATCTTTTGGGAGGGCATTGCCTAGTCGGGTGCCAACATTGAGAAGGCAGTATCTCCAGTTGCCACCCACCTAACTGCAGCAGCTGGAATAATCTCTGGGGGAGGATGCCTCCAAAGATGACCTCAGTGATGGGGCAGATTCATAAGGGAATGGGTGGTCCTTTAGATCCACCATTCTGCCCTACCCTCGCTGTTTTTTGTTTTGTTTTGTTTTGACCAATTGTGGAGCCTGGTACCACTAGGCACTGCCATACTTCAGGTCTCACAGTGGCCTGATAGAGGCTTGCCCCTTTGAGAGTATCATGATGTCACACCTACACAGAGCCAAATTTAAGGGCACTGTGGTGGGAGGAGGCTATGATAAGTCTTAAGGACCTTTCCTGAGAACTGGAGACGGGGACAGTTTTTATGTAAACCTCTGAGGGTGTGATCCCCCACACAGTACCCATAGCACAAATTCCAGTCCACACACAGTGGATTTGTGGGTGGAGGAGAAAGGCCCTTGCTGCAAAAGCTTTTTGAAAAAATAAATACATTTAGAGGTCCCCTCTGAAAGACTTCTCGACTGCATTGCACTGTGGAACTTTGGGTTGCAAAGATCTCCTTTCTTCTAGTCTACTCATTTCATTAGGTACCTAAAATGAGGAGGGAGCAGTGCATGAGAAGAGGCCAAATAGGGTTGCTAGGTTGCAGCCCAGAGATTCCCTATTATAAAGCACACCTGGAGTCCTGCTTGCTACAGCAGGTAAGGGAAAGGATGGGAGGTGCCATGGATGTCTTATTTCTATTGTGGGGATCTCTGGGCTGCAACGCTTGGAGATGTTTTGGACTACAAACCCCAGCATTCATGACCATTGGTCATGTTGGTTGGGGCATATGGGAGTTAGTTATTCCAAAATATCTGAAGGACATAGCGGGTTGGGAAAGCCCAGCTCAAGGGATAAACCCTTGGTTTTGTGTTGCAGTGGGGGGTTGTTTGGAGGTTAAACTCATGGTGACTGAGCACTTTCACTGAGAACATTTTTTTTAAGTGGGGGAAAGTTACAGTGACTAAAGGTGCAATCCTATGCATGTTTAGACATAAAACAATCCTTCAAAAGTCCCACATGGCTGGCTGGGGCATGTTGGGAGTTGTAGGACTGTTTTCTGTCTAATCATCATAGGATGCTTAGATAGTATGGATCGGTGAGAATATGATGGATTGATACTGTTTATGTTGTTGCTATCTTTTAAAATTTTTGATATTTTATACAATTTTAATATTATTGATGATTTAATTATATTTTTAACTTTTGTATATTGCTATTTATATGTTTTAACGGTAAAAGTTTTTAATGTTGTAAAGCCGCCTTGAGTCCCAGTACTGTGGGAAAAGGTGGGATATAAATAAATATAAATATAATAACAATAACAATAACAACAATAGGATTGCACCCTATTAATATCTTAAAGCTGAATGTTTTGCCTTCTGCCTTCGTCAGATGCTCTGGTGTGAATCAAAGACTACTGTAGCCAATGTGACTTGTATAGAACAGTGTGGATGGAATATTCCACAGTGTGGTATTTGCTGTATATTAATGATGACCTGTATTATCCTCCTGCTTAAGGGCATGTGGTGTTATGTCACTTCTATATATCCAGATGTTTCCTCTTATTTCTAATGTTCTTGGATCAGATGACATCTCTGTTGCATTATCTAGCAAATCTGAGAGGCTTTGATTACTTTATTTATTTATTTAATTTTTATACTGCCCAATAGCCAAAGCTCTCTGGGCGGTTCACAAAACAAAACTTAAAACCATAAAATACCATAATATAAAATGCAAGAAAAAAAAACATGATCTGAATTGAAATGGGAGTCGTTGTCCAACGTATCAGGACGGCCCCAGGTCGGGGAAAGCTGTTCTAAAGGATTGCATCTCTCCAATTCAAAGCTATGCTCACTGGGGCAGGCGAGAAGAAGACCACCACTATTAAATCCTTAATTTATTTTGTGAAAAAAGAGGTTGTGGAGATGGGGGGGAGGAGGTCTTAATTTGTGATGAAAGCTTTCGTTGTCTGATTGCATTAATTGACTGAAGCGTGCAGCCCTAAATATTTAGAGCAATGTCCTCAGAACAGACCATCTGGCGCAACAGAGGCACACCTGGAGAATCTGCAGGGTTAGTGCAAACACTGAACCAAAGAAAAATAAATCTCAAAGCAAGCTGGAAAAAAAGACTCTCTTGGGCACCTTCCACATATCAGCTCTCCTTTTCACAATCCTGCTTTTGGAGGGGAAATAGCGGCCTTCTATCAGTCACTGCCTTTATAAATTCATTCATTACTTAAATGTTATCAACCACCTGTTCTTTCTAGCTATTATTTGCCAGCTTCCAAATGCTCAGTGGAATAATGTTTATTATCTCCTTGTATTATGCTAATTTTTCTTAATCCTATTTAAATGCCACTTATTAGGGGCTGGATTATTTGTGACGAGAGCAATGCCCGTATATCAAAGGTGCTTCATTATGAAGGTGGCTTTAAGCGTAAGCAAAGGTGGAAAAATTAGGAACGGGAATAACACTGTCCAGAGTGAGAGATGTTCATGCTGAACAATCCTAGAACATTTCTATACATACAAATGTAAAGGGGGAATGCATTGTTGCACCAGGAAACAAGCTGCTGGAAAGGGGAATTCAGGTCCTTCAAAGGAAATGATTTTTTTTTTTAAATAAAGGGTTTAAATAATAGGATGGCATGGCTATGGAGGAGGAAAGGGGTGCGACTTCAACTCCCCCCCACCTTGCTAAACAGGTGGGTAAGTACTCCATGTGTCAAAGAGGTTAAGGACGCAAAACTATGGGTTAGACACCAAAGGATGGAGAGGTCTTGCTGGCAGGGCAGGAAGTGTGACAGAGGCTATTTTTGCCTCTTTGTCCTCTGAAATAGCTGTTTATGTTAGATGGGGCTCTGAGCCTGTCTAATGCTCCCTCCCTGCCAGGGGCAGGCATGGGAACTGAGAGGCCTTTGGATCCTGTAGATCCATGGCCTTATTCCTCCCTGCTCATTGGCCTGTCCCAGCATACCCATTTCCTTCCTTCCAAAGGTCGGAGTCCTAATCTTAGGCGAAAGAGCCACTGCAAAGCTTTCCATGGCAGCTGGGAAGGTCTGGGGTGGTGGTGGTGGATGGCAGATCCACAGTCAGATCTCCTCATCTGAGGTCAGAGTGCTGCCTCCAGCCTTGGAGGAGATGGACTGCATTGTATGGCCCCTCAGATAATGTCCAGGGGCCACAGAATTGCTCTCTCAGTATTCATCCTTTATACAACAAATATGGTTAAATATTCTTTATGTAGTTTGGGTAGAGGCTGCATCTCATGTTAGTAAGCAGGGACTTCACAGGCACTATCCAACAGGTGCTTGTGACAGTGGTAAAACTGAACTATACAAAAGATAGAACACTGGCAGCTCCCTTGAGAGCCCTCATAGTGGGGTATACTGGGTAAAAATGGAAAAAATAATAACAACTGTGACAGTGAGGAAGAACTGAAATTAGCCTGCAATACCAAATTGCAGTTTGGCATGTTTGCATTGGGGGTGGAGGCTTACATATACGAGACCCGCTTCTCATCCAAGAGACTCAGCCATCTTGGACCAACCCTGGTTATTTCCCATGAGAGGCTGAGGTTCTTCTTCTGCTAGACCTTGTATCATTTCCTATTATAATTGACACATATCTCTTTGTGGTACTGAAAGTGGATGCTATTATAACTCCCATAACGTTTTGCTGAGGGACTCCCAACCCATCTCTTCCGATCCCCTTTCTCTACTGCGCTGTTTTTGCTCTGGCTTAGCAGCTGTCCCCACCTTTCTTCCTTCAGGGATTCTCAAACTGCCTTATGCTGAAATAGAGGAGCCCTTTGAAGCCTGGTTCAACGGGACTGGAGGGAAAAGCCGTATCCAGTATTATCACGGTAAGAAAAGTTGGGTACCAAGGTGGTGATAGAGAGCCCAGTGAAAGCATCTGTTCTGTTATCCCATGAATAAAGACTTCTGCTTTAGAAACCTAGGAAGTTGTCTCATATCAGGTGAGACTATTTGTCCAGATATCAGCTCTCCAAGATCTCAGGCAGAAGTTATTAATAATAATAAAATAATAATAAAATAATGTGTTATTATTATTCCTACCAGAGCTTTGAGAGCAAGCCTCAAATTTATCCAACATTTATAACAGGGAAATGTTGTTTCCTGACATGAGCATGATAGATAAGGTGGGGTAGATACTGTAATGAAATAAGAAGCAGATGTGGTTTGAGGCAATGAAATATTTGGTGTAATGAATGTTTCTCCCCTTGTTTCAGGCCAGGTGATCACTTACCAGTTCAGCTCTATAAAGCCTTTTGGGGCCAGCTTCAAGGTGACTCCAGAAACCACAGAAACAAAAGTCAACTTTAAGGAGTGCTTCCAAGTCAATGGAACTTCTAAGAATCCCATTAGGCCTCAAAGTGTCTTTCCTAGTTTCTCTGATTTCCAAGTGAGTCCCTCAAAATCCTTCTCTGTATCATCGACACCAAGGTATAGAACCTCTTTCAGCCCGAGAACCAAATTCTGTTTAGGAGAAGTTCTCGGGGGCCACATTCCATGGTGGGCGGGGTCAAAGGCAACATGGGCAGGGCCGAAAATACAAAATATACCAGCATATTTTAGCTTGACGCTCTCACTGCCAGTAATTAAGCCTTAGGAGAAGCATTTAACCTTTTAGAATGGGGAAAAAACTGCGCAAAAGCAGAAAAACCATGAAATGATTGGTGGTTGGGGAAAAGGGAGTGAGGCCAGGGAAAGGAGTATTGCCATCAGGACAACCCCAGAGGGCCAGATTGGGACCCCAGACAGGCCGGATTTGGCCCCTGGACTTGAGGTTGTTTACTCCTGATCTACACTGGCTCAATTCAAACATCACATCAAACCATGGTTTGTGCTAACCATACATATGAACCCACACCATGGTTTGAGCTTCCAGATATAGAGCAAACAAACCATGGTTTAGAGCTGCTTGTCTCCTTTTATGTTCCAGCTGCTCAGCACACAGCTTCATAAGTTTACTTCTGTCTCCACGGCGTTGCAGCCTCTTGAGGTGCAGCAACTCTTGTTTTCCGTGGTGCAGTAGAGCAATGGGTCTCCCTGTGGTTTGTCAACAAACTGTAAATTCAGTCATGATAGCAAACCACCGTCAGCAGAACTTGCAACCTAGCTTCACACTTTAGCTGGATATCCTGGTTTGGCAACCTGTTGTAAACCTGGATTTATAAGCTGCCATAGGTTCCGACATAATGCCACATCATGGTTCAGAATTATAAATACAAGGTATTGGCATTGACCTTTAAAACCCTATATAGTTCTGGCCCAGTCTATCTTAAGGAGCACCTCCAACAACACCAGGGACGCCACTCAACGAGATCAGGCTTGGTAGGCCTTCTGTCTGCCCCATCAGCCAGGACAGCTAGGCTGGTGAGGACTAGGGAGAGGGCCTTTTCTGTAGTGGACCCCACTCTGTGGAATTCCCTCCCTAGTGACTTCTGCCGTGCCCCCTCTTTGATGAGCTTCTGCCGGGCTTTAAAAACCTGGCAGTTCAGGTGGGCATTTGGGGTGGGTTAGGGTTTTTTAGAGCAGTGTTGTTTTGTTATGTTGTTTTGTTCAGTTGATTATGTAAATTTGTTATTAATACTGTACACCGCCTAGAGTGGCTGGGTAGCTGGCCAGATGGGTGGCTAATAAATCAAATAAACAAACAAACCATGATTTGATGTTATGTCTGATTGCAGCCCGTATGAGGTAAGGAGTACGGGGCAAGTGACAGAGATAGGAATTTAGAAAGCTAGATTTCACTGCAGGGCCTTGGAAGTTATTGGTGACCAAATTACCTGACTTAATTTAGAGCTGAAAGGAAATTAATTCCAGGATTTAAATTTAAAATTGAATTAGAAGATGTATTGAGCAGGGGGTTGGACTAAGTGACCTCAAAGATCCCTTCCAATTTGTTACTGAATATCTAATATGGTAAAAAAATCAAGCACGGCTGTTTAAGAGTTAGCTATCAAAGTTTTGCCAAATGCTTTATTTCAGCTGATCTTGGCTGTGGTGTCTACTGTTTATTATTTTAGCTGCTGCTGTTGTCAGTTGCAGTTGAGTATTTTTGAGAATGTTCCAAGAACACTTGCAGTTGTGGTTTAAAACTGAACTATTGTGTTGCAATTTGCTTGCAGTCAATATAGCAGAAAAGTGATTCCACAAATGATAAGAATGGGTGAAAAATGCACAGTCCAGATGTTATAATGCCGGTTCCCCTATACCTAAAAGTGAAAGGGCAGCAGGAACCACTATCCTTTCCTGTGGCCATTTCCTGCTGGCTCTTCTTATATTCGAAGCGTCGTAACTGGGCTGCAATCCAATAAAATAAACCTTAATTGAGTAATCATGTGAGTTTGGGTCAATTATTGATTGAATTTCATATGGGTAAAAACAAAATTTCTGAAGCCAGAACCATACCGGTTTTGTTTTCAGGTGGTTCACATCTGCGTCGTAGCAAGCATCATCTTAAGAAGAGGCATTCCTCGTCCTTTATGCGAGAGATGGGAGAATATGTCTTTTAAGATGGTGCTTGTATTAAAAATAATGTATATTTTAAAAATCTGCACCTTGATTAATCAGGTGCACATTTGGTAGATTAAAATTTTTTCTTTTACTCAAATTAGGCCACATTCCTATACCCATTTACCTGGGAGTAAGGCCCATTGAACTCACAACTTTCTTATGAGTAGACACGTATGGGATTGGACTGTAAATGTTGCAGCCATAGTCATAATGATGTGTGTGTGTGTGTGTATGTGTGTGAATGGTGGGCCGATTCTAGGAACCGTTGCGGCACATAAATGGTATTTGTAACTTGCCCTCCCTGATTTCCCACGAATGATCCTAATCCTTCACTCCCTTCTGCTGTCTTGCACTCCAAATTCCAGCCTGTACGGGTCGAATACTACAACGGACGGCACTGTACAGTCCTGGAGAGCATATTTTATTGGGGCAAGAAGAAGAACATCTACAGGCTGTGGCTGGCAGATGCTTCCCCCGAACCTGTCCCAGTGCACTACGAGATGAGGGGGTTCAACACCCTCCTGGGCTCCCACTACGACAAGTATGAGATCGACTACACCAGCTTTTCTCGCAGTTTCCCATCCAACGTTTTTGATCTTCCTCATGGTATGTGCAGAGCAGGGGTGGAGAACCTCCAGCCTGGGGGCCAAATCCAGCCCTCTGGGGTTTCCCAGATAGCCCTTGCCCTGGTCCCACTCTGCTTCCCCCAACCACTAGTCGTTTTCCTGTTTTCCTGGCTTTTGTGCAGCTTTTTTCCCCATTTTAAAAAGTCAGAATTCCTCTCTTACTGGTAGTAACAGCTTTAAGCTGAAGTATGGCAGTACTTTTGGCCCCACCCCCTTTGCCTTTGGGCCTGCCCATCATTGGGATGAGGTCTCTGAAAACTTCTGTGAAATCGAATACAGTTCTCGGGCTGAAAATTCCAGTGGCGGGTGTGGCCAAAGGCAAAAGAGATGGGGCAACCCCCCCCCCCCCATACTAGCCTATTTTAGCTTAAAGCCCTTCCTCCCAATAATTAAGTCTTAGGAAAGGCATGTCAATCTTTTAAATGGGAAACAGAACTGCACAAAAGCTGGGAAACCACAGAACCATTGGTGGTTGGGGGAAGGGAATAGAGCCAAGTGAAGGGTGTATGGTCTTCTGGGGAACACTGGCAGGCCGGAGTGGGACCCCGAGAGGTTCTGCACCACTGCTGTAGCGGAATAATCTGTATCTGATTGATCCGTGGGAATGACTAACGCTTTTGCTTTTCATCTCAGATGTAAAGTGTACACATTGGCCTGGGATAGGACCAGAACACAGGATCTTGGCCAACCCCATGCAGGAATTTGTTGGGGGAGCTGGAGACGTTAGCAGAGACCATGAGCATCTGTTCCATCACTTCAAGGAGAGATTCAGAAAGAGCTACAAGACTGAGAAGGAGACGGAGCACAGGAAAAGCCACTTTATCCACAATGTGAGGTATAGGAGGCAGCAGAAAGGAGGAACGGGAAGACTTAAATTGCAGAGCCCTTCAAATTCTGCCACACCAGGCCTGATAAGGAACCTGATTTTGCATCAAAGGAAAAACAAAGAGGGGAAAGGGTGGTGGTGGTCAAAATCAAGCAGTTGAGTCAGATCCGCATGGATATATTTCAGTGGGTGGAGTTCAGAATACTTAATAGGGGGCAGGATGAAGGCTGGTGCTGCAGGATAGCATTGAAGTAGAACACTGGCAAACCACAGGGCGATAATTCAGGAGCTCATAGAATCATAGGGTTGGAAGGGGCCTACAAGACCATCAAGTCCAACCCCTGCTCAATGCAGGAAGCCTGATTCCCAGGTGGTCCCCATCCAAGTACTAACCAGGGCTGACCCTGCTTAGCTCACGAGATCAGACAAGATCAGGCATAGAATAGATTCATAGATTCATAGAATAGTAGGGTTGGAAGGGGCCTACAAGGCCATCAAGTCCAACCCCCTGCTCAATGCAGGAATCAAAAGGCACATTCAGCCCTTTGCTTATCTTCATGATTTCAGTCTTCTAAGCGACAAGCTGAGGATGCTTCTATGTGGCAACTTCCCATCACAGTTCCTAACAGGAGTTCCTGGGCCTGATAGACTTGTATTTGCGAGGGAGCACCTTCCTTTTGTGCATGAGCTAAGGATGTTAATTGGTTAAAGATGCAGCAACCCCTGTCCTCTGATGCCATACGAATTCTAGTCCCTTTAGCCATACTTCGTCAATATGGAGCAGTCCATATCATCCACCGGTCTTTTTCCTCCCATGGAGCAGCCCAATGCCGGTTCCAGGTTTTTGAGAGCCCATGGGCAAGACACCCCCAATGGGCTCCTTCCCTCAATGAGTCTACCTTGCCACCACCATTGCCCCTAGCTGCTGTTGTTCTCTCATCATTGCTACTTCTTGCTTGCTTGACAGGCAGAGAACCTGTGAGCAAGCAGGCCATGGCCTCTGCTGCTACTCCATCTCAACACCACCATTCTCTGAGCCAGAGTGAGAGGCAGGTGTAGAAGCAGGTTGCAGTGGTATAGAGGAGGAGCAACTCCAAAGGGCTCTTGTCAGTGGGACCCACTGGGGTGTAGACCCTCAGAGATCATGAGCCTCAGTGCCCGAACATGACTACCCTGAAGCAGCCTTCCCCAACCTAGTACCCTTCGGACTTTGGGACTTCAACTCCCATCAGCACCAGCCAGCACGGCCAATGGGCAGGAATGCTGGGAATTGTAGTCCAAAGCATCTGGAAGGTGCCAGGTTGGTGAATGCTTGGATAGAGGAAGAAATTTCAACTTTCTTATATGGATAAGAATAGAAAAGGTCTGGGGGGGGGTGTCCCCTGGGCTTTGGCTCCAGGACCCCAGCAATGTAATCCATGTCCTGCTGCTCTGCTCACCATAATCTCAGTTCTGTGGTTTCTGTCAGGAACGCCTTGGCGGCCTCTCTCAGTAGATTCCAATAGCCAACTCAAGACACAGATGAAAGGGAATTCTTTTCAAAGCTTTAATCCCATTACAGCTTAATGACTCTTTCAGATGCTAATCACCAGCGGCTAAAGCAAAGAAACAGCAGTGTGGACAGGCAGTTGATCCCCGTTTGAAAGAGAGTCACTTGAAGACCCAGAACTTATGGGCTAGGGAGAGATCCTCCCTCTTTCCCTTGGGTCCATGGGAGGTGGCCGTTGCTTGCGCGCCAAACAGGCGCTACGCCTCCTTTCCGCGCCCTCCATCACTCGTCGCTCTTTGCGTCTGCGTGGAGCATCTAAGAAGCCCCCCTCCCGCACTCCCTCACTACCCAGGTCACTATCTATCACTGGAATGCCGGCAGGAGGAATCTCTGCCAGGTGCTGAGCCTGTGAGGGATGAGCTGGCTCCTCTCCCACGGATGGCTGTTCCTCCTCAGAATCAGAACTGCTCTGGGGCTCTCTGGGCTCAGTTTCCACCCTGACAGTTTCATGCTAAACTGGATGTGAGGGAAGCATCCTGGACTACCTTTGCTGGCAAGCATACAGAAGCCATCTGTGAAACCTGCAGGTCATTCCGGTAGATGCTTCTGTCTGCAATAGACAAGGGCTTGGGATCACCACACCTTAACCTGTATATTCCAGGGCTCAGCTGTGCATTGCACCTTCTGAGCTGCCCTGTGGCAATGTGCTGAGGCTGCGCCTGGACAATTTCCAGATTGCTGAGGATAGTATGGCAGAGGCCTCATTGACCATAGTGTTGTAGCAGAAATCAGAGAGACCACGGAGTGAAGGAAAAAGAGTTTTTCTTTATTTAACGCGCAGGCTTTATGGCCGGGATAACTCCCAAAGTGCCAAAAGCCCCGAGTTACATTAGCAAATTGTTTTTATAGATATTGTGACACATAGGAAACGGCTCCTCCTCCCCCTCCCGTGTGGGGTTGCATTCCTCAACATTTCTTCTCCTAGCACAATTTGTTTATAACCCAGGAAGTAGGTTATAGGGCATGATAAGCAAAGAACATGATACATATCACTATGACCTTAGCCTTGGTGACAAGTTAAGAGATTCCTGTGTCTCGTCAGCCTACAGCAATATATTAAAGGGAGAAAGAGCTCAGCAAGAACATGAAGCATGAGACTGCATGAGGCTACTTAGTCTGACCCTCTACATTGCTACTACATTTCCCCCCTTAAATGCATAATTTCATTACAATTATAGCATTTTTGATAAGCGAATGCTCATAATAGTCTGCAAAGCACAATACAAAACTTTTTATAACAGACATATCACTTAACTTTTTGTTGGGCTATTAGAGCGTAGAGGGCGGCAGTTTTATTAGCCGAGACGTAAAACAGATTGGTTAAACAGCGCATAAAACAAGGAATGCAAAGGCATAACAGTACCCCTATGAACAACACTGGTAGAATTAGGATGAACAATGCTCTAAGCCAGCTAAAATTTGGGAGCCAAGAGGTTAACCAGTTTAGCCAATTGTTTTGTCTTATTGTTATGTCAGCTACTATATTATGCAGATTATTGATTTGAACATTTATAGTGTTACTATTATCAGTCAAATTAAAACAACAAAGCGTCTGGTGTACTTCATAGCCTAAATGATGGAGGAGAAAAAGATAAAAGAAGCCTGTTTGCAGGTATATCTCTTGGCAAACAAAAATGTTCTACTCCCGTGATGTTAGCCAGGTGAGGCCAGTAATTATCAGCGAATCGCTGGGACAGACTTCCCCCTCCAGGGGCAGACTTTTTAGTTGTTGTTGTTGTTCAGTCGTTCAGTCGTGTCCAACTCTTCGTGACCCCATGGACCATAGCACGCCAGGCCTTCCTGTCCTGCGCTCTCTCCCGGAGCGTGCTCAAGTTCATATTCATTGCATCCGTGATGCTATCTAGCCATCTCATCCTCTGCCGTCCCCTTCTCCTTTTGCCTTCAGTCTTTCCCAGCATCAGGGTCTTTTCCAGGGAGTTTTCTCTTCGCATTAGGTGGCCAAAATATTGGAGCTTCAGCTTCAGTATCTGTCCTTCCAATGAGCACTCAGGGTTGATTTCCTTTAGGATGGACTGATTTGACCTCCTTGCAGTCCAGGGCACTCGTAAGAGTCTTCTCCAGCACCACAGTTCGAAAGCATCAATTCTTCGGCGCTCAGCCTTCCTTATAGTCCAGCTCTCACAGCCATACATTACTACTGGGAAAACCATAGCTCTGATTAGACGGACCTTTGTCGGCAAGGTGATGTCTCTGCTTCTTACTATGCTGTCTAGGTTGGCCATAGCTTTCCTCCCAAGGAGCAAGTGTCTTTTAATTTCATGGCTACAGTCACCGTCTGCGGTGATCTTGGAGCCCAAGAAAGTAAAATCTGTCACTGCTTCCATTTCTTCCCCTTCTATATGCCAGGAAGTGATGGGGCCAGATGCCATGATCTTCGTTTTTTTAATGTTGAGTTTCAAACCAGCTTTTGCACTCTCCTCTTTCACCCTCAACAAGAGGCTCTTGAGATCCTCTTCGCTTTCTGCCATTAGGGTGGTATCGTCTGCATATCGGAGGTTGTTGATAATTCTCCCAGCAATCTTAATTCCGACCTCTGATTCATCCAACCCGGCATTTCTCATGATGTACTCTGCATATAAGTTAAATAAGCAGGGTGACAATATGCAGCCTTGTCGTACTCCTTTCCCAATTTTGAACCAATCGGTTGTTCCATGTCTGGTTCTTACTGTTGCTTCTTGACCCTCGTACAGGTTTCTCAGGAGACAGGTAAGGTGGTCTGGTACTCCCATCACTTTAAGAATTTGCCACAGTTTGTTGTGATCCACTCAATCAAAGGCTTTAGCGTAGTCAATGAAGCAGAAATAGACGTTTTTCTGGAATTCTCTTGCTTTCTCCATGATGCAGCGAATGTTGGCGATTTGATCTCTAGTTCCTCTGCCTCTTCTAAACCCAGCTTGTACTTCCGGTAGTTCTCGGTTCGCATACTGCTGAAGCCTAGCTTGTAGGATTTTGAGCATCACCTTGCTGGCATGTGAAATGAGCGCAATTGTGCGGTAGTTCAGTACACGTTATTAAAAAAACACACAACACTACTACTACTACAACCCGCATGTTTAGTTTTCTTTGGGATCTGACCGTACGCTGGGCAGCTATCACCTGGCTAGCTGCAGTAGGGTCTAGTCCCCTTCTTCAATTCTCTCCAGTTGCAGGTCTGACCATACGCTGGGTGGGCGGTCTCCAGGTGCGCCCACAGTAGGGTCTAGCCTGAGTTTTCTTACTGTTTCTTTAGAATGACTTTTAAAGGACTTTTCAGCTACAGTCTACCCCCCTCCCCTTTGCTTTCTTGACTCATGTCTAATGTATCCAGGGTTTAATTCCAGCTACCTTCATGGCTGTGGGGGTGGAAAGTATGACAGTTTTTAGTCTTCTCTACCTGGGAGTTTTAGGGTTATTTTTCTACTCTTTAATTTATGCTTCATCTCCTGGTTGGAAAGGATGAACTTCTGTGATGGGAATTGGGGGCCTATTTTGCTTAGTGCTTGGACCTCTTGTCTAAGGCTAACGTTTGCTTGCTCTTGATGCCGCTCTAGTGTCAATCATGAAGTTAATGTCACGGCCCCTCACAGTGGCGGTGACTAGGGGCTCCCCGGGGCTGAGATTAAGGGGGCCCTGTCTATCTTATTTAAGACTTTTGGCTTTATCCATTTTAATAAAGGGGCTTCTTTATACATTTTTATACACCCCTACTTTTGCTAGTTTGGTTGCTAACTAAGCTGTCCCCTCCCTCGCCCGTTTTGGCCTCTCTGGTTTTCTTCTCTGTATGTCTGATTCATTCCATTTGGGCATTCACGCCACCAATGTCTATCTTGTCCGCACTGGGCACGCTGGTTCCTTTTTAGGAATCCCCTGCCTCTGCTAGGTCCTCTCTCATTCCCTCGTCTATGTCCTTATGGTCCTCTACTTCTTTTTCGTCTTCTACCACGCTGCTCCACTAATGCTGCAGCGAGCAATTCTGCCTTTTTGGCCATTCTTTTGTCTTTCTTTTTCTCTTCTTTTTTTTTTTTTTTGATCCCTATTCACGTATACCTTCTGAGCTACTTTCAATAATTCCGTCCGATTCTTTCCTGCAAAGCCGTCGAGCTTCTATCTGGGGCCTCTGGGTCGAGGGGGGTATACTGGCGATAAGCATCTAAAAGGCGTTTTAAGTACGCTCCGGGGGCCTCGGTGGCATCTTGCAGCACTTCAGACACCTTGGTCATATTAACTGACTTTTTCATACCTGCCCTCATGGCTTCTAACAGCAGGGTTTTGATACTGGGTGAGGCGCTCTAGCCCCTCTGGTGTGTTTTCTAGAGGCACTCTTTCTCTCATTTATTTTATTTATTTATTATTAAATTTATTAATCGCCCATCTGGCTGGTCACCCAGCCACTCTGGGCGATGTACAATATACAATAAAACAGTTTAAAACAATAAAATTCTACAATAAAAACATTTTCTAAAATACCCTAACCCACTCCAAATGCCTGCCTGAACAACCACGTTTTTAATGCATGACGGAAGCTCATTAAAGAGGGGGCATGACGGAGTTCCCTAGGGAGGGAGTTCCACAGAGTGGGGGCCACCACAGAAAAGGCCCTCTCCCTCATCCCCACCAGTTTAGTTGTCCTGGCTGATGGGACAGAGAGAAGGCCATCCGAGGCTGATCTTGTTAAGCGGCCTGTCTGGTGCTGCTGGAGGCGCTCCTTAAGGTAGGCTGGGCCGGAACCATATAGGGTTTTAAAGGTCAAAACCAACACCTTGAATTTGGCCCGGAAAACAACTGGTAACCAGTGCAACTCCTTCAGCACTGGAGTGATGTGATCTCGCCGGCGGCTGCCTTTAGTCAGGCGAGCCACCGCGTTCTGTACCAGCTGCAGTTTCCAAACCGTCTTCAAGGGTAACCCCATGTAGAGCGCATTACAGTAGTCTAAACGAGAGGAGACCAGGGCATGTACTACTGATGGGAGCAGATGGTCGGGAAGGAAGGGGTGCTGCCGCCGTATCAGATGGAGTTGATACAGCGCTGTCCGGCTCACAGCTGACACCTGAGCCTCCATGGACAGCTGGGAGTCCAAAATGACCCCCAGGCTGCGGACCTGGTCTTTCAAGGGTAGCCGTACCCCATTCAACACCAGGTCAACATCCCCTAGCCTCCTCTTGTCTCCCACCAAAAGTACCTCGGTCTTGTCAGGGTTCAGCTTATTCCTCCCCATCCAGCCACTCACCGTCTCCAGACATTTGGACAGGGATTCTACGGCCAACCTTGGTGAAGATTTGAATGAGAGGTAGAGCTGCGTGTCATCCGCATATTGATGACACTGCACCCCAAACCTCCAGATGATAGCCCCTAGCGGCTTCACATAGATGTTAAATAGCATCGGGGAGAGGATGGAACCCTGTGGCACCCAAGTAAGTGGCCACGAGTCCGAAACCTCCTCTCCCAGTGCTACCCTCTGGTACCTGCCGGAGAGGAAGGACCGGAACCACCGCAATACGGTGTCTCAAATGCCCAACCCCTCCAGGTGGTCCAGGAGGATACCGTGGTCAACGGTATCAAAAGCCGCTGAGAGGTCGAGGAGAACAAGGAAGGAGCATTCACCCCTATCACCCTCTCATCTATTCCTGTGCATTTACATAAGTCTCGGGAGCTCTTTTTAGGGCAATCCACTTTGCCTGCTGAAGGATCTGGTGCCTCTCTTCAGTAGTAAACAAAGTCAATAACAACTGTTGGCAGTCTTGCCAATTGGGCATATGCGAAGCCATGATGCTGGAGCACAGTTCTACTAGCTCGTGGGGCTTCTCTGTATATGAGGCATAATGGGTTTTCCAATTCAGTAAATCAGAGGTAGTAAAAGGTGCGTATGTGTAAGCCTGAACAGGTACATAACGTTCATCTGCACTTAGATCTGGATTGGCCACTAACTGGGTTATCTGTCTCAAGGGGAGCAAGGTTTGGGCTCCACTGTCAGTACTTCTCAACCGGTGGGCAACAGGCGGGTCTGGATCCTCGTCTTCTTGAGGAGGGTGTATCTTTGGCAAGGCCGGCATTCTTGCCAGACTCCCTACAAATGTTCTTTCTCTTTGCCTCCTGCCTCCTCCTCCTTCTTTTTCTCCCTTCTCCATCTGTCTTGGCTCGGTTGCTCAGAGATTGCAGAGGGGAAGCGACTTCTTTTTAATGGGTTGACATAGAAATTTTAATTTAAGCTATTTTAAAAACATTAAAAACAACAAAACTTTCTCTTTTGCAAGGAGAGAAGGAGCTAATTGACTATGATCCCCTCTCTTTTGCAAAGGTAAACTTAAAGCTACAAGGCAGTTTTAAATTGCATGGCTAAGTTAGGGGAAAAGCTCTAGGGGCTATCTTATCACTAGACGAGCTAGCCAGGGATTTATAATATCACACACACACACACACACACACACACACTTATTTAAGAGACATTTATTTCTTTTGTCTTGCTGTCATTTCTGGTCAAATAGGTTCTGCAGGTTTTTCCATATAAACCTGCAGGACATGTAAGCAAGATAATAGTGGGACGAGTGTGCATACCATGGACAACAATGCTGCTCTCATCTCTCCTTCAAGTTTTGGTGGAAAAAATGATTGTGCCCCTATCCTTTTTTCCTCTTTCTTCTACGTTTCTTTGCAGATACGTCCACTCCAAGAACCGGGCCAACCTCTCCTACAAACTGGCTGTGAATCACTTGGCTGATCATACTCCAGAAGAGATGGCAGTGCTGAGGGGAAGGCTAAAGACTGGGGAACCCAATAAGGGGTTGCCTTTCCCATCACAAGGCTATAATGACCTCACCCTGCCCGAGAACCTGGACTGGAGGCTTTATGGTGAATATGATAGCATCGGTTTCTTCTGCCTTTCAGGCAGTGGAGGCTGGTGGTTCCAGTGTCAGTGGGGCAGTGAGTCTGCTCTGGGTTTCAGTCAGAACCAATCAGAACTCTAAAGTTTCCAGCTGAACTTCAGGAAAAACTTCCTGACCATAAGAGCAATACGGCAATGGAACCAATTACCTGGGGAGGTGGTGGGCTCTCCCACACTGGAGGCCTTCAAGACGAGGCTGGACAGCCATTTGTCAGGGACTCATTGGACTCAATGGCCTTGTAGGCCCCTTCCAACCCTACTATTCTATGATTCTATAAAGGAGCTATCCAAGGTGTTCTGCACCTTGTATAGCTCCTTTAGAGTTCTGACTGAAACCCAGAGCAGATTCACCACCCCACTGACACCGGAGCCACCAGCCTCCACTGCTTTCAGGCCAGGTGCCCAGCGGTGTCCTGAATGGTCTCCAGAAACAAAATATCATTCTGAGTGCAAATGAAGCCCTCATTTTGGATTTTAGCATATTAGCATATGAAATAGGGAGGAGGGGGGTTCTCTTTAAAATCCATGATCTTGCTTGGCTTTCAGCCCAGAACATTTCCATTTAATGCATAATTTCTCCCAAATAGTTATTTGCATATTAAAACTGTGTAATGGGGGTGGTGTTTTTTTGTTTTTAGTTATTGTGACGATGTGGTTGAGATCTGCATATCGGTAATTCTTGTCCCCACTTTTCTCTGCCCACCACTAAAGGTGCTGTGACCCCAGTCAAAGATCAGGCTGTGTGTGGTTCCTGCTGGAGCTTTGCTACGACTGGAACACTGGAAGGCGCACTCTTTCTCAAGGTGACAATCCAGTTGCTGGAAAATGTCTTGCAGGTGGCTCGGGGTGCGTTGAGACTATGGGCTGCTAGTGCTAACAATCAGAAGCCGTTGTGTGGCAATTAGGGATGTATGGATTTCATTAAATCCATTCCATCTGTGTTTCACAGATTCTCGGGCATCTTTCATTCCGTCGTCTGCTCATTGACGGAATCGGATTTTTTAAACCGGAATTTCATTCAACTTGCGCTTATTTGCATCTGTTGCGGGTTTCTCTGATATCCCCAGTGGCTGTTCCATATTTTTTCCTTTAATAGATTTTCTGCGGTAAGGAAAAAGACAGAAGTGGGAAAACACAGGAGGGTTATGAGTGGAAGACAACAACCTCTGGACCCTCTTTTAAAACTCTGTGAAAGCAGTAGGGCAATAGCATTATAAAAGCCTTGCCTGGAGGCAGCCCTGGTTCCTCAGAGGCCTGGTTAAAGACCTTACTTGCTAGCAGAAGTGTGGGTAAAGTAAAGCTCATAGCATCGGCCTCCTCCTAAGCATGCCTAACCACATAAGATATTCAGAGGGGTAGCTGTGCTAGTCTGTTGCCGAAAAAACGAGTCTTGTGGCACTTTAAAAACTAACACATTCATTCTGGCATGAGCATTCATGGACACTGATGACTTTATCAGACACATGAAGTGTTAACCTCAAATTGGCAGATTTATATGCACATGCTGGGAGTGGGTAGGTAGATGTAAATGTTGTTGTCAGAAGGAATCAAAATACAAAAAGTACAGTCATAATTAACACTTGCCATTCATAAAATGTTGTTGGGTAATAACACAGATATCATTGCAATGGTGAGCCGTGTGATACAACAAGAACCCTGTATAGTTCCTGGCTTGAGGAACCATCTTTCCTCCTTTCCATACAGACTGGGGTGCTCACTCCGTTGTCTCAGCAAATCTTAATCGATTGTTCCTGGGGCTTTGGAAACCATGCTTGTGATGGTGGAGTGGAGTGGTTTGCATATGAGTGGATTATGAAGCATGGTGGAATTGCCAATGCAGACTCCTATGGGCCATACATGGGTCAGGTGAGTCCAGTGTTATCTCTGGAGGGAACATAGCAGTTACTTTGGGAGTAAGAGTGCTGGGACACAACCTGAACTTATTGGGTAATGCATTTAGCCAGCTGCTTAGCACCCTGCCTTTGCTGCTCAGAGCTGAGAATGCTGATTCAGGATCCGGGTTCAAATTACTGTTCAGCCTTCAGCTTCCTGATTTAGCCTTGCTTATTGCATATTTAGGTGTACATCTAACAAGTATTGAGAGGATGTCCACTGCTTCCTCCTTCTTCAAGCCTTTCAAAACTGAGAGAGTTTGAAGGGTGGGGGGAGTGGGCAGCCTCCCATCATACCTTAAGGAAAGATAACATGTCAAATGTGTGTATCATACAGGCATTCTTGTCAGAAAGTCAGGATTCGCAGTAGCTCTTCGCTGGATGTAAACTCAGTCTGTATAATATAGGCTGCCCTGGTCTTTACGTTCTGAGGGGGAGGTCTTGCTTACCACACCATGACCTACTAATGTTCACTTGGTCACAGAGTGGAGGAAAGCCTTCTCCGTTGTAGCACCCATCATGCAGGCTCATAGTGTGGAGTGTTTCTGCCGACACCTTAACACAAATGTGTTTGCCCAGGCATTTTCCTGACTGCTGGCACTGTCAGCTACCCTTGTTTATTTTTAATGAGATACGTTATTGTTTTATTACTGTTTTATTAATTGAGTTTATTGTATTTTATTATGATTTTACTTTGTGAACCATTTGGGGATTTAAAAAAAGAAAAAAAAAGTGGTAGAACACTTTTCCGAAATAAACAAACTGGCACTTAGGTGTTTACTAGAAATCATAGTTCTTTATACTACTCAAAACAATTTACAAAGCAAGAATACAAGCATCAGCTTCAGAGGAGCAATTTTTATCAGGACCACAAGAGATTATATTCCCCCTCCCATCCGCAGTGATCCCAGTCATTATTGCACCATTCAGGAGCTGTTATTTGCATTTTAAGAACATAAGAAGAGCCCTGCTGGATCACACCAAAACCTATCTAGTCCAGTGTTCTGTTTCCCACAGTGGCCAACCAAATGCCCATGGGAAGTCTATAAAGCCAGACATGAGGGCAGTAGCCCCCAAAATGTGCACGATAAATGCACGTATGCACATATTTGCATGATAAATGCACATATGCATTTAAGGTAACATCTTGTTTGGCCCTTAGATTCAGATTGCCTACACACTTCCGTGCATAACTGTGCATTCATATGGGCTAGAAACTTCCTTTTTAGAACATGAAAGTTCAGATACCTAGGAAGCTGAATGCTGCTTCCAGTACCTAACAAACAATGTGGTTTTCCTGTACTGTTGTGGCATTGCAGTGTACTCACTGTCTTGTACATGAATATCTTGCATAAATTGCAGCCTGAAAGCAGGGAAGGAGCACAAAGATACTTGATGAACCTTATGCTTTTTATTATTCATTTTATGCATGTTGCTTTGGTAGGGCTTGGCCCTAAAAAGCAGCTTATAAATACTTTGAATAAATAGTCTATAATAATAAGAGGATGTCTGTCTGTCAATCCATCCATCAACGCCTCAGCACCAAGACCATGAATCCTAGGCTGAATTTACATGTACCAGTTTTACCGTTGTCAAACTGCAGTGATAACTATTGATGCCTATTGGTGTCATGTGCACCAATAGTTATCATTGCAGTATGATAACAGTAAAACTGCTATGTGTAGATTCAGCCCTAGACATCCGAAGCGTGGCAAGCGTACTAAGGGGACCCTAGGAGTATGCATCCAAGAACATAAGAAGAGCCATGCTGAATCAGACCAAGAGTCCATCTAGTCCAGCATTCTGTTCACACAGTGGCCAACCAGCTGCCGACCAGGAACCCACAAGCAGGACATGAGTGCAATAGCACCCCGCCACACACCCATATTCCCCATCAGCTGGTGTCCATAGGCATACTGCCTCTGATACTGGAGGCAGGATATAGCCATCAGGACTAGTAGCCATTGATAGCCTTCTCCTCCAGGAATTTCTCTAACCTTTTAAAGCCATCCAAATTGGTGGCCATCACTACATCCTGTGGTAGTGAATCCCATAGTTTTAATTATGAACTACGTGAAGAAGTCCTTCCTTTTATCTGTCCAGAATCTCCCACCAATCAGCTTCATGGGATGACCCCAAGTTTTAGTATTATGAGAGAGGGGAAAAAATGTCTATCCACGTTCTCCACACCATGCATAATTTTGTAGACCTCTGTCATGTCTCCCCTTACCCTCCTTTTTCCACGCTAAACAATCCCAGCTGTTGTAATCTTCCCTCAGGGGCAAGATGTTCCAGCCCCTTGATCATTTTAGTTGCCCTTTTCTGCACTTTTTCCAGCTCTGCCATTTCCTTTCTTAGGTATGGCGGTGACCAGAACTGTACACAGTATTCCGAGTGTGGTCACACCATAGATTTGTATAAGGCAATATGATATTGGCAGTTTTATTTTCAATTCCTTTTCTAATTATGCCTAACATGGAGTTTGTCTTTTTGTAGCAGCCGCACACCGACTTACCTTGTTTTGGAAACACATTATTGAATTTTAATTCATTAAAATGTGTCGACGTGGTTGAAGCCTTCAGTAACATTTTCAGCCTCTAGGAGCAGCCTTTCCTAACAGACCACACAGTTTGAAGCCGGGGAGATTAGTAGGCCGAGGGACAGAGTCATACGCTTGCCCGCTCCCCCCTGCTGTGCGGCAGCCCCCTCAGGCGAATGAAGTGGACAGACTCCTCCCTCAGGGAGCTATAGGGCTGCACCATGGCACATCCCATGCCTAGGGGTGCCAGAGGGCATGGCTTCACTCAGACAGGGCAGGCACGTGTCCAACTCTGACAGCCGCGTATATATGCTTGAAGGGTTTGCTGTATCAGACTAAGGTCTGTTCCAACCTTCGTGGAGCCAGGCCCATTTGTTAGTAATAGATGAAGTTGCAGGCTTGTCCCTGAGGTTGGCATAGCTTTCTTACAGTGAAACTGGGTGTATCTGCCTTCCCTCTTCCAGAATGGCTACTGTCACTATAACCAATCTGAGCTGACGGCAATGGTCTCTGGCTATGTCAATGTGGCCTCCGAAAACATCACTGCCCTGAAAGCTGCTCTCTACAAGCACGGCCCTGTGGCAGTGAACGTTGATGCCTCACACAAGTCCTTTGCATTCTACTCCGATGGCATTTACTACGAACCAAACTGCGGTGAGTCTGTGTTGGCTCCTCAGGTCAAGGCCTCTTCGGAGGGTGGAAATTTGGTTGAGATAGATTTATAGGCAGGTGCCACTATAGAAAGGCTCTCTCTCATACATGCTCATCACCAATTAAATAAGGTGGCCGCATACGCACTGCCAATAAAGAGGGACACATGTCACCGGAAAAAGATAACACCAATTTGCATAACATTTGCATATGTTAATGTATGCTAATAAATGCTAATTTAGACATAATAACTGTAATTTAAATAGAAATACAATACATCTCATCATAGTGGAGAAGGTTGACTAGGCGCCCTGTATGCCTGCTCAGTTTGCTGTCCTGAGCATTGATGGGCAACTTCAAGGCCCTTGCGCTGTTCTCCCTTCTTATGCTTCTTCAGCTTTTAACCAGGCTTGGGTTTAAAGCAGCCCATCAAATAAAGGACACCTTCAAATAGAGGACTATCCTCTGTAAAGCAGGCCACCCGGCCACCCTATAATTATATTATTATTATTATTATTATTATTATTATATACTACATAATATAATAAAATCTCTAAGTGGTTTTAAGCAGAAGACCATATTTAGAGTCACGTCCACACTTTCTTACTCTCAAAAAGAATAAGCATTTCATGTATTTTATAGGTAAACGTACTACTCACCTCTTAAGCACATTCTAATTCTGTATCTGGAATGTACTGTACGGAGCTCATGTACACTTGCATTACATTGAGCCACATGGTTTATTTAAACTGCACTGCTCTGAGTTTTTGAAGAACTCGAAGTTTGAAAGACCAAGGACAGTGCTGGGCATGGGTGGGGCAGCAATTAAAAGATCTGGAAGATTACTCAATTATTTGGGGAGTAATTTCTGAGGCTTTGGTGAACAATTATACCAATTATGTACGCACATGTAACTTTCCCTTTTTAACCAGATTTTAAAATTCTGCTTTACACAAATTATTTATTTATTTATTAAATTATCAATCGCGCATCTGGCTGGTCAACTGGCCAAATTAACACAAATTCATGGGAGACAAGGCTATCAAGGGATACTAGTCCTGATGGCTATACACTTCCTCCACTACCAGAGGCAGTATGCCTCTGTACACCAGTTGCTGGGGAACATCGGTGTGTGTGGGGGTGCTGTTGCACTCATGTCCTGCTGGTGGGTTCCTGGTCGACAGCTGGTTGGCCACTGTGTGAACAGAATGCTGGATGAGATGGACCCTTGGTCTGATCCAGCAGGGCTCTTCTTATGTTCTTATGCCTCTTGTCGCTTCTTTTCCTCTAGGAAACAGGAGCATGGAGTTAGACCATGCAGTCCTAGCTGTGGGATATGGAGACCTCCACGGGGAGAGCTACTGGCTCATCAAGAATTCCTGGTCCACGTATTGGGGCAATGATGGCTACATCCTCATGTCCATGAAAGAGAATAACTGTGGGGTGACTACTGCTGCCACCTACCCAGTCCTGGCCTAATGGTGAAGGCTGTCAAGAAGGAACATACCAGCCGATACACAACCAGTGGTGCACCTAATGCTGAAGTCCAGGGCTCTGCAGCTCAGCCCCCCCCCCCATTACCATCCAGAGAGAAACAGGTGATAGTGACAAAAAGGATCAGCATCTGGGCTGGGGCTGACACTGTTCACTGCAGCATTATTTTTCTTATTTAAAAAAACATTTTTAAAACATAAAAAGCATCCTTTTTTCTTATTAAAAAAAAAACAACATTTCATCATCTGGATCTGGATGGCCAGCCATGTATGTGGTTACAAGTGCTCATTTTACTATTTTCCCTTTAAAAACATATTATCCTTTTCTACAACAAAAGGGCGCTTATTACCAAATAAATGTATTCAGCATCATGGCAGCAGAAGCAAACTCCATTTTATTCCGGTAGTCATGATGGTGCTATGCTTTAAGTGAGTTTAAAATGTGAAACTGCACATGCACAGAATATTTCATTTTAATCAGGGTTAGCAAAGAAGTGTTTCTGGGTTTTTGCTCTAACATATCAGGAATGTAGGAGCTGTAAAGCTCAGAATGCTGGCATGGGGGGTGGGGTGGAGGAGAAGAGAAATGTTAGTTGTGTGCTTCACAAGTGAAGTAACATACATGTCCATCTAAACAGGACCCCCATAAGACCATTAACCTAAGGACTAAAATTAATTACCTAATTGCACCACTGTACACAACTGCTCTTATAGCATTAGAGACCTCTGTTGAACTGCATTATGTTGAAGTGCCTCATTAAGAAATCAATCATTCAAATTAAGGCAGCTTTCAGGAATATTCAAGCCATAACACATCACTGCATCACAAAGAGGAAGTCTCTGAAGTGAGCGATTGATCAAATATCTTGTAATTTAGGATTTCAGTGTGGTTACAGTATTTTCTTGATATATCTTTTTCTTTAGCATCTTGAATCTGATTAATTCAACCCGCTCTGACTGAACGATATTGCTGTAACTACTCTGTAAAAAGACTTTACAAATACTTTCATTTTCTTTGAGTTGCAGGGGAGAAATGTATTAGATCTCATAAAACTCGGCTTCTGTAAGAATAAATGATGTGCAGCAAACAATTAAGCATGAATGGGCTACGGTTATTTATGTTTCTGATCACTCCAAAGCAATATTATGAATTCTCCATGGGCTTCTTCACACGGAGCTTTTATCCAGCTATTGAGATTGGTTACACACGGAGGTTTGTGGGCCCTTTAGATGATGTCATCAACCTCCAGGGTCTCCTGCGCTAAATGACCTTTCTTCCATTTTTTAAAAGATCGGAGATAATGAGCTATCAAATTACCACGATTGAGTTCCGTTTCAGTTCCCTTGTGAAAAAGGAAAAGCCTCATTAAGAGGAGCTAGACCACAGTGCCATCTAGCGGGTGGATAATGAAATATATGGAAGACTCAGATAAGGGGGGAAAGGAGGGGGAAAGTGTGGGAAGGAAGCACATGTAAAGGGAATCCATTGTGATCCTGCATTTAAAACAAAAGCACAAAGCCCCATTTTAAATGCGTGATTTTAGGCTGGTGTAGAGATGCCCCCAGTGAAACAAACCGAGATTTGCAAGAACACAGTAACGCTTCTTAGTCTGCAGTTCTTTCCTGCAAAACACAACATGGCAAAAGCAAATTGCCCCCCTCCAACCCCAAATCCAGTGCAAAGAAGCCTCATGCTCGATTTACATGTATGCAGATGGCTGTGATTTTCAGCATTTAAAAATAATAAAATAAATTATTTTATTTAAACACACACACAACAATGCACACTTCATTAGAAGGAGCATGAATCTCTGTTTCTGCTACTCACTTTCATTTGGGGGAAGTGGTGGACATGCTGGTGCCCGAAGGCAGCTATACTAAAATCCACAATTTTACCTTTTATTTTTCACTTCCACCCGGGGGGGGGGGGGGGACTGAGGGGGAGAGAAGTTTAAGAGCGCAATTTTATGCATGTTTAGACAGAAAAAAAGTCCTACAACTTCCAGCATACCCCAGGCAGCATGGCTGGCTGGGGCATGCTGGGAGTTGTAGGACTTTTTTTCTGTCTAAACATGCCTAGGATTGTGCTGTAAGAGAACCAGAAGTTGACCCTTATGTGTCAGTCTAATCCTTAAGTCTATGGTATTGCTTTTGCCCTTGGCCCTGCCTGGGGAACTGACTGATATCACATGACTGGACTTCTGAAAGGGTCAGTTGCGCATGGGCTGCTCAAGAGGCAGCATCTGTCAGATATCTTTCCTGCACTGAGACTGGGCCTCACCTGGGCCTAACAGCCTGCCAGGCCTTACAGAGTCAGCTAGGCCAAGAGGCTCTGCTTAGGCTTACTGGAAGTTGATTAGGGCAGTGACTCTGCAAGGGGGTGGGGGAGTTAGTAGCCATTTTGTAAGGAGCTTTCATTTTCTGAAAATTTCAGGTTCTATTAACCTAACCTTAGGTTCTATTAACAGTAGGCATAAATAGAACTCCAAACATGTTTTGCCTACATTCCAGCACTTTACTAATGAACACAGGGACGTGCTTGTGTCATGGTTGAGACTTTGAGCTTCCGGTCTAGAGTTCAGTACTTTCAGAGCATTTAGCTGCCTTTATTCTGCCCTTTGTTGTTGTTCAGTCGTGTCCGACTCTTCGTGACCCCACGGACCATAGCACTCCAGGCCTTCCTGTCCTGCGCTTGAGCGTGCTCAAGTCCATATTCATTGCATCGCTGATGCTATCTAGCCATCTCATCCTCTGTCGTCCCCTTCTCCTTTTGCCTTCAGTCTTTCCCAGCATCAGGGTCTTTTCCAGAGAGTTTTCTCTTCGCATTAGGTGGCCAAAATATTTGAGCTTCAACTTCAATATCTGTCCTTCCAATGAGCAGTCAGGGTTGATTTCCTTTAGGATTGACTGATTTGACCTCCTTGCAGTCCAGGGGACTCGTAAGAGTCTTCTCCAGCACCACAATTCTGCCCCTACAGCAGAATAAAACACTTCTAAACAAAGTGTACACCTAAGATTGTTTGATGGGTTGCAATCCAGGTTTTGGGTTAACAAGAATTAGTAATGGAAAACCTTTTTTGATTCATGTATCATTTTATTGGAAATATATTTGTAACATCACATCAAAATATAACATGCATATAAAAACTAAAAAAACATTTCTGTTAAACTGCTTTGCTAGAGATTCTTAGGTCTTAGTAGCTTAACAAGAAATTGCCAATTAAAATTTGTCCATTAAACTTAAGTCTATACATTTTTCTAGACATCTGTGTATCAAACTTTTTGATGTATAAACCTTACACAATGTTTTTGTGCTCATTAATTGAGCATTCATTACTCAGATAAATTGTTCATTAGTCAGATAAACGTTTGACCCAAGTCATAGGGCTTTAAATCAGAATTTTCTCTTTGGATACCATCCAGGTCATCTTGACCATTATTCTTACACCAGTTACTCAGAGTTCGTTGTGAACCTCCTTGTGTCTCTGTGTTGTCTTCTCTTTAATATTATTTAATACAGTACTTCTTATTTACATTTTCAAATTCGTAATTATCATTGAACATTTAGCATTTGCATTTCATAATAACACATACTGTTTTAAGAGAGGTGGGTTAGCATTTTTTCAATAGTCTTCCCAGCAAGTTCAATAAAGCAAAATCAGCTATTTCCTAAAATCCAGGACACCCTCCCCTGCTGGGAATAGCTACTGGAAACTTTGTTTTCTTGTCTTGAATTAATAGTTATGTTTAGTAATTTTTTTTCAAGAATTTTACATCACTTTTTTGTTGCGCTTAACATATATTTATAATAAAAGACTTATAAATCATCTTGTTACAAGGATTCTATATACTAATCATACTAGTACAAAAATAAGTACAGTTTAGACTGGTTACATTAAGTCACATGATAATGTTCTTTAGCAATGTTTCAGTATGCATAAGATTTATTCTTTCTTGGCAAGGAATTCCACTTCTCCTGAGATTAGTTTTTATGTAGATTTTCATCACAAATTAGTCTATTGTTGATCTGGAATTGTTTATCAATATGTAGGCTTTCAATTCTGGATTCAAATGCACCATTTTATAGACATGTCTTTGTCTCACAGGATATGCTTTCCATGTTATTTATTTTCCAAGATTCATAGCTCTTGCTTGTATCCGGTTAGCAAGAGTTTTCGAGCATCTGGGTATACTTAGTCTTCATGGATTTTGTTTTCAGATTTAATTCTCATCAGCATATTCTCTATCACTTTGAGATATTTCATCAGTGTTATATGCTGGGTATGTTTCATGATATGACTTTAATGTCTCACACATGCCAACCAAGGTCCAGGCTAAGCCAGGATCAACATCAGGTACCTGTTTTCCAAAATTTGTCATTTTTTCAGTCTGGAAGAAGAAATTAAAGTCTTTGCAGTCTTTATATGTTTATGTCTCGCTCGCTGGATTGTCACCTTGCTGTGGTGAGTGGGCTTGTGTGTTCCAATGAACCCTGTGAGCGAAGCTGTCAGGAGTCATGTACTCAAGGGGGAGGAACCAGACAAAGAGCGATCCAAGAAGGTCCTCAACGGCAGAACAGGTGGAAGATAACAAGGTGTATGTTACAACGGCTGTGAAGGCAGATGAAGGCTGCAGCAGATAAAGGACTACCAATCGTCATTTTATTCATGCCATTGGATTAGAGCCTTTTTCTGTGAAGACTGTGTGTTGATCATTGTGCACTGATCTCCACACATAAAACAAATTCACGCACAGGCGTCTTCCAATCCAAACCCCAAGCAACCAAAAGTCCCATGGCAACCGGCAAATGGTAAAGGGGGCAGGACTGTAAAATCCGGAAGCCCCTAGTCAAGGACCGGCACATGAGCAGCGGATACAGATTCAGTCATCCTGACTCAAGGACCGAGGCAGTTGAGTAGTTCGGCAGCTGTATCCACGACTGAGCAGTCCTATTTTAACATTTTAACATTGACCCACTCTGTTCACCCCATATGGGGAGGGGGCTAGAAAAGGTGCCCTAAACATAGTCTGCCTCACCTCTTCCCTGACTGGATTACCACGTCCAGTGGGGTCACCATTTAGCGGTTGCAAACAAATGAATTTTGGAACATGGAATATATGGACACTGCTGGACAATACAGATAGTGAACACCCTGAACATAGGACTGCCATCACTGCAAGGGAGCTGAGACATTTTAACATTGACATAGCAGCACTCCAAGAAACCTGAAGAGCAGGAGAGGGACAACTGAAGGAAGAAAAAGGAGGTACACCTTCTTCTGGAAAGGACTGCCTGAACAAGAACGACGAATACATGGAGTAGGCTTTGCTATTAAAAATGAGCTTATGAAGCTCTTGTCATAAGGTCCTATTGGCATTAACGAACGACTCTCAACCCGTTGAATAAAACTCGCCAAAAACCAGCAGGCAACTATTTTAAGTGCTTATGCACCAACATTAGATGCTGATGCAGACATCAAAGAAAAAATTTACTCCCAGCTGGATACCACCTTATCAGAGATACCAAAGGAGGACACAATTATCCTCCTGGGTGATTTCAATGCTTGGGCGTGATTTTGATTTGTGGCCGGGGACCATTGGGAAAGAAGGAGTTGGCAATAGCAACCAGAATGGAATCCTACTTCTGACTAAATGTGCAGAGCATAATCTTGTTATTACCAACACGCTCTTTCGCCAGAAAAATAAATTTAAAACATCATGGAAGCACCCTCAGTCAAAGCACTGGCATCTCCTAGTTTATGTAATTGTCCGTGCCAGAGGTTGCTGCAATGTACTCCTCATCAGAGCCATGACGAGTGGTGATGACTGCTGGACAGACCACCAATTAATTCGTTCCACAATGGCCATTAAGATTGTCCCTCAACGTAGGCTCCAAGGAAGAAAACTAAGACGTAAAATCAACACCCAAGCCCTTCAAGATCGTATTAAGTGAGCCTGCTTTCAAACAACTCTTAAGGAACACCTACCTATGGAAACCCCTGAAAATGTCGAGGAACACTGGAATAAACTGGAGATTTCTCCAGCATCCCACGTTAGAAGGAGGCCCTGAACAGGTAACAATGGTAGGAGGGAGGCCTAACATTGCAGTGTGTCTCTCCGAACATAATTTGCCATGGGCCTCCACATGAAGCTGTGCCTTATCACACACATATGAAATGTAGTGATGGGGAGAATTCATCCAGTGTAGGGATGTATGAAAGTCACTTACCTTTTCGAAGGGTGACATTCGTGGGGGGGGGGGAGGCGCTCTGTCCCTCCCCCCGAAATTATCTCCGGCCGGCTCCGCTCCGTGGTGATTCAGTGGAGCCGCCAGCCAGGGCCACCGGCAGCCGCACATCCAGCCACTGGGCAGCCTGCAGACCTCCATTATCACAGCCTGTGAACAAACTATCGGATACCAAACTAAGAAACATCAGGATTGGTTCGATGAGAATGATAGGGAGATTGAACATATTATTGATAAGAAAAGGAAAGCCTTCCAAATATGGCAAAAAGACATCAACTGTGCCGCTAAGAAAAAATCCACGCCAGTGCAAAGGCTGAGGTCCAAAGAAGAACTAGAGAACTTAAGAACACCTGGTGGATAAAGAAAGCTCAAGAAATCCAGCATTTTGCAGATGCTCATGATGCACGGGCTTTTTTAATGCCACAAAGGCCATCTACGGACCAACAAATCATGGTACAAACCCCCTACGCTCAATAGATGGTGCCAAACTCCTAAAGGACAAAGAGTCTATTGCACTGCGTTAGAAAGAGCATTACCACAATCGCCTTAAACGTAACTCTATTGTGGCTGATGAGGTCTTCTTGCAAATCCCACAAAAATAAACCAGAGATGAGCTTGCATTATCCCGTAGTTTGGAAGAAGTCAGTAAAGCCATCAACCAAATGAAAAATAAAAAAGCTAGCGGACCCGATGGGATCCCTGTTGAAGTCTTTAAAGAAGGTGGGTCTGAAGCTACATGACAGCTTCACAAGCTCATCGAAAAAATCTGGATGAGGGAGGAGATCCCAGCAGACTTCAGGGATGACATAATTATCACTCTCTTCAAAAAGGGTGATAGAACAGATTGTGGCATCTTCCTTCTAGCTACGGCAGGCAAAACCATGGCAAGGATCCTCGCAAACCGCCTTTTACCTATCTCAGAAGACATCCTCCCTGAATCCCAAAATAGCTTCCGCCCCTCCAGGGGGACAGTGGATATGATCTTCACTGCACGACAGCTCCAAGAAAAATGCAGGGAGCAAAACCAACCTCTGTACGTGGCGTTTATTGATCTGACTAAGGCCTTTGACACTGTAAACCGAACTGCTCTCTGGACCATCCTTTTGAAAACCAGATGACCTAATAAATTTGTGAACATCTTGCGGCTCCTCCATGATGACATGATGGCAATAATCTTGGATAACAATGGCTCTCAAAGTGATCCATTTAAAGTGGGATCAGGCGTTAAACAGGGATGCATTATTGCTCCAAGTTTATTCGCTATCTTCATCGCTATGATTCTACACCTTGTTGAGGGGAAACTTCCCACTGGAGTAGAAATCATATATCGAACAGATGGAAAACTTTTTAATCTCAGTAGGCTGAAAGCAAAAAGTAAAGTAATTTTACTTTAAAGTAACCTCTGTCATAGAACTTTAATATGCTGATGATAACGTAATCTGTGCACATTCAGAGGAAGATCTCCAAACTATACTAGACATCTTCGCAGAAGCATATGAAAAGCTCGGCCTCTCGCTTAACATAAAAAAAAACAAAGTGCTTTACCAACAAGCACAAACCAACCCCTCTGTAGTGCCATCAATCCAGCTTAACGGTGTGATGCTGGAAAATGTTGATCACTTTTCTTATCTTGGCAGCCATCTCTCCACAAAAGCCAACATAGACGCTGAAATTTAGCATCTCCTGAGCTCTGCGAGTGTAGCATTCTCCCGAATGAAACGTAGAGTGTTTGAGGATCGGGACATTCGCAGGGAGACCAAAATGCTTGTTTAGAAAGCCACTGTACCACCGATCTTACTGTAGACCTGTGAAACATGGACCACCTATAAACACCACCTCCAACTTTTGGAAAGATTTCATCAATGCTGCCTCCGAAAAATTCTGCAAATTACTTCGGAAGACAGACAGACAGACTAATGTCAGCGTACTGGAAGAAGCAAAGACCACCAGCGTTGAAACAATGATTCTCCAACATCAACTTTGCTGAACCGGCCATGTTGTTCGAATGCCTGATCATCATCTTCCAAAGCAGCTACTTTACTCCCAACTTATGAATGGAAAACGGAATATTGGTGGACAGCAAAAGAGATTTAAAGATGTTCTCAAAGCTAATCTAAAAAAATGTAACATAAGCACTGAGAACTGGGAAGCTCTAACCCATGAGCGTTCCAACTGGAGGTCAGCCTGTATTAAAGGCATTATGGACTTTCAGGAAGCACGAGTACAAGGCGAAAGGGAGAAACGAGCTCAGCGGAAGGCACATCAAGCAAACCCTCATCGTGATCGCCTTCTACCTGGAAACCTTTGTCCTCACTGTGGGAGGCTCTGTGGATCCAGAATTGGTCTTCACAGCCACCTACAGACCCACTGCTAAGACTGTACCCCTGGAAGACAATCTTACTCGGTCACGAGTGATCGCCATGATGATGATGTTTATGTTCATTTATAACATTTTTGTAAGTTGTTAATAACTCTTCTTTGTTATATTGTGATAATTTTTTAAACAACTTATTGCATCATATATTTTACTTTCTATAGCTTTTCTCACAGAAATGCATCACTAAATATGTTTAATAATTTTTTTACCTTATTATTTCTTTAACTGTGCACCAGGGTCCTTTGATTCTTCTTATAAAACCATGCTTTTCCAAATGTTCCAATCTGAAATATCAAACTTCATTCTTTTAAAAGGTTGATTTTGTCTTCTTATTCATAGAATCATAGAATAGAATCATAGGATAGTAGGGTTGGAAGGGGCCTATAAGACCATCGAGTCCAACCCCCTGCTCAATGCAGGAATGCAAGTCAGAGCATCCCTGACAGATGGCTGACCAGCCTCATCCTGAATGCCTCCAGTGTGACCAATACCCACCACCTCCCTAGGTCATTGGTTCCATTGTTGTTGTATTGCTCTGTTAGTCAGGAGGTTTTTCCTGATGTTCAGCTGGAATCTGGCTTCCTGTAACTTGAGTCCATTATTCTGTGTCCTGCATTCTGGGATGATCAAGAAGAGATCCTGGCCTTCCTCTCTTGTGACAATCTTTCAAGTACTTGAACAGCACTATCATGATCATCTCTCCCCTCAGTCTTCTCAAGGCTAAACATGCCCAGTTCTTTCAGTCTCTCTTCATAGGGCTTTGTTTCCAGTCCCCTGATCATCTTTGTTGCCCTCCTCTGAACCCTCTCCAGCTTGTCTGCATCCTTCTTAAAGTGTGGTGCCCAGAACTGGACACAGTACTCCAAATGAGGCCTAACCAGTGCTGAGTAGAGCGGAACTAGTACTTCCCAGGATTTGGAAGCTATGCTTCCATTAATGCAGCCCAAAATGGCATTTGCCTTTTTTGTAGCCACATCACATTGTTGGCTTATATTCAGTTTGTGATTTACAACAACTCCAAGATCCTTCTCGCTTGTAGTGTTGTTGAGCCAAGTATCCCACATCTTGTAACTGTGCATTTGGTTTCTTTTTCCTAGGTGCAGAACTTGGCATTTATCCCTATTAAATCTCATATCTGTTGTTTTCTGACCAGCACTTCAGCCTATCAAGATCACTTTGAATTAAGTTACTGTCTTCCAGGGTATTAGCTATCCCACCCAGTTTTGTGTCATCTGCAGATTTGATCAGCATTCCCTGCACCTCCTCCTCCAAGTCATTAATAAAAATGTTGAAGAGCACTGGGCCCAGGACTGAGCCCCTCAGTACCCCACTCGTTACCTCTCCCCAGTTTGAGAAGATCCCATTGATAAGCACTCTGAGTCCGATTCTGTAGCCAACTGTGGATCCACCTGATGGCTGTTTCATCTAGCCCACTTTGAGCTAGTTTGCTCATCAGGATATCATGGGCACTTTGTCAAAAGCTTTGCTGAAGTCGAGGTACATTATGTCGACAGCATTCCCACAGTCCACAAGGGAGGTTACCCAATCAAAAATGAGATCAGATTCGTCTGGCAGGATGTGTTCTTGACAAATCCATGTTGGCTTTGAGTAATCACTGCATTGTTTTCAAGGTGCTTACAGGTGGATTGCTTTATAATGTGCTCCAGAATTTTCCCAGGGGTGGATGTCAGACTGACTATAGTTCCCAGTTCCTCCTTTTTGCTCTTTTTGAATTTTCCCAGGGAATTTTCCCAGGGATTGATGTCAGACTGACTAGTCTATAGTTCCCAGTTCCTCCGTTTTACCCTTTTTGAAGATAGGGACAACATTAGGCCTCCTCCAGTCGTCTGGCACTTCACCCATCCTCCATGATTTCTCAAAGAGAATAGATTCTGAGAGCTCTTCTGCCAGTTCCTTTATTACTCTTAGATGCAGTTCTTCTGGCCCTGGAGATTTGAACTCATTCAAAGTAATTAGGTGTTCCTTGACCATATGCCTATCGATCTCAAGCTGCAATCCTGCCCCTTCAGCCTTCACTTCGCCTTTGCCGGGGGGGTCATAGACCCTCTTTTGGGAGAAGACTGAGCCAAAGTAGGAATTGAGCACTCCTTGTCATCTGTTATCATTTTGCCATCCTTATTTAATAGTTGAACCACCATTTCTTTCCTATGTCTTTTAGCATCCCTCACTAACCTCAGCTCATTCTCAGCTTTAGCGTTCCTGACACCATCCCTGCAATTTTGTGCTACCTGCCTGCACTCTTCTTTTGTTGCTTGGCCTTCTCTCCACTTCCTGTATGTGTCCGTTTTTGTTTTCAGGTCATCTCTAAGCTTTTTATGAAGCCACATTGGCTTCTTCTGTTGTCTTCCACCTTTTCTTCTTGTTGGAATTGTTTGTAATTGTGCCTTTAGAATTTCTTTTTTTAAAAACTCCCACGCATCTTGGACTCCTTTTCTCATTAGAGTCGCTGGCCATGAGACCTTACTTATCATTGTTCTGCGTTTATTAAAATGGGCTTTTCCTAAAATCCATGGTACGTGTTTGGCTACACTCGACTTCTGCTTCCTTTAGAACCAAGAACTCAAGTATAACATGGCTGCTTTCCCCCAGAGTTCCCATAACTGCTACTTTATCAACTACGCCATCTCTGTTGGTTAGGATCTAGTCTAGGATAGCTGATCCTCTAGTTTCTTCCTCTGCTTTCTGTAGGAGGAAGTTATCCGCAACACAAGTCAGGAATTTCTTGAAGGGACCATGTTTTGCAGAATTTGGCTCCCAACAAATATTGGGGAAATTGAAGTCCCCCATTACTACTACATCATGCTTCCTTGAAACACTGGCAATTTGCTTTTCAAAAGTTCCATCCTCGTCTTGTCCTTGATTGGGTAGCCGGTAGTAGACTCCGACCACCAGGTTCTTTTTATTCTTTGCTCTGTTTATTTTAACCCAGATGCTATTGATGGGGCTACCAAGCTCATCCTCCCGTATTTCTGTGCAGAGATATGTATTTTTAACATATAGTGCATCTCCACCTCCCTTTCTGTTCTTCCTGTTCTTTCTGAACAAGTTATATCCTTCAATTGCTGTATTCCAGTCATGGGAGTTAACCCACCAAGTCTCAGTTACACCTGTTGTTGTTCAGTCGTTCAGTCGTGTCCGACTCTTCGTGACCCCATGGATCATAGCACACCAGGCCTTCCTGTCCTGCGCTCTCTCCCGGAGTGTGCTCAAGTTCATATTCATTGCATCGGTGATGCTATCTAGCCATCTCATTCTCTGCCGTCCCCTTCTCCTTTTGCCTTCAGTCTTTCCCAGCATCAGGGTCTTTTCCAGAGAGTTTTCTCTTCGCATTAGGTGGCCAAAATATTTCAGATTCAGTATCTGTCCTTCCAATGAGCAGTCAGGGTTGATTTCCTTTAGGATGGACTGATTTGACCTCCTTGCAGTCCAGGGCACTCGTAAGAGTCTTCTCCAGCACCACAGTTCGAAAGCATCAATTCTTCGGCGCTCAGCCTTCCTTATAGTCCAGCTCTCACAGCCATACATTACTACTGGGAAAACCATAGCTTTGATTAGACGGACCTTTGTCGGCAAGGTGATGTCTCTGCTTCTTACTATGCTGTCTAGGTGTGCCATAGCTTTCCTCCCAAGGAGCAAGCGTCTTTTAATTTCATGGCTACAGTCACCGTCTGCGGTGATCTTGGAGCCCAAGAAAGTAAAATCTGTCACTGCTTCCATTTCTTCCCCTTCTATATGCCAGGAAGTGATGGGGCCAGATGCCATTATCTTCGTTTTTTTAATGTTGAGTTTCAAACCAGCTTTTGCACTCTCCTCTTTCACCCTCAACAAGAGGCTCTTCAGATCCTCTTCGCTTTCTGCCATTAGGGTGGTATCGTCTGCATATCGGAGGTTGTTGATAATTCTCCCAGCAATCTTAATTCCGACCTCTGATTCATCCAACCCGGCATTTCTCATGATGTACTCTGCATATAAGTTAAATAAGCAGGGTGACAATATGCAGCCTTGTCGTACTCCTTTCCCAATTTTGAACCACTCGGTTGTTCCATTTATGGTTCTGACTGTTGCTTCTTGACCCTCGTACAGGTTTCTCAGGAGACAGGTAAGGTGGTCTGGTACTCCCATCACTTTAAGAATTTGCCACAGTTTGTTGTGATCCACACAATCAAAGGCTTTAGCGTAGTCAATGAAGCAGAAATAGACATTTTTCTGGAATTCTCTTGCTTTCTCCATGATGCAGCGAATGTTGGCGATTTGATCTCTAGTTCCTCTGCCTCTTCGAAACCCAGCTTGTACTTCTGGTAGTTCTCAGTTCGCATACTGCTGAAGCCTAGCTTGTAGGATTTTGAGCATCACCTTGCTGGCATGTAAAATGAGCGCAATTGTGCGGTAGTTTGAACACTCTTTGGCATTGTCCTTCTTTGGAATTGAAATGTAAACTGACCTTTTCCAGTCTTGCAGCCATTGTTGAGTGTTCCAAATGTGTTGGCATATTGAATGCAGCACTTTAACAGCATCATCTTTTAGGATTTTAAATAGCTCAGCTGGAATACCGTCATCTCCGCTAGCTTTGTTGTTAGTAATGCTTCCTAAGGCCCACTTGACTTCACTCTCGAGGATGTCCGGCTCAAGTTCAGTGACCGCATTATCATGGCTATCAGGGACATTAAGATCTTTCCTGTATAGTTCTTCTGTGTATTCTTTCCACCTCTTCTTAATCTCATCTGCTTCTGTTAGGTCCCTGCCTTCTTTGTCCTTTATCATGCCCGTCTTTGCACAAAACGTTCCCTTGAGATCTCCGATTTTCTTGAAGAGATCTCTAGTCTTTCCCATTCTGTTGTTTTCCTCGATTTCTTTGCATTGTTCATTTAAGAAGGCCTTCTTGTCTCTCCTTGCTAGTCTCTGGAAATCCGCATTCAGTTGGATATATCTTCCCCTTTCTCCCTTGCTTTTCACTTCCCTTCTTTCCTCAGCTACTTGTAAAGCCTCATCAGACAGCCACTTGGCTTTCTTGCATTTCTTTTTCTTTGGGATGGATTTCGTTGTTGCCTCTTGAACAGTGTTACGGACCTCCGTCCATAGTTCCTCAGGCACTCTGTCTATCAGGACTAATCCCTGAAATCTATTCCTCACCTCCACTGTATATTCATCAGGGATATGATTTAGGTCATACCTGAATGGTTTAGTGGTTTTCCCTAAGTTCTTCAATTTAAGCTGTAATTTTGCAACAAGAAGCTCATGATCTGAGCCACAATCAGCTCCAGGTCTTGTTTTGACTGACTGTATAGAGCTTCTCCGTCTTTGGCTGCAAAGGACATAATCAATCTGATTTCAATATTGACCATCTGCATCTGGTGATGTCCATGTGTAGAGTCATCTCTTGTGCTGTTGGAAAAGAGTGTTTGCTATGATCAGCATGTTCTCTTGGCAAAACTCTATTAGCTTTTGTCCTGCTTCATTTTGTACACCAAGGCCATGCTTGCCTGTTATCCCGGTGATTTCTTGACTTCCTACTTTAGCATTCCAATCCCCTATGATGAAGAGGACATCTTTTTTTGGTGTTAGTTCTAGAAGGTGTTGTAGGTCTTCATAGAACCGATCAACCTCAGCTTCTCCGGCCTCAGTGGTTGGGGCATAGACTTGAATTACTGTGATGTTGAATGGTTTGCCTTGGATTCGTACTGAGATCATTCTATCATTTTTAAGATTGTACCCCAGTACTGCTTTTCCCACCCTTTTGTTGACTATGAGTGCTACTCCATTTCTTCTAAGGGATTCTTGCCCACAATAGTAGATATGATGGTCACCTGAATTAAATTCGCCCATGCCTGACCATTTTAGTTCGCTGATTCCCAAGATGTCGATGTTCAATCTTGCCATCTCATGTTTGACCACCTCCAGCTTACCTTGATTCATTGACCTTACATTCCAGGTTCCTAAACAATATTGTTCTTTACAGCATCGGATTTTCTTATCACCACCAGACACATCCACAGCTGAGTGTCCTTTCGGCTTTGGCCCAGCCGCTTCACTCTTTCTAGCGCTACTTGGAAATACCCTCTGCTCTTCCTCAGTAGTATATTGGACACCTTCCGACCTGAGGGGCTCATCTTCCGGCGTCATGTCTTTTAGCCTTGTGATACGTTCCATGGGGTTTTCTTGGCAAGAATACTGGAATGGGTTGCCATTTCCTTCTCCAGTGGACCACATTTTGTCAGAACTCTCCACCATGACCTGTCCGTCTTGGGTGGCCCTGCACGGCATAGCTTATGGCTTCACTGAGTTACGCAAGCCCCTTCGCCACAACAAGGCAGTGATCCATGAAGGGATCATGCACATCCCTAATTATTATATTTGTTTGCAATTGAATAAGCAGCGCTGCCTCCTTCTTTTGAAAAAGTTTACAGTCGTGTCTGAATTATAATGCGGGTCTGCAAATGCCACTTACAAGTCCCTTTCTAAATGAACAAATTAGATCACACACTTGATTTGCAGTTTGAAAATCTGTCCTGTGTCGGGGAAACAAACAGAGTGAGAACCATCCCTGCCTGAAGGATGAGGCTGGTGGTCACGTCTCTGAAATCACACTTTATTCAAAAAGTGTATACACGGGTAATTTGCCAAGGAACTACAAATTGGGGAAACAGATTACATGGTTTATAAAGAAAACAAAATACATACATAGAAAATGCTAAGCAAAGGTCTTAGCCTATAAAAAGTTAGCATGTTGTTGTTGTTTATTCGTTCAGTTGCTTCCGACCCTTCACAACTTCATGGACCAGCCCACGCCACAGCTTCCTGTCAGCCGTCGCCACCCCCAGCTCCCCCAAGGTCGAGTCTGTCACCTCCAGAATATCATCCATCCATCTTGCCCTTGGTCGGCCCCTCTTCCTTTCGCCTTCCACTTTCCCGAGCATCGGCATCTTCTCCAGGGTGTCCTGTCTTCTCATTATGTGGCCAAAGTACTTCAGTTTTGCCTTTCATATCCTTCCCTCAAGTGAGCAGTCTGGCTTTATTTCCTGGAGTATGGACTGGTTTGATCTTCTTGCAGTCCAAGGCACTCTCAGAATTTTCCTCCAGCACCACAGTTCAAAAGCATCTATCTTCCTTCGCTCAGCCTTCCTTATGGTCCAGCTCTTGCAGCCATAGGTTACTACGGGGAATACCATTGCTTTAACTATGTGGACCTTTGTTGTCAGTGTGAAAAGTTAGCATAGGCTACCTATATCCAATCACATAGGGTTTAAGCTGATCATGCACGCATCAGGCATTTATCACATGTACAGGATGCTTCTTTTTATGAGAACCATGAATACACCCCTAAGCACAGCTTGAGCTAAAATACTTGCAACTTCTTGCAAGGCAGCTCCTTATCTCATGAAGCAACAGGGAACCATTGTCTCCATGAGATAGGAGTCTCAAGACTCAGAAAGTGTCAATCAGAGTCTTTAACTGTGCTTAGGAATGTTTATTCCACCCTCTCACCCAGTTGTTTGTGTCTTATTTTTCACAGTAATTCACTTATGACATTCTTAATACTTTTCCATCTTGGGGACTTTAGTTCAGGCCTGCAGAAAAGGCCTTTTCTCCTACAAATCCCCCCTTTGGCCACTAATGTTAAGTGCCACTTAATTAATGTATATTTTTCTCATTCTATCAGCTCCTTCTTCCTCCAGAATACTTTTGCCATCTTCTTCATTTTGTTCATGTGTGTTTTTGCTAACTATAGTTACTAAGTTAACATATTCATGCACAGGTGCTTCTGTTTTCTTACACACTTGGTGGCCAAGGCACAAAAATAGTTTAAAGACCACATTTACTATGGCTTTTTCTAATTCTGCCACTCCTAGCCACGGAATAAACCACCGGGCAAAGGAGTGGAATCCGGTTGGTCAGTTTACTAATGGGTTTTCTGTGTCACGTTTCCCTCACACCTTTTGGGCAAAGCTTCCTAGGTTGGTAAGGCTTTCTGAAGTCAAGTGTTTATGTACATTGAATGTTGGTAACACATAAACAAGAGTACACCTTCCCTTCCAATGCAGAGGAAGGGCTTTATACTGCCCTATTCAGCTTTATGTAGAGTTTTTGTAAGGAATTTGATACAACATTTAATCAAAGCAATGATCACATGGAACGAAACAATGCAAACAACAATTATGCTTATCACATTACATATCTTGCTTGGTGGCTGTTTCTGGTAAATCTAGGTAATAGGGTTTAGTCATTTCAGTCTCATTTTGTGGAATTGGGATCATGGGTATGCCTCCACGAGCATGGACTGGCACATGGCTGCAGATCTAGCAGTTGGATACATTCAAGTCTATTCAAATCTGGTTCACTACTCTCAGGAAAGTGTTCTCTGCTTTCATGCAACAGAAGATGTCAAGCAGCAGCAGGATGCAGGTGGGCCACATCATGAGAATATGCCTCTGGTGGATGCTGCTGAGACAACTCTTTCTTCACTAACAGGAGCTAGGCTCACTGCTAGGCTTATGCTTGCTTCACCAGCAAGTGCTTGGCTCACTACTGGTTTCTTAGAGCAGACTGTTTTGTAATCCAGAGGAAGCCAAAGTGCCCAAAGTCTATGAAGATCTCACACGATAGCAGGAAAAAGGGCAACAAGCCAGTACCACGATGGTAACCAGAGATGTTCTTCTCTTTCTGGGTCCAAAATGACTCAAAGGGCTGATGAACTCTTGTGTTAGGGCACATCCAGCATTGTCTGGTCTGGGTACATCATCTCCAGGGGCAACACTTTCTTGCAGTGGGATGCAGGGATCCAAGTAGGCTGTCATTGCAGCTTCAAGCAGTGTGGGTGGTCAACAGCACCTGATGGGGTCTGTTTCAGTGAGGCTCAAGGGAAGACTTCTTCTGATGGACTTTGGTGTAGACTCAGTCTCTAGGCTACAGGTTGTGACACTGTATTGTAGGAACAGCTGGAAACACTTTTTAACCTGTGAATGGAAAACCTTCGCACACTTCATTAATGCTTGGGAATAGTTCAACACAGTCTCATCACTTAAATGAGTGATTAATTAAACACACACAAACACATTAACTAATATATGACCATACAGACGGTCCTCAGCCAACATTCACTCTGCGTTGCCAGTCACACACACAGTCATTGCATCTTGATTTTTACACGGGAGAAGCTGCTGCTATTGTAGCTTTCAGGTGGCATATAGGACAATCTGTCCAGCAGACCCAAAGGACAGGCATTTGATGACTAAGAGGAGTAAAAAGCTCATACCCTCACATGGCAGGAACAATAGGCACAAATACAGATATAAAGACATTCTCTCTAAAAGCAAAAACAAAACGAGGGAAAAAGCAACAGGGAACCATCGTCCTCATGAGACAGGAGTCTCAAGACTCAGAAAGAGGCAGTCAGAGTCTTTATCTGTGCTTAGGAATGTTTATTCCACCCTCTCACCCAGTTGTTTGTGTCTTATTTTTCACAGTAATTCACTTATGATATTCTTAATACTTTTCCATCTTGGGGACTTTGGTTCAGGCCTGCAGAAGAAGCCTTTTCTCTTACACATGCATGAAGACATAATAAGATCTCTTTCTTTGGCTGAATGTGATCATTCATTTGCAATCTATTCCACACATGTATTGGTTTAAGGTATACCTTAGGCACATCCCAGAACCAGTCCTGACCCTATTTCTTATACCACCACTTAGTTGCCTTTCTCACTGTATGTGCTTACTCTATTTAATTTCCAGCTTTGGGGACTTGTTACCTTTGGTTCAGTAGATTGCATCCTTGCCTCTTCTGTTACTGAAAGCTGAATGCCTCTGAGCAACTGCAAAGTACTTGAATCAATAGTACTTGCATTTTGACTTCACACTGGGATTTCTGTACTACATTTCTGAATTTCAGTTTGGCTGGGTAGAAGAAGGGAAGCTGGTTCCTGAAACCATGTGTACAACACAGCATCCCTGAATCAGTCCCCACTCACGGAGGGGATTTCTACACCAGCCTAAAATCCTGCATTTAAAACAGGGCTTTCCACTTCTGTTTTAAATGCAGGATCATAACTGATTCCCTTTACATGTGCTTCCTTCTCTGTAGATGGCCATTCCCATAGCATTATGTTTCCGTGAAGAGGCATTACACACGCTCCAGGTTCAGTGATACTTGTTCCTGGGTTCCTGCCCCTTTCCCTTGCACATTACTGGTGGATGGGACTGACACACGGACAGCCCCCCCATCTCCCCGGGCCCCGCCTCCCTCTTCCATGCTTTTGGCCAGTCCCTGCCGCTCAGCCCCTCTGCTGCTCCTCTGCTCTGCCGCCCCCCTTGCTGCCACTCTGCTGTTCTGCCGCTCTGTTTTGAACAGGCAGGCTGAAAATGGCGAGGAGCCAAAACAGCACAGGAGCGGGAAGTCTGAACACCTGTCAGACCTTCGTCACCACCTTCGACATCATGACCACGCCCCCAACAACCACACTCAGCACTTCATTCACGCTAGGGGAGAAATACACGGGGAGGACGTGGTGCTCCATTTGCACATATCTGGAAAAATACCCCATTTTTCCCCTTTGAGGAAAACATGGGATAGGTGGGAGGAAATAGTGGAATAATGACTGGACAACGACGATGTAATTTAATGGACCCGCACAATTCAGTGAGTGAGCAACCATGAATGCGCAATAAACTTGAGGTGTAGAGATCCCCGTATTATACCATCAAGCCACACAAACAACCCCTCCCCAAATTCACACCTTGTGCTAGAAAGCTCTGTGCTTCTGAGTGCCTCTCAACCCACACAACTATATCAACAGCTTCATGGACCTTTGAATGTATGCAAATTATTTTATTTTTTTTATCAAAAAGGAGAAATATATACCCTGCAAAAGAATTCTGATAGATGTTTTTAAAAATTAATGAAATCAATAACATCAGTGACAACAAAACAAGGTGCTGTGCCAAGACCTTGAAGCATACCACACATGGATGGATGGAACCCACAAGAGGGGCATACCTAGGTGGTTTCTTTGGTGTCAGGCTTTTGGGGGGCAGCTTCTTTAAAAAGGAAGTGGGGTGTAGGGTAAGATTTATCTTCCCAAACTGAAGAAACAAAAGGATCACTAATGAAAAGGGGAATAAGCGACAGAAATATGTCCAAAATGAGATTCCTGGTTTCCAACATTCAGGACCCAGAACATGATATTGGGTGTGTTTGAAGACCTCTCAGAAGGGCAACTCAATTTGAGGTTGTTTGGGGAAATTTGTCTCCAGATTGCATTGCATTTCTGTCTCCTGTTTGCCCCTCAGGCTCTCCATGGTAACTTCCTGGAAGGGAAGAAGTGACCCTTTAAAAGAGAGCAAGTGTAAAATATCTTGAGTGGTTGCATAGTTTTTCAGTTACCAAGGTCTCCTCAATATCTGATAGAAGTTACCACAACTCTCTTTTGGGGGGTGGAGTTGTATTATTCACACAAAGAAAAGAGAGAATGCATACATACAAAGCTATCTTATACCAGTTCAAACCATTGGTCCATCTAGCCTAGTATTGCTTATTTTGATTGGCAGTGGCTCTCCAAGGAGTAAGGCAGGTGTTTTCTGGCACAGCTATGTGAGAGCGCATTTGAACTGGAGAGGCTGAGCTTCTGCATCTGCACCTGTCATGATCTAGCTATCCAAAAAAAGAATTCATGGTCTTCAAAGATAGCTGAACATTCACACTATTCATGAGGAGCCAGAGATCCCAAGTAATAAAAGAAATCTCATAACTGACTAGGCAAGGGGAGGAGAATTATGCACACTCTGCTTTTTCCTGCTGAGTACTTTGTAGACGGGAGTTTATCTGGGTTCTCCTTTTATCCACCACTGCGCTTTTGGAGGACATAGCTACACCACAGCTTAAACTGGTTTAAGGCTGCTTCCCTCTACCAAGGGAATCCCGGGAGCTGTAATTCTGTGCAGGGAGCTAGAGATCTCTTAACAATCTCAGCTCCTGCACCAAAATTAAATTCTCAGAAATTCTTTGAAGAAACCATGCCAGGTGGATATAATTTTAAAATGTAGATGTGCCCTCAGAAACCCAGGAAAGTATTTTGCTGCCTATTTTCAGCGCTAAAGCAAGGCTTTCAGCAATTGTTGCTTCTTTCCCATTCACTCTCAAGTCTAGCTTGCATGACCCAGACATTCCAGACAAACCTGTTGAAAATACAAAAGGCAGCCTGACACTAAAGTAAAAATCTCATCAGTAAGTGATAATTTGCTGCTTTCTCATGCCCCCTCCCCAAATTTACCTTAGGCAGAGGCCTCACCCTGCCTAACTGAAAAGCACGGTCATGATGTTCACAGTCATGAGTTCTGACAGCAGTTGGGAAAAAAAACAGTAGCTGATTCTGCAGGCCACCTCCTCATTCACACAGATGAGCAAGAGGAAGCCAGATTGATTGTAGAGTTATTTCTTTATTCCTTTGAGGTTACACACCTTGTCTCCTCACTGCCTGCAATTGGTTAGAAAAAAATGGGGAAACAAAATCACAGTCCCTTTTGCCAAAGGCCCGCCCCACCCCCAATCCAGTCTGGACTCTGTGTGGTTCTTTTGCCCACAAAGACTAAAAAGCTGATGGGACATGTTTGGATTAAACATGAGAATTAGTCGTTATGCTAATACCTCTATGATTAGGCTAGGGGTATTGTCAAGGAATGTACAAACATGCATGCCTTAAGCAATGGAGGCTCTGTGAAAGTACACTCATTACATTTGTTCAAACATACACACTTTTCTGCAGGACTGAGCTCAGGCAAGCTGGTTCTGAGTATTTAAAGCAGAAGCAAGAACTGCACAGGACTCATTGACTGGAACCGGTGATCCAAAAAACCCACACATAATTTCTCAGAGAAGTATATCATTTTAAATTATGATTCAGCTAAAGAAAAAAAAGTGGGGGGATGAATGTACATCAAATTGAATAAATGCAGACATGGCAGCTTACAAATGAACATCAGCCAGGTCACTTGAAGCACTAGGGAAGTGTAAAACAGATCACTAAATCAGCACTGAATTGCTGGCCAGCATGTTTGTCACTTCCATTATGGAGGAAGAGGAAGTCAGGTTCATCCCACGCAAGGAAAAACCATAGTAAGTCCTCATTATTTATTATTTTTTTATTTTATTTAAAATATTTCTTGGCCACCTTTTAGGGCAGAAGCCCTCCCAAGGCGGCTTACAGCAATAAAATACATAAAAACAGTTAAAAATATTAAAAGTGATAACAAAAACAATAAAAACAACAATAAAAGCCAACAATAAAACCAGCAACAATGTTAACACCAGTAACAGCAACAATAGCAGTCATATCACTAGAAGGCCAAGATACAATCATGTTTTCAAGGCCTTCTTAAAAGTCTGCAATAATGTAGCATGGCGGACCTCTGATGGCAGCTTGTTCCAAAGGCGTGGGGCCACTGCAGAGAAGGTGCAGGAAAGAACTACTTCACCTGGTGGTTCCAGCTCCCCAAGTAAAATGAAATTAATGGGTCTGTGCATTTAGTCCTGGCGCTATTGCGCTATTGCAGTTTTAGAGGGAAATTAAATTTTTAAAAATTGGGAGGGGGGAGGGGGTGCTAACATACACTGGCCAGAGAATGCAGAAGGGAGGAACAAAGTGGGAGGGAGGGAACAGCCTCTCAAAATGTTGACATGGTTGAGAGTGGCCACCCAGTAGCCACTCAAACAGTTTGCAGTAAACTGCCATGTGACCTGCTGAGAGCTCCGGCTAGCTCCGGGATAATCCTAGTTTTCAAGCCCTGGGTGTCCCCAGACGGAGCAGATTCGACTCCAGTAAAAACTGCAGCAAAGTGGAGAGCGAACTAAACCCGTTGCCATAGAGATCCCCCTGGGAGATCTCGCAGGCTGGGAGATAAATCACCTTTTCCTGTGAGAATAGGGCCCCAACTATCCAGCAAGGGAGGAAGAATTTCTCCACTTTTCTGTGAGGCAGGGCAAAACATCTTTATCTTAGAGGGATGCCGGATGAGGTGACTTGGCACAGGCCAAACAGTTGCAAAGTTGTTTGCATGTGGAGCTGTAAATTACTTTGTGTGAGAGGCCTGCTTGGTTTACTACAAAACTGCCTATTATACTAGGTATACGTGCCTCCATGCACTCAGCACACCATATAGAACATGGCTGCGGAAGCTAACTAAAGTACTCACTATTCTTCCGGTATCAAACTCAAGACATTTATCAAGCAGGTGGCCTAGAAAGATAATGACAGAGAAAAACATGACCACCTCATGAACCATCCTGTAACAAAGATAACTCCAGAAAGCCTGACCCTCTGATCCCTGAGAGAATGGAGAAACTGAACAACAACTGTAGAGACCCAGATGTTTGATTGAGCCGGGGAGGGAATTATACTGAAAAGGCCAGTCCTTTTATCGATAGAACACATCTGCAACCCTACACTCTCCAGACAAACCCTGAAAATACAGACTGAGATTTTGCTTGTTGACTGCCCACTAATCGGGTCCCAATAGTTCTGTTTCAGTTACTGATGAACATGGCAGCTGTTTTCTTCACTGAAGCCTCCGTACTTTGGAAGTACAAAGGTTTCAGTTTCCATCTCATTCCCTAAACTGTGGTACTGAATTTAGAATAACAGAGACAAATGCTATGTACTCTGTGCATAATGCACCACCTATGTTCTACCCTCTTCTCTCTGAGCCAGAGAGAAAGGGCTGCCAGACAGGGTTCTTACCCGGTGTTTGGTAATCTTGCAGAGCAGATCCTGCAGGCTGTAAAGGGAAGCCAAAACTTCTGTTTCAATTTATTTCCCAGTGAACATGGCAGCCATGCTTGCTGTGGAAGTATGAAAGATAGAAAGTTAAACACTTTGTTCTCCAGTTCCTTCTCCGAGCTGTGGTACTGAATCTAGGGCCCCATCTACACGAGCCTTTTACGGCTGCGAGTCGAAGTCCCTCGGGATAGATGGGACCACTTCTCAGCCATCCGTGGTTTTCTCCCGGAAAATGCAGATTTCCAAGGAGGCGTTTTGCTGCGATGTTTTTCATTTACTGTGGGTTTCCTGCGGTTGTGAGCCGTTTGTCCCTTCCCCAAACCGACTTTGCATTTTGCAGTGGGCACGTTGTACGTGTGCATAGTCCTTGCGTCACTCTGTGATGCCCCTTTACTCCTTCCCATCCCTTTGCAGCTGCGCAGTTACAGAGACACAGAGAGGTGTTTTCACTTATTTAATCACACTTTCACACATTTTTGCAACTTCATATCTTCACAATGGTTGTTTTGGACTCAGTGCCCAAGGGCTGGGGGGGCCTTGGGGGAGGACCAACTTCGCTTCAGCCACCATTTCAGAGTGATGGGTAGGCACGTACCACTCACGCAAACCATTGTGAGAGTCTTGGGCTGGGGAACTGACAAACAGATGGTGTGGACATGGACACAGAACACCCACTTTTTACCTAAGGAAGGACAGAAAAGCACAACGGAACCCATAAAATACAAAACAGACACTGCGGTGTCGCACCCCCATGCTCACGGGACTGCACAGCTGCGCATTAAAGTATAATGGCAAAAAAAGGGCATGGCGGAGTCTGCTAGGGGAGCGCACAGTAAATCGTAAGTGTATACCACCAGAAGCTAATTCGAAGCTGCAATACTGCGCAGTTGCGATGGGGTGGGAGGTGAAAGCGGTGCCATGTAGATGTGGCCTAGGAGAACAGGCAGAAACAAATGCTGTGTTTCCTCTGAAGAATGTGCCGCTCATGCTCTACCCTCTTGTCTCTGAACTAGAGCAAAAGGAGATCTTACGGACAATTCCTGCAGGTTGTAAGTGCCTCCAAACTCTGGACCATCCTTTTTATATTTTTCAACCAGTATGGTTAGGAGGGTGTTGCATTCTGACAGAAAGAATCTGACATGTTCAAGATCTTTCATCGTTGTAAAGAACCAGCCTGCAACTAGCTGGAGGACTCTCTTTTTGTTTTCATTCCAGCTCTGCAACTTAGAATCATAGAACGGTAAGGTTGGAAGAGGCCTATAAGACCATCAAGTCCAATCCCCTGCTCAGTGCAAGAATCCAAGTCAGAGCATCCCTGACAGATGGCTGTCCAGCCTCGTCTTGAATGCCCCCAGTGTGGGAGAACCCACCACCTCCCTAGGTCATTCATTCCACTGTCGTACTGCTCTAACAGTCAGGAAGTTTCTCCTGATGTTCAGCTGGAATCTGGCTTCCTGTAACTGGAGCCTATGATTCCGTGTCCTACACTCTGGGATGATGGAGAAGAGATCCTGGCCTTCCTGTCTGTGACAGCCTTTCAAGTACTCGAAGAGTGCTATCATATCTCCCCTCCTCTTCTCAAGGTTAAATATGCCCAGTTCTTTCAGTCTCTCTTCATAGGGCTTTGTTTCCAGTCCCCTGATCATCTTTGTTGCCCTCCTCTGAACCCTCTCCAGCTTGTCTGCATCTTTCTTAAAGTGCGGTGCCCAGAACTGGACATAGTACTTGTCTTAACATCAGTTCATTTAACTGACTACCCTCTACAGGTAGCAAAGTTAACCCTAAGGGTGCCATATTCTCAGCAACAGCCAGTTCTTGTGCAAGGTTCACAGGGGATACATCCTCATTTGAGTCATGAATATTGCCTTTAAGGTCCAGGGTCCAATCTAAAATGGAATTTGGAGGGTTTGGGGCATGTATGATCATATCATCAACCCCCTCTTCTACTACTTTGGTTGTAAAAAAAAAAGTGTAATTTTCATTTGGCTGTTTTCTTTATTTAAAGGGATAGTCCCTGCAGTGGGACTGATACCTAAAACCTGGTAACTTCTTCTAGTAAGTACCATTTTGTTACAGAGTTCACCAACATTGATAAAAATGGTTATAAAAACAGTTATAAATCCCCCAGAAGGGGATTAAAAAGAGTACTCATGGCCTTGACAAAATGTATACCTTCAAGTTCGCTTACTTCAGTTCGCTCAGCTCAACTTTACTTGTGTCGTCCAATTTACTTTCAGCTGCTAGAATTCCTTATTATCTTATCTCCCTTTTTGCTGCCCAGTCCTCTGAAAAACACCTCCTTTGCCCAATTATAGCTTGTATCTGGTGTGACAAGAGGGGCAAAACTAGTGCTGAAAAAGTGTCCTTCAAAGCTAAAAGCCAAGTAAACTGCTATAACTTGTGGAGCTCAAACGAACGCTTCTGCTCAGGACCCCAATGAGGTCTTCCGTGGTTTGTTTGTTTTTATCTCGTGATGTCCTGATGCTTCAGAAGATTCTTGAAATTCTGTAGAACTGCCTTTTGGATCTTTGCTGCCTCCTACAACAAATGTGGTTCCTTCCTTTCTATGGAACAATTTACTCACCTTTGCCTCCATGGCCTGTTCATTGAGTCCAGGTAGCAGCCCTGCCCATACTTTCCAGGAGTGCTTGGGTAGCTAAAGCAGCAGAGGCTGCTGCTCCCCTGACCAAAAGAGCCATAATTCCCTCCAGAACAGGCCTATTGGAAGAACTGTAGGCCAAAGAGATGCAATCTCTGACCCACTGGCTAATAGTACTTCTGGAAACTTGATGCCCCTGATCCCCCTGTTTGTAGGAAACAAATTGGCTGTCAGAGCAACCGGATGTCTTGTGTATATCTGACATAAATTCTTAGCACTCTCCGCACATCTAACTTATGCCACAGTTGCTCCCTCAGGTGGAAAACATTGGTGCAAAAATTAGGCAGGGCAGTATCCTAAGACCAACGAAAGGTGGATTTAGTTTAGGAGTAAATGCTCTCAAAGCATGTGGCAGTTGCTAGAGGAGGGGGAGTCACAATCTCTCCAGACCCTCTCAGAACCAGAGCCAACTGATTGTTGACAGCCAATGGGGCAACTCTTCCTTTTTTCTGCTGTGTGCCTTTTCCCTTGGGTCTGACTGTTCTATTCCATTTCCTGCGAATCTAAGGTTTTCTGACCAGCTCCTTCCTTACACAACTCCCCTCCACCCTGCCAATGCCCAATTGTTGTGAATAGATACTCTCTGCCCACATAAACAAAACACATGAGGCTGTACATCACCTGGATGGAAGCAAAAATGACAGAACTGGACTGTGGGTGATGAAGGCAGTCCTTCATCTCATCCTGGGAGAGACGAAGGGGGCAAAGCAAAGCAGATGAGAGTGGATGCCCCATGGAGTTGAATAGGGCTGCTCCAGCTGCACCCCTACAATTTCTTCCTAACCTCTCCACCCAGCTGGTTTTGACCATATAACACCTTGGAAGAGGACTGACAGCTCCACAGTATAGTCCCATTTTCCTGAAATGATATTTGGTGATTTTATTCCAGATGGCTGCATTATTCCTCCTCTCAGCCACGGAATGTTCCCAAAATCCAATCCCAGGTCATCCCACCCTTTAGCTACCATGTCCCCAATTTCTGCATGCCACAACTATTTATTTGTCCAGTGTAATCAATTTTGCTCTTAGTGTAATCATCTTAGGACCATCAAGGGTCAGTAGTGAAAATGGGTACCTCACATCAAACGCTAAACCACACCTGCTTTTCAAAAGTGACAGATGCCCTTCCCCCTTTGGAGACTGGAAGTCTTGCCCTAGCCAGAAGTCCAACCTCTGGAAGTCCTGCCCCAGAAAGAGAGATCAGCTGGCCAGGTCATGTGACCGTCAGGGTCACCTGATGGGGGTTATGTGACCTCTCTACAAACTCATCATGCCATCATGGACCAATAGGAAGAGGTTTTAGAGCCCTAACAATCGTGAGTGTGGAAATGGCCCCACAGGCCATTTCCAACCCTTCCCCGTTTTGACCCAGGGGAGTCAAGTGACCCCTCTAGGAACCCTTCATGCCACCATAGACCAATAGGAAGAGGTTTCAGAGCCCTGACATGCACAGGAACAGATGTTCCAACCCCTCCCCAGATTGGCCCAATTGGGTCATATGACCCCTCTATGAACCCACTCCATCACAATGGACCAACAGGAAGAGGATTTCGAGCCATAACATACAATTATGACAACAAAAACATATCTGGATTGGTCCTCACAGGGACCCTGGAATGTATACGGTCCCATTGCCACCCCCAACAGGCCAATAGGAATAGTTTTAGGCCCAGAAACATCCTGCTGCATCAGCCAATCAGAAGAGGTGCAGCCAGATTTGATCAAGGCAGCCATTTAGCTTGTCTAGACACATTTTCTGCATAGAGAACATGGAGATGCCCAGCACCCTTAATAGTGAATCCCAGAAAGCCTGTAAACCAAGTCATGCCTACATACTTTTAAAAAGAACTAGACAGGAAAAGCCTTCTACAGCTCCTGCAAATTGGAGAAGAAAAGATGCTGCTGTGGCAGAGAAGATACCTGTAGACATTTTTACAGAGTTCCTGGAAAATGCAAGGCCATCACAGTGCAGGCTGTAAGTGGCCTGTTAAAACAATGTAGAGATGTAATGTAAATAATAAGCAGTTTAATAAAACTTTAAGAAAGACAGAAATTTTGCATCTATATAGATGTGCTGCCACAAATTTATAACTGCAGTGTTCTCAGAGCTACTAGGGGTCAGGCCTTATGGAGACAGAAAAAGAGGTTTCCCACAGTCAAAGAAGCATTTTATATTAAGCTGCCTAGCAGCAACCTTTTTTGTTTTTGTTTGTTTATTTTCTGCAGAGCACTTGTTTTTATGTTTAAAACATACTACAAGCTTACCTGTAATCTGGTCCTTCACCCTATACACACTTAACTGGGTAGACAGAAAAGAGGTTCCTCCTTGTTGATAAGAATGTTTTACATTAGCCTCGCTTAGCAGCCCCCTCTTTTTAAAATTCTTATTCTGAAGAACAGCATTTATTACAAATTTAGCTGTAAACTCTTTACCGTATCATATTTTCTCCGCAATGCAAGGTCTCATGTAAGCCAAACAGCTAGCATCTGTCTTCCAAAGTATTAGCTATCCCGCCCAATTTTGTGTCATCTGCAAATCTGATCAGCATTCCCTGCACCTCCTCCTCCAAGTCATTCATAAAAATGTTGAAGAGCACTGGGCCCAGGACTGAGCCCCGCAGTACCCCGCTCGTTACCTCTCCCCAGTTTGAGAGGATCCCATTGATAAGCACTCTTTGAGTCCGATTCTTTAGCCAATTGTGGATCTACCTAATAGTTGTTTCATGTAGCCCACTTTGGGCTAGTTTGCTCATCAGGATATCACGGGGCACTTTGTCGAAAGCTTTGCTGAAGTCGAGGTATATGATGTCCACAGCATTCCCACGGTCTACAAGGGAGGTTACCTGATCAAAAAATGAGATGAGATTTGTCTGGCAGGACTTGTTTTTGACAAATCCATGTTGGCTTCAAGTAATCAACAATGCCTCCTCCCCGTATCTGAGTCTTCCATTCTCTTTCATTGACCTTGCTCCTCTTCTTGCCGCTTTTACTCTTTTCACGGAGGAAACTGAAGCGGAACACAACAGGGTAGATTTGATAGCTCATTACTTGCGATCTATTTAAAAACGGAACAAAGGGCATTTAGTGCGGGAGACGCCTTGAATGATCACAGCGTCATGTAAAGAGCCCGCAGACTTCCATGAAGGAGCAATCTCAATTGCAGGATAAAAGCCCCGTGTGAAGGAGCCCTCAGGGGGCAGGAAAGGAGGCGGAGAGCAAGCCTCTCTTCCCCACACCTACCCATTTGATGGCATTCAGTTCTACTCTTTGCCCTGTGCAAATGGATTTTTTAAATGTATACACTGCATGACTGGCTACCGTTTGCCCTGGGAGGAGCCAATCTGATTTCATGAAAATCCATATTTAAACGGAACCGACTCAGAACCTGTTTCTACATAGATTGGCTCCCATTCTCATTATAGGAAGCATCTCTGAGGGATGTTGCCTCTTGAACAGCCCATGCTGAACTGAACCTTCCAGAAGTCCAGTCACGTGATATGAGTCTTCTGCAAGTTCCCCAGCCAGGGCCAAGGGCAAAAGCAGTACCATAGACTTAATGGATAGACTGACACATAAGGTTAAAAACTGCAGGCTCTTCAAATTTAAATCTATTCTGTTCTGAACACAGTTCTCTCAACAAGTTGGCTGCGTTACTTTCAGTTGCAGCATCAGTGACTAATATTTATAGCTGTCTGCTGCATTCCTCTATTTGCTTTTTTGGTAGAATGTTTGCAGGGAGAGTAGTTTTGTTTTTGTTTTTACTTCTCCCAAGTCCTCCTGGACAGCAGGCATCTGTTAAAAATAAATAAATAGAAAATCCTGAGAATTCAGAACATACACACAGTCCTACAGTGTCCCTCGGACAATGAATAGGATGGGCCCCACACCCAAGAACGCTGAGTCACAAATTGTCAGGGTTTCAAGCCCTCCCACTGAATAGTGAGGCAACAGACTCGCTGTGCAACCCACAAAGTCTTTTTTCAGTTAAAACACATCTTCACACCTGTAGCATCTGTGAAGGCTAGGAGCTGTCCTCTAGGCCTAATTAGCTAAGCAAAGCAAAGTAGTTGCCCATCAACTGAATAGTTGGTTTCCTGCCATGCAGACAGGCTTTTACTGGACTCCTCCTTCAAGGAGGGTCCTTTTGACCCAACTTCTTACATGCAGCCAATCTGGCGGACCACCTCCTCTCAACTCCACCTGCTTAACCCTGCAGCGGACTGTGGGATCTGTCAATTCTAGTTCTCTCTCCCCCTCTGACAAGGGCTGAGTTCCCACTGGGGTGTGTGTGTGTGTGTGTGTGTGTGTGTGTCTGAAACTGGGCCTCCTGTTCAATAAGTTCCTGGGAAGATTCATCCCTGACTCCCGGAGTGTCTTGGGGAATTCCCCCCCCCCCCGCATTCTCTGTCTCAACTGGGCTTCTTCTAGCTGTGCCTCTGAATCTGGGCCGATCTACACTTACCACCTTTTTTCGTTTCCAATGAGTTTTCACCACCCGCCTTTCACAGTACCCGCCTCGAATTAGACCCAGAGTTTCCGGGGTCTGTGCTCCCACTTTCAACACCCTGTTATCCCGGTATTTCCCCCTAATGTGCTCCAGTTTTCCACCTTCGCTATGGCATATGGTCGTTGTCCCCTCCCATGCACGCCCATATACGGTAGTGTTTGTATTTCCCTGCTGGCCAATCAGAGCGCACCACTCCCCCAAGTCATCTTCTGGCTATCGATCGCGTCTCTTCCTAAGCAGTCGGCGTCCGTGAGCAAACAGGTAGCCCCGCTGCGCCCCTGCCGGTGGCTTTTTTTTTTTAAACAAGGTGAATATCTTTGAATCTTCAAAGAATCGTAGTTTGGGGCTTGGAGGTATCGCTGCAGCCTCCCTGTCTGCTGGGATCTTACGGTAAGTGCTTAAAGAACACTCCCCACCTTTCGTGTCCGCGCTGCATTCCGCCCTGTGTATTGCCGCCACTCCCCAGGTCTTCTTCCGGTATCGATCATGTCTCTTCCTGAGCAGCCGGCATCCGTGAGCAAACAGGTAGCCCCGCTGCGCCCCTGCCCATGGCTTTTTGAAAAAAAAAACAAGGGGAACATCTTCGAATCTTCAAAGAATCAAAGTTTGGGGCTTGGAGGTGCCACTGCAGCCTCCCCGTTTCCCGGGATCGTACAGTTGGCACCTAAACACTGCTCCCCACCTTTCATCTTGCGTTGCATTCCGCCCTGTGTATTCCTGCTCTCCCACTCTGTTCTCCCCCCCATGGCGCCATCACTCGGCATCCACCGTGCCCTCCCCCCCTTTGTCTGGACACCACTCTCTTCCTCGCTGGGCTTCCCCCCCCCCGCTGGATGTGTATCGCGGCACCTCAAGCAGCTCCCTCCACGGCAGCGCAGATAAGGTTTTCTTGGGGAGACTGCCGTGCTGCTCTTGTCACCGCGAATGCCGTTGCTTCTCCAAGAGTGCCCCCGTGTACTGTACGAGGTGGCCCCATCTCCCCATCCCCACCTTCCCCAGAGTTTTCTGGTTGTTATTTCCCTCCACATGACTGTCGAGGCACGCCCATTGTTTTGAAAACAACGCGGGCTGAGCCAGCTGGACTGGCATTACGGGGATTGTGCGCTGAATGGCTGATCAGGCTGCGGGGGACACATAACGTGTCTGGGCACACGGCACCGGGGGATGGCATTTGCTCTGGCGCGTGAGTCAGGACAGCTTCCCCCGCTTCTCCTCCCCCAGAAAAGCCTGCAAAGCCCACCTGCTCCTCTGTCATTTTTTCCCTGCCTTGGCGCCGTGCTCTGTCTCACTTTCGTGGGCCACCATGAGAGCCTCCAGCTGGTAACATGGGGGAGTGCGCCCTGTGCGGACGGTACTCCAAATCCGGCCCATGACATGCGGCTGCCCTCTGGTGCCCCCCCCCGGACTGTGATGACTATGTGGGCCAGTCCCCGCTCTGATATTTACTTCCGTGTGTTCCTTTCTTAGGCTCTTACGATGCGGACTACCGGGTGACCCTCGACAGCAGGGAGATCCCACTGCCGCTGCTCGCAATCCCGACCCGTGTCATTCTCAGAAAGATCTGCTGCATCAGGTCCCCCTTCTTTCCACCATCCACATCAACAGAGGATGGCGTCGACTAGCAAGGGAAGAGGGGTGTCGTGGAGGCGTGCGGAGATAGTGGACTTGCTGGACATTTGCGGGGAGCAGAAGATCCAGGAGCAGCTTCATAACAGCTACAGGAACCTGGACTTCTCCGAGGAGATCTCCAGGCAGATGACTGAGTGGGGCCACTACCGTAGCGCCATTGAGTGCAGAGGAAAGACCAAGTCCATCCACCAGGAGTACAGGAGGGTGGTTAACCATGACTCCAGGTCAGGGAACAACACTACCACCTGTCCGTATTACGCGAAGCTCCACAGCATTCTCCGGGGGGATGCCACCATTCGCCCTAAACGTGTGGCTGGAAGTTTGCAGATTGCTTGTGGCGCCGTGCGCGCGGAGACCCCAGAGACAAACCCTCAGGAAGGATCACTGTCAGAGACGTCCGAGGGATTGCAGGAAGAGGGGGATTGCCTTCCCTTGGAGACACGTGACGTGGGTAGGTGCTGGAGCCCGGTTTGGTGTCTGGGGTGGTGTGTGTGGTGCATTGGCTGTCCTCTGGGGGCATGGCCACATACTCCGCTCTGCATGGTCCCAGGGTAGCCCCACACATGTAGCCCTGCCATCTACCATAGGCTGCACCATCGGCCACACAGGACCGGACCCATCCACATACTTGACATTACTGCCTGGTTGCGGGTTGGGGAGATGTCGGGGGGCATATGGGGAGCGGTCCGGGAACAAGAAGGAGGGGATTTCTGGTTTCTTAAACAAGTACATGCCCAAGGACACTGCGGCAAACACGAGACACACTTTTCACAGGGCTGGTCAGCCTGGAGCAGGAAGGAGAAGGGCCCTCCCAGGAAGAGGATGCCTGCCACCCTGGGGGGAGCGGTGAGTTGGGGGGGCACACCCAAGCCTTCCGTGCACCAGCTGGTCACTGTGGGGGGAGGGAGAGGTGGCCACTCTCCATTGCTCCAGCACCTCGAGTGGTTCCCACAGAGTTAGCAGGGAGCCCGCCCACCGCAGCGAACGGTGCTACGTTGAAGCACCTCGCCGTGTGACATGCCTAGCCAGCTTGGGGACCTTGATGGGTTGCTTCAGAACTTTCTGTAATGACCATAGGCTGCACCATCGGCCACCCAGGACCGGACCCATCCACATACTTGACATTACTGCCTGGTTGCGGGTTGGGGAAATGTCAGGGGGCATATGGGGAGCGGTCTGGGAACAAGAAGGAGGGGGTCTCTGGTTCCTTAAACAAGTACATGCCCAAGGACACCGCGGCAAACACGAGACACACTTTTCACAGGGCTGGTCAGCCTGGAGCAGAAAAGAGAAGGGCCCTCCCAGGAAGAGGATGCCTGCCACCCTGGGGGGAGCGGTGAGTTGGGGGGGCACACCCAAGCCTTCCGTGCACCAGCTGGTCACTGTGGGGGGAGGGAGAGGTGGCCACTCTCCACTGCTCCAGCACCTCGAGTGGTTCCCACGGAGTTAGCAGGGAGCCCGCCCACTGCAGCGAACGGTGCTACATTGAAGCACCTCGCCACATGATGTGCCTAGCCAGCTCGGGGACCTTGATGGGTTGCTCCAGAATTTCTGGGCAGATCTTGGTCCAGTTGGAACCGATGTCGCTCTGGCAGCTTCCCCACGGGTTCTCCATGGGAGCTTTCTCAAACAGCTTTTTAAAAGGTTGAAAAACCTTTTCATCTCCCCCCTGGAATTAAAGGGGGGGCAAGGCAGCTCTGGATACCATTTTGGAGAAAAGTATCCCCCACAAGATAGTGGGGGTGCTGGATTCCAGGATTATCTCCTCAGAGCTTTACCCATGCAAAAAGCTGTACTGAGACTCCTATTTCATAGGAGAAAACAGGGTTGACATGTTCCATAATAATATATGATTTTAGAAATATCAACAACTTCTGAGGTCTGATTTAAGAAATGTTAACAATATTTGAGAACATCTGAGGACCTGTAAGATCTGTTTGAGAGAAACATGTCTGCGCCGAGGAGAAGAAAGGAGCTGGCATCAACTCCTCCCACACCCCTTGTGTCAAAAGTTTCGAGAACAGAAGATATAGGAGAATTATTTACTCTGATAAAGACTTATATTTGCAATTTACGGAGCAAGCCAAAAGGTTGGATTTAATCCAAAATTCCATCACCACCTTGCAAGGAGCTGTAGATTTAATTAATGCGTCATGGCAAAAAATGGAGACGAAAATTAATGAGCTAGAAGACCAAGTGGCAGGAAATGAAACTACGACACAAATTTGTTTTAAAAATGCCTCTGATAGAATTTCTCAACTGGAGGCTTTCACGAGAAGATCCAATGTACGTATTATTGGGATTAAAAATCTGTCTAATGATGTAAAATTGCCTATTTTTGTGGATAAACTTTTGCATGAGATACTCCCTATCCCATCTGATTATTTACTTGATATTGAGCAGGCATTTCGTGTGCCAAATGCTAAAGGGACTGATTACATGATCATAGCTCAATTTGCAAAAGTCTCCACGAAGAATTATATCCTGTGTTTGGCAAGAGAGGGTGGAAGCCTTTCCTGGAAACAAGATAAAGTTATGTTATTTCCAGACCACATCAAAGAGGTGGCGAATAAAAGAAGGCAATTTATCAAAGCAAAAAATATGGCAAAACAAATGAACTTACAATATTACTTAAAATATCCTGCAACACTTTGTATTATGTCAGATGAAGAAGTTTCAAAATCATGAAATGGCAGAGGCGTGGCTGAACGTAAAAATGCGTGAGAATTCTGTTACAACCCCATGAACTGGAATCTTTAAACAAGCTTTGTTAACTGTTTGTGTTTAGTCTACATGATCCAGGCTAGGTCAGAAGATAAATGATTATACATATATTAGTTTACTCTCTTTCATTTTTTGTTTTTTCTTGCTTTTCTTTATATTTTTATTTCAAAATAGATAATATATCTAATATAAAATACATTACTGACTGTTGAAGGTTTATATTAAGTTTTATTATTATATAACACTATATATATATATATATATATATATATATATTTAATATAGGGTTCTGGGAATGAATTGTAGACCTGTTTCTTTGACACAAGATTGATGATATGATATTGAAATGTAAGGTTGTTTATTAAACTGTAAGATTGTTAAGGTTATAGATATAGTTTTTAAAATAGAATGGCATCGGAGGCCGGGGGTATTGGAGTTTAATCTTAATTCTGGAGAGGGAGAGGGAAGGGGAAAGAATTTTTTTCTTTACTTCCTTTTCTCCTCCCTTTTCCTTTTCCTTTTCCTTTTTTTTCTTTTTCTTTTTTCCTTCTCTCTTTGTTATTGTGGTGTCCTCATCAGAATATTGTATTGTTGGGAAACTGTAGTATTGATGAGGTTGTTGGTAATTTTGGTAGTGTTTATTTCATTTATAAAGATAAAATAAATAAAAATATATTCAAAAATAAATAAATTTCTGGGCAGATCTTGGATGACAGGCGGCCGGGGTGGGTTTCAAGAAAGTGCATTTTGCTTTTGCTTGGCTGACATCCACCATGCTTTTCCAGGTGCGAGGCAGAGCGCACGTACTCACAGGGGAAGTGGGAGCGCTCCAGAGGAGCTGGAAGACACATGTAGCCAAGGGGATTAGCATACTCCAACATGTTGGGTCCCCGTGAAGGAGATCTGAGAGCATGCGTGCAACGTGTGCGCTGCCTGGGCCCCCTCAGACTGCCCCTCCATGGCAATTCCCCCCCTGACCAACAAGCCGATTCGCCCATAGGGCTGAGCCCTGGCAAAGGTCTACCGCTGGTGGTCACAAATCAGCATCAGCAAGACCTCCATGTCCCGACCCCCCTGACACGCCCTCATGGACAATGCTGGGGGCCGATTGCGATGTTCCTTCACCGCCAGGTTGGGAGGGAAGCTAGCCGTAATGGTGGTAGTTGCAAGGATCTATACCTGCCTGGGTTCCGAAGCACAGGAATTCTTCACCTTGGTCTCCGCCCAGAAATTCTACTGCAGCACCACCCGCAACACCTCTCACATACCTGGGCTTTACCTGGGGCGGGGATGGCCGTTAGTGGGGGACAACTGTGGGTTCGGGTGAGAAGCTTTTCACACGCAGCTCCTGTGCGCAGCTATCGCTCTATGCCGGCCCCCAGGGGCTGTACTGTACTGCATGCCTAAACCCTTTCAACTCTCTCTAACAGAGCATCTAGTAACCAACAGGCAGGCCACATTATCCCCTGCTACGCGCCTGTCACTGATTAGAAATAGAGCTGTAGAGTGGCCAATGAGATTGCTGAACACATCATGTGTCACGCTACCGAGGAGAATGATCGTGTCCTTGCAGTCATGGAAGGGGATGTGGATGTGTTTAGGGAACATTTGAGAAGATCCGCTCTGGACGAGGAGGTGGCGAGCAGGGATAGGAGGGCACTCATCACCTCTGTAGATGCCCATGCGGACTTTCTCCGGGCCATGGTGGGAAACTTTGCCCCTGGGGGAGGAGGGGGTGCAGCGTAGACATACCCCAGAACATCTGGGCCCAGCCCCACGATTGCACACTCAGGGACACCCTGACTCCCAAGAACGTGACAGGAGCCCAGTGAGCCCAGGGGTGGCCACCACAGGAACCTCCTTCCGGGATCACGCAGAAGTTCCTTCCTCCTGAACATCCACACCAAGGCATGTTGTGGGTGCTTGGATAAGGCCTGTGCAGCTGCACAAGCACCCCAGACAACTGTCCCCATGAAAGACTCCCCGGGAAAGTTCCCAGCTTCCCCCGTCTGTTCAGGGAACCCTCCAATTTTCACACGTGATTGCCACAGCTGGTGAGCCATGGTACTGTCTCCCAGTGTTTGCCCCAGGCTATGTTTCGCCCCCATGTTGTGATTATGTTTTCTTTGTGGTTCAGGGGGATGCCGGGACAGAACCTGTCTGGAGCTGGCTAGAATTGCATCTTGGATGGCGGGATAGGCTGTGCGCTGGAGAGAGGCCCAAAGAGAAGTCCCCCGCACTGCTGTGCAGGTCCCTGCTCAAGTATCTCCCCTGTGTGTTCCCCATCATCCCAACAGTAAAGTTCTCTAGAAAGAAAACATGTCTCTCCAACAAGTTGTGTGACGTGATGAAAGCAGTGCGGCACCACAAAGGCGGGTTTATGAAAAAAAATTATTTAAGTGCTTGTGTTCTTTATAAGTGCTATTTACAGATGAAAAGTGCCCACCCCACCCCCCCGGTGCCAACAACCCCAGCTTAACACTTACCCCCCTCCCCTGAGCCTCCTCCCAACAGCTCTTCTTTCCTTCCCGCACTTCCCTCTCCAGGCAGGACAGCCACTTCTCCACCTTGCCCACTGAAAAAAGGGAGAGATCCCAATCAGGGCTTCCACGAAGAACAGTCAGCGTACTGCCCAAACACGGAAGCTGCCAGCCTGAGATACTCACTGGTCTTCTTCACGGAGCCCTCCAGGCAGATGATGGCTCCGAGGACGGTGGTGGTTGTCCCCACCTGCCCCGAAGATGCTCCGCTGGGCTCTGAGACAGCAGCCCCTGCTGAGCCTGGGGCAGGCTGCCCCACCATCCCCGGCACGGCCGCACCTGTGGTGGCGGAAGGGGAAGTGGCATTAGTGCGACTTAGTGATGGGACGCCCACAGAGGGCGTGATACAATGCCAGTGGGTTGCTCTTGGCATAATTTGGCATGTGAGCAGAGCGGGGAGACAGCGTAAGGCTGCCCATGTGACGGCAGGCTCGCCCTGCGGCGGGCCAGGCACCCGTTCACCTTTTCCGCTCATTTCCTTGGAGTGCGGCAATGGGCTGCTCCCGGACAGCTGGCTGTTCCCCCACCCAAATTCCTCTGTCCGTGGGGCTTCAGGGGCTGGGCCCCGCTCCAGGAGCGGTGTCCCCAGGACAAGGCCATGCCAGGAAGGCATGCTTCTCCAAGCAGGGATGCCCTGCTTTGGAGCTGGGGAACTGCGAGGTGCCGGAGTGTGAACCAAGCTCCCGCGTTCAAGGAGGGAGTGAAGCGGGGAAAATGGGTGAGTGAGGATAATCATGTAATAATGCGAGTGCGTATAACCCGACATGGCCCTGACTTCAGTGCGGTGGCGGGCGCAGTGTAGATCGGCCCCATGACTCAGAATGTGAAACCAAGCCAGGGAGCCTGGGTTCCATCTTGACAAGTGAGCTTGACATAGTGAAGTCCTTCGCCATCTTCCCAATGGCCTTTGGGGTGACTTGTTCCATCAAGTCCATCAGGTCTGGGATGACATCCATCTTCTTTGCGGTCTTGATCACACTTAAGAGTGCCACTGGCATAATTCAGGTGTCTTACATTACAGAGATGGTTCTTTGGGAAGCCAAGCAGTTTTTCACTTGCAACAAACCCCTCACCAGCTGCTAGACGTTACCACAGCTCTCGTGTTGGAGGGGAGGCTTCTGCATTCTTTCCGACAACATAACAAAGTGTATGCCCTTCTCCAAATGTTTTCAGAGGAATCATCTCATAGAATCATAGAATCTCAGCCCTTTCCAGGTGCACATAGCCACAGGGGCTGACCAGGGCTGGTGCAGAAGTAATAATACTCCTGGTTAGATCTTCCAGGCAGGAGCATCAGTGCAGAGCAAGCTGCGGGACTGTGTATTCCAGGCCACCTTTCCTTCTGGAAGAGAAATTCCTGCCACTGGTCTAAACCACCAGAATTGAGTGTTATAGGGGCAGTAACATAAAATGCATGCTAAAGGTCCATTAGGGTTGCTGCACTTGCTTATTCATGATTTAAGACTAGACTCACAAGTGGGCCCCAATCCCAAGCAATGATTACTCACCAAAGGAATCTCTGCACGCTTTCATACTTTGGAAGACGGTTTGGGAAGTACAGTCTCCCTGCCTCTCCCCCCTATTCTCCAGGCATCACTTACGATATGGGCTTCTCAAAGCGCCAAAATGCTTTCAATGTCAACCCTTCACACGAGCAGTTATTTGTGGTGCAATCATCGGAATAAAACGGCAGCTTTTTCAAAGCATGGGCGTACCCCGTTGTGGTACTTAAACAGCTGCATAGCCCAAAGGGAAAGAAGTTCATAAGTGACTAGACATTATGTACACTTTCTTAATCCCTGATGGGCATTTCGCAGAAGGAGGTTTATCAAGGTTCTACTTCTATCTGCCATATGTGGCCTTGGCAGGCAGGTCACAGCAACACCAGAGACCTGGGCCCAAAGTATGCAGGACATCATTCATGCAATCAGGAATTTTGCAAATGGGATGCTTGGTTTTTATAAGATGAAACAGCAGGTGTAGGGTCTTGATCCAAATTGGAGCCTGGGTGGAGGAGAGAGGCCCCTGCTCTGCTCTCCTTAATATGGCTCTTTAACTTCTTTAAACCAGACGTGGACGGGGAAGTCCACCAAACAGAGGATGCCTTCATGTCAAAGACGGTCCTCTGTAAAGGAGGACACATAGTCAAGCTACATGCAGCAGAAAGGACCTCTAGGGCTCCTTGCTCTACCCATCAATCCAGGCATTTCATATGCTGCCAATAGCCTTCAGCTCCACGTAGAGGGCTGCAGGTATATGGCTTTTCTAACACAACTTTCACAATCCAAAATGATGAATATGTACAGCATACCACAGCAGATGGTGAATGAGGAGGAATGGAAAGCAGGGCCAGGCAAAGAGGTGTGCACACAGTCATGCCCCGTGCACTGAGCTCTGATCATTCACCACTTTGTGGGGAGCAAAGTGCTCTTCCTCTTAACATAGCAGAGAATCCTTGGCTGAATTGGTCCAGGTTAAAAAGCTGGTCCAGGAAGTCAGTCTCTTGCCCTACAACAGTGCTGAGGAAATGTGTGTGTAGGTCAGTTGTTGTTTCAACTATGTATGGAATAAGATATTCTGGATGTTGTCAGGAGCACCATAGCGGCCTCTTTCAGTACATTCCAATAGCCAACTCAAGACACAGATGAAAGGATTCTTTTCAAGGCTTTAATCCTTTTACAACTTAATGACTCTTTCAGATGCTATCACCAGCGACTAAGCAATGAATAGCGGAGTAGCCTATGCTCCAGGTAGGCAGTTGGTCCCCGTTAGAAGGAGAGTCATTTGAAGACCCTGAACTTATGGGCTAGGGAGAGATCCTCCCTCTTTCCCTTGGGTCCACAGGACGCAGCCGTTGCTTGCGCGCCAAACGGGTGCTACACCTCCTTTCCTCACCCTTCATCGCTCGTCGCTCTTCGTCGAGTGTCTAGCAAGCCCCCCTCCCGCACTCTCTCACTGCCCAGGTCACTATCTATCTCAGGAATGCTGGCAGGAGGAATCTCTGCCAGCTGCTGTGCCTGTGAGGGATGAGCTGGCTCCTCTCCCATGGATTGCTGATCCTCCTCGGAATCAGAACTGCTCTGGGGTTCTATCGGCTCAGTTTCCACCCGGACAGATGTTTATGTTCGATTATATACATTATATTACAGAACCGGCAGGTGATGTCAGTCATAGTGTTCTTTTTTTTCTCCACGAAATTTTATTTTATTTTGAAATAAAGTTAAGAAAATAAAGGCTACAAAAAGAAGAACACACATGATAATAAATCAAGGCCACTAAAGAAACAAAGGAATTCACTAATTATAATTCTTAATCTGTACAAGAACTACATGATGTGCCTCGAGGATGGTTCTGGGCAGCCGCGGCACCGGCTCAATGCCCCCAACTTGTTCCTCCGAGTGGTTGAGGGGAAAACATTGGACCTGCCTTTCTGGCTCTAGATCATCTTCATTTTTCTCCTCCTTGGGCTGTCGGGCATGTTTAGCAGCCTCAACGTGGGCCTGATGTCTCTGGATCCCATGGAACTGTGCATTGTGCAGAACTGTGGCACGGCCAAGGAGAAGAAATATGCCACCATGACTGAGCCCATCTGCAGGAAGGGCAATTACCTGCTGCGCTCTTTGTTGCTAGGCAATGTCTTAGTCAAGGCCTCCCTCATCATATTGTTTGACATTACTTGGGGGGAAAACCTTGTGGCTGTTGGGCTCTTTACTTTTGCCATCGTCCTCTGTGATGGAGGTGGTTTGTTTGTTTTTAAGTTTATTGGTTCGTATTCGGATGGTTGTTACACTTACATCTGATTCGGACAGCCAAGCTGTAGATAATGTTATGTTTGGGATGGCAGGATTTCCAGTCCAAGTAGGGGTGCATATCAATGGGCTTGTTAAACAGATCAATGGCCAATTTGTTGTTCTCAGTTGTGAGGAGACAACAAGGAAAGGGATATGTGGATTTTCAGTGGTGTTGCTAAATTTAAACTTGATTGTAAGCTGAATACGGTTGATGTGATATTTAAATTGTTCTGAGCTTTTCTTGCCCTTCATCCAGACCATAAAGATATCATCAATAATAAGGATAACCACCATATAGGCTGTCTGTCACTGGGCTCTTTCAGGATGTTATGTTCAAGTTTTCCCATAAACGAATTTGCGTAGGAAAGAGGAATGCGAGTAACCATTGCTTTACCAAGTCATGGTAGATAGTGTTCTCCATTGTATGTAGAGTTATTACAAGTGAAAACTAGTGTTGTTTCAGTGGTAGTACCCTCTATCATTAGAAATTTCGGTGTTAAGGAATTCATTTACAGATCAAATCCCATCATAGTTTATTTATTTGTTATGATTATTTATCCTCCCCCCCTTTCAGGATACAGATCCTACCAAGGCGGTTTACAAGTAACTTAAAATAATAACATCATAGTAAACAATATTAACAAATGTTTAAAAAAAACATTGAAAAATAATCAGGATCCTTCCTGCAGGGTAGTTCCTGGAAAATGGCCCCAGGGGCAGAGAGTCCAGCTAGAACAGGGGCAGGTGTCTGGTGTTTTCCTCTTCTAACTCTGTCTCCTAGAATTCTTCTCACAGGGCAGTTGATGGTAGATGGCCCTGTGTGTGCGGGGGGGGGGGGCGGTTAGGAGTCCCGCTGGAGCAGACCCCAAGGTCTTTGCTTGTTTCTCTCCTTCTCTCTCTTGGAATTCTTCCCATAGGGCAATTGTTGGAAGATGGCCCTTTCCTTGTCAAACTGATACTATTTGTTCAAACACTAGATTCTAATTAAGAAGTCATTGGCGTCTTTGATATATGATGGGTGGGTTGTTTTATACGAGCTGCAGGATGGAATGGCAGGAGAGGAAAGAGGCAATATTGATAGAGTACAACTGAGAGACATTGTAGAATAGGAGTGGGGAATCTGTTTTTTTATGAGTCTCATCTAGGAAGGTATATTGTTTGCAACTGAAATGTTGTGATTACTGCATTGATCAAATTAAATATTAAAGTTATACACTTAAAATCCACAATTTTTGGTTGTTCTGTGTTTGACCAACAGCTCATCATTGACCCCTGACCCCACAGACCTCTTACCCTGCCTCTCTCTGTGCCCAACATGAATGAAGCTGATATCAGCATTACACAGATCAGAGTGGCGTCTGCAGGACAATATGTGAGTAGCCGATCTCACAGACTGGAGAATCACAAGGTTCCTTTTTGCTAAACCAGCAAAGTGGATGAAGGTGGGGAGAAGGGGAAATGGAGCAGGGAAGCCAAAAAACAATAATCAGGGGGACATCTCTTCTCCATAACTTTAAGGGGTAGAAAGCATAGAAGAGAAGAATAAAATATGTTGGTGTAAAAAGATGTGACATCCAATGTAACAGACATAGTATCCATCTGTATTGATTCTGGGATCCTGATTTACTTAGGTCCCAGTCAAACCAGATTCGAGGACTGACAAAATGAAATGAAGCCACAGATGCATCAGATTAACAGTTTATTGATTACATACAGGTGATAAATGGATGCAGAAAGAAATGCAAAGATAACTCACAGGTTGCTTCAGCTGACTGAAGCTGGTCTCCGTCACTGTTGGGTGTGCCCGGGTCCCCACAGCACACAAGACATCACCCCACAGACCAAATTTCTTGAAGCTGGCTGTGCACATTTCCCCTTGGAGCAAGGCCAAATTGGTTCGCTCTTGGTGTAAGCTTATATAGCTCCCTCCCACTTTCCAGAAGGTGCTGGAAGTATCCAGGCTGGGAGATACGTCCCCCTCTTCCTAGGAGAAAGGGCTCCAACATTCCAGCATGAGAGGGACAGTTTCTCAGCTTTTCAGTGAGACAGGGCAAAACATTCTTACATGGCGGGATGAGGTAACTAGGCAAAAGCCAGGCAGATGCAGGATTGTTGACATGTGAAGCTGTAAATTGCCTTGTGTGAGAGGCCTACTTAATTAACTAAAAACTGCCCATTATACTAAGCTATACATGTCTCTATGCACTCAAACAGCATATAGGACGCTGTGTAAGTTCACACCTGACTCCTCGCCATTCTTCCTAAACCAAATCCAATACATCTTGTCAAATTGATAAAGTTTGTTCAAAGACTGGATTCTGATTAAGAACTCTTTGACATCTTTGATATATGATTGTTAGAAAAAGGAGACTCCATAACCATTGGCGTCTCAAGTTACGTAAGAGCCCGAGTGGCGGGAAAATATAGGCGGAGCAAAAAGGGAATCATACTGACGCACTCATGACTAACGGCTTGGTAAGCTGATAGTGACTGTTTATTGGATATTAACTTAGTGAGCCGATGTACTAACTGTTTCATTGGTTACTGGTGAGAACAATAGAAGCGATATGATATAAAAGGCTTTTGCACACGTGTCTCGGGGTCCAGACTGCTCTGCACCCGTTTTGCAAAACGTTCAATAAAATAGTGTTGGATCCACTGCTGCCTGCCTGGCATTCTTTTCTTCTAAACCGAAAGCAAGGACTTTTTATCTAACAATTTGGTGCCGTGACTCGGATCCTGCTTCGGGGCGCGTCCCCTTCGCGCTGAGCCGAGGGGCCGCGGAGGAGAAGTGGCCACAGGCGGTTGTTTTATACTGCCTTCTCCTCACGACGGTGGCGGCAGAAGTGCCTGGGGACCAACGCCAGAGGAAGAGGGAGACGTGATCACTCCTTTTAGGCACCGGCAGTGGATCAATAAAGCAGCTGGACGCAGCTGCGGGCGGGACAGAAGAGGCTTTTGGGGTAAGTGAAACAGCTTACATCAGGGGATAAACGCGGGACGGTGGTGTGTTTGTGATTGTGTGAGACGCCTACGGGCGAAGCAAGTGAGGAGCCCCGATCTGCATTTCCTTACCCCGGAGACGGGCTAGGTCAGAGGAGGGCGAAGCGCAAGAATTGCTGACTGAAATTCCCACCGTCATGGGCGGGTCCCAATCTAAGTCTGCGAAGAAGTCCCATACGCCCTTGGAGTGTTGTTTGCGCAATTGGTCACATTTTAAGCAGGATTATGGAACTAAGATGACAAAGGATCGTCTTGTCTTTTTTTGCACCTGGGAATGGCCAATATTAGAACCCAAATGGCCACCCGAGGGGTCTTTTGACCCAACCTTGGTATCTGATGTGCGAACAATAGTAGCACAGAGGGGAAGTTGGGACCAGTTCCCTTATATTGATTCGTGGGCAACTTGTGTGCCCCTTGGCGGCAGGCCTGCTCCGTGGGTTGTTAAATGCATGTCCCTTGCCCTTCCCATGGTGGTCAAAAGGAAACCACCAAAAGAAGGACCACCCAGGGTCGTGGCCACGGCACCGGAGGACCTACTGCTTCCTCCTCCCTACGGGACAGCCGTCGCAGGGCGCTCGTTGCAACCACCACCCTCTCCTGAGGGGCCCGCCCAGCGGTTAGATGCCCCCGAGAAGGACCCCTCTCATGAAATAGTACCGGAGGACCCCACCCCTCTAGTTGAACGCCAGGACACTCTCCAAGATCGTCTATATTCCCTAGAGGAAAAATTGGAGGTCCTACAGAGAGAGGCAAAAGGGGGACCTAACTACAACCTGCGAAAGGACCCCCAACCACCGGTGAAGTTCACCTTCCCCATCAGAGAAGTCCCCGACCCTACCGCCCAACATCCTTAAGGGACGATGTTTGTTTATGTCCCATTCACAACATCTGATTTGTATAATTGGAAACAATTTAACCCCTCCTTTGAAGAGGATCCCGGGCCACTCCTGTCTCTGATGGAGAATGTGAGGCTTACTCACAACCCCACATGGGACGATACACAAATGCTATTGAACACCTGTTTTCTCAGCCAAAAGCCAACCATCCTTGCAGGGGCACGAGCCAAGTATAGGGAGGAAAATCCCCAAGCAACTGAGGAGGAGACGGTGGAGGTTCTGCCCACAGGGCGACCCAATTGGGGGGTGGCCACAGCGGCACATAGACGCTTACATGCTGACTATTTTCGACTCATTTTAGCAGGCATGAAGCAAGCCGCGAGAAGGGCCCCCAATTTGCAAAAAGTCCTGACTCTAAAGCAAGACAAAAACGAACCTCCTGCTGTGTTCCTCCAAAGGCTGAGGGAAGCCTTCGCTAAATATACTGACATTGACTTGAATGATCCAAATAATTTAAGGATCCTCACGACTCAGTTCGTGGGAAATAGCTGCCAGGACATCAGAAAGAAGTTGCAAAAAGTTGAAGGAGGGTTGGCAGCTGACTTAGGAGTTTTAGTTGAAGTAGCTCAAAAGGTTTATGAGAGGCGAGAAGAAGAAGAAGGAAAGGAAAAAGACAAGAGGCAGGCCAAGCTCCTTGCTGCGGTTCTTAAACCTGACAAGGAGGGAGCTAGGAAGGGGAGGAACGGGGGAAGGAAAGGATCTCCCCTGGGGAAAGATCAATGTGCCTTTTGTAAGAAAATGGGGCACTGGAAGCGTGACTGTGAGGCTTTGAAGCAGAAAGAGAGAGGGGAAAATACGGGAGAAGCGCAGAGAGTTCTGTATGAACAGGAAAGAGATTAGGACAGACCGGGGCCCGGCCCCCTCTTAGCCGTCTCTGAGGCAAGACGGGACCCCATGGTCAAAATAAAGGTTGGGGGCCACTCCTACAAAGCCCTTGTGGACACAGGGGCCGCCCTGTCCGTCCTCCCCCTCAGTGAGCCCCCAACGGGAGGTGGGGGGTTCACCACCATAATGGGGGTCGAGGGAAGGGCAACTCAAGTGCCCCTCTCTCGTCCCCTGTTCACCAAGGTTGGGAAAACACACCTAGAACATGCATTTGTCTGTACCCCCTCCTGTCCGGTGGCATTGCTAGGGAGGGACTTATTGACTAAACTCCAAATTGAGATTGCTTTTACTCCTGACGGAAGGATGGAGATACGGCTCCCTAAACAGCAGAGTAGTAACTACCAAATGGCCCTTTTGAAGGTTGCAGAAGAATCCATCCCAGAGGCCACCGAGGACTGGAGCTTAATAGAAAACAGAGTCAACCCTCTAGCTTGGGCCGGGATTGGAGGGGCCTCTCGTGCCAAGTCGGCAGCACCATACAAAATTCCCCTCAAGGAGGGAGCAAGGCCTGTTCATGTGAAACAGTATCCCCTTTCCCGCCAAGGAAAGGAGGGCCTACAACCAGTAATAACAAAGCTCCGAGAAGAAGGCCGGCTCATTCAGATAATGTCTCCCTATAACACGCCCATCATCGCTGTGCCAAAAAGGGGAGGGGGGGGCAAGGGCTACCGCTTAGTGCAAGACCTCCGGCTCATTAATCAGCAGATCGAGGCCCCCCATCCTGTGGTCCCCAACCCACACACCCTCCTTGTAGGAATTCCGGAAGAGCACGCCTGGTTCACTGTCATAGACCTAAAAGACGCCTTTTTCAGCATCCCCCTCCACCCTGATTCAAGGCCTTTGTTCGCCTTTGAATGGGAAAGCCCAGGGGGGGGTCAAAAGTTCAATTAGCATGGACAGTCATCCCTCAGGGGCTGAATCTCTCACCGGTGGTCTTTGGCCAGCAGCTCCAAAAGGATCTCGAACCCTGGGTCCAGCAGCACTCAGAGGTGCATCTCCTCCAGTACTGTGACGACCTCCTGATTTCAGCCAAGGCCAAGAATGCGTGCCTGAGTGGGACGGTTTCCCTCCTCAACTATCTAGCGGGGGGCGGTATAAAGTGTCAAAAGAAAAAGTACAGTTGGCCCAACCAACTGTAAAATTCCTAGGCTACCACATAACTAAGGGGACTCGGAGCCTAGGGCAAGAAAGAGTTGAAGTCATCCGTGACACTCCTGTCCCTAAGTCCCCCCGCGAATTGAGGGCCTACCTGGGGTTGACCGGATTCTGCCGACTATGGATAGCAAACTATGGGGAGACAGCGCGGCCGCTGTATGAGGCGCTGCAGAAAGATAGACTGGATAAATGGAAATGGACTAAGGAAATGAATAAGTCTTTTCTCAGTCTTAAAGCTGCTCTTGTGTCACCACCTGCTCTAGCCATACCAAATCCCAGCCGGCCATTTAGACTTTATGTGCATGAAAATAAGGGCATAGCTTCGGGAGTGCTTTGCCAGCGAAAAGGGCCCTCTTGGAGACCAGTGGGATATTACTCCAAGGTCCTAGATGTCGTAGCGCGAGGATGGCCAAGTTGCCTGAGGGCAGTAGCGGCAACGGCTCTGGTTTGCGCTGAAGCGGAGAAATTGACAATGGGAGGACCCATTGAAATTTGGGTGCCGCATGGAGTGCCACAAATTTTGGGATCAGGAGGAGGAAGCAAATTTCTCAACCCAGCCCGGCATTCCCGATATGAAATAGGTTTACTAACAAACGAAAACCTCACTTTTAAGGCTTGCTCCAGCTTTAATATCGCCACACTGCTGCCAACATTACTGGGCACAAACGGATCAGGACTCCCAGATCATGACTGCCTTGAAGTATTAGACCTGGACACCAAAGGCCGACCGGACCTTGAGGATGAACCAATAGAGGGAGCCAGAGATCTGTTTGTAGATGGATCTAGCTATATGCTGGATGGAAGGCGCTACACAGGCGCGGCTGTCGTTACTCTAGAGGAGAGTGTGCGTGAGGAAAGGCTGCCTCCTCATTTCTCCGCCCAATCCGCTGAACTGGTAGCCCTGACAAGAGCCCTGCAAGCCAGCAAGGGAAAGCGAGTAAATATTTATACCGATAGCAAAAATGCCTTCGCCGTTGTGCATGCTCATGGGCAACTGTGGAAAGAGAGGGGATTCCTTACAGCAAACGGATCTCCAGTGGCTAATGGCGGCCTAATAGTGGATCTTCTGGATGCCCTCCAGCTACCCTCACAAGTAGCTGTTGTCCACGTCCGAGCCCATGGGAAAGAAAAAGAGGAAAAATGGAGACAGGGAAATCAGAAGGCAGATGAGGCCGCAAAAAGAGCAGCCAGAGAGGGAATCCAAGGAACATTCCTCATTCTACCCAAAAGAAAAGAGCGCCCCACATACTCCCCTGCTGAGTTACGAATGGCACAAGAACACGGAATAAGTCCCTGTGATGACGGATGGATCCAGATGACAGATGGAAGACTGCTTCTTCCACAGACCCTGCAGAGGGTTGTTCTAGAGCAAGTTCACCATTCTCTTGGACACCCTGGAGCATCAGCCATGATCGACTATTGCAAGAGGCTGTTTGTCTCCCCTGGCTTAACTGTATGCGCCCACCGACTAGCCGCAACCTGTGAAGTTTGCCAGAAAACCAACCCTCCCAGGGCACCCCCTCCTCCAAAAGGAGGGCGACCATGGGCCTACTATCCTTTCCAGAGGGCGCAGATTGATTTTGCTGAGATGCCACCATGTAGGGGTTACAGGTATTTGCTTGTAATAGTATGTCAAATGACAGGGTGGGTAGAGGCGTTTCCATGTAGGAACTGCCAAGCTAAAACTGTTGTTGCTAAATTGTTACAGGAGGTGGTGCCCCGGTTCTCCCTGCCCGAAGTTATAGAGTCCGATCAGGGCTCACATTTCACCTCAGTTATTACACGGGGGCTGGCACAAGCTCTGGGAATAGAGTGGCATTTACATTGCCCCTGGAGGCCCCAGGCAAGTGGACAGGTTGAAAGAATCAATCGGAGCCTCAAGGAGACTTTAACCAAACTCCAACGAGGGGTGAAGCTCACTTGGGTTGAGGCTCTGCCAATAGCTTTAACGAAGCTTCGAAGGATGCCAAGAAAGGACATAAAATTGTCCCCCTTTGAACTGATGTTTGGGTTCCCGCCTCGGGTACACTGCGGAAGGAGGGAGGAAGTCAAGTGGGAGGTGGGTGATCAGATGCTAAGGGATCAGTTGACTTCTCTACAGTCTGTTCTTTCACAGCTACGAGCTTATTCCGTTCCGTTTCAGAGACTGCCGTTAGATGCACCTATCCATCTCTTCCAGACGGGAGACGAGGTGTTGCTGAAAAAGTGGAATAAAGAAGCTTTAAAGGAAGGGTGGGAGGGGCCTTATTTGGTGGGACCAACCAGCCACTCGTGTGTAAAGCTTGTGGGTTCTAGTAAATGGACACATTGCAGCCGGATAAAGCCATTTAAGCGACCCTCGCTTCCTTCTGTCACTTGGAAAGAACAGGAGGACACAGGCAACGGTCCTTTGCTCCCTGGCACCCCTCTGGAAGCTGCCAAGGACACAGGCGAAGAAGCCATCCAGGAGCCACAATCGCCTGTAATATACAAGTCACAACATCTGGGAAAAGCTCAGGTTCGAATTACAAAAAACTTGTAATATGAAGCAAGTATTGTGGGTGGTGTTGGTAATGTTGGTTAAAGAAATATTAACGTGGATGGTGATACCTCAAGGACTTGGGCTTGACAGCTTTAAGATAAAACCCCGAAATGTCACACCAACACCCCTCAGACCACTTCTGGTACAGATCCCTGAGAAAGAGAGGCGTCCCTGGAGAACCAGGTTAGGGATCCCAATAACAGAGGAAACTGATAATGTGTGGTTAGAGTGGATAAAGTATACAGCCAAGTCTTTAAATAAGTCTGACTGTTTTGTTTGTGCCACAGGGAGATCTGTGGCAAAGGTGCTGCCCTTTCCACTGGGATGGGACACTCCTTCCCTCCTCACCTGCGTGATCCGTTTGTTCCAACACCCTGATGCATGGGGAGAGGAGGAATGCCAAACCCTCAATAAATTATACCCCCCACTCAAATCAAAGGATCGTGTCAGACCTTCCACAGTCTTCCTGCAAAGAAGAAACCATACCGGATGCATACACCGAAACCTTGCAGACACAGAGGGGCGTATAGGGAACCTGACGAGTAAAGTAAGATGTGTTAATTCTACCCGCTTTAGGAATAATTCCCTTTCAATCCCACGAGCTGATCTCTGGTGGTATTGTGGTGGCCTAGAGTTGTATGAGGTATTGCCCTCCAATTGGTCCGGAGCTTGTGGGTTAGTTCAGTTGGCAGTCCCCTTTTCAATTGCATACCATCCAGCAGAGAAGACTGGCCAACCCCGGCAGAAACGATCAGTAACCCCTTTTGATGATCAAATATATATTGACTCCATAGGAGTACCAAGGGGAGTGCCAGATGAGTTCAAAGGAAGAAATCAAATTTCTGCAGGATTTGAATCTACCCTGTTTTGGTGGGTGACCATTAACAAAAATGTAGATTGGATCAATTACGTTTATTATAATCAGCAGAGGTTTATAAACTATACTCGAGATGCTGTAAAAGGATTGGCTGAGCAGCTAGATGCCACCAGCCAAATGGCTTGGGAAAATCGGCGTGTTCTTGATATGATGTTAGCAGAAAAAGGAGGGGTTTGTGTCATGCTAGGTGGACGGTGTTGCACCTTCATCCCTAACAACACTGCCCCAGATGGCACGGTAACAAGGGCTTTGCAGGGTCTCACCGCCTTGTCTGAAGAATTAGCCGAGAATTCAGGGATTAACAACCCCGTGACTGACTGGTTGGAGAGATGGTTTGGAAAATGGAAACACCTAGCAGCCTCAATCCTTATTTCGCTTGTAGTGATGATAGGAGTTTTAGTGTTATTTGGTTGTTGCATTATCCCCTGCGCTAGAGGCTTATCCCAGCGGTTAATTGAAACCGCTCTGTCAAAACAGATGCTCTTGCTTTATTGTGCTGATAAAGAAACTCCGTTTTAAATGCTTTAAGACGTGAATAAAGACTTAAAGGAGGGAATTGTTAGAAAAAGGAGACTCCATAACCATTGGCGTCTCAAGTTACGTAAGAGCCCGAGTGGCGGGAAAATATAGGCGGAGCAAAAAGGGAATCATACTGACGCACTCATGACTAACGGCTTGGTAAGCTGATAGTGACTGTTTATTGGATATTAACTTAGTGAGCCGATGTACTAACTGTTTCATTGGTTACTGGTGAGAACAATAGAAGCGATATGATATAAAAGGCTTTTGCACACGTGTCTCGGGGTCCAGACTGCTCTGCACCCGTTTTGCAAAACGTTCAATAAAATAGTGTTGGATCCACTGCTGCCTGCCTGGCATTCTTTTCTTCTAAACCGAAAGCAAGGACTTTTTATCTAACATGATGGAAGGGTGTGTGTGTTTTTCACCATATTTTGTAAGTTTATATCAAGAGCTGTCTTCCTAGTGGTTGTGAGACAATAAGGTGTCCTAGGTTGTTGGCTTTTTGGTAACATGTAAAACCATACAGGAGTGGGATTTAGATTGACAAGGAAATCATAGGTCTTGTTTTAAGTAGTTTCACGTTTATACAGTTGTGTATGGTTTTCATTTTTATTTATTTATTTATTTATTAAATTTATTAATCGCCCATCTGACTGGTCACCCAGCCACTCTGGGCGATGTACAACCCACCATAAACAATTTAAAACAATAAAATTTTACCATAATTTTTTTTTAAAAAAAATACCCTAACCCACCCCAAATGCCTGCCTGAACAACCACGTTTTTAATGCACGATGGAAGCTCATTAAAGAGGGGGCATGACGGAGTTCCCTAGCGAGGGAGTTCCACAGAGTGGGGGCCACCACAGAGAAGGCCCTCTCCCTCGTCCCCACCAGTCTAGCTGTCCTGGCTGATGGGACAGAGAGAAGGCCATCCGAGGCTGATCTTGTTAAGCGGCCTGTCTGGTGTTGCTGGAGGCGCTCCTTAAGATAGGCTGGGCCGGAACCATATAGGGTTTTAAAGGTCAAAACCAACACCTTGAATTTGGCCCGGAAAACAACTGGTAACCAGTGCAACTCCTTCAGCACTGGAGTGATGTGATCTCGCCGGCGGCTGCCTTTAGTCAGGCGAGCCGCCGCGTTCTGTACCAGCTGCAGTTTCCGAACCGTCTTCAAGGGTAACCCCACGTAGAGCGCATTACAGTAGTCTAAACGAGAGGAGACCAGGGCATGTACTACCGATGGGAGCAGATGGTCGGGAAGGTAGGGGCGCAGCCGCCGTATCAGATGGAGTTGATACAGCGCTGTCCGGCTCACAGCTGACACCTGAGCCTCCATGGACAGCTGGGAGTCCAAAATGACCCCCAGGCTGCGGACCTGGTCTTTCAAGGGTAGCTGTACCCCATTCAACACCAGGTCAACATCCCCCAGCCTCCTCTTGTCTCCCACCAAAAGTACCTCGGTCTTGTCAGGGTTGAGCTTCAGCTTATTCCTCCCCATCCAGCCACTCACCGTCTCCAGACATTTGGACAGGGATTCTACGGCCAACCTTGGTGAAGATTTGAATGAGAGGTAGAGCTGAGTGTCATCTGCATATTGATGACACTGCACCCCAAACCTCCTGATGATAGCCCCCAGTGGCTTCACATAGATGTTAAATAGCATCGGGGAGAGGATGGAACCCTGTGGCACCCCACAAGTAAGTGGCCACGGGTCCGAAACCTCCTCTCCCAGTGCTACCCTCTGGTACCTGCCGGAGAGGAAGGACTGGAACCACCGCAATACAGTGTTTCCAATGCCCAACCCCTCCAGGCGGTCCAGGAGGATACCGTGGTCAACGGTATCAAAAGCCGCTGAGAGGTCGAGGAGAACAAGGAAGGAGCATTCACCCCTATCCAGAGCCCTCCTCATATCATCCACCAAGGCGACCAAGGCCGTTTCTGTCCCATGCCCAGGCCTGAAGCCCGACTGAAATGGGTCTAGATAATCAGTTTCTTCCAAGTGTGCCTTCAACTGCACCGCCACCACCCGCTCAATCACCTTGCCCAAAAATGGCAGATTTGAGACTGGGCGAAAGTTGTTCAGAACTTGAGGATCCAAGGAGGGCTTCTTTAAGAGCGGTCTTATCACTGCCTCCTTGAAGGCTGATGGCATCACTCCCTCCTCAAGGGAGGCGTTCACCACCGCCTTGATCCCCTCACCCAGTCTCTCTCTGCAGCTCATAATGAGCCAAGATGGGCAAGGATCAAGTAAGCAGGTGGTCGGCCTTACAGATGAAAGCACCTTGTCCACTTCATCAGGAGGAAGAAGCTGGAACCGATCCCACAAAACCGGTTTGCCACAGGCCGCCTCTTGCTCACTAACTGTATCCACAGTGTGCAGAGTAACACACCTAATCTGATCAATTTTATCTGCAAAGTGCCTTGCCAAAGCCTCACAGGAGGCCTTAGAATGCTCCAGTGGTTCCGGAGCCACAGGACCGACCAGGCTGCAGACCACTTGGAACAGCCTCCTGGGGCAGCACTCTGCAGACGCAATGGAGGCAGCATAATATTCCTTTTTTGCTGCCTTGACCGCCATGTGATAGGCTGAAGATATAGCTCTAGCCCGTGTCTGATCGTCTTTGGAGCGAGACTTCCGCCACCGGCGCTCTAGCCGTCTCACCTCCTGTTTCAGAGCTCGTAACTGCGGATTGAACCATGGTGCAGTCCGAGCCCTGTTCAGGGGGAGAGGGCGTTTCGGAGCCACCCGATCTAATGCCCCAGTGATTGCGGCATTCCAGCCACCCACCAGGGTCTCGACCGAGTGGCCGTTGGCATGCCCCAGAGAATCCCCAAGCGCGTTCAGGAATCCATTTGGATCCATAAGACGCCTGGGGCGGACCATTTTAATGGGTCCTCCACCCCTGCGGAGGGGTTGTGGAACCGAGAAGTCCAACATCACCAGATAGTGATCTGACCATGACAAGGGGGTGGTGGATATACCCCCGACTTCCAGATCACTCCCCGCTTCTCCAGAAACAAACACAAGGTCTAGTGCATGACCGGCTACATGGGTGGGCCCAGTTAGAATATGGTGCAGCTCCCAGGAGGCCATGGTCTCCATGAAGTCCCGAGGTGCTCCTGTGAGGATGGCCTCCGAATGTACGTTGAAGTCCCCCAACACCAGTAAGTTAGGGGACTGTACACGCACATCAGAGACCACCTCAAGCACCTCGGCCAGGGAGTCAATCGTGCAGCGGGGTGGACGGTACACGAGCAGAATCCCCAGACTGCCCTTCGGGCCCAACCTCCAGTACATGCACTCAACAACCTTGGTCTCCCGGAGAGGGGGTCTGGTGAAGACCAAGGACTCTCGGTAGATAACAGCCACTCCCCCTCCCCGATCCCCAGCCCTCGGCTGCTGTGCATACGAAAATCCAGCTGGATACATGGCTGCAAGGGTTGGAGCAGCAGCCTCGGCCAGCCAGGTCTCCGTAATACATGCCAGGTCTGCACCCTCATCCAGGATCATGTCATGGATGAGGGAGGTTTTCTGGGTAACAGACCTGGCATTGCAGAGCAGCAAACGAAGGCCAGAAGATGGGGTCACGCCTCCCCCAGCCATCCTTTGGCTCTGGACAGGCCCGGAGCAGGGGACAGATACTACACATCTCTCCCTTGTTCCCCTTACTTGGCATGGCCTGCCCCTAGCACTCCGCCAGCGCCTGCCGCCCAGCCTCGGTATGTTCTGGCCCCCAACACTCCCCCCACTGCCTCCATCATTGTGTTCATTGTGTTCTGTGATTATGTTCTTGTCCAGGAGTTTACAAGTTTTTTCATCCTTCAGTTGTCTTTGGCTTTCTGCTATGTAATCTGCAGTGTTCACAGCTATGACAGCATCACTTTTGTTAGCAGGCTTTATGACAATATCCATTTGCGTGTGGAGATCCTCTAGGGCCATTCTTCTTTTGAATGGTTGTCAAGCAGGTGTTGGTGTGTAGTTGAAAACAACTAAGAAAAAAGTTTTCAAGACTGGATTTGTTTGTATTAGGTGTCAAGAGTTTTATTGCCTCTATAAATATGTCCTGTAGATTGTTGCTCAGGAAATACATTGTACCTAGAGCATACAATGACAATGTCACATATTCTATATGCCACTCACTCCAGTGTTTCTGTATTAACATTCCTTGGCAAGATGACACCACTGGGAACTTCAATGAACAGACCCTTTATGGCAGTCTGTACTTCATTTACGCAGTCTGTGAATTGAGAAATGATCTGTTCTGCATATGCAAAATCCAAATCTCACTTTTGTAGGTGATTGTATAGTATTGTCAACATGAGGCATTAGTTCATGAAAAATGAAATCAAGAAAAAAAGGAATTCCTTATCAAGTTCCAGCAATCTTCTTAAGCTTCCAGTTTCACAAACAGCATTGTTTTCTAAGACATCTGAATTTTCAATGTAATTAAAACATTTTATGAAATCCTCTCTGTGTTCCTACACTACATTCACTGTGCGAGGACTACTGACCTCTTTGGAGAAGTAGAAAAGAAAACGGGGAATCAGATAAACCAGAATTAATTTTTTTCTACCTTTGGTGACTTCAGACACTGCTTAATGTATCATCAGGATGACTTGGTGAGCATAACAGGGTATGTAGCAGGCTTTAGGGTATTAATCTCTAACTCCTTTTATTTTGGACTCCTCCAACCTCTTCACGCATTACATGAACTGCACTGAACTGCAGTTACTTGCACTGAGCAATCAACTTTTTTATCTTCAACACATGGGCGCATTTCATCAAGTTTTAATAATAAAGTAGTAGCTATATGGAGTCTGAAGAAGCATTATGAAGATGTATATATCCAGCAAAGCACTCCCCTATTTGATTATTTGTGAGTGAGTGAGTGAGTGTGTGTGTGTGTGTGTATACACACACACACCCATCACTACTGACTGACAGGGGCCCCATCTACATGGGGCATTTACTCCAATTCTACAGTGCCTCCCAGGCGATCGTAGCACATGATGCATGCCCCTCTCCGTAGCAAGTGCTTCTGGAAAACCTGCATTTTTGCAAAGTTGTTTTGTGACAGATTTTCCGGTCATGGTAGCTTCAGTGCAGTTTGGGAATCTGTGTAACTTCAAGAGGCTTTGGCATGGGCTGGGGGGTGCAGCGCTGATAGGCAGAAGGGGAAGTTGCATCATGAAAGCGTGGACTCAAGGGAAGAGTTGGCTAAACATGCCTACTTGGAAGGAACTCCTTGTCTTCTATTGAATTTCACTGAGCACAGGAGTGAGGAGACTGCTGGGGAGCAAGCCTGTGGTTTTGAATGTGCAGGGAATGCTGATCAGATTTGCAGATGACACAGAATTGGGTGGGATAGCTAATACCTTGGAAGACAGAAACAAAATTCAAAGTGATCTTGATAGGCTGGAGCGCTGGGCAGAAAACAACAGAATGAAATTTAATAGGGATAAATGCCAAGTTCTGCACCTAGGAAAAAGAAACCAAATGCACAGTTACAAGATGGGGGATACTTGGCTCAACAATACTACAAGCGAGAAGGATCTTGGAATTGTTGTAGATCACAAGCTGAATATGAGCTAACAATGTGATGTGGCTGCAAAAAAGGCAAATGCTATTTGGGGCATAGCTTTAATAGAAGCATAGCTTCCAAATCCCAGGAAGTACTAGTTCCCCTCTACTCAGCACTGGTTAGGCCTCATCTGGAGTACTGTGTCCAGTACTGGGCACCGCACTTTAAGAAGGATGCAGACAAGCTGGAGAGGGTTCAGAGGAGGGCAACAAAGATGATCAGGGGACTGGAAACAGCCATTGAGGAGAGACTGAAAGAACTGGGCATGTTTAGCCTTGAGAAGAGAAGACTGAGAGGAGATATGATAGTGCTCTTCAAGTACTTGAAAGGTTGTCACAGAGAGGAAGGCCAGGATCTCTTCTCGATCATCCCAGAGTGCAGGAAACAGAATAAAGGGCTGAAGTTACAGGAAGCCAGATTCCGGTTGAACATCAGGAAAAACTTCCAGACCAATGGAACCAATTGCCTAGGGAGGTAGTGGGCTCTCCCACACTGGAGGCATTCAAAGATGAGGCTAGACAGCCATCTGTCAGGGATGCCCTGACTTGGATTCCTGCATTGAGCAGGGGGTTGGGCTCACTGGTCTTATAGGCCCCTTCCAACCCTACGATTCTATGATTCTATGTGTATTCATACAAAGGAACGCATGTCCGCAGAACTTTGATTCAAAAAGTGATCACCCCAAATGACCCTGGCTTCCCCTGAGAGAGGATAGACATGAGGGGAGGTGTTTGCTAAACATGCCTACTTGGAAGTAACTCCTTGCCTCCTATTGGATTTCACTGAGCACGGGAAGCCCAATCCCAATCCCCAAACTGAGGAATATGGGCCAGCCACATTCGGTGCCAATACAGAGCAGGGAGGGGGGAATCACCACCTCAGTCAGTCTCTCTTGCCAGCAGCCATGTTTGCCTTTGGGTTCAACCGGATGGCGAGGTTTGTCTCTCTTTCACTGCGCCAAGGTACTGGTGTGCGTATGTGTGTGGGGGTGAAGCGGGACAGTGCCACCAGCAGCAAGCGCATCCGTCTCTTTTCTCCTCCATCACTGCCTCCAGCTCGCCTTGGTGGCAGGCGGCTTCCAAGTCTAGGAAGCAGTTTGGGAAGTGACGCAGTGCGGCAGTAAAACCCCTTTCTGCGAGGAAAGGAGGTGGGTGTGTAGTGTGAGGCAGCCTCGCTGCATGACACTGAAGCCCGCCAGGAACCTTGGAGGGGGGGCTAGCTTGCAGCGTTGCTGTTGCCCGCCTTCTCTTCCTCCTCCTCACACTGCTGCTGAATAATAAATAAATAACCGAATGGGAGCAGGTGGCAGTTTCACCCGTTTTTCCGTGCACTCTGGACAGCCAACATGATTAAAAAAGAAAAGAAGAAGAAGCAGCCTCACGAGGCCTGCAGAATTGCTGGTGCTCTCCTTTCTCTCACTCTGACCTCCTCCCACCTGGTTGGTAGAGGGCAGAGTCTTTCACTGAGCATGGGAGTGAGGAGAGCTGCAGGGAGCAAGCCTGTGGTTTTGAATGTGCGCTCATACAAAGGAACCCATGTCTGCAGAACTTTGATTCAAGAAACTGATCCCCCCAGATTACCCTGCCTTCCCCTGAGAAAGGATGGATGCGACAGGAGGTGTTTGCTAAACGTGCCTACTCAGAAGTAACTCATTCTTGTCCATTGCACTTCACTGAGCATGGAAAGGGACCATTTTCCCTACCCCTTGGTCACGCTAAAATGCTCATCTAGGTAGCCCATCCCCACTCCACACGTTTAGAGGCGTGTGATATTGACAGCCACATCTGCTTATCACCTAGATGTCCTAGTAGGGCGAACATGGAGAGGTGACAGAAATACCAGTATATTTTTGTAGCAGTGACTGAGTTACACCACACCCTAGTGGTGAAAAGTTGGGGCGGGGGGAGAGGAAATGCTGAAATTAAAATGGAAGTGTAGTATGGTGGATGCTCTGATTGTTTATCCTGATGATAATTACGGAACAGTAGCTGAAGCACAGAACTGCACAATCAAAGGGGTGAAGCAAAGCACAGGAAATGTGCTTTGTTGTGGGCTCTCCCACACTGGAGGCCTTCAAGACGAGGCCGGACAGCCACCTGTCAGGGATGCTCTGACTTGGATTCCTGCATTGAGCAGGGGGTTGGACTCGACGGCCTTGTAGGCCCCTTCCAACCCTACTGTTCTATGATTCTATGAAAGGAGGGGATGGGTAGCTATATGTAAGGTGAAGACACTTTAGCTGCTTCACATTGAAAGTACCGTCTAGTTTAATCGTGAGAGGGAACCAGGGGAGGAGCCGTAGCTCAGTGGTAGGGCACACGCTTTTCATGCAGACAGTCCCAAGTTCAGTTCCTGACAACTCCAGGTGGGGCTAGCTAGGAAAGGATCCTGCCTGAAACCCTGGAGAGCCGCTGCCAGTCAGGGTCAACAGTACTGGGCTAGATGGACCCAGGGTCTGACTCAGAGTAAGGCAGCTTCCTGTGTTCTTCTATTCAGATATTGCTCTTTCTTTCATCATCGCATTTGCAGTGCACAAGTGATTCAGATGCTTTGCTTCCAAACATTTTACAACACACGCTTAAGCTGTTCCACATTTTTACCCCAGTGCATAAAGTAAGCCTGGCTGCTGTACAGCACGGCGAGTGTGTGCAAGCAAAGTCGTTTATGGAATGTCTGTGTGTTGTTTTGTGACACAAAGGTTGGCAGCAATGGCCAACCCTGCGTTGACGGAAGACAAGCCGCTGCATTACAGAGCAGCTAAAGCTCCCAGAGACAAACAGCATCACAGAGCAGTCCATGCCAAAAGACCAGAAGACGCCTGGGCTTTCGGGGGAAACAGCTGCAGGTTCATTTCCGTGGGCGGAGGGGAACTCTGCCGCTAAGACAGGCCCCGAGAGCGTTGGCATCTCGGGAAGTAAGCCAGAACAAACCCTGTGAGGAGGAGTCCCCATTTGTAAAGGAATGGCTCCTTGTGAGTAAAGGACTCCTCATGAGTAGGGTCTCATTGCTTATAATATGTGAGTAAATATATGCATGTTTACTCAAAAGTAAGTCTCACCCAGCAGTTCAATGTGAGATTTACAACCTCGTAAGTATGTTTTGATATTTTGGATTGCAGCCTTTAGACTTTGAAGAAGTGGTGAGCTAAAGAAACGGGGAGTGGCGGAAGAAACTATCGAACTTATCAGTATGACTTCCTTAAAGATTTCCCAACTGCAGTACACTTTTTCTATTTATTACATAAATTCATAAAAGCTTCTCCCCCTTTTCCCTTTGTCCTCTCTCTAGTCTACTCCTATTCCCAGCATATAATCCAACTCCATTGAAAATAGACTTTTTTGGAAATATTTTTTCCCCTTTCAGAAAGGAGGGGGGAAAATGTGCTTGGAATTTGCAGAAGCTGTATGAGTTGTGAACACAAACTAAAAAAAAAGAGGAAAAAGATAACATAGGAACTAGGCCGAATTACTATTGATTGCACCCTGGCTGCTCGGAAGCTTCCAAACGCAGAGGCTTCCAAGATTCCTGTGCCTTAAAGGTCTGAAGCTGGTAGGGCAGGAGGAGCAGCAGAGGCGATCTTTGCCTCCTCATCCTCCATGTTTGATTTTCACTAGATGGGCTTTCACTCAGCCTGTCTAGCAAGGGCACTTCAGAGGGGGAGGAAAGGAGCCTGGGGAAGGCTTGGGATATATCCTGGCCTCTCCAGTCTCCTCCCTGCCCCCTGTCCTCCAAGGTTGCTTTTCTGACCTTGGAAAGGCAGCCAGCGCAGTTCCCTCTGTGCTGGCTGAGAGGGGGTGGAGTCTGGGGTCGGATCTCCAGCTCCCCCTTCTGAGGTTGGAGTGCTGTCTCCGTCCTTGGAGGGCTTTTTCCAAGCAATCCTATCGTCCCTGCGACACTCTCCCAGGGACCATATAATTGTTTTCTAAGCGTTGTAAAATGCAAACATGCTTAAATATCCATACGTAAAACCATTATACACACACACACACGCCCCTTCTAAAAGCAAAGCCCCAAGATTTTACTGTAGGTGTGATTTGGTATCTGTGCAAATGCAATTCATTATCTCCATACTGCAGTAACTAAAAAAGAAAGAAAGTACCTTATAACACTGCTGTGTATTTCACTTGAAATATTGCAGGCTGGGAATCAAACTAACGCTGAGACCACAATTCTGCAGTGTACTCCAGTGATGTTATACTTCTGTGTTGTAGGTTGACAATCTGGGGCCATCTACATGGCAGCGCTTTCAACCTTCACTCCATCATAACTGCGCAGCATTGCAGCTGTGAATTAGCTTCTGCTGCTGTACGCGCATGATTTACTGTGGACTTCTCCAATGGGAAAATCTGCTGCGCTCTCCCCTTTTTTACCATTATATTTAAATACGTAGCTGTGCAGGCAAGTGAGGGTGGGGGTGCAACACTTTGGGTTTTAGTGGCTGTTTTGTATTTTAGGGGTTCTTTTGTGTCTTTCCATTCCTCATTAGGTAAAATGTGGGTGGTCTGCTCCTTTGTTACCATGCCAACTGTTTGGCAGCTCTCCAGCCTGAGACTCTTGTGATGGTTCACGCATGCCAAGGTGTGCGCCCATGAGAGGTATGTGTCTACCCATCATTCCAAAATAGTGGCTGGAGCAAAGTTGGTCCTGGACCTTCTGCTCCCCTGAGACCCTCCAGCCCTTGGGTACTGACTCTAAAGCAGCAATTGAGAAGATACGAAGGTGTGCGAAAGTGTGTTTGAATAAATGAGCACGCTACGCCATGCCTCTAACTGCACAATGAAGGAATGGGGAGGAGTGAAGGGACATCACAGAGTGACACAAGCACTAGGCACGCCTATCACGCGCCTACCACAAAATACGAAGTCGGTTCAGGAAAGGGAGAGACAGCTCACAACTGCGGGAAAAACATCGCAGCAAAACGCCTCTTTGGAAATCCGCATTTTCCGGGTGAAAACCACGGTTAGCTGCGAAGTGGCAACTGCGTCATATGTCCCAAAGGACCTCGAATCACAGCCACCCCAGAGTAAATGGCTCGTGTAGATGGGACCCTGGAGTGAGGCTGAGATAGTACCCTATATTAGCCCTACAGTGTTGTCCACGGCGCTGTTATTCCCATGTTGCAAGTTGGGGTGGTGTGTGTGTGTGCCAGTCAGACAGAGAGCAGCATGCAACAACCTTGCAATATAGTCCACTGTAGTTATATTGCAGATGGCAGGGGGTGGGCTGTGGCTGATTTGGCAGTGAGATTTGCATGCGCAGGGAATTAAAACCCTTGAGATTAGCTTTAGTTCCCTGCTTACTCACAATTTACTTTTCTGACCTGCAGGATTCCTGAGTCCTTTTGCTCCTTTTGGGTTCCACTGCAGCTGCACAGACTTCCCCACTCTCTGGCTCTTTTTCAGACAACTGCACAGACTACTGGGCAAGTCCCCTTCTTGACTTCCCTACAAAAAATGTTGAAATGCCCTTTCAGTAGATCAGAAGAGCAAGACTGTTGTTAAAAGAAAGCACAAAACCAAGTTTCCTATGAGAATTTTACTGATAAGAGAATGTTGCACCTGTGAAGTGTTTTTAAAGCTCCAAGAAAGGCTTTGGAGAGGGGTCCTCTGGTGGTGTGAGCTTGCCAGCTTACACTGAGTTTTTCCATGGTGACCTAGGAAGACTCTAGGATTATTGTGCAACCTAGAAGAGTCTAGCATCCCCCGCCTTGTTTCTGCCATTTGCATAACAGAAAGCATTTAAGGGCCAACTTATTTCTAGCTCAAAGAGGTAGTTAGAGGAGCACTGGGGACTGCAGAAAGACAAGATGGCAACCTGGACGAGTCTTTTCTTGACTCAAGTGATCATCTTTGTTTTGTCTTTAGAGAATGGCTTCGCGGAGGAGACAGAAACTAGTTGCTGTGCACGTGAGTGTGAATTGGAAGATGGGGCAAAAGTTATGTTTGGCAATGGCAAATGCTCAGCACCAGCTTTGATCTGGCCCTTTTGGGTTGTTAACTGTGCATCCCTAATGCCAAAGTCAGCATGTATCAGAAAGAGCTGGTTCCCAAAGCGAGTTTTTTGTTTAGTCTTTTTTAAAAAATTGGGGTGGGCAACTGCAGAGGCTCTGGGGCCACTTTTGCTTCCCTGGACCACCTCCCCCCCCACACACACACACAGGCTCCTGCGGGGTGCCATGGGGCACCAGAAAAAAGCCATATTTTTTACACAGAAGATGGCCATGTTAGCACTGTAAAGGTAAAGGTGTCCCCAACCAGTCGTGTCCGACTCTAGGGTGTGGTGCTCATCTCCATTTCTAAGAGCCAGCGCTGTCCGAAGACGCTTCCGTGGTCATGTGGCCGGCGTGACTGAACACCGAGGTGCATGGAACGCTGTTACCTTTCCCGCCGAGGCGGTACCTATTTATCTACTTGCAATTTCTTGCTTTCGAACTGCTAGGTTGGCAGGAGCGGGGACTGAAGACGGGAGCTCACTCCGTCACGCAGCACTCGGGTCTCGAACTGCTGTCCTGACGACCTTCCAGTCTGCAGTTCAGCGTCTTAACCACTAAGCCACCGCGGCCCTTATATGTTAGCACTACAGAATGCTAAACGGGCCAAATTTAACTTCAGAACAAACTAAATGTGGCTCCATAGTGCTAATGCAGCTATTTAAAAACATTACTATTTTTGCTGCACTGCAGCCTGCATGCAACCTGTGGACCGCGTGTTATCCACCCCTGTTTTAAATAAAGAGATCAGTATTAAGTCGGTTTCTTCATTGATTTTGGCAGCGGTCTTTCTGAAAGCTTCAACAGGTGTCCAGGTCATATCATTTGGGGAAATTGTTGAAATTGTTGAATGAGGGATGCTTCCAAATGGATGGCTGCTATCACTCCCAGTCAAAAGGCATTGTGTGGCTATCCTGTCTTTCTCTCCTTAATGATTTTATTATGGTAAAAAAAGAACAGAAAGATGGAAGAAGCAGAGGGAAAACATGAGAGGGTTACAAACAGAAGATGATGTCATCCAGACTCCCCATAAAATTCTGTGAATGGGGCAGGGCAATTGCACAATAAAAAACCCATCTTGAAGCACCCTAGGATTTAGGGCGGGGGTAGGGGACCTCTTCCAGCCTCAGGGCTGAATTCAATTTTGGAGAAGCTCTTGGGGGCCACCTTCCAGTGGTGGGCAGGGCTGAAGGCAAAGGGGGTAGAGCCGAAACACAAAAAATACCAGCATATTGTAGCTTACTGCCAGTAACACAGCCTTAGTGGAGGCATTTCAGCCTTTTTGAATGGGGAAAAACTACACAAAAACTGGGAAACCACCAAACCACAGCCCGGTGCCAGGAAAGCTGTTGAGCTACAGCTATATTAAAATCCCTGCATATTTTTTTTTTGTCTTCCTTCCAGAGCTGAAAGCAACAGGTTGGGGAAGACTGTGCTAGCTAGACTGCTCTGACGCTATCAGGGTTGGATCTGAGCCCATAGAGTCCCAAAGCAGTCCTGATTCTGAGGAAGAAATATAATCCGTGGGAGAGAAACCTGCTTGTTTTTCAGAGGCGCAGCTGGAGGGAGAGCCCCTCCCCTGCTCACATTCCTGAGAGTGACAGTGATCCTGGCAGGGAGAGGGAGGGACAACTTGAGCTTCTAGACATGGGGCGCAGGCGCAGAGACAAGCGGGAGGTTGCGGGCACAGAGAGGAGGCACTCAGCCCGCTTGGCGTGACGACAACAGCTGCGCCCTGATGCCCCACGGGAAAGGGGGGACTCTCCCCTCCTACTCCTTAAGTTCAGAGGCTTGCCGCTCTTTTTCCTCCAAATGGAGACCAACTGCCGTCCTAAGTCTTAGTAACCCCAGGTAGGCTGCTCCTTTGTATTTTCACTTAGTCTCAGGCAATTAGCATCTGTAAGCGTCATTAGGTTGAATGGAAATAAAGCCTTGAAAAAGAGCCCTTTTGTCTGCGTGTGAATTCTAACTACTTGAGGATTACAGAAGGCAGCAAGGGTGTTCCTGACAGCACTGTATCAAATTGTCTCCCCATATACAAACCTCCCAGGCCACTATAATCTTCAGGGGAAGCCCTGTTGTCCGTACTGCAGCCTACAGATTTCTGTTTGGCAGCGTCATGGAGACAGGCCTTCTCTTGCAGTGATACCTGCGCTGTGAAATGATCTCCCCTCTGAGGTATGTCAGGCCTTAACATTGGCATGTTTTAGGTGTGTATGGAAAACATGTCTTTGAAACCAGCCTCATGATACGTGTGCATGTGTTTTGTTCATTTTTATTCTATTGTAAACTGCTTCACGATTTGTTTCAAAATGGACCATCTGTAAGCGCCACTTCCAACTTCTTGAAAGATTCCATCAATGCTGCCGCTGAAAAATTCTGCAAATTACTTGGGAAGACAGATGGACTAATGTCAGCGTACTGGAAGAAGCAAAGACCGCCAGCGTTGAAACAATGATTCTCCAACATCAACTTCGCTGGACCGGCCATGTTGTTCGAATGCCTGATCTTCTCCCAAAGCAGCTACTTTATTCCCAACTTATGAATGGAAAATGGAATATTGGTGGACAGCAAAAGAGATTTAAAGATGTTCTCAAAGCTAATCTAAAAAAATGTAACATAAGCACTGAGAACTGGGAAGCTCTAACCCATGAGCGTTCCAACTGGAGGTCAGCCTGTATTAAAGGCGTTATGGACTTTCAGGAAGCACGAGTACAAGGCGAAAGGGAGAAACGAGCTCCGCAGAAGGCACGTCAAACAAACCCTCATTGTGATTGCCTTCCACCTGGAAACCTATGTCCTCACTGTGGGAGGCTGTGTGGGTCCAGAATTGGTCTTCACAGCCATCTGCAGACCCACTGCTAAGACTGTACCCTTGGAAGACAATCTTACTCGGTCATGAGCGATCGCCATAAAATAAGACACTCCTACATAAACATGCCTAGGGTTGCACTGGAAGTTGTCTCCTGCTTGGCCTCCACCAACCAAAAGAAACAGTGATGCAATGGGAGGCAGCCACATCAGCTGGTCCAGCACATTCACTTCCATGTGGTGACTCCACTCATGTCGACCTGAGTTGCTGTGGTCTCTGCAAGGACTGACAGGAATAAATGGCTTATAAGTCCAGGTGGTGTTGTATAGACCTCCGTCCTGCAGCGGACACTTTCCTCCCAAAATGGGATGCCGCTTCCCAGACTCATGCGTGAAGATGGAAAAGTGCTTGTCAGGAAGGGAAGTCCTTGGAAGTGTGTCCCATTCCGTGGGATAGAGAACAGGAGTTAACTGACTTAAGCTCACAGATCCGTAGAGAACAGGAGTTAATTGCTCTGTAGGCAGTCTGGAAATGGGAGCTCACTTTCTGACAACGTTGCCCACTTTCTGAGAACCTCTAGGCTAGAGATGCTTCCCGCTCATGGACGTCGGCTTCCAAAGCTAGGAAGTTCCTCTAGGACTAAGAAAATAGGGAGGTCTATCTACACATTAGAACTGTGTAGGGCTCAATGAGCCAAGAAGGCACCTGATACTGGGATGCCTTTGGTAAGAGATGATCAGTGTGACATACTGTACCATCTTTTTCTCCTATAGCCACAGCTTTTCTCACCAGTTTTTCTTACCCCAGGCCCCTTTCACGTAACAGTTACATATTTTGCACTTTTGCAATTATGTTTTCCATGTCATCCCATGAACAGTGACTACATATATGGGGAAAAGTTACACTGGGGTCCAAATGCCTATTTATTTATTTATTTATTTATTTTAAAAGATTTCTGGGCCACCGTTTAGATCAAAGCCCTCTCAAGGCAGCTTACATGAAGGGGATAAAACTTCATTCCAATAAAATGCAATCACACTTAAAATGCTTCAAAGCTAACTAGAGCAATTTTAAACCAACAGTTTACATTTAATGTAATATAAAATGTTAAAAAGTACAGCGTCTTAATTTAAAGCGAAACCCAATGAATAGGTTTCCAAGGTCTGTTTAAACGCCAGCACTGACTATGCTTCCTGGGAGGGCGTTCCACAGATATGGAGCCACCACCAAAAAGGCCCATTCTTTAGTGACTGCAAATCTTATAGATCAGGGGTGGGCAACTTCTAGCCCTCCTGGTGTTTTGGCCTACAACTCCCATCATCCTTTACCACTGGCTCTGCTGGCTAGCACTGATAGGAGTTGTAGGCCAAAACATCTAGACAGCCACAAGTTGCCCACTCCTGCTATGGATATTAAGGGCGGTCCTGTAAGCAGAGCCTCTGAGGCTGATTTCAAGGCCCCAGCAAGTTTATATGGGTGCAAGTGGTACCTTTTTCAGGAATGCTCACATAATGAGATGAGTCCTTTATGTAGGTCTTCAGCTGTTTCATTTACCATGTTGCCTTAATAGCCACTGGTATGAGATAACCAGCACTATCTATCTCATGAGGGCCAACATTAGGGGTTGGCATGGATGGGCACCTGCTGAGGGGGCTCTGACAAGAGCCCCCTGAACTTGCTTGTCCTCCTCACCATTGCAACCTGCTTGTTCACCTGTCTCTCGCTCTGGCCCAGACAGTGGTGGTGTTGAGAAGGAGGAGCAGGAGATCCCACTGCCGACATGCTCACTGGCTCCCTGCCTGCCAAGCAAGCAAGCGGTAGCAACGATGAGGAAGAGGATGAGGAACAAGAGCAACAGGTGACGACGGTGGTGAGAAGGTAGACTCACTGCGGGAGGGGCCCATTGGGGGTGTCTTGTCCAAGGGCCCTCAAAAACCTGGAGCTGGCACTGCATCTCATAGATGACCTCAAGGGGAAAACAAAAATAAGAATTCTAGCAGTTGCTCATGTTAAAACTATTTTAAAGTATTGCAAATATTAAAATTGTATTTTGAATGAGGGAAGGGTTCTCTTTCGGCTGAGAGGGCTGTGTGTTTGTGTTGTGGGGAAGCAGAAGCAGATGAGTTTGGTGCGGCCCGAGAAGCTGGGATGGATTTGAACTTCAGGGGCCAGCGCAAGCTGTTTGTTTGCCTGAGGCAGAGCAGCAAATGGTGCCAGCCATGCAAGTCAAGGTACACTGGACCCAAAGCCAGCCAAATTATTTTGGTACATGAGGCAGAAAACCCCACAAGCATCTCTCCCTATCCCTGGCAATAAAAATACAATAATAAATTAACGCACCCCAAATTGGCAGCCCTTTCAGGATACCCAGCACCTGCTACCTGAGATGACCACCTCACTCTGCCTCATGGCAGGGCCAGACGAGTTGAGTTTGCTTAAACCAGAGTTCTTTCGCACTTTTATGGGCTCCCACCACCACTCAAAGTCTTTAGGCCTGATTATTTATGGAACTGATTATATGTGTTTGAAGGTTAAATAATGATTTGCACTGGAGAGGGCAGGTTAAAAATGTGAATAATAATGATAATGGCAGAGGTGTAATTATATTTAAACTTTTGATGTGCACACAACACATACACACAATCAAGTTATTGGCAATTGGTCCTTGATGTTAAAACATAGTCGCTATTCCCTTCTCTTCCATGGGAATTAGCAAGCACAAGTCAGTGAAGGGTCTTTCCTGCCTCTCTCCCTCTCTCTCTCTCTCTCTCTCCCTCTGACACATATCTTCTCCTTTCCTTTTGAGAAGGGACTGAAACCAGCAACTGCAAGAGCTTCTAGACCGGGGTGAGACCCTCAGTGGCTGGTACACCATCTTCCCTACAACTGGCAAACACTGACTGTCTTTTGCAACATGGAGACTGATGGAGGAGGCTGGCTGGTGAGTCTTTCTACTCCTGTTCAACTTAACTTTTAATATAAAAGGAAGAATATGGCCGATACACCCACACGTCGTGTAGTTGTTCCTGAGGGACCAAAGAGTCTTCTATGGGTGCCCAGTTGATGGACTCCATATGTGTTCAGCCCTTAGAACAATACTGGCACTATTGGAGGGGCCGTGGCTCAGTGGTGGAGCACATGCTTTGCATGCATAAGGTCCCAAGTTCAATCCCTGGCATCTCCAGGTAGGGCTGGAAAAATTCCTGCCTGAAATCCTGGAGAGCCACTGCTGGTCAGTATCAATGGTCCTGGGCTAGAAGGGTCTGACTCGGTATAAGGCAGTTTCCTATGTTCCACTAAATGCACGTTCAACATAAATAACAGAAAAATTGCACATCTCATTATATTGGATGCAAGAATACATGATGGGCCCCTCAGGATTAAATTGGTCTTCTGTCTTCTATCGCTGGACAACCAGATGCCATGGAAAGGTTCCCCAGCTAGGCTTGGTGGTGCTATTGATCCCCTATTCTTACGGCTAACCTGTGGTGATCCAGGGGTGGGGACTGTGTTGCCTTCCAGATGTTGTTGGACTGCAACTCCGATCGTTGCTCACCATTGGCTATGCTGGCCAGGACTCGTGGGAGTTTCCACTCCCACGAGTCCCACGAGTTTCAACAGGAAGCCAGATTCCGGCTGAACATCAGGAAAAACTTCCTGAGTGTCAGAGCAATACGGCAATGGAACCAATTACCTGGGGAGGTGGTGGGCTCTCCCACACTGGAGGCCTTTAAGACGAGGCTGGACAGCCATTTGTCAGGGATGCTCTGACTTGGATTCCTGCATTGAGCAGGGGGTTGGACTCGATGGCCTTGTAGGCCCCTTCCAACCCTACTATTCTATGATTCTATGATTCTATGAGTTGCAGTCCACCAACATCTAAGGGGCCACATGTTCCCTATCCCTGTTGTAGTCAGAGGCACAGTACTTCCCGTCTTGGAAGTTATATGTCTGCCTATCACAGCCCAATAGATGCCATCTCCTATGCACTTAACTATTGATCCTTATGAAGGCAGCAGTACAGTTAGATAAGTTTAGACTTTGTCTTACAGCATTTAATTATCTGTTCATCATCTAAGGATCTCCTCCGTGTGCCTCCTCTGAGGGAGGCTTGGAAGGCAGCAACAAGGGAGAGGGCCTTCTCAGTGGTGGCCCCCCAATTATGGAATGATCTCCACGATGAGGCCTGCCTGGCGCCAACATTGTTATCTTTTCAACGCCAGGTTAAGGCCTTTCTCTTCACTCAGGTGTTCGGCAGCATATGATGAGTTTTTAATCAGGTCCTGGATTTGTCTTACTGTTAATTGCTTAAAATTGTTTTTAGATATATGTTGTATCTGTGTGTGCTGTCTATGTTTTTATGTAAATGGTTTTACACTTTGTATAATGTTTTTTAATGGTTTTAATGTTTGTAAACTGCCCAGAGAGCTTGGGCTATAGGGCGGTATAGAAATGTTAATAATAATATTAATATTTAATAATATTGGTCAAATGAACAGGCGTTCTGGCTCTTTCCATGCAAAACTGAAAAAGCAGTCTCACTGCTCCCTCTCTTTGGCTAAAGAATTAGGCCTTCTTCAGGCTCTCGTTGTATATCTCTCCAAAACACTTGAGAGAGATTACCAGCTATTAAGAGACCATCTCCTGCCATTACCTCCCATTGATGAAATATCAGCCAGCAATCTTCATAAAAAAGGAATGATTGGCCAGCAGTCATAACACTATTATGGTATTATTTTTACAATTAAGGGTGACATCTTTTTTTCTGGCAAGTTCCTATACCTATGCCTAGTATGCAGCAATTTAATCATATGAAGCTTTTCCGAACAATTCATCTTCATGCCAGAAATAACTTTGCCTGCTAAATCTTTACATGTCAAGCAAGATATTTTAGGCACAGAAACAGAGCTGTGGGAGGAGTTGGGAATTCTACAGAATAACAAAATATGCTCGTGTGACTAGTAGTTAAAGCAGAAAATGTGGCCTTTTATCGTCCCAGGTATTCCAGAGGTGATAGGATGGATCGGTTGATTTCTATTGTGGCTGGGAATCCTACAAGAGGGGATTTGGGAACCAAGCATCAGAATTCTGGCTGGGCAATGACAACATCCATTTGCTGACTAGCTCCAGTAAGTCACCTTTTGTGTGCCCAGCTGATAATGGATGAACTGCTGGAACTATAGAATAAATTGGGGAAATGCTCAATACTGAGTGTACATGGCTCTATCTATCCATTTCTCATATAGGATCCTTTAGGGGGCCATTCTAGAATACTTGTGCAAATGATCCGCACTAATGGCTGTGTATACTGTGAAAAAGTACAAATGAGTACAATAAGGGAACTGTCATGACCCCCAGCCCTCAGGTTTTCCAGTGTCCAGCAGAGAATTCTGATGAGGTTGAGGCACAGGCTACCTCCTTGAAGATAGGACAGACAATGCCTTATTCAGGGCTCTCTTGGCCAGAGGACACCATCCTGCCATCATCCATGAGCTCAGAGGACAAGTCCCTGGCAAAATCACCATCTCCCCAGCTTTGCAGAAGTTACAGGCTAGACAATCAAGTCAAGGCCCTTTAACAATCTAGTCAGCTCCTCCAGGAAGGACAGAGCTGACCACGATACAGCTCTTGTCAGCTTACATAAGGCCTTAGTTGGCTTTAGCTACCTGCTGAGACAACATCTTCCTATGTTTTTAGTAGGAGACAGCCCCAGCCAACAAAGCTCACTCTGAGCTATCTGTGGTCCTGATTGCAGCTGCCAAGAGAGCATCTGCATTTGCCTAGCTTGCTGTGCCCAATGCATTTTACCTTGACCAGACTCTATGTACCTTACTCAACCTTGCCTGTGTATTAAACAAATAAACAGATGTTACATAACACCATAAAGTCTCCGGTAGTCTCCCTTCACAAAGATTCTGACCCTGTAGGCCAGAGATGCAGAATCTCTTTCATCCTGAGGGCCAAATTCCATTTTGAAGAAGCTCTTGAGAGCTGCATTGCAGTGGTGGGTGGGGCAGAAGTCAAAAGGGGCTGGGCCAAACATACCAGCATATTTTAGCTTAAAACTCTTATGGTGAGTAAGCTTTAGGAGAGGCGTTTCAACCTTCTCAAATGGGGAAAAACTGCACAAATGCTGGGAAACCACCAAATTGGTGGTTGGAGGGAAGGATGTGTGGCCATCTTGCGCACCCCGGAGGGAAGGATTTAGCCCCAGGTCTGAGGTTCTGCGCCCCTGTTTTAGGTTGCCACTTGAATGTCTCAAAGGAGTACTTTTTTCTATTTAGTTCAAAGAGTCCTCATTCCTGCCCCTATAAAGACATTTCTCCTAAATGTAGGAGAGGGTGCAGGGAAGTGGGAACCTTCCACCACGTTATGGTTTTGTGTAATTTGCTAAGAAAATACTGGGAACTTGTCTTCCAAGAAATGCTTGGCTAAGTCATTGCCTCCCTTGCCCACCATAGCCTCTCACACCATAAGAAGCAAGGTAACTTGGATAGTGTTTTGTTGCCTTTGTTCACTGCCTTTGCCTGAAGCTTATCGCAAGAACAGGTCTCATGTACCTCCCACATTCAGCGGATCTGGAGATTTATGGACATTCACTGATCCTAGCACTTGTACCAGTGTGAGCTTGAGCTAGAAATAAACAACTGGCTCATTTCTTTTATGTAACTGCTATTTCTCTCCTCACTTAGCTGAATCCCTTAATAAATATATTTAAACTCAGAATATATTTAAACTCATTAAACCTGGAGTTGACTAAGTATTCTGCCTGGGTTCCAGATCAGTTTGACTCACTTGGCTTAGCCCAGTGTTCCCCAATCTGGTGCTCTCTGGATGTTTTAGACAACTGTCAGAATTCCTGACCATTGGCCATGCTGGAAGGCACCAAGTTAGGGAAGGCTGCTGTAACCATTAGTCCATGCTACAAGCTTTTACAGAGAAGTAATGGGGTGGGGGGAATTTGAATCAGGCCCCCTGTCAGATGAGACCAGAGGGCTTGATTGAATAGAATATCCCCTAATTTCAGATTAATTCCTGCAGCTCTTAAGTGCTTCCTGGCTTGGGTATAAGAATAAATGGAAGCGATGGCAGTTGGTTAATTGGTTTAAGAATGGCAAGCATTGGCCTCAGCCTGTTTTACCTCACAAGGAAGGTGTGAGACTGTGGACTCTTTCTCACATAGGTTATAAATACAATCGATCCAATAAAGAAAAAAATAGCTTTGGTGGGATAGAAACCCTTCTCTGTGAACTTTTTGGCGCAGCACTCTAGTCACCATACCCTAGATGCCTACTGTGACCAAGCTTCCCTCCCTTTAGTCTCTTTTCTCCTGTGTTGTTTTCTAGAACTGTAAACTCCTTGGGGCAAGGACCTATCTTAATTCTTTGTAAAGCACCACGTACAAGGGTTGCACTGTAAACTGGTAAGAGCAATAGCAATTGCAATAATATGAGCTGCAGGACCTCAAGACAGCTCTATGGCTTACAACAGCCTTCTCCAGCCTTGGATTTCAATTCCCACCAGCCCCAGCCAGCATGGCCAATGGTTAGGAACGTTAGGAGTTGTAGTCCAAAACATCTGGTAGGCACCAGGCTGGGGACAGCTGGCTTACAACATGCTTGAAGAAAGGGCAGAGCTAGTTCATGTTTGTCTCATTGACAGGGCTGGCCCTAGCCATTTTGCTGCCTGAGGCAAAGAGCAGCTGGCGCCCTCTTGTGTTCCATCCACAAAAGCCTGTGGCTTTCTTCACATGGAGCTTTTAGCCTGTGATTTGAGATTGCTCCTTCACGGAAGTTTGCGGGCTCTTTAGATGACGCTGTGATCATCCCAGGTGTCTCCTGCACGAAATGCCCTTTGTTCCGTTTCTAAATAGATCGCAGATAATGAGCTATCAAATTACCCCGTTGTGTTCCGCTTCAGTTTCCTCCGTGAAAAGAGGAAAAGCGGCAAGAAGAGGAGCGAGATCAATGAAAGATCATGGAAGACTCAGATACGGGGAGAAGGAGGGGGTAGGGGAAAAGGAAGCGGGTGAAAAAGGGAGCCATTGTGATCCTACATTTAAAATGGAAGCAGAAAGCCCCGTTTTAAATGCAGGATTTTAGGCTGGTGTAGAGATGCCCTGTTTCTTCAACACTGACAGTGGAAAAGCATCCTCCACTGCACCTGAAAGCAGGCTAGTTTTGGGGGCACAGGGCAGGCAGCTTGGCACTCAGCTCTCCCCTCCAACATCTTGCTGCCACCTCCCTGCATCTGCCGCCTGAGGTGACCACCTCACTCTGCCTAATGGTAGGAGTGGCCTTGCTCACTGATTAACTTCTCTGAGGCTGGAAATCCATGCATTCATGCTGTGCATTTTATGGCATTTTATGAAGGCTCGGAGGGATAACTGTCTCAGACTTTATGATCCACAGTACTTTGATCTGTGCAACAGTGGGAAATCTTGAAAAGTAGGTGTGTCCTTGAATGGCTCCTGCCCTCAAATGCAAAACATCTTGCCAGAAGCATCTTGGGAACGTAACATTTCACCTCACATCAGACTGGTTCTAAGAAAGCAGTCCTCCAACCATATTCAAATCCCTGCATATTTTCATCTTCTAGAGCTGCACGATTTGTCCCAGCATGCCTCAGGGAGGACAATCTTTTTCTAAGGACACAGAAGCGCTTTTGTCCCCTCATAAAACAGTTACCCTTGAAGACGGTTTGGAAGCTGCAGCTGGTACAGAACACGGCTGGCGTGATCACATCACTTCGGTGCTGAAGGAGTTGCACTGGTTACTAGTTGTTTTCCAGGCCAAATTCAATGTGTTGGATTTGACCTTTAAAACCCTATATGGTCCCGGCCCAGCCTATCTCAAGGAGCGCCTCCAGCAACACCAGACGGGCCGCTTAACAAGATCAGCCTCGGATGGCCTTCTCTCTGTCCCATCAGCCAGGACACCTAGACTGGTGAGGACGAGGGCCTTCTCTGTGGTGGCCCCCACTCTGTGGAACTCCCTCCCTAGGGAACTCTGCCATGCCCCTCTTTAATGAGCTTCTGTCACACATTAAAAATGTGTTCAGGCAGGCATTTGGGGTGGGTTAGGATATTTTTAGAATTATGATGTTTTTAATGTAGAATTTTATTTTTTAGACTGTTTTTATTATTGTACATCGCCCAGAGTGGCTGGGTGACCAGCCAGTTGGGCGATTAATAAATTTAGTTAGTTAATAAATAATAATTCAGAGTCCTTTTGGAGTCTGAGCAGCGTGTGAGTCTATCTGTATAACTCTTGGCTGCGCTCCCTTTCCACCTCCCTCTCACAAACAATACAGTGATCTCGCGAGAACAGAAGACGACCGAGGGAAGTAAGGTAAGATCAATAGAAATAGAACAGATAGAGTCACACGCCGTCGCCGTCTTAGAACAACGCCGCGCCTATTGAGACTAATACCAAAAAAAAAAAAAATGAGACTACTAACAAAAGGCGGCTCTTTGCATTGTCATCACAGAGATAATAAGGGAAAGAATGTGTTTTTCCCCTCCATATACCCGTCATTTATCGGAAGTTTATACTGTGCGCCGCTCTACCCTTTTTCTCTATCTCTATGGTTTAGGGTAACCCGAGCTGGTCACGTGACGCCGCTCTCCTTGCGCAACCCCGGACGGAGGCACTCCCGGTGACGTAAGCGTCACCCCTCCCTTTCCCTCTCCTGCTTCTTCCCATAACACCCAGACCGCCCGCCTTAAACGTCTGAGTGACGCCTCCGGTGAATCAATGGGCCTCGAGGTGCGGCCGAAGGCCCCGCCTCCGCGCTGCTGAGTGGCGTCGCCCTGAGCCAATGGCCCTGCGAGGAGGCGGGAAGGAGGCGGGAAGGAGACGGGGGCGCTCCGTCGGGTTGGGTTAGGGCTGCGCCTGTCAGTGAGGGCGGCGGGATGGCGGCGCTTTATGCTTGTACCAAGTGCCACCAGCGCTTTCCCTTCGAGGCGCTCAGCCAGGGTCAGCAGCTCTGCAAGGTCAGGAGCGGGGGCGGCTAGGCGAGGGGTCGTAGCGGGGAAGAGCGGGAGCGGCGGGCCAGCGTCGCGCTCCGCCCCCGACGTCATGCTGGAATGAGGACGACGCTGGCCTGCCTCACAGGGTTGCTGTTAAGCGTGGCTCAGGCGATGCTGCGCCGCCCCTCTGCGAACGGGGGCGGGGACAGGGTGCCCGACGTTGTCCCCGCAGCAGCCCTGCTAGGTTGGCTGGGCCGAGAGTGCGTGGCTGGCCCAAGACCACCCAGGGAGCATCATGGTGGCAGCCCAGCACTCTAGCCCAGGGGCAGGCATCCCCGTGCCCGCCGTTGGCTTTGGACTACCGTGCCCACAATCCCTGATTATTGGCCATGCCGCCTGGGGCTGATGGGAGTTGTAGTCCAAAACATCTGGAGGGTGCCCGGTTGCCTACTCCTGCTGTAACCACTGCGCCACACTGGTTCTGTGGGCCTGGCAGCTTATTATTATTATTATTAGGACAGAAAGTGCTTTGAGGAGGAGGCAGATGAAAGGGATAGAAATGTAGCAAGAATCCAAGGCTTCCGTTGTGTGCATATTTTCCTGTGAGTGAATTCAGTGGGACTTATTTCTGAGTAAACACGGCTAAAATTGGACTGTAGATTGTGGGAGATGCTGCTTAGAGGGATGATTTGAAACCGGGTAGGAAGATGCTTCCTGAGTTTGTGGGTATGACCTGAAGACCACTTAGCACAGTTTAGTAGTGATTCCCCCTTCATGTGTCCTTTATTCACCCAGACAGGGTGGATTTAGTTCTCTCTGTTATTCGTGTGGGTGTATATGACTGGCGTTATAATTTCTATTTGGGGCTTGTTAAGAAAGTATGGTACTAGTTGTCATTTAGTTAGCATATTTGTATATTGGCCTTTAGTCAAACTGCTCCCAGAGTGGTTTATAATAACATATATACAATAATAAAATCTAAGTAATAAAAGCGATACAATAAATACCATGCAGCTGTGAAAATCAGTAATAATTACTCCAGCAATAAAGCTGTTTGTTCTGAGTCAAATTAAATTGGAGGTGTTCAGCTAACAGTAATTATAAGAGTGTGAGTCGGGGGGATTAAGGAGGGCTATTTGATGGTGAAGAAAAAGGTTTGAAGATTAGAGGAAGAATAACTGTTGCAAAATCCTGAAAAATTTAAAAGTTGAGATCTCACCCTAAACATTATCATGCACTGGAAAGTGTTATTGAGTTCTTGCTTGGGCTTAATACTCTTAGGGCACAATCCTATGCTTGTTTAGACAGAGAAAAGGCCTCCAACTCCCAGCATTCCCCAGCCAGCTGTGCTTTTTGGCCTTTTCTCTGTCTAAACATGCTTAGGATTGTGCCCTTATTTATAGTTAGATGCTGCCTGTTCTGCAATGTGGTATCTAACTACAGCTAACTGTCCTGTGTTGGAATTTATATTTATAGAAATCAGTAGTATGTCCTAAGTGAATGATTATGGTCAAGAGCAGCCATGAAGGGACCATGAATTTCACTGTGAACATAACAGTTGCTCACTAGAGAGAATCCATGTTGTTTCTCAAAAGAGTCATGGCTGTCTCCACCACTAACAGAATGTGTGAATGAGGAATTTTGGGTGGGGAGACCACAGAATGATGTGAAGGATGAGCTGCAGGTGACTCCTTTTGCTTCGGCCATCTACTGCTAGAGAGGCAGCCCAGTCTGTGAGACCAGAATAAAAAGATGTATCATTTGGAACTTTGGCATTTCAGTTCTGTTGGGTATCTTGAGTCACAGCTTTTGCAGCTATCTTCATCTTTGTTGTGATGGAGTCTCTCTTCGTGTCTCCTTCCTTGAATTTATGGGTATATTAGTGATAGCTCAATGCCTGTTTTGTATATTGTTGCTTTTCTACTGGAGTCCATACATATTTACGACCTTTTAAAATCTCCTTTCTTTTTCAGGAGTGTAGGATTGCACACCCCATGGTTAAATGTACTTACTGTAGAACTGAATTCCAGCAAGAGAGGTAAGTGCTCAGACTGTGTACACTGGATTGTTAGGCACAAGCAGAAACGCCTTCTTTAAGATATGTCTCAAACAGTGCCTTTTCATTGTTTATGTTTCCCAAACAAGGGCCTTTTGTTCTGCCCTTTCTCTTCTTTCTGTGTGCCTTCAGTGCTTATTGACAGTCCAAAACACTTAAGCTTTTGTTTTAACCATAAGAGTTGTGCATTGCTTTGCTAGGGTGATTCAGTCAGGACTTCTCAGTTTCTACCCAGTTAGAGAAACACATGCTTAATATTAGTTTACTAACTAATTCTCACATCAGTTTGGAAGTTCTGTTGAAACTGATAGAGCTCGCTTCCAAGGAAGAATCTTTGGGATTACAGGCTTGGACTCTGTTCATAAGCTACCAGTGCAACGTGGCTGCTGGAAAAAATAAAATCAAAATTACATCCAGTGTGCTGGGACATGCTGCTTGATTGTTCCCGCTGCAGCTCTAGGTTGCAATTCTGGCTTGTCATGTGAGAGAGATGCCAGGATTCCTGGTTCACACATCACAAGAAACAAGCCAGGGACAGAGTTTCCCTGGCTTGTTTAGCAGCACCAGCTTGCAGCAGGAGCAATTGGGCAACATGCATTGGCATGCTGCTGTGATCACAGTAACCCAGAGCTTTTTGAAATTCAGAGTAATTGTGATGTGCAAACCAGGCTATGGAAGCACTGATCATATTGATTGTCAGAATGCATGGTTGTATTCAATGCCAGCCCCAGCAGCCCCAACAGATGTATGGCACTGTTGTTGGAATTAACCACGTGTGTTACCTCTGCAGCCATGGTGAAGGATGGGAGTTCTTTGGTGGCAGCTATGCCATATTAGATACAGATAATGGCAATTGTGGTGTGGATCCCAGTGCTTAGTGAGAAGGGAATTAAAATGTACCACATCTGTATTCTGAACCACTCTGCACAAACTGCAGCCACTGAGATTAGAATAATTACTGTGCTGTCGCTTCAGAGAAGAAGCAGATAATATTAGTAAAAACACAATTTGTAATGGTAAGGATTAAGAATGTAAACTTATACCCACTTACCTGGGACTAAAAGCACAATCCTGTTCATATCTATTCAGAAGTAAGTCCCATTGAATTTAGTGGGACTTACTCCCAGGTAAGTGGGTATAGGATTGTAGCCTAAGCCCCATTGAACCTAATGGGGTTTACTTTTGAATTGGACATGCGTAGGATTGCTTTGTAGAATGCAATTCTAGTAAAATGCCTTCTGCCCGGGTCCTGTTGGCATTGAACACTCATGAACAACTCCTATTAATGGCAGATAATTCAGCAAATTGTCCTTTCCGTCTCTATGTAGTCTGGCAGGATTTATTTCTTGGTTTTTTTCTGTAATATCTTATGCCTTTTCTATAATTTATCCAATTAAAATATTCTGAAAATTGGCCCCAGAACATAATGGTCACATAATGACCATATAAGATTGGGTAAGGCATAAGTTATATATAATTCATAAAAGTCACCAAAAGTTATTCAAAATTCTCTTCAGTTTGCTATATAATGCATAAATGCAGATCACATCATAGTTCCTTATCTTAATTTAATCCTCTTTCTTGTTCTGTTAGCAAAACGAACACAATATGCAAGAAGTGTGCTCAGAACGTGAAACTTTACGGGACGGTATGTATTAAAGTTCTTTTCTCCCTCTGTGCTGGTAATTTATCTTAATTCTTATAGGAGCAGTCCTGTGTCCCCTAGACAGCGCTCCAACCTCGGAAGGAGGAGTCAGAGATCGGACCCTCACAACCAGCATGGAAAAACTGCGCCAGCTGCCCTCCGAGGTTGAAAAGGGGGCATTTCGGTGAGCAGGGAGGGGAGGAGACTGGAGAAGCCAGGATACAAGCTATCTTGAGCCTCTTCCGGTGTCCTTCCCTCCCCCTCCAGAGCTAGATGGGCAAAAAAAGACTGGTGAAAAATTCAGGGCAGGAGGACAGGGAGGCGAAGATTTTGTGAACCGCCCAGAGAGCTTCAGCTATTGGGCGGTATAGAAATGAAATAAATGAATAAATAAATCAAATTTAGTGGGGTTTACTCCCCACCCTACATTGGATGATCAGAAGCCTCCAAGTTTGGAGGTTTCCGGTCTTTGAGGGCACAGTTGATAGGATTGCGCCCGTCGTGGTTTTAACGGAGGGGTAGACTGAAAATAGATCATGATCCACCAATGGACTTCTTGTCAATTTATGTTGGACCACCTGGTGCCTGCTGCTCACTGGACTTCTGGCAGCAAATGTCCTTGATCTGATTCAGCCAACGTACTTCCTTGTTCTCACTCAGGATCCTTTAACACAAGCTCATTATGCCTTCATTGCCAAGAGGGACTAAATACGCACCCATGCTTTCTAAATTTAAAACGCTTTAGTGCGGAGGTGGGCAGGGTTCAGGCTTGCACTAACCGGAGCCTCGTGCAAAAGACTTTGAATTAAAGAATTCGGAGACCAAGACTTTGATTTGAGTGCCAGAACTGGGTGGTACTCACAATCCTTCCACATAAAAATCTACTCCTGGTTACCCCAAGTTTTCTTCATTTCAGTGGTATAATTTAGGTTACAGGGGGAGTCTGTTGTTGTTGTTATTGTTAAACTATTGGCAGCCAGAAATTCTTTCCAATCTATTGCAAATCATCTATAGATTTACCTGGTCATACTTCTGCCACTCCTGCTTTAATGGAAAGCGGATATTCTTGCTTTTTAAAAAAGGAAAGCCACATAAGACTGTAGTCAGCCCAGCCCTGTACTAACATATAAGAAGATTGCATGAATGATCAAGGAAAGTGTTATTGCTAGCTTTGTGTTAGTTAAATGCATGTTAACATTCCCAAATAACTCTTTCAGCTCATTTAGCTGAGAGAAGTCAGGAAAGCAATTTTAGGAGTATAGAGAGGGCTGCATATATAATTAAAATATGTTTGCTAATCTCTTTGATCAGCATTGCTAATCTCTTTATTATTTAAGCCAAAACCTTGCCAGTACTGCAACATTATTGCAGCCTTTATTGGTAACAAGTGCCAGCGTTGTACAAACTCTGAGAAGAAATACGGGCCACCACATTCCTGTGAGCAGTGTAAGCAACAGTGTGCCTTTGACAGGAAAGATGACAGGAAAAAAGTGAGTATCTGTATAACTTTCAATATCCGCCCAGAGAACATTAGTTATTCAGCAGATTAGAAATGCAATAAATAAAAAAATAATTTCAGTATGGAAAGTAAAGCTGTCCGTTGTGCGGAGATTTTGAGCACCAGAAAAACATCTGAAAGTGTCATACAGATGCACTCATCGGGTTGTTCTCTATCGAGTGTTGTCATGATTTCAGCCACAGAGGGCTTAGAGAACACAGCACCAGCCTGGCTGTAACTACCAAGCACCTAAGTTCCTTCCCCAGCGATAGGGAGTGAGAGGCCTACCTCATAATTGGCTCACTGTATAGGTGGCTGGTCTCTCCTCACATTGGGGTGCCTTCAGGGAGTTTTTCTCCTTTCCTGGAACTGGGGGTTTGGCTGCCTGTTGCAGGTGTCTGTTGCCCTGATGCCTCCTTGCCTGGCTGGGTCATGGCTTCCTTGGACCTAGCTGGTTGTTTCTGGTTCAGTACCTGCCTTCCTCTCCCCACTCCACCTTTGGGGAAAAGGCTTAAGTCTCTTCTTTGTGTGCTTTGGACGGCCCATGTCCAAGCACCACATCAGTTCTGGTCCAGCCAATGTTTACTTCTGGCTCAGTCTCCTAGCTACCAAGACACCCCTGGCACTATGGTTCCTGTCAGCAAATATTGTGGTTTAATGGTCCCCTGTAATGTGTGGAGTGGCCTGATAGTTACAGTGGCATGTCTACTCAAGAGTCATACATCTCTGAGGTATCGTCCATACTGAGTGATCTCCCATTTCCCCATGTCGGTGGACCAGTGCCTCCTTGAGATCTGGCTGGGCATCCAGCGTGAGAAAGAATGAAACACTAATTCACAGAATTCAGGAGAAGGCTGTGTAAATTGGCCAATGCCTTTCTCACCAGTAATATGTGCTAGCTACAAAATATTACCTCCCAATTGTACTTTTTTTTCTTAAATAGCAGAGGATGTCTCGTTTTAACACTCACTTTTGTTTCAGAAGAGTTGTTTTTCATAGGAATGGATGGAGCAGTCTATTTCTAGTTTGTGTCATTTTTTCTATGTGTTTAATCATAAGTTCTGTCCCATTTCTGCATCAGCCAGCTTTACAAAAAACACAAAAATTCACATTGGACTAATTTCTCCCTAAAATACACATTTCTCCCTAAAATATGAATCTTCATACACAGTTTTGAGCTGAGAACTGCACTGCAAGATTCTGAGAAGTATGCAGTCCGAAGGATAACTCTGTTCTGATCTGTATATTAGTCTGAGTTGCATGAATTAGGTCGATCTGCTTAAAATGTGGACCAAACAAAATCCTTGAGCCTCCCTAGTTTTTAGATTCCAGTTTAGCTGATGTGCTTTTTCCCTTCCTGTCTGCCTTGTGGACTTCCCGTCCTGGTCTCTTAGGTGGATGGGAAGCTACTCTGCTGGCTTTGTACGCTGTCCTATAAAAGAGTGTTACAGAAGACCAAAGAACAACGTAAACACCTGAGCACCTCCTCCCGGACAAGCTTGCCAGAGAAGGAACAGTATGGCCGGCTTAGCAGCAGCCACTGCAACAGGTAATCCTGTCTCACTGCTATTGCTGCGTACTCTCCTTCCTAGCAGGTCGCTCTTTTTATTCTGTGTGCTCCTGTAATGTATAAAGACAGGGTAGCCCCACCTGCAGCAGAAAATGGAATTGGTTTTTGTGGCCAAATTATTGTGCTAATAACGCATACCTTCTTCAGTGGCCTGTTTGTTTGTTTATTTATTTATTGCATTTATATCCTGCCTTCTTTCCTCTTGCAAGGAACCCAAGGCGGCTTACATTATCTTCCTCCTCCTCTCCATTTTATCCTCACAACAACAACCCTGTGAGGTAGGTTGGGCTGAGAGTCTGTGACAGGCCCAAAGTCACCCAGTGAGCTCCCATGGCTGAGTGGGGACTAGAACCCGGATCTCCCTGCACCCAATCCAGCACTCTCACCACTACAGCATGCTGGCTCTCTAACTGTTGAATAAGTTAGGCTGGTATAAACATGGAAATGGGCAAGGGCTTTCTAAGAAGTTGGGGAAATGGCTTTAGGATCGACACAAAGGCCAGCAAAGCCGCTGTCTGCTACAAATGGGAAAAGCAGGTTTCCCCTGAACTTGATCTGGGGAGAACCTGGTACATGTGCCGCAAGTGTGGCGTGTGCACTTCCACAGTGGGCTTGGTGGCAGAACCCGCCAAAACCCTGTTTTAGAGTGATGCGAGGGTTGTTTAATCTTTGCACAACCCACCTGTTGGTTTATTTTCAGGATGGCACCGCAGCTCGTCATGGGTTAAGCCGCGACAAGGTGCAGTGGTCATGTGAACCCAATCATGTTGTTGAAGGTCTGGGCTTCGTTCCCTGCTCAATGCTGCAAATACTGGGCTTTTTCAATATGGGATTTGTTAAATAAGGCACATTAATTTCTTAGCATAGTTAAGGGAAATAGGAAGCTGTCTTATACCAGGCCAGACTGTATGTCTAGCCTTGTGTTGTCTACTCTGACTGGCAGTGGCCCCCCAGGGTCTCCAGCAGAGTTCTTCCACATTACCAGCCATCCGGTCCTTGTTTAATTGGCGATGCCAAGGATGGAACTGGGGGCCCTCTGGATGGCTACTAAGAAGAGGGCCTTTTTCGCTGTGGCACCCGTTTGTGGAATGAGCTTCCCAGAGAGGTTTGCCTGGTGCCAACGTAGTGCTCATTTCAGTGCCACATAAAGACCTTTTTATTCTCCCGGTTTTTTAGTTTCTGTATTGCATTTTACGTTTTTGCACTGCTGCCAGCTTCTGTTTGGTTATTTTTATTTTTGTATTGTAGTTTTAAACCTTTAAACTTTTATATTGTATTTTATCATCTGTATTTCATTGTCTTGTGTTTTATGGTTTTAATGGTTGTGAGCTGCCCAGAGAGCTTCGGCTATTGGGCAGTATAAAAATGTAATTAATTAATTAATTAAAGCATGTGCCACAGAACTAGGGTTACGTTTTCAGGGGAGCTAACTACATGCTAGCACACGTAATAGTTTCCTTACTCTTTTTTGCCAAGCCACTTTGGGAGTGGGGAATTTAGAATAGAGAAGTAGTGATGAGCAAAAGAGCACGTGTCTTGTACTTTTCTTTTTTCAGTCCAGATGGCTCTCCAAAGTGACTCAGCCTCATGAAATTCACTGAGTGTCATGTCCCCCCATTCTCTCTTCCTCCCTCCCTCCCTAACCTACTTCATAGCATGTTGTGGCTATAAAATGGGGAGAGGGTTCCACCCTTAAAGGCGGTCTAGAAATATTTTTAGATAGATAGAGGGGGAAACCATATATGTGACCCCATGCTGTTAATAATAAGCACAGTAACTTCTGCCCTAATCAGCAGAATCTAAAACAATTATTTGGACATGATAAACAGTCTACATACTCATCTGTACTGGGTAAGTAGCTGGGGAATGTCTGGGCTGTGGAGTGTCGTTCTTGTTAGCCTCTTATAAAATGTGTAGCCACTGAGCATGTGCAAGGTTTTTAGTGGGGGTGCACTAACAGTTATTTCACGTTTGCTTCTATTTAAGAAATGGTGCTTTATCTGGAAAGGGCTCTCGTCTCAAGGATTTTGCGGCAGCTACTGAAAGCAAGATGACAGTCCAGGATCGTGACTTATATTACCAAGCGTCCAGCTTCTTACCAGTGCCTTTGTTTGTTTCCTTTTGCAGCCAGAAAACATTATCTACATCTTCTATTCAGAATGAAATCCCAAAGAAAAAACCCAAGTTTGATGCCATATCAGCCAATGGGGACAGGTGAGCCAGTTAAATTTTGGAAGTGCAGGTGGGAGGTCTGATCTGTCTTTACTTAAACATAAGAATAATAATTGAGTACAAGTCTCAGTGCTTAGAGGCAAAAAGGAAAGTTCCTTTTCTGGAGTTGCAGGGATTTTGTGGACCCACTTTCTCCTTATGAGGAACCTTTTTGATAGATTGTATTTTTTAAATGGCCATACAATACAGTTCTAGTATTCCAGGCTGTAGTCTTCGTTTAGGCAGCTCAGAATAGAAACATATATCTAAGATAAAAGAGAGCTATTGTCAAGCAAGAGCATAAATAAATCCCCCGTTTTATCTTCCTTTGTTCTGGGAAAAGGAAAGCCTCAGCCATCTCTGAAGGCTGAAATGTCTGTTCTGCAATTACTGTGTGCAAAACGTGTTGGGATTTTTCCCTTCAGAAGGAGTGAAGTAGCAAGATAGGGTCCCTTGATGCTTACCGGGAAAGAATGAGGGGGAAATAGTTATAATTGACACTCTTGATGTGCATATTTTCATTCCTCCCTTTCCTCTCTAATTCTCAGCGTTCCTTCCTCTCCCGAGATGCTTTGCCCCCCTATCCAGAGTGCCCCGTCCGTGTTGGTGCAGTGGGCTGCGTCCCAACAGAGTCTCGGTGCCCATGATTGTCCTGTTTCTCAAGGCACTGACATCCTGAAGTGAGATCACCTATCATTTTCTCCCCTGTTTTTTTCCCAACCCTGGGAATTGTCTCATTTGTGGAAGCAATCCATGCTGAGGGATTATCTCCTAATACTCGTCGGGCAAGGAGCGTGAGCCACATTTTAGGCTGGGACTTCCAAGTGTGTCTTAATTGGTAATCACTTGCTTGACATTCTGGTTTAACTTCTGTGTAACTCTCTGTCACTTCTTTGTTGATGTACAGAGACCATATTATCCTGTATACAAGTAATGAAGTCCTCTGAGTGTGGATCCTTATATAGCCAAAATGGCACCATCCATGCACAAGAGGGAGGCATCAACAGGCTTGCCCAAAATTGGCAAAGTACAAATAAAAGAGAAAACCATGGGGGCTGAGGGCAGGAGCCCAAAAGCAACCTAATGAGGACTGAGCATGTCCAATGGGCACAGAATGCTGACTGGCTGTTGTGGAATGTGGAATGGAGTATCTTAAAAAAGGGCATGGCTGGTTGGCTGGAACTGCAACATTTGGCTGCAGGTCCCAGTTGTACCTCTGAATGTCAGATGCAGGGGGTCAAATGAGAGGAGAAGACCATAATTTTTGTGCTGTACTTGTGAACACCCATCTGGATAGGTGCTGCTGCTGGAAACAGAATATTGGACTAGATGGACCTTTCCTAAAACAATTTTTCAAGAACATTACTGAGTGGCATGGGCAAAAGTATGAGAAGGTCTTTAGCTGATTGTTTTCCTCATTGGATTCAGTCAGAAAATTTCCCTGTGTGCTACTGCTACGTTAGCACTGCAAGATTCTGTATGAAACGATGAACTTATTCCTGTTCTTATTCGTTCCACTCTCCTTCCTGCCCTCGCACTATCATGGCCTGGTTTCGCCATGAGGCTGTTGTGGCACTTGGCATGACCTCTCTTCCTCCCTATCGTGTTCACCTAGTGGCCATGCCATTTATTAACTCAGTTTTGTTACATATAATATGCCACTGTTCTGCTTGAGCCCTTGCCAAGTTGGGTTGATTGTTTATATTTCCTCTCCTATTAGCTTCTTGTTTCAAGAACTTTAGCTTAATTAAAAAAATCTGTCTTATGCTCCCCTGTGTAGCTAAACCAGCTCTGAGATTCTTATCCAACTCTCTTTGCCCCTTCTCTGCTTTTATTTCTTTGTTGCACTTACATTTCCCTCTTCCTTTGGGAAATTAAAAACAGCTCTGAGGAAATATCTTGTCCAAGCTCAAACGTAGCTGAGGCCTGATTAGCTTTTAACAACATAACAAATATTTCCCCTCCCTACACACACAAGATTTTCCCTTTCCATTATCATTTGGTGATGTGATGTTGTATTACTAGATCTGTATCAAGGTCCAATAAGTAGGAAGTTCCCAAAGTATAGGATGATTAGAGCTAAGAGTGTGTGTGTGTGTGTGTGTGTGTGTGTGTGTGTATTATTGCTGTATATGATCCAAGATCTGCCTTCCTCAAGAGGAAGGGCTCTGCTCATGGAAGGTGCCTCTGCCTAATTTTGGAGGAGCCCCCCACCACACACACCACAGCTCACTCCATTCAGCAGGGTCTCCTGACTTTCTGTGTAGCATTTTGAAGGGACTGGAAGGGCTGCCATAGGAAGGAGGAGGCAGAGAAATCCTCTTCTGCCAGCACACTTGATCCAGCTTAAATCTGGATCCAACCCATTGTGTGTTTGTCTGTCACCTTATATATCCTGTGCACTGTATAAACTTACTCAACTTGAACGTACACACACACAATTTCTGAAAGGGTTTCTTTGGAATTGAGTTCAGTTGATTAGCACAGTCTCTTGCCATGGCTGTTCAGTTCCACTGGAGGGCAGGCATAAACCAGCACAAGGAAATTCCAGGCTGATGCTCAGTAAGAACTTTGGTTTTTGAGGGAGTTGACCAGAGCTGTCTTTGAACTGGGTCTGCAGGGCTAGTGCCACAGATGTAACAGGCTGTATTCTGGCTGGTACACAGCAGGAAGCTTCACTAAATCTGCACCTAGGTGAGCCTTGAAGTTATCCAGGGCTTGATATAAACAGAGTAGTCAATGAAGACCCTTCGTGTCTCTCCACAATGGATGTTATTTAGCTTTATTCCTACCCAGGATGGTGCACACAAGCTTGCACATCTTGTTCTAAAGACAGAGGAAGTAACATTCTGTGGCTGATTCGTAATGCTTTTGGGCCACATAATTCTCACCGAGGTTAACTTGTCTCTAGTCTGTCTGTGGCCGAATGCTCCTCTATTCAAACTGATTCCCTTCACATAGAAAGCTGGATGTCAGAGAGAAGGTCTATAGCTTAGCCTTCTTCTTGGTATGCTAGCTTTCTATGTGCAGGGAATTGTTTTGTATGAAGGAGCATTCAGTCATGCGACACACGCTCACCTGCAGTATGAAATGTGACAGCCCAGACCCAGGTTAACCTCATTAGTGAGAACTAGAGCTTAGTGACTATTTACGACAGACCTGCACAACATCTGACCTGCCAAGTCGGTCATGGCTACCAGAGGCCCAATATCCTTCTTTCCATGTTCAAGGTATGAGTGCTGTTGCATATGTAGCCAAAACAGCACTATCCACCCGCAAAAGAGAGCTATCCACAGGACTAGGATAACCCCCAAGGTTTGCAGAAGTACAACCCCTCTTTGCAGGGTGGGGGTGGGTCTAGTGGTCATGGATTGCTTACTAATTGCTGACAGGAAAAAACCCAGAAGAGGGAAATGGAGCAAAGTGCCAGAAATCCTGAACAGGAACACTGTAGACTGCAACATTGTGTTACAGATCCCTCCTGGTTTTGATGCCTTCTTTGAACTGGAAAAATAGGGGTGGTGGAGCTGATGGGCTGCCTTCAGCACTGTCCTCGATAAGCTGAGGAGAGGTCATAACTGCACAGTCATTGGGAAGGTGGAAACCTGCAGCAGCATTGTGCTGCCTGCCCCAAGAAGACTGGGCAGCAGAGAGAAGGAAAGGAAGAGTTCAAGGGAGTTTATGCCCTGCTAAGCAATTGCTAGGTCCTGCCTGCCCCTCTCTCCCTGAAAACTCTGGTAGTTTTCTGGTAATGAGCAATATGACATTAGCAGATGGGAAATGCTCCTTGGGCTGTTGAGCCAGTTTCTCCTGCTCAGGAGCAACATCACCCACGCTCATGTCCACAATGGCTTGGGGGAAGCTTTGGCGTGAACTGGGCTGTACGTGGAGAACAGCAGACAGATAGTTCTGTCATTGCGGGAACGGCTACCGCTGCATCTTCATGCAGCCTGGCTCACATGTGATTGCAGGTATGGCCTGTAGCCCAGAAGGGGCAGTGCTTGCTCAGAACTGACCCGTGGACAAAAAGGCTGGAGAGTAGATAAACTGGCATAGTTTTTGAAAGTGTGCAATATTGCAGAAAAACCTCCCCCCCCCTCATTTTTATACTATTTCCTTTTCTGTTCTGTGTCTTAATTAAAGTTTCAGAACTGAATTTGCTGTCAACAGAGTTGAAATCAGTCTTTTTCTGTCTCCCCCAAGGAAAACTTTCACATGGAACATAGGGTTTCTCCTTTTGTCACTTGGGCTGTTGTTTCTATCTCCAGTGTTGATACATACATTGCATTTAATGGGTTATCTAAGGCCATCAGTGGCTGCTATTCATGACGGCTATATACTACCTTCAGTGCTAGAGGTGGTGTGCCTCTGTACGCCAGTTGCTGGGGAACATAGGAGGGAGGGTGCAGCGGCACCCCTGTCCTCCTTGTGGGATTCCCACAAGCAGCCGGTTGGCCACTGCCTGAATAGAATGCTAGACTAGGTAGACCCTTGGTTTGATCCAGCCTGACTCTTCTTAGGTTCGAATGAATCCAGACCAAGTTAGTTGCAGCTGCTTCTGAAACTAATGGGACTGAAGTTATTAAGGGCTATTTTCCCCACATTGTCCTTCAGTGGGAATAGGCATGCCCAGTCTGGTCTGGATCCAAGCATGGGCTGTTCTGGGGTGGTTTGTTAACCACGGCAGCAACCCACCCTTGTTGGATTTGGACAACACACTAAGCCGCGCAGGCGAAGATAATGAAGCAAATTGGACGGCATGTGACTGGCACGCGCAGCATGTTTAACAAGCCACTATTGCTTGTTAACCACCTGGTGATTGTGCGATCAGCGCATTGTCTTCCCTGGCTCCTGCAGTCTCCCTGTGACTTAGGATAGATATACACCAAGGATGGCAGCAATCCTTTGCCTTTCCAAAATGTGCATAAGATAGCAACCCAGTTTGCACTATCAGAAAGAGCCACTATGGCTTGTTTAAATTGGTGGCGGATGCTGGGCTCCATTAGCCTAATCATCCACCCGAGCTCGGCTTGTCAAGTTGTCTGAACCCGGGCAGCGTGTCTTGTTTGAGGGGGAAATAAACCTCAAATAACCTATGACCTGTTGTTCTTTCAGAGTTGTTTCCCCCTCAAACAAGCCATGTGCCCGGGTTCAGACAAGCCGCCTGGGTGAGTAATTGGGCTAGTGGCGCCCAGCATGCTTCACTGATGTAAACAAACCACCATGGCTTGCTTTGATCGTGCGAACCATACACATGGTTTGGGTTCGGCTGATCATGTAGGGAGAAGGAATGGATAGGGGTTGTAGGGTGGGTACAAAGCCACACGCGAGGGGTTCGGACGGCATACCAACCCGCGCTGCATCATGGGAAATTATGCAAATGGAGGGCGTGCATGCACCACACGTGGGGGAGAGAAGCCACAATGGCTTTTCCCTACGCGATTGAGCACCCTCGTGGTGTGTTCTAACACACTGATCACATTCTTCAATGGGAACATGTAAAATGGATCCACAACACTGTTTAAGGTGCTGTCTGTTCTCTTCTCCATGGGCAAGGAGTGCACCTCCAAGTACACACAGAGACCTATGGCTGCTCTACTTTACAAGTGAAACCATGGTCAAAATTTTGTACAACATCTTGGTTAAAATTCAGTAAAGACACAGAAAGGTACTTTGTGGTCTGCAAGCCGCCAGTTGGGTTTCCCTGTCTACATTAGTAGTGCAACTAGTGCAGAATGCTCCATCTAAGTCGCTGAGTGGGGCAACCTATCAGCGGCATATTACACCTGTGCTGAAGAAGCCATATTTTCTCCCAAGCTATATTTAGGGCTTTGCTAGTGTATAAAAGCCCTAAACAACTTGAGGTCTGATTATCTGAGAGACCGCCTTCTCCTCTGTAGACCCATTCGATTCCCGAGGTCATCTGGTGATGTCCTCCTGTTGGTACCACATACTTCTGAGGTTTGCTGTGCAGTTGTTTGAAGCAGGGTATTCAGAATAGTGGCACCCACTATATGGAATAATCTTCCCCCTGACATTAGACATGCACCAACACTTTATTTTTAGACAGATGTTGAAGACCCATCTGTTTATGTAAACCTTCCCTGTGTAGTGCAGCATTCCACCTTATGTAGATATGGTACGTTCTATGTATTGGCCTTTACTTTTCTTTCTATGTACATTGTTTTGAAATCTTTAGATGTAAGCAGCTTATAGATACTCATAAATAAATAAGAGATGACAGAAGTTTAGGAGAGCTGGCTATTTGCTTGTTTTCAGCAAAAAGGGAAAATGCGATTAAAAAGGTAGATAACCTTTTCCCTTCTTCCCAGGATATCCCTTGATATATTTTAGATGCATACAGCCCAATCTATGCAATTTTACTTGGAATTAAGTCTCATGGAGTTTAGCAGTGCTTATGCTTAAGTAAGCGTGCATAGGACTGCATTATCAAAGTCTGAGCAGTTGTTCACTTTGCCACAAAGTGTGGATTTTTGTTGCAGGAATGCAAACACACTAAAGATTAGGAAGAACTTTGCAATGTCAATAGCCAAGGAAGGAGTAGAATTGTCTGCATTGCTGTTGCTGTATAAAGGAAAGAAATGTGTTGGGCAACGATTTAAATTGGTGGTTGGAGCAACTTGTTTTCAATAAATGTGTTGTGCATGTAGCATGTATTACTATTTTAAATGTTGTTTACCGTCTTGAGATCATGGGATAAAGGGAGGTTTAAACATCGTTTGAATTAAAGAAATAAATCTCAATGAATGATGGCAGCTAGATGGCCATGGGGGGTGCTTTACAGGCCTGTTATTCTGTGGGACTGACCTCTCTTGTTCACGGCTTACCTCGCCTGTGAGTTGGAGCGCAGTGGTGTATAACGAGATCCCTCTTCTTGTCTCTTGTAGTTTTTCTCCAGACCTTGCCTTGGACTCTCCTGGCACTGACCACTTTGTCATCATAGCCCAGCTGAAGGAGGAAGTGGCTACTCTCAAGAAAATGTTGCACCAGAAGGATCAGATGATACTGGAAAAAGAGAAGAAGGTAATGCTCCCTTGAGCCTCCTTTGTGGGACAATGGGCCAGTTTGTTTTGGAGAGGCCTCACCGACATATGTGCATTGATGTTGTCAGGAAATGTTTGCTCGCCATCCACCCTGCTCCCCTCTGAGAAGGGTGGGTCAGAGTCTCGTCTCTGACGTTGTACCAGGTTTGCGGCATCTCTGAAACCCAGCACAACTGTGGGAATGAACCCATGTCCTCCTTACCAGCTCCATGTTGGTAAGTGAGGCAGAGAGGAGCATCCCTGTTGCACTCAGCTTCACGCTCACCTGGTGGAAAGGAATGCCCACTGTGATGACCATCATGAATAGATATGTGGACCCCTTGCACCTTCTGTCACTGTGTCTTTTTATAGGGTAAAGAATCAGCTGGTGTGCACATTAGTTTTACCCATGACCAAGGCCTTGTTTCATGTCTTTGTTTCTCTTATTCTTATTCCCTTTGTTGCTTTATCCGCTCTTTGATTTTTTCCATTATCACACTGAGTCTTCTCCTCCCCTTACCACCTTTTTATAAAAGTAATAGTACTACTGTTTCACTATATCTTTGATTTAAGATAAAAAGTGGTAGCAGTATTGTTTGTTTGAAATGTCTGCCTCGTGTTTCAAAAACAAGGCCTGGAAGTTTGCTTGCAACTGTTTAAAAAGGTGAAGATGGCTGCGTTGGTCCATTAGAAAAAAATCCAAAATCCACAGTTAAGACCATTAGGACCAACCAAAATGCCACAAAGAGCGTTCAGGTTTTCAAGCTCTCCAGAATTTGTCATCAAACTAGTTCAGCCTTCCCCAACCTGGTGCCCTCCAGATGTGTTGGACTATAACTCCCAGAATCCCGCAGCCTGCTCTGCTGACCATCACTTACGAAAACATAAAGGCCAGATACCTGCAGCACCGACCAGTGACTAGTTCATTCAGTCTGCAGTCTCCATACTTGAAAGACTGAGTCTAAGTTGCAGACCTCAGGGCCACAACATTTGGCCTTTATATGGTTTTGTTTAATGCTCTACCCCATCCCTGCTTTTTATACCATTAGCCTGATGAAGAGTTCTGGAGAACTCGAAAGCTTGCACACCCTTTTGTAGCATTTGGGTTGGTCCTAATAAAGGTATTGCATAACTGTGAGCATACAATAAAAAAGCAATAAAGTACAGTTGATAACAGAGTGCTGATATACCAAAATACCTCAGTGCTACCCTTACTTGATCACTTGTCATTTTCAGAGTTTGGCTCAGTCAGAAGAACATAAGAAGAGCCCTGCTGGATCAGACCAAGGGTCCATCTAGTCCAGCATTCTGTTCACACAGTGGCCAACCAGCTGCCCACAGGAAACCCACAAGCAGGACAGGAGTGCAACAGCACCCTCCCACCCATGTTCCCCAGCAACTGGTGTACATAGGCTCACTGCCTCTGCTACTGGAGGCAGCACGTAGCCATCAGGGCTAGTAGCCAGATCAGTGACAGCAGATTGCACATATAGTGCTGATATACAATGGCCAAAGCTGCGAACTGGGCCTCTTCAGTGAGGGGATGGTGAAGAGTAGTACTAGATTCTGGCTTATGACCCCTTGCTTTAGTGTTGGTTCCCCCTGGGGGCTTTGCAGTTCAGTTCTAATTGCTTCTGTAATTTGTATATGATGTACAATGTTCCTTCTTGCTCAAAAATCTGTTTGAGCTAAGATTCCAAGTTATGGAATACTCTCTAAACTCTTGCTCATTTTTGAGTTCGCTGTACTCAGATGTTGCGGTTGTAGAAAGTTGAATGGGAACCAGTTGTGTTCTATGGTTCTGGAAGACAAGCCAGAAGGAAATTGGCCAGTGTCAGCTAGGTTCTTGCTTTAGTTTTCAGGCTAAACGTATATTAAATTAATAAAGCACCTTATCTTATTCCCAGGAGAAGCCCTATGACAAACTTAACAGACTGGATGTCTGCAAGGATGTATCCCATTGTATGACATATATTCAGTGCAAAGGAATTTAAACTACTATATTTTCTTTTGTTTTGCAGATAACTGAACTGAAGGCTGATCTGCAGTACCAGGAATCCCAAATGAGGGTTAAAATGAACCAAATGGAAAAGACTCACAAGGAAGTCACAGAACAATTGCAGGTAACTTTATTTAACTAGATCCATCCATGAGTTATTCTCAAGAGTGACTGAACATTATTGTATTTATTTCATTTCATTTCTATACCGCCCAGTAGCTGAAACATTATGTGCATTGGGCCAGTTTAACAAGCATTCGTATTGTTGTATCTACTAATACTATCTTTCTGATAAACATAGGAAGCTGCCTTGTACTGATTCAGACCATTGGTCCATCCAGCCCAGTAGTGTCAGCACTGATCTCCAGGATTTCAGGCAGTTTTTCTTGCCCTACATGGAGATGCTGGGGATCAGACCTGGACCTTCTTCATGCAAACATCTACCGCAGTTGGTCCATCAGGCCTGGAACCTATTTGTTAGTGTTTCTGTATTGTCAGATTTTAGAATGCATAGATGCATTGACCTCCAGCGACCAAAGTACCTGTTATGTGAAATGTGTGATCATATGTAATGTGTTTGGGAGTTTAAAAAATATCACTGGGGGGCAGGATCAGTACTGCCAGGAGGAGGGTTAACTGTGAACCATTTCCCTCTTTTGCAGGTAGGAAGCTGCTGTTGGCACCAACTTTGGGGAGGGGGATTTTTTGTCAAGACTGTGGTACTGGGAGAAAGGATTAACCCTTCCTTCCTGATTCCTCCTCTCCCCCCACCCCTGGCACCCCTGTGGCTGCTATTTTTACATATTTGACATAACAGGTCATTTGATCCTAAGCTACTTGGTGTGAATCCAGTCCAGGCCTGCAGTGACTGAATGTTGAAATTTGCTGTTTAGTGTCTTTGGTAAACCTAATCTCCTTTCCTTCCCTCCAGTTACAACACAGCTGCACTCAGCACTTTTTCTAATGCGCTTTTTCAGCACATCCAGTCTCTTCAAGTCTTATGCAGAGATACACATGTGCACACACGCGCACTCTCAGATCCCATTCAGCCCATGTTGGTCTCCCAACCAGGCACAATAATCTGTGCAGGGGGGCCTTCAGGCCGCAATCCTGTTCTTCATCATCATTATTTACATTTATATGCCACCCCATAGCCGAAGCTCTCTGGGTGGTTTACAAATATGCATTAAGTCCCATTTAACTCAGTGGGATTTATTCCTGAGTAGACATGTAGGTTCTGTTAACCCCACAAGGCAGTACTCGATGAAAGGGTATTCACATCTTTCTGAAACGTGTTCTATTGCCATTTGATGCAACTGTGACACCAGACCTCAGAGCATAGGAAGCTGACTTGCATCAAGTCAGGCCGTTGGTCCATTTAGCTCAATATTGTCAACATTGACTAGTAGTTGGTCTCCAGGATTTCAGACTGGGGAGACCTTTGGCATGCAAAGCATGTGTTCTGCCAGTGGGACGTCATGGTGTTGGATCATATTGGGTTGGACCCAACCCTTGCATGGTTGGAAATCTGCTGTGTGATGGGACTTCCCCTTCTTTTCCTCCCCCCTGCATTCTCCTGTGCATGTCCCAGGTCTGCTCCAGAGCGTCTCCCAGTGTTCCAGATTTGGGGGGTGGGGGTGCACGGGGAGCTGCAGTGGGGAGCAAGATGGGTTGTGTATGCCATGGTTCTGTAGGAGTGCAGGAAACATGCCGGATGTGGTGCTAGACATAGAACTCAGCTTCCTGATAATATCCACTTTCATTGATTGGCTGCAAAGATAGGGTTGAAAACATGTGGGCAATGTCTACTGGAAATTTCCCAAGGCAGAAGGGTACATGGGTAAGATCCACAGTGGTTAGGGACAAGGCTTCAGTGCTTTCCCCATGTTGAGTGGCAAAATTAGAATAAATTATGCAGAATAATACAATTTCAGGATAAATTAGTTTGCATAATTTATTCAGGTCACAGAACGGAGTTTTTCTCAGTGCAGAATTTTTTATTTTATCTTTATTTTAGTGCAAAGTGTCCACTGCCTTTCTTGCTTATATTCTTTCTTTTCCGATCCAGGATTCTGTGTAGTTGCCAGCAGTTACTCTAACTACAGTCCAGCGCATTCAAATACTCATTTTTCTCTATTTATTTTCCCCCCAACAGGCCAAGAACAGAGAGCTCCTAAAACAAGCTGCAGCTTTATCCAAGGGCAAAAAACCTGAGAAGTCAGGAGCGATAACTTCCCCGTAAATACAATACAGGAACTCTTCCCACACTAACGATTCTTTCAGCTACAAACCCATTTGGTTCCTTTTCAGAACCTCACTTTGATTGTTATTGCTATGGAAACCTCTGTGTGTGACCATTCAATAGCATGCTTGAGTGTTGGGTTTTAATAACTTGTTCTGCTGTCATAATACAACAACGAGGGTGGTTGGTGGCATATCTTCCACCATTCCCCTCCTTCCAAGCCCATGAACAAAACACTTACAGTGTAGAGAGTTTCTCATTTGGTTTTATTATCACTATCATTGAATTGGTAACGAAAGAGGGATTGTGTTGGCATCGGATCCTCCATAGAGTTGCTTTTTCTTTGATGGGAGCCAATTTTAATACTTTATTTGCATCTAGCATTTTAAAGGGAAATACCGAACTCTGCTTATTTATAGATTGCTTATGTGTTGCCCTGGTATTCAGAGCACCTTGAGACCATTTCTCAAATATTTCCCAAATAGTTCCATTCTGCAGAATTGGTGGTGGGGATAGATCATCAACTGTCTATCTGGATTCTAGAGGTTTAAAGGTCTCTTGGCAAAATAATTGGGGACATGAATTTGGAGGAATGATGGTTCACTAATTAGGATTTTACTTATCCTTTGTTTTTATTATGCTAACTTACGTGGCATTGCTTTTTCTTTTTTGAGAATAGTGCTGAGTTGGGTTCTTGAGGGTTCTGTCCCTGATCCAGATTTAGCTGCTCTTTCTTCTCTTCTTTCATTCTGTTTGGGGTGGTGGAGAGAAAGTAAGTATTCTGCTCTGATCAGAGGTGGGGTGAAAGCACTGCCAAGAAATGTGGAGTTAATTCAGTGGTAGCAAGGCACAACTATGCAGGGTTTCTAGGGATCTGGGCAGAGAATGGGCACCACTTTTCCAGTTAACCTGGCAGCAATACAAAAGGAGTTTGGAGCATGCTGGGAAAGAAGGGTGGATATTTCCTGAAATGATGGTATTGACTTTACAGGAAAATGAGACTGCTTGGAGTGCCCCATAAGGTCAACAGAGAATCTAAACTCCTAATCCCTATCCTAATTAGTGGAGAGATGAGATGAACTCTGCAACTGTTTGAGCACTGCCTTAGAGGCATCTCTTGGAAAATAGCAAGCCTTCAGATGCAGCTGAGATCACTGCAAGTAGGTCTCTGGCCAAATCACTGCCTTGTACTGAGCCCAGTTTGAACAGATGGGTCAGGGAAGAAAGCCCCTACTGCACAAACACACTTAGCACAGCAATCCGAGATGCGAACTTCACCTTTTTATAAGATAAGGGACATCTGGGATGATTTTCTTCAATAGCACTTTGAAGACCTACAAGCCTTGAACGTGGAAGAAAGAATATTGAAAGAAATACACTGCTGTGGGTTATTTATTTTTATCTTGTTTTGCTTTTAAAAACAAAGGCTTGGCATTGCACTGGAAGGAGTGTAACAGCAGAAACCTAATTTTTATACTTAAAACGTTTTTAGGAACAACCGATTCAAAGAAATTTAACTGGGATTGGTTGTTAGCTTCCTCGGTCTACAAAAAAATAAAGTCAAGGAGAAGGATTTTTCTGTAAATATTGTTTTTTTTCCTAAATTGTGACAATTTGATCATGCATTAAAGTGGGTGATTTATAGTGATGTGTTTTTTTTCCTACGTTTGTAACATTGGCAATTTTGAAGAGATGCATTGATTTGTACAAAAAGAAATGTAAAATAAAAAAATGTGGTTTGGGGGAGGGGGGATCTTTCAGTGGTTTCACGTTTTGATATTTTGTCTATGCCTTTCTTGGTTGAGTCAGCAAAAAGAATCCATTTTTTCCCTTGGCTTGGGCCTGATCCAGCCACAGGCCGTTGGCGTGAAGCACAAAGAGCTTTTGGTGCTATTGTGGAATTTGATGTATGTAGAGGATTAAACAGTATTTTCTGTAATGAAGGTTTCTTGTTTGATATGCCTGCTTCAGTCGTGCCACATCACTGCAGCTATGTTATTTGTTTAAAAACGGTATCTACTCCCTCAGGATTTTCTCCTATCTATCTAAAGCAGGGTGCAGCACCTCAGGCACAGGGGCTAAATCCAGTGCCAAATCCAGCCCTCCAGAATTCCCCAGATAGCCATGGCCCCTTTACCTGGCCTCACCCTCTTTCTCCCAACCACCAACTATTTGGTGGTTTCCCAGGTTTTGTGCAGTTTTCCCCTAATCTAAAAGGTTGGCATGCCTCTCCTAAGGCTGAGTTACTGGCAGTAAGAGATTTAAGTTAAAATAGGCTGGATTTTTTGCATTTTGGCCCTGGTCCTTTTGTCTTTGGCCCCACCCACCATGGAACGCAGCCCCCAAGAGCGTCTCTGAAATAGAATTCGGCCCTCGGACCGAAAGAAGTTCAGCACCCCGATCTTCTGGAAAGGCTCCCAGAATAGCATACAAATGGCATAAGACTGCACTTTTCTTTCCCACGTGAGAATATCTCATGAACTAAAACAAAGCTGGGAATATCCTTGACTCCCACTAACTTGGAACACCCCACTTACTATTTTATCAGGCCCAAACTACACATTATGAGAAATGCATTGCTCCCACTGTTCTCTCCCTTGCAGTGTTTTCTTCAATGACATGCCGTGCCGTATATTACCAGGCAGATGTAGGTATGGGTTGCTGGTGTGGCTACTCTTTCCATCTAACATGTAGTATAGTGATTCAGGACCCAGTGTGTGCTGCTTAGCCTTGTTTTTCCTCGCAATAGCCCATAAATAATTATATTGCATTTCTGTTTTCAGAGTAATTAATCTACATTATCTGAATAACCCTTACAACAGCTCTGTAAAGCCAGCCAACATGATCCTCATATACATTAAAGCAAATGTCTGAAATGTGAACGTTGACAGTCCTAGACCAACTTTCTTTGAGTGTTTGAAAATGCAGAGATAAGCTAGTGAATGTTGATTGTCATCTAAACCTGTCTTCAGCCATTCACAAAATTCGTCTGACCTTCTCAGCCAAAGTCACATGTGAAAGTTGACATATACTTTTAGAAAGTGTTACTTGCAGTCATACATGTATATAGGAGCTAATTTGTAGACTGCAATGTGTCAGAGTTGCGTCAGTGTTTACCACAGATAGTCGGAATAAAGGTAAAGGTACCTACTGTGCTAATTTGCAGATGGTGGGGGTGGGGGAGGAGAATGGAAATGTGTACAAAATATAAGCAGCCCTGCTTAAGTTACCTAACCCACCTCCAAATCCCAATTAAAAAACACTGGTACGAGTTTTTTAAATCAGTGTTTAATTGTAAGTTAAAAAAAAAACAAAATTAAAAAAAAATCACAAGTGGACCTATATACAGATATTTCATCTCCTTTTATTGACGTTTATGTATTAAAACTGGGAGAGAGCAAGAGGACAGGAAGGCCTGGCATGCTATGGTCCATGGGGTCACGAAGAGTTGGACACGACTGAACAACAACAATGTATTAAAACATAAGAGCCCTGCTGGATCAGACCAAGGGTTCACCTAGTCTAGTGTTCTGTTCACACAGTGGCCAACCAGCTGTCGACCGGGAACCCACAAGCAGGGCATGAGCACAACAGCACCCTCCCATCCATGTTCCCCAGCAACTGGTGTACAGAGGCTCACGTTCTAATACTTAAATACCAGTATGAGTGAGGGCCAAAGGGGACACTAGGCTGTTCACACAGCAATTGTGTGAATGGCTTTATTAAAGCAAACATGTACAAAGGGGCTGTTATGGATTGGGGCCCCAGCAGGAGCAAAGGGCTTAAGCTCCCCTACCCCACCAAAGGTCTTAATCCACATCAGACTGCCTGCACCTGTTACTTACTTTGAAGGCGTTCGCACAACTGTTCATTCTTGTGTGAATGGAGTCTGGTCTAGTTTCCCTTGGATTCCTGCAGCCACCCCCCCCCCTTTAATATTCACCTCACCCTGAGCCTGAGAGTGCTTGGGGGCGGAAGGGATGCCTTTTGGGGAGGAGTTCCCCATTTCACACAGTTTGTCCATAAAGATGGAATGTTTGGTCTCCAATTAAGACTTGCCAATGATTTTTAAACAATGGCCATTGTCTTGAGCCACTAGGTACGCAGTGGCTTTCCAGGATCTCAGGTGAGGAATGGGGGAAGTTCCCACCCCTGCTACCAAACCCTTAAACTCTAGTCACTCAGAAGCAGAGGTATATTTATAGCAGCACATGCTGGTCATTCCAGTGCATGGGTAAGCAACATGTTTAGGGTTGTGGGCACATTTGGCAATTTGAAAAACTGTCATGAGTACCACCACAAAATGGCTGCCATTGGAGGGGTAGCTAGCCATAAAAGACAAGTAACTTGCCCAAAAGACAGTACAAGGCTGAGGTGGGGTCTGAGCCCCAACACTCTTAACAGCTCCTTTGAACTAGGGATGCTGGAGTAATTTGAGATGGACTAAAATGACTTTGGACTGCTAAAAATCCGACCTGTGCAATCTGCTGCAGAGTGGCCTCCTCAGCCCACACGGAGTCCATGGACTTTCAGATCTTTTTTTTTACTTTCCCAAAATTTAGGCAAATCTATTTGTGGGAAAATATGCACGTTTCTGCTCAGACTGGTAAATATACATGGGGAAAAGTTGAATGGAATGGGGCACAATATGCTAAATGTTACGTACTAACATAAATTACATAGATGGTTTGTTTGTTTATTAAATTTATTAATCGCCCATCTGGCTAGTCACCCAGCCACTCTGGGCGATGTACAAAGTATATAATAAAACAGTTTAAAACGATAAAATTCTACAGTAAAAACATTTTCTAAAATACCCTAACCCACCCCAAATGCTCTGCCCTGACGCCAACTACAGAACTGAAGCCCATGGCCCCAGCTTCAGGCTGGGTCAAGTGCCAAGTTCATGCATGATGTAAGACGTAGGACTGGTTTGGAAATACTTGTTCAAATTTCATTGCTCATTGTGATGTTCCTGCCCTGGGTTATACCTTCTTCAGCTTCCACCTGTTGAAACTACTCTACTCCAACAATTCTCCTAATTGTTGTGAACCTTCTTAAGGAATTATTTCCATATTTTCCGTAAAACAAACAAACAAAATCAAATTTGTCTGTGAACAGATGCTGGAACACATGACACTGCCCAATCCACAAAATGCACACAGGACAGATTTCACGAAATCCGAACATCCCTGCTTTGAACCTGCACTTCTCAGCACCAACAGAATTAGAGAGCAATCCTACGGGGGGTGGGAAAGCCACCTCTAAACTCGGAGGCAACCGCCCATCCGCTGCAGGGTGGGAGGAGCGGTGAGGAGCAGATCTCTTCCACGCTCCTGCCACACTGCTTTCACGGCTAGACAGCCAATTTTGGTTGTCTGGCCGTGGGACCTCAGAGCACAGGGTGGGGAGGCTGGACAACACATAGGAAGTGTCACACCAGTGCTTCCGAACTCCCTGCCCCAGCCCGCCCCGTTTCCCCTGGTCCACGCTGCTCTTATGAGCGCAGAGCATGGGACCAATCCGTGCTGCCTACAAGGTGGCATGGGAGGGGGTGGTGGTCGGTTCTCCAGGAACCGACCAATCCTATGGCTGTCTAGCTGCTGACTAGCGGCTTGTGTCCAGTGGCATGACATTCCTTATCCCTGTCCCATTCATGGGCAAGGCCAGCCCTACCACTAGGCAGAGTGGGGCAGCCACCTCAGCCGGTGGATGCTGAGGGGCAGGCAGTTGCAGCGAAGTGCTGGAAGACAGGTGTGCTACATGGCCTGCCTGTTGCTCTCAGGTGCTGTGGAGGACACTCTCTTATCAGTGTGGAAGTAAGATTCGACTGCCAGCCTAGCTGGTTTCTGCATACAGAATGAGACAGGGCACCAATTAGGGTGGCCACTTCCAAACTGCCAAAAAAGAAGAAATGCATCACTAAAAAAGAGAATACCAATCTGCAGAAAATGTGCATGTGTTAATTGAGATAGATAGATGATAGATAGATGATAGATAGATGATAGATAGATGATAGATAGATGATAGATAGATGATAGATAGATGATAGATAGATAGATGATGCAAATTTAGAAATAATTATAATTTAAATAGAAATACAGGACTTCTCACCGTAACTGTGGAAGACTGTGGCCTGCGTACCTGCCTGTTCAGTCTGCTGTCCAACTGCTGATGGGCCACAGTTCTTAATGGCTCTTTATCTTTAAACTGGAATTGGACAGGGCAGCCCTTCAAAGAGAGGACAGTCCTCTGGCAGCCCTTCAAATAGAGGATTGTTCTTTGTAAAAGAAGGCAAATGGCCACCCTACACATCTTGTCCTCTGCCTCAGGACAGGCAACAAGATATCATGGGCTGCTCCAGCTCGTGGGGTGCAATCGTGTGAGAGATGTTCCTGATTCAGGGGTAAAGGGAAACGCCGGACAGGGATGCTCTGACTTGGATTCCTGCATTGAGCAGGGGGTTGGACTCGATGGTCTTATAGGCCCCTTCCATCCCTACTATTCTAAGATTCTATGAAAAGGCCAGGAAGGGGTTGAAGGGAGGCAAAGCAGAACAGAGCTGGGGGAAGTTGCATTGACCCGTTATTCACCTTGCCAAGTTGTGAAGGTTAACTAAGATTTGGGTAACTAACAACCCAAGTAGGTAATGGCCTCCATCCAGAGCCACCATTTTGTGTCTGGCCCCTAGAATTATTTTGCACTTGGCTCTCATTGGTGGACCTCAGTGTTTGATTAAAAAAACAAGAAGGATCTCCCAAACCTGAAGTCTGCTCCCCTGTAGAAATCTGTTCCCTCCCAGGCACAGGTTCATAGCCTACAGTGGCAGTCCTATACACACTTACCTAGGAGTAAGCTCCATTGCACACGTTGGGCCTTATTTCTGAATAAACATGGAGAGGATTGGTCTGAATGTTCTCAGATTTTTATTTTTTAACCACCCGATAGCTGAAGCTCTCTCGGCAATTAAAAAAATTAAAACCACAAAGCACAGCATAAAACAATATAAAATATGAAAGCTCAAAACCACTGTATAACAGTACAACCAGAATAAAACCTAGCTGCAATGCAGAGGTTTAAAACACATATTTAAAACACCAAAGCTAAAAGACTAGGAAGCTAAAATGCTAAAATACTAGGAGACTAAAAAGGTCTTCACCTGGCACTAAAAGGAGTACAACGTAGGTGCTAGGTGAACCTCTCTAGGAAGCTCATTCCACAGCCAGGGTGCCACAGCAGAAAAGGCCCTCTTCCTGGTAGCCACCCGCCTCACTTCCTTTGGTGGGGGCTCACGGAGAAGGACCCCTGAAGATGATCTTAGGGTCTGGGCAGATACATATGGGAGGAGGCGATCCTTCAGATAACCTGGCCCCAAGCCGTTAAGGGCCTTGAATGTTAATACCAGCACTTTGAAGCGGGCTTGGAAACGGACTGGCAGCCGGTGCAGCTGGAAAAGTACCAGTGTAATGTGATCTCATTGGCCAGTCCCTGTTAACAATCTTGCTGCCCTGTTTTGAGCTAGCTGAAGTTCCCGGACTGTTTTCAAAGGCAGCTCCACATATAATGCATTGCAATAATCCAGACAAGAGGTTATCAGAGCATGCATAACTGCAGCTAGGCTATCTCTGTCCAAATAAGGGCATAGTTGGTATACCAGCCTAAGCTGATTACAGGTGCACTGTGCCACCAAGTCCACCTGTGCCTCAAGTGACAGTTCTGGGTCCAAGGCACCCCCAAACTACAAACCTGATCCTTTGGGGGGAGTGCAACCCCCTCCAAGACAGGTTGAACATCAACTAGCCAGGCAGACGAACCACCCACTAACAGAACCGCCACCTTGTCTGGATTGAGTTTCAGTTTATTGGCCCTCATCCAGTCAATTACCATGCCCAGGCACTGATTCAGAACAGCCACTGCCTCACCTGGGTGTGATGAAAAAGAGAGGTAGAGCTGTGTGTCATTTGCATACTGATGGCACTTCAGCCCACACCTCCGGATGACCTCCCCCAGCGGTTTCATGTAGATGTTAAACAGCACGGGGGATAAAATAGAGCCCTGTGGAACCCCATGGCAAAATTGCCATGGTACAGAGCAATAATCCCCCAGCACCACCTTCTGGAATCAACTATCCAGGTAGAGCAGAACCACTGAAGTACTGCCTCCAACTCCCAACCCAGACAACCTATCCAGAAGGATACCATGGTCGATGGTATCGAAAGCCGCTGAGAGGTCCAGGAGAATCAACAGGGTCGCACTCCCCCTGTCCCTCTCCCGGCAGAGGTCATCCCACAGGGCGACCAAGGCAGTTTCCGTTCCAAAACCAGGCCTGAAGCCCGACTGAAATGGATCTAGATAATCCATTAGATAATGCCTGGAGCTGTCCTACAACCACCCGCTCAAGCACCTTGCCCAGGAAGGGGATGTTGGCCACTGGCCTATAATTGTTAACATCCTCTGGGTCCAGGTTAGGCTTTTTCAGGAGTGGCCTGATTACTGCCTCTTTTAAAGAGGCCAGCACCACTCCCTCTCTCAAGGAGGAATTTATAACTTCCTGGACCCAGCCAGACATCCCCTCCTTGTTTGATGTGATAAGCCCAGAAGGGCAAGGGTTGAGCACACAGGTAGTCGACCGGACTTGGCCAAACACCTTGTCCACATCCTCAGGCTTCAATAACTGAAACTCATCCAATCAAACTGGACCAGGTGGTGCTCCGGACTGTCTCTTGGCCACCCTCCCCTCCATAGAGTAGGCTTGATAATAAGCTCTAACCTGTGTTCGATGTTGGATTTATTTCATAACTGTAGATCATTATTTCCCAATTTATTTATTTTTTCCTGAATAAGGGTGCAACCCTATGTATTTTTAAGCAGAAAAAAAGTCCTTCAACTCTCAGTATGCCCCAGCCAGCCATGGGGCATGCTGGGAGTTATAGGCTTTCTTTTCTGCCTAAACATGCACAGGACTGTGTCTTAAGTCTTTTAATAAACGGTCACATAAATACTACCTTTTCTTTTTTCTCCTCAGTGTGCTTTAAAAAAAGCACTTGTACACACCCTCGTTTCCCCCATCCATTCATTTCCAGTTAACGTTTGTGGTGGCCCTTTTAGGACACAATCTTATGCACATTGGGGGGGGGGGAGTCCTACAACTCCTAGCATTCCCCACCCAGCATGGCTGATGGGAATGCTGGGATGGTAGGACTTTTTTCTGTCTAAACATACATAGGATTGCACCCTTAGCAAACTTCTCCTTCACCATAATCCTGTAAAGAAAGACAGTCTGCCTTAATTATGTGCATGAGTTTGATATATATGGTGTAAGTACAGTTATTTGAAACAAGACAGAGATGAGAAAGGGAAGAGATTTTTAAAGGATCGTCCTTGACTAGATTTACTGCAAATTACGTTTATTGCACTACATATACATATGTTACTCCTTAAAATATGGACTTAAAAGGAGATGCAAGATATTTATTTGTTTGTTTGTTTATGGCATGTGCGTATGTGTGTTTGCTTTAGCAGTGTAACACAGCTACTCTGCCACCTCTCTCTCTCTCTCTCTCTCTCTCTCTCTGACATGCACTATATCTTGTGAACACACCTTGACCAGGGGTTTGCCTGCTGCTTCCTGCACATTCTGTACAAAGAAAAACTACAGCTCCCAGCATGCACCAGGGCTCATTCATCTAAGCTACAGTCTCCTTTACCTGTCAGGGCTTGCAGCTCTGCCTCTCTTTTCTCCAACTGCAGAGACAGATGGATTGCATCAGCCAGCCAGAGATGTGGTGTTTTTTTTGCAGCTTCCCTCCGAACAATAGCAAGGATTGGGGGACTTTGGGGCTCACTGTGGGAGGATTGGATGCATGCATGGTCATATCAGCCTGGTGGGTGAACTGCTAGACAGTCGTATCTGCTAACCAGCTTGTCCTATGGTAAGGAACCTGTTATGAGCAATTGCCCGAAGGCAGGGACAGCAGTGCAGAAAGTGGTCCCCTGCGATTCGAGAAAATGGCATGCCTGCCTGTTGCTGGGGTTTCTTTTCATTCCACCATTGATGGTGAAGAAGAAAGCCAGTCTGCCAGGGTTGCTCTGCAAAGCGCCACCCACCAGGACCTGGGAAAGCATCAGGCAATGACCCAGGGCCACCTGGACTCTGCGAAGTGGGTTGGACTCCATAGCCGAGGAGAGAAGACCCGAGGAGAAGCGATGGACACCTTGGCCCAGGCGCTGCTTAGCTGCCTGCCCCAGCACCCTTGCCCGCCCGGAAGCAGCCGGAAAAATCGAGAGTCGTCCGAAGTGACAGCATCAGAACTGCACCGAATGCTGGTGCTCCTGCTGAGGCTCTCCAGAAGTTGCCCTTTCGGAGACCTCCGAGAGCGATGCTTGCAAATGCTACAAGCCGCCCAGGTAAGGTTCCAGATAGGCTGGCTGGATACAGTTTAAAGGCAGCAGAAAGGCCAACATGCAACGACAGGATGAGGCCTTATAAACCATTGGTCTTCAGCTTGTGGGTCGGGAACAGCTACTCGGTCGCAGACTGACCAAAGTGAGTCATGACAGCAGGATTCTCATCATTCAAAGACGTAGTAAAAATTAAATAAAACTTGGGTCCCCAAATACATGTTTGGGCTAAAAGTGGGTTGCAGGTCTGAAAAGGCTGAAGATTACTGTTCTGAACGGTCTGTACAAAATGAGCTTCAGTCCTTTAGTTCACAGCACACGATTTCTGTAAAAATCACTACCCACATGAGAAAAACTGCTCCGAGGCAGAAGCCGGTCTGGAAATGGTGGCTTTAGAGCCAGAAACCTTGCCTCTTTATCTGAGATGTTGTGTTCGAGGTGGACAGTAGTTACTCAGTCCCATGAGGCACCCTGCACATGGTAAGAGGCACTCCAGTATTCGTTCTTGTTCCAAAATCTGACAGGGTTTGTAGCCTAGAACTGGGGGTTCTTCCAGTCCTCACTCAGAATTAAGCTTGCAAATCTTCTGTCCCTTCCTGCCAGCTTCAGCTGCACCATGTCACCACTGGAGATTATATTCTATATTTTAATGGGCATTGTCCACACACTGCTTATATTTGCCGCCAGCCATAAGGGCTAGAAATTTGCTTTTGAAAAAGAAAGAAAGAAAGAAAGAAAGAAAGAAAGAAAGAAAGAAAGAGTTTCTCAAAACGTTGACTGCTTTGGCCAGTATCAGTTTGTCTGTTTGCACAGTGTGCTCAAGAAATCACATAGTCCTTAATATCATAAATCTCCCAGGAGAATATCAGGACTTGGCCAAGAGAAAAAATAGGGGTGCTTTGGTTTTTTCCTCCTGATTGCAGATACGAGTGTCCAGGATCAGACCTGGAAACTTCTCTGCAATACTCCCACGCAGAGAAGAAAGCAGCAACTATTTCATATATCCCCTGTGCAAGGAAATGTGTAAACCAGTAACTAAACTGTGACTGCAAATGTCCTTACATAGCAGGGATAGTATTTTCTAATTCAGGCCTTCCCCAACCTGTTGCCCTTCAGCTGTGTTGGACTACAATCCCCATCAGTCCCAACCAGCATGGTCAATTTGGATGTGGATATGGGAATTGTAGTCCAACACATCTGGAGGGCACCAGACTGGGGAAGGCTGTTCTAGTGAAATAGTCCTGATACATCCGCTACTCCCTATTTTTGCCTGTTTATTTTATTTTCAACACTTATAGCCCGTCTCCCTATAAAGGCTATCCAAGGCAGGATGCTGTGTTAAAATGTTGTTAGGGTGAGTCACAGGAGCTGTCAGCCTTCAGTATTTAGCTCCTTCTGAAGGGTGTCAAGAAGTTAAACTACTTTCTATTTATTGATTAATTCCTTTCTTTATTAGTAATACTTATATACCAGAGAGCTTCAGCTATTGGGCGGTATAGAAATGAAATAAATAAATAAATACCGCTGAATATAATATAATATCTAAGGATGCAATTCTATGTTTAGACAGGGGAAAAAAGTCCTACAACTCCCAGCATTCCCCAGCCGGCACGGGATTGTGCCCTAAACAGTTCACATATTTCTAGTTCACACCAATGCAAATTCTAGTGGACATCACCAAATTCTAGTGGAACCAGGTACTCACAACTGCTCCATACTGTCGTTTCTGTTACCTATACCTGTCGGTCACTGTCTGCATTTTGTCCCTATTGCTATATGTTAAGATGTTGTTAGAGGGAGGTTTCATTCTTCAGTGTTCAGCCCCCTTCCTCAGGGACTTTTAGAAGTTCTATTTCAGGTTGGGATGGGGGGTAAATGCATCTTGACTCTATGTTCATGCAAAAAGCGCATGCATATGAACATGAAGGCCTCCTGCAGTGCACAGCCCACCATATTGAACATTGTGGCTTCCCAGGGGATAAATGAATAGACCATACAAGTAGCAGAACACTAAGTGATGCTTGGGAGGGGTACATCATTTACTTCTATACTGCTTAATATAATAACATCAACAAGATCAGCCTCGGATGGCCTTCTCTGTCCCATCAGCCAGGACAGCTAGGCTGGTGAGGACGAGGGAGAGGGCCTTCTCTGTGGTGGCCCCCACTCTGTGGAACTCCCTAGGGAACTCCGCCATGCCCCCTCTTTAATGAGCTTCTGCCACACGTTGAAAACGTGGTTGTTCAGGCAGGCATTTGGGGTGGTTTAGGGTAATTTTAGAAATATGATGTTTTAATGTGTAATTTTATTGTTTTAAACTGTTTGTATTGTTGTACATCGCCCAGAGTGGCCGGGTGACTGGCCAGTTGGGCGATTAAGAAATTTAATAAATAAATAAATAAAATCTCTAAGCTGCATACACTAAAATGCATATACAATACAAATACAATATCAAATAAGAAATAATTAAAAACACAGGGAAAGCAATAAAACAGAACAGTGTCAGAATCCATGACAGGTCAGGGAAAGCCTGCGTAAACAAATGTTTTCAGGAGGCGTTTGAAACATGCCACAGTTTCGACCTCTCGAAGCACACATGGGAGAGTGTTCCAGAGGGTGGGTGCCACAACTGAGAAGGCCCTCTTACGTGCTGTTACCTGATGACATTCCATTGGTTGTGGAATGATCAGTAAGGCCTCCTCTGAAGATCTCAGGGGTTGACAGGGTATATATAGCGGAAGGTAGTGAGCTAGGATCATCTGCCCCTTCCAAATCCATGCTGGCTCACACCAGCCAGGATGAGAGGTACGGCAATATTTTTCTACCGCGTCAAGCTTGGAACTTTGTTTTTCAAGACAGGCTGGTCATTTTAGTATGTGTTCATTCATTCATTCATTCATTGCATTTCTGTCCTGCTCTTCAGTCAAACGTTTCCCAGAGCAGCTTACAGAATTCGTTACTCAGGCAGTCCCTGACCCCAGACGTGTTTGTTGTTTATTCGTTCAGTTGCTTCCGACTCTTCGTGACTTCATGGACCAGCCCACACCAGAGCTTCCTGCCGGCCGTCACCACCCCCAGCTCCCCCAAGCTCGGGTCTGTCACCTCCAGAATATCCTCCATCCATCTTGCCCTTGGTCGGCCCCTCTTCCTTTTGCCTTCCACTTTCCCTAGCATCAGCATCTTCTCCAGGGTGTCCTGTCTTCTCATGATGTGGCCAAAATACTTCAGTTTTGCCTTTAATATCATTCCCTCAAGTGAGCAGTCTGGCTTTATTTCCTGGAGTATGGACTGGTTTGATCTTCTTGCAGTCCAAGGCACTCTCAGCATTTTCCTCCAGCACCACAGTTCAAAAGCACCTATCTTCCTTCGCTCAGCCTTCCTTATGGTCCAGCTCTCGCAGCCATAGGTTACTACAGGGAATACCATTGCTTTAACTATGCGGACCTTTGTTGTCAGTGTGATGTCTCTGCTCTGAACTATTTTATCAAGATTTGTCATTGCTCTCCTCCCAAGAAGTCAATGTCTTCTGATTTCCTGGCTGCAGTCAGCATCTGCAGTCATCTTTGCGCCTAGAAATATGAAGTCTGTCACTGCCTCCACGTTTTCTCCCTCTATTTGGGAGGGCGTCCCATCAGCAGCGTCTGTCACTCCCTCCAGTTATCAATCAAGCTGGTTGCCGTAATCTTGGTTTTTTTGACAGGAGACACAAGGAAAGTGATTAGGAGGGAGGAGGGAAAAAGCATGATGGTGATGCTCGATCCAGTTGCCCAGATGGAGGGGAATATACCTATTCCCGGAACCAACTGTACTCCGGTTTGCACTGCATCTATTGTCCTGCTGGGCTAGCATGTTCCCATTCCTCTTAGGCTATTGCAGGGTAAAGAAACACAGCAGGTGCACAGAGCCTCCAGCAATGTGCAGTAGTATGTAGGAGGAGTGCGGGTGGAAGGGAGTTTGGACAGTGGTCCTTAGAGTCAGATATTGGGGCAGCCTACCCCAACCTGGCGCCCTCCAGATGTGTTGGACCACAACTCCCATCAAGGGGAGGGGCCGTGGCTCCGATTGGTGGAGCCCCTGCTTTGCATGCACAAGGTCCCAGGTTCAATCCCCGGCATCTCCAGGTAGGGCTGGAAAAACTCCTACCTGAAACCCTGGAGAGCCGCTGCCAGTCAGTGTTGGCAATACTGGGCTAGATGGACCGAGCGTCTGACTCAGTACAAGGCAGCTCCCTATGCTCCTGTTCCCAGCCAGCACAGCTGTTGCAATCCAACAGAGCTGGAAGGCACCAGGCTAGGGAAGGTTATATCGCCTGTGGCAATGTTGGAAGGTATACGAAGATTCCACAATCCAGATAATAGATGTACATATACAGCAGGCCCTCAATTTGGCTGATGCCCTGTTCTATCATAGAGTTGTCCCTTTGCCTGACAAAACATTAGAACAAAAGAGCTGTACTGGATCAGACCAAAGGCCTATCTAGTTCAGCATTCTGTTCCCAAAGGGCTGGATCCAACGTTAGCCCTACTTAGAGCAGACCCACTGAAATCAATGGGACTTACATTAGTCAGGATTAACTTCAGTCCCATTCATTTAAATGGGTCTACTCTAAGTAAGACTACTGGATACAACCCAACGTGGCCAACCAGATTTTTATGCGAAGCCTACAAGTAGGACATGAGTGAAATAGCACATAAGAACACAAGACGAGCAATGCTGGATCAGACCAAGTGTCCATCTAGTCCAGCATTCTGTTCACACAGTGGCCAACCAGCTGCCCACGGGAAACCCACAAGTAGGACATGAGTGCAACAGCACCCTCCCACCCATGTTCCCCAGCAATTGGTGTACATAGGTATACTGCCTCAGTTACTGGAGGTAGCACATAGCCCTCAAGCTATATGCTACCTCCCACTTGCATTCCCCAGCAACTGGTATACTCAGGCATACTGCCTCTGATACTAGAGGTAATATATGGCCATCATGACTAATAGCCATTGATATCCTCTATGAATTTGTCTAATCCCGCTTTAAAGCTGTCCAAATTGGGAGCCATTACTACATCCCAGGTAGCAAATTCCATAGTTTAACTATGTGGTGTGTGAAGAAGTACTTCCTTTTACCTGTCCTGACTGTCCCACCAATCAGTTTTAATTGGATGACCTCGGCCCTTCTTTTATGAGTAGCCACTTAACACATAGCCAAAACAGAGGAAATGCCTCCCCAAGAAGAGGACAAAAGAGTGCACAGATTTGCATAAAATTTGCATGTCCTAATTTATAGGTAAGATGCAGACTTGGAAATAATGACCCTAATTTAAATAGCAGTGCTATACATCTCATCCTAGCAGGGTAGATTATGAGCAGGTGAGCTGTGGGCCTACCTGTTCAGTTTGTGTTCAGGCACTAAGTGTAGGTTGCCACTGCTGCTCTCCCTGCTTACGGATCTTTATCTTTAATCCAGGTTTGGACTGAGCATCCCTTAAAATGCAGGACACCTTCAAATAGAGGACTGTCCTCTGTAAAGTAGGCCACATGACCACCCTGGGGGGGGGAGAGAGAGAGAGAGAGGTCCCTCTCTCTACTTTCTCCACACCATGCATAATTTTATAAACAAACAATTGTGGGCCATTAGCAATTGCAGGCTGAAAGTCAGCAGATGCCCAGTGGAAGAGTACTGATGGGAGAAAAAACTTCAGCTTCCGGCTGTCATGCAACAGTTAAATATATGTGTGTGTGTGCACGCACATGTGCAGTCCGTGGCCACACAGCCAGGGGCCACATCTGGTCCTTGGGGCCAAAAAGATTGCCCATCCCTGGGTTTAAGCATAAAGCCTCTGGCAGGTGCAGGAGATGTCTTGCTTTCCCGTAAGACACTTAGGGAGCAGCCCTATGGCCGCTAGTCAGTGGCTAGATGGCCATAGGATACATTGGTTTCCAGGAACCAACCTCGGAGCTCGCGCTCTGAAGTCGGTTCCCTGAGAACCGATCTCCCGCCGCCCACACTGCCTTGCAGGCAGCTCAGAATAGCCCCGCATGCCGCACTCGGAAGAGGAGTGCGGAGTGGTGAAAATGAGGGCATTCTGGGGGGGTGTTCCAGGGCGGGGAAGGCGGAAATGCTGGTACGACACATCCTATGTGTCGTCTGGCAGCTGCTTCCCCCTCTCCGCCTTCCCGCAGCTAGGCAATCGAAATCGGCTGTCTAGCCGCAAATGCAGACAATCCCCTCCACACTTCTCCAGCCCTGCATTGGATAGGTGATTGCCTCCAAGTTTGGAAGCAACCACCTATCCCAATAGGATTACACCCTAAAGCATTATAACCATTTCCAGAGGGTAGCTGTGTGGTTGGCCTATTGCAGCAAAAACAAAGCATCTTGTCATGGCACCTTAAAGATGAACAAATTTGTTCTGGCATAAACATTCACAGACTGTAGCCCACCTTATCAGATGCATTTATTTTATTTATTTATTTATTGCATTTATACCCCGCCTTTCTCCCTCTCGCAAGGAACTCAAGGCGGCTTACATTATCCTCCTCCTCACCATTGTATCCTCACAACAACAACCCTGTGAGGTAGGTTGGGCTGAGAGTCTGTGACTGGCCCAAAGTCACCCAGTGAGCTTCCATGGCCAAGTGGGGACTAGAACCCAGATCTCCCGGCTCCCAGTCCGTCACTCTCACCACTACACTACACTGGCTCTCTATGCATGGAGTATTATGGAGAGTTTCAGGTTTTTATACAGTAGTTCAGGGGTTCCCAACCTTTTTGGACCCATGGGCACATTTGAGAATTTGAGAAGCTGCTGTGGGCACCACCACAAAATGCCTAATCAGTGGGTTACCACTTTGGTGTCTACCTTTCACGTCTATGGATCTTAGCCTGAGTCTTATTCAGCAAAAAAAAAAAAAAAGTTTGCATCTATTGGACATCACAACTTCTCTTTAATAAGGGGTTATCTAACTTGGCTAATTGCTGGTGGTGCAATACAGCTAATGCTTCTTTTAAACATACGTTTTGACAATGCCCAGAAGTTGCTTCTTTTTGCATGGTGGTTATTACACAGACAAATTTTGTGCTGGAACAGTCTTTAATATTCACTGATGTACATGCTTTGTTAAATTATTTACCTGCTCCATGGAAATTAACAAATAGTCAGTGTTAATGGATTCTCTGCGCCCTTTTGACAGCTAAAGGATTGATGTTACAACTTTGGAAGGATAAACACTCACCTCTTATAATGCAATAGATTGAGGACCTCACAACACTTTCAGTATTTGAACGGGTGGCATGTAGATGTCACCTTCAAATGGATACTTATTGAGATATTTGGTCTACTTTTGTTGCAGCCCATGTATAACTGCTGGAAAGTTGCATGCATTTCATACAAATCCATGTATGTATATCAAAAATTGAAAAGTTTTAAGTTTTTAAGTGGGTGCCTATGGGCACCACATTGGGGACTCACGGGTGCCATGGCAGGGGAGCAGGGGTGGGGGCCTGCATTGGGGACCCCTGCAGTAGGACATGTGGTGGTGGTGGGGACAGAACACTGAGGTCAGAAGGAGATTAAATGTAGAAAGAACGAAGGGTGGCAATCACCTTATTAACAGTGGTCATTTATAGTGCAGTTGTTGCTAAAAACACAAACATCCTGTCCCTAGGTAAACCAATTAACTCATGCAGTGTGATTAAAAAAACAACAACCCTCTATCCTGATTCAAGCCTCTGGCAATAGAATTAAACCTGTGGATGAATTCTAACTCCACCATCTCTCGCTCTAATCTCCCTTTGAAGAGGCTTTGCTTCACAATGGCCCAAACTATGCACAGTGCCTCAATAGAGAGCTCTTTCAGCAATTAGGGCAGCATCTCCCTTGTTCCAACGGGGATGGGGTGTGATGGGAGGCGTGGAGATGGCGTTGATAATGCATGTGGAAAAATCCACGTGCTTCTTTAAAATTCTCCACTGGACTCTTTTTTCTTTCTGTGTGGGTTGGAAAGATGAAAGGCTGAGCTGGCTCTGTGAGCCCCTGGTTCCAGCGAGTCTAGCCAATTCTTTTTGATACCTGATCCTTAACACGGACCGTCTCACACACCCCCTTGACCTGTTGTCCAAGAACAGCCTTTGACCCTAGCAAGGAGAGACAGAACTATGTGGGTGATGGAAAAGAATTCATGATGCTTCAGTTTCTGTGCTTTTAGATTGGTAGTGTTTGCCCTCTAAGAAGCCAGGGTATTTCTGTTCTGATTCAGTGGCATACCACAGCCAGGGCTTGCAGGGACGTGACACCAGCACTGTTTTATTAGCAGGGGAGCTGATGTCATCTGCCACCCACCATAGACTTCCCTGTTCCCTCCGAGCTTAGCTGCAATCCTCACATTAGCTGTGGGGAAATGAATTTTCCCAGCAACAATTTATTGTTCTCTGTTGTAATGCAAAGCATTTTGGGGTGGCTTGGTCTTGAAGGGGCAACCAACAGAACCAACAAAAGTCCTGCTCCCGGTGTAGAGGGAAACTGTTAGAACTGCTTTGTTGATATGGATCAACACAGCAGCCTGAATGTTTGGACTCTCCTTGGGAGTGTGGGGCTGTGGGGACTGTAATGATGACCATCTGCATGTCAACATTCATCACACACCATTGGTCGAGTTAATGGGCCATCAACTCAGTTGTCAAAGGTCTCTGTAAAGTTCATTCTGGTGCGCAGTGGGGGAAAAGCTATGCAGTGATAACAACGGGTTGAATCCAAATGTTGCCTTCCATGAGAGGAAGGGCTCCATTTGCGCAAGGTCCTTCTGCTCCATTTTTGGGGGTTCCCCTTTACCTCCCCAACACACCACAGCTCAGCCCATTCAGCAGGGTCTCCTGACTCTTTGTGTAGCATTTTCAGGGATCTGGAGGGAATGCCGTGTGAAGAAACCAAACCTGGAGCGACTGTGAAGCGTACGCTGCACAAGTCCCTGATTCACAACACCGTACACATGTGCACTGAAACAAGAATCGTGCCAGCAAAGCCTGGCCTTTATGAGTGTGACTGCAGAGAAGCTGTGCCAAAGTGGGATCCTCCCTGACGATCTTTTAGGAGTAGGATATTATTCCATTCCCAGACAAGAGTGGGATGGGCAGTGCTGCACAATGGAGTTTGGGTGGAAGTGACTCTCCCTTACGATGCCCGCTGAACTGTCTTTGTAAACAGTTGTCTCATTCCCCAAAACGTTTGACGTACCACTCCTTGCTTGCTTATTGGGATTAGAGAGTCTTCCAGTCACAACAACAGTGTTCAGAGAGGGCCAGTTGAATCAACACAAAGAAATGAAAGCAGGGGTACGCAACCTGGTGCTTTCTAGATGTTTTGGACTACAACTCCCATAATCCCTGACCATTAGACATGCTGGCTAGGTGTTATGGTGCCCTTCAGATTTTTTAGACTACAACTCCCATAATGCCTGATTATTGGCCATATTTGCCCAGGCTTACAGTGCCCTCCATGTTTTGGACTACAACTCCCATAATCCCTGACCATTAGCCATGCTGGCTAGGTGTTATGGTGCCCTTCAGATGTTTTAGACTACAACTCCCATAATGCCTGATTCTTGGCCATATTGGCCCAGGCTTACAGTGCCCTCCATATGTTTTGGACTACAACTCCCATAATCCCTGACCATTAGCCATGCTGGCTGGGGCTTACACTGCTTACATCTCCAAATGTTTTGGATTACAATGCCCATAATACCTTATCATTGGCCATGTTGGCTAGGGCTTATGGTGTGCTCCAGATGCTTTAGACTACAACTCCCACAATCCCTGGCTCCCACGTACCCTTCAGACATTTTGGACTACAACACCCAGCTGCAATTCTAGCGGTAATCCCTCTCTCAAAGCTGTTACTAGCTCCAAGAGGAAATCTTCCACTGGCACCAATGGGAACTTTCTCCTGAGACTAATAACAGCTCCCTGGGAGCAGGGGAGATTTTTACTGGGACCACGGGGCTGGGGAGGAAGAAAGGGTAACCCCCCCTCCTGGCCAGCCATGGTCCAGATCCTGATCAGCCCCACCCACCCATACCTGCTATTTACCTTTTTTAAAAAACACATGTACAACAAGTGATGCATTTTGCTCTCATTCCGACACTAACGTAAGGAGCACCTGCGCAGCTCCTAGTACAGCCACCAAGCCTCAAGCAAGAGTTTTAGTGGGAGAATGTGCTACATTTCCCCTCCCATTATTCCTCTTGCCTCACACAGGGGAGTTCTGGTTATACAGTCAGGGCCAGAAATATCGGAACAAGGATAACTGTTTTGGCTGTTGGCCTCTGTACACCACTGCATTGAAGTTGAAAGGAAACACACCCAGATGGGAGCGAAGTCAGAAATTTCAGCTGTAATTCAAGGGGTGTGACAAAAGTGGGGCACTAACCATTCAGGAAGTGCAGCGAGGGGCATACACACACCCCATCGTTGGTGGCTTAGAAGTAATGGAACAAACCAACATCATTTCAAACCTAAGGATCGCCTTTAATACCTGGATGAAAATCCTTTGCAGTCAATGACTGCCTGAAGTCTGGAACCCACGGGCATGACCAAATGCTGAGTGTCCTCCCTCGAGATGCTTTGCCAGGCCTTCACTGCAGCTGCCTTCAGCTGCTGCTTGTTTGTGGGTCTTTCTGCCTTCAGTCTTGTCTTCAGTAAGTGAAAAGCATGCTCTATTGGGTTGAGATCAGGTGAGAGACTTGGCCATTGAAGAACATCCCACTTCTTTGCCTTCAGAAACTCTTGGATAGCTTTTGCTGTATGTTTTGGGTCATGATCCATCTGCAATATGAAGCGGCATCCTATCAGTTTGTCAGCATTCGGCTGAATCTGAGCAGAAAGCATAGCCCTATACACTTCAGAATTCATCCTGCTGCTTTTATCAGCAGTCAGGTCATCAATAAACACCAGTGACCTGGTGCCATTGGCAGCCATACATGCCCATGCCATCTGCCTCCACCATGTTTGACAGATGATGTGGTCTGCTTTGGATCATGAGCTGTTCCTTTCCTTCTCCATACGTTTCTCTTCCCATCATTCTGGTACAAGTTAATCTTGGTTTCATCAGTCCAAAGACTCTTATTCCAGAACTGGGCAGGCTTTTTTAGGTATTTGCTGGCAAAGGCTAATCTGGCCTGTCGGTTCTTGAGCGTTACCAGTGGTTTGCACCTTGTTGTGAAGCCTCTGTATTTACATTCATAAAACCGTCTTTTGACTGTAGATGTTGACAATGACATGCCTACCTCCTCAAGAGCGTTCTTGACCTGGCTAGATGTTGTGAAAGGGTTCCTCTTCACCATGAGCAGAATTCTGTGGTCATCCACTTTAGTTGTCTTCTGTGGTCTTCCAGGCCTTTTGCTGTTGCTGAGCTTGCCAGTTAATTCCTTCTTTTTCAGGATGTTCCAGACTGTTGCATTGGCCAGTCCCACTGTTTTTGCTTTCTCTCTGATGGGTTTATTTTGTTTCCTCAGCCTAATGATGGCCTCCTTCACTCGCATGGACACCTCTTTGGACCTCATGTTGGGGGTTCCAGTGAACAGCTACCAAATGCAAATGTCACACTCAGAACCACCTCCAGGCCTTTTATCAGCTTGATTGGTCATGGGGTGCCCAGGAAACAGGCCACACCTGGCCATGCAGCTGCTTGTCAGCCATTCGTTCCATTACTTATGAGCCACCAATGATGGGGGGGCGGTGTATGCCACTGGCTGCACTTCCTGAATGGTTAGTGCCCCACTTTTGTCAAACCCCTTGCATTACAGCTGAAAATCCTGACCTGGCTCCCATCTGGGTGTGTTCCCTTTCAACTTCAATGTGGTGGTGTACAGAGGCCAACTGCCAAAACAGTTATCCTTGTTCCAATATTTCTGGCCCTGGCTGTATATCCCTTCTGCTTTCCTCTGCCCCTTGTAGCAGCAGGTTTAGCAGCAGAGTATGAGGGAATCCTTCTCACATTGTCCTCCTCACATTGGCTAGAATAGATTATGGGCAGGGTTCCCCCGGAGAGAGTGGAGTGGATTGGGAAAAGTTGGCTTTCTTTTTTTTCAAGCAAGCAGATGGGAAGAAGGGGATAATCTTAGACCCCTTTAAACTGCGTTAGATGCAAGGCTGGCCCTACCCTTAGAAAGAGTGAGGCGGCTGCCTCAGGCAGCAGGTGCTGGTGGGCGGCGAGCAGTCGTGAGCTGTAGGAGGACAGAGCTGTGTGGAAGCCATGCTTCCCGCCCTGTGTGCCCTAAGGTATCCTGCTGACCTCAGGTGTGCTGTTGTCAGTGTTGAAATAATGTCAGTGTTGAAATAATGTTCATCCACCAGAAAAAAGAATCAGTTAAGGAGGAAAAGATGGAATAGCTGCACAATGCCTTTTGATTGGTAGTGCTAGGAGGCATCCGTCTGGAAGCATCCCCAGTCAAAAGGGTAAAAAGACCCAGTGAGAGAGAGAGAGAGAGAGAGAGAGAGAGAGTAGGTGGGAGGGCAGGGTGAGCACGCAAATACTTCACGTGGCTCTGGCCCATTAAAAGCTTTGTGTGTCACAACTCTGAACATGCGGACAATGTGCCTTCGCCATCAAGTCTGTCATGGCCAGTGTCAGGGGTAGGCATGGTTGGGCCCCTGCCGAGGGCCCACACCCCAGCAGGGGCCCACTGACAAGAGCCCCCTGAACTTGCTCCTCCTCTTCACCACTGCAATCTGCTTGTTCACCTGCCTCTCGCTCTGGCCCAGAGGAGCAGGAGATGCCATGGCCTGCTTGCTCACTGCCTCTCTTCCTGTCACACAAACAAGTGGTAGCAATGGTGAAAAAGGATGCGACGAGCATGACCTCTGTTGACAATGGCAATGAGAAGGCGGCCCCTGCAAAGGAGCAGCCTGTTGAGAGTGTCTTGCCCAAGGGCCCTCAAGAACCTGGATGCAGCCCTGAAGTCAGTCCCCTCACCTCCTTCTATCCCCCCCCCCCCACACGTTTTTTATATTATCTTGCCCGATGAAGAGATCTGGAAATCTCAAAAGCTTGCACATTTTTTTGTGATTGTTTAGTTGGCCTAATAAAGGTATTACAGTCATATGGATTTTGGAACAATAAATGTGTTCGCTTTTAAGAAGCCACTGGACTCTTGGGTTTTTGTTTTTTTGCTGCGACAGCTTCAGGCAATTGGAAGGTTTCGCCACGACCATTCAGAGAGAGCGGTTGGAACTGGCAACAACAAAACCTTCCTAGCTAGCTTGGGCAAACCCTTGTTGTGCAATGGTGAAGGATGCTTAAAAATAGCTCTTAGGTGCGTGCGCCGTGTGCCCTGCTGCTAATAAGTCAATATGTGAGATGGGACAAGTCTAAGCCAGACCACAAGTTTCCTCTTCTCTCCCCTCCCCACTCTGCCATGTTATTTGCCCAGACTGGCCCAGGAGCCGCCTTTCTCAGCCAACCATGGCTCTGCCATCCGCCTCTCCTGCCTGTTCATTGGCTGTTCTGGGAAGTGCTCTAAGGCAGGGTGCAAAGACATGCTCCTCTCATTGGTAGGCTTCCCTCATTCACGCAGAAGGAGGCTGTTGCTGGGCAAAGCACAAAAAAAAAGGAAGGACCTGGGATGTTTTTTTTGCAGCTATTTCTGTTTTCTGGATTTTGCTGCACGGAACTCTTCAAATCCCAAAGCAGACATTGCTGTCTGATGCTCTTGTCCAGATTTTAACCCCCCCCCTTTCTTGCTGAACCGAAGTGGAAGCTGGAACCGCAGCACTGTGGGGTGTTTTTCTGACTGGATTTTTAAAAATTGAATTATTTCATCCATTAATAATTGGTAAGAGGCAGAACTGGGCTGTGGCACTTCAAGAGATGTGCGGCCCAGCCTCCGGCATGTTTTGTTGTTCAGTTGTTCAGTCGTGTCCGACTCTTCATGACCCCATGGACCGTAGCACGCCAGGCCTTCCTGTCCTGCGCTCTCTCCCGGAGCGTGCTCAAGTCCATATTCATTGCATCAGTGATGCTTTCTAGCCATCTCATCCTCTGCCGTCCCCTTCTCCTTTTGCCTTTGATCTTTCCCAGCATCAGGGTCTTTTCCAGGGAGTTTTCTCTTCGCATTAGGTGGCCAAAATATTTCAGCTTCAGCTTCAGTATCTGTCCTTCCAATGAGCACTCAGGGTTGATTTCCTTCAGGATTGACTGATTTGACCTCCTTGCAGTCCAGGGGACTCGTAAGAGTCTTCTCCAGCACCACAGTTCGAAAGCGTCGATTGTTCGGCGCTCAGCCTTCCTTATAGTCCAGCTCTCACAGCCATACATTGCTATTGGGAAAACCACAGCTTTGATTATACGGATCTTTGTCGGCAAGGTGATGTCTCTGCTTCATGTTTATGGGGAAGCAAACCTCGCTTGCTTTATACACTGGGGCTTACTCCCACGTGAGTGTCCGTACCTTTGCTGCCTGGCTTATACACGCTCACACTGGAATTCTGTCCCATTGAAATGAGTGGGAATGACCGTGGGGTAAACCTGCGCAGGACTGGGCCACACAGCTGCAATCTGATCCACATGTGCTCCAGAGTAACAGTTGCTTTCTGACGAAGGGCACCATCCTCTGCATGTTCAGACAGAAAAAAAAGTCCTACAACTCCTAGTATTCTCCATGCAGGCTGGATTGTGCCCCAGAAAATGCATGAGATAAGCGTTGCAGCTGCATAAATTACTGCTCTTTCTTTTTCTCACTGCATCAACAGGTTTGTCTGTGAACCCATCTTTTAGCCCCCCTTTATTCTTTCCCCTGCTCTCTCTGCACCCCTGTCTTTCAGTTCCTCCTTTTTCTTCCCCAGGTATCCTTTTTGCTCCACTTCTGTCCTCTTTCCCCTCCCCTTTCTCCTACTTCTCCTTGCTGAGTTTAGCATCAGCAAGAACACGCAAGGCTCTCGCTCTCCCAGCAACTGATCCAGGCTCTCGCTCTCCCAGCAACTGATCCAACCAACAGTCCCTCGCTCCCTGCACCACAATACACCCCATTCATCAGGCCCCCTGCCCCTCTGTGTAGCAGGTTGGGCTGGGGGGGCTGGAGGGTTTGCCATGTTATGTAACAACAAGAGACAGGGCTTTCAATTGGTGAAACTCAGGGTTCTAGGAAAAAACAACAATGTAGATCCCATAAGCCTGGGCACCTCAGCATGGGAACGGCTGCTGTAGCCAAATTCCTTCGCTTCCCTCCCCGTCTTTCTGGGTTTTTCTCTCTCTTTCCCCAGCAAATGTGGTGCTGCTGGTATGAACCACCATATTAGCCACATCCCAACATACTAATTGAAAATGAATGCTTTAGACTGCAATCCTATAGATAATTACCTGGGAATAACTTATTTCTCAGTAGACATGCATAGTATTGCACTGTTGAAGAGTATATTGGAGGAAGGGGAAACAGCTCAGTGAAAGAGTGCATGGTTTGCATGCAAAAAGTCCCAGGCTTAATCCTAGCATCCTCAACTAAAATGAACTTGGGTACAAGTGCCAGGAAAGACACCCCAGCCCCCCAGTCAATCCTGGGCAAGATTAATCATGGACTCACTCAATATAAAACAACTGTGGAGCAGAATATTTGATTGTACACCTATATAGAGCAGTTGAGCTATCAGGAAGACATCATCATTTGCACCCCTTCCTGGGGAAGGAGGAGTCATGCCTTAATCATGTCCTGTTTAGACTACTACAATACACCTTTGCATGGGACTGCCCTTGAAGAGTGTTCAGAAACTGTAGTTAGTGCAAAATGTGGCAGCCCAATTGCTTTCTGGTGTGCACTTTGTTGACTGTAGTACACGGATCCTGTATTAGCTGCACTGGTTTCTAATTTGTTTCCAGGTACATTTCAAGGTGCAGGCCCTTACCTATAAAGCCCTAAACAGTTTGGGGCTAGGCTGCCTGAAAGACCATCCCATAAGAACCTGCTGGTAGCTCAGTATCTACTTTGGAGGCCTGGCTATATGTCCCACACTGAGACACGCTAGTTTGTTGAGACCATGGGACAGGGCCTTTTCTGTGGCAGTACCCCAGTTGTAGAACTCCCTCCCTAGGTCAGTTAGACTGGCTCTGTCATTGAAGGGAACTCAGAGATCATCTAGTCCATCCCCCAGGCTCTGCAGTGCAGGGTGCATCTACAGCATCCTGACAGATGGCCATCCAGCCTCTGCTTAAACACCTCCAGCCACAGGTAACCCGCCACCTCCTAAGGAAATCTGTTCAGCTGCTGAACAGCTCTCGCTGTTAGCAAGTTTCTCCTAGTGTTTAGCCAAAATCTGCTTCCCTGCCATTTCCAGCCATTGGTTCCAGTCCTGTTTTGGAGCACAACACAGAACAAGTCTGCTCCATCTTCTGCATGACAGCCTTTCAGATATTTGAAGACAGCCCTCACGACTCTTTTTACTCTTCTCCAGGCTAAACATATCCAGCTCTTTCAACCGTTCCTCATAGGACTTGGTTTCCGGGCCCCTCACCATCCTGGTGAGCTCTAACTTCTCAATGTCCTTCTTAAAATGTTTGTCGCCTTGGGGGACTTTCTTAGGCCCAAAGGTGACTCATAAATAACTTCATAAATAAAAGTAAATGGTTTAGGAGTAGATTCAGAAGTGCCTTTTCAGCACTGTTTACTTTGATGGCAAATTTATGATTCTGGATCAGTGCTTAGAGCCTTCAAGGAACAAATCTTATTTGAACAGTGCTAATCTTCCCCACCCACTCCTACCCTTGTTTTTCCTCCACTGCAGTTGTTTTGCACATTCCAAAAAGAAGAGTGCTACTTGTTCAGTCTATGTTTGTTTTCTTAACTCATCTCAGGAGCTGAACAGAAGAATAGACACCTATGTTGTTTGTTACTCACTGAAAATTTATGTTCCTGGCTTAGTCATAGCAGTGAAATATGGGAAGGCAATTAACTCCCGATGCTTAAAGCAGCAGCTGTCCACCAGCCTTAACTGCAGTTCTAGCTGAGTTTGAATAGTTACAGCTCAGTGGTGTGCATGTTTACTCAGGAGTAAGTCCCACTATGTTCAGCAGGGCTTGCTACTAGGGAAGCATGCATAGGATTGCAGCTGTAGCTGCATAATGCTGCAATCCTATATACGAAGATCCAATGTAAATCAAACGACAAAGGAGTAATGTGGTCTCTATGATGGACACCAAAAACAGTCCAGCTGCAGCATTCTAGACGGTGGTACTTTCTGAATGCTTTTTAGGGGCAGCCCCGCACAGTGTGTGTTACGGTAGTCCATCCTGGATGTGGCCAAGTCATGGGTGACAGTGACGATGAGAACCGTCTAGTTTACATACAGATCCTTCACTGGTTTGTGCCTCACTCTACCTAGATCGCAATCTTAAAACCACATCCTTTGGTTTGTATTGCACATGGATTGAGAATTACGGCATTACCCATTTTAAGGTTATTTTTCTGTGGCTCTGGTCTGATTGTATGACAACTTGCACTGTACTAGTAAAACTACAGTTCTTTATATCTGAGCTGCCCTGAATACTTACATTATAAATAATGTTGGCTGCTTGAAACTGTGGAAATGTGTGCTTTCCCCAAAACACTGAAGATTTTCAATGCAATTCTGTGTACGCTTACTTGAGAATAAGCCCCTCTGAGGTCAAAAAGACTTATTTCTGAGTAACATGCATAGGATTGTGCTGTTATTAGGTAACCATCGCTGCTTTGTTTTAAATGGAGTTCTGTATCTTTTTCACCTTAACTGTCTTGCTTTAAAATCCCTGTAAAACGAAGAAAAGAAAAATGTTTTTCTAATGCCTTTGGCTTCAAAGGCTATTTTAATCCCTGTTGACCAGATTTTGAATTTGGCACAAATTGTGCAGAGATGTCAGATTCTTTCTGACTATGTCCACTGCTTGGGTCAGAGGCAATAACTTTTTCCTTTCTGTTTTCTCAGAAATCGTATATATTTCAGTGACATTTACTTTCAAGTATGTTTAGGACAGTGTTTCCTTCCCTCTTCTGTAACCTTGAGGAGACTGACAGCACAATCCTGTGCGTGTTTACTCAGACATAAGTGCCAGTGAATCCAATGGGGCTTACTCACAGGTAAGTGTGCATAGGATTGGGAGTAAATCCTGTTGGCTATAGTGGGACTTACTTCTGAGTAGACATGCACAGGAATGCACTGTATAAAAAAGAACTCGGGGAACAATCCTATGCAGGTTTAGACAGGACTTTTTTTCTGTCTAAACCTGCATAGGATTGCACTCTCAGTTACAGAGGAATCCTAGATAGGTCTACTCAGAACCAAGTCCCACTAAGTTGATGGGACTTAACTCCCAGGTATGCAGGGATAATTGTAAATTACACAGGGATAATTGTGTAAATGCATGCAAATGTTCCAGTTTCACGCAATCTCTCAACAGGCAGATTGCAAAGGTCTCGAATATATATATAACTGAGTAAGACTCCAATCCTAAACACACCCACCAGGAAGGAAGTCCCACTGAAGAGTGGAACTTACTCCTGAGTAAATGACAGGACTGAGTTACACAGGTCTATTTACAAAGCTGTCTGTTGGCAATGCTTTGCAAGATTATGGCTGCAATCCTATGCATGCATACTTGGGAGTAAGCCCCATTAACATAAATAGACCTTACTCCTGAGTAAACTTTCTTAGTATGGCTCTGCAAGGTTGCAGCCCTATACAGAAGTACCTGGAAGTAAGCCCCATCGAAATAAGTGGGGCTTACCCCCAACTAAACATGCACAGCATTGGGCTCCACACTCTACAAAGACCGCAGTCCGATACGTGGGAGTAAATCCCATTGCAGTCACTGGGACTTCCTCCTGCATAGACGCGCACATGGTTACGCTGTTTTCCAGCCACCTAGAAAAAGTGATCCATAACAGCAGAATCAATTGCTCCGAGTAGCGCGATAGAGCCGGGCCTCGGAAATCACTCCACCTCGTTTGCGCGAACCGGGCGCCGGTCCACCCCGGCAGAAGCAAACACGCCACCCTCTTTTCCACCCCTTTCTCGGGGCCTTAGGAGACAAACAACGTCGGCCGAGACTACACTTCCCATGATCCCAAGCCTGCTTTGTTTCTCTCTATTGGTGAGGAACGTCAGGAGGTGGACGCCTCAGTCTAGGGAAAACTCCGCCCGCTCCGAAGTGATTGGCTTCGTGGGGGGGGGGGCGTGTAGACGCCCCCTCCGGATTTGTCCACGCCCCCTCCCTGCTCCCATCACTATGAAATCAGCAGCTGTTAGGAGGCGGGATCCTTCGGGTTTTTTTTTCTTCTTTAATGTAATGCTCTTGAGAGCGATCACTCGGGAGGGAGCTCGACTCCGGCGCGCGGAAAGCCGCTTGAGCGTTCTAGAACCCTGACGCGCCTGGGCGTTCTAGAACGCTGCCACTTTTCGGGCGTTCTGCGGTGACACTTGCGGGCCCCTGGAGCTTCTGCCTGCGCCGGTTCCGTCGATTCCTCCTCTCTCCGTCCTCACCAGAAGAAGCTAAAAACTCGCCCAGCTTTGGGGGAGGGCAGAGAAAAAACGGCCTGTTTCTTCTCGCCTGCTCCCCCCCTCCCCAAATTGAAAACAACAACAACACGACACCATGATAGTCTCAGAGCCCGACAGTTGCGACCCCTCCGGAGTCCAAGGCTACTTACCGTGCGAGAGCTGCGGGACTTTGAGGAGGAAGGAGGTAACGTAACCGGGGCAGTAGTCGCGTGTCTCTTTTTGTAAAAAAACAACAACAAAAAACAACAAACCCCCCCCCCCGCAATTTTGGGGAGAGGGGGGCTTAAAAGACTCGATTGCCTTTTAGCTGCAGCCCTTAGCGCGGGTCATTTTGAGCCGGCCGATGCTGTTCGTTTTTCTTTTTCCGTCCCTTGCCATTTTAGAGGAGGGGCGGGGGGACCACTTCAGTTGCTGCTGCAGAGTTGCGTAAAGGGCGGTTGTTATGATGACCCTCGGAAGACGACACGTTTAAAGAATCTCGTTGCATCAGCCAGAGAGAGTGATAGAGACAGAGAGCAGTTGGGGCTGAAAAACCAAACCCGGGGCGGTGCGGGGGGAGAGCGCGACAGACAGCGTGGCCGCTTGGAGTACCGCGGCAGGTGCGGGCACTACCGAAGCGAGGTAAAATGATCAAGCGGGATAGGCGAGTTAGCCACCGGCGCGAGTGGAGATCCGGCGCCTCTCCTTCGGGACCGAGCAAAACGGTAAGCGGCTCGATTGCAGCGGGTTTAGTTAGCCGCGTTGGCCCGAACGCCCATGTACTGCGGCACCGCAACGACTAATGGACCTGTTGGGGACTAGACCCCGCTCGATCGGCAGATCCCTCCATAGGAAAGCCCGCTTCGCCCGTTTACCGCGAGGCAAATTGCGCTGACTTTCCGCGGGGTTTAGTTAATAGTTGTTTTCAAGTTCCGACTGACGCGTGGTGGACGATCGCGGCAGGCAGCCTGGGTTTTGGATCTCTTTGCGTGCAGGTCGTCAAGAACGGCTCGACCGGGGCCCCACCGGCTTAATCACAGCTCATCGCGGGAAGAAACGCACCAGTTCCTCTTTTGGCTAGGGTGCCGGTGGTGGGGCGTATGTGTGCGGGCATGCCCCACGGAATATCGGCTTTCCCCCCAACCTGGCGCCCTCCAAGAGGTGTCGGGCCACAACCCCCATTGTCCCCAGCTCTTGAAGGCAGCCAAGTTGGGGGGAAAGGCGCTGCAAGCGCCCTCTTCGGAGGTACCTGCGGGAGGAGAGGGGGCAGTTTAAGGACAGGGTTTGTACATACAAAGACATTGATTCCCAGGGCTAGTGACGCAAGCGTGGGCCACTTTTCTTTCACCAAAAGAAGGGACTGCTGCATTGGTGACCCCAAAACTGTCCTGTTCAGGATCCGCTCGAGTGACTTGCCCCTTTAAATGCACGGTAAGGGGTCTAAAACAGGAGTGAAAAGGGAATCTCTCCTCTTCCTGCCCTCCACCCTTTCTATGTATGCCAGTGGAAATTACAACTCTTTGTCAATATGTAGCGATGTAAAAAGTTCCGAAGGATTCCAGTATTTTAAAAGTGTGTGTAATGTCAGTCCGGTAGTGCGACCCTCCAGATGGTTTGGCCGTGCTGGCTGGGGATGTTGGGAGTTGTAGTAGTGGCTATGCTGTTTCACTCCACTCCCCCCCCCATCAGAATCACAAAGTAGCTCACTATGGATGCCATAAATACCTGATTGACAGGGGCTGTATTTTGAATTGCGCAAATGTTGAGCAAGGACAAGTCTTGGCTTTGCCCTGTTAAGCCCTGTTATGGGGATGGGGCAAAGGGCTCTTTAAAACCTCTGCTCTGTGCTGCAGAGCACTGCAGAGGTTTGGGGGTGAGCCTTCGCCTGGTAGTACAGCTCGAGTGTGGTGTAGTGGGTTGAGTGTTGGACTGGAAGCCGGGAGATCCGGGTTCTCGTCCCCACTTGGCCATGAAGCTCACTGGGTGACTTTGGGCCAGTCACAGACTCTCGGCTTAGCCTACCTCATCGAGTTGTTGTGAGGATAAAATGGAGAGGAGGAGGATAATGTAAGCCGCCTTGGGTTCCTTGCAAGAGGGGGAAAGGCAGGACAGCAATGTCATACTAAAATAAACAAAATAAAACAATAATAAAACTTTAAAGTCTTATTGCCTCTTTTACTTGCCATAGTGGGGAAAAAGAAAGGAAAGGTTCCTCCTGTACAAGCACCGGGTCATTACTGACCCCTAGAGGGACGCCGCTTGCGCTGGCGTTTTCATGGCAGACTATGGCAGGGTGGTTTGCCATTGCCTTCCCCAGTCGTGACTACCTTTCCCCCAGCAAGCTGGGTCCTCATTTTACCGACCTCGGAAGGATGGAAGGCTGAGTTGACCTGAGCTGGCTACCCGAGACCCAGCTTCCGCTGGGATCAAACTCAGGTCGTGGGGAGAGTTTTGGTTGCAATGCTGCCACCTACCACTCTGCACCACACGAGACAGTCCATCAATTCCCCTGGTGCTCCAGCAGATGATGTCATTGTTCCTGCTCTGAAAAGAGGTCCCAGAGCTGCGCTCCCCTGCTCCTCCCCCCCCCCACTAGTACACTACTGATTTATTGTATGCAATTTTACATGTTTTTACTTGTTGGGTAAGAAAGAATGAGATTGTTCGATATTTGCCCCCTTGAAACCACTATGGATCCCTGGTGACAGGAGAGAAATTAAATCAAGATGTGAACAAATAACAGAGTGGGCGTTCTCTTCAGTGGCCCCACACCTTTGGAACAAGTTGCCATTGGAGGCCCACTATACTCCATCACTGCAGGCCTTGAAAACTTATTATTTTACCGTGGCCTTCTCTTGATATGACAGCTGTTGTTGCTGTGGTTGTTGGTTTGATTGATGGCTTTTATTGTTGCTTTTATTGCTATTTTATTGTGTTTCTGTTTTGGGGGGGTTGGACTCGATGGCCTTGTAGGCCCCTTCCAACCCTACTATTCTATGATTGCTTTTAATATTTTAACTGTTTTTATGTATTTTATTGCTTTGAGATGCCTTTGGAGGGCTTCTGCACCCAAAGGCGGCCAAGAAATTTTTAAAATGAAAATAAAAAATAAAGCGCTTTCTAAGCCATTCATACTCTTCGACTCCCACTGACCCTCAACTGTAACAGAGGCTCTGACTGGGCTCAGGCGATCACAGCAAGGGAAGAGGCCATCGTGCTGCATTTGCATTATTCCCCACAATGCGGCGTGGGTTGGAGGGTTGTCCAAACCCGGCATGCGACGCAGCACGGGAGGTGTAGTACCCACCCTACAAACTACGCTGTGGGTTGGAGGGTGGGTACGATGCATGTGCCGTGCCCCAGGTTCAGACAACCTGCCAACCTGCGCTGCAGCACAGGGAATAATGCAAATGGCAGGTGCACGCACAGGGGCAGGGAAGCAGCCGCAATGGTTTCTTCCCTCACTGTGATTGTCTGAACGTGGCCCCTGTCAGAATCCACCCATGCATGTCAAAGAGGGCTGAGGTGCAATAAAAAAAAAGCTGCTGTTGCAGCTCATCCAACAAATATATGTGCCTGTGACAGTGGGTGGAGTGTTGAGCCTCTTGTATTTTTATTTATTTGTTGTTGCATTTATATCCCACCTTTTCTCCTCTTGCAAAGAACCCAAGGCAGCTTACGTAGTCACCCTCCTCTCTGTTATCCCCACTATTGCGAGGTAGTTTAGGCAGAGAGTTAGTAACTGGCCCAGAGTCACCCAGTGAGCTTCATTGTCGACTGGGGACCAGAACCCGGATCGCCGGAGTCCCAGTCCAGCATTCTAACCACTACACCACACTGGTTTGCAAACTGGTTCTCACACTGTTCATGACAGATTAGCATAGAGGAAATGAGAGAGGAAAACAACCAAGCAGCGGCTGGATAATTCTTTCCTTTTCTTTGTTGTGGTTCCTACTTCGTACTAGCAGTTTAGTTGGCAACACTTCTTTGCAAGGTTGTTTGCATTTCTTATTGAAAGCTAAAGGTTGCACTGCAGTGTGTTTTACAAGCTGAAGTCTATGCAATCAGAAGCTATGTGGAAGTAACCATAGTTCTCTGGGAATAAATTCAACAGAGTAAGTTCAATGGAGAAGCACCATAGTTATCTAGGAGTAAGTTCAATAGAACTTTACTCCCAGATAATAAACTATAGAATTTGCAATCACACTCCGTAAACCTAGTTGTGAGCTGTTATTAATTTGGTTTTTGGATGTCTGTTTTATGATGTTTTTAATCAGCGTATTGGTTCCTTTGAGTATACATAATAGAAAAGCAGGCATAAAATATATATCCTGGAGGTGTGACTATGGATTTTTGTTGAAGGCATAGCTATGAGGTGTCATGATGAGTTCCTGCATTTAAAATTTACCACTATACCACTTGTAGCAATAAAATACTAATCCATTTTTTTCATCAGTTGAACAGTCACTTTGTGTTTTAAAAAGTTCAGGCCAGGCTCCCAACTGTCTGTTGGAATAAATATTTTAAGTGCTTACTATTCTTTTATAAGAAAAAATTGAGCTGGCCTGATAAATGTTTCTGGGAAAGGAATTTCAAGACCCTGGTGCCACCACTAAGAAAGCCTAGTCTTTCATCCCAACTTGGAGAGGTGCCTCTTCTGCTAATTTTAGTACATTGGGGTGGGGGGTTGGCGTGGTAATGTAGCATTAGGTGCTCTTGGAGAGATCTTGGTCCCAGACCAGCTGGGGCTTTAAAAGTTGAACTGCACCGTGAAACACACTGGGACCCTGTGCAGTTCTTTCAGTACAACATTGTGATATACACTTTGAACTTCTGTTTATGGCGTTACATATATTGCACAATAAAGGAAAAAAGGGGTTGTTATCGCCATCACTGTGCGCTATGCTGTACAGGGTACAAGAGGACAGGTCTCTGCCCTGAGGAGCTTACAGTCTAAAAACTGTCATAGGATAAATGAAAGGGTCAGGAGAGGGAAGTGGAGGCAGGGGTAAACAGGGAAGCAAAATGTGTTTGCTTCAGTTGCACCTGCTTAGTCCAGATTACAGGCTGAGTTAAACGTAGAATGTGGAGTTTGTGCCAAGGGCTTCATGAAAAAGGTGGGTTTTAAAGAGGGAATTGAAAGATGTAAAAGGTGGCATTGCACAGCTGTTCTGGGAGGCAGTTCTAGGTATAAGGGGCAGCAAGGGAGAAAGGGCAGTGAACGGTGGTAGGGCCGGAGGAGGAAAGCTGGGTTTTCTTTTGTCAGTCATTTTGCTTTACTTGACTATGGTTGCTTTATTTTCCTGACCATTGGGTAGCCCTTTATTTTTCAGGTTTGCGAATAGCTTGGTGGGCTTTTCTTCTTGAATAATGTTGTTTTAAGATAACACCTTTAAGTTGAGCAATCGTCATTTCAACATCAGACTGCTTGCATTTGCAGTTTTGCCATTTCATATCGATTTAGCATTGTTTAAGCCGTCCCGTTCAACTTTTCTTGCCCTTTGCTCCTGTATGGTTAAAGAGGGAGGAAGGTTAAGATGAGGTTGGGAGGAAAGCTTAGGAACTGATATGGAATAGCAGGGCTTGAGCGGGAGAGATTAGCAGCAAAATCCTGGCCGCTTCAACGATGCCGGTGTGCCTGTCTAAAGTTATTCCAAGATGCATTTCAAGGATATTGTAATAATGGGGTGGGCAGACTTCAGGCTAATAGGATCTGCTTTGTTGTTCCTTACTATAACCCTGAGATTCACCAACCGGAGCCTGGTGCAAAAGACATAAGTGTAGAATTCAAGACCTGAGCCCAGGAATGTGTTTGGAGCTCCAGAAGTGAATGGAGCTCACAGTCCTTCAACACAAAAATCCATTCTGGGTCACTCCCCACCCCCAGGGTTCTTCATTTCAGCAGTATAATTTAGTGCTGGAGGAGGTCATTTTGTTGCTGCTGTTGTTAATCTGTAGGGAGTCAGAAATCCTTGCTGATTTATTGCAGATCCCCCAGAGTTGTCCGAGGACATCCTGACTTAGCTTCTGCACACTCGTGTTGTAAGTGTAACTAATACAAGGCAGTCAGCAAAGGCCTTTTTGAGGAGAAACTGATGGGGCAGGGGGGAATCAAGGCCTGAAGTTAATGATCAAGCAAACAAGCTAACTGTTCTTGCACCTCTTAAATCTGGCGGGCAACCTGCGCCCGCCCAGATATCGCTGGACTCCACCCCTGATGATTGGCCATGCTTGCTGGATCTGAGCTGGAGTTCTGGGCACTGCACTTTAAGAAGGATGCGGACATGCTGGAGAAGGTTCAGAGGAGGGCAACAAAGAAGATCAGGGGACTGGAAACAAAGCCCTATGAAGAGAGACTGAAAGAACGGGGCATGTTTAGCCTTGAGAAGAGAAGACTGAGGGGAGATAGGATAGCGCTCTTCAAGTACTTGAAAGGGTGTCACAGAGAGGAAAGCCAGGATCTCTTCTCAGTCATCCCAGAGTGCAGGACACGGAATAATGGGCTCAAGTGACAGGAAGCCAGATTCCGGCTGAACATCAGGAAAAACGTCCTGACTGTTAGAACAATACGACAATGGAACCCATTCCCTAGGGAGGTGGTGGGCTCTCCCACACTGGAGGCATTCAAGATGAGGCTGGACAGCCATCTGTCAGGGATGCTCTGACTTGGATTCCTGCATTGAGCATGGGGTTGGACTCAGTGGTCTTATAGGCCCCTTCCAACCCTACTATTCTATGATTCTATTATTCTATGACAGTTGTTGGAGTCCAATGATATCTAGAGCACCATAGCAATTTCTCCATGGACTGCTGCTAGGGGTGCTGGAGAAATCCACAACGGATTCAAATGAGTTTGGATTTCTATGACTCCAACCTGTGGATTCCACAGTGGACTGTTGTTTTCCGAGCTGTCAAGATTCTGCGGACGTATGGACCAGTTTTTCCCTTTTGGGGGGATTTGCACAAATGCATTCTTGTGCAAGTGTGCACTTGCATAAATGCGCTAATGCGCATTAGCAGAAGTAGAAGGAAGTTCTGATTTTTAAAAAAATGATTGCATCAATGAGCAGACAATGGAACAAAATATGCCTTACAATCACCAAGGCACAGACATCCCTATCTGCCAGTGTCTTAAATGGAGGGAGAGTGTGGTAGAGAATAAAACTGAAGAAGGTGTAACAGAATCAAAATAGTTTGGTTCTATTTACTGGGATGCAACTTCTACAGATGGTCTTAAAGGGAACTGTGGGGCTAAACATCTTTCTATATGGGAAGAGGGAAAAACAGGGAGAGAATTAAGATAAGATGGGGATGGGTGGAGCCCAACATACAAAAACAAAAAACAAACCCCAGGATATTGTAGCTTCAAGTCCTTACTGCCAGTACCTAAGCCATAGGAGAGTCATTTCAATCTTTTAGAATGGGGAAAAACTGTACAAAAATCAGGAAACCACCAAACTATCAGTGGCTTGGGGGAATGGGAGTGTGGCCAAGGGACAGGGGTGTGGTCGCCTGGGAAACATCAGATTTGGCTCCTAAGAGAGAGGGGTTTGGCGCCTGGCCCTGATGTTCCGCACCTCTCTTGTAGACAGAATCAACTGTCCAGCATTTCGCAGGGTCCTCAGTTTGTTTAGAACTCTTTCAACAGAACAGAGAGATCGTTTTCAATTCCTTATTTAAGAGTTCTCCACGGAATATAGTGGCATTATTCTATTTGCAGGGCATTTCTTGTTGTGGGGGAACCTTAAAATACTAGCAGGTTAATCACAATAAGGAGAGTTGATCAGCAGGGCATTGAAAGTGGAGCAACTGTGGAATGAATATGCCAAGGGAAAAGGGAGAACTTCTGTAAATATGATTGTAGCAAACCCCAGAAGATGCTTCAGCCAAGGGCTTCTGTGTCTCAAGCCCTGCATAGCAAAATCATTGTTTCTATTTTTTTTTTTAACCCAGAGCAAACCCTAGCTATCCTTATATCCACCTTCCCCAACCTGGCGCCCTCCAGGAGGGTTGGACTACAACTCCCAGCATCCCCAGCCAGTTGGAGGGTGCCAGGTTGGGTGGGGAAGGCTGCTTTTTGCATTCACTAACTATGCACAGTTGCAGTTGTCCTGCTGTGATCCTCAAACTGGTTTGCTCGGGACATTTTAAATTCAAGGAAGAAGAAGCACTGTCCAAGGCTCAATATTTACTTAAAACAACAACAAAGAAGCCAAAACAGGTATGTCCTTGCAGCTTTATGTGGGGGAAACAATCGTGAGCAGAAGCTTTTGTTTCTGCTTCATCTCTGAAGCCATGCATGTTTACTCACTTTTTCACTTTTATTACCCCAATTTTACAGAAAATTTCTGGTAGATCTGATGTATTTTTTTAATCATATCTTTTGTCTGATCAGGTTCCTCAGGTCACAGTGAAAGTGGCTGGTTTCTATACAGCTGCTATCGCTTGTCGGAGGAGGATCATAAAATAATAGTTTACCATTTTATCAAGTTTTTTATATTGGGGTTTGTACGTTCTTGTACTGTTTTGCCGTTATTTGGCCTCGATTCCTTGTATACTGTCTTTTTAGTACTTTGTATTTTACATGTGCTGGTCTATGACCAAAATAAACAATCTGAATGCAGATCACTGGTAAGTCCCTCTGAGTTCAATGGAGCTTACCCCCAAGTGTGCGTAGAGTTGCGGGCCCATAGTCAGAAAGCTTCTTCTCCGCTTGAGGCTTTTATAACTCAGCCAGTAATTTTTCCCATTCTGGAGTTGCTGCTTCTAAGGATTGTATTACCTGTTACGGCTTTATTGCAGCCTTCCAACCAAGTCTGCCAAAGTTAATAGCTCACAAATGTTTATTAGGCTGTCTTAGGCTACAGATACCTGTGTTAGTCATTTATGGCACATCAATGGCCTGAAAAAGAGTTGGGCCAGACTGGGTGTGAGGGGGTTGCTCCTTTCCACCTGTAAAAGCTTGTTGGCTTCGTTAGGAACATAGGAAGCTGCCTTATACTGAGTCAGGCCCTTGGTCCATCTTGCCCAGTATTGTCGACACTGACTGGCAGCGGCTGTCCAGGGATTCAGGCAGGATTCTTTCCACACCCTACCTGGAGAAGCCAGGGATCGAACCTGGGACCTTCTGTGTGCAAAGCGTGTGCTCTTTCACACTGAGCTATGTCCCTTCCTGCTTAGAAGTGTTTCTCATGTGCCACAGGTTAACCAGGGGAGGAAGTATTTACAAACCTGCTTAGTGGGCAGCTGCCTTCTACATTGCAGGTTACAGGGCTGACGTCAAGGGTAGGCATGGTTGGGCACCTGCCAAGGGCCCACGCCCCAAACAAGAGCCCACTAACAGGAGCCCCCTGGAGTTGTTCCTCCTCTCCATCCTTGCTTGTTCACCTGCCTCTCCCAGGTGGGCCAGACAATGGTGGCAGTGGTGAGCCCAGGAGATGTCGGTGCCTATTTGCTCACTGCCTGCCAAGCAAGCAAATGGGAGATGACCCATCGAGGGAGTCTTGCCCGAGGGCCCTCCAAAACCTGGAGTCAGCACTGGCAGGTTGCACACACTTTTGCTAGGTGTACAATGTAGGAACCTGCCATGGAACAAACTTTCCCCAACCTAGTACCCTCCAAATGTTTTGGACAGCAACTCCCAGCTTTCCTGAGCATTGGCCGTGCTGGCTTGGGGGGATAGGAGCTGAAGTCCAAAACATCTGGAGGGCACCAGGTTGGGGACTGCTGTTATAGAGAAATGTAGAGAAGAAAGGATCTGAAAGGTGCACTTGAAACAGTTCATTCAGGCCAGAATGCTTACTGAGTCTGGGGGGACTCTTGTAGGGAGGACCACTGACCCAGTTCCTGCAAGGGATGGATACGGCCATTTTGCAGGCTATCTGATGCTGTAAAGAAGACTTCATCAGATAGCTTGCAAAATGGCCGTTTCCATCCCTGGCAGAAGTCGATCTAGTCTTCCATCCAGCTCAAAACATGAAGCAGAGCTCACTGCATGGTTTTCAAGTTCGTCTCTGGAGGTGTCCTAGTTTCCTCATTCCTGCACTGGCATCTTCCCTCTTTCTTTTCTTTTTAATTTCCTCCTGTATTCAGCAGAGAGCCACAACTGGATGGTATCCAATGCTGCCCTTGCGCTAGCTGGAATGACCACTAGTGCAACAGGAAGCTAGCACCTCATAGTGCAACTAGGGATGGCGGAGAATTTCTCCCCGAAACTTCGGGGGGCCGAGCGCCAACGTGTTCGGCCCCCCGAACAAGTTTCGGGGAGAAATCCTCCCTGCCCCCCGCACCCCCCCCCCGGGACGGGACTTACCTTCGCCGAATGTCCCTCCCGGCGGTGGGTCCGGCTGGCGGTTCGGCGGGTGTTTGAGCGGGGTGGGAGCGGCAGCCGGTCTTTCGACCGGCTGCCGCCCCCGCCATTCCAATAAAAGAAAGAAAAAAAAAACCGCCCCCGTGATAGGCTACGTGACGATTAACGTAGCCTATCACAGCTAGATTTGCAAAGTCAGCCGTGATAGGCTACGTTAATCGTCACGTAGCCTATCACAGGTGACTTAAAAAAAAAAAAAGCGCGTACGGATAATGGCGGCCCCCATAGGGAGCCACCATTCCCGTTCCTTATTTGGTCGCTGTAGTCTACGTAAAGATTTACGTAGACTACGGCGAAAATAAGGGCAACGCTATTTGCGTTGCCCTTATTTTCGCCGTAGTCTACGTAAACATTTACGTAGACTACAGCGACCAAATAAGGAACGGGAATGGCGGCTCCCTATGGGGGCCGCCATTAGCGTACGTGCTTTTTTTTTTTTTTTTAAGTCACCCGTGATAGGCTACGTGACGATTAACGTAGCCTATCACGGCTGACTTTGCAGATCTAGCCGTGATAGGCTACGTTAATCGTCATGTAGCCTATCACGGGGGCGTTTTTTTTAAAAAAAAAAATGGAGTTCGCGGCCGGGCGAGGTGGGAAGCCTCCTCCCCGGCCTGAATTTCGGCCGGGCGAGGCGGGAAGCCTCCCCCCCAGCATGAATTTCGGCCGGGGCGAGGCGGGAAGCCTCCCCCCCGGCCTGAAGTTCGCGGGGGGAGCCACGAAGCGCCTCCCCCCCACCGCGAACAAGCTTCGACGAAAGGTAAGTGCCTTTCGTCCACCCCAAAGTGGCTCAGACTAGCACTTCCAGAATGGGACAAGTCAGCGGAGCTTGTAGAAGGAACTTTCACTGACTTCTCCCGTTCCACAAGCGCTAGTTTCCAGGGTTGCACTATGAAGTCCCAGCTTCCCTTTGTGCTAGTGGTACTTCCACGTAGTGCAGTGTGGTTGGTGCTGGTGGACTGCCCTGTGCTGTAAAGCAAGGGTGCAGAACGTCAGGCCTGGAGACCAAATCTGGCCCTCTGGGTATCCCAGGCTGGCTACATCCCTTCCCCTGGCCTCCCCCCCTTTCTCCCAACCCTCAACTGTTTGATGGTTACCCAGTTTTTGTTCAGTTTCTCCCCATCTAAAAGGTTGAAACGCCTCTCCTAAGGTTTTGTTACAGGCAGCAAGAACTTTAACCTAAAATATGTTGGCAGTTTTGTATTTCAGCCCTGCCCCTTTTGCCCCACCCACCACTGGAATGTGGCCCCAGAGAGCTTCTCTAAAATGCAGTTCGGTCCTCTGGCTGAAGGACGTTCTGCACCCCTGCTGTAACAGGTGAAGTGGCACGCGGGGGAGAGTGAATGGGAGGTAACCTGGTGTCCTCCGGATGTTTTGGAACACAACTGTCTGCCATAATTCTTGACCATTGGTTATGTTGGCTAGGGCTTATGGGAATTGTAGTCCAAAACATCAGGAGGATACCCAGTTGCCTAGTACCAGTGTAAGCCATATATAACAACTGGATTCTCTCCAATCTGGAAAGTGCATTTACCTCAGGTAGGATCACCTGAGAGTTGAGCTCTGGTGATGGGTTCTGCCAGTATGAAGCAGAAGCAGCTGTAAAGCACACTGATTGGCTGTGTATCTGCAACATCATGAAGTAGCCCCTCCCTGGAACAGGTTTTTTTCACATTATTATACCTGCCTTTCTCCTTTTGCGAAGAACCCGAGACAGCTTACAGAATCTTCCTCCTCTCCATTTTATTCTTACAACAGCTCTGTGACATAGGTTAGGCTGAGAGTCAGTGACTCACACAAAGTGGGCTTCATTGCCGAGTGGAGACTAGTTTCTTTTTTACATGAGACTTTTAATCTGTACCTTTACCGGGGCTTCTGCTGCCAAATTCTTTGCAAGATTGAGATCAGCTCTTTTATGCATGTTTTTTCCCCAAGGGGTTTCTTTCTATATGTTTCAGTACACAACCACTAGATGGTGCTGTGGTACAGCAGAATTACGCTATTACATGAGTCTCATTCCGCCATTTCTAAATAGTACCGCACTTTTCTTGATCTAAAAAAGCCAGGGAAATGTTTGCAAAGAGCAGGAGAGGCCCTGGAGGAGGAGGATGTCTTGTAAAGGACCTGCAAGCTACTATGAGTGAGCAAGCACAAGCACACAGTAACAGCATCATGCAGAAAGGCTCTAGAACCTGGGTCTCCAGAGTCCCACTTGAACATTCTAACCATTACAACACACTGGCTCTTAGAAGCAAAGGACTGGGTTAACATGTCAGGTGTCATATGAGTGTGTTGAAACATAGAAATAATACTTTAGGCCAAAGCGGTGGGTGGGAGGGAGAGGTGCAAAGTACATCAGAGGCATGGTGGGTGATAGAGCCCACTGGGGAGAAATGCCATGTTTCTTGTGGAGGCAGTAACGTGTGCCGTTGACAGAGAAAAGACAGATGGAAACCAGTCTCACCCCCACAGTGGTAACGAACTGTGCTGGCTCCTGGTTTCTCTACATCTGTGGGGGACCCAGCAGCTTTCCAAGGCAAGTGTGTAATATTGGTGGTGCTTCAGAACTGGGCAGGAGTTAAGCCTGCTTGGCCATCTCCTCCTTCCTTTGATGCATCCAATTTTGCAAGCGGGTCCTGGACTTCATTGGGTCATTTCCCTTCCCAATCTGGGTTCATCCCCCACTTCAGCCATTAGTCTAGTTTGGACAGCTTTTTCCAGCCTCCTGCCCTCCAGATGTGTTGGACTACACTTTCCATCATCCCCAGCCAACTTTCTGTCTGTAAAGGCTCATATTTACTAGACGTATATCCCACCCTTTCAGCTAACAGTTCCCTGAAAGTAGCAAGCTGAGTGGCTTTGGGTTAAGTCCTTTATCTGCCAATAGAGATTTATTAGGTCAAAGTTAGCCTCTCGGATAGCTTACCAGAATGCTTCTGGGACCAATGCAGTTGCGCAAGCACTGTTGGGGTATGTTGGCGCCTGGATTGCAGCATCCTGTACCTCTTGCAATTGCTGAACTGTCTTCATGTAGGGATGCTGGAGAAATTAGAGATGGACTAAAACGAGCTCGGATTTCCATGAATCCGACCTGCGGAATCCGCTGCGGAGCGCCGCCCTCAGGCCGCCTGGAGTCTGTGGACTTTCAGATGAATTTTTTACTTTCCCGAAATCTACGCATATGAATTTGTAAGAAAATCCGTAAGTTTCTGCTGAGGAAACGTTGACTGGAATAGGGGACAGTACGCTAAATGTTATGTACTAAGGTAAATTAAGTAAATACTTATGGAAATACTTACATAATTATTTATGTATTTTTCTGCATGACGAAAGAAAAAATTTGCATCCTCCTGTGAGCAGACACTGAAACAAAAGGCACCTGACAATCTGCGAAACACAGACGGAGCGGATTTTACACAGTTCGGTGTGGTGTAGTGGTTAGAGTGTTGGACTGGGAGCTGGGAGATCCGGGTTCCAGTCCCCACTCACCATGGAAGCTCACTAGGTGACTTTGGGCCCATCACAGACTCTCTCAGCCTAACCTACCTCACAGGGTTGTTGTTATGAGAATAAAATAGAGAGGAGGATAATGTAAGCCGCCTTGGGTTCCTTGCAAGAAGAAAAAAGGCAGGATATAAAGGCAAGAAATAAATCCCTGTCTTTATGGGCAAACCCACACAGAGTGCCTGAAATAGCTTAACCTAAGGCATGGAGAACGGTGGTCAGTTCTCCAAATTTCCAGCAGAGGGCACAGCTCTGAACATGGAGGTTCTATTTAGCTGCCATGTCTAATAGGCATAGACCAAGTGGACCTGCAATAAAACGTTGCTGTATGGTCTGCTTCTGTTCATGCCCCTTTCCGAGTGACTCCATTCCATCACCCCATACACACCTCCAACAGTTAAGTCAGCATTCAGTAGCCACTGAGCATGTTCAGTCCTTATTAGGCTGTGCGTGTGTTGCCTTGTCAGGTTTTTTTTTTTTTTTACTAGTTGTACTTCTGCAAACCTTGAGTTCCCCCGAGCCTACCAGTCCCTCCCTCTTGTGTGTGGGTGATGCCATTTCGGCTAAATAAGGCGCTCACAGCCTGAACATCGGAAATAGAAGGAAAGACAATATGAAAGAGACCTATTATAATGCATTCAAGTGCATTGACTACAGACCCCAGATACTTATTTTGCAGTGGTTAAATAACCAGCTCAATGGTTTAATTTTTTTTTTTTTAGATGGACAGCTCTTCTGAATAAAAAGTATTCATCTAACATGCAACTTTACATGGTATTTCTTTTGGGAGGGGCTGTAACTCAGTGTAGCGCACCTGCTTTGCATGCAAAAATTCAGTCCCTACCATCTCCAAGTAAGCCTGGCAAAGACCCCTGTCAGAAACACGGGAGAGTTGCTACCAGGCAGTGTAGAACAGGGATGGGCAGAAGGCAGATCTCCAAATGTTTTACACTTCAACTGCCAGAAGTTCCTGCCAGTATGGCCAATGATCAGGAATACTGGGAGCTGAAGTCCAAAACATCTGGAGATCTCCTTTCTATCCACCTCTGGTGTAGAAGACAGTACTGACCTAGATGGACCAAGGACCTGACTCCAAATAAGGCAGTTCCAAGCTCAAAATTTGGCTGTGCTTCTCAATATTGAGTAAAAGTGAAATCCTAAACACACTCAGGGTGCAATCCTATGCATTGTTGTTGTTCAGTCGTTCAGTCATGTCCGACTCTTCATGACCCCATGGACCATAGCACGCCAGGCCTTCCTGTCCTGCGCTCCCTCCTGGGGCGTGCTCAAGTCCATAAATCCTATGCATGCTTAGACAGAAAGAAGTTCTACAACTTCCAGCATTCCCCAGCCAGCATGACTGGCTGGGGAATGGTTGGTGTTGTCTTTTTTCTGTCTAAGCATGCATAGGATTGTGCCCAAAACTTGGGATGTAAGGGCACCTACTTCCAAGTAACATTGTGCTGCATGGCTGCAATTGTGTACATGGTTAAGAGTTAGTCCCACAGTACTGAGCATATTACATCAAAAATTTTAACAGCTTCACTGCCTCCCAATTGGGCCCAGTTCACAAAGTGCTAGTTCTTGACCTTTGTAGTTCTCCTAAATGGTCTGGGTCTTGCCTACTTGGAAAGATCATCTTCCACAGGAGCTTTGCCCCACACATTAAGAGCTGCCTTGGGGTGGCGGGTGGAGCTCTGCATCCCCACTCTGTCTGAAGTACAGTCTTTGACACGCAACGCAGGGCCTTCTCAGTGGTGGTGCTTTTACACTCTTCCTGTATGGGGATGCAGGCCTTCCATTTTCCCTGGCTGAGGGCTTAGATGGCTCTAAAAACAAATCCATGGGGGGAAAGTCTTATCAATTGCTACCAGTCATCATGACTGTCTGCAACCTCTAGGTCAGCCTTCTCCAAGATGTGTTAGACTGCAACTCTCATTATTCCCAGCCAGCAGGGCTGATCATGAGAGCTGTAGACCAAAACATCTGGAGGGCACCAGGTTGCCTACCCTTGCTCTAGGTTCAGGGGCTGGTATGCCACTGAGTGCCAGTTGCTGAGGAAGATGAAATAGCTGAGAAGGACCTTTCCTGTCACATCCTGCTTGTGGGCAGCCCTAGAAGCATCTGGTTGGCCACTGTTGGGAAACAGGATGCTGAACCAGGTGGGCATCTGAACCAGGTAGATGTCTTGTCTGAGCCAGTTGTCTGCAAGGCGGCTGGCTAAGACTGGCATGCTTTGGGACCAGTAAGACATCTACCATGGACCCATGTTAATTGCTGCAGTTCTGATGAGTGACTGTTGTTCTTGCTGTTGGCCAGTGCTGGCTGAAGATGATAGGAGTTGTAGTCCATTGGCCAACGATGATAAAGGTTGTAGTCCACTGGCAATGCTGGCTGAGAATGATCGGGGTTGTAGTCCAACAGATCTGGAAGGCACCTGGTTAGGGAAGGCTGTTGTAGGGTTCTATTGGCGTGTGTGTCTTGTTTTTAACGTTAGCTCCCTTGTAAATTTTTATTGCATTTTAACTGAAAGGCGGGATCTGGCTATTGGAATAAATAAAACGAAGTGTCCCTGGCAGATGGAAAGAGCTGGCTCAACTGATTCGCTTTCGCCATATCAGCTCCGACAGCTTGAGAAGAAGAAGCCTTTGGCCTCTCCGCGTTTGTGACGGTATAATAACCTTGTTTTTGTAGCGCGGCAGCTTGTAATTTACTTAACCTCTCCTGACTTGCTTATCAAGTATGCTTCTGCCAATTCCTGACTAAGCGTGAGCTGGTCGGCTGCAGCGTCACTACCTAGTCAGCACACTGGCTCTTGCTTGCTCACTTGGGTACCCGATACTGGCTCTTTCGGGGCAGATGGGGGGAGGATGGAGCCACTTCCCAGGCTCAAATCCGCACACTTAGATGTCAGATCGCCTGGCAGAGGCGTGCCCTGTGGGATTAGATATACTGACACAATAGCCCTCTACCTCAGTGCAGATATTGTAGCCAGAGGAGGATGTCGAGGAGGTTAATTAGTTTTAATAACCCTTAATTATTACTGAGGACTTATTTTCATAAACCTAACCACCATCCTTCGACGCTTTGCTGTGCAGTTTGTATACTGAGGGGTGGGAATATAATTGTACTTGACTTCAGGTGGCCTGTGATCCTGTGCTTTTAAAATAGTTAGTGGTTAAGACGCTGAACTGCAGACCGGAAGGTCGGCAGGACAGCAGTTTGAGACCCGAGTGCCGCGTGACGGAGTGAGCTCCCGTCTTCAGTCCCAGCTCCTGCCAACCTAGCAGTTCGAAAGCAAGAAATTGCAAGTAGATAAATAGGTACCGCCTCGGCGGGAAAGGTAACAGCGCTCCGTGCACCTCGGTGTTCAGTCATGCCGGCCACATGACCACGGAAGCGTCTTCGGACAGCGCTGGCTCTTCGGCTTAGAAACGGGGATGAGCACCGCACCCTAGAGTCGGACACGACTGGTTGGGGACACCTTTACCTTTTTAGAGATCTTAAAAACTTAAATGATGGGGGAAGGAATTCATTGTGCTAGTTTTCCAGCTTAATATTTACTATTATTTATTTGTTACATATATATCCCTCCTTTTTTCCTCTTGCAAGGAACCCAAGGTGGCTTACGTGGTCCTCCTCTCCAGTTTATCCTCACAACAACTCTGTGAGGTAGGTTAGGCTGAGAGTCAGTGACTGGCCCAAAGTCACCCAGTGAGCTTCATGGAAGAGATAATTGTTTTAAATTTTTGTACATTAAAGATTTTACATTATGTTTTTATTATGTTGGTTTTGCAGGGTTTTCATTTTTGTGAACTGCCCACAGAGCTTTGGCTACTGAGTGGTAGAGAAATGAAATGAAAAACGATGGAGATGTGAAATAAGAGGAAAGGGACAGGTTGCGAAGAGAGTGTTGAGGAAACGGAGAGGGTAAGATGGTCAGAACAATGGGCAAGGAAGAAAAGACAAGCAGCGGAATTAACAACAGACATGTTCAATGTATAAAGTGCTTTATGTTTGTTTTTTTTTAAAATTGGTAGACGCACGCCCAAGGCAATTGTAATCATTGTAATTGCTTTTTCAAACTGAAAGCGCAATCCTATGCATATTTAGGCAGGAAAAAAAGGCCCACAACTGCCAGCATGCCCCAGATCTGATTTTGGAAATACAAAAACAAATGTCAAAAATGACTGGGGGGAAAGGGGCATCTGCTTGAAGAGTCTTTCCCAAAATAAATGTATTTGTCTTTAAGGTGCTGCAAGATTCTTGTTTGTTTTTTCTGCAATAGACTGGCTGGCTGGGGCATGCTGGGAGTTGTGGGACTTTCTTCTGTCTATACATGCGCAGGATTGCACTCTCAGAGATGCTGTTCAAGTTGGCCTCTGTCTTTCCACCCTTTATTAATGCTAGATATTTATCAAGCCTGTATGGGTGGCCTTGGAAGACCAGGATGGCTATAGGATATGTGAGTGGGGTTTGTTTTTTCACAGAGAAGGTGGGGACATTTGGCTCTGCAGTTGTGTAAGTGGGAGGCTGCAGGATTACATTAATCAGACATGAAGAGAGGAGGTAAACGGTTAACTCCCTCCCTCCCACCCAGGGAATCTGCAGTCAGAGTGTTCTCCTTTTTGGAGAACCATCTGGTCCTGTTGTCTTGCCTGCTTTCTGGACCTGTTCTCTGTGCGTGTGTTTCAACACTTTTTTTCTCACTTGGTAGAAATGGGTTGCATCACAGAGAGCCAGTCTGTGACGTGAGGCACGTGTGGGCAGACAGAGACCTATTAAAAGATAGAGTGTGTTAGAACAGGAAGCTCAGCCGCCACTGAGGCTAGGAAGGGATCAGATCTAAGCTGTGCGTGTTGAAAGTGCCAGAAGGCAAAGGGAAACTTTTCTAAAGAGAGAGAGAAAGACGGTCCGAAATCAAGGTAGGTCTGTCTGACTGGGTTGTCGGGAGGGCGGGGAAGAAATATAACTCATCTGCTTTGCGTCGGGGATGCGAGTTCGAAAGGGAGAGACCTGGTTGGCTGGGGCTGGCCTCCATTGGGATAGAGATGCCGCAGCAATCCACTTAACTCTGAACTGGTTTATGAATTTGAATAGGAACACTCAGGAGTAAATGGGGGGTTGTGTAAGTTATGACTGGGGACCCTTCATCCGACAGGATGGAGAGACAACAAGAGGCACTGCAGAAGATGTCGTGATGGCCGTCAACTTGGACTGCTTTAAAAGGAGATGAGTCGAAATTGTGGAGGAGAAGGCTATCAATGGCTACTAGCCAGGATAACTGTATATGACCTCCAGTATCAGGGGCAGTGTGCCTCTGTATACCAGTTGCTGGGGGACGTGAGTGGGAGGAGGCTGTTGCGTGCAGGTCTTGCTTGTGGGCTTCCCATTGGGGCAGCTGGCTGGCCACTGTGGGAACAAAATGCTTTGTCAGAGAGGCCTTCGGTCTGGCCCAGCACAGCTGTTCTTACATTCAGCTCTGCAGGAGAGCGCTTTTCAGACTTGGGACACAGCTTTTAACCCTAACATGGGACACCCTTCTAACTTCTGACCCTTCTATGTCTGCATCTCTCCTCTTCCTCTATTCATTTTTTCCTTGTGTGTCTTTTTCTCCCTCTCAAACTGATAAGCAAAGGGAATCATGGTGGGACCACTAGCATGACCCACCTGAAGTCATGCTGTGACCAAATAGTGGGTCACAGCTCCACCACTGCCTTCCAGGGGATGGGGAGGACAAAGACAAAGGAAACGTTCGCTTAGGGTGCAAGCCTATGCACGTTTGTTGTTCAATCATTAAGTCGTATCCGACTCTTCGTGACCCCATGGACCATAGCATGCCGGGCCTTCCTGTCCTCCGCTCTCTCCCGGAGCGTGCTCAAGTTCATATTCATTGCATCCGTGATGCTATCTAGCCATCTCATCCTCTGCCGTCCCCTTCTCCTTTTGCCTTCGATCTTTCCCAGCATCAGGGTCTTTTCCAGGGAGTTTTCTCTTCGCATTAGGTGGCCAAAATATTGGAGCTTCACCTTCAGTATCTGTCCTTCCAATGAGCACTCAGGGTTGATTTCCTTTAGGATGGACTGATTTGACCTCCTTGCATTCCAGGGGACTCGTAAGAGTCTTCTCCAGAACCACAGTTAGAAAGCATCAATTCTTCGGCGCTCAGCCTTCCTTATAGTCCAGCTCTCACAGCCATATGTTACTACTGGGAAAACCATAGCTTTGATTATACGGACCTTTGTCGGCAAGGTGATGTCTCTGCTTCTTACTATGCTGTCTAGGTTTGCCATAGCTTTCCTCCCAAGGAGCAAGCGTCTTTTAATTTCATGGCTACAATCACCATCTGCGGTGATCTTGGAGCCGAAGAAAATAAAATCTGTCACTGCTTCCATTTCTTCCCCTTCTATATGCCAGGAAGTGATGGGGCCAGATGCCCTGATCTTAGTTTTTTTAAAGTTGAGTTTCAAACCAGCCTTTGCACTCTCCTCTTTCACCCTCAACAAGAGGCTCTTTCGATCCCCTTTGCTTTCTGCCATTAGGGTGGTATTGTCTGTGTATCTGAGGTTGTTGATAATTCTCCTGGTAATCTTAATTCCAACCTGTGATTCATCCAACCCGGCGTTTCTCATGAGGTACTCTGCATATAAATTAAATAAGCAGGGTGACAATATGCAGCCTTGTTGTATTCCTTTACCAATTTTGAACCACTCGGTTGTTCCATGTCCGGTTCTTACTGTTGCTTCTTGACCCTCGTACAGGTTTCTCAGGAGACAGGTAAGGTGGTCTGGTACTCGCATCTCTTTCAGAATTTGCCACAGTTTGTTGTGATCCACACAATCAAAGGCTTTAGCGTAGTCAATGAAGCAGAAATAGATGTTTTTCTGGAATTCTCTTGCTTTCTCCATGATCCAGCGAATGTTGGCGATTTGATCTCTAGTTCCTCTGCCTCTTCGAAACCCCGCTTGTACTTCCGGTAGTTCTCGGTTCGCATATTGCTGAAGCCTAGCTTGTAGGATTTTGAGCATCACCTTGTTGGCATGTGAAATGAGCGCAATTGTACGGTAGTTTGAACACTCTTTGGCATTGCCCTTCTTTGGAATTGGAATGTAAACTGACCTTTTCCAATCTTGTGGCCACTGTTGAGTGTTCCAAATTTGTTGGCATATTGAATGCAGCACTTTAACAGCATCATCTTTTAGGATCTTAAATAGCTCAGCTGGAATACTGTCATCTCCGCTAGCTTTGTTGTTACTAATGCTTCCTAAGGCCCACTTGACTTCACTCTCTAGGATGTCCGGCTCGAGTTCAGTGACCGCACTCTCAAGGCTATCAAGGACATTAAGATCTTTCCTGTGTAGTTCTTCTGTGTATTCTTTCCACCTCTTCTTAATCTCATCTGCTTCTTTTAGGTCCCTGCCTTCTTTGTCTAATGCTAAAGTAGGAAGTCAAGAAATCACCGGGATAACAGGCAGGCATGGCCTTGGTGTACAAAATGAAGCAGGACAAAAGCTAATAGAGTTTTGCCAACAGAACATGCTGATCATAGCAAACACTCTTTTCCAACAGCACAAGAGGCGACTCTACACATGGACGTCACCAGATGGTCAATATCGAAATCAGATTGATTATGTCCTTTGCAGCCAAAGATGGAGAAGCTCCATACAGTCAGTAAAAACAAGACCTGGAGCTGACTGTGGCTCAGATCATCAGCTGCTTCTTGCAAAATTTCGGCTTAAATTGAAGAACGTCGGGAAAACCACTAAACCGTTCAGGTATGACCTAAATCATATCCCTGATGAATATACAGTGGAGGTGAGGAATAGATTTCAGGGATTAGACCTGATAGACAGAGTGCCTGAAGAACTATGGACGGAGGTCCGTAACATTGTTCAGGAGGCAGCAACAAAATCCGTCCCAAAGAAAAAGAAATGCAAGAAAGCCAAGTGGCTGTCTGATGAGGCTTTACAAGTAGCTCACGAAAGAAGGGAAGCGAAAAGCAAGGGAGAAAGGGGAAGATATACCCAACTGAATGCAGAGTTCCAGAGAATAGCAAGGAGAGACAAGAAGGCCCTCTTAAATGAACAATGCAAAGAAATCGAGGAAAACAACAGAATGGGAAAGACTAGAGATCTCTTCAAGAAAATTGGAGATCTCAAGGGAACGTTTTGTGCAAAGACGGGCATGATAAAGGACAAAGAAGGCAGGGACCTAACAGAAGCAGATGAGATTAAGAAGAGGTGGCAAGAATACACAGAAGAACTATACAGGAACGATCTGGATGTCCCTGATAGCCATGAGAGTGCAGTCACTGAACTTGAGCTGGACATCCTCGAGAGTGAAGTCAAGTGGGCCTTAGGAAGCATTAGTAACAACAAAGCTAGCGGAGATGACAGTTTCCCAGCTGAGCTATTTAAAATCCTAAAAGATGATGCTGTTAAAGTGCTGCATTCAATATGCCAACAAATCTGGAACACTCAACAGTGGCCACAAGACTGGAAAAGGTCAGTTTACATTCCAATTCCAAAGAAGGGCAACGCCAAAGAGTGTTCAAACTACCGCACAATTGCGCTCATTTCACATGCCAGTAAGGTGATGCTCAAAATCCTACAAGCTAGGCTTCAGCAATATGCGAACCGAGAACTACCGGAAGTACAAGCGGGGTTTAGAAGAGGCAGAGGAACTAGAGATCAAATCGCCAACATTCGCTGGATCATGGAGAAAGCAAGAGAATTCCAGAAAAACGTCTATTTCTGCTTCATTGACTACGCTAAAGCCTTTGATTGTGTGGATCACAACAAACTATGGCAAATTCTTAAAGTGATGGGAGTACCAGACCACCTTACCTGTCTCCTGAGAAACCTGTACGAGGGTCAAGAAGCAACAGTAAGAACCAGACATGGAACAACCGAGTGGTTCAAAATTGGGAAAGGAATACAACAAGGCTGCATATTGTCACCCTGCTTATTTAACTTATATGCAGAGTACATCATGAGAAATGCCGGATTGGATGAATCAGAGGTCGGAATTAAGATTGCCGGGAGAATTATCAACAACCTCCGATATGCAGACGATACCACCCTAATGGCAGAAAGCGAAGAGGATCTCAAGAGCCTCTTGTTGAGGGTGAAAGAGGAGAGTGCAAAAGCTGGTTTGAAACTCAACATTAAAAAAACTAAGATCATGGCATCTGGCCCTATCACTTCCTGGCATATAGAAGGGGAAGAAATGGAAGCAGTGACAGATTTTACTTTCTTGGGCTCCAAGATCACCGCAGATGGTGACTGTAGCCATGAAATTAAAAGACGCTTGCTCCTTGGGAGGAAAGCTATGGCCAACCTAGACAGCATAGTAAGAAGCAGAGACATCACCTTGCCGACAAAGGTCCGTCTAATCAAAGCTATGGTTTTCCCAGTAGTAATGTATGGCTGTGAGAGCTGGACTATAAGGAAGGCTGAGCGCCGAAGAATTGATGCTTTCGAACTGTGGTTCTGGAGAAGACTCTTACGAGTGCCCTGGACTGCAAGGAGGTCAAATCAGTCCATCCTAAAGGAAATCAACCCTGAGTGCTCATTGGAAGGACAGATACTGAAGGTGAAGCTCCAATATTTTGGCCACCTAATGCGAAGAGAAAACTCCCTGGAAAAGACCCTGATGCTGGGAAAGACTGAAGGCAAAAGGAGAAGGGGACGGCAGAGGATGAGATGGCTAGATAGCATCACGGATGCAATGAATATGAACTTGAGCACACTCCGGGAGAGAGCGCAGGACAGGAAGGCCTGGCGTGCTATGGTCCATGGGGTCACGAAGAGTCGGACACGACTGAACGACTGAACAACAACAACAAGCAGTGGGCAAATTGTGGCTTTCTAGATGTTTTGGCCTACCGTTCCCATCAGCACTAGCCTGCATAACCTATGGTGAGAGGTGGGGGAAGATGTAGGCCAAAATATCTGGAGGGCCACAAGTTGCTCATCCTTGATTTATGATTTCAGAGCATTCATCCTATTGTTGAGAGAAGGTTGCTCTCTGCATCCCAGTGTCTGGTCAGTAACAGCTTGCTGTCAAGAACTAAATGCCCAGAAAGATCAGGACATCATTAATAGTCTGAGATTCTCTCTCAGTCATGACAAGTTTACCATTAATTTCGTAAGCGCCTAAAAGAAACTAGGCACGATGCAGCATTGAACAAGAGCAGGCAACTTGGTGTTCTCAAGATGTTTTGGACAACAACTCCCATAACCAGCATGCCCAACGGTCAGGGTAATGGGAATTGTAGTCCAAAACATCCAGAGGTCACCAGGTTGCTTACCCCTGGTATAAAACATAGAATTAACCATGGCAGAACCTATAGTGCAGGCGTTCAATGTGAGTGAACAGGCCCAGGAGGAAAAGGAAGGAAGAAGTGGATAAGGCAAGTAAAAAGACTTCTGAAATTGGATTAGAATATTGCAATGTATGTATCTGAATTCACGATTTTTCCTCTGAGAAGGGCACCTGTGGCAATCGGCTTTCATATAATGCCATCTGCTTATCTGGAGGAAAGATATGCAAACAACCAGTGTGGTGGAGTGGTTAGAGTGTTGGGCTGGGACTTGGGAGACCTGGGTTTTTGTCCTCATTCAGCCACAGAAGCTCACTGGGTGACTGCGGGCCAGTCATTGACTCTCAGCCTAACCTACCTCAGAGGGTTGTTGTGAAGATAAAGTGGAGAGGAGGACCATATAAACTGCCTTGGGTTCCTTCCAACATGAAGAAAGGCAGGATATAAATGTAATAAATAAATGCATACATACTCTTGTAAACTGCTGCATTTGCAGTCTTCAGGAGGGAAAGAATCTTGTCCATGATCTGTTGCACTGTCCAATATTATCCCTCTCCCCTAGACCAAGAAAATTTTGGCAGCATTTCTAGACAGAATGGCTAAAAAAAACCCCTCACTCTTCTTGCTGATGGGTACAAATATGTGGACTTGTGACATTTGGCTCTCTTTTCATTGGCAGAGCAAAAGCTTAGAAATGCAATCGCTTTGCAAACTGTGATCGGGTATTACCAGGACCAGCTTATCTAATGGCATAGAGGCCAGACTGTTGTCTGATGTTGTGATGATGTTTGTTTTTATACTGTAATCTTTATAAGCTGGTTCAGTGTTTTTTAAGGAGTGTTTGATATGCTGTATTGTAAGCCCAAGACTTATTTCCCTGTTTTGCAGTGGCCAAGGGTCACAAGCAAATGAACTAGTGACCGGCTAATCTGGAGTGGGTAATTTCCATGTTTTACCCTGGATGTAGAAAATGGGAGAGGGGGCAACACCAGCAATCACACCTAAAACACTGGAGAGGGGGCATATGACAAGTTTTAAAATGGAAGAGTAGACAATTTTAGTCACAATGATTGCTCCTGAAAAATTGAATATCTTGCTCTTTGAAAGTATATGGGCAGTTTCCCCCAAGCTGGTGCCCTCCAGGTGGTTTGGACTACATCTCCCATAAGCATCACATGGTATGGGCGATGGTCAGGGATGATGGGATTTGTAATGCAAAACATCTGGAGGGCACCAGTTTGGGGAAGGCTGACATACGGTTAAGACAGAAGTTTGTCCAACATTAAAAGTTGCTAGTTAAGTGATGCGTTTCACATATTTCCTGGCAGTTGCCAAACTACACCCTTACGGTTGCATCCTCTCTGTGGAGACTGCTCAAATGGCTTCTGCAAAACAATAAGGAGAGAAAGAGAGAGAGAGAGATGCTAGGTTCATGGTATGCGAAGCATTGCTTATTCTATCCCCATGAATTAATGTTCAAGTCTGCAAGATACCACCGTCCTAAACGTTTGTTTTGCAGTCTTAGCCCTATATAGCCCTGGACTATTGATTATGGTGAGAATGGCATTTTAGATGGAGTGATTGTGGCATGGAACATTATTCTGGAATAATAACATCTGCTAAAATAGTAGGGGCGTACCATAACTTTGAATTCATTTTTTTCTGTTCAGAAAAATAGCCCAGAAGCTCTGTAGATTAATCTGTAAGGAGCTTCTAGTGATCTCCTGATCCATCTTGGCCCTCAATGCGCTTATAGTCCAGATCGCTTAAACAGCTTATTTACCCCTGGATATCCCCAAATAGCTCTGAAGTATATGAAGCAGAGTGGTTGGAAGATGTTAAGAGGTAAAGAATGGGGAAAGGGTGGACGGCTTTCCCAGTTCTTATCCATACCTGTTGGTCAGGAGGGGATTGACATGATAAATGTGAATTGCGCATATATAACTAGTGGGAGGGGTGGCAGTTATTTCAGGTAGAATGTACAGAGCAGAAGAGTACGATCTTGGGACATGTCTGTGGTGATTGCAATCTGAGACTGCTGAGGCATTTGCGCCCTTGGTCTTAACGTTGCCTTTGCACCCTTGGTCTTAACGCTGCCGTCAGCCATTCAACACAGCCGAGTCACGCTTGAGCAAGGATGTGGACAGCGCTGGGCCAAGACATTTTGCTACCTGTGGTGAAGAACAAGATGGTGTCCACTCCTAGGCCATGTACAAAAGCCAGCTTGACTAGCAGATGAATCTTACTTTAATACAGGGGATGGAACATCCTCCTCCACGGCATGTGAAGACAACTGGCTAGCTGAGGGGGTTCAGGGAAAGCCACGTGGCCCACAGTTCTCTCCTCCGACACTTTCCTGCCTCCTCCCAGCATCTGCCACCTGAAGCAACTGCCTCACCCTCCGAATGGTAGGGCCAGCCCTGGATGTGGAACCTCTGGTCCCGCGGAGGTTCTGCATCCAGCCCATTGGGATCTTCCAGGGGGTGCAGCTTGGCCTCTAAGCCCCGCCCATTGGAGAAATCTGGGCTGTTATCTCCGATCTGAGATTGGAGATAACAGTGGGGACGCAAGCAGCGGGGGTACTCCGCCAACGCTGGGAGGAGCAGCCACCCTTCTAGCACTGGCTGTATGTCTTTGTGCTGTGCATAACGCCCCTATGAGGACGACATTTGCTGTGTGAAGCCAGGGACTCGGTCAGCACTGGGGAGAGCGGCCACTCCCCCCAGCACCACCGAGTCCTTTCGTGCAGCTCATGCCACCTCCACGAGGCCTGTGCATGCCGCACAACGCCAAGGATTCTGCACTGGTTTCTTGTTAGGTGGAGAATAATTATTTAAAGTAGAGATAATTTGGAAAAGGCCTAGATGAGTGGAATAATAGACAATATATCCTAGGTAATCACACATAAGATGTAAATAGATACAATATAATAAGCTAGGCTGAGCAAAGGGCTGGATGCATCTGATTTTAGAAGCTAAGCAGGGTCAGCCCTGGTTAATACTTGGATGGGGGACCGCCTGGGAATAAGGCTTCCTGCACTGAGCAGGGGGTTAGACTCGATGACCTTGTAGGACCCTTCCAACCCTACGGTTCTATGATATTCTATGGAGCTGTAATAACCACTTCTTAAACAGCCTCTTTGGAAGCTCAAGCCATTATGAAATAACATTGGTTTAAGATCTCGTTATGCTCTTTGCTGTGACTGGCTCCCTCGAGTATCTGGTGATAAAGGAATACAGTTTAACTCGCTGTACAGTTTAACTTGCTGTTTGGCAAGATGAACTGCCTCCGGCAATCGCCCTACGAAGCCTGACCTTCCCGTTTCTGCCTCCCCCACCCCACCCGCTTCCCTTGCTGTGGACCTTCTATCATGCTCACTTTATCAGAGAAAGAGAGAGTGCGTCTCTCTCTCTCCGGGGCTGGAAAAAAGCCTACAGAATCAGCAGTTTTGGAGAGCTTTATTTTCCAGCTGAGTTAGACTTGCTCGATTAGGGTGTGTGCATGTCGGGGGTGGGGGGAGGAGAAGGAGGAAGAAGAGTGGCAAAGGTTAGTCCCTCAGAACATCTTGCATGCGCCTCTGGATGTGGGCTTTTGGCTCGTGTCCATTTTTTTTTTTTTTTGTAGTCATCCAAGAGTCAGCAGTTTTGGAGACTGACAAACAAGGGAGCTTTTCTTTAACCCATGTATAAACATATTGATAAGTGGGAGACCTCTCTATCTCTCTCTCTTTTTAACTCTGTTGTGTCTTTTTCTTTAATAATGTGATGTGTAATGAAAGCCTCCTAAGGGAATGACCAGAATAAATAGCCACCACTCCACCTCTCCAAACATACATGTTCTGTTTGCACAGCATCGCTTAGAACAAGGGTGGGCAGAAGGTAGATTTGGATCTGCTGATCTCTGGGTGATTTATGGTAGAGGATTTCAGCAAGGATTCCTGGCTCTCGATGATTCTAACGATAGCAACAAAATGACTCCTTCCCCCACCCCCCCAACACACACACACACACACACACACACACACATTATCCTGCTGCAATGAAGAAAATGTGGGGTAACTAGGAGTGGATTTTTATGTAGAAGGTAAAGCTGAGATCTGTTCTTCTATTCAAAACAAATTCCTTGGCTCGGGATTTTTTTATTCGCAGTGTATTAATTCTTTTGAACAAGTCTCCGGTTGGTGGATCTTGGAGGTCTAGTAAAAACGAAACCCAACAAAGTAGATTCTGCAAGCCTGAAGTCTGCCCACCCCTGGTTTAGAATTCTCATGACTTGTCCAGGGAATATTTAGGGCAGGTTCATACATTACGCACCAGCACATCCAGGTTCACCACTTTTGAGCATGCACTCAGCAGGGAGCAGGAGCCAATCCCAGCACTCTGATGAACGCGCCTGTATGAGACGTGTGTCTTACAACAGGTTTGCCACTTTCACATGCCACATTTTTTAAGGTCTGCTTTTTAAAAAGTAATATAAACGGTCCCAGAGAGAGCTCTTTCTGTAGGCTTTAACTGTGGGCACCTTTTAATGACTCCCTGCGTGAGAAATATGGGGTGCTTGAAGAGCTTTTCTACATGAGGCTGTTAATCCACTATATCTGCTTTCAGTTTTGTCGCAGAATTGAGATCCAACCACCAGAGGAAGAGCGTTTCCATTCCGTTCCTGCTTTTCTGCTGCATAACTTCTAGGTGGCGCTGTGCTATAGTGAAGTAGTGCAAACACACAAGAGGAAATCGCACTTTCTTTCACATTCACAATTAAATGCGACATTTTCCCTGCTCTAAAAAAAAAAAAACTTGCCAAAAGTGCTAGTTAGACACAGAAGCAAAACTGGAGGGCACTACGTCATCTCAAGAACCTGTAAACCGTGAGTAGGGAATGACGAGGCACAATAAATGCCTCATGTAGAAAAGCCCCCAGACTTACAGTGCTTAATAATAAAATCATTACGTTTCCACAGTAAGATAACAAGTGGGATTGCAATTGACAGCCCAGACTTCAGGGGGTCTAGGACTCTTTTACTGTGTGTATCTCGCTGTGTCCTGTCCTTACATAAGTTGTGCAATTGCAACAACAGCAACAAATTGATTTAAAAAGGGTGTCTGCAGCACAGGGCAAGAGGATTGCAGTTAAACTTACTTACAGGTAAACATGGCCAGGAACCAGGCTAAATGTCCCATCAATTTTACCAGAGAATGCCCTTCTCTACTCTAGTCAGTTTCACAACTGGATCTAATGAGACAACCTGATCTTGAGCATTACCAATCAAAGGACATCTTGGAGCTATTCCATCTTTCTCTCTTTAAGGGGTTTTCCCTGGTAAGAATAAAGACGGAAAAAGCAATGGGAAAATACGAGTACCTCGTAAAATGCATTTGCAGGATAACTCATCTAGAAGCATCCCTCCCAGTTAGTTTTAAAAAACAACAACACCAACTTGGCAGCTTGATTTTCCCGGCTTGTTACTTTTGCTAAACAGGGCAAGCGATAGAGCAGGGGTGGGCAAGTTGTGGACTTCCAGATGTTTTGGCCGAGAACTCCCGTGACCCTTCACCATTGGCTGTGCTGGCTGGGGCTGATGGGACTTGTTAGGCAAAACATCTGGAGGGCCACAAGTTGCCCACATCTGCAGTAGAGAAAGGAGAGGCATCCCCAACACATCCTCCACCTTTCTCAAGGACATCTCTTCCCACTGCACCTCAGCTGCACCCTTCTTTATACACACCTGCAAAGAGATTGAGCTGCTGTGCTGTTCTTTCTGTCCTTAATGGGATTTCTTCAGTAAGATAAGAAAAAAAAAAGTTGGAAGAAGGGGTAAGAAAACATGGGAGGATCATGGCTGGTTTACAGTGTTGTCTGGACACCGCTGTTAAATTGGATGAAGGAGGGCATAGTGATTTCACATTGAAAACCTTATCAGGAAGCATCCTTAGAGTAGGGAAAATCCAGCTTTTAAAAACTGTGTATGTATATTCTTACAGTCTTAAGGAAACCCCTGAGTTTCTTATTAACTTGCCTGTGGTTTTCCTAATAGTGCATCTTGGGGCCATCATTCTCACTTCTAAATCAAGGGTGGGGAGCATGCTGTCCTCCACATGTTGTTAGATTGCAACTCCCATCAGCCCTAAGCCAGCATAGCCAATGGTCAGGGATGCTGGGAGTTGTAGGCCAAAACCTTTGGAGAGCCTCAAGTGCCGCCCCCCCCCCCCGTTCTAAATGGAAGTCAGAATAGAACAAGCCCATCTTCATCGTGATTTCTAAAGGGTGTCATACAGCTTTCCCCACCCTGGTGCCCTCCAGATGTCTTGGACGACAACTCCCATTGTCCCTAACTGGGTATGCTGGGGATTGTAATCCAACTCAACTGTAAGGTACCAAGTTGGGGAAGGTTGGTATACTGCGCTTGGCGATCTTTGTTGGGGGATCTTATAGAAGCCACCATGAGTGTGAATCATGCCGGGATAATGGAGGCTGCTTCTCCTGGTTATGGGCGTAGTTTCTGAGCTTTGGAAGGTTCTTACATGGCATTCTTTTGGCTTGTTTTATAAATGTACCAAGCTGGCCTGCTGAAGGTGCCCAGAGTTTTGATTCTGGGAAGTTCGAAAGCACTTGGCGGTCAACGTGCAGGGGAATTCCTTTATAGTGTCTTCATTGTGAACGTCTCTTGGTTGATTGTTTTTATGGATCTGATGGTAGGAAATACAAAAGCAAATTTCAAAAATGCAGGAAAATGGTGTTGACTGGAGAGGGGTGGAAATGGGCATCTGCCCTGAAGATTCATGTAAGGAATAACACATCCCAGAATGAATGTATTAGTCTTCAAGGTGCCGCAAGGTTCTTGGTTGTTTTTGCTGCAACAGACTAACATGGGTACCCTCTGGAAATTGCTCTGAACAGGGCGCATTTGCCAGTATGTGCCACTCACAGGGAGATTTAAAGGCTGTAGCTTATGTTCCATTGGGGAATGCGTCATGCCTTGTCACTTTTCTCTCCCCATAACCGAAGATTTTTTTTAAAAAAAGTTTCTTCCACCTCTTCTAATTACATCTCTTCTAATTACATTTCTCTATTTCATACTGAGCAGTTTGTTTGGTTCTAACAGCCGCATCAAACAAAGCATAATAAGCCCGCGGGCCTATTAACTTCGCATACTATTGCTGGATGTAATTAACTTCTTGGGAAAAAATCCACCTCAGCGAAAGAGATGGGAAGCTGCGGTTGCCGGGTGCATAGAGGTGATGCTTGTTCTGGAATTGCCTTATGCGCAAAAACGTTTCCACATGAGAGGGCTGGTTTAGCATTGTGGTTAAGCATATAGGTGTGAGCCAAGAGTTTTCCAGTTCAAATCTCAACTCTGCCGCAGATTAATCTGGGTGGCCTTAGTGTGTTCCTGTTGTCAGCTTCAGGGCCCCATTTGCAATATGCGAGTGAATACCGGCCTACTCTGCAGGTTGTTTTAAAGATTATTGGGATAATATAAGTGAAGTGATTTGAACCCTTGAGTGATGTAATAACAATCCAGAGTATGGGTTGTTATTGAATCATGAGCTGGTGTTGAATTGTGGATTGTCATTACATGCCAACCTTGCACTATGTTTTAACTATGGATTGTGAACCACAAACAACCCCGGAGTTCACAACCCAACAGCAAACCACAGGTTGTCTTCCTGGGTTGTTCCTGGTTAACAACCCATACTTAAACTGCACTGCAGGGTTCACACATGACAACAGCCCACAATTCAACGACAACTCATACTCTGGATTATCGTTATGTGCAAACTAGGGCCACATGTGAAAAATGCTATATAAATTCTTATATGTAGCAGTGCAGTGCTAAATTTTGTAGTGCAGGTGTTTATCATGACAGTTTCCATAGCCATGCTCCTCAAGGTGAGTCCAAAAATTCAGGTAGCTGTGTGGATCCATATCAATAAACCAGTGTCAATAAACCTACCCTGATAGAGTGGCCATGTGTCATACTTTACTGAGGACAGTCCTCTATTTTGAAGGCATCCTCTACAATGTTGTAGTGGTAAATTTTGAAGTGCAGATGCTCATCATGACAATCCCCCTAGCCACACCCCCAAGGAGACTCCTAAAGTTCAGGCAGCTGTTGTGTTGATCTATATCAACAAACCAGGCAGTCTTCATCTCCACCACAAGCAGGTCTTTTGTAAAGCTAATGGGTCTTTATTGCCCATTCAAGACCAAACCACACCAAAATACTTTGCACTACAACAGGGATAGCTCACAACAATATATTTTTCCTGGGAAAATCCATTTCCCCCAAGCTATGGTGAGGATTGCTGCTAAGCTCCCTAATAATTCTGAAGGGGGTAGCAGATGATGTAATCATCCCTTCTAATCAAAAAGTCCCCACACCCTGACCCTGTGAACCCTGGCTGCACTACACCATTGCTTATATGTGAATGCTAAGACACTGAACAATTAGATCCTAGTTAAAAGTAAATTATCTGCCTTATGGTGCAATCCTGTTGCTCTGAGCCTCAGAGTCATCCATAAAATGGAGAGACATCTCGTGACCTTCCTTCAAGGTGTTTCCAGGGCTCATTACACCATTGGGGAGAGTCCCAAGCCTTCCCTACATTCCAAACCAATGGCGACCTAGCAGGTGCATTTGCTGACAGTGGCGTAGTGGTAAGTTTTGGAGTGCAGGTGCTGGTCATGGCAGTCCCCACAGCCACACACCCCAAGGAGAATCCAAAGCATTCAGGCTGCTGTGTTGATTCATATCAACAAATCAGTTCTAGGAGTTTTCGTCTGCACCAGGAGCAGGTGTTTTTGTAAGGCGAATGGGTCTTGATTGTTCATTCAAGGCCAAGCCACTCAAATACTTTACATTGCAACAAGGAACATTGTATAGCTGCTGGGAACATTCATTTCCTGCCAGCTACGCGGGGAATCGCAGCTGAACTCGGAGAGGACATGGAATTCTGAGCAGGGTGGGCGATGACATCAGCGCCCCTGCTAATTTTTTAAAAAGTCCCAGCACTGCATCCCAGCGAGCCGCGGCTCCACTATGCATCTCTTTGTCAGCCTTTGCCTGGGTCAGTGCCCAGTTTTCCACATAGAAACCATTGCTCATAGCAGCAGTAGCCAATCTCTCTGGCAAACCTGAAGCATAGGAACAGTGCCCGTCTGCTATGTACTGCAGGGTATAATAATACCCATTTAGGCCTCCTTTGGGTTTGCTTCTCCCATACTGACCCAAGGAGCAGAGAACAGCGCAGCCCCGGGATGAAAGCCTGACTCTGCTTCACACAGGCCTCCAAACCCGCCACATACCTCTTCCCCCCGCCACCGCCCGCCCAGGTGGTGGGGCGGAAAGAGCTCGGAGGAGTTACAGCAGTAGCTGGTTTTGGTGGGCTCCTTCAGTGAAATGTTTCCTGGAGCAGCTGCCTTAAAAGCACATCCCCGAAATGGTGAGTGCTGAGCTGGGTTGGTGGAGTCAGCAAAGGGCATCGTGTCTGTTTCTGGCTGTCTCCCTGTCTCTCTGTCTCTCTCTCTCTGTCTCCCTGTCTCTCTCTCTCTCCACCCCGTCTGTCTCTCCCTGTCTCTCTCTCCCTGTCTGTCTCTCCCTGTCTCTCTCTCTCTCTCTCTCTCTCTCTCTCTCCCCCTGTCTCTCTCTCCCTGTCTCTCTCCCTGTCTCTGTCTCTCTCTCTCTCAAATTTTGCTTTCTCCTTCCCTAGTCATGGAGTTCAGCGAGTGATCGCGGATCCCTAGGCTCAGCTGTTTAGCTAGTCCCGTCCCGCAGCCCTGCGGCTCTTTACTTTGGCACCACCTGTCTGTGGAATAGGAAAGAGGAAACTAGGTTAAAGAACCCTTCCTCCCCATGCCCCCCCAGGGGTGGGTGGGCAAAAGATGAAGAGAGATCTCTGCTGATCTCAGCCCAGACTCTAGTTGCAGGGAGAGATCTCTCCCTGTAATGGGCTGTGCTGTTTTGATCAGGCACCGGGAGTCCTGCATCCTTATAGCACGGAGGTGGCAGGGGATAACCAGCCAGCTCACCCTTTTAGACCTTGGGGCTCAGTGGGTGGGAGGAGGACCCTCATCCATTGTCCTCCTGTCCAGGTGCCTCGCCACAAGGATCACCGGGGCAAGCTCGAGCGAGTAGTGAATCCCAGAGCTTTGCGCCGGGCTCACCCGTTCTGGGCAGGTGTGTCTGATGCAATCCTTCCGGGGCTATTGCTGCGAGTGGTTTTGTGGGTGGGATTGAGGCTGAGAAAGAGAGCGAGGCAGTGTTGAAAAGACGTCTGATCAGCAGAGCCTTGCTGAGAACACGGCAGCCGTTGCTCTAGGCTTCCTCTTGCCTGCCTCTGGTGTTATCGCGCCGCCTTCTTCCTACAGCTGCGCCTTGCAATGCACGGCCCCTGGCTGATCTTCTCCTGGCCAGGTGGCGCCCAGGGGTGGGGGGTGGGGAGTTCCCCTTTGAAGTCCGGACAGTGGCGGGCGTGTATGCGACAGGAGTGTTCAGTAACGTCCATTCTTTTCATTCCCAGGACAGAGGCATAAAAATCCCCCGGCAGTTGGGAAGAGGCCCGAGTTTGTTCATCCCTGTGGAAGAGGTAAGATGCACCTTTGGTAACTTTGCTCATTTCTCTGTCTTCCCGGGCCGGGCTTCTTTTCTTGCGAAAAGGCCAGCTTGGAACTGTTGATGTGCAAGCAGGTGCTGGGAGACCTGTGGTCGTTTGCGGATCAGGGGCCTGGGCTGATGGCCCATGTTAGACCTACTCAGAGTATACCCATTGAAATGCATGGGACTTGAGTTAGCCATGATAATCTTAAGTTCCATTCATTTCAAGGGGTCTGCTCTAAGTAGGACAAATGTTGGATGCTTACCCCTGGGGTTTGATCACTGGAAAGGTTTGGAGTGATGCAGGGAAGCATCTCCTGACCCAGCGAAGTCTGCCTTGTGTGCTGGGAAAAGAGCCAAGTGCTTTAAATTAATGTTAATTTAATTAAATAATAAATAATAAGTGAGACAGGCAACAAAATGTTGCAGTCTGTCAGTACCTCTGATCAGCAGTGCTCCCTTTCAGGGCGCCAGCCAGCCGCGGTGCCCTTGTTTTTTTGCTATCTTGAGTTTTCTGTTTGTTTCTTTAAGTGTGTGTGTGGGGGGGTACTTTTCAAGCCTCAAAATTCCCCCAAGCATGCTGATAGCTTCTCTCTCACCACCTTTGGGCTCCATTTCTGTCGGCACGCACCACCTGAGTGCACTATTAGAGGGAGCACTCATTTGGAATGGGAATGTTGTAGATTCAGAAACTGGAGCTGGATTTCTGTTGGGGAAGGAGCAGACCCTCAGCATTCCTTTCCAGTCCTTGGCACTTCTGGTCTGCCTTAAGAAGTAGAAGGTGTATCTTTGTGCGCATGCACCGTGAAGCAAGAGGTGTATAATGCCTGAGCACAGGGAGACCAGACTGGGTTCCATCGCTGTTACAGATGAATATGTGTAAAGTAATCCTCTGTTCTCCCTTGTGTCAACTGGGGATAAATACACTGAGCAACCGGATATTCCAAAAAACTGTTGGGCAAAGCACATGATATTCTTGTAGTGCTGATATGTAAAAAGTGCAGTGGCAGATCATAAGAAAGGGTACACCCTTAGTCCAACCCAGTGCAAGAGCTTACAGTTGCAGAGATAGACCGAGGACTCTTTCTAGTGCCACCTTCCCGACCGGGTGTCTGCCAGATGTGTTGGACTACAACTCCCATCAGGGCCTGCCACATTGCTGGGAGTTGGGGTGATGGGAGTAGAAGTCCAACACATCCGGAGGACGCCAGGTTGGGGAAAGGCTGTTCTAGTGTGTAGAGTCTGCACCGCCTTCCCTGACCTAGGGCCTTCCAGATGTGTTGGTCTGGTCAACCATTGGCCATGCTGGCTGGGGAGGATGGGAATTGCAGTCCAACATATCCAGAGGCTGCCAGGTCAGGGAAGGCTGCCATGGACACTACCTGCCACATGTGTTCTCCACCCTTGCCCTTCCTGGCTTCTTCCAGCTAGCCAGGAGGGGACCGGATGGATCGAGGGAGTGGTGAGCACATCACTGTGTGCTAGTGTGCGGTATGCGCTGCCTTAAAGGAGGTGGTGGTGTGACCGCTCCTGGAAAAACCCTCCCTGGACCCAGAGATTCATGCCAACTATCATCTGGTTACAAATACCCCCTTTCTGGGTACGGTGCTCAAGAGAGTGGTGGCCTCTCGGCCGCAGGTGCTCTTGAATGAAACCGAGTATCTGGATCCACTCCAGTTTGGATTCAGGCCCAGTTTGGGGGTGGAATTGGTCTGGGTCGCCCTGGTGATCTTCTTCGGGAAAGGGACAGGCGGAGTACAACTCGGTTAATTCATCTCACTCTCTCATCGGCTGATACCATTGATCACGGTATCCTCCTGGACCAATGCTGGGAGTTGGCCCACTGTTCTACAGCGGTTCAGCTCTTACTTATGGAGTTGGTTCCAGAGCGTAGCACTCGGTGACTGTGCCTCAGCCCCCTGGCAGCTGACCTGTGGGGTGCCACAGGGCACAATTTTGTCCCCGGTGTTATTTAATATCTATATGAGCGGTTATTAGAAGATTTGGGGCAAGGTGTCACCAGTATGCTGATGACAACCAGCTCGGATCTCTGAATCAGGAGAGGCTGTTTACGTTCTGAACCGGTGCCTGGATGGAGTTATGGGTTGGATGAGGGCTAATAAATGGAATCCAAATCCTGATAAGACAGAGACTGTGTGGGTGGGTGGTTCCCAGGTCTGGGAATTGGGGTGCTTGCCTGTTCTGTATGGGCTTGTACTCCCTCTGAAGGAGCAGGTATGTAGTTTGTGGCCCACTGTCACTCTTGGTGGTATTCTTGAGCAGCTGCCAGGCCTCACTGCTGACGCCTGCCCTGTGTGCACATCCCTTGCCCCTTAATTCTGTTCTAGCCCTGCGTTAGGAACACTGCTGAGTGGCTGGACCTAAAAGCCACCCTTTGAATTTCCCACAATGCCTCTGACCTGTCATTGCTCTGGGGAATTGTGGGAAATTGAAAGCATAGCTGGACACTGTTGCCAAGCACTGGTTTGTTTATTGCCACCACAGCCAGGACCACCTACCCCTCAAACCTGGAGCAGGAAGGGGAGCGGCAGAAGAAATGGCAAGGCTTTTCTGGCAACAGAAGAGTAAGCAGAGGGAGCAAAATGAATGGAACATTTGTAGGGTGTCTGTGTATATGGCCACTGTGGATAGTTGGGGAAGTGGCTTTTACTCTGTTTTTTTTACTATCTGAATTAGCCCTACTATTAGGTTACACGCAGCAGGTATTTGCCCCAATGCGATTTGCGCTCTGAAGTTATCAGAAACGTTGCTAAGAGCACCACAATTGCCTTCAGTGTGCCAATTTTGAAGAAGGTGAATGCAACGAAGGTAGCGAGTGATAGAGTCCTTTTGAACTACAACATGCATCCGTGGCTCTTTTCATCTGACTTGCAACTGCAGAACTGTTCATAGGATTTCTTGGGACATCTGCGCTGCAAACCTACCCCAGTCTTAACTATCACGGCTTGCCCTCCGCTGAACTCTATGGATTACATTCCTTGAAGAGAACTAGAAATGTCCAATCCAGCTTCTTAGCTTCTCCATGGAATTCTGATTCCCAGGGATAAATTACGGCACTTAAAAACTGGTTTGTAGTTCCCTGCTACTGACAACACAAATAGTTTTGTTCTTCTGGGGACCTGAGAAATGTTTATTTTACAAGTGGGACCTGCAACGAAACATTGCAGTGTGGAAGGGAGCCGGCCAGCCAACCATGCCCTTTGCTGGGATATTCCATTCCATTCCACCTCCACTTCAGTTTTCTACACCCCCCACAACAGTCAATAAACATTCCATGCCTACTGAGCATACACAGTCCTGTGTATTGGGTCCCACCTCTCATGCCCTTAGAGGTTTCCCCCCTAAATATTTTTTTCTACTTCTACAAAACTTGGGGTTCCCTTGAGCCTGCTAATCTCTCCCTCTTATGAGTGGATGGTGTCATTTTGGCTACATGAGTATAGGTACTTTGGAGTATGAGTTCTCTGATAGTATACAGGGTGTGTGTGTGTATTGAAGTATTCCTTCAGGGGAACATTCCTGGGAGACCCCCCCCACACACACACACTGTTTAACAGGATGGGGGCAAAGAGGTTGCAAACTAAAATCAACTCTCCCTCACCCCCCCAAAATCTTAATTTCCTTTGTTTTCTGTGGGCCTTGAAGAACCTTTTCCTATTTGGCTATCATTTCCTTGCCTAAAGCAATGGAGATGATGTCTTGTTTGTTTGTCTGAGGTGATGTAATAGAGCAATGCAGTGCGGTAGATTCGGGAGGCTTTGAGGTGTTAATTCACCACCCCCACCCTCTGTATTTTTTTGGGAGGCAGCCAGCCAGTTTTGTAGCTGGGCATCTCTTAACATAGTCTTGCAGGATGGTGTTTGCTTATTGCAGCACCAAAGTCCTTGGCTTCCCCTTTTTTTCTCCCTCCCTCCCTCCCTCCCTCCCTCCCTCCCTCCCTCCCTGTGCGATGGGAGTGACACATGTGTGAGCATTGCCCTGTGGTGTCGTCACCTCCTTATTTATCAGGCAACCTTCCCTCCCTGCATGCACAAACAACATTTTGGAGAGCCCGCGTCGGCGACGACCTCTCCCCGTCGGATTCCGTTGGCCGCCTTTCAAGCCCCGGAGGGTCCCGTCTGGCAGTGTAACTAATCAAACCTTCATGGCTTGTCTGCTTGTTCCGCTGTTGTTGCTTTCCTCTTCCTAGCCTGGCAGTTGCCTCCTTCCACTTTCTCTGACTCTGTGCCAGCTCCTCCACCTCTTTTCCAGGGTGCCCTGCTGAGCCCCCGGCTGTTTGGCTGTGGAAACGCTATTTGTGTGTGTTCCTGGACAGCTCTGTGGTGCTGGCTGCACGGATGGTTTCTGCTTCCAAAGACGTCACCAGGAAGGGTTTTTTCTGCCCCCCCTCTCTGCAGGAACATAGCACCATGTTTTTGAAACTCCCCTGCTGAGCAGGGAGGTGTGTGAAGGGCTGGATTGGGTGGTCAGGAGCATTTAGTTTTTTGGCCTGGAAACCTAACAAACAGCAGGGTTGCATCAGACAGCTGAGCGCTTTTTGCTGCTATGGGAAATGGATCACCTCCTTGTCTTTTTTCTTCTTTTATGTTGACTGCCGTTGGGCAGGGTGGGCAGAAGGTAGATCTGGATCCATCGCTAGATCTCTGGGTGATTTGTGGTAGATTGACAAGGATTTCTGACTCCCAGTTGTTTAGCAGCAGCAGCAGCAGATGACCCCCCTGAAATGAGAGTAACCACCGGTAACCAGGGGTGGATTCTTGTGCATGGAAGGACTCTGAGTTCCATGCAGTTTTGTTCCTCAAAACAAATTCCTGGACTCAGGATTTTTAAATACTAAGTTTACATCATTTGCACCAGGCTCTGGTTGGGGGATCTTGGGGCTCCAGGAAAAAACAAAGTGGATCCTGCAAGCCTGAATTCTTCCTATCCCTGTCCTGGAGGAATCAGGAGAATTGCGTTCTCCCATTTTTAATGGGGGAGGTTGAATACCATTTCAAGACCTCTGCTTCACTTACCATAGCTTGCCCAAGCTGCTCTAGAAACTGTAGCATTTGCTGAAGAGTATGTCAGATTCTGCCCCTCAACCCTAAATCTTTTCACAGAATTACCGTTGTCAGGATTCCTTAAAGAAAAGCTGTGAGGGTTAAATTGGGATGGGCAGACTTCAGCTTGCAGGATCCACTGTGTATGTTTTTCAACCAGAACCAACTGAAGCCATGTGCATAATATTGGTGCCGGCAGATATACGCTAAGAGTGTAGGAACAGGGTGCCTCTGAGTACATGCTCAGCCCAGGAACTTGTGATCGGTGCTGGAACCATGCTCACAAGTCCTTTCACAGACAAGAATTACCATATCCCGAGTCATCAGCAACCTCATTTAAGAAGGAACGGCTTTTTAGTTGTTGGCGTTCTTAAGTTACATGGAGTCGGAAACCCTTGTTGGTCTACTGCAAATCACCTGGAGATCTACCGGTAGATCCTGATCGACCTTCTACCCACCCATGAGTTAAATGCATTTGTAGTGAGTTCTCTGTGAACTGGCACTTGAAATGGTCTCTGCTGTATATGAACCTTGGAGAGGAATTGGTCTAAAAGGGTGAGTTAGTATGGCATGAGCTTTCTGTAAAGAGCCTACTTCATGGGAGGCATCCAGATGACTGCACAAGTTGTGTTTTCTGTTTTATTAAACAAAGGGGGAGAATTACAAATAACAATGAAAACACACACATATACCCCTATATAGAAATAACATTGAATCCTTCCTGCCTTCATTCTGGAGACTCCTTGGATGCACCCGCTCTCTGCAACCATCATCAAATTTCACAAGACAGACCTTTAACTGGTGTGAATCTTTCTTGATCCTATCACACTTGCACTGATGAAATTCATTTTAAATCTTCACACCCCTGAGCTCATCAGGGGTCCTTGAGCAAGCCAAACTCTCTCCCCATCCTTGGCCCCATTTGCAATATAGAAGTCATGGTGATCATTTACCAGACAGGGTTGTTTTTGTAAAGATTACTGACATCATGTGTATGGTGTACTTTCTTCTTAAGGTGCCATCTCCTTTTGGAGGTTAGCTATCATTACAGCTATTTTTGTTTTTTGACACAGCTGCTCTGAATAGTTGTACAGAAATACAGCTGAACTATTCCCTCAAATTCTTTAACCATGATATTTGTCTTCTCCCTATTGATCTTTTTCCTTCAATTTTCCTTTGTATAATGAGTTGGGAGTATGGTGTATTTTTCCGCCTCGGATAATATGACCAAGGTTTTGTAACTTTCTCCTTCTGATGGCCTTTACCAATTCTGTTTGTTTGCTCACACTACATAGTACGTTCTCATGGGTTACTCGATCAGTCCACGGTATTTTCAGCATGTGTCAGTATATCCACATTTCAAAGGATTCGATTTTCCTCAGGTTGTTCTTCTTAAGCGTCCAAACCTCCACTCCGTAAAATAATATTGAGAACACGTAGCATCTTACCATCCAAATCCTTACTGCAAGATTAAGGTCCCGAGTACATAATAATTATTTAGCAAAAACTGTTCAAACACATGCTAAGTTATCTCCCCCCCCTTTCAACTTCCTGCAGATCCTCCAAGAAGGAGTAGAGCGCGCCCAGCGGCGCCTCTTCGTGGAGGCCTTCATTTCGACGGGCAGGGTAGACAACATTACCATGGTGATGGGGCTGCATCCAGAGTACTTGACAAGCTTTTGGAAGACTCAGTACCTGTTGCTGCGGATGGACGGACCTCTGCCATATCACAAGCGCCACTACATTGCGATCATGGTGAGTGAGTGAACGAGTGAGGAGAAAGGGAATCTGGTCTGCCAGGGGTAGAATTCAAAAAACCTTCCTTAATTTTTTTCCTCTGCCCTCACCCTCCTTTTTTCCTTGTGCATGTCATATCTTTTTTAGATTGTAAGCCTGCAGGCAGGGACTGTCTTCTTTAACCGATCATATGTAAGGCTCTCCGGGAGCCTCTCTGGCTGAGAAATGGGGTAAAAAAAAAATTTCAGGGGAAAGAACATAGCTCAATGGTAGAGCACTTGCTTTGCATGCAAAAGGTCCCAGGTTCAGTCCCCAGGATCTCCAGAGAGGGCTGGGAAAGATGTCCGTCTGAAACCCTGGACAGCCGCTGCCAGTCAGTGTCGACAATACTGGGCTAGGCGGACCCGTGGTCCGAATTGAAATAAGGCTGTTTCCTGTGTGTTCGATTTTTCCAGAATTAAGGACTGTCCAGAGATACTTGTGAAGAGAGCCTTGTATGTCTTTGAACCACTGTGCTGATTGAGAATCCCCAAAATACTGTGCTCTTGGGGTTTCTTATAGGTGGTGTCTTTCTTTCTTTCTTTTCTTTTTTACATGGTATTTTGTTTTATTTCAAAATAAAGTTGACAAAAGAAAGGCAACAAATAGGCATGGGCATGTTTAGCCTTGAGAAGATAAGACTGAGAGGAGATATGATAGCGCTCTTCAAGTACTTGAAAGTTGCCACAGAGAGGAAGGCCAGGATCTCTTCTCGATCATCCCAGAGTGCAGGACATGGAATCATGGGCTCAAGTGACAGGAAGCCAGATTTCGGCTGAACATCAGGAGAAACTTCCTGACTGTTAGAGCAATACAACAATGGAACCAGTTACCTAGGGAGGTGGTGGGATCTCCCACACCGGAGCCATTCAAGATGAAGCTGGACAGCCATCTGTCAGGATGCTCTGACTTGGATTCCTGCATTGAGCATGGGGTTGGACTCAATGGTCTTATAGGCCCCTTCCAACCCTACTATTCTATGATTCCAGGAAAAACATACATAATCAATCAAGATCACTAAAGAAACAAAGGAATTCACTAGTTCTAGTTCTTCGTCTATAACGGATATGCTTATGGAACATCTACAGTAAAACAGCCTACGTACGAGCTCAATACCTAATGAAAGCGTAAAAATACAATTTATATAATGCATAAAAGGAGTGTCTGTGAGTGTGTGTTATCTTATGTATATATGGGTTATTAGTCGAAAAAAATATAGGCAACTGTACTTGGTTGGAATGTGATCAAAAGTTTGAAGAGCATCAGTATGGGAAATAAATGGAAAGCAAGGTGCCAGAATATCTTTCTTAAAATTAGGATTCCTTGCTTGCTGTGTAAGTTTATGCACAGTCATAGTCTTCCAAATGTTATTAATCCACCGCTCTTCAGTTGGTTGCTTTGGGGACTTCCATTTGCATGCTATACATGACTTTGCAGCTGTATACAGCTTCTTAAGAAGGTCTTTATGCAGGAGTCCAGGATCACTAGGTACAAAAAGAGAAGAAGCATAGCTTTAGGAGTTACCAGTGGTCTAATGTATCTCCCCTCCCCCGCCCCCCCATCCCGTTTTCCATTTTCTCAGGCTGCTGCTAGACATCAATGTTCCTACCTGGTTGGATTCCACATGGGGGAGTTCCTGCAGGTGGGTGGGGATCCCGAGTGGCTGCGTGGCTTGCAGTTCGCCCCACAGAAGCTGAGGAACCTCAACGAAATTAACAAGATTCTGGCCCACCGGCCCTGGCTCATTACTAAGGAGCACATCGAGGTGAGTACTAGAGGAGGGGTGTTGAACCTCTCTCGGCCCGATGACCAGATTTAATTTTGGAGAAGCTCTCCGAGGCCCAAATAACAGAAATTTTATTTATTTAGTTAGTTAGTTACAACATTTATATACCACTCCACATCTAAACAGATTCCAGAGCAGGGAACAATAAAAGATAAAAAAGAATAAAACATCATATTGAAAGTATCCTTTTAAAAACAGAGTGCCAATAAAAACTGAGGCTGGTTAACCAAAGAAAACTTCCTGGAATAGAGCTGTTTTCAGGAGGCACTGGAAGCAACACAGTGTTGGCACCTGCTTGACCTCCAGAGGCAGAGAGTTCCATAGAAAGGGGGCCACCACACTGAAGGCTCTTCCCTGGGTGGACTCCAGTTGGGCCATAGGTCCATGCAAACCCACCAGGAGCATGCCTTCTGATGAGCAGATACCAAAAACATCAGCATATTTCAGCTTAAAGCTCTTACTGCCAGAAATTAAACTTTAGGAGAGGCATTTCAACCCTTTAGAATGGGGGGGAAACTGGGCAGAAGCCGGGAAAGCAACCATTGATGGTTGGGAGTAAGGGGGTGGGACCAGGGGAAGGAGGCATGGCTATCTGGGGAACCCAAGCAGGCTGTATTTGGCCCATGGGCCTGAGGTTTAACACCCTTGCACAAGGGGATTGGAGATTCAAGCCCTGCAGTTAATAATAGTCCCATGGCTATTTCAGTTCCATAGGGTTTGGGAAAGGCAGCAAACTCACATGAGACAATGTGGTGCAGTGCAGGGAAGTTGCTGTTGTCCTCCAACTCCCATCAGCCCCAGCCAGCAGGGCTGGTGGTCAGGGATGATGGGAGTTGTAGTCCAACAGCATCTGGAAGGCCAACAGTTTCCCCACCCCTGGCAATGCAGCCAGAGTGTTGTTGGATATGGACCAGGAAGCGCTTTGTTGGGAGTTGTAGTCCAATACATCTGGAGGGCCCCAGGTTTGGGAACGCTGACCTAGACGATCTTGGGCCCATCTTGGCCTAACTCCCGTGTGTGCCATCCGGAGCTCCTCCAAAGAATGTGAGGAGGATGTAACCGTGAGAAATACATGCTGATTTAGGCAAGTTCAACTGAGTCACCTGTTAAGAGGGGGAATACGCAGGAGAGAGGATCGGTTCTCTTTTAGCACATGGATCTCAATGGGGAATCCTTTGGGTCTTTGTTGACAGGCGCTCCTGAAAACGGGGGAGAACAATTGGTCCCTGGCAGAACTCATCCAGGCCTTGGTGCTCCTCACGCATTACCACTCGCTGGCCTCCTTTGTGTTCGGCTGTGGCATCAATCTGGAGATCGACCAGGAAGGAGGCCATGCTTTCCGGCCACCTTCTCCACGCAGTTGCGATAGCAGCCCGGGATCAGAGGATGGGGTGAACAGTTCCAATGTAAGTGGTGGGAGTGGGCTGGTGGGTGGCAGTCTCCCCCTTTTTTCTTAATGATATTATTATTATTATTATTATTATTATTATTATTATTATTATTATTATATTTTTTATTTTTATTTCATTTCTATACTGCCCAATAACTGAAGCTTCCTGGGTGATTCACAACAATGTAGGGCTATAAAGGCCTGGGAAAATATGATCCAAGATGTTGGGCCAATTGAAGGGCTACCAGTTCCCCACCCCTGAAGTAGGAATAGCAGGGCTTCCCTTGAACTGTGGCTGAGTAACAGTGCAGCCTCTTTTTACTTCACAGGGGAAATAATCCCCTGGTGGAGTTTTGGCATGGGTCTACGCCAGCCTGCCCCAACCTGATGTCCTCCAGAAGTTTGCAACTACAGCTCCCATGATCCCTGCCCGTCGGCCATGGCGGCTGAGAATGATGGGAGTTGCAGTCCAAGAGGGCACCAAGTTGGGAAAAGCTGAGGAAACTTGAAAGCATTCCCTGAAGAAGCATTTTTATTTTTATCATGTTTTTAAAAATTTGTTTGTTGATTTCCTATTGGGCTTCCAAACACCATGATGGAGGGCTGTGGTAGTGGGGAGGGGTGCAGCTTGTGCTGGATCCTTCATCTGCTGGCAGGATCAGTGCTGTTCCAACTCCAAAATCAGGGCTGTAGGAGAATAACTGTTTTTACATATACGTTGTCTGTGTGCCTTCTATCCATTTGTTTTTATGTAAATACTTTTGCACTTTGCATAATATATTTTTGAATGGTTTTTAGTTTTTGTGAACCACCCAGAGAGCTTTGGCTATGGGGTGGTATAGAAATATAAAAAGTGAATGAAATGAATGAATAATTGATGTAGCCCTTACCAGTCGTCTGTACCGAGGCCAAGAGTGTAGGTCACGTGGACTCATTTTGCCTATTTTTATGTTGTTGTTTTTCCTTTTTACCTGGGTTTCATCAGTGATGCATTGTGCAGGACTCCAGGTCATAATGCATTACTAGAATAGCAATGCAGAAGCTCCAATAATAATAATAATAATAATAATAATAATAATAATAATTTTTATTATTATTATTATTATTACTATTATTATTATTATTTCATTTCTATACCACCCAATAGCCAAAGCTCTCTGGGTGGTTCACAGAAAATGCACATCATAATACAAGATAATAAAAACATAATATAAAATCTCTAACGTACCATATTTAAAACAATGTAAGCAGCGAAAACATTTACAGTAAGATACTGGACCTGATAGAAACAACTGATATAAGTGTCCCATCATAGGCCATCAAATGCCTGGGAGTAGAGGACAGTCTTAACTTGGTGCCAAAAAGATGACAGTGTTGGCAGCAGGCAGAACTCAGTGGGGAGAGCATTCCATAATCCCCGTACCTTAGAAATGCCTAGAGATGTGAAGGCTTGGGGGGGGGGGAGCAAAAAAAATCAGGGGATAAACCCCTTGTTTATTTTCTTCAAAAAATCCATTGGGAAAAACAAAACACATATCCTTTCATCCGTCTGTCCCCCGCTTCAGTTTTTCTCCCAGATCTTGGGGTGGGTGGGACATGAAGCTATGCATGTCCATCCATCTCCCGCCATCATTCCCTGAACTGACCCTTTTTTGTCCCCACTATCTCAGGGCACGGATGCTATGGAAGAGGTGGAGGTGCTGATGGAGAGGATGAAGCTGCTTCAGGAGTGCCAGTTGGAAGAGGAAGGAGTCACCCAGGAGGAGATGGAGACCCGCTTTGAGATGGAAAAGAGAGAGAGCCTCCTTGATACACCTTCGGGTAAGCTGGAGGCACGCTGTCGGCTGGGATTAGTGCTGTGAGAGCAGACGGTTTCCTAGGACTCTCCGCTACTGAGCTTGGGAAGGATGGGGGAAATCTTCCAGGTGGCTGTGCGAACGTGGAATCGAGACCCATTGTCCTCTTATTTTTTAAAAAAACAAAACCATAAATAAGAAGAAATATGGCCTTAAAGGGGGACGGTGTTTGAGTGGAGAAGTGGTGGCAGGAGGGAGATGGTGCTTAACCCTTTTCCCAATCTGCAACTTCTTGGTTCCAAATCCCCCATGCCAAGTGGTGCTTTCCCCTTCAAGGGTTCAAAGCACAGGTACGTGTGTGCCCTGAACTCTTGCAGGAGGAAGAGGGGTGGGGGTGGGGGTGGGGTGCTTGGGCCAGAACAGCGTCAGGCAGGGAAAGGATGAAGCACTGTTGCTTCTCCACTGAAAAACACCCCCTCACAAATACGGGGGGGAATCAGGGGTTCTGTTAACCATTTTGCATCAAATGTGTCATTTAGCCCATGAAGCTAGGAAATAGAGGGTTGTTTGCTCCAGAAGAGGAGGATGGTACAGGTGAACTGTAGTTCTGGCCCAGTCTCCTGTTGGCAAAGTACATCTCCTTATGATCTATTGAGAAGACATGACAACCTTCTATTACACATCTTTTTTTAAGTTTCTAGTCCCCAAATCCTTTTGACCTTTTGATACAGTGGCTGCTTCTGCACAGCACTTAACCAGAGTTTAGCGTGACATGCACAAGCAGGAAAAAGCCTGCAGTGAATCTTGGCCCTGTGCCCCTCCTCCCCCCCCTTCCCCACTTTCTCTTAACCATGGTTTGTTGTATCATCCAGACTGACAAAATGTGGTTAACATTAACTGTGGTTAGTTTCAGACAAGCCGACTTCAAACTATAGTGACCAAAGCTGGCTTGCTTGAATTAATCATAGTTAAGTTGAACCATAGTTCTCGGTCCAGGTGACATGGCAAGCTGGGCTTCATGGGATGTGGAAGCATCCAGTCTCCTCCTCCCAGCTGCACAGGAAAATGAGCACTCAGGATGCTAGCCAGATGCTCAGTGCAGCTCATCCTTGCTCATGCGTGTCATGCTAAATTATGTTTCAGCACAGGGTCCAGTACCTCTTTCAGTCCGAGAGCCAAATTCCATTTCAGAGAAGCTCTCAGGGGCCATGTTCCAGTGTTGGGTGGGGCCAGTGGCAAAAGGGGGGGGTCCAAAAATGCAATCCCCACCCCACCCAGCCTATTTTAGCTTAAAGCTCTTACTGCTGGTCACTAAGCCTTAGGAGAGGCGTTTCAACCTTTTAGAATAGGGGAAAAACTGCACAAAAGACAGGAAGCCACCAAACGATCAGTGGTCCAGGGAAAGAGGGTGGAGCCAGGAAAAAGGACACCTGGCCATCTGGGGAACCCTGGAGGGCTGCATTTGGCCCCCAGGGCTGAGTTTCTGCACCCCTGTGCAAATGCAGCCAATGAGAATATGGTTAATGGGTTTCTCATAGGATGCAACTCTGTGAACGGCACATAGTTTAGTTGTACCCAGTGGCTTCTCTAGTTCAAGACAACACTTCTTAGAGAGGAATAGTGGAGCGATGGTGGAAGGCCAGTTCTCAGTGACATCTTTGTTCCTCTCGTGTTATCTCTCCTTTTTGCTCTTGTCTCCAGTAGATATTGCTGAACACTCCCTGCCTCCCAACATCCTCTGCTTTGTGGAGGATCCAGAGTTTGGATACAAGGATTTCACTAGGAGAGGAGAACAGACGCCCCCAACTTTCCGAGCTCAGGTATCTTGTCTGTTCAAGATCTATGCTTTGTGTGCATGTAAATAGAATCATAGAATAGTAGTAGAATCATAGAATTGTAGGGTTGGAAGGGGCCTACAAGGCCATCTAGTCCAACCCCCTGCTCAATGAAGGGATCCAAGTCAGAGCATCCCCGACAGCTGGCTGTCCAGCCTCATCTTGAAGGCCTCCAGTGTGGGAGAGCCCACCACCTCTGCCACACTGCAGAGTTAGTGGACTCTCACAAATAGCCTCTGCCAAAACAAAAGAACGAAAAACGACCAACACCAAATCCTGTCTTTAGTATAAATCCTGCAGATCGCATGTTAGCTTATTTTGTATGCTTCAGTCCAGCAGTTCTCAAAAGAATGTCTGTCCGTCCAGTTCTTTCCTTCTACCTGCCATTGTTATCAACAATTGAATGGGCCTTTATTCTAGATATGCATGCCCAAGACTTGCACATCTTTGCTTTAAAAAATGTCTCTCCAGTATGAGCTAAGAGAACTACTATACTGATAACAAATGTGTTGCTTAACTTGAAATAAAGTTTTGTTTTTATCTTGACCGTGCCCAAGAGCAGGTTGTTGAACCTTGCTGTGAATCTTCCCCCTGACACTCCTGGTTTTGGGGGAGGACCCTCAGGAAGCAAAAGGCCTTGTAAACATAGGGCTACCCACTACCCCTTTATCTTGCTTCTTGGACCTCTGGTACTATGCCTTTTAGAAGGCAGTGTTTTGGCATTTTGTCTCCCCTTCCACTGAGCAACCAACTCTACTCTAATGTGTGTTACCACTTCCTACTGCCCCGTCAGGGCTGAATTGTGCAGTCTTTCACCTGCAGCGCTGTGCCATGTGATTATTCTGAATGTGAAGGTTTCTGATCTGTGTTGACACTTCTTAATCTGAACTTGAGAGGCAAGGTGGCAATCTTGCAGTTCTGGGAAATCTTTTTATCAGGGTTGTTGTTGGGGAGGGGCAAAAGTAATGGGGTAGTCCTGTAGAGTCAGAGCTTAGCTTAGCTACGTACTGCTAATGATGCTGCAAGTGGGTTTAGCAACTATACAGTTACTGTAGAATATAGGAATCCTTGAGCTCTCAAGTACCACCTGTAGGACGGGTGTAAGATTTTCATTTCAAGTAGGGACATGCTGAAGATACACACACCCTAAGTCTGTTCTGGATGGGCAGAGTTGTTGTTGTTGTTCAGTCGTTCAGTCGTGTCCGACTCTTCGTGATCCCATGGACCATAGCATGCCAGGCCTTCCTGGCCTGCGCTCTCTCCCGGAGTGTGCTCAAGTCCATATTCATTGCATCGGTGATGCTATCTAGCCGTCTCATCCTCTGCCATCGCCTTCTCCTTTTGCCTTCAATTTTTCCCAGCATCAGGGTCTTTTCCAGTGACCTTTCTCTTCGCATTAGGTGGCCAAAATATCTGAGCTTCAGCTTCAGTATCTGTCCTTCCAATGAGCACTCAGGGTTGATTTCCTTTAGGATGGACTGATTTGACCTCCTTGCAGTCCAGGGGACTCGTAAGAGTCTTCTTCAGCACCACAGTTCGAAAGCATCGATTCTTCGGCGCTCAGCCTTCCTTACAGTCCAGCTCTCACAGCCATACGTTGCTACTGGGAAAACCATAGCTTTGATTATACGAACCTTTGTCGGCAAGGTGATGTCTCTGCTTTTTACTATGCTGTCTAGGTTTGCCATAGCTTTCCTCCCAAGGAGCAAGTGTCTTAATTTCATGGCTACAGTCACCATCTGCGGTGATCTTGGAGCCCAAGAAAATAAAATCTGTCACTGCTTCCATTTCTTCCCCTTCTATATGCCAGCAAGTGATGGGGCCAGATGCCCTGATCTTAGTTTTTTTAATGTTGAGTTTCAAACCAGCCTTTGCACTCTCCACTTTCACCCTCAACAAGAGGCTCTTTTGATCCTCTTTGCTTTCTGCCATTAGGGTGGTATCGTCTGCGTATCTGAGGTTGTTGATAATTCTCACGACAATCTTAATACCAACTTGTGATTCATCCAACCCAGCATTTCTCAGGAGGTACTCTGCATATAAATTAAATAAGCAGGGTGACAATATGCAGCCTTGTCATACTCCTTTCCCAATTTTGAACCAATCAGTTGTTCCATGTCCGGTTCTTACTGTTGCTTCTTGACCCTCATACAGGTTTCTCAGGAGACAGGTAAGGTGGTCTGGTACCCCCATCTCTTTAAGAATTTGCCACAGTTTGTTGTGATCCTCACAATCAAAGGCTTTAGCGTAGTCAATGAAGCAGAAATAGACATTTTTCTGGAATTCTCTTGCTTTCTCCATGATCCAGCAAATGTTGGCGATTTGATCTCTAGTTCCCCTGCCTCTTCGAAACCCAGCTTGTCTTTCCGGTAGTTCTCGGTTCACCTACTGCTGAAGCCTAGCTTGTAGGATTTTGAGCATAATCTTGCTGGCATGTGAAATGAGCGCAATTGTACGGTAGTTTGAACACTCTTTGGCATTGCCCTTCTTTGGAATTGGAATGTAAATAGCCATGATGTAACCACTATCATGGCTATCAGGGACATTAAGATCTTTCCTGTATAGTTTGTCTGTATATTATTCTTCTTCTGTGTATTCTTTCCACCTCTTCTTAATGTCATCTGCTTCTGTTAGGTCCCTGCCTTCTTTGTCCTTTATCATACCTGTCTTTGCACAAAATATTCCCTTGAGATCTCCGATTTTCTTGAAGAGATCTCTAGTCTTTCCCATTCTATTGTTTTCTTCGATTTCTTTGCATTGTTCATTTAAGAAGGCCTTCTTGTCTCTCCTTGCTATTCTCTGGAACTCTGCATTCAGTTGGGTATATCTTCCCCTTTCTCCCTTGCTTTTCGCTTCCCTTCTTTCCTCAGCTACTTGTAAAGCCTCATCAGACAGCCGCTTTGCTTTCTTGCATTTCTTTTTCTTTGAGATGGATTGAGTTGCTGCCTCCTGAACAATGTTAGGGACCTCCGTCCATAGTTCCTCAGGCACTCTGTCTATCAGGTCTAATCCCTTAAATCTATTCCTCACCTCTACTGTATATTCATAAGGGATATGATTTAGGTCATACCTGAATGGTTTAGTGGTTTTCCCTACGTTCTTCAATTTAAGCTGAAATTTTGCAAGAAGCAGCTCATGATCTGAGCCACAGTCAGCTCCAGGTCTTGTTTTTACTGACTGTATAGAGCTTCTCCATCTTTGGCTGCAAAGTCCATAATCAATCTGATTTCAATATTGACCATCTGATGATGTCCATGTGTAGAGTCGCCTCTTGTGCTGTTGGAAAAGAGTGTTTGCTATGATCTGCATGTTCTCTTGGCAAACCTCTATTAGCCTTTGTCCTGCTTCATTTTGTACACCAAGGCCATGCTTGCCTGTTATCCCGGTGATTTCTTGACTTCCTACTTTGGCATTCCAATCCCCTATGATGAAAAGGACATTTTTTTTGGTGTTAGTTCTAGAAGGTGTTGTAGGTCTTCATAGAACCAATCAACCTCAGCTTCTTCGGCATCAGTGGTTGGGGCATAGACTTGAATTACTGTGATGTTGAATGGTTTGCCTTGGATTCGTACTGAGATCATTCTATCGTTTTTGAGATTGTACCCCAGGACTGCTTTTCCCACCCTTTTGTTGACTATGAGTGCTACTGTATTTCTTCTAAGGGATTCTTGCCCACAGTAGTAGATATAATGGTCACCTGAATTAAATTCGCCCATGCTTGTCCATTTTAGTTCGCTGATTCCCAAGATGTCGATGTTCAGTCTTGCCATCTCATGTTTGACCACCTCCAGCTTACCTTGATTCATTGATCTAACATTCCAGGTTCCTAAACAATATTGTTCTTTACAGCATTGGATTTTCTTTTCACCACCAGACACATCCACAGCTGAGTGTCCTTTCGGCTTTGGCCCAGCCGCTTCACTCTTTCTGGCGCTACTTGGAAATACCCTCTGCTCTTCCCCAGTAGTGTATTGGACACCTTCCGACCTGAGGGGCTCATCTTCCGGCGTCATATCTTTTAGCTTTGTGATACGTTTCATGGGGTTTTCTTGGCAAGAGTACTGGAGTGGGTTGCCATTTCCTTCTCCAGTGGACCACATTTTGTCAGAACTCTCCACCATGACCTGTCTGTCTTGGGTGGCCCTGCACGGCATAGCTTATGGCTTCACTGAGTTACGCAAGCCCCTTTGCCACAACAAGGCAGTGATCCATGAAGAAGGATGGGCAGAGTACCAACAAGCAAATGTAATATCTGTGAACCCTACAATACTGGCTGTTATTTTTAAAGTTCTCCTTTAGAGTAATGCATGTCAAAACAGTGGACAGCTTACAATATCAGCTGGTTTTCTGTCACCGAGGCACCAATGAAATAATTTCCTTCTGTATAGGACTACACCTGGGAAGACCATGGCTACTCACTCATCAACCGCTTGTATCCTGATGTGGGGCAGTTACTCGATGAGAAATTCCAGGTGGTCTATAACTTGACGTATAACACCATAGCTATGCACAGTGGGGTGGACACATCCATGCTCCGGAGGGCCATCTGGAATTACGTTCACTGCATCTTTGGCATTCGGTAGGTCATTTGTGTCCTGCCCCTCCCCACCCCTGCCCAATTAACTGTTATGTCTCATCAAGGCAAACTTCCTAGAAGTCTTGGTCTATGGGAGGAATGGAGACATCTTTTGCTGGCTAACTGCTGTTGTGTCCCTTCTCCTAACATTTTGTTGGTCCATCCTCTCTCTCTCTCTCTCTCTCTCTCTGTCTCTCTTTGGAGTGGGGGTTGATCCATTCTGCTAAATCTCAGTTTACCAAAAAGACTACATCCACCCTGTTCTTTCAGCTTCTGCCTTCCCATTTCCATACCACTACTTGACTGGATTATTAATTCTGAGAAAGGAAAATACTGAGCCGATTTGCATCAGCTCAGTATTTGCCAAGAGGCAAATTCCAAAGTATTTGCAAAGAGGCAATGCCAAGAGGTGGTGGTGGTATTATTATTACTATTCGATGACTGCCTCTCTCTCTCTCTCTCTCTCTCTCTCTCTCACACACACACACACACACACACACACAGACTCAAGGTGACTTAAAATATAATTAAAATGTACAAAATTTTAAAACTGCTACAACAATTATCCATTAAAATACAACCACATCATAAAAGAACTAAAACATCAGTGACAACCATAAACTATTTGACTGACGCATTAAACAGCCCATCAGATGCCTGGGAATAGAGCGAAGTCTTAACCTGGCACTGAAAAGATGACAACATTAGTGCCAGGAGGACTTCGCTGGGAAATGTATTCCGTAATGTGCGGAAGGGAGGGCACTCCCCAATTTGATGCTATGGCGATGAGCCCTGTGTTTGCCTACTGCCTCCTTTCCTCACAGCTTTGCTTAATTAGTTGCCGTCATTTGCTGTTTCAGCAGTAATGGCTGAACTACAGCTTGCTGTTGCATGTGAACTAGCAAACCATGGCAAACCTGGCTATTGCATGTGAACCAATTTCCCAAGAAGCATTGTCCTTTTAAACCAGTTGCTTGGCTTTGTATACGTGTGTGCACGCGTGCATGTGTGTGTGCATGGGAGAGAGAGAGAGAATCTGTTGTGTGTTTTTGGCAAGTTGCGTTTGGATGAGGCCCTGCCACGTGGACGGCCTTGCTTGGATCTTGCCAAACTGGTGTGATGAAGGGACTGAGTCATCTGATTTATAGAGAGGTCGGATGTTAGGCACTCTTGAACAATGTGGGAGGATGCGTCCTGCTGGGCCTGCCATGTGAACAGAAGGATTCACTTAGAGGAAGAGCAACGGTGCGTTTGGCTTGATGGGGCTGAAGAAGCTGTTGTCCCCTAGGAAGGTCTGTAGGTCCGTGGCAGGGCGCATGATTTGCATGCAGAAGGTCCCAGATTCAGTCCCCGCTGCCTCCTCACCCAAGAGCAGAGGTAAGTGAACAGGCGCCCTCCAGATGTTTTGGACTACAACTCCCATCAGCCCCAGCCAGTGTAGCCAAAGGTAATGGATTATGGAAGTTGTAGTCTAAAAATATCTAGAGGGCCCCAGGTTGCCTCCTCCTGTCTTCAGTGATTAGCAGCCCTTCTCTTGGCCAGCTGGTCTGACTTGGTGTAAGGCTCATATGTTAAATATCTCCACCGCTTTCCAGGTACGACGACTATGATTACAGGGAGGTGAACCAGCTTTTGGAGCGCAGTTTAAAAATCTACATCAAAACCGTGGCCTGCTACCCAGAGAAAGCCACCAAGCGAATGTACACACACTTCTGGAGACATTTCAAGCATTCTGAGAAGGTAAAGGGCGCACGCTTCTGTAGATGGCAGAACAGGGGCTGTTTTCCTGTTGCTTCTTCTGGGCCGTGAAGACAGTATAGGCCTGGGGTCTCCACTGTGATGCCTGTGGACAGCTTTCACGGTGCCCACCAGGCTCCCTGCCTCTCCCAAATTTTCATTTTATTTCTTCAGATTTCTTTTTAATTACACTTTTTTTAAGAAGTGGGAGGCTGGGATACTGCAAAGTAAAGTGCCGCCCTCTAGCACCATCTTTATTTGGATTCGAAAGAGTGGTTTTGTGTTTTGGAGCTCAGACCCCCACCTCTGCCCTGTACTTAGGGTCTTGGGAAAGTTACTTTTCTTTTAGTCTCACCAGTTTGCCTTCTGGGAAATGAGTGTTTTGTGATGGGCCATGACCACCATAGTAACCATTTATGACTGGGCAAGCCCTGCCTATGGCAGCCATTTTGAGAGTGCCCTCAAAATTCCAAATGTGCCCACCAACCCAAAAGGCTTGGGGACCTCTGGTAAGGTATGGCTGCACCCTAACATGCTGTCCAAAGAATTCTCAAATCAGCTGGTTTTATTTTTTCTTCCTTGTTGATTTTAACCTTCCCCCCTTTCTGTGTTTTACTTGGTATGGTGTACTTATTTCCCTGTTCAGGCCTACTAACCGCCCAAGAGTTGTGTGCATACATATATCACCCCTGGTTTATGTAGCACATATAAGTTTGCATGATTTGGTTCTTGGGACACTAAGCCCAGGGCTGGGTGTACTAAATGCTAAATATTTTAAATTCTTTACTGAGAGGCAAATTGCACCAAGCTACGTGATTTCTCATTTTGCACAGTTTTGCAACTTTTTGTTCCTACTACTTTGCGCAGTTCTGGTTGTGCTAATCTTTTTGGGAGGGCCAAGAATATGTACAGGATACTGAAGCCTCTACTACCTCCCCACCCCCAGAAATCCTACTTGACTACCTCTCTGACTTTGCCCACATTTTCAAGCATATCTTGATAGCTATCAGGGCTAGAAACTTGCTTTATCATTTTGAATGAAAGTGGAGATTCTCAAGAAGCTCAGTTCTGTGCTTCTGCGGAATCTTAGCATATATACCATCCTAAAGGAGAGGGACACCTGGGCATTAAGTTGATCTTGCATGTTGACTCACGAAAGTGCATTTGCTTTCAAAATGGCCTGGATAATTTATATATGTATTTTTATCCTACCCTAAAGCTCAGGCTGAAATGCGGCTTGAGTGGGAACCACATGTAACAACCCTGTGCAATGTGTTAGGATGGGAAATAGGGACTGGCCCAACGTCACCTGGTGAGCTCCATGGCTGAGCAAGGATTTGAACTCAGATCTCGCTGTGCACTAGTCCAGCGCACTAGCTGTCGCACCACACTGCCTCTTGCGGTAATTCTTATTTATTGGTAGGCAGAGAGTAGTACAGAATTCTGCTCAGAGGCCAAGAAGAGAAGGGAGAACATCAAGGCCACCTCTGGGTTTTAAGGGGTTCTTGGCAAAGGGCCTCTCCTTCCTTGGTGGGTACTGGCGCTGGAGGTGAGCAGAAGCGATGCTCTGAATCCGTGCTGGGCTCCAAGCCAAGGGTTCACTGAGTGCCACTATTTACATTTCCCACAATGCCCCAGGGCAACACTATCAGGGCATTGTAGGAAATTAAAATGGTGCCATATGGCACCCAGGCCTGATTGGAGCAGCAGTTATCAGAAAAATAAAAGGGAGCTGAAGGACAGGTGTTCATCGGTGGGCCCCGCTGGGGCCTCAGCAGCTGCTTGAAGATGCTGCCTCCTCACAACTGGCCCAAAGCGAGTGTTGCCTGTGGTCATGGTAATCCTTCTGTGGCTCTCTCCGTGTCCCCTTTCCGTTCTGACGAATCCCTCCTTGTCTTCCAGGTGCACGTCAACCTACTTCTCCTGGAGGCCCGCATGCAGGCTGCCCTGCTCTATGCGCTGCGCGCCATCACCCGCTACATGACCTGATGAGATGGTGCTCCCCCTTGTCCCGGAAGGGGCAGACTCACTGTTGGAGAGGGGAGCTTTCTTCTATAGACTCATTCCTGGAACACATTGTGAAAAACGTTCGTTACCTCACCCTTACCTGTGGCTTTTGGGAGAGAGGCGCACGTGCGTGTGTGTGTTTTGAGGGTGTTTTGAGCACCTCCTGCCAAGAGACAGACCAAGAGGCAGCGCTGAGGAGGGGTGGAAACCAAAGCTGTTCAGCTACACGTGAGGTGATGGCCAACGTTGGCCATGCCTGGCCTTCTCTCCTGAGACTGTGGAGCCATCCTCTCGGCTTGCTGTGTGGTTTGTTGGCTGTGCCGCTGCTGAACCCAAGGGTCAAGGTTTGATGCTTGGCTTGCCAGCCCGCTGTCTGGAAGACTTGTTTTGCCCAAGCCAATGTCCCTGTGTCAGCCTGGCAGGTGTCAAAATCTGTGGCGACTTTTGGCCATGGCTGCTCCCAGCTACCTCCCCTTCCCCCCGCCTCCCCCCCAAAACCCTGGTGATTCAGTGCAATGAATTCAGAGCTTGTGGCTGCAAACTTTGCAGCCACCAAACCAGCTGAGGCGAACGAACACTCGATCAACTAAGGAGGGAGATCTCTTGGCTGGGACATGGCGTTCTTTCCCTGTGGCCTCTACCTGCTGTCGGATGTTGAATGTAGGACTTTGAAAGTTCAAGCAGATCACCCTTGTCTTGCTTTTTAAAGGAGGTTTAAGGTGACTGGCTAACAAGACTCAGAAAGGCGATGGACGGGGGACTAGATGAACCTAAAACAAAGCCGTCTGCCACGGCGATTGGCGACTACACTACGTTTCTCTTTTCTTCGCTTCGCGCCTGAGATAGCTGCACTCCAACCGCTCTCCTTGTTTCACAGATAGACATGGGAGTCTCCTGGCCACTGAGAAAATGGCAGCTGGCTTACAGAAGTCAAATTGGTTAAAGAATAGAGGGTTGAGGATATGGTTGGCAAATCATCTTTCTGTTGTCGTTGTCGTTGCCACCAAAAACGGGGAGTCTTCTCCAGGCAGTGGGTGGCAAACTCTCCCAGCTGAAGAAACCAATTTGGAGAACACAGGTCTCTGGCTCTTATCCAGAATGGAAGGATGCTCCACTTGTCAAAATGGGGATATGGAAGGGGCTGTCCTACCATGCTACAGTCCCTTTATCAAAAGCTACCTCTCCTGATGGAAAGGAGTGTGCTGTCTCACAGATCCCAGCCTTTGCTCTTGCTCAAACGTTTGAGCTTTTGGCATTGTGAAGCTGTTATCTTCTCTCCATCCTGAGCCTGCCACTCAAAAAGCCCGAATTGTTAGCTTTAGAAATGGGAATGTCTCCCTCTCTCTGAAGCTTCTCTGCTTTTTTTTTTTTGGATTAGGCAATAATGCTGCCGCTCTAAGTGACCCAAGGTTGGAGATTCAACAGAAATTCTGGAAAGAACCAGGCCTGGTCTCTTCATGAGACAGAATGAGGGAGCAGGCTTGCGAGGTAATAGAATGGTCTGTACCACTTCAGATTACAGGTGTGACAGTCGCCATTTTAAAATACGTTCTACCTGTAAAAGAAAAACCATTTCCCCTGCAATTGGATGACCAGTGTGAAGGGAGCAGGCTTGGTTTGACTTTCTCTCCCTGATGTGCTAGTTCTTTACCTCCAGGGATTTCTTACATAGTGGGTGCCTGCAGAGATATGGTCCCTCGCTGGCAGGCAGCAGTGGTATAGCCCATTCTAATGCCTCAATTCTGCATGTGTAGAGCAGGCCTTCATCCATGGCCAAAACAGTCCCCTAAAAGTATGGACTTGGAGAGTGGGGAGGATATAAGCAGCCAGCCTTGATGTTCCCTCCTGCAGTTTCATTCCCATCTCAAGTTAAAAGGCTCTGCAAGTTAACAGAGTCCACAGTCTTATATCTGCCTTAACTGGTTTCTCTTGTAGTTCTGCTTGTCTCAATAAGAAGAGAGTAGATCACAAAACTGTGAAGAAAAGAGGTGGCTTTAAAAAAACACAAGCCTACTCCTATCGGGTCTTTCAAGCCACTTACCTTTCGCCACCACCGCCACACACCCTTTCTACTTCAAGAAGGAACTAAGTGTCCATTATTTCAAAAAGTTAATGCCTTAAAGGGGCAATCTTATGCATCTTTAGACAGAAAAAAGTCCTACAACTCCCAGCATTCCCCAGCCAGCATAGCTGGCTGGGGAATGCTGGGAGTTGTAGGACTTTTTTTCCTATCTAAGCATGCATAGGATTGTGACCTAAGGCAAGGGTAGTGAACCCCTCCAGATGTTGGCAGACAACACCTCCCATTGTCCCATGGTGGCTGAGGCTGGTGAGATTTAGAGCCCAGCAATTCTCTCATTTCACAATCTTGACATTTACCTCTTGGGTTGTTCACGCGCGACAGTTAACGTCGAACTCCGGGAGAATGCCTGCAATACTTTTGTTTGCTCACTCGCTTGTTCTGTATGTCATACCGGCTCCTCTTTAAAAAAAAAAATCTAGGAATTAAAATCTCAGAGGACTACTAAACCCTGAGCTCCTGGGAAACGAGCAAGAAATCCCCCTCTCCCCTCGCGGTTGCCACTTGGCAAGAACCAGCCGAGAATAGTACCTACAAAGATGGGTCCCCAAGAAAATGTGAATCTTCCAGGCATTGCTGAAATATTGGAAAGAGTCCTTTTGGAGCAAGCAACTCAGGTTACAAGAGCTAAATTTAACCATTGCAGGCATGGGCAGAGCTTGCCAAGGCTAAGCAATTTGGAGATGCGGGGAGACATTGACTCCAAAAGCCAAGTCTGCCCTGTTTGGCTTTCCCTCAGTGCAGGGGTTGGTCAGGTCAGAAGTTGGCTGGGGTCCCACACTATGAGTGATCCCTAGACATTCCAGTTAGCTGTCCAAAGATTGGCAGTGTATGCTGATTGTCAGTACAAGCCCTAGGAAAAAGTTACGATGCCATGAAGCCAGTGCACCCAGGGAAATGCTGAAGGAGAACTTGCAGGCCCCAGAAATATTACCCGGGATTAATTTGCTGGAGCCTTTCCTACAATACTCAAAACAGTTCTGTCTACCAAATGCCACCCAAAAGGGTGTTTGCAGTAGCCTTTGGTACAGAGCCTTGGTTTCCTTTTTTTAGGAATGCCAGTTGGCGTGTAGAATTAATAATTATTTTTGGTGCTTGCTTGTTTTTTTTGTGTTCCCTTGTTAAACTCTCGATCGCTGAATTGTAGCTTGCCTGATTCTGTAAATGCCTTGAGAAACTGCAAAGGCGATAGTTTTCTTTTAACGGAAACTTCTTACTCCCTAGATTGAGGTGGGGGGCGGGGGAGGAAACCAACCCCAAAGGCTGGAGTTTACATTTGGCTGCTTGGTTTACTCCGCTTCAAGACACTGTACAATCGCTGTGTGTTTAACTTTTGTACACATCCTGTGCTACAAAGACAGACTCCTGTCTTTCTGTACTCGGAGGCTTGGCTCTGCGAGAATCTGTACGTCTGGGCTGAGAGATCTTAAGGTCAAGTCGCCCCCCCCATCACTTTTCACAGGGAGAAGCATTGGGGCTTCTCTGCAGAAATGAAGTTGCTGTTCTCGTTGCCCATGGCAGTATTGCGCACCGTGGTGGCAAATGCACTGTGAAATTCAAATGCTAGCTTGTCTCTCGTGGCTAGACAGAGCTGGACTCGGCTCTGAAGCTGGTTTTGATATCCTTTTTTTCTCTCCCTCCCGACCGTGGCTTTCCAAGCTGAAATATTCTGCCCACTTTTCCTGAAATTGTGTAAAAAACAGCAACAACCCTGGACTGCTTCTGTCTGTATCCAAATGTTGTTCCCTTTTGTTTTATCCTGTGTCAAGCTTTGCCCACTTCCATGTTTTGACCTTGAGATGGACTGGGGCAGTATAAGATGGGGTGGTGGGTTGGGAGGGAGAGCAGAAGGCCTGTAGCTTTTGCCTGGGTGTGCCCCCACATTTCGCACTCGTGCCAGTCTCCATGAAATGACCCTTATCGAATCGCTTTTCCATCTGGTATCCTTTCTCTCCCACCCACTTCCTCTCTCTCTCTCCCTCTCCCCCTTCCTCCCCTGGAGTCGAACAGTAATACAGGCCCAGCCACCTCTGCCACCTGGACTGAACCTCCGTTCCATATAAGTTATGTTGTTGTTTTTAAATGTATTTACTCTTGACTGTACCAATGTTGTGACTTTGCTACCAGTTCTTGTTGTTGTTGTTTTCCCCGGGGGTGGGGCAGAAATAAAGTTGCCTTCTTGTTTTCCAAAGATCTCTTCTAATTTAATTCTTTATCAGTGACATGTAGAACGATTTTTTTTAAAGGGAGAGCTCAATTTAAGAACATAATGCTTTGTTGGATCAAATCAAGGTTTGTCGAGTTCAGTGTTCTGTTTGGAATGACAGCTGTGCTTCTTCCGCTCTGTATCCTGCTGGTTCAGGGGCCATGACAATTGAGCCTTACCTTGTCCCCATAACAACCCTGCTGGATAACTGGTTCTAATCCACATGTGCCTGCAAAGGGCTGCTGTAGCTGTCCCTCACCAGAACAAGCCAGTCTGCTCCATACTTCTAGGGACATGAGCCAACCGTGGGATGTGCTGCAGAAAAGGCAAATGCTATTTTGGGTGGCATTAATAGAAGCATAGCTTCCAAATCCCGGGAAGTACTAGTTCCCCTCTACTTGGTACTGGTTAGGCCTCATCTGGAGTACTGTGTCCAGTTCTGGGCACCACACTTTAAAAAGGATACAGACAAGCTGGAGAGGGTTCAGAGGAGGGCAACAAAGATGATCAGGGGACTGGAAACAAAGCCCTGTGAGGAGAGACTGAAAGAACTGGGCATGTTTAGCCTTGAGAGGAGAAAACTGAGGGGAGATAGTGTCAGGGTTGGACCTGAGCCCATAGAGTCCCAAAACACCTCTGATTCTGAGGAGGAGATACAATCCGTGGAACTCTCTCAGATTTCAGAGACGCAGCTGGAGGTGGAGCCCCCCCCCCGCTCACATTCCTGGGAGTGACAGTGACCCTGGCATGGAAAGGGAGGGACAACTTGAGCTTTTAGATGCCAGATGCAGGCGCAGGCACAAGCGAGAGGTTGCTGAGGCTGAGCTTAGGCACTCAGCCCGATTGGCTCGACATCAACAGCTGCGCCCTGAGGCCCCACGGGAGAGGGGGAGGTCTTCCCCTCCCACTCCTTAAGTTCAGAGAGTTGCCGCGCTTTTCTCCAAATGGAGACCAACTGATGTCCTAACTCTTAGAAACCCCTAGTTGGCTCTTCCTTTGAATTTCCTGAGTCTCAGGCAATTAGCATCTGTAAGCTTCATTAGACTGAATGGAATTAATGCCTTGGAAAGCTGCCCCTTTGTCTGAGTGTTGATTCTGGCTATTGGAGGATTCAGTAGGCAACAGGGGCATTCCTGACAGGATAGCGCTCTTCAAGTACTTGAAAGGTGGTCACAGAGAGGAAGGCCAGGATCTCTTCTCAATCATCCCAGAGTGCAGGACACGGAATAATGGGCTCAAGTGACAGGAAGCCAGATTCCGGCTGAACATCAGGAGAAACTTCCTGACTGTTACAGCAACATGTCAGTGCAACTCAGTTACCAAGGGAGGTGGTGGGCTCTCCCACACTGGAGGCATTCAAGACGAGGCTGGACAGCCATCTGTCGGGGATGCTCTGACTTGGATTCCTGCATTGAGCAGCGGGTTGGACTCGATGGTCTTGTAGGCCCCTTCCAACCCTACCATTCTATGATTCTATGAACATGGGAAGCTGCCTTATACTGAGTCAGACCTTTGGTCCATCTAGCCCTGTGTTGTCGACACCAACTGACAACAGTGGCTCTCCAGGGTTTCGGGCAGGATTCTTTCTTTGCCCTACCTGGAGAAGCTGGGGATCGAACCTGGGACCTTCTGCATGCAAAGCATGTGCTCTATCACCCTGAGCTACAGCCCCCATTCTACTCTGCATCTTGTCCCTGTTTGACCTGTGGGACTTGTCATCCTTTTAAATAAAAAAGAAGATACTAAGCCTGCAATGCTTCACACACACACACACACACACACACACACACACACACACACTATAAGAAGAGCCCTGCTGAATCAGACCAAAGGTCTGTCTCGGCGGTGGGGAAGCTCTTTCAGCCCGAGGGTCGAACGCCATTTCAGAGAAACTCTCGAGGGCCACATTCCAGTAGCAGGCGGAACCAAAGACAAAAGAGGTGAGACTAACAAAAAGCTTAGCTTGGCTTGAAGCTCTTACTGCCCAGTAACTCAGCCTTCGGAGAGAGGTGTTTCAATGGGGAGAAAACTGCAGAAAAGCCAGGAAACCATCAAATGATTGGTGGCCAAGGGAAAGGGTATGTGGCCATCTGAGGAACCCAGGAGGGCAGGATTTGACCCCTAGACATTCTGTATACATCATGGACAGCCACCTGCCTGTGGGAAGTGCACAACTGGGTCATGAGTGCAATACCTTCCTCTTGTGTTCCCCAGCAACTAGTATACGGAGGCATTGGATACTGGAGGTAGCATATAGCCATCAGGACTTCTTGGTCAATAGCCTACTTTTGCCATCAAAATAGCCATCAATAGCCTACGTTTAAAGCCATCCATGCTGTTGCTCGTCACTACATCTGGCAGTAGGGAATTCCACGATTTTAGTATGTGCTGTGAAGATGTCCTGAATCCCACTAATCGGGGAGAAAACTGTCTCCCTATCGACTTCCTCCACACCATCTGTAATCTTGCACACCTCTATCATGTCTCGCCTTTTCCCCAGCTAAACACACCAAACAGTAAGTCCCATGGAAGTCAGTGGAGTCTACTTCTGAGTAGACACCTATGGGATAGCATTGTAATACCCCTATTATGTGGCTGCAGCAATGCACCAGTAAAAGGAACAGAGAATTCTTGCACACTTAAAAAACTGACAGGTTGTATTACGGCAGCAAGTTTTCAGTGAAAAGCTTTCCCCGATCCTATTTGACACGAATAGGATTGTGTTTTCCAACCTGCCACTTCTCCGCACCTCCTCTCCCTGCCCTCCACCCCGCCCCCGCCCCCTCACCCCCCGCTGGCTGTATCAGTGCAAATTGCACTACTGGGTGGTGATGCTCTTGCACTGGATTTTCATTTTCAAGCTGCTTGTACTTGGCACAGTGGAACCTTTGGAGCAGGCTAGCAGACAGAGTGATTTCATGGCATGCATTCAAAATTTCAGGTTCTGGGTGATTCTTACAACAGCCCTATAAAATGCTAGTATTATCCCGATATTGCAGATGAGGGACTGGGGTTGAGAGGCCACCCACTTCATTACACAATCATGACCAAGGTGACACATGTCCGTCGTTTCTGCCACTATTTCCCTACTTTGCGTTCTGAAAACTTAGGAAATCCTGCATGCACATGCATCTGTATTTTGACTGCTGAATGATTTATTTATTTTTAGAATCCACAGTGGGGCAGTGCCTTTATTGGGACTCACCGAAGTTCCACCAAAATGTGCAAGCTTTCGATTTCTCCAGAACTCTTCATTGGGCTAGGTGTTACAGCAAGCAGGGAGGATGGAGGAAGGAGCAGAAAAGTCCAAAACTTGGGCCAGACATTGTGGCCATGAGTGCTGCAGTTTAGATAGACCTGGTCTCAAAATGGCAATTGGCAGTCTGAATGAATTAGTTGGTGGCAGGTGTTGCAGGGACTGGATTACACCTAGTGATGCATTTTGGGACAGAGAAGGAATGACTGATCTCTATTTCTGGAGACACAAATGCCAGCTGTAACTCTGCTTTGAATGACGTGCATGCACGCGCACGCACACATTGCTAATATGGGTGTAGCCAGATCTGACCGTAGCACAGGTCAGCTTCCAGAAAGGTAGCTGTGTTAGCTAGATGCAACAAAAACAGTATTATTTGTTTGTTTATTAGATTTCTTAATTGCCCATCTGGCCAGTCACCCGGCCACTCTGGGCAATGTACAATAATACAAACAGTTTAAAAACAATAAAATTACACAGTAAAACATCATTTTCTAAAATTTCCCTAACCCACCCCAAATGCCTGCCTGAACAACCACGTTTTCAACACGTGGCGGAAGCTCATTAAAGAGGGAGCACAACGAAGTTCCCTAGGGAGGGAGTTCCACAGAGTGGGGGCCACCACAGAGAAGGCCCTCTCCCTCATCCTCACCAGCCTAGCTGCCCTGGCTGATGGGACAGAGAGAAGGCCATATGAGGCTGATCTTGTTGAGCGGCCTGTCTGGTGTTGCTGGAGGCGCTCCTTGAGATAGGCTGGGCTGGAGTCATATAGGGTTTTAAAGGTCAAAACCAACACCTTGAATTTGGCCCGGAAAACAAGTCTTGAAAGATGCAGAAATATATAGCTGCATAATAGCTTTCATGGGTCACAGTCCACTTCATTGCCTGCATGAAGAAAGTTCTAGGAGTTTTGCTAGATGCAATGTTTTGCTCCTGCATGACCATACAGTACAGTCATGGCTCTGCAGCCGTTTTCTGTATGCTTGTTCAGAAAAATGAATTGGAGTGGGGTGGTGTATTGGCCCCAGGAGCGTAGCCAAGTCATTTATAGCGTTAGAGGGGCCTAGAGAGCCATAATGCTTGCTTAAGTTCATTATTGGTGTAATTCCCAGCTAGTAAGCGTCTGAGCATGTGCAGATGAGTCAAGAGGCCTATAACAGCCTTCTTGGTGCATTCCTTGCTAATGAGGAGAGTCTTTATCTCCAATGTGCCTGGGAAGCAAAATCTGTTTACAGGTGGCTGTGCCTGAGAACCAAACACTGCTAGCCTATGCTGAGAATGAACGTGAGGGGCGCGTGCTGCTGTATTGCTGCCTATTGCTAACATGTATGGTATAAGACCCATTGTACCCCATGGCTCGTGGTTCAGAGAAGCTGTCTGATCCAACCATTGGGTACGCCTGTGTGCTGTAAGTTACTCAATAAAGTACTCCTTGTAAGTAAATCTTTGAGTCTGATTTATCACTATCTTGGCACCTCTAACCTTTCAATGCCCATGGCCGGGGCAACATAGGTGGGGAGACAGAAGATAGCTCTGGAAGCTGCCTTGAGTTCCCCTACCTGGTATTTCAATGCAGGCCTTGCACATCTAGTCATTGGCTGCATTCATGGGCTGCATTCGTTATGTCTTAATCTACACCAGTTTACAAACTATGGTTTGTGAGGGACCACCAAACCATGATTTGAAGATGGTTCGCAAACCACCCGCCAGTGTGCTTTGCTGTTTTATGTCTGAATTCATAAACTATTGATAAAGCTAGAGTGATGGTCTTTGCTCTCTCTCGTAGCTACTGCACCATAAAAAGAGGAACAGAAAGCTGAGTGCTGAGCAGATGACAAACAAAAACAGACAAGCAGCTCTTAATCAAAGTTTGTCTATGGCAACTTTCCCCAACCTGGCTCCCTCCAGGAGTGTGTGGATTACAACTCCCATCATCTTTGATTGTGGTGGCTGGTGAGTGATGGGACTTGTAATCCCACACATCTGGAGGGCACCAGATAGGGGAAGACTGGCTTATAGTATGACTGGAGGCTCAAACCATTGTGCAGGTCCTTAACTGTGGCGTTCACACAACAAGGTTTGGATGCTGTCTAGATTGTGCCATATATTCGGTGCACTGCACTTATACCTCCTTGGAAGTAATTAAGGGCCAGTTAGGGTGGCCATGTGTCCTCTTTTACAGAGGACAGTCCCCTATTTGAAGGGATGTCTGGTCTAAGTCTGGTCTAAAGATAAAGAACCATCAGAATTTTTGCCCATCGACAGTTAGCCTGGTCACCTGGTCACAGCCTTCCACGCGATGGTGAGATGTAGTGTATATCTATTTAAATTACAAAAATTATTTCTGAAGCTGTATCCTTACCTATAAATTAATATATGCACATTTTATGCAAATCCCCCCTCCTCTTTTTTCCATGGTGTCTTTCCTATTTTGTGGGGGGCAATTCATAAGTGGCCATCTTAGGGCCAGTCCTGCTTTTGTCTATATCTTGCATGCAACTGAGCAATGATCTCCATCCTCTGGAAAAATGCGAATGTCTTGGAACACATGATTTGAGGGGGGGGGGGAGTTGTAGTACTGCCACACTAGTTGAAATGCCTACAAAGCCGTGAAGGAATTGGTGGAAGGTTCACTTGCCATTTGAAAGCTGCCAAGGCTTTGGGGGCTCCGTTTCCCAGCAGGCTGCTTGCGCCGAGTGCTGCCGGTAGCAAGAGCAGACCACGAGAGCAGCTGTGGGTGCTGGCTTCCAAGGATTCTCTGCCCTCGTTTGGTTTGGTTGCGGGAGTTGCTCAACACCAGTTTTGTAAGCGCTTCTGGGATAACAGACTTTATCAGTGGTGGGCAGCACAGACAGAGAGGCAGAGGACGTGCCGTGCTCTGTGTGAAAGCACGACTGGTGAGTTGCAGATAAGAGCCAAGCTAAATTGGTGTTTTGAACCTCGTTTGTGGCACTTGAAAGGGGCTCTGACGACTGCCTCTTTTGTCCCCACTGGAAGCTGACTTGAACCACATCACATCTTCGGCTTCCCCAGTGCCATAAACACACCAACACTGCGCATATGGGATCCCTTTATACCTCCCCTCCAAATATGCTGAGGGCATTGTTTGAAAACAAAGGGCAGGGAAAGCCTTTCTAAAGGCAACAGAAGTCCATTCCTGAAGGGACTGTTGAAAGTATTGCCCTCTCTTTAAAAAGGCTGAACTATGGGGAAAATGCTTGCAATTGGTAGGCATGTACATTTTCACAACAACAATTCTGAGGCAGTGGCAGAGCGAAGCAGAAGGTGATATATATGCTTAAAACAAACAAGCAAAGCAGGACAGAACAGCCTATTGCCGAACAAATGAATGCAGAACAAAGCCCAAAGTAGAGCCCTCAGGATGATCCCCTTCATGGATCACTGCCTTGTTGTGGCGAAGGGGCTTGCGTAACTCAGTGAAGCCATAAGCTATGCCGTGCAGGGCCACCCAAGACGGACAGGTCATGGCAGAGAGTTCTGACAAAATGTGGTCCACTGGAGAAGGAAATGGCAACCCATTCCAGTATTCTTGCCAAGAAAACCCCATGGAACGTATTACAAGGCTAAAAGATATGACGCCGGAAGATGAGCCCCTCAGGTCGGAAGGTGTCCAATATACTACTGGGGAAGAGCAGAGGGCATTTGCAAGTAGTGCCAGAAAGAGTGAAGCGGCTGAGCCAAAGCCGAAAGGACACTCAGCTGTGGATGTGTCTGGTGGTGAAAAGAAAATCCAATGCTGTAAAGAACAATATTGTTTAGGAACCTGGAATGTTAGATCAATGAATCAAGGTAAGCTGGAGGTGGTCAAACATGAGATGGCAAGACTGAACATCGACATCTTGGGAATCAGCAAACTAAAATGGACAGGCATGGGCGACCATCATATCTACTATTGTGGGCAAGAATCCCTTAGAAGAAATGGAGTAGCACTCATAGTCAACAAAAGGGTGGGAAAAGCAGTACTGGGGTACAATCTTAAAAATGATAGAATGATCTCAGTACGAATCCAAGGCAAACCATTCAACATCACAGTAATTCAAGTCTATGCCCCAACCACTGAGGCCGAAGAAACTGAGGTTGATCGGTTCTATGAAGACCTACAACACCTTCTAGAACTAACACCAAAAAAAGATGTCCTCTTCATCATAGGGGATTGGAATGCTAAAGTAGGAAGTCAAGAAATCACCGGGATAACAGGCAGGCATGGCCTTGGTGTACAAAATGAAGCAAATGAAGCTAATAGAGTTTTGCCAAGAGAACATGCTGATCATAGCAAACACTCTTTTCCAACAGCACAAGAGGCGACTCTACACATGGACATCACCAGATGGTCAATATCAAAATCAGATTGATTATGTCCTTTGCAGCCAAAGATGGAGAAGCTCCATACAGTCAGTAAAAACAAGACCTGGAGCTGACTGTGGCTCAGATCATCAGCTGCTTCTTGCAAAATTTCGGCTTAAATTGAAGAATGTAAGGAAAACCATTCAGGTATGACCTAAATCATATCCCTGATGAATATACAGTGGAGGTGAGGAATAGATTTCAGGGATTAGACCTGATAGACAGAGTGTCTGAGGAACTATGGACGGAGGTCCGTAACATTGTTCAGGAGGCAGCAACGAAATCCATCCCAAAGGAAAAGAAATGCAAGAAAGCCAAGTGGCTGTCTGATGAGGCTTTACAAGTAGCTGAGGAAAGAAGGGAAGCGAAAAGCAAGGGAGAAAGGGGAAGATATATCCAACTGAATGCAGAGTTCCAGAGAATAGCAAGGAGAGACAAGAAGGCCTTCTTAAATGAACAATGCAAAGAAATCGAGGAAAACAACAGAATGGGAAAGACTAGAGATCTCTTCAAGAAAATTGGAGATCTCAAGGGAACATTTTGTGCAAAGACGGGCATTATAAAGGACAAAGAAGGCAGGGACCTAACAGAAGCAGATGAGATTAAGAAGAGGTGGAAAGAATACACAGAAGAACTATACAGGAAAGATCTTAATGTCCCTGATAGCCATGATAGTGCGGTCACTGAACTCGAGCCGGACATGCTAGAGAGTGAAGTCAAGTGGGCCTTAGGAAGCATTAGTAACAACAAAGCTAGTGGAGATGACAGTATTCCAGCTGAGCTATTTAAAATCCTAAAAGATGATGCTGTTAAAGTGCTGCATTCAATATGCCAACAAATCTGGAACACTCAACAATGGCCGCAAGACTGGAAAAGGTCAGTTTACATTCCAATTCCAAAGAAGGGCAACGCCAAAGAGTGTTCAAATTACCGCACAATTGCACTCATTTCACATGCCAGCAAGGTGATGCTCAAAATCCTACAAGCTAGGCTTCAGCAGTATGCGAACTGAGAACTACCGGAAGTACAAGCTGGGTTTCGAAGAGGCAGAGGAACTTGAGATCAAATCGCCAACATTCGCTGCATCATGGAGAAAGCAAGAGAATTCCAGAAAAACGTCTATTTCTGCTTCATTGACTACGCTAAAGCCTTTGATTGTGTGGATCACAACAAACTGTGGCAAATTCTGAAAGAGATGGGAGTACCAGACCACCTTACCTGTCTCCTGAGAAACCTGTCCGAGGGTCAAGAAGCAACAGTAAGAACCAGACATGGAACAACCGAGTGGTTCAAAACTGGGAAAGGAGTACGACAAGGCTGCATATTGTCACCCTGCTTATTTAACTTATATGCAGAGTACATCATGAGAAATGCTGGGTAGGATGAATCACAGTTCGGAATTAAGATTGCTGGGAGAATTATCAACAACCTCTGATATGCAGACGATACCACCCTAATGGCAGAAAGCGAAGAGGATCTCAAGAGCCTCTTGTTGAGGGTGAAAGAGGAGAGTGCAAAAGCTGGTTTGAAACTCAACATTAAAAAAACTAAGATCATGGCATCTGGCCCCATCACTTCCTGGCATATAGAAGGGGAAGAAATGGAAGCAGTGACAGATTTTATTTTCTTGGGCTCCAAGATCACCACAGACGGTGACTGTAGCCATGAAATTAAAAGACGCTTGCTCCTTGGGAGGAAAGCTATGGCAAACCTAGACAGCATAGTAAGAAGCAGAGACATCACCTTGCTGACAAAGGTCCATCTAATCAAAGCTATGGTTTTCCCAGTAGTAACGTATGGCTGTGAGAGCTGGACTATAAGGAAGGCTGAGCGCCGAAGAATTGATGCTTTCGAACTGTGGTGCTGGAGAAGACTCTTACGAGTCCCCTGGACTGCAAGGAGGTCAAATCAGTCCATCCTAAAGGAAATCAACCCTGAGTGCTCATTGGAAGGACAGATACTGAAGCTGAAGCTCAAATATTTTGGCCACCTAATGCGAAGAGAAAACTCTCTGGAAAAGACCCTGATGCTGGGAAAGACTGAAGGCCAAAGGAGAAGGGGACGGCAGAGGATGAGATGGCTAGATAGCATCACGGATGCAATGAATATGAACTTGAGCACACTCCGGGAGAGAGCGCAGGACAGGAAGGCCTGGCGTGCTATGGTCCATGGGGTCACGAAGAGTCGGACACGACTGAACGACTGAACAACAACAACAGAGCCCTCAGGAGCAAGGCCGGCCACACCGTTTGGCAGAATGAGGCAGTTGCCTCAGGCGACAGATGCTGGGAGATGGCAGCAAGGTGTTGGAGGAGCAAACTGTGTGCCATGGAGCTTAGGGAAAAGTTGCACAAACCACAGTGAAACATGGCATATTTTCCAGTTTCAGCTTTCCATGATTCAGGCTTTGTGCTAAAACACCAGCTCCTGGCCATGCCCTGAATGAAGTCAAGCAACCATCACTTTACAACAGCAACATGAAAGATGCGCATCATGGGAAACATCAGAAGCTGCTTTATTCTGCATTCATTTGTTCTTCAATAGACTGCTCTGGAATGCTTTAAATGCCAAAGGGCTTTCAGGGATTTTGTTGTTGTTTTCTTTGTTTTAAGCATGTATATGCCATCTTTCAGATATACAGCCTCCCAAAGTGGTTTAAAAAGTATTGGGGGAGGGAGGAGGGATCAAGCATAGACAGTCCTGAGCTAGGTGGACCAAGGTGGACCAAGGTGGACCAAGGTGGACCATAGACAGTCCTGAGCTAGGTGGACCCAGGGTCTGACTCTGTATAAGGCCGCTTCCTATGTTCATGATACTACATATCTTTTAGCTGCTTGCCTACAATTATTATTTATCTTGCCAGTCTCGCTGCAAAAGGACCTGAGCAATTGCCTGCGGCAAAGCTTATCTTTTGCTTTCCCTCAATGCCATGAATAAACATTTGAATGCTTTAGATGAAATTCATCAGCACCAAAACGCAAACTTTCATGGTGATAAGAGCAAAGCGGTGTAGTGCAGGTCATCTGTGGGCTCACACGTGAATGTTCCTCAGTAGTTAATGTGACTGTGGTATCATAATGACGTCTGTGTCAACCAGCACAGATAAAATTCTGCAGACGGGGCATTAATATCACCTTAAATGAGGCGGGTACTTCCATCTCGGGCCTACTCATTGGTTCTACACGCCGAGTAGAGGGATAAATTATTAAAGGTACTAGATATGTAAGCCAAAGGCACACATCCATTTGCTTTCAAGAAACATTTGCTGCTTCTTTATTATTTTATTTTATTTTATTTTATTTGTAACCCAAAACAAGGGATGGTGATTGTCGTATTGCTCCTATTATTATGAGGCATGAAACAAATGATGACAACATTATGGTCTTGAAAATAAGCCACTTCTGGGCAATTTAACCTTGAGTGTGCCTGGGGTGGCCGCATATGCAGTGCTAGAAAAGAGGACACGCATCACAAAAGAGGACACAGATCTGCATAAAATCTGCATGTGCTAATTTATCCATATTGATGCAAATTTGGAAATAATTACTGTAATTTAAGTAGAAATAAAATACATCTCATGACTGGGGAAGGCTGTGACCAAGTGACTTGTGTGCCTGCCTGCTCAGTCTCTTGTCCAGGTGTGAACTGAGGATGGGAAAATTCGAGGTCCCTGATCTGCTTTCCCTTCTTAGGGTAGCTTATCTTTAAACCAGAGTTGGATAGGACAACCCTTCAAATGGTGGGATGTCCTTCGATACCCCTCAAATAGAGGACTGTCCTCTGTAAAGTAGGACACATGCATACCCTAAGTGTACCCAGGACCAGGTCTTTGGCTTTTACTGGGCAAATTCGCACGATCACCGGCAGCCACCCACTGTGAATATTCAAGCTGCGGCAGGCAGTCACCACAGCTTATCATGACTTGTGAATTGGGACAGTGTGGCTTATCGCCATGGTTAATAAGCCACCCAAGAACCCTACTGCAGCCCATGGGTTCTGGGTGGCTTGGTATCCATGGCAACAAGCCAGCCTGCCCAGGTTTTCACATCACGATAAGCTGCAGCACCCACTGGCCCCAAGTTGAATATTCACAATGGTGGCTGGCAAGTGCCGGAACCCATCTTGACTTATTTAAGCCACAGCGATCATGCAAACCGGCCCAGTAAAAACCAAAGGCCTCCTCCTGGGTACTCTTTGGGTCTGTATTTGTCCTACTTTGCAGAGGCACTGGTGATTGTGCAAACCAAGTGGCTGACTCTGTCCCCCGACCTCTTGAGACTGCACTCCTGCTTTTCAATTGAGGCATTCCGCTGTACATTATTAGATAATACAGAATGGTGCATTTGTGAAACAGATATGATGCTCACTATGGGGCCAGATTAAGCTTTTCAGGGGGGCCTTATGCACCTTGGCTTAGGAAGGTCCCCCCGCCCCAAAAGTGCCTCAGGGTGGAAGGTGAAGGCATGGTAAAAAGGTCTTCAGGCACATAAACGAAGGGAATGCCCTAGAGTTCCCTTTATCATCATAGAGGAATCCAGAGGAAGTGCGTGCGTGCGTGTGTGAGAAAGACAGAGACAGGGGTGGGAGAGAGATAGAGAGAGGAATCCAGTGGGGCTTGCTGGCATGGCATCCTCAGTGGGTGCCCCTAACCTGGAAGGATGGGACATGCAAAGTGAGAATTTTCTGAGGCTGCATCTGATCTTGGATACTCTGTGCAAAGTCAACGTGGTAGCATCTTCGGGGCAGTATGGGCCCTCTGCTGGTCTTGGAACCCTGGCAAATGTCCAAGCTTGCTGACCTCCAGAGCCTGCCTTGGGGAAATCTAGTGGCGCTTTGAGCTCACCAGAGCCTGAGATGGTCAGAGACCACATTTGCCACCTCTGACCCAACTTGGCCTTGTCCCCAGTGAGAGCCAAGGTGGCAGCAGGTGTTCCTGGCAAGCAGGGCCCTTAATGGGTGAGGGGGCACCAGGAACGTCTTGACACTGCCAACCTCCAAGGCCAACCACAGGCTGGTAGATATAGTATGTTGTCTTTGGAAGAGGAATGGAGGCCCTACCCTGATAGGGTGTTCATGTGTCATACTTTAGCAAGGATAGTCCTCTGTTTTGAAGACATCCTCTACAATGGCATAGTGGCAATTTTGAAGTGCAGATGCTCATCATGACAGTCCCCTTAGCCACACCCCCAAGGAGAATCGCAAAATTCAGGCGGCTATTGTGTTAGCCTCTTATCAGCAAACCAGTTCTGGCAGTTTTCATCTCCCCGGGAGCAGGTCTTTTGTAAAGCTGTTGGTTCTAAATTGCCCCTCCAAGACCAAGCCACCCCAAAATACTTTGCATGACAAGAGGGAACGATATATTGTTGCTGGGAACATTCATTCCCCTCCAGCTACTGTGAAGATTGGAGTGAAGCTCAGTTGCAATAGGGAAGTCTGGAGGGGCGGTGGGGGCAGTGGCAGATGAGGTCAGCATCCCTGCTAATAAAAAAAAAGCCCCAGTACTGCATCCCTGTTTAAATTAAAACACACACACACACACACTACAAAAGAAGAGCAGGGGTCTTGAAATTGCAAGTCATCCATTGTTAGCACCTGGATAGCAAACTGAGCAGGCAGGCACATAGGTCACGGTCTCCTCCTCTGCTGTGGTGAGGAGTATTGCATTTTTATTTAAATTATAGTAATTATTTTTAAATTTGCATATGCAAACGCGTGCGCGCACACACATGCAAATATGAAAATAATTACTATAATTGAGCCAGAGAGAGAGAGATGCAAATGTTATGCAAATCCACATCCCCTTTTGCCCATTTTTGGTGATGCGTTTCCTCTGTTGGGCGGATGTGCCAGAGGCCAGCCTAGACTGGAGCTGATTCGGGTGGCCTTGGCTCCATCATGGCCTCTCTCCGGTCACGAATACACGAGATACAAGTAGCCAACCTCCACTCCTGCAGTGATTAGTTCAACAAGGGCAGCCTTGTCTCCGGTTGACAGCTACTGTTTGCACGTATTAAAAAGGTTCCTGCTGACAGAGCTGATACGTGCTGGGAGTCTCAAATATTACCAGGGGACCACGGAATCGTTTTGATCAGCACGTGACTCTGCCATTAGTTTGCTCCATTGCTTTGGGCTCAGGAGGAGGAGGGTCCCCCCCTGAATCAATGGATGCTTAATCACACGTTGAGCAATGAGGCCTATTGGCAAAGCGGGATTCAAAGATAGGAGACCTAATCTCAGTGTGAGAATTACTGTTTGCACTGGCTGATTTTTGTATGCGTGGAACCGTGCATCGTGATGGATAAAAAGTAGGCTAATATTATTTAGGGTGGCCATGTGTTCTCTTAGACAGAGGACAGTCCTCTATTGGAAGGCTATTTGAGGGGCTGTCCAGTCCAAGTCTGGTTTAAAGATAAAGATCCATAGGAAGGGAGAGGAGCAGGGGCCTTGAAGTTGCCCATCTGCAGTTAGCACCTGGACACCAGACATGAGCAGCGGGCACACAGATCACCTCGTCACAGTTATCCCCACTCTGATGAGTTGTATTGTATTTTTATTTAAATAATAGTCATAAATGTGCATCTCTCCCTCCCTCCCTCCCTCCCTCCCTCCCTCCCTCCCTCCCTCAGCATATGTATATTTCATAGAAATCTGTGTCCTATGTCACCTGTTTTGGGGGTGATGCATTGCCTCCTTTTTATCATGTGTAACTGACTATCCTGCTAATAACTCATAAATAGAAAGGCAATGAGTGGGCAAAGTTAACAGCCTGACATATCAGATACCCCTTTTATTTCTTTCATTTTTGTTTGTTTGACATTTTTGTCCCACCCCTGCTCCAAGGAGCTCGGGGTGATGTGGATGCCGATTTCTGCCCTCCCCTTTTTATCTTCAAAACAACCCTGCAAGGTAGGCTAGGCTGAGAGTCTGTGGCTGGCCCAAGGTCACCCATGAGCTTCATGGATGAGCAGGGATTTAAATCTGGGTCATAATACATCAAATCACCCTAGTTTCCTCTTTCAGCTGTGAGATGTCACCTTTTTTCATTAACTGAGCTTACTTCTGGCTTCTGGATCTAGCTGTGTGGTTTAAAATATCCTGGAGTTCATTTACAGGGGAGAATGGGAAGGGGTATTATTTATTTATTGCTTAGATTTATTAGATACAGTATAAAACAGATTATGTACACATTGTACAAATGGTAAAAAGAAATCAAATAAAACAGAATACCAAAACAAACAAACAAAAAACACCTCAGGATACAAATCTTTAAAAAAAATTATTTTAAGACCCAGAACTTCTGGCTGAACATCAGGAAAAACTTCCTGACTGTTAGAGCAGTACGACAATGGAACCAATTACCTAGGGAGGTGGTGGTGGGCTCTACACACTGGAGGCGTTCAAGACGAGGCTGGACAGCCACCTGTCAGGGATACTCTGACTTGCATATTTGAATTGAGCAGGGGGTTGGACTCGATGGTCTTATAGGCCCCTTCCAACCCTACTATTCTATGAGTCTATGATTCTGTGAACTAAAATGCAATTACCAGCACAATATCTAATATATAAATCACACGACCTAAATCCACAGAAGCAAATAACAGAAGATCAAACCACCATCAGTTCCACCTGCTGGTTAAGCACTGAAGCACCCCTTCTGCTTGCTGGTTCTGCCCTGCAAGTGCCCTCACGTGTGTAATCCTGCCCTCAGGCTCCCTGATATTGTCAATGTGCAAGATGCCATGCCAATCATCTTGCCACATACATTATAAATGCAGCAATTTGCATCTCAGGAAAATCGGGAAGAAGACTAGGTTATAAGCCTTCGCTCCCTGATATACTAGTGTTCCATGTGGTTATAGGGTTTTTGACTGCGGAGGAGCATTCAGGCTCTCCCCAACCCCAGGACTTCCAAACACTATTCCAGAAACGGTGGCAGTCCATCATAATGAAAGCAACAAAAGGAGCTTCCAGTCAGCCGGCTCCTAGTGCTACCAATGAAAAGACGTTGTGCAGTTATTTTGCCTTTCCCCCCTTAGAGGATTTTCTACAGTAGGGAAAAAAAAAGGTTGAAGAAGCAGTGGGAGAAACATGGGAGGGTTTCAAATGGAAATGATGTAGTCTGGAAACTCTGCATGCACACCCCACCCCAATAAAGTTCTGTGAATGAGGCAGGATGATTGCACAATAAAAAGCCCCGTCTGGAAGCATCCAAAGGGTCCTGTGTTATTTAAAGAGTAACATTTATGGTAGCATACGCTGTTGCGGGTTGGAAGCTACCTCATCATATTCGTGAGTTGACGTCTTGATGACATACATAGGTATAGGTGGGTGGCGAGTTGTAGAGGTCATGAAATTTATTTATCTTGTATACGTCTGGATTTTGCATAATCTTGTATACCTTTGGGCTTTGCACACAAAGGACACAGAGGCTGTGTTCGAATATGCTACGCAGTGTGGGTTGTTTGCGGAACAGCCTACAGTGTGCCCAACAGACGGTCAGGCTCACAATGAGTTGTTTTCTCCCTCCTTCCCCCTTGGTCCTCTGTCCAGTATCCAAGTGTCCTGCATGGCAGAACCTGTCTTGTCTGCCCATCCTGTCCCCATCCTCGCTCCAGTCGCAACCCCTTTTCATTCCCCAGCTTTTTATTATTATTCTTTTCTGCCCCAGAAATGTGCACAAACGAGGTCATAATATATTTTGTATTATTGTTTTTTCAGTCCCAGAAATTTGCACAAATGGGATCGTATTGTTGTTGTTGTTGGTGGTGGTGGTGGTGTCATCTTTGACATGGTGTCTTTGGGAGGTATGCAAGTGCGCACTTATGGCTGTCCAATATGTATAGCTTTCCCTTGTCAATGTCCTTGTATGTTTCAGCTGTCAAAGGGAGTGAGGAAACTTGCAAGGACATTGACAAGGCAAGACCGCATGGAGGCTGCTTTGCTTGCTGTTGACAGGGACAGGGAGAAATACCTGCACCAAAAAGGGGTGGGGAGAAAAGGGGGTGGGGACAATGAGTGTCAGCCCCTCCAAAGTGCTGTTTGGGCATTGTTGGAGGGGCAGTCACTGGCGAGGAGGGCTTGGGGTAGCACAGGCGGGCACAATCAGAAAGATCAGCAGTGGGGGGGTTGCCACTCTTGCCAAGCTGCTCCATGCCTGATTGCCACAACCCATAATGGGTTGGCTCTGCCAGGACTGGACACCAATCCATCATGGGTAGAACAACCCGTAGAACAAGTCATGGGTTGTCAGCGTGGCTTGTTGCCCCAAAATAAGCCACTCTGCAGGAAGATGTCTGTGTTCAGACAACACAACAACCAACCATGGCTACTTACCCACAATGGGTTGTTGTGTCTCCACCTCTTGCATTTCATGGCCCTTTATACCATGTTAATGTTTCTCTTCCTCTGTACTATGTATGGATAGATGAAACCTGTCGAGTGAGGATACCCTTCATACATCTGATGAAGGAGGTTCTACACCAGCCTTCTCCACCCTGGTGCTCTCCAGACCCGTTGTGCCACAACTCCCATCATCCCCAGCTACCTGGCTGGGGATGATGGGAGTTGTGGCCCAACAAGTCTGGAGGGCACCAGGGTGGAGAAGGCTGCTCTGATCCATGAAAGTTTCCACTGCAAGTAACCTGTTAGCTTTTAAAGGTGCCACAAGGTGGAGTTCGGGGGTTGGGGAGTCCTCTTTCTTAGAGGGCCAGCCCTACCATTAGGCAGAGTCAGGAGACTGCCTAAAGCACCATGATGGCCAAATCTGTCAATTCTGTTTCTGTTCAGTTTCTCATTTTTCTGACCTCACGTTCAGTTTGGCCTGGATCCTCATCAATTTTCAAATTTTACTTTTAAAAGTCTGCACAAAAATTGGTATGCATTGTTGCGCATGCTTCTCCTACTATAAACAAGCCTTTCCTGACTGACCAGCCATGGTTTTATTGGCATAATCTGATTTTAAATATTTAAGTTCTGTATTCTGATTCTTTTTCCTTTCTTCTATTGTGCACCGCTCAGGAAACTTTTTAAATATAGAGCGGCATATAAACCCTGTGAATAAATAAACTCATATATACATTTCTGTGTGTGCCTTACGCTAATGTACACATTTTTGCAAGCTATTTTTCTAAAATAATGTGCTTCTGTGCTTCTATTTTCACTACTGTGTGCCTTTTTGTGCACACTTTTCCATAGGGTATGGATGTTTATGTGTACCTTTTCCTGATGTGCGGGGTTTTTTGTGTGCATTTTTTTTTTTTAGTGGAGAGCTGTAGCGCTAACATCAGGAAAGTGTGAATTTCCATATGCAACTCTGTTCCAGTTCACCCAGTGGTTCAACAGGTATCAATTCTTGTAAAAATTCAGATGAAATTATTTTCTCACCCATCCTTACTCAGGCAGTAGCCCCCTCACCCCCACCTTCAGATCTTCCTCCTGAGCCCTTGGCCATTCTCTTCTGTTAGAGGACAGAGTTGTGTATGCCACACAGCCTATTCTGGGTCCCATAAACCAGCAAGCTGCTTCAGTTGCTGTGGAGGACACTGTGTCGAAACCCCTCCTCTCTTCACCCAGCCCATGGCCCCTCAAGACGAGGGGGGGGTCTTTGCTTTTACCTAGGCAGGTTATTCCCACCCACCTCAGGTTTCTGCCTGTTACTCCCTTTCTTATACTCCTTTGTTTTTCTAGAGTATAATTGTGTGAGAGAGTTGTGCCCTTTTTTAACTTCTCCCTAGGTTCAGTATAAGTAATGTGATGAAGACTTCAGTCCAGACTTGATGTAAAAGAATCAAAATAAATTAGATTATTATACAGACTGAACTTTAAAAGAGTTCTCTTAACTTAACCTATGCTAAACTAAGGCCTAAAACCACTAAGCACCTCTCTCTATCCCCAGGAGATGTTTTAACTAAGAGATCTAAGAGCCCCACGTATAACGCATTGCAGTAGTCCAGACAAGAAGTTATCAGAGCATGGATAACTGTAGTATTCCTGTTTAAATTATAATAATAATTTCTAAATTTGCATCTGTACATATAAATTAGCCCATGGGATTTTTTTGCAAATCACTGCCCCCTTTGGCCTCTTTTTTTGGTGAAGCATTTCTACTTTGGGGGCAATTCATACTTATGAATTGTCCCACCCTACCTTCCACCTCAGGCGACAAAATGTCTTGGTCCAGCCCTTCTTTGTTATGTTCAGCAGAGAGTACAGATTCTGGTTCCAAGAGGATTCTCCAGTTCTCGACCCTGTCTGGTCAACTGGCCAACAAAACCACACCAAACTTGTGATGCATTCAGAAGAACAGAGCATTCAGAAGAACAGAATTCAGAAGAACAGAAGAACAGAGCACAGCACAGCTTAGCTGTAACTGCAAAGTGTACTAATCTACCCAGAGGAGGCTCGTGGCTCTGATGTCAGTGGGGCGGTGGATCTGCTCTGGGTTTCAGTCAGAACCAATCAAAGCCCTAAAGGAGCTATCCAAAGTGCGACTGAAGCCCAGAGTGGATTCACTGCCTCACTGACAAGGGAGCTACCAGCCTCCACTGAATCCACCCACGGCTGAGGCCTATTGGGGTTGTCATCTACCAAGCCGCGCGAATCTCCCTCTCCTGAGTGCTGTGGGGAGGCGGAGTGCCTCTTGTTTGTTCCATGTAAGGGAGCTCAAGGCCTCCCTTGCAGCTTGTTTTCCTGATCTCCCTGTTGCCTAGGATGATAAACAGCTTTGAATGGAGGATTGTTTGCCAAGAGTTATCTCCAGTGGGTTACTCATCAATCTTTAGGGAGAGTCCCTGGCAGAGCAAAGGGGCAGGTGTGTGAGAAACGTGAGGGGTGGGCAGTGGTGGATGGGGTAAGCTGAGCTTTACTAAGTTGTTGTTTATTCAAGGAACATTGACATGCTTTGTAAGGGCTGTAGCTCAGGAGTGGAGCACCTGCTTTGCATGCAAAAGGTCCCAGGTTCAGTTGGCGGCGTCTCCAGGTAGGGCTGGGAAAGACCCTGTCTGAAACCCTGGAGAATCGTAGAATCATAGAATAGTAGGGTTGGAAGGGGCCTACAAGGCCATTGAGTCCAACCCCCTGCTCAATGCAAGAATCCAAGTCAGAGCATCCCTGGCAGAGGGCTGTCCAGCCTCGTCTTGATGCCTCCAGTGTGGGAGAGCCCACCACCTCCCTAGGTAACTGGTTCCATTGTCGTATTGCTCTAACAGTCAGGACGTTTCTCCTGATGTTCAGCCGGAATCTGGCTTCCTGTAACTTGAGCCCATGATTCCGTGTCCTGCACTCTGGCATGATCGAGAAGAGATCCTGGCCTTCCTCTCTGTGACAACTGTTCAAGTACGTGAAGAGCACTATCATCTCTCCCCTCAGCCTTCTCTTCTCAAGGCTAAACATGCCCAGTTCTTTCAGTCTCTCTTCATAGGGCTTTGTTTCCAGTCCCCTGATCATCTTCGTTGCCCTCCTCTGAACCTTTTCCAGTTTGTCTGCATCCTTCTTAAAGTGTGGTGCCCAGAACTGGACACAGTACTCCAGATGAGGCCTAACCAGTGCTGAGTAGAAGGGAACTAGTACTTCCCAGATTTGGAAGCTATGCTTCTATTAATGCAGTCCAAAAAGAGCATTTGCCTTTTTTGCAGCCACATCACATTGTTGGCTCATATTCAGCTTGTGATCGACAACAGTTCCAAGAACCTTCTCGCTTGTAGTGTTGTTGAGCCACATGTCCCCCATCTTGTAACTGTGCATTTGTTTTCTTTTTCATAGGTGCAGAACTTGGCATTTACCCTTATTAAATGTCATTCTGTTGTTTTCTGCCCAGCGCTCCAGTCTATCCAGATCACTTTGGATTTTGTTTCTGTCTTCCAAAGTATTAGCTATCCCGCCCAATTTTGTGTCATCTGCAAATTTGATCAGCATTCCCTGCACCTCCTCCTCCAAGTCATGAATAAAAATGTGGAAGAGCACTGGGCCCAGGATTGAGCCCTGCGGTACCCGGCTCGTTACCTCTCCCCAGTTTGAGAAGGTCCCATTGATGAGCACTCTTTGAGTCCGATTCTGTAGCCAACTGTGGATCCACCAGATCGTTGTTTCATCTAGCCCACTTTGAGCTAGTTTGCTCATCAGGATATCATGGGGCACTTTGTCGAAAGCTTTGCTGAAGTTGAGATATATTATGTCCACAGCATTCCCACAGTCCACTAGCGAGGTTACCTGTTCAAAAAATGAGATCAGATTCATCTGGCAGGATTTGTTCTTGACAAATCCATGTTGGCTTCGAGTAATCACTGCATTGTTTTCAAGGTGCTTACAGATGGATTGCTTTATCACCTGCTCCAGAATTTTCCCAGGGATTGATGTCAGACTGACTGGTCTGTAGTTCCCAGGTTCCTCCTTTTTACCCTTTTTGAAGATAGGGACAACATTAGCCCTCCTCCAGTCATCTGGCACTTCACCCGTCCTTCATGATTTCTCAAAGAGAATAGACAGTGGCTCTGAGAGTTCTTCTGCCAGTTCCATTATTACTCTAGGGTGCAGTTCATCTGGCCCTGGAGATTTGAACTCATTCAAAGTAATTAGGCGTTCCTTGACCTATCGATCTCAAGCTGCAATCCTGCCCCTTCAGCCTGTACTTCGCCTTTGCCAGGGGGGTCATAGACCCTCTTTTGGGAGAAGACTGAGCCAAAGTAGGAATTGAGCACCTCTGCCTTTTCTTTGTCATCTGTTATCATTTTTGCCATTCTTATTTAATAGCTGAACAACCATTTCTTTCCTCTGCCTTTTACTATGCACGTAACTGAAGAAAGCCTTTTTGTTGTTTTTAGCATCCCTTGCTAATCTCAGCTCGTTCTCAGCTTTAGCCTTCCTGATGCCATCCCTTCAATTCTGTGCTACCTGCCTGTACTCTTCCTTTGTTACTTGTCCTTCTTTCCACTTCCTATATGTGTCCTTTTTTGTTTTCAGGGCATCTCTAAGCTTTTTGTGAAGCCACATTGGCTTCTTCTGTTGTCTTCCACCTTTTCTTCTTGTTGGAATTGTTTGTAATTGTGCCTTGAGAATTTCCTTTTTTAAAAGCTCCCACCCATCTTGGACTCCTTTTCTCATTAGAGTCACTTGCCATGGGACCTTACTGATCATTGTTCTGAGTTTATTAAAATCAGCTTTCCTAAAATCCAGGGTACGCGTTTGACTACACTCGGGTTTTGCTTCCCTTAGAACCAAGAACTCAAGTACCACATGGTTGCTTTCCCCCAGAATTCCTGTAGCTGCTACTTTATCCACTAAGTCATCTCTGTTGGTTAGGGTCAAGTCAAGGATAGGTGATCCTCTAGTTCCTTCCTCTACTTTCTGTAGGAGGAAGTTATCCACCACACAAGTCAGGAATTTCCTGGAGGGGCCATGCCCATGAGAGCTACTCATTCCCTGAGAGCTACTGCCCATCAGTTAGACCAGCTTTCCTCAACTTGGTGCCCTCCAGATGTTTTAAACTTCAGCTCCTATCAGCCCCAGCCGGCATAGCCAGTGGTCAGGAATCCTGAGAGTTGTAGACCAAAACATCTGGAGTGGAAAGCACCAGGTTGGGCAAGGTCGGTGTAGACTGTGCTGGACTAGGTGGACCCGTTGTCTGACTAGGTATAAGGCATATTCCTGTTTAAATCAATCTTTTATTCAGAACCATGAGGGCTGGAACCTTACTTTATTTTTTAGGGGAAAGACCATAGCTCAGTAGCAGAGCTCCTGCTTTGCAAGCAAAAGGTCCCCAGTTAAAATCGCCTGCCTGGGAAAAATGCTTGCCTGAAACCCTGTCAAACAGCTGCCAGTCACTGTCAACAATACTGAGCTAGGTGCACCAATGGGCTATCTGAAGGCAGTTTCTGATGTTCCTACAAATACACATCTTCCAAGTTGCTGGTGTAATGTGATGGGTTGCTTGACTTTCATAGCATGGCCAGAAGTTAGTATCTGAGTGCAAAACCAGAAGTCTGAGAAGCAGAACTTGGAAGAGGTGCCATATTTCACAGGGGTTTGTGTGCAATCTTTCCCTAGGTGGATGGTTTTGAGCAGAACAGTTCTCTCAGTTGGTTGCCATCAGTTGAAGCTTTGCTGATCATTACAGCTGTTGGTGACCCCGCTCCTCAATATTTCATGGAGACAGCACTTTCTCCCGTATCAACCCACCCAGTCACTGAAGTCATTAGAGGACATGCTCATGGTGGTTCCATACAGACCTATGGCCCAATTGGAGTCCAACTGGAGAAGAGCCTTCAGTGTGGTGGCCCCCTTCCTATGGGACTTCCTGCCTCCGGAGGTCAGGCAGGCATCAATGCTGTGCTGTTTCTGGAGCCTCCTGAAAACATCTTTATTTCAGGAAGCCTTCCTTGACTAGCCACCTATGCTTTAAGTGGAATTCTGTTTCAATAATAATAATAATAATAATAATAATAATAATGATTTTAACATCGAGTTTTATTCTTTTATCTTAACTTGTATCTTTTATTGCTCATTGCTCCAGAATCTGTCTAGATGTAGAGCGGTATACAAACAAACAAACAAACAAATAAATGGGCCATGCCTGTAATGTTCTGCCCCCAGTGTTACAGATGGCTCCTTAGCTTCAGCCACCAACAGATTGCCTGACCCGAAAGGAAAAGTTGATCAACGTCAAGCTATAATGATCCCCAGTGTAAAACATAGCTAACTTGACTTGGATTCCTGCACTGAGCAGGGGGTTGGACTCGATGGTCTTATGGGCCCCTTCTAACCCTACTATTCTATGAGTCTATGATTCTATGATTGAGTTCCTTGTGGTTGGAAAATCCAGGCCACTGAGACAAAATCAGACTGCCGCAATGGGCTTTCCCATCCAGCATTGTGTTTGTTTGATTTTTAGAAGCAGCACTCGTATGTTGGGCAAATGAAAAGCTCGATGCCTATCTTTCCAGGAGCTGTGCGTACTTCTGACAATGCCACAAAATGTCAGACATTCTAGAGCGGTGTGGTTATGATGATCAGACTTGAAAGGCCTGCTCCTCCCCCATTGGTACGCAGTTTATAACTTGGCAGATCTTCGGATGCCACCATCACCTAGATATTGGCTGTTCTACCCTCTTAGTAACGGGCATTTCCTGACTGTTAGGGGATACACAGGCGACACATCTCACGACTGGCTGGGTTCACAGCTCATCTGCCAGATGGGCTTTTGATGTGCACCCACACACATGTGTGTGTCCCAGTCCCCTCCACTTCTGGAAAGAGAGTGTGTCATCTGTTGTTCTTGGCCCAGAAACCATCAGCAGCACCTCTAAGAGGATTTAGATGAACATCTTGTTCTGCTCTTGCAACCTCAACCAGTATTCTCAGCAATTAAGGCTGATTTACACTACATGGCAGGCACATTTGCCAGGCTAGAATTCGCTGTGCTGAATCACGTAACAGCATGTTTTGGTTTTGACATTGTTGCGTTGTTATACAGATACGATTTTACGATTCTAAGTGTCTCTTGTTTCTTTTTCCTTTCTTTTTTGAGGAAGAGCAGGATACTAAATGTTTTAAAAGAAACATTAAACATAGATATATGATGGTAGTGTAGGTTTGTCAGAGTTCCTCTTATGACCTGGACCCCCCAAGCAACTCCTTAAGGATCCCTTGCCTCCTTAAGAATTCCACCTTCCTTCTTTTAAATTTCCCCTTCCCAATAACATGGGGTTTAGGCTGTAGACATGGGGTGACTAACACTCTATTTTTCTTTTAAAGAAAAACAAAACACAACAACAACAGAAACACTATAACAATACACATATACTAAAATATCTCTTAAGGGTGACTAACACTCTAGACACAGAGTTTAACCACAACAGTTTACTGATAAATTAAAGCAAGCGAATTACAACTAAAGGCATTTACAGAATACAGCTGAGTGATACAAAAGGCAAGTTCCTCTATCCTAGCTGCACTTAGACTTCTCCAGGCTGCTTCCTCCTGCTCCCTCTTCAGGCTCTTCTCTCTCTCTCTCTCTCTCTCTCTCTCTCTCTCTCATTCTCCCCTGCCCGTCGCCCCATCTCTTTCTCTCTTTTTATCCCCTCCCTCCCCCAAACTGAAAGTACTGTTTCAAACCTGGAGAAACGAAACTTAACTTAGGAAAATGAAACCTAAGCAGGGAAATCAAATTACTCCTCTCAGGGATACCCCCTCCCAACAAAAAACCCCAGGCTTCTAGGTCTGACCTTATTTCCTTGCCTCTGTAGGCCCCAAACCATCACAAGGTTCCAGGTAGTTTTTTTGCAGCAGGGTGAAATGGGGAGGCTTTGGGTAAGGTGCTTTCACTGGGCCCCAGTGGTGTAGTTAGGGCTAGACCCACAGCCCAGGGGGCCTCAAGTGAGCACCCAGAGTGCCAGGAGATCAAACAAGGGCAAACAGGCTGTCATCAAACAAGGGCAAACAGGCTGTCATATTGCCAGCATGGGCAATATATATATATATATATATATATATATATATATATATATATATATAATGCCCATAGTCAGGGTGCAGTTGGCCATGCATGTACATGGTTACAGATGCTCATTTTATTATTTTTACTTAAAAATAGGTATTATCCTTTTCTATAACAAAGTGGTGCGTATTCCCTGTTTCACATCAGGGCAGCAGAAACAAACTCTGTTTTATTCCTATAGTCATGATGGTCCCTTGATTTTAAGTGAGTTTAAAATGTGCAACTGCACATGCTCAGAGTATTACCAGGATTAGCAAACAGGCTTTCTTTTGTTGCTTAAAAAAACAAAAGGAAATTAGAAGCAGATGTGAAACATGGAATGCAGGTGGGAGTGGGGGGCGGAGAAATGTTCATTGTATGCTTCACAACTGAAATAATATGCATGGCCATCTAAATACACCACTCCCCCCAGCCATTAAGTCCAAGGTCTTCAGGCACAATCCTACGCATGTTTAGACAGAAAAACATCCTACAATTCCCAGCATTCCCCAGTCAGCAGTACTGGCTGGGGGATGCTGGGACTTGTAGGACTTTTTTTCTGTCTAAGCATGCATGGGATTCCACCCTTAATGGCCTTAACTGTACCACTGGCCATTTGTTGGTGTAATATAGTGGCAAAGTTATGGAATCAAGAGCTCCCTGGTTCAAATCTCACCTCTGCCCTAGAATCATAGAATAGTAGGGTTGGGGGGAGGCTATGAGACCACTGAGTCCAACCCCCTGCTCAATACCCTGAACTCACTAGATGGCCTTAGGCAAGGCAAGGCAAGGCACTCACATGTCATGGCAAGCCATGAATCATGGCTTATGAAACCATGATGTGCCCAAGCAGTGAGCTGAGCATGCATCCCAGTCCCCGCCAGTTTGCTTCTTTCTTTGGGTGAGTGGGTAAACAAACCAGGAAGCTGCAGTTAAGCATTGTTTCCTGTTACTCCTGAATTTTGGGACTATGGTTAATTGTTCCCAAACAAACCAGGATCGGAAGCCAGCTTTAAACCATGGTTTAAAGCTGGCTCATGACTCCTGGTTTGTTTACCTGTGCACACAAAGGAGGGAGTGAACAGGCTGTGTGCAGCACCATGCTGCTTGTGGTCATCATGGTTTAATATGCCAGGATTCATGGTTTGCTGTGATGTCCAAACACAGCCAGCCACAATCTTGCCCTCCCCCCACCCCCCTGGTCTGCAATAAGGGGGATAATAACACTGACTGACCTTACGAGGTTGTTGTTAGGATTGCAATTAGATAATGCATGTGAAGCACTTTGAACACTCGAAAGTGCTATACAAATATTAGGTATTATTATTCCCATATGCCTGCATTTGGTTATTATGCCTATTATGCTAGGTACAAATTACAAAGAAATCAAGGCCGCTTCCAATGTCTGGCTTATAAGTTCAAAAAAGGTATACACAATAGGAAGGAACCATGAAGAGAAATGAACTTATTTTTAAAAGTGTAGTCAACACAGGCGGGCCCTTAATTAGATCCCTCCAAGGTGACATAATTCACTATGATTTCTGCTGTGGGTCTGTTTGGAAATGGTTTCTGCAGTTGGGAGGCATGCAGGAATCCACGTCGCTGATAAGAATGTCCACTCCTCCATGAATTGATTGCAGGCTGTAAGGTGCGGAGGAAGATTTTCCTCCCTTCTGGGTCAGAGAGGGGCAGACAGCTCTCCCCAAGGACAAAGGTGATGACATCATTTGAGTGAAGAAGGCCGGTCGCTTGCAGGTTGGCTGTGTGCCTTGAGGTGGGAATCAGTCCTAACACAGCTGTGTGTCCAGGGCTGGCCTGAGACGTTTTGCTCCCGGAGGTGACAATGCTCTCCTCTCTCCCCGCCAGTTCCATGTGCAGAGGAGTGGCGGCTGACTCTTACTTTTAACTCTGGCAATGGGGCAGTGTCTTCCGCCACACCTGGGGCTAGCTGAGGGGCGCAGGGCAGGTTGCAGGACACACACAGCTCTGTCCTAGGGTGGCCATGTGCCCTCTTTTACAGAGGACAGTCCCCTAGCTGGAGGGCTGCCAGAGAACTGTCCTTGATTGGAAGGCATCCTCAATTTGAAAGGCTGTTCTGTTAAATTCTGGTTTAAAGAAAAAGATCTATCAGAGCGGTTACCCATCAAGAATTTGCTCCTGGACAGCAGATAAGCAAGCACACAGGTCACCTGGCCACACTCTTCAGAACGACGGTGAAATGTACTCTATTTCTATTACAATTACTATATCTATATTTGCATCTATACGTATACATTTGCACATGCAAATGTTATGGAAATCAGTGCCGTCTTTTGTTCTCTTTTTTTTGACGATGCTTTTTCCCTTTGGGGGCGTTTCCCAAGTAGCCACCTTACCTCGAATACCTTGCTGCCAGCACCTCTACCTAACGGTAGGGCTGGCCCTGCCACTGTGTCTCTGAGGTTTTCAAAAAGGAGCAGGCAAAGGGAGAGTGTACCTGAGGAACCTGATTTAAAATATTGAAAACTGCTCTCTAGGTCAAAGGTGGGGAAACCTGTGGTCTTGCACAGGTTTTTGGACTCCAGCTCCCATTATGCCCTATCATAGGCCATTCTGGCTGGGGCTGATAAGTGTTGGAACCCAACAACTTCTAGAGCAGGGCTAGGCAACCTGGCGGCCTCCAGACGTTTTGGACTACAACTCCCATCAGCCCCAGCCAGCCTGGTCCATGTCATGGATTATGGGAGTTGTAGTCCACTGGGTTGCCTACTTCTGCCCTAGGTTATATGAATTCAACAGGTCATAACTCCTCCTGTATTCCATTTGATATCCTGATTGATACTTTTAAGCTGTTACCTGATACGGTGGCTGTGCCCCTTCCTTCTTGACTATCTGCTCCCATCTGTAGTACATGCCCTAGTCTCCTCTCATTTAGACTACTGTAATGCGCTCTATGTGGGGTTACCCTTGAAGACGGTTCGGAAGTTGCAGTTGGTACAGAACGCAGCGGCTCGCCTGATTAAAGGCAGCCGCCGGCGAGATCACATCACTCCAGTGCTGAAGGAGTTGCACTGGTTACCAGTTGTTTTCTGGGCCAAATTCAAGGTGTTGGTTTTGACCTTTAAAACCCTATATGGTTCCAGCCCAGTCTATCTTAAGGAGTGCCTCCAGCAACACCAGACAGGCCGCTTAAGAAGATCAGCCTCGGATGGCCTTCTCTCTGTCCAATCAGCCAGGACAGCTAGACTGGTGGGGATGAGAGAGAGGGCCTTTTCTGTTGTGGCCCCCACTCTGTGGAACTCCCTCCCTAGGGAACTCTGCCATGCCCACTCTTTAATGAGCTTCCGCCGTGCATTAAAAACGTGGTTGTTCAGGCAGGCATTTGGGGTGGGTTAGGGTATTTTAGAGGCCGCGGTGGCTTAGTGGTTAAGACGCTGAACTGCAAACCAGAAGGTCGGCAGGACAGCAGTTCAAGTGCCGCGTGACGGAGTGAGCTCCCGTCTTCAGTCCCAGCTCCTGCCGACCTAGCAGTTCGAAAGCAAGAAATTGCAAGTAGATAAATAGGTGCCGCCTCGGCGGGAAAGGTAACAGCGTTCCGTGCACCTCGGTGTTCAGTCATGCCGGCCACATGACGACGGAAGCGTCTTCGGACAGCGCTGGCTCTTCGGCTTAGAAACGGGGATGAGCACCGCACCCTAGAGTCGGACACGACTGGTTGGGGACACCTTTACCTTTTTAGGGTATTTTAGAAAATGTTTTTATTGTAGAATTGTATTGTTTTAAACTGTTTTATTACATGCTTGTACATCGCCCAGAGTGTCTGGGTGACCCGCCAGATGGGCGATTAATAAATTTAATAAATAAATAAATAAATAAATAGGGCTGGCGCAAGACATTTTGCCTGAGGCAAAGGACAAGATGGCTTCCCTTCTCAGTCCAGGTACAAAAGCTGACTGGACTGGCAACTGAATCTTCCTTCAACACTCGCAAAGGGTCAGCATCTTCTACCGCACCTGAAGGCAACAGACTAGCTTAGGGGGTGCAGGACTGGCTGCGTAGCCCACAACTCTCTCCTCCAACACCTTGCTGCCACCTCCTGGCATCTGCTGCCTGAGGCAAATGCCTCACTCTGCTAATGGTAGGGTAGTCCTTGCCCCCCCAACCCAGAATTTGAGAAGATCCAGAAAGATGGATCTTTCTTTGATTAATATCTGTCTCCCTGTGGAGTGTGCGGGGTGGGGGTGGGGGAGGAAGATAGTAAGAAGGGGTTGAACCTCCCTCTTGCTGGGAACTTGACAAGGCGTGGCTTCTTATTTGACACGGCTTGTTTTTGGCTCTCATTTTATTAGAGCGGTCACAAGTGTTTTGGATCCAGATCAATAGCCAGAGAGCTTTGGCTACTGGGCGATATAGAAATGTAAGAGATAAATAAAATCTAGTTGGCCGAATGCATTGCTGTTATTCCAGATGCATTGATGTGAACTCTTTTCTTCAAAGAGTCAGTCAATCACCATTCTACGCTGAGCTGTAAGCACACCCCTGCTTCTACTTCAAAAGGGCTCCATCAAAGGTTCTTTCCATTTTCTAGAATGTCAACCTGCGATGCCATTTCAGATTTCAATGGAGAAATTCAGTAAAGAGATTCTGGGAGGAGTGGCACGGGGAGGCATTATTCGCAGCGCAATTCAAAGGCGGAGTTGCACTCTTGGTTGCACTCAAGGTTAAATTGCCAAAAAGCAACAACGTATTTTAAAGCCCATTTTTACTGTGGTTACTTTTGGTACCTCATAATTACAATAGCAAGGTCATCTGCAACACATCACACACACTTTTTCTTTTGAAGCAAAGAGTTTCTGTCTCTTTGGCATATACACCTAGGGCCCCAGTCCAAGTGCAATGCAACAGCCTGAGCTCTGCATGAGTAGTCCTGTCAAATAAGTTGTCTCCCCTGCCTCCGCCCTCCCAGCCCCCATTGAAAAGCTGCTACAGCACTATCTGCAGCTTATTTGACATGACTGGCTACACAGCTCCAGCTTCCAGATCTGCCTGGAGAACCGCACGTGCAGCATCTATTTGCATGCTCATGTTCCTGCACACGTATGCCTCCCCACTATCTGGATTGAGTCGCAGCTATATAAGCCCACTCAACTGTTAATCACAATAGTTAGTTTGTAGAACCAATGAACTGACCACAGCCCTAGGTCCCTCCTGATTAAAATTCATATGGGGTCTGAAACACAAAGGGGCAATTCCCTGCCCCACCCAACCTAAATGATGCCCCTGATATCAAGGCTTATTTAAGATATCCAATCTTCTTTTCTATTCTTTCAGAAAAGAAAAAGAAGCACATGTGTTCAAGTGTTTTTAGTTAACAGTGGGCAATCAAAAGTTCAGGTACATGGTTTAAGTCAATAAGAGAGTTCTTTTCCTAGGGAAGACTTCTCATAGGGAAGGTGATATGTTGTAATGGACAACAAACTATCTGGTGTTTATATAAGAAGTTACCTTTCCATTCTGCCCAATGAAGAATTTTGTGTGACTCAAACCCTTGCATATTCTGCATCAACAGGATGTAGGTCCAATAGGGAATATCTTTTTACGTATTTCAGTTTGGTCTTTACTTGGAACTGGCACAGAAGAACTCTATACTGTTCATTTTGGTTGCCCTTTTCTGCACCTTCACCAGCTCTACAATATCCTTTTTTGACCTGCTCTTTGGGCAGCTGGGGGGGAAAATGTGCATTTTTACCCTGGAAAGACTGTAAACCTCACTTTACACTCATCAAAAAAATATTTCCTTCAGGGGTCACATCATCCTATGAGGTGAGCTAAGTCCAGCTATGAATTTATTCTAGATGTTAAAAGTGCAATGCACTTGCTTCTAGATGGGCAAAGATCACCAGCTGTAAATCAATACAGCTGGTTCCTATCTTGCCATAGATGTGACAGCATACAGTGGGTAACAGATGGCCTATGACTAACATATGCAAAAAGCTGCCTTATACTGAAGCCATTGGCACAAGAGTCACTTTTAAAAATAGTAGCTGCCAGGTCTGGATGCTGATGGATCAAGAAAGCAAGAAAGAGCATGTAAACCCTCCTAAATTTGAACTAGAGAAGTGGGACCTGCAACAAAATGGTGCCAGGTTCCAGCCAGCCAGCCACAGAGCCATGCCCTTTTTTCAAGATATTCCATTCCATTCCATTCTTCCCTGCCCCACTGGTATTCTTTTATGTCCCCTCCAAAACAGCCAGCATTTTGTGGCCACTGCATCCTCAATCCTCATTAAGGACTGGGTCCCCCTTTTAGGGTTCTTCTGAAAACCTTGGGGTTTCCCCAAGTCTTCCGATGCCTCCACACTCAGAGCATGAGTTTGCCATAGGATGGGGTGGGAGCTGTCCAAGCGTGCTATGCTTTTTAAACCCTGTTCTTTCCCGACGTGTCAAGCTAATGCAAGCCCTTCCCAATAAAGTATGCCACACATCTCACGGCATCCCATAGTTCCATTTATGACACGTGTTTATATAACTGGAAACTGCCCTATACCGAGTCAGACCGTTGGACCATCAAGATCAGCATTGTTGAGAGTGAATGGCAGCAGCGGCTCTCCAGGGTTTCAGACAGGAGTCTTTCCTAGCCTTACCTGGAGATGACAGGGATCGAACCTGGGACCTTCTCCATGCAAAGTGCACGCTCTGCCACCGAGCTACAGCCCTTCACCTAATTCTATTTACTACAGGGGAAATGTGCATTATCTTCACAACATCATGGAGGGGGTGTGTGCATGTGTGTACACATATTAGAGAGACTGAGGTAGGCAAAGAAGTGGTATCGACCCCAGATTTGGGGGGTCCTTGGGCAAGATACCCTGAAGGCCTTTCACTGAGTGCCACCCCTTTCTTGCCACTGTCACAGCTTGCCTTCTCCCCACGGGCCTAATCCATATTGTTACCCAGGAGGAAAGGGCAAGGGAAGCTGGCATTGCTCCTCCTTCGCCTTGCTCTTCTCACTGCTTGCATGCGTGGAGAGGGCAGCTGAGCAGGCAGCAACAGCAAGGAGGAGGAGAGGGCCTTACATGGCTCGGGACCACAATACCTGATGGAGCGCCTCTCCTGGCATGAATTGACCCATACACTATGTTCAGCATCCAAGGCCCTCCTCCAGGTGCCTCCTCTGGGGGAGGCTCGGAGAGTGGCAACAAGGGAGAGGGCCTTTTCAGTGGTGGCCCCCCGATTATGGAATGATCTCCCCGACAAGGCCCACCTAGCATCAACATTGTTATCTTTTCAGCACCAGATTAAAACTGTCCTCTCAGGTATTTGGCAGCATATAATGAGATTTTAATCAGATTTTTGGATCGTCTTTGGTTGATTGTTGAAACATTGTTTTTAGATATATGTTGTCTGTGTGTGTGCTGTCTGTTTACATGTTTTTATGTAAATGGTTTTACACTTTGTATAATGTATTTTAGTGGTTTTTAATCTTGGTGAACCGCCCAGAGGGCTTTGGCTATGCGGCAGGATAGAAACATAGTAAATGAAATGAAATGAGGAGGAGAGCCTGCAGTTGGCACCTGGTGGGGTTTTGGGCCTGGCATGTGACTGATTATGCCAAACCTTGTAAACCACCTGGAGAGCTTTGGCTAATGGGTGGTATAGAAATGTAACGATGAAACAAACAAATAAAACCCCAACACTGGCCTTGCAAAGAAGCATGGGTGGCAATTAGGAGATGGAGACAACAGCAAGGGGGAGCAGGGTAGAATAGGAGGATTAAGGCCACAACCCTATGCATGTTTAGACAGAAAAAAGTCCAGAACTCCCAGCATGCCTGAGCCAGCATGGCTGGCTGGGGCATGCTGGGAATTGTAGGACATTTTTCTGTCTAAATATGCATAGGATTGCACCCTAAGTCAAATAAGAGGCTTGGCAAAGAGGGGAAAACACAAAGAAAACCAAGGTTATATACAGCCATCACAGGGGTGAGGAACCTCTTTTGGGTTCCATTTCAGAGAAGCTCTCGGGGGCCACATTCCAGTGGTGGGCAGGGCCAGAGGCAAAAGGGCAGGACCAAGAGACCAGCATATTTTAGCTTAAGGCTATTACTACCAGCAACTAAGCCTTAGGAGAGGCAGTTCAATCTTTTAGAATGGGGGGGGGGGACACAAAAGCAAGAAACCACCAAATGATCAATGCTTGAGGGAAAGGGGGTGAGGCAAAGGGCCACCTGGGGAACTGTGGAGAGCTGGAGTGGGACCACAGGCCTCAAGTCCTGCACCTCTGGCCTATCAACGCTGAGTAATGATGTACAATGTGCTGTATGGAAGTATTGTGCTTGAGAAGCAAAATGCCTTAAGGGCAACTTCACATTCTAAGCAGTTCACATCCCCGAATGCAACATGCCATCACTTTGTTCACGAATGACACCTAGATGCCCCCGTTCCTGCACCGCATTCAGTCAGTGTGCCTTTTCCCAAAGCTGTGCAATGGTGATGTTTGTGCCACTGTTATATAACTCCCATTTGTGTCGAGGAAAACAGGGGGAGATTAATTCTGGCTTAACAATGCCCATTCAGGAGCTCAGCAGATGACATGATTGTCACAGTCGCAGGCCAAGCCTTGGCAGGGAGGAAGGTAGAATGGTTTTCCCTGAGTCATGGCCTTCAAAAACAATTTTCCCCCAACCTGTTTTTTCCCCAGCTGAACCTAAGACACCTATAGCTGCAGAGCTGGTTGCAGCTTGGGCGGCTGTAAGGTGCCCTTGTCTGCACCTTAGAATGTGGCCGATAACGCACAGGGAGCAATAAATCACTTCATTTCTGCAATTACACTTCATAGAAGTGAGATGCCGAAGAGATAACCAAAGATATACTCCTCTGTTTGCTCTGCAGACACCTGCTCCAAAATGTAATTGAAGGAAGGCATAAAAGCAGGGTCCTTTGAGTTGTTCAGAATTTTAACCCGTCAGGCTGTAAACTGGAAGTCCATCAAGTCTGTGGCAATAGGGACTGCAGGATTCTAACGGCTATATGGGCTTCCGTACATAACTAGATTCAAGATACCAAATTTGTTTAGAGATTCAAGATGGAAACTTGGGGGTGGATCCAGATTTAGTCATACTTCAGAGCAGAAGACCCTGATGCTGGGAAAGACTGAAGGCCAAAGGAGAAGGGGACGGCAGAGGATGAGATGGCTAGATAGCATCACCGATGCAATGAATATGAACTTGAGCACGCTCCGGGAGACAGCGCAGGACAGGAAGGCCTGGCGTGCTATGGTCCATGGGGTCACGAAGAGTCGGACACGATTGAACGATTGAACAACAACAAAAAGTCCCATTGATTTCAATAGGTCTACTCTAAATATGACTAATTCTGCATCGAACCTGTAGTACCAGGAGTAACGGAACACAAGCTCCCGAGGCCTTCAATGTGCATGGTATTTTACTAAGTGTAAGAGGACAGATCCCACCAGACAGGCCGCTCAACAAGATCAGCCTCGGATGGCCTTCTCTCTGTCCCATCAACCAGGACAGCTAGGCTAGTGAGGACGAGGGAGAGGGCCTTCTCTGTGGTGGCCCCCACTCTGTGGAACTCCCTCCCTAGGGAACTCCGCCATGCCCCCTCTTTAATGAGCTTCTGCCATGCACTGAAAACTTGGTTATTCAGGCAGGCATTTGGGGTGGGTTAGGGTATTTTTAAATAATGTTTTAATGTATAATTTTACTGTTTTAAATTGTACCATTGTACATTGCCCAGAGTGGCCGGGTGACTGGCCAGATGGGCAATTAAGAAATTAATTAATTAATTAATTAATTAATCTAAAGGTCAACCCAAGAAAGACAACAGAGGAAGAGGAGGGAGATGTAGCTGGGGTAGACAGGGGAAGAATATGTGTTCATTTTAAGTTAGGTTTAGGGCACAATCCTATGGCCACTAGTCAGCGGCTAGATGGCCATAGGATAGGTCAGTTCCCAGGACCCAGCCTTGGAGCCCACCTTGGAACCGACCTCCATCCCCTCCTGCACTGCCTCGTAGGCAGTGTGGAATGGCCCTGCACTCCGAGGTCCCACGGCTAGACAGCTGAAATTGGCTGTCTAGCTGTAAATGCAGGGCGGCTGAAGCGCGGAGGGGATGATCCCCTCCACACTTCTCCTGCCCTGCATTGGATAGGCAGTTGCCTCCGAGTTCGGAGGCGGCCACCTATCCCGACAGGATGGCACCCTCCATTACTTAGTTAGGTTTAGAACTTAGTTAGGCTTAAAACTAAAGTTAAGTTAGGCTTAGCACTTAGGCATAGTTACAGTAGGGCAGGGGAATAAGCAGGGACGGCCCATTTTGCTGCCTGAGCTGAAGGATAAGATGGCATCCCTTTCTCACTTCTTGTACAGATGCTAACCAGACTGACAGTTGAATCTTCCTTCAGCTTTGATACTAGGATGCCCTCCACCACACCTGAGGGCAGCAAGCTAGCTTAGGGGCAGACCGTCTGGCACACACGTCTCTGTCCTCAAACACCTTACCACCCCTCAGCATCTGCTGCCTGAGGTGGACACCTTGTTTTGCCTAATGATAGGGCCAGCCCTGTGCTAAAGGGTTCATGGGAATGGCAGGTGTTGAGACAACATCAGAAGGAGGTAAGAGAGGTGGCATCACAAAGTCCCAGGCACGTGGGGCAGCTAGGAAGACAGACCAGAGTAATTTGAGGGAGAGGGAGAGCCCCAGATGGCTGGAAGCAATGCCAGCTTCAGGTTTTGGAGGGCCTTTGGGCAAGACATCCTCAATGGGCCCCCTCCCTCAGTGAGTCTACTTTCTCACCATCAGTGTCACCAGCTGCTATTGCTCCTCTTCCTCTTCCTCATCATCATTGTTACTGCTTGTTTGCTAGGCAGGCAGAGATCCAGGGAGCGAGTGGGCAGTGGCATCAACTCCTCCTCCTCCTCCTCACCACCACTGTTGCTTGGGCCAGAGCAAGAGCCAGGTGAACAAGCAGGTTGCAATGATGAAGAGGGGGAGAAAGTCCAGGGGGCTTTTGTCAGTGGGCCCCTGCTGTGACCTAGGCAGTCAGCAGGTGCCTGACCAGGCCTACTCTTGACTTTGGCCCTGGCTGGAAGTGATGGAGCTGGAGGAGTGAAAGTCCTGGGCGGGGATGTAGCAGGGTATGAGAGTGAACAAGTAAGGATTGGAGGGAAGGCAGCAGTGGGTTTCAGAGTACAGAAGCGGATGAGGACCTTGTGGTGGATCTACGTTGACGTGAAGCCATGGTAAGGATTTAAGGAGGAACAACATGTGACCAGAGCAGCGAACAAGGAGAATGATTTGGCTGTCCCATGTCCAGACAGAGGATAATAAAAATAAAAATGAACTTTCTACTTCTAAGGGTTATAATGGAGATGTTTGGAAATGTAATGGTTGGGGGTGGGGTGGGGAGGCCAGAAACCAGAAATAAACGTGCCTCATTTATCCTCATTCCAAAGGATGTTTCAATGCAACCTGGAGTGCTCTGAAGGATTGTGATTCCACCGACATTAATTGGAAAAGCGCCACTCATGCATCAAGTGCTCTGTTTTTAGCTTTGTCAGAAAGCACAAATCATTAAAGAATGGGAGAAGTTGCCACCCAGTGGATTATTGAAGCAAAACGTGGAATACAGCCACCCAGCAGAGAAGCCAAGAAACTAGAGCTGAAGGACAGTTTGTCGTGATCTGGCACAGTCATAACACAGGAACCTAGAAAGCTGCCTTATACAGAGTCATGACTGTCTGCAATGACTAGCAGTGGCTCTCTGGGGTATCATAGGGGAGTCTTTCTCAGCCTTACCTGGAGATGCCACGGACTGAACAGGAGAGGTTTTGCATGCAAAGCAGGTGCACTACCACTGAGCTATGGCCTTTCCCCTAAAAATAAAGTAAGGTTCCAGTACTCATGGTTCTGAATAAAGGACTGATTTAAATAGGAATATGGGAAGCTGCCTCTTTAACACCCAACTTTTCCTCTTTAACACCCAACCACACATTTCGCCAGCTGCCTTTTAAAACAAAAACATGCAAGCAGATTATCCCTCTGCATATCAAAACAAATCTCCCTGTTAGTAGAACCATACCTTGCCCAAGCATTTATGGTTATACATGCATGGACGGGATACAGCACCCTAAGTCCGGATTGGAGCTCATTATTACTTTAAGTCCAGGTTATCGTTAACATTAGCCAGGACGAGGCATTTTGCTGCTGGAGTCGAAATACAAGTTTGCTCGCCCAGATACCTTATGTCAGGGTTCTCTGACCTGGCGCCCTCCAGATGTGTTGGGCTACAATTCCCAGCTGGGGCATGCTGGGAGTTGTAGTCCAACACATCTGGAGGGCGCCAGGTTGGAGACCCCTCGCATATATAGCGACGCACACGACCAGCGATTTTTCTATTGCTTTTGGTGGCGCAAAGCTGTGACGTCACGCAATAACGCGCCCTTCTGTCGCAGCGGAGTTCTCTACTGTAAAGCGCCATGTTTCCCCCTTTCGGCGAAAGCTGGAAAACAAATGGGAACTTTCCGTACAGTGACGTCAGAAAAAGATGGCGGCGCCCATGAACTAATGGAGAAGAAATACGCATGCGCCTTTTGCCTGCGGTGGAGGAGAAGCGGCAACTCGAAAGCAGTGAGGCGAGCTGGGTGACAGGTAATGTGTCTTTTCAGCTTCCTGGAAATCCCCCCCTCCTTTATATATGGCGTTATCTGCGTAGGCCGCGTTCACATCCCCCGCCTGAAGTGGTCCGTGCAGCCGGGCCGGAGATGAGGACCGTGGCCTGCTGATACTAATTAAGCGCGGAGCTTTTGAGGCCTACACGGAACTCTGATAGGTGCTTATACTATTCCCCCGCCTTCCCAGTCCTCCTTCAGGAAAGCAGGGCTTTATAGGAGATGTTGGAGGTGCCTCTGCCACATACACACCCCATTCTTCCATGAAAAATGTGTTTTTGACACAAAAGGAATCCTTTCTGGGGGTTGTGGGGGTACTTGTGAGGAAATACATAAAGCCCACAAGCTGGCTGCAATTCTAAACATGCTTCCTTAATGAAAGGAAATACCACTGAAGTCACAGACAAGTACGCTTGGTTAGGAGTGGCCATAGACCCCAGTGGAGCTGGATGGCTTGTGATAGTTCTTGATGATCTTAGCTGAGCAAATGGCAGCCTGTGGAAAGTTCACTGAAGATTCACATGCATACAGACAAATGGTGCCGGGGGAAACTCAGAACTGCCTTGAGGAGTTGGATTTTTACATTTATTTATTTGATTTATTAGCTGCCCACTCTAGGCAGCATACAATACAATACAAATAACGACACGAAGTACAACAAATTTACACAATCAACTGAACAAAACAACATTGCTCTAAAAAACCCTAACCCACCCCAAATGCCCGCCTGAACAGCCACGTTTCCGAAGCCTGGCGGGAGCTCATCATTGGAGTCCCTCTGTCCCTGAGTTGCCATCATATATGCATGTTTAATGGGCAGATTTACTTTTGGATGGACTCCGGACTTCAAGTGACTACCTTATCTGTGTGAAAAGGATGCTTGTAGAGCTCTTCCACAGAATGTCCCTTGCAATATATGAGTGGACCGCGTCCGACCATATGTGTAGAAAAGTCCTCCCTGAGCATGTTGAGTGACTCATTACTTCCTATATTAGTAAAAAGTAAAGGTATCCATGTTGACCACAACCCAAATTCCCAAATCCATGTTAATGTAATACCTTTATTAGGCTAACCAAAAAATCACAAAAAATGTGCAAGTTTCTGAGGTCTCCAAATCTCTTCATCAGCCCAGCCTGCTTTTTGTAACTGCTTGCCTAATAAAGGTATTATGCTAATATGGATTTTGGTATATTAGTAAAGTGAGGGTTGAGTATGCAGATGCACTGGGACCCCAAATGCTGGGGAGGACTGGAGGAGAGAACAAATTAGGTAAACTTACACAAAAATGTCGGAGGATTGAAATAACCCCTGCCTCTTCTAGCCCCACTCCAAATGATGGCGGTCGAGGTCTGTGCATGTGCACAGCCCTCATGTTGCTAAGGAACATTGGCAGCCGAGAGTGATGTGCATGCACTGCCCTCAGCCAGATGGGGCTAGGAGAAAACTAGTTGCATCCCTTCAGCCTTGGCCTAAAAAGGCAGAAGGGAGGGTAGTCCCCTTCACAGTTTATAGATCTGCAGGAGAGGTGGTAATCTGGCCTCTTGGAACATGCTTCCTCTGAGCTTAATTAGTCCCCGCTTCACCTGTAAAATCTAGCACAACACCCCCCCCCCGTTAAACTTGTCACAATGCTGTTAAAAAAAAAGTTTCCTCAAGATTTGTTGTCCCCGAATTGACCTTTGCAAGGTATTATAATGTATACAAAAGGCATAAACGAAAAGGGGACAACAACTGAGTTTGAACTGGGGACAAATCCTTGCTCTATGTTGCAGGAACAATAATGTTTACGTTGTAGTTGTACCTGAATGACTAGATTCTTTTCTTTGCTGATCCTGCTTCTTGTAGGGAAGACAATACCATGGAGGCCCCTCCTGTCACTATGATGCCTGTCACTGGCGGTACTATTAACATGATGGAATATTTACTTCAAGGTAAGTCATCAGAGGCAAGGATTGGCATGACTCTCTTGTATCTGATTCATACGATATGACCTTCTACCAGAAGAACGTCAGGTTCTTGAGTAATGCAGGTGCATTCCTTTTATAGGTGCAGGACTGTTAAAGAGACAAGGCAATAATTCTAGGCGATGAGCTGACAATCCTAGGGCTGTTCCACACATTATTTTGCAGAAGCAAACTCCTTTTGCTGCTGAGTATATCCCCTGAGTATATCTGCTGAGTATATCCCCTGTTACAGGGGATATACTCAGCAGTGAGGTGATCTTGGCTCTTTGAGTATACTTGGTATAATAGTGGTGTTAGTGAACATCTGTTTCACATACAGACTTCTATGTTTTTTGGATGTACATTTAGAAATGTAATGTGCAAAAAGACCTTTGGTATGAAGAGGAAATCATAGCTGTGTCTTTTGTGGAGATCTTTGTGGTCCTTTGATCATGCTGTGCGTTGGAAGGCTTTTGTACCATTTGCAGCACTGATTATTTATTTGATTTGTAATCCGCCTTTCCATCAAACAAAATGATGCTCAAGGTGACTAACAGTAATTAAAAAAAAGATTAAAACAATCATAAAAACAAATGCATTAAACTTAGGGTCCCACAGTTTCCCTGACGTTGGCAGGATATTACTGGACTGTTAGAGCAGGAGGATGCTTTGCTTTTGTTAGTGGGAATGGTTACATGTTCGGTCATGTAACTCGTCTTGCCTGTGTCCCCAGGTAGTGTTTTGGACCAGAGCCTGGAGAGCCTCCTTCATCGACTCCGTGGCCTATGTGACAACATGGAACCCGAGACCTTTCTGGACCACGAGATGGTGTTCCTCCTGAAGGGACAGCAGGCCAGCCCATTCATCCTTCGCACACGACGCTCCATGGACAAACCTGGTACTCCTTGGCACTTGCGGTATCTCGGGCAGACAGAAATGGGAGACAAAAACCGTCACGCCTTGGTACGCAACTGTGTTGATATTGCCACCTCTGAGAACCTGACGGACTTCCTGGTGGAGATGGGCTTCCGCATGGACCACGAGTTTGTTGCCAAGGGTCACATATTCCGCAAGGGCATTATGAAGATTTTGGTGTACAAGATCTTCCGCATCCTAATGCCAGGAAATACTGATAACATTGAGCCCTTGTCTCTCTCCTACCTTGTGGAGCTCAGCATTGTAGCACCGGCTGGACAGGACATGGTTTCTGATGACATGAGGAGTTTTGCTGAACAGCTAAAGCCTTTAGTTCACTTAGAGAAAATTGATCCTAAAAGGGTGATGTGAGTGAGATGGATTTTTTGTGTAACAGAGATAGAGGATTTCAGAAACTTTGACCAATGCAGATAGATTTTTTTAAAAAATTAAAAATAGGACAATCTGGGTGGTCTCGTACTAATTCACAGATGGAGTATTTTCTAGTGATTCCCAATAAAGAGGGTGACTATTCCTATTGGCTTCATTTTATTGGATTCTGGTGTTAGAGCATCTAGTTCTTGAGAGTTTTATTCAAATTTTCCTCAGGCAAGGTTAATCTGAACCATTTTGGACTCTTTCTGTCTTCAGAATCACACGGCTGTGTGGCCCATGTAACTTGAAATATTTCCTACTGATCCATATTTTTAGAATGTGTGCTTTGTATACTGAAGCATATTACACTTGCATTTTACTGTGGGCGCTCATTTACTTCTTTTCCTGTTTCTCTTTTGTCCAGAAGAGAATTATCCAGGGTAGAAGCATCCCAGAAGTGGGGCAATTTTAGCAATCTTATGTAGTTACTTCCCCCTCCACCCTTTTTACAGGCGACACCGAGCTCCAGCAGTGTGTGTTAAATTTACAAATAAGAGTACATACGTAGGATCATTTCACAGTTAAGGCATAACTAATCTGTGTTAAGTAATGCTGAATATGAAATCTTGCTTAAGCAAGATGTGTCTTATTGGATCAGGGCCCCAGTTGGCTTAACTAGCAGTGGCAATTTTCCACAGTGCCATGTGAGGTCCATCAAAGAATCCTGGCCTGGTGTCAGCACACAAAACTTTATTTATTTATTTATTTGTTTGTTTATTTAAAAATAAGCAATACATCAAACATTTAATCAAACAAATACTCTTAACGGCAACTAGGCAGACAGGTTAAATGGCAATTATGAATGTCCAGTAAACTTAGACTTTTCCTAAAAGAACGTCTAGTGGCTGAGTTTATGAGGGAGAATGAGTCCATATTCATCCCAACAGATCCCTTAAAGTCCTCCATTTGTTGATGGGAGTTGGAAATCTGACAGGTTATGGGTGGCGTAGTCTACCTATAAGGGTGGGCAATTTGTGGTCCTCAAGATGTTTTGGCCTATAACTCCCATGATCCCTCATCATTGGCTAGGGCTGATGGCAGTCAGAGGCCCAAAAAGTTGGAGGGCCACACATTGCCCATCTCTGGATACCAAATAGTGTAGAAATTGTCAGTTTGTGTAGTAGGTTCCTTTGATGCTGAATCTGTTCAGTATGTTTTTCCATAAATGCTAAGTCCCGTACCTAGTTCTTCTAGTTATTAAGTGAAGGATCTTGTACAGATTACCATTTCTTTGCAAGTTCAAGTTGGGCTACAACCCGGAAAAACGTTAACTGTTCTCTATTGCCTTAAATAACTGTTCTTTATTGCCTTAAGTTGTTCATCATTGCCTTAAAAGATGGAGAGTAAACCCAACATAGGAGGCATATCTATCCTTTGTTTCATTATCAACCCATCTTTGTCAAAAACCAGATGCCAGCATTGTTGGGCAGCACATGTGGAAAATTGGCACTGCTAAGTAAACTGGCTGAGGCCTGGCAACATAGGAGGAGGCCCCCAGAGTTCAGGAGCTGGCCCTGTAAGAGTTGCATAAACCAGCAGGTGCTAGGTTATCCAGTGGAAATTGGCTCTTGCCTTCCCTTCTACCATCCTGAGGCTTCCCTTTCACTTTGTTCCCTTGTCAATATGCTGCCTTTGCAACATTGTCAGTGCTGCCAGTCTGTCATTCAGAGGCTCTGAGAGGAGACCCTGTGAGACCTGAGAGTCACCTGGAAAGGATTATCTTTGTATAACTGTGACGACAAAGATGCCCCACATTGTCCTGATCCTGTCTTGCTTTATGAAGCATCTGAGCCTTACTGTATTGCTAGAAGAATCCTCCTGTGGGGCGACTCACACCTGTTTGTTCCTTAGCTGGCAGGATGGGTTCAACCAGCTTTCCCAAACCTGGTGCTCTCCAGATGTGTTGGACTGCAGCACAGTAAGGCTGAGATATTTCAGAAGGCAATACAGGACCGGCGGATCATCTTTGCTGGTCACTGGCACTCAATCCTTCCCATCTGGATTTGGGCCTGGAAGACCAAGGAAAAGTGCAGATGCATAGAAGGTAAATTGTAAGCATGCACAATTGGTGACATGACACAACATCATTACTGTTCATGGGGCACATCTGTTAAGGAATCAGCCTTGGCTTCCTATTTCCTGGCTTTGTGAAGCTTGAGACAACATGAAATAGCCTTAACTATGGTCTTAAACCAGCAGCTTTTTGATAATTGCATAACATTTAAGTCATATTAAGAATGCTTTGGTTTTTCCCCCTTCAAATATTTCAGGTCAAATACTTGTGGTGTACTGAGATATTAACACAGGGTATTTTTTTAGCTTTGTTTTCTAAATACAAGTAAAAATGCTAAATTGGATTACTTTCTAGGGCATCAGAAAATTTTCCAGTGCAAATGATCTTATACAAACTAACTGAATTCACAATTTTCCGGAAAGCCCACATCACTATTTCTGGCGAAACTTGTTCTAGATCACTCCTTTTCTATTTTTAGATGCCTAAAATTGCCTTTTGGGTAGAGAACAAAACAAAACCGAAGGGCACAATCCCAAGCATGTTTACACAGAAAAAAGTCCTAGAACTCCTAGCATGGCCTGGCTTGCATGGCTGGCTGGGGCATGCTGGGAGTTGTACGACTTTTTTCTGTCTAAACATGCATAGGATTGTGTCCTAAAACATACAAATGATATGTCAAGTGACAGCAAAAGCTGTTATCTGTATTTTTTAAAAGCTAATAAATTATGTCTTGACCCATTTTTCATGGAGGTTTGCATTTTGTGTAAATGTGTGTTAAATATAGCACTTTGCATTGCATTTCCTTCCAGAAAGAGCTTTTATGACTAATTTCCTAGCATTGGTAGCTAATATGTATATGATAAAAGTGTTGGTGAAAATTTATCTCCTACCTACCATGTCTTTATAAACTTTTAACATTTGAATTAATCCTCCTATGTGTCATTAAAGATACACCAGAGATACAGTCAGGACCAGAAATATTGGAACAAGGATAACTGTTTTGGCAGTTGGCCTCTGTACACCACCACATTGAAGTTGAAAGGAAACACACCCAGATGGCAGCGAAGTCAGGACTTTCAGCTGTAATTCAAGGGGTTTGACAAAAGTGGGGCACAAACCATTCAGGGAGGACAGCCAGTGGCATACACTGCCCCCCCCATCATTGGTGGCTCAGAAGTAATGGAACGAATGGCTGACAAGCAGCTGCATGGCCAGGTGTGGTCTGTTTCCTGGGCACCCCATGACCAATCAAGCTGATAAAAGGCCTGGAGGTGGTTCTGAGTGTGACATTTGCATTTGGTAGCTGTTCACTGGAACCCCCAACATGAGGTCCAAAGAGGTGTCCATGCGAGTGAAGGAGGCCATCATTAGGCTGAGGAAACAAAATAAACCCAACAGAGAGAAAGCAAAAACAGTGGGAGTGGCAAATACAACAGTTTGGAACATCCTGAAAATGAAGGAATTAATTGGCAAGCTCAGCAACAGCAAAAGGCCTGGAAGACCACGGAAGACAACTAAAGTGGATGACCGCAGAAATCTGCTCATGGTGAAGAGGAACCCTTTCACAATATCTAGCCAGGTGAAGAATGCTCTTGTGGAGGTAGGCATGTCATTGTCAACATCTACAGTCAAGAGATGGCTTTATGAATGTAAATGCGGAGGCTTCACAACAAGGTGCAAACCACTGGTAACGCTCAAGAACTGACAGGCCAGATTAGCTTTTGCCAGCAAATACCTAAAAAAGCCTGCCCAGTTCTGGAATAAGATTCTTTGGACTGATGAAACCGAGATTAACTTGTACCAGAATGATGGGAAGAGAAAAGTATGGAGAAGAAAAGGAACAGCTCATGATCCAAAGCATACCACATCGGTCAAACATGGTGGAGGCAGTGTTATGGCATGGGCATGTATGGCTGCCAGTGGAACCGGGTCACTGGTGTTTATTGATGACCTGACTGCTGATAAAAGCAGTAGGATGAATTCTGAAGTGTATAGGGCTATACTTTCTGCTCAGATTCAGCCGAATGCTGCCAAACCAACAGGACACCGCTTCATATCGCAGATGGATAATGACCCAAAACATACAGCAAAAGCTACCCAAGAGTTTCTCAAGGCAAAGAAGTGGGATGTTCTTCAATGGCCAAGTCAGCCACCTGATTTCAACCCAATAGAGCATGCTTTTCACTTACTGAAGACAAGACTGAAGGCAGAAAGACCCACAAACAAGCAGCAGCTGAAGGCAGCTGCAGTAAAGGCCTGGCAAAGCATCTCGAAGGAGGAAACTCAGCATTTGGTCATGTCCATGGGTTCCAGATTTCAGGCAGTCATTGACTGCAAAGGATTTTTATCCAGGTATTAAAGGCGACCCTTAAGTTTGAAATTATGTTGGTTTGTTTCATTACATATGAGACAGCAACAATGGGTGTGTGTGTATGCCACTGGCTGTCCTTCCTGAATGGTTAGTGCCCCACTTTTGTCAAACCCCTTGAATTACAGCTGAAAGTCCTGACTTTGCTGCCATCTGGGTGTGTTTCGTTTCAACTTCAATGTGGTGGTGTATGGAGGCCAACTGCCAAAACAGTTATCCTTGTACCAATATTTCTGGCCCTTACTATATATTATGGTGCGGTTTAATAGGAAGATTTTTCCTAGGCATTCACCAAACCATGTATGTCATCTACTGCGATGGGCAGGTGGCTTTTAAGATTAGCAGAACTCTTTAACAGGTCAACTTAAACAACTAAGGGTGCAAACCTATGCATATTTAGACAGAAAAAAAGTCCTACAACTCCCAGCATTCCCCAGCCAGCTAGCTGGGGAATTCTGGGAGTTGTAGGACTTTTTTAGGATTGCACCCTAACCCACAATATAGCAAGATAAGCCTCATATGTACTATAAGCATACCCTGTATTTATTTCATTCTATTTCTATCTTACCCTTCATTTAAAAAATCCCAGGGTGGGTAACAATAGTGCTAAAACAACATAAAAGTATTACAATAAATGTATAATAAAACCAGTAAATCAATTGGCAGCAAGATAGATTGCAGCTGCAACTAAATAGCCTCTTCAGTGGAGTCATTTAGATATAGATTTGGGATAAGAGGGAAAAATATATGAAGTGGGGGATGGGGTGCAGGAGAAATCCACTGGAGTATTTTGTTCTCTGAGTATTTGGAGGAGGAGGAGGAAATATAAACCTCAATGTTTCTCTTGTATAAACCTCCCTTGGACTTTAGTTTATTCAGTTTAGATATGTTTTATCCTCTTTCCTCCTTCCCCTCTCTTACTTAAAACCACAAACATAGATACAGAAGGAGATATTGACTGGAAGAACAGTCAACATTTTAGTATGTACATTTTGGATCTAGTTGTACTATGAAAATCACAATGAGGAATTAGGAAATTAGGTGCTCTCCAGGTTTTCATTCCCATAAGCCTCAGGCAACATGGCCAATGGTCAGGGGTAATGGGAGTTGTAGTTCAAGGCATTTGGATGGCACCAGGTTGCTTATCCCTGTAACAGACTAATTGGGATGTGGTGGAGTGAGATACATCATTGACTCTTCAGTGTCATTGGTCATGGATAGTTTTATGGTTGTACAAAATAATAGAAATAGTTATCCCCATTGCATTAATTGAGGGGGGAGATTGGATCAGCATGACACCTGGCCAGTAAGGCACAAGGCAGGGTAGGGGGTGGGGAGCAGGAACAGGTAACAGCTCCCCAGGTAATACCGCATGCCACGTTCCAATCCTCCTGCCCCTTCCAATGAGAACCACAGAAATTCCCCTGCTTTCTCCCTACTGTACATTGTTACAGGATGAGTAGCGATGTCATGTCTTAAGGTGCTGTCATTGGAACGCAAGTGTTGGTACGGAGGCACTTTAATGACAGATGACTCCAGCTGTGCTTCTCCAAGGCGAGCTTGCACTGCAGCTTGGCTAGTCATATGTTTAATTATTTCACAGGAACAGAATGTAATTTTGCCTACAGCATCCTTTGTACTGCACTCAAGGATTACGCTGCTCTTTTCTTGTTATTTCAGTGGCATAAGACTCATCCTCTCTGAGCTGGATCTTTCAGCACCGTCTGTCGTTGTTCCACTAAATAGCTTCCATTGTGTTGACACTCATCATAAAACACTCATGTATTTATTGCTAAGTGCGTGGTGATCAGTTAATAAAATTGTCATGCCAAAAATAAATAAATAACCCTACCCTTTTTCTAACTGTTACCAAGTATTTCAAGCCTGGTCATACAGCTTCATTTCCTAATACCTGTCCATGTGGCAAAGCAGGGGTGGGCAATTTGCGGCCCATGGACTGTACATGCCCCTTGAGGATAAAAAGCCTGAGAAAATATAAAGGTCTTCATCTAGTGCCACAAATATATTAAAGTAGGTGCCCGGTGAGTTTTTCTGGAAAGAACATTCGAAAGGTGGGAGCCACCACTGATGAGGCCCTTTCCCCTCAAAGATGCCAAGAGAACCTGGAGAAGGGCCTGTAACAAAGATCTCAGAAAGCAGGCGGTACATGTGGATAGCTATGGCCATAGGGGAGCTGATACGAATCTATCTATACTACAATCAGTATCCGAGTGCCTCCTCCAAGGGAGGCTTGGAGGATGGCAACAAAGGAGAGTGCCTTCTTAATTGTCGCCTCCCGATCATAGAATGTTCTCCCCACTGAGGCCCACCTAGCACCAACATGGGCATCACTTGGGTGCCAGGTTAAGATTTTCCTCTACTCCCAGACATTTGATGGCATACGATGGAGCTTTTAAGGCCAGTTGCTTTATTGGGTCCTGGTATTTTATTGTAACTTTTTTTTTTTTTGCTGTTTTAAGTTATTTTTAAATTTTGTATGTTAAAGAGGGTTTTTTTTTATTATGTTATATTTTGGGATCTAATTTTTGAGAACTGCCCAGAGAGCTTTGGTTATTGGGCAGTATAGGAACAGAATGAATGAATGAGTGAGTTGGTGGCAGTTTGAAGAACATAAATCTTAAATCTACACTAAAAATGCTGCCTGAAGCATGAAAGAACTTGGGCATGCCTGTGTAGAATCGATCATAAGTTCAGCCCTATTTCTGCATTCTAGTGGCAAGTAAGTTACATAACGTCAGCGTGCCATTCATGCCTTTTTGCCACCTTCACAATTGGTAGCAATCATCACGAGTCAATTATCCAACTCCGCCTGCGTCGACCAAGAAGACTGCAGAACCGAGTGAAACCTGGCAGCTCACGATCCAAACCTGTTTCACAAATCTCTCGTGACGTTGCAGTGGATGATCCTAAATGCCTTTGTCTTTTTAGAAAGCAACCACGGTTACAACAGCAGCAGCAAAGCACCTAATAGTAATGTGTACTAACTTGTATGCCTTTTAATTGTGCGTTTCTGATAGGTTGTCCACCTATGAATCACCCCAAAAGAGGACACTGATTTGCACAAAATTTGTGCATGCTAGTTTATAGACAGAGATGCAAATGAAGAAATAATTATTATAATTTAAACAGAGATACGGTACAGCTCACCATAGTGTGGAAAACTGTGGCCAGGTGGCCTGTATGCCTGCCTGTTCAGCCTGCTGTCCAGTTTCCAATTGTGGATGGGCAACTGTTCATATGGTTCTCTATCTGGACAGGACAGTTGTTCAAATAGAGGACTGTCCTCTATGAAAGAGGACACATGACCACCCTAGCTCTTGACGAGTCCATTGGTGGTGGTTTGTAGAAAAAAAAGATCTCAAAGCTTTATAACTTTAATCTATAAATGGCGTTTCCTTCCTTCTGTGGTTTGGAAGCAGGAGTTGCTGGCATCCTTTGTGAGATGTTAGTGCATCTGTTTTTCTGGTTTACTTCTCTCTAAATTTGAGTCAGGGTTGCTGGTTCTGGATCTCAGAGTGAATGAATGAGCGTTGCAATGCCAGTTTTCCATAACATGTTTTTGTCAAGGATATCTCGCTTCACAGCTGCAGGCTGGCAAGTGAAAAGATGACTTCTGGCCATGTGCTGAATGCATTTTCTTTTTGCACTGTTGCGCTTTTAGTTCAAAGACCCTATGGGGGCAGGGTTAAGAGATTTCAATCCTGTGTGCACTTGTGTGCAGCCCCTGGGCCGCTACCCAGCACCGCATGCGACCCTTGTGCCAAAAAGTTTGCCCACCCCTGCACTAGACCATCACGAACTGTGATGGTTTTATGTGAATGGCTGAGATCATGCTGTGTGCTTAAGTTTGGCCACTTCTGCTGATAAGCTAATAATTGGGAAAGGCACTAAGGCAAACAAATGCACCCTTCCTCAGCTTTACCTATTGGGTGGTAACAGCCCTTTCTGAAAGAACTGGTTTGATACAGCTTAGCACTTTCAAAGTAGAACACAAAGTCCCCCGATCAGAAGACGTCCTTCTTTGTAAGTACATTCCTCCATCAAAATGCTTTGAACTTAAGCAATCCCTCTTCCTGGTTTTCCCTGTGTTCTGTTCCCACACTGTTTTGCTTTAAATTCTGACACTGTGTCTGCCTCTTGTTCCTTAAATAGCTTGGCTGCTTTCTTAAAATCTGATTAAGCTGATCCTTAATACTATGAGTTGCCAATAAAATCAGCCAAATAAGAGGAGAGTAGTCTTGCCAGCTCAACAGACACCAGCAATTACAAATCACAGGAGTTACAAATAGGGGACGACAGTAGACTGTTTTCACCAGCCTTTCCCAACTGGGCGCTCTCCAGATACATAGGACTGCAACTTCTATCATCCCCAGCCAGCATGCCTATGCTGGCTGGGGATGATAGGAGTTGTAGTCCAATGCATCTGCCGGGGGCAGGTTGTAGAAGGCTGTTCTACACAATATTTCCAGGACAGTGGGTGCTGCAGGTCCAGGACAGTGGGTGCTAGTTAAGACCAGTCAGCACTGTCTTAATTAGTTTCTATATGTATGAAACTGACTGATAGTGTATTGGCTGCCCTCGCCCAGTTTTGAAATTGGCAACAGCTCAGGTGTTTTCCTAGCCATCCTACCTGAGATCCTTTTCAACTGAAGTTATCAGGGACCTCGCTGGTAGCCACAATTTTATGGTGGGGGGCCCTAGTGGGCTGGGGAGTTATTGAAGAACAACCAGAATATAAATACAGATCACCTAAAATGTTTAATGTTACTTACATGCATTGCTTGATGAGCTTTTGGGCAGCATCCTGCCTGCACAGACTTTGCATTAATTTCCACAAGCAAAATCATGCAAAAGGTCCCAGGTTCAGTCCTCGGCATCTTTGGGTAGGGCTGAGAAACACCCTCCCGAAACCCTGGAGAGCCGCTGCCGGTTGGTGCAGTCAATCCTGAGCCAGACTGATCAGTATGACTTTGTGTAAGGCAGCCTCTTATGCAGAGGTTTTGCAGGTGTTTTGTGGGGAAGGACTGTGGCTCAGTGAGTAGAGCAACTGCTCTGCATGCAAAAGGTCCCAGGTTCAGTCATAAGAACTTAAGAGCCATGCTGGATCAGACCAAGGGTCCAACTCATCTAGCGTTCTCTTCACACAGTGGCCAAACAGTTGCCTATGGGAAACCCACAAGTAGGACATGAATGCAATAGCACCCACCCATATTCCCCAGCAACTGGTGTACATAGGCTTACTGAAGGCTCATGCACCGCAACAGAGAGAACAGCTCTAATAGCGCCCAATAATAGTCTTCACAAATATGTAGGAAGACAGCCAGACCATGAAGCACATGTCTTCGATGTCTATATACTAATGCCCAGAGTATGGGAAACAAGCAGAACGAACTTGATACAGGAGGGAAATTATGACTTGATAGGTATAACTGAGACTTGGTGGGATGACTCTCATGACTGGAATACAGCAGTTGAAGGATATAACTTGTTTGAAAAGAACAGGAGGAACAGAAAGGGAGGTGGGATTGCACTATATGTGAAAAATACATATCTCTGCATGAAATACAGGAGGATGAGCTTGGTAGCCCCATCGAGACCATCTGGGTTAAAATAAATGGAGCAAAGAATAAAAGGAACCTGGTGGTCGGAGTCTACTATCGGCCACCAAATCAAGGAGAAGACGAGGATGAAACTTTTGAAAAGCAAATAGCCAATGTTTCAAGGAAGCGTGATGTAGTAGTAATGGGGGACTTCAATTTCCCCGATATTTGTTGGGAGACAAATTCTGAAAAACATGGCCCCTCCAGGAAATTCCTGACTTGTGTGGCGGATAACTTCCTCCTACAGAAAGTAGACGAAGGATCAGCTATCCTTGACTTGATCCTAACCAACAGAGATGACTTAGTGGATAAAGTAGCAGCTACAGGAACTCTGGGGGAAAGCGACCATGTTATACTTGAGCTCTTGGTTCTAAAGGAAGCAAAAGCTGAATGTAGCCAAACGCGTACCCTGGATTTTGGGAAAGCTGATTTTAATAAACTCAGAACAATGATAAGTAAGGTCCCATGGCAAGCGACTCTAACAAGAAAAGGAGTCCAAGATGGGTGAGAGTTTTTAAAAAAGGAAATTCTCAAGGCACAATTACAAACAATTCCAACAAGAAGAAAAGGTGGAAGACAACAGAAGAAGCCAATGTGGCTTCACAAAAAGCTTAGAGATGCCCTGAAAACAAAAAAGGACCTATGCAGGAAGTGGAGAGAAGACCAAGCAACAAAGGAAGAGTACAGGCAGGTAGCACAGAATTGCAGGGATAGCATCAGGAAGGCTACAGCTGAGAACAAGCTGAGGTTAGTGAGGGATGCTAAAAGCAACAAAAAGGGTTTTCTTCAAATACGTGCATAGTAAAAGACAGAGGAAAGAAATGGTGGTTGAGCTATTAAATAAGGATGGCAAAATGATAACAGATGAGAAGAAAAGGCAGAGGTGCTCAATTCCTACTTTGGCTCAGTCTTCTCCCAAAAGAGGGTCTATGACCCCCCTGGCAAAGGCGAAGTACAGGCTGAAGGGGCAGGATTGCAGCTTGAGATCGATAGGTCAAGGAATGCCTAATTACTTTGAATGAGTTCAAATCTCCAGGGCCAGATGAACTGCACCCTAGAGTAATAATGGAACTGGCAGAAGAACTCTCAGAGCCACTGTCTATTCTCTTTGAGAAATCATGAAGGACGGGTGAAGTGCCAGATGACTGGAGGAGGGCTAATGTTGTCCCTATCTTCAAAAAGGGTAAAAAGGAGGAACCTGGGAACTACAGACCAGTCAGTCTGACATCAATCCCTGGGAAAATTCTGGAGCAGATGATAAAGCAATCCATCTGTAAGCACCTTGAAAACAATGCAGTGATTACTCGAAGCCAAAATGGATTTGTCAAGAACAAATCCTGCCAGATGAATCTGATCTCATTTTTTGAACAGGTAACCTCGCTAGTGGACTGTGGGAATGCTGTGGACATAATATATCTCAACTTCAGCAAAGCTTTTGACAAAGTGCCCCATGATATCCTGATGAGCAAACTAGCTCAAAGTGGGCCAGATGAAACAACAATCTGGTGGATCCACAGTTGGCTACAGAATCGGACTCAAAGAGTGCTTATCAATGGGATCTTCTCAAACTGGGGAGAGGTAACGAGCGGGATACTGCAGGGCTCAGTCCTGGGCCCAGTGGTCTTCCACATTTTTATTAATGACTTGGAGGAGGAGGTGCAGGGAATGCTGATCAAATTTGCAGATGACACAAAATTGGGCAGGATAGCTAATACTTTGAAAGACAGAAACAAAATCCAAAGTGATCTTGATAGACTGGAGCACTGGGCAGAAAACAACAGAATAAAATTTAATAGGGGTAAATGCCAAGTTCTGCACCTAGGAAAAAGCAACCAAATGCGCAGTTACAAGATGGGGGATACATGGCTCAACAACACTACAAGCGAGAAGGATCTTGGAATTGTTGTTGATCACAAGCTGAATATGAGCCAACAACGTGATGTGGCTGCAAAAAGGGCAAATGCTATTTTGGGCTGCATTAATAGAAGCATAGCTTCCAAATCCCAGGAAGTACTAGTCCCCTTCTACTCAGCACTGGTTAGGCCTCATCTGGAGTACCGTGTCCAGTTCTGGGCACTGCACTTTAAGAAGGGTACAAACTGGAGAGGGTTCAGACACAGAGGAGGGCAACGAAGATGATCAGGGGACTGGAAACAAAGCCCTATGAAGAGAAACTGAAAGAACTGGGCATGTTTAGCCTTAAGAAGAGAAGACTGAGGGGAGAGATGATAGCGCTCTTCAAGTACTTGAAAGGCTGTCCCAGAGAGGAAGGCCAGGATCTCTTCTCGATCATCCCAGAGTGCAGGACACGGAATAATGGGCTCAAGTTACAGGAAGCCAGATTCCAGCTGAACATCAGAAGAAACTTCCTGATTGTTAGAGCAATATGACAATGGAAACGATGACCTAGGGAGGTGGTGGGCTCTCCCACACTGGAGGCATTCAAGATGAGGCTGGACAGCCATCTGTCAGGGATGCTCCGACTTGGATTCTTGCATTGAGCAGGGGGTTGGACTTGATGGTCCTGTAGGTCCCTTCCAACCCTACTATTCTATGATTCTAGTACTGGAGGTAGCACATAGCCATCAGGATTAGTAGCCACTGATAGCCTTCTCCCCCAGGAATTTGCCTAACCCCTTTTAAAGCCATCCAAACTGGTGGCCATCACTATATCTTGTGGTAGCAAGTTCCATGGTTCGACTATGCACTGTGTGAAGAAGTCCTTCCTTTTCTCTGTCCTGAATCTCCCACCAGTCAGCTTCATGGGATGACCCTGGGAGAAAAATGAAATCTCCCAGGATGACCCTGGGAGAAAAACACATTCTCCAAACTGTGCCTAATTTTGTACACCAAGATTATGCATGGCATACTTAAATTAAATTATTCCCGGCATCCCGGGGATAGGGCTGGGAAAGACCCCTCTCTGAAACACTGGAGAGCCCCTGTCCATCTGTGTATAACATCCTGCTCCAACCAGGTGCCGTCCAGATGTACTGGGCTACATCTCCATCATCCACAGCCAGTGTTGGTCATGCTGGTCAGGAACAATAGAAGTTGTAGTCCAACATATCTGGTGGGCCCCTGATTGGGGGAAACTGGTGAAGGCGATACTGAGCTAGATGGACCAGTGTTCCACTCAACCAACAGCATCTTCCGATGCTCCTATGTTCTTATTTAATTTATTTATTATTTATGTATTACATTTCTATACTGCCCCAAATAGCCGAAGCTCTCTGGGCAGTTTCTAACATAGAATGTTAAACCATAATAAAACCATAGAATACAACATAAGATGCACTATCCAAGTTTAAAACCACAGTATAAAATAGAAGTAACACTCAAAATAAGACCTAGCAGCAATATAAAGATTTAAAATATAGTAACAGATTTAAAACAGAAGCTGAAAGACTAAAATGTCTGGGAAAATAGGAAGGTCTTCACCTGACGCCGAAAGGAGCACAATGTAGGCACCAGGCGAACCTCTCTCGGTAGCTCATTCCACACCTGGGGTGCCACAGCAGAAAAGGTCCTCTTCTTAGTAGTCACCCAACTCACTTCCTTTTGTGGGGGCTCTCAGAAAAGGGCAGCTGAAGGTTATCTTAGGGTCTGGACAGGTATATATGGGAAGGGATTATCCTTATGCCTGCCAAATATGTCACAGAGCTAGGGGCTCTATGAGGAGACTTCCACAAATTGCAACACAGTACACAGTTTCTCTCTCTATAAGCATGAGAAGCTGTTTTTGATTGTTTTCAGACTGGATAAAGAATGGATGGAGAGAAATTACAAGATAGAGGGATATCTGACCATATCTGTGAGTCTTGTCTGTCACATTCCTTCATAGCAGGGGTGGGCAACTTGTGGCCTTCCAGATGTTGGACTGCAATTCCCGTCTGCCCTAGCCAGCATAGCCAATGGGAAGGGATGGTGACAGTTGTGGGCCAAAATATCTGGAGGGCCACACATCCCCCCCCATTTTACATCTAACCTTTGTCAGCATTTGTGTCCTAATTCTGCTGGCAAAGTATCTTGGAATTAAATTGTGCTCTTTCTGTTGCGTAATACAATGATATTATATTATGGCAGAATCATAGAATCATAGAATAGTAGGGTTGGAAGGGGCCTACAGGACCATCGAGTCCACCCCCCTGCTCAATGCAGGAATCCAAGTCAGAGCATCCCTGACAAATGGCTGTCCATCCTCATCTTGAACACCTCCAGTGTGGGGGAGCCCACCACCTCCCCAGGTAATTGGTTCCATTGTCCTATTGCTCTTACAGTCAGCGACAGTTTTCTGCTTATAGAATGGTTTCTCAGGTCAACAGAGCCACCTTCTGGATGTTGCCAGTACTTCAGCCCTTTGAAAAAAGTATATTAACTTCATCAAAGTTGCTGTCGTTGTTTTAAATGGTCTTAAGCCTCTGTTGATGTAAGAGGATGTAAGCTTCCAGGTTACATATCGCTCCACAGGTCTGTTGCAAAGCGCCCTGTGAAGGCAAAGACTGCATATGACGGGGGTCCTCAAAAGTGGGTCTTCCTACTGAGCTGTAACCAGTTGCTATCTGAACCAGGCTCTGCATACACCTGGGACCTTTACCACTGACGTATGGCCCTGACAGCTGCTTGTCTGCCATTGTTTTCACATTTTTATTTGGATGCGCATTCCCCTTTGGGTGAGGGCAGGATTCTATGGGGAACTTGGGTCCCTAGCCATTCAGGGCTTTCAAGGGAAGCACCGACACTTAGAGTTTGGTCAGGAGCAAATAGGTGATCACAGTGAAGCTCTTTTAAGATTGGTGAGATTGAGAGCATCTCTACACCAGCCTAAAATCCCGCATTTAAAAGGTGGCTTTCTGCTTCCGTTTTAAATGCAGGATCATAACTGACTCCCTTTACACGTGCTTCCTTTCCCCCCTCCCCTTCCCCCTCCTTCTCTCCTGTCTCTGAGTCTTCCATACGTTTAATTGATCAAGCTCCTCTTCCCGTGGCTTTTCTTTTTTCACGGAGGGAACTCAAGCGGGGTAATTTGATACCTCATTATCTCTGATCTATTTAAAAATGGAATAAAGGTCATTTAGTGTGGGAGACGAGCAGTCACAACAGCAGAATAAAAGCACCGGGTGAAGAAGCCCAAGGTCTGAACAAGATGTCCCAGTCACAACTCTGGCTATATTTTGCACTTGCAGAGACTTCTGAACTATCTTCAAAGGCAGCCCTGCCCGTAACATGCTGCAGTGAAGTGATCCAAATGGGAAGGTACCAGAGCATGGATAACTGTGGCCAGACTACCGCTATCCAGGAGAGGGTGCAGGTGGGGTACCAGAGGTCATTTGAGCCTCGAGTGACAGTGCTGGACACAAGAGGACCCCCAAGTGGCCATCCTGCTTTTTTGCGGGGAGGGCAACCCCATCCAGAACTGACTGAATACCTTCAATCAGGATATTTATTCTTATCCTATATACTAATAGCAAACTCATTCTCTGGGTGTGGATCAAATGTCATCAAAACAGCACCACCCAAGCTGTTTTGAGACTGAGGGGAGATAGGATAGCGCTCTTCAAGTACCTGAAAGGTTATCACAGAGAGGAAGGCCAGGATCTCTTCTCGATCATCCCAGAGTGTAGGACACGGAATAACGGGCTCAAGTGACAGGAAGCCAGATTCTGACTGTTAGAGCTGTATGACAATGGAACCAATTACCTAGGTGGGCTCTCCTGTACGGAAGGCATTCAAGACGAGGCTGGACAGCTATCTGTCGGGGATGCTCTGACTTGGATTCCTGCACTGAGCAGGGGGTTGGACTCGGCCTTGTAGGCCCCTTCCAACCCTACTATTCTATGATTCTAAGCATGAGGGAGCTGTTAGCATGCTCAGGGAAATCCCAAAGTTTGTAGAAGTACAAAAATTGGGGTGTGGGGGGGGAGACCTTAAGGTAAGGGGACCTCAGAACAGCCTAATGAAGCTGTGCATGCTGAGTGGCCATGGAATGCTGGCTGACCATTGGAGGGGGAGGAAAACCAGTGGGGAATGGAATAAAAACTTATGTTATCTTGAACATAAGAAGAGCCATGCTGGATCAGACCAAGGGTCCATCTCATCCAGCATTTTGTTCACACAGCTGCCAACCAGCTGCTCATGGGAAACACACAAGCAGGACATGAGTGCAACAGCACCCTCCCGCCCATGTCCACCCGCAGCTGGTGTACATAGGCATACCGCCTCTGGTCTGGCGCTGGAGGGAGCATATTGCCACCAGGACTAGTAGCCACTGCCTTCTCCAGGAATTTGTCCAATCCCCTTTTAAAGCCATCCAAAGTGGTGGACAGCACCACATCTTGTTGTAGGAAATTCCATAGTTTAACTATGCGCTGTGTGAAGTAATACTTCCTTTCATCTGTCCTGAATCTCCCACCAATCAGCTTCATGGGATGACCCCAGGTCCTAGTATTATGAGATAGGGAGAAAAATGTCTCCCTATCCACTTTCTTTCCCCTTCATGGATCACTGCCTTGTCGTGGCGAAGGGGCTTGCGTAACTCAGTGAAGCCATAAGCTATGCCGTGCAGGGCCACCCAAGACGGACAGGTCATGGCAGAGGGTTCTGACAAAATGTGGTCCACTGGAGAAGGAAATGGCAACCCACTCCAGTATTCTTGCCAAGAAAACCCCATGGAACGTATCACAAAGCTAAAAGATATGACGCCGGAAGATGAGCCCCTCAGGTCGGAAGGTGTCCAATATGCTACTGGGGAAGAGCAGAGGGTATTTCCAAGTAGCGCCAGAAAGAGTGAAGCGGCTGGGCCAAACCCGAAAGGACACTCAGCTGTGGATGTGTCTGGCGGTGAAAAGAATCCGATGCTGTAAAGAACAATATTGTTTAGGAACCTGGAATGTCAAATCAATGAATCAAGGTAAGCTGGAGGTGGTCAAACATGAGATGGCAAGATTGAACATCGACATCTTGGGAATCAGCAAACTAAAATGGACAGGCATGGGCGAATTTAATTCAGGTGACCATCATATCTACTATTGTGGGCAAGAATCCCTTAGAAGAAATGGAGTAGCACTCATAGTCAACAAAAGGGTGGGAAAAGCAGTCCTGGGGTACAATCTCAAAAACGATAGAATGATCTCAGTACGAATCCAAGGCAAACCATTCAACATCACAGTGATTCAAGTCTATGCCCCAACCACTGAGGCCGAAGAAGCTGAGGTTGATCGGTTCTATGAAGACCTACAACACCTTCTAGAACTAACACCAAAAAAAGATGTCCTCTTCATCATAGGGGATTGGAATGCTAAAGTAGGAAGTCAAGAAATCACCGGGATAACAGGCAGGCATGGCCTTGGTGTACAAAATGAAGCAGGACAAAAGCTAATAGAGTTTTGCCAAGAGAACATGCTGATCATAGCAAACACTCTTTTCCAACAGCACAAGAGGCGACTCTACACATGGACGTCACCAGATGGTCAATATCGAAATCAGATTGATTATGTCCTTTGCAGCCAAAGATGGAGAAGCTCCATACAGTCAGTCAAAACAAGACCTGGAGCTGACTGTGGCTCAGATCATGAGCTGCTTCTTGCAAAATTTCGGCTTAAATTGAAGAACGTCGGGAAAACCACTAAACCGTTCAGGTATGACCTAAATCATATCCCTGATGAATATACAGTGGAGGTGAGGAATAGATTTCAGGGATTAGACCTGATAGACAGAGTGCCTGAGGAACTATGGACGGAGGTCCGTAACATTGTTCAGGAGGCAGCAACGAAATCCGTCCCAAAGAAAAAGAAATGCAAGAAAGCCAAGTGGCTGTCTGATGAGGCTTTACAAGTAGCTCACGAAAGAAGGGAAGCGAAAAGCAAGGGAGAAAGGGGAAGATATACCCAACTGAATGCAGAGTTCCAGAGAATAGTAAGGAGAGACAAGAAGGCCTTCTTAAATGAACAATGCAAAGAAATCGAGGAAAACAACAGAATGGGAAAGACTAGAGATCTCTTCAAGAAAATTGGAGATCTCAAGGGAACGTTTTGTGCAAAGACGGGCATGATAAAGGACAAAGAAGGCAGGGACCTAACAGAAGCAGATGAGATTAAGAAGAGGTGGCAAGAATACACAGAAGAACTATACAGGAATGATCTGAATGTCCTTGATAGCCATGATAGTGAGGTCACTGAACTTGAGCCGGACATCCTAGAGAGTGAAGTCAAGTGGGCCTTAGGAAGCATTAGTAACAACAAAGCTAGTGGAGATGACAGTATTCCAGCCGAGCTATTTAAAATCCTAAAAGATGATGCTGTTAAAGTGCTGCATTCAATATGCCAACAAATCTGGAACACTCAACAGTGGCCACAAGACTGGAAAAGGTCAGTTTACATTCCAATTCCAAAGAAGGGCAACGCCAAAGAGTGTTCAAACTACCGCACAATTGCGCTCATTTCACATGCCAGCAAGGTGATGCTCAAAATCCTACAAGCTAGGCTTCAGCAGTATGCAAACCGAGAACTACCGGAAGTACAAGCTGGGTTTAGAAGAGGCAGAGGAACTAGAGATCAAATCGCCAACATTTGCTGCATCATGGAGAAAGCAAGAGAATTCCAGAAAAACGTCTATTTCTGCTTCATTGACTACGCTAAAGCCTTTGATTGTGTGGATCACAACAAACTGTGGCAAATTCTGAAAGAGATGGGAGTACCAGACCACCTTACCTGTCTCATGAGAAACCTGTACGAGGGTCAAGAAGCAACAGTAAGAACCAGAGCTGGAACAACCGATTGGTTCAAAATTGGGAAAGGAGTACGACAAGGCTGCATATTGTCACCCTGCTTATTTAACTTATATGCAGAGTACATCATGAGAAATGCCGGGTTGGATGAATCAGAGGTCGGAATTAAGATTGCCGGGAGAATTATCAACAACCTCCGATATGCAGACGATACCACCCTAATGGCAGAAAGCGAAGAGGATCTCAAGAGCCTCTTGTTGAGGGTGAAAGAGGAGAGTGCAAAAGCTGGTTTGAAACTCAACATTAAAAAAACGAAGATCATGTCATCTGGCCCTATCACTTCCTGGCATATAGAAGGGGAAGAAATGGAAGCAGTGACAGATTTTACTTTCTTGGGCTCCAAGATCACCGCAGACGGTGACTGTAGCCATGAAATTAAAAGACGCTTGCTCCTTGGGAGGAAAGCTATGGCCAACCTAGACAGCATAGTAAGAAGCAGAGACATCACCTTGCCGACAAAGGTCCGTCTAATCAAAGCTATGGTTTTCCCAGTAGTAATGTATGGCTGTGAGAGCTGGACTATAAGGAAGGCTGAGCGCCAAAGAATTGATGCTTTCGAACTGTGGTGCTGGAGAAGACTCTTACGAGTCCCCTGGACTGCAAGGAGGTCGAATCAGTCCATCCTAAAGGAAATCAACCCTGAGTGCTCATTGGAAGGACAGATAATGAAGCTGAAGCTCCAATATTTTGGCCACCTAATGCGAAGAGAAAACTCCCTGGAAAAGACCCTGATACTGGGAAAGACTGAAGGCAAAAGGAGAAAGGGACGGCAGAGGATGAGATGGCTAGATAGCATCACGGATGCAATGAATATGAACTTGAGCACGCTCTGGGAGAGAGCGCAGGACAGGAAGGCCTGGCGTGCTATGGTCCATGGGGTCACGAAGAGTCGGACACGACTGAACGACTGAACAGCAACAACAATCCACTTTCTTAACACCGTGCATAATTTTGTACAGCCCAGTCTTGTCTTCCTTTACTTACTTTTTTTCTAAGCTAAATGATCCCAGATGTTGTAACCTTTTCTCATAGGGGAGTTGCTTCAGCCCCTTGATCACTTTAGGGTGCAATCCAATATATGTTTAGACAGAAAGAAGTCCTACAACTCCCAGCGTGCCCCAGCCAGCATGACTGGCTGGGCATGCTGGGAGTTGTAGGACTTTTTTCTGCCTGAACATAAATCAGACTGCGCCCTTAGTTGCCCTTTTCTGCACTTGGGAAAGAGCAAGGCTGGCTTGCTAGCACCCTGAACAGGCGTACTCTACATTGCAACATTTTGTTGCAGGTTCAACTTACCAAGTTTAGTTTACATCCTTTTAAAGTGTATCTCAGCACCCTGCAACCATCCTGATGGATTTCATTTATCTGATGATGTATCAGACCAGTTTTTGTCCAACCTGGCACCCTCCAGATGTGTTGGAGCACAACTCCCACCAGCATGTTTGCTGGGGATGATGGGAGTCATAGTCCAACATATCGGGTGGGCACCAGGTTGGGGGAAGGATAGAGTAGGTTGTGGCCTGTGAAAGCTCAGTCCACAGTCGATCTATGCCTTCACAGCATCAGGGCACGCTTTGCCTTTTTGCATTTAAGGTTTTCTAAAATTTCCCCCACGGGCACTATTTGCAAAAGTCATCTCACGGCTTTGTGCGTTATGTCTCCCACTACAACCTGCTGTGCTGTTGTGCGAGTCAACAACATTCAGTTCTGCATGAGCAAGGTCAAATGGCTTGCCCGACTCCTAATTTTGCTAACAGCAGCAGGTTACTTATTGACTTTGTCCTCCAGCGAAAGGTCCTGAATTTTCACTGCTCCCATAGTTCATCTTTGTTAGTTTTCTGAAGCAAAAAAAGCTGACTTTGTTGTTTTGCTTTTTGAAACCATGTGCATGTGCATTGTAGCAGGCATCACCTTAGATGAGACAATTCCCATCCGTGACATAGAAGGGGGATGCTTCTTCTAAGATGCCATTTGCCATCTCTGGTGTTTAGTTTAATTTATTACTTGGATCCCGCTTTTCTCCAGAATGTAGGGTTTCCATGAATTGTTGGAACAGTCCAGAGGCCACAGAAATGCCAAAGTGCAGATGCTTTACTCAGAATGCCACTCGATGAGTGAATATTGTTTGGGCATCTGCTGTAGCATCATCCACAGCCAACTGCTGTGGCCAGATCACGTTTTGCAAAGACCTTCCCTCCACCAAGAACACTGAGGAGTTGATTGACAGCAGGCACTGGGTATGGATGCTGCTTAAGTGCCTTATTCACAGTGTACCTGTAATCCCCACACAGTCTCACTTTCCCATTAGGCTGTAATACTGGCACAATGGGTGTAGCCCACTGGGTCTGTGTAACTGCTTCTAGCACACCTTGCTTGATGGGATGCTCAAGCTCTTCTTCAGTTTTCCCCCGTAATGCAAAAGGCGCATTCCATTCCTGGCTTTCATGCAAATTGGTGCAATAGATGGATCCAGATGGAGTGACGCTGGCTTCCCTTTGTATTCCCCCAGTTCTTCAGAAAATACCCTTGGAAATGTATTAACAATTGCTGCAAGCCAACCTGTAGTCATAGAATAGTAGGGTTGGAAGGGGCCTCCAAGGTCATCGAGTCCAACCCCCATGAATTCCTTGAATAGTAAGGGCGTGAATTCCTTGAATGCTAATCCCTATTGATGAGAACCAATTTCTCCCCAAGAGGTTTTTCCTCTGCCCCTCCACAATTGTAAGTGGAAGCTTCCCTTGGAAGGAGCCTTACTGTACAGCATCCAACAATATCAACCTTCTTTGCATTGTAATCACGCAGAATGCATAATGGACTTGACAGCTTTGGAGCAAGGGTCCCAGAAAATATCTGCTTAAAGGTGTCTCTGTTAATTATGGATACCCCAGATCCGGAATCCACTTCATCGTCATCATCATCTACATTTCTATACCACCACACAACTGAAGCTCTCTGGGAAGTTTACAGGAGTTAAAACATTAAAATACAATATAGAAAGTTTAAAAACCATTTACATAGAAGCACACAGACAGTATACACATACAACGGATGGTATACACAAACATTTTGCACTTCCGGCCATTGATTAATACTGCTGCATACAACACAGAATCATGAGGTTCCTTGCCACAGGCCTTCTGAATGTGATATAGCTGTTGAGTTTCATCACCTTGTGAATAATCAACCCCATGAGATGCTAGGTGGAGTGACTCTTTGCTACAGTTCCCTGGCCTTGTGCTGACAGATTCAGAATGGCAGACTTGCAAGGTGATCCTTCTTCTTGAAAAACCTGCATTCAGCATCTTTGAATCTGTATAGAGAGCACTGATGTGGTCCTCCACAGACTGAGCAGGAATAGGTAAGCCAGGACCTATCTGCAGATTTTATGGAGGATGCATTTCTTGTATTCTGTTGACGTTGCTGCCCAGAATTCTCAGACTGCTTGCTCCAAATGGCATTTACATCCTCGGCATCTCTCTTGTGAGTTCTGTTACATATAGTGATGCAGTCTCACTGGCTAAAGCCTTTTCTTGAGCCATTGCAAATGTCAAGTTTGGCTCGGACACGAGGCATCAACAGGAGACACAGGGTTTAATCACAACAGTTTACTGGTATATTAAAGCAAGCAAATCACAACTAAAGGTATTTACACAATAGAGCTGAGTGATACAAAAGGCCTTAAAAGGAAATAAAGTTGCAAAATGCAAGTTCCTTTACCCTAGTTGTACTTGGACTTCTCCAGGCTGCTTCTTCCTGCTCTCTCTTCAGGCTCTGATCTCCCCGAATCTGCTCTTACTGGCTGTCTTGCCCTCTTTATATATTCTCCTCCCTCAAAACCAAAAGTACTGCTTCAAACCTTGAAGAAATTAAACTTAACTGGGGAAATGAAACTGAAACTTAAGTGGGGACATGAAACTACTCCTCTCAGGCTTACCCCCTAACAACAGAAACTCCAGGCCTCTAAGCCTAAGTGCATTTTTTTTCCTTTGCCTCTGTAGGCCCCAAACCATCATAACCCCTTCTAACTTGAACATTCTATTTTAACATTTTCACACAGACTGTTTTAATGAAAAAGTCCTTGTGAAATCAAAGTAGTAAAGCTAGAATAGAAACCTTCACATGATAGATTGCTGTGCGTAGGGAGTTTCTGATATGGCAGAGGTAGTTCTATAGTATGGGGGGGGGGGTTGGTGACCCTTGCCCACCTGTACCAATCCTTAAAAGACCTACAGCCCCTGTCCAGCGCATTATTTTAAAGTGCACTGCTTGAGTAATTCGTTCTGTCCTCCATTAGAAACATGATCACTGGGCTATTGAGCATATGTGGTGGCTGAGCATCCTCAAAATGGTCCCCCCCCCCCAACTTGGCATTAGAAATCAGCACAGCAGAAGGGGCAGGACTCCTGTGAAAAAAGCTCTCCCTGTTTCCCATATGTGGGCATAATTGAGTCTAGGGATGGTGGAGAATTCCGCCACGGACCCCAGTGAGGCTGGATTCTAAAGAATCTGTCCCCCCCGGAGTCTGTGGCGGAACGGAACACTTACTTCTGCCCCCCTGTGGAATCCTCTTCGGCCGGATCCTCTGGCTCCGGAGCACCAGCGATACGGCCGCCATGCCATATCGCTGGCTGAGGGGTATTGACTGTGGACGCCATTTGCGTCCGCAGTCAATACCCCTCAGCCAGCGATATGGCAATGATGGCTGTATCGCTGGTGCTTCAGAGCCAGCTGGTGGCTCTGCAGAATCGCCACGGAGCGGAGCTGGCCAAAGAGGATTCTGGGGGGAGGAACAGAATGCCTCCCCCCAAGGGTGGATTCCTGGCCGGACCAGCAGGTAGGGAATCCGCCCATCCCTAAATTTGGGTTTCCTGTGCTGGCATGGGACCCAGCATTTCTTTTTGAGTCTTTGGCATGTACTAGGACACCCATAAGGTTTCTGATTGGCTCAGCAGCCTGTATTGCAGAGAAGTGGAGGAGGGTGGTGGTCAGATGGTGGCGGTCTGTGGTGAGTGGACCCAGCATGGCAGTGAGCCGCAGGCACTCGGAGGATAAAGTAGAGCAGCTGCCACCGGGAGATGCTTCTGATACTTGCTTTTTTCTAAATTAGATTTTAACTGTTCTTTATTTCATTTCTATTATAGTACATGTACATTGTCTGTACATCTTTGATCAACAAATGCATAATAAATTGTACAATTTACAAGTTATCCATGCTATCAACAATGATAAGATGTACATATTTTATTCTTAAGAACAAATATATAACCTAAACCTTTGCTGCAATTTTGTAATGTTTGAAAACATACATTACAATTTGTTGATACACATACCTTCTTATTTGTTTTATTTAATCATGTACAGTCAGGGCCAGAAATATTGGAACAAGGATAACTGTTTTGGCAGTTGGCCTCTGTACACCACCACATTGAAGTTGAAAGGAAACACACCCAGATGGCAGCGAAGTCAGGACTTTCAGCTGTAATTCAAGGGGTTTGACAAAAGTGGGGCACTAACCATTCAGGAAGGACAGCCAGTGGCATACACACACACCCATCGTTGCTGGCCCATAAGTAATGGAACAAGCCAACATAATTTCAAACCTAAGGGTCGCCTTTAATACCTGGATGAAAATCCTTTGCAGTCAATGACTGCCTGAAGTCTGGAACCCATGGACATGACCAAATGCTGAGTGTCCTCCCTCGAGATGCTTTGCCAGGCCTTCACTGCAGCTGCCTTCAGCTGCTGCTTGTTTGTGGGTCTTTCTGCCTTCAGTCTTGTCTTCAGTAAATGAAAGGCATGCTCTATTGGGTTGAAATCAGGTGGCTGACTTGGCCATTGAAGAACATCCCACTTCTTTGCCTTGAGAAACTCTTGGGTAGCTTTTGCTGTATGTTTTGGGTCATTATCCATCTGCAATATGAAGCGGTGTCCTATCAATTTGGCAGCATTCGGCTGAATCTGAGCAGAAACTATAGCCCTATACACTTCAGAATTCATCCTGCTGCTTTTATCAGTGACCCAGTTCCATCGGCAGCCATACATGCCCATGCCATAACACTGCCTCCACCATGTTTGACAGATGATGTGGTCTTCTTTGGATCATGAGCTGTTCCTTTCCTTCTCCATACGTTTCTCTTCCCATCATTCTGGTACAAGTTAACCTTGGTTTCATCAGTCCAACGAATCTTATTCCAGAACTGGGCAGGCTTTTTTAGGTGTTTGCTGGCAAAGGCTAATCTGGCCTGTCGGTTCTTGAGCGTTACCAGTGGTTTGTACCTTGTTGTGAAGCCTCTGTATTTACATTCATAAAGCCGTCTCTTGACTGTAGATGTTGACAATGACATGCCTACCTCCTCAAGAGCGTTCTTGACCTGGCTAGATGTTGTGAAAGGGTTCCTCTTCACCATGAGCAGAATTCTGTGGTCATCCACTTTAGTTGTCTTCCGTGGTCTTCCAGGCCTTTTGCTGTTGCTGAGCTTGCCAGTTAATTCCTTCTTTTTCAGGATGTTCCAGACTGTTGCATTGGCCAGTCCCACTGTTTTTGCTATCTCTCTGATGGGTTTATTTTGTTTCCTCAGCCTAATGATGGCCTCCTTCACTCGCATGGACACCTCTTTGGACCTCATGTTGGGAGTTCCAGTGACAGCTACCAAATGCAAATGTCACACTCAGAACCACCTCCAGGCCTTTTATCTGCTTGATTGGTCATGGGGTGCCCAGGAAACAGGCCACACCTGGCCATGCAGCTGCTTGTCAGCCATTCGTTCCATTACTTATGAGCCACCAACAATGGGTGTGTGTGTGTACCACTGGCTGTCCTTCCTGAATGGTTAGTGCCCCACTTTTGTCAAACCCCTTGAATTACAGCTGAAAGTCCTGACTTTGCTGCCATCTGGGTGTGTTTCCTTTCAAAACTTCAATGTGGTGGTGTACGGAGGCCAACTGCCAAAACAGTTATCCTTGTTCCAATATTTCTGGCCCTGACTGTATAGTACCTTTTTGTGTTCTATAATAACCAGAGTTTTGCAGTGAGAGGGAACACTCCATCGTTTCTCTGCATTTGTATAAACAATAAAACTGTACCATTCTTCTGTAAAACTGTCCTTTTTTCTTTGTCCTTTTTCTAATTTAATATTGTTTGTCAATTTTTCTAATAACACAATCTGCCATACTCCGTTGTACCATTCTTTCAGCGAGATTCCTTTTAGATATTTCCATTTGCTAGCTATCAACAATCTAGCTGAAGTTGTTAGAAATCGTAGAAGTGTTTTATGTAATAAATTCTCACTATTACCTTGAAATATTCTCATGAATGCCAATTCTGGTATTTTTAATATGCTCTGTCCTGTTACTTTACTAATTTCTAGAAAAACAAAGTCTCATATTTTCTTTCCCACATTCCCACCACATGTGTTGTGTGGTGCCTAGTTCTTTACATCCCCTCCAGCAAAATTTATTGTTGTCTGAGTTAATATAAGTGCACTGGAGTGAGATACCAGCCTTGTATCATTTTAATAGTTTGTTCCCTGATTTTAGAGGATAGCGTTTTAATTGGAAATCTCTGCCAGATGCTTCCGATTCTTGCAGTCATCTTTGGCTGGCCCACATCCAGGTATGTAAGGGGAGATGTCAGTGAACTATTCAGCACTGGAGAGGGTTTTACAATTGAGCTATGGAGAGGTCCTGCTCTTTATCTCCATTTTTTTGGCACACTGAGTGGGGAGGTTTAAATCCCTCAGCCCAGCAGGCCACAATGGGGGATAAAGAGGGACCTCTCCACTCCTGATTTGCATGGATCAGCTGAGGAGTGTGGGTGTAGTGTGTGCATGGGTTATGTGCTAGCAGTTGCTCCACCCCACCTACTGCTGGCATGCAACCCCACCAGCCCCATGGAGCACCAGCCACCACTGACAGGCTATTCAAATATGTGGTTACATACTTCTTTACAAATACGTTGACATATATTAACTTGTAGCTTGCATAACGACAACCGTGTGAGGTAGGTTAGTTGTATTATCACCAAACTGCTGATGGGGGTGGGCAGGCCCGAGGCTGAGAAAGCGGCTTGCTTAAGACTTCTTGGAGCTCATGTCTGTGTATGTTTGCTCGGAAGTAAGTCCCACTAAGTTTGTTTGTTTGTTTCTTTCATTTCTATACCGCCCAATAGCCGAAGATCTCTGAGCGGTTCACAAAAATTAAAACCAAAAAGCATATGGTAAAACAATATAAAATATAAAAGCATTGAAACCACAATATAACAATACAACCAGAATAAAACCTAGCAGCAATGCAGAGATTTAAATACAGATTTAAAACAGCAAAGCTAAAAGTCTAGAAAGGTAAAATGCTAAAATGCCTGGGAAAATAAAAAGGTCTTCACCTGGCGCCGGAAGGAATACAATGTAGGTGCCAGGTGAACCTCACTAGGGAGCTCATTCCACAGCTGGGGTGCCACAGCAGAAAAGGCCCTCCTCCTAGTAGCCACTCGCCTCACTTCCTTTGGCAGGGGCTCATTTGGAGAAGGGCTGCTGAGGATGATCTTAAGGTCTGGGCATACACATATGGGAGGAGGCGATCCTTCAGATAACCTGGCCCCAAGCCATTAAGGGCTTTGAATGTTAATACCAGCACTTTGAATCGGGCCTGGAAATGGACTGGCAGCTAGTGCAGCTGGAAAAGTACTGGCATAATATGAGCTGGTTGGTCAGTCCCTGTTAACAAGCTTGCTGCCCTATTTTGGACTAGCTGAAGTTTCCGGACCATTTTCCAAGGCAGCCCCACGTATAACGCATTGCAGTAATCCAGTCAAGAAGTTATCAGAGCATGGATAACTGTAGCTAGGATATCCCTGTCCAGATAAGGGCGTAGTTGGTGTAGCAGCCTATGCCGATAAAAAGTGCTCCGTGCAACTGAGTTCACCTGTGCCTCAGTTCTAGGTCCAAGAGCACCCCCAAAATATGAACTTGATCCTTTAGGGGGAGTGCAACCCCCTCCAGAACAGGTTGAATATCACCTAGCTGGCCAGATGAACCACCCACTAACAGTACCTCTGTCTTGTCTGGACAGAATTTCAGTTTATTGGCCCTCATCCAGTCCATTACCGTGCCCAGACACTGATTCAGAACAGCCACTACCTCACTTGGGTTTGATGAGAAAGACAGGTAGAGCTGGGTGTCATCCGCATATGTTCAATGGGACTTATGCCTTAGTAAGTATTTATGGTGTTGTATTCTTAGTGAATTCATGGCAGAAGTTAAATTCCCAAAGGGAACTTCCTGATTGGTCAGTTTCTTAGACAGCAATCTTATGGACACTTACCTGGGAGTAACCCCAATGGAACTCAGAGGGGCTTACTTCTGAGTAAACATTCATAGGCTTGCACAATTAGCCACTATGATAAAGAGTTAAATGTCATTTAGGCTGCAATCCTGTAGGTGCTTACCTGGAAGTAAGTCTATTGAACTTAGCAGGACTTCTGAGTAGATATACATTGGAACTGCATTGTTAAGCAGTACTTTAAGTACTGTTTAGCTATCGTGGTTTGCAGTATAATCTTTGTTTTTACAGAGAAAAAGAAAGTAAGAAAATGAAAACCCTGAAGGCATCATTGGCACCTGAGTCATACACTTTTTAAGATTTGCAGTTGGCAATGATTCTTAAGTATTCAAAGGAGAATGCTCATTTGTAGATTTGTTGTTGTTTTTCTAGGGTGAAGCAACTGTGATCCTCCTAACTTAATGCGGGTGGAAGATGGATAACCTGCAGCTACTTCTTGGAGCATTCACTAGGAGGACAGTACTGTATAATTTAAGGCTAGAGTCTGAGTTATAAGCCTTGCAATAGCTTCAAAGAGAGGGAGATCCCCTTTGTCTCTTTCTATGTATATGACCTTAATCTGGAGGACAATTCATAAGCTTTATACCACTCAGGCCTCTGTGTTTTCTTCTTAGGAATTTTAATCTCCCTACATTTCAAATTGCCACTCTTGGTATCTATTTAACATCATAGCTACAGACAGGGGTGGAAGCCAAAATGTTTAGCACTAATTATATTTTGAAATTATTTTGTTGTTAGTCTATCTATCTTATACATAAATAGGAAAGATAGAAAGCCTAACAACAGAGTATTATATATCTATAAACACACACTTTAAATAACCAGTTCCTGTTATTAGCAGTACAGGCTAAATTATCCTTTGTGATCAGTCGGATGGTAATCTTATAGGAGGAATTCTAAAGATAAATGAGAATGAGGTTGTCTTGTGTAAAACAAGATGATCTCTCACCTCCACCATTTCCCCCCTTAAAAACAAACCACCACTTTCAAATAATCCCTTCCCCTTTTTAATTTAATCCTATACCCACTTACTTGGGAGTAAGCCCCATTCAACTCCAAGAAGGTACTTCTGAGCAAACATGGATAGGATTGTGTTGGATACGCTACAATCCTAAACAAATTTGCCAGGGAGAAAGCTCCATTGAATTTTATTGGACTCTGAGAGGAGCAGTTAGGATTTGCTTTGTAAAGGCTGCAGTGCTTGGAAGGAAGCATCACTGAACAGAGTGGGATTTACTTCTGAGTAAACATGGATAGCAAGCCTTTGATTGTGTGGATCATAACAAACTGTGGCAAATTCTTCAAGAGATGGGAGTTCCAGACCACCTTACCTGTCTCCTGAGAAACCTGTACGAGGGTCAAGAAGCAACAGAAAGAACCGGACATGGAACAATCGACTGGTTCAAAATTGGGAAAGCAGTACGACAGGGCTGTATATTGTCGCCCTGCTTATTTAATTTATATGCAGAGTACATCATGAGAAACGCCGGGTTGGATGAATCACAGGTTGGAATTAAGATTGCCAGGAGAATTATCAACAACCTCAGATATGCAGACGATACCACCCTTATGGCAGAAAGCGAAGAGGATCTAAAGAGCCTCTTGTTGAGGGTGAAAGTGCAGAGTGCTAATGCTGGTTTGAAACTCAACATTAAAAAAAAATAAGATCATGGCATCTGCCCCCATCACTTCCTGGCATATAGAAAGGGAAGAAATGGAAGCGGTGAGATTTTATTTTCTTGGCTCCAAGATCACCGCAGACGGTGACAGTAGCCATGAAATTAAAAGACGCTTGCTTCTTGGCAGGAAAGCTATGGCAAACCTAGACAGCATAGTAAGAAGCAGAGAGATCACCTTGCCGACAAAGATTCGTATAATCAAAGCTATGGTTTTCCCCCCCTTCATGGATCACTGCCTTGTTGTGGCGAAGGGGCTTGCGTAACTCAGTGAAGCCATAAGCTATGCCGTGCAGGGCCACCCAAGACGGACAGGTCATGGCAGAGAGTTCTGACAAAATGTGGTCCACTGGAGAAGGAAATGGCAACCCACTCCAGTATTCTTGCCAAGAAAACCCCATGGAACATATCACAAGGCTAAAAGATATGACGCCGGAAGATGAGCCCCTCAGGTCGGAAGGTGTCCAATATGCTACTGGGGAAGAGCAGAGGGTATTTCCAAGTAGCGCCAGAAAGAGTGAAGCGGCTGGGCCAAAGCCGAAAGGACACTCAGCTGTGGATGTGTCTGGTGGTGAAAAGAAAATCCGATGCTGTAAAGAACAATATTGTTTAAGAACCTGGAATGTCAGATCAATGAATCAAGGTAAGCTGGAGGGGGTCAAACATGAGTTGGCAAGATTGAACATCGACATCTTGGGAATCAGCGAACTAAAATGGACAGGCATGGGCGAATTTAATTCAGGTGACCATCATATCTACTATTGTGGGCAAGAATCCCTTAGAAGAAATGGAGTAGCACTCATAGTCAACAAAAGGGTGGGAAAAGCAGTCCTGTGGTACAATCTTAAAAATGATAGAATGATCTCAGTACGAATCCAAGGCAAACCATTCAACATCACAGTAATTCAAGTCTATGCCCCAACCACTGAGGCCAAAGAAGCTGAGGTTGATCGGTTCTATGAAGACCTACAACACCTTCAAGAACCAACACCAAAAAAAGATGTCCTCTTCATCATAGGGGATTGGAATGCTAAAGTAGGAAGTCAAGAAATCACCGGGATAACAGGTAGGCATGGCCTTGGTGTACAAAATGAAGCAGGACAAAAGCTAATAGAGTTTTGCCAAGAGAACACGCTGATCATAGCAAACACTCTTTTCCAACAGCACAAGAGACGACTCTACACATGGACATCACCAGATGGTCAATATCGAAATCAGATTGATTATGTCCTTTGCAGCCAAAGATGGAGAAGCTCCATACAGTCAGTCAAAACAAGACCTGGAGCTGACTGTGGCTCAGATCATGAGCTGCTTCTTGCAAAATTTCGGCTTAAATTGAAGAACGTCGGGAAAACCACTAAACCGTTCAGGTATGACCTAAATCATATCCCTGATGAATATACAGTGGAGGTGAGGAATAGATTTCAGGGATTAGACCTGATAGACAGAGTGCCTGAGGAACTATGGACGGAGGTCCGTAACATTGTTCAGGAGGCAGCAACGAAATCCATCCCAAAGAAAAAGAAATGCAAGAAAGCCAAGTGGCTGTTTGTTGAGGCTTTACAAGTAGCTCATGAAAGAAGGGAAGCGAAAAGCAAGGGAGAAAGGGGAAGATATACCCAACTGAATGCAGAGTTCCAGAGAATAGTAAGGAGAGACAAGAAGGCCTTCTTAAATGAACAATGCAAAGAAATCGAGGAAAACAACAGAATGGGAAAGACTAGAGATCTCTTCAAGAAAATTGGAGATCTCAAGGGAACGTTTTGTGCAAAGACGGGCATGATAAAGGACAAAGAAGGCAGGGACCTAACAGAAGCAGATGAGATTAAGAAGAGGTGGCAAGAATACACAGAAGAACTTTACAGGAAAGATCTGAATGTCCCTGATAGCCATGATAGTGCGGTCACTGAACTTGAGCCGGACATCCTAGAGAGTGAAGTCAAGTGGGCCTTAGGAAGCATTAGTAACAACAAAGCTAGCGGAGATGACAGTATTCCAGCCGAGCTATTTAAAATCCTAAAAGATGATGCTGTTAAAGTGCTGCATTCAATATGCCAACAAATCTGGAACACTCAACAGTGGCCACAAGACTGGAAAAGGTCAGTTTACATTCCAATTCCAAAGAAGGGCAACGCCAAAGAGTGTTCAAACTACCGCACAATTGCGCTCATTTCACATGCCAGCAAGGTGATGCTCAAAATCCTACAAGCTAGGCTTCAGCAGTATGCGAACCGAGAACTACCGGAAGTACAAGCTGGGTTTCGAAGAGGCAGAGGAACTAGAGATCAAATCGCCAACATTCGCTGCATCATGGAGAAAGCAAGAGAATTCCAGAAAAACGTCTATTTCTGCTTCATTGACTACGCTAAAGCCTTTGATTGTGTGGATCACAACAAACTGTGGCAAATTCTGAAAGAGATGGGAGTACCAGACCACCTTACCTGTCTCCTGAGAAACCTGTACGAGGGTCAAGAAGCAACAGTAAGAACCAGAGCTGGAACAACCGATTGGTTCAAAATTGGGAAAGGAGTACGACAAGGCTGCATATTGTCACCCTGCTTATTTAACTTATATGCAGAGTACATCATGAGAAATGCCGGGTTGGATGAATCAGAGGTCGGAATTAAGATTGCTGGGAGAATTATCAACAACCTCCGATATGCAGACGATACCACCCTAATGGCAGAAAGCGAAGAGGATCTCAAGAGCCTCTTGTTGAGGGTGAAAGAGGAGAGTGCAAAAGCTGGTTTGAAACTCAACATTAAAAAAACTAAGATCATGGCATCTGGCCCCATCACTTCCTGGCATATGGAAGGGGAAGAAATGGAAGCAGTGACAGATTTTACTTTCTTGGGCTCCAAGATCACCGCAGACGGTGACTGTAGCCATGAAATTAAAAGACGCTTGCTCCTTGGGAGGAAAGCTATGGCCAACCTAGACAGCATAGTAAGAAGCAGAGACATCACCTTGCCGACAAAGGTCCGTCTAATCAAAGCTATGGTTTTCCCAGTAGTAATGTATGGCTGTGAGAGCTGGACTATAAGGAAGGCTGAGCGCCGAAGAATTGATGCTTTCGAACTGTGGTGCTGGAGAAGACTCTTACGAGTGCCCTGGACTGCAAGGAGGTCGAATCAGTCCATCCTAAAGGAAATCAACGCTGAGTGCTCATTGGAAGGACAGATAATGAAGCTGAAGCTCCAATATTTTGGCCACCTAATGCGAAGAGAAAACTCCCTGGAAAAGACCCTGATGCTGGGAAAGACTGAAGGAAAAAGGAGAAGGGGACGGCAGAGGATGAGATGGCTAGATAGCATCACCGATGCAATGAATATGGACTTGAGCACACTCTGGGAGACAGCAGAGGACAGAAAGGCCTGGCGTGCTATGGTCCATGGAGTCACGAAGAGTTGGACACGACTTAACGACTGAACAACAACAACGAACATGGATAGCACTGTAACTGTAACTCACAATCCACAAATAAAGTACTCCTGGCGAAATCATGTTAGGCACCGGCAGCAAAAACAGCAACCAAGAGTCCTGCGCCACACTGAAGACTGACCTATTTACAGTGGCATAAACTGTCGCCCACAGATGCCCACGAAAAGCGTATGCCACTTCCTTCTCCTTCTTCTGTTTTCTTTTTTTTTCTCTCCCCCCCCCCCCGCCCCTTTTTGCTGTGTCCTCCTAAGAATATCGTATTGCTGGGAAACTGCAGTTACTGAGTAGGTTGTTGGTACTGTTTATTTCATTTATAAAGATAAAAAATAGAATAAAAAGTATTTTCAAAAAGAAAAGAAAAGCGTATGGCACAATAAATGTGCTTTTTTTTTTTTTTTAAATTGCCTTACAAGACTCTTCGTTGTTTTAACTCATGATGATGATGGTGGTGGTGATGAGTTTATTTATTCATTCATTCATGATCATCCACACCACCAAAGAGAGATGCATTCCGCAGTAACATATCCACAGACCCATTTCTCTCTCGCCCTCTCCCTCGCTTAAAAGTCGGCCCCGGGACGCCTTCGGCCAGCCCAACACGCCTGCAAACGGCACCGCCCTTTCTGGCACCCTCCGACCAGAAGGCGCCCCTCCTGACCACCTCACCTGCCCCCTGGCCTCGGCGCCCCCGCGAGGGCGTGGCCTCCACTGCCCCCCCTTCCCCGTGGACTACAAGTCCCGTCAGGCCGCGCGCGCGCGTCCCCTCTCCCAGGAACGGGGCTTCCGGCGGCGGCGACGGAGGCGAGGACCTTCAGCCTCAGAGGGACTCTCAGAAGCAGCGGCAGCAGCAGGGGACGGCGGCAGCACCCGGGGGACGGCGCGGGGTGAGGTGAACTGAAGGCAGGCCAGGCCAGCCAACTAACCAACCAGCCGAGGGTCAGCCAGGTGAGTCCCCCTCCAGGTGTGCCACTAGTGAGCAAGTTTAGTCGGTAGTTACCTCTCACTTACCTCTCACTCCCGGCCCCCCAGTACACACAGAGGGGGCTCTCGCAGACTCCTTCCCTTTAGCCTCTTTCCCATTTTAGGTTGCCCCCCCCACCCCGGGGGGGAGTACTTACCTACTTACCTACCTACCCACCTACCTGTTCATCCTTCCTTCCTTTGCAGCCACTTTCTCTTCATCGCCCTCCTCTTCCCACCCCCACGACTTAATGCACTTCCCGACTCTTTTTCCCACCAGTCTTTTTCTTCTCATCCTTTCACATTCTTTGCAGCCCCCCTCCCTCTTTTTATTCCCTCCCTGAGCTCTTCTCGCCCCCTCCTTATTGTTGATTAAAAAGGTAAAAGGTGTCCCCAGCCAGTCGTGTCCGACTCTAGGGTGCGGCGCTCACCCCCGTTTCTAAGCCGAAGAGCCAGCGCTGTCCGAAGACGCTTCTGTGGTCGTGTGGCCGGCATGACCGAACACCGAGGTGCACGGGACGCCGTCACCTTTCCCGCCGAGGCGGTACCTATTTGTCTACTTGCAACTTCTTGCTTTCGAACTGCTAGGTTGGCAGGTGCTGGGACTGAAGACGGGAGCTCACTCCGTCATGCGGCGGAGTAATTGTCGATTACCTCTGTATTAATTCAGCCCACCATCACCTTGGCATTAGGTGATCTCCCCTCACTTGACTTATGATTGTCCCGTGCGTTCATTGCTCTTCCGTCTCCCCCCCCCTCACCAACCCCTTGACTTTCACTGTAGTATTTTAGCAAGGATATGGGTTCTCTCCCCGCCCCTCCGGGCCCCCCTCCGGGCCCCCCTGTTGAACGTTCAACAAAGTGTTACGTGCAGCTGAAGCGATCGAGAGTTGTGTCCTTTTGGATTTACTTTCGGAATTGTGCGTGCGACTCTGTACCTGCCTGTGCGAGGTGAGAACTGAGCGGCGGCGAAATTATTGTACAAAGTCCCCCAGCTGAATTGCGCGTTGTGCGTTGAATGCTGAAAACCAGGTGGTTGGTTGATCTGGTGCTGTTTTGCAGTTAAAAAAAAAAAAAAGCAACCTTTTTTGGGGTTGCCTTGGTTTTTTTCTTTCTTTTCTGAGCTGACCTGAGCATGTTTGTAACTCCTAAGTAAATGATGAGATGAATGTGGAGGGGAAGAGTTGTGAACTCAAGTGAAAGAACCTGTCTGAGACAATCAAGTCTTGGGATTCTTCCCCTCTGCTTATACTAAGGAAGGAGGCTATTAGCTGCCTCAAGCCTTGGGAGAGGCAGTACATTAATTTTTAAAATAAAATTCTTATAATGTTTGTTCACATGGGAGTGGTGAGACTCTGTCATAAAATGATCTCCTAGTAAAAAGTGTATTTTTTGTCCAATTCTTATGTGAAAAATCACATGTGCAAGTGTATAATGTCCCAACGGGTTTTGAGAAAACCATTCTCTTGATCAAGGAATTTCCTTCAGTGGCTTTTTGGAAGGTGCCGTGAGCAGGGAGGATCTAACCAGTTTTACAGCTCTCTCTTTAAATGTTTGGCCTTCTTCTATGGCTGGGTTTCATCCACCTTTGTCTGCTTTTGCCCAGTTCTTCCCTAACCCAAAGGTTCCCAACCTTTAGGACTACTGTGTTGTCCAGTAGCCTGCCCAGACCTAGTTAACAGATAACAGTTTGGGCATTGCTACTCTTACGTCACTGTGGAGAAGCTGTGCCTTCCAGGCATGTGCATCGAAGATTAGGTTCCTGCATTTTTTTTCTCTACTTGGGGAAGTGTCCTCATTCTCAAAGTGCTGAATTAGGAAGAGTATTCTATCTAAAAATGGGGTCACTTAGTGTGGGTTACTTAACTTCCTACTTTTTCTTAATGCAGTATATTTTAATCAAGTGCTTTTGTTGTAAATGTATTAACGTATATAAACGTATTGTTGCTACTGACTCTTTGTGCATTCTCTCTCTCTCTCTCTCTTTGTCTGCCTAATTATATCACATCTCATCTCATCAACTTTTACTTCCTCATCCCCCTGTCTGTTTCCTTCTAATGGAATTATTCAACTCTTTCTGGAGTACCTTGGGCTGTGTCTGTGTACCAGCTGTGAGATGCACTTGATGTGTCTCACTTGTGGAGTGGAATGAAAAGGTTGAGCTGTTGTTGTTCAGTCATGTCCGACTCTTCGTGACCCCATGGACCATAGCACGCCAGGCCCCCTTTCAGGATACAGTCGTTAAATCTTTCCCCCATCCCCACCCCATCTTCCCATGCTTTCAGCCTATTGCCAAAGGTGGACTAATGTTTACTGTGCTACAGCTTATAACTTTGTGGAAGAGGAAGTCACGGTTTTCTATAAAATGAAGAGAATGCTTGTGAAATAGGTCAAATGGATTAGCCAGCCAGCCAGCTGCTATGTTCTGAAAATCAAGATTGTAACTAACTGTCGTGATTCCTCAATCGTTAGTTGAGATTCATTGTAGTTTTAACTAGTAAGAGAAGGACAGAGCTTCCATTAGAATCCCAGAGGAATAGCTGAGTGAGAATGTGGATTGTTGCGGAGGAGCTGATCTGGACAGAATAAGTTGTGACTGCATCTTTGTTTCCATGCTTTTGGATTAGTAGTCTGTGATTACACAGATTTTCCACTTCATTCAATCACCAGATAAATTAATCCCTACTTTAATCTGATAATCTTGGGAGGCAAATCACTTCTACTGAGCTAAATAGATATCTGTCTTGGTGGTGTGCGACTGTTGGAGATTCCCTTGTAGATCTGTAGACGTATTAATTGAATGATATTACACAGTTGCCATTAATTTGAGTGAAGTTCCAGAGGGGTATCTGTGTTAAGTCTGTAGCAGCAGAAACCATGAAGAGTCATAAAATATTTTAAAGACCAACTGATTTATGGTGGTTACATCAGGACAGGACTTTGGGGCAGAAGCCCAGGACCCCACTCAGAAGAATGAGTAGGACACCCCCCAAATGCAGCAGAGCTGGTTTACCACATTTTGAAGTAAGTGAAGTAATACACATGACCATCTAAACAGGGTAAGATCATTAAATCTAGAGCCTAAAATTACCTAAGTACAGATTTCTCAGGCACAACTGTCTTTTTAATACATTGGGAAGAAAGGTGGGTTAAAATGAAGCTTCTGTGTTGTCAGTCTGTTATTGACATAGTGAAACTGATGCAAGCAAGACAAGAAATAGCACAAAGTTTATGAACTGGGAAGTACAGAGTGATGCAGAAATAAGGACCTTAGCTTGTAAATTGCAGGAGTTTCCCTTTTAATCTGCAGGAAGTAGTGGATGCTTAGTGAGAAAACCAGTGTCACACATTTATTTAAAATTCTTATACACTTCCATTCCTCCAAAAGGAACACAGAGCAGCTTACAACATTAATAAAACAAGTACCCATAAAACAACCATAAAATTCTAAGAAAACAATATAACATATAATTATCATCTAACCTTAAAACACAAAACTGACATGTCAAGAGTTAAATGTTTTCAGGCGCAATCCTATGCATGTTTAGATAGAGAAAAGACCTACAACTCCCAACATGCTGGGAGTTGTAGGTCTTTTCTCTGTCTAAACATGCATAGGATTGCTCCCTTAGATTGATTGTCTCCTGTTGTGATGACTCCCATTCTGTGTTAATAACACCCTCTTATAGCTAATGACTGCTATAATGACTGTGTAGTGATTAGAGTGTTGGGACTAAGGCCAGTAAACTTGGGTTCAAATCCTCCTCTCAGCTGTGAAGCTCACCTGTGAGACCTCAGGCCAGTCACTTGCAGGGTGGTTGTGAGGATAATATTGGGATGAAGGAAAAGAACTATGTTCTCCTTGGAGGAAAGGTGGGACAAAAATGCGAAATACATAAATGCAAAAGAGGTGGCCCAACTAAACTTGAACACTTTGAAGTCCTATTGACTTTACGGGGAGAGATCTCAGCATATACTTAATTCTCCTGGCGAAATCCATGGGCCTTCAAAGTGATTAACTTCAGCTGGATCATGTCCTCAGGATTTCTTTTTAGGCCTACGTTAAATGTGGTAGAGTCTCTCGGATTCCCTCCACCCCCCTGTAAAAATGTAGGTCATTCTTTGGTTGGATATGTTTTGAAGCACATATGTAGTAGAAAGTTCTGCGACAACATGAGGTTGTGTAAATAACCTTTTTTCTCCAGTGTTTATTTTTAGCTGTTTATTTATTTATTACATTTCTTAATCACCTATCTGGCCGGTCACCTGGCCTCTGGGCGATGTACTCTAGGCAATGTACAATAATACAACAGTTCAAAACAAAATTTCACATTAAAACATCGTATTTCTAAAAATACGCTAACCCACCCCAAATGTTAATTAGTAGCACTCACTGATTTAGAGTCCTTTGTGATAAGAGTTGTTTTCTGGGTATTGCTGTACAATGATGACGGTAGCGGTGGTGTCATGAATGACTCAAGCAGTGAGCTTCTTTTTTCTTTTTTAAAAATGGGTAATTGGCTTCCTCTCTCTCCAAAGGCTCATTGCAAAGAACCTCTTCTCATTCCTGACCGAGATGCTTGCCCAAATAATACAGGAAGAGCCACAGACTTGGTTAGACTTGATGAAGCACCTACAGCAGCCTTCCTCAACCCGGTTCCCTCCAGATGTTTTGGATTACAACCCCGACCGTTAACCATGGTGGTAGGGGCTGATGGGAGTTGTAGTCCAAAACATCTGGAGGGGGCCAGGTTGGGGAAGGCTGCTGTAGAGCAAGGGGGTTGAAAAGCCAGAGAGAGAGAGAAAGAGAGAGATGTGCAAGAATGCCTCTGTTTGCATGTGGAAGGAACCAGTAGGAAACCACTATTTTTTGGCTGACTGTGTGGATTGCACTGGGATGCAGGGAAATTAGCAGTTGCACATCTCTCCTTCCCTTTCTTGTTCATTTTTCCTCTCAGTTTTCCAAATATTAACATCAAGATCATAAATGGCTCTCAAAGCTCCTTAGCATTTTTTTCTTCAGAGGAGTATTTATAAACAGTAGCAGCTGATGAACACCAGCGTTCACCTTTTTGACTAGGGGCTAGCTGGACTGCGCAGTGACACTCTTTCCACCTCCTGGTGCTGTGAACCAAACTTGAGCTGTGAACTTACAAACCTTTCTTATACTGAGTCAAAGCAGTGGGCAGTCTAGCCTAGATGCTTGGGTGGACTTCTTAGGTTGTATGGCACAGCCAGTTAGCTCGGCAAAATATCTTGGGCTGTCCCCACCCTTGGTGCAGGCTATCAACTAAACTACCACTGGTGGTTGTAATAAATGTTCCAACTATTCTTATTATTTGTTGCATTTATATCCTGCTTTTTCTCCAAGAAGTCCAAGACAGCTCCGGCTATGGGGTGGTATAGAAATGTTATAAATAATAATAAGTATAAGGTGGTGTACATGATCCTCCTCTCCATGTTATCACAACAACCCTGTGAGGTAGATTAGGTTGAGAGTCAGTGATTGGTCCAAAGTCACCCAGTGAGCTTCATGGCAGAGTGTGGACCAGAACTTCGGTCTCTTGAGTCCCAGTCCAACACTCTAGCCACTACATCATACTGGCTCAATAATAACGATGGTGATGACGATGATTAATGCTGTACCATAGCAAATTAACTATACAGAAAAAGGCCACCTCTGTAAGTGGGAGGAATGACATTGTTAGGGACTTGTGGACTAGGAAGAGGCCTTTCCCAGTCTATTGCCCTCCAGTGTTTTGGACTACAGATCGCAGCATTGCTGACCATTCATTGGCCATGGTAGCTAGGGCTGATGGGAGTCAAAGTCCAAAATATCTGAAGGGTGTCAAGCTGAGGAAGGCTGGATTAGATTGTTGCAGTGTGATGGAATGGGATGGATTGATTGGGTGGGGGGAATGCAGAGGCAGGCTGCTTCCTGAGTTCTGGCAAAAGACAGTAAGTTGCACATTCTACATAGCGATTTTTCACTGGGGAATATTTTTATCCCCAAGGTTTCAGCCACTCCTCTCATCTCCCTCCCTACAAATAGGGAATCAGCAACGTAGGTATGTGTTTTGTGCATCCATATATTGCACCTTTTTCTTTTGGAAATGAGCTTTCCCTTCCACTTAATACTTAACCACCCATATGTAGCTTAACTCCTCTTTTCAAACTCGGTTTCTTGTAAGGGTTTGAAACCCACAGGTGGAGACTGAGTAAAATCAACATTCCATTCTTTGTTGTTAAAATTGAACCATTGCACTTAGTTTTGTGAACAAGCTCTTGATACTTCAATTCCATGAAAGGTTTCTTCCTGAACAGCTCTTTGGAAACCTGTAAAAACCTCATGCATTCTTCCAGCAATTCTCAAGTGTTGCCTTGGGGGCCCTATCTGGGCTGAAAGGCGACTCATACGTTTATTTACAAAAACAAAAAAATAAAATCCTGTTTGCTTACCACATGGTAACTAGCTTTATCCTACTAAAAATGTTTTAAATCTATGAGGGTGTTTTTTAAGATAGTGATAACTGTAGTATAGCATTTGTACACTCTCGAGATTCATTACTGCAGTAGTATACATTCTTGGTGGTAATTGTCTCCATATCTTAACTAAAGTTATTGTTGCAATGTCATTCTGATCTGCTAAGGTAATCCCCCTCCACTCTTAAAGATTAATTAGAGTGGATAAATAAAAGACAGCTCCCCCCCCCCCCCTGCCCCACTTAAGGTTATGGAAAAGAACTGTAGCTATTTCATAGAAAGTTCTTATGAGTCAGAATGTAGTGTGGTAATTTTAAAAACAAAAGGAAACCATTCAGGGTTTCAGGGGCTATGGACTTTACCTTGACTTTAGGCTGGCTAGAATACGTAAGTGATATGCACCCCTGAGCCCTTGCTCAATCCTTATTGACATTATAATCTTTGTTTGAATTGTCTCTGTTTGCTAATGACAGTCAATACAGCCCTTCCCAAACTATGCTTGGAGGGAAGCGGGGGAGACAGGGTCTCCACAAGAGATTTTCGTGGTGCTGTGAACCAGACTGCATACTTGATCATATGTAGCTGCTTTATACATGTGGCACTGTGTCAGACCCGTGGTCCATCTAGCAAAATATTCACCCATCTCAGACGTAACGATAAGCCAGTGCAGGTTGAATCGTGGGTTGTCGTTATGTGCGAACCCTGCACTGTGATTTAACTGGCTCGTTAACCATGAATAACCCAGAGTTTGCAACCCAGCAACAAACCATGAGCTCTCTTCCTGGGTTGTTTGTAGTTAACATCCCATAGTGCAAAGTTTGCATGTAACAATAACACACAATTCAACAACAACCCACAGTTCAACAACAATCCATACTTTGGGTTGTCGTTATGTGCGAACCAGGCCATGTCTAGACCTTTTCCAAGACCCTGGAGAGCTTTTTTCAGCACCTGCTGCCTGAGACTCTTTAACTGGAGATGCTTGGGTATATGCAAAATATATGCTCCGTCACCGAGTTATGGCCCCTGACCCCTTCTCCATTTTAAAAAATGTATTATTACATTTATATCCTACCATTTTTCCTCTTGCAAACGAAACCTCTTGGGTGGTTTATCTGGTTCTCCTCTTCTCCGCTTTATCCTCAGAACAACCCTGTGAGGTAGGTTAGGCAGAGAATCTGTGACTGGCCCAAAGTCACCCAGTGAGCTTTAAAGCTGAGTGGAAATTAGAACCTGGATCTCTTGAGTCCCAGTACAACAGCCTAACCACTACACCACACAGACTCTTTTTTCTGTGCCTAGACTGGATTAGATAAAATAATGTAATTCGAATAGATAAATGCATAAAAGCAGCAATGGTACTTGTCTACTCTGCAAGGCGCAAATGGGTAGGATCAGGTGCAAGAGTTTTATTATTTGTTTGTTTAATCTGCCTATTTACCAAATTGGCTGTCAAAGGGTTTAACAATAAAATCCAGATTAAAAACAAAATCTTAATTTAAATATAAAAACACAGAAACAAAAGAAATAAACAGCATCAACCAATTAAGACCCCCTTCAGCAACAGACCAGCATATATGTCAAAGGCCTGCCTGAATAAAAACATCTTATGTTGTGAATAATAGTGTGGTGTTGGGGCACAGCTTTGCATAAGTCTGATGTGGACAGAGGGCAGGTGCTTGGGAAGGTGGAAGGGAGAAGTGATGGCTTTAGATGCAGTCCTTTTTGTGATGATGTCAGTACTAGTGCAACAGAACAAATGCAAAAAGAGATCTACATATTAATGTAAGTTGCAACTGCACAGGCCCAACTAAATTACCGGCTTCTCATCCCCTTCAGCATTCAATATGCATGCTTCTTGTCCTTGCCTTTAAAGCTTATCATGGATAGCTGGAATGAGGAGGCTGCGGGGCAGCGCGGCCTAAATAGTGGCCGGCTAGACCCGCCCTTTGGAGACCCCAGGGGCAAAGGCCAATGGCCTTCGCCCTTGTCCCATCCTCCCCCCACCACCCGCAACCCGCAACAGCCCCCCCCCCCCCGCGGCCAGGCAAGCCGGGCGCGGGGTGAGGGCACTTGCGAGTGGACAGGGGAGAAATGACGAGATGACACCAATCAATTTGGGATAAACAGGGCTACATTTATTGATAGATTACAATCTGCGAAGAAAGCACCGGCGGGCACACCACAAGACCAACATGACAGGTGTGGAGTGAGGCATTCATTGTCTGTGGCGAGGCGTCCGCCCTCGCCCACCAATCGGACATACCCAGTTCTGGGCTGGGAGACCTTCCCCTGTCACCCCCCCTCGAGCCACAGAACCCGAGTGGGTGAGGAGGGTTGGCCTCAAAGGTAAGCCGTATCTCCCAACTGGGGCCACAAAACCCTGAGCCGGAAGCCTCGGGCCTTACCAGTCACCTGAAACGGTGCCTACGAATGCTCACCTGGCCACTCCCCCAGCTTCTCTGAGGTCTCCTGCTCTCTTGTTGTTGTTGTTCAGTCGTTCAGTCGTGTCCGACTCTTCGTGACCCCATGGACCATAGCACGCCAGGCCTTCCTGTCCTGCGCTCTCTCCTGGAGCGTGCTCAAGTTCATATTCATTGCATCAGTGATGCTATCTAGCCATCTCATCCTCTGCCGTCCCCTTCTCCTTTTGCCTTCAGTCTTTCCCAGCATCAGGGTCTTTTCCAGGGAGTTTTCTCTTCGCATTAAGTGGACAAAATATTGGAGCTTCAGCTTCAGTATCTGTCCTTCCAATGAGCAGTCAGGGTTGATTTCCTTTAGGATGGACTGATTTGACCTCCTTGCAGTCCAGGGGACTCGTAAGAGTCTTCTCCAGCACCACAGTTCGAAAGCATCAATTCTTCGGCGCTCAGCCTTCCTTATAGTCCAGCTCTCACAGCCATACATTACTACTGGGAAAACCATAGCTTTGATTAGACGGACCTTTGTTGGCAAGGTGATGTCTCTGCTTCTTACTATGCTGTCTAGGTTGGCCATAGCTTTCCTCCCAAGGAGCAAGCGTCTTTTAATTTCATGGCTACAGTCACCGTCTGCGGTGATCTTGGAGCCCAAGAAAGTAAAATCTGTCACTGCTTCCATTTCTTCCCCTTCTATATGCCAGGAATCTTAAAGGCTATTATCTCCTCTCATTCTCAGTGATGGCCCCTTATGTGTGGAACTCCCTCTTACAATGCCTACATGGTACCACCCTGTCTTGTCCTTCAAATCCCTCCCCAGGGTCTACCATTTTGGGGCAGACTTCCCTTAATTCCCAGTCTTCATTCTTGCTTGCAAAAGATGATATTGTAGATAGATAGATAGATAAATAGATAGGGATGGGCGAATCAGTCACGCTTGATTTAGCTCAGGTTCTCATTTTTTCTACTGCTAGTTCATTTTGTGATTTTTGCATCAGATTGGGTTTTTTTATTCCGGATGGGAATGCGAGAATGCATTTTTCAAAATAGATGCATTTTTGCAAGCCATTTCCATTGGAAATTGGACATTTCCCCAAACACACACATGTTTTGTACATACTGTTTCACCGCAAACTTTGGAAAAGTGGAGATTTCAGTGCCTAGCTGCATTCTGGTTCATGTTTAGCTTTGGGAAGTCTGAATTTGGTAAATTTGCATTGAAATGTGAACTGAACAGATTTCTCCCCCAGTCCTAAATTGAATGCAGATTTGCTTGTGCCAGGCATGGTTGTTGGTTTGTCGCATCCTGGCAGCACCCTCAGCAACACTGATGCTTGCCTTGGGTCTCCTGTGCTGGATGGCTAGGAGCTGCCATTATAATTTCCTGCAGTGTCTTCAGTGTTGCATAGCTCTGGGTAGGGATGGCCCTAGACTAGCTCCCAGCAACTGGTGCCCTAGGTGAACTATGCAATCGGCCCCCAAACCCCAAGGGCAGATCTAGGCTGAGAATTTTGGTAAACTGGGAAACATTTTGCCTCTATTTTCCATTTAATGGTTTTTAAGCGTATTTATTAAAACAGAGTCATAATTATTTGGTTTTTTCGTCTGTCCAACCAATGTTTCTGAGATCAGATAAAATAGAGACATGAAATTTTCAGTTTTATTTGTATTTTTTAAATTTGTATTTCCCCCCTCAAATTGGCATCCCATTTCGCTTGGCGCCCTAGGCGACTGCCTAGTTTTGCCTATATGGATGGGCCGCCCCGGTGCATTGTGAGAAATTAAATGGCGACTTCAAGTGCCCAGTGCTGATCGCAGTGCTGCTGACCGCCACTGCTATCACCAGGTAGGTCTGCTGTGGCCCACCAGTGTAAGAGGGGGGGTGCCCCAGATATAACGACTGCCCCTCAAACCTGGGGCTGGCCCTGGCTTGCACCAGTGTAAGTGTTAGTAAAGCAACAGGCTTTTATAGACACTTACAGTTTGGAGGCTCTCAGTTTTGCAGATGGAAGGCTGTTGTGCTGGTGCTGCTGATACTTGATGCCGGGAAGGCAGGAAAGATCTGATAGAGCACTTCTGCAAATGTTGTTGTTCTTTTCTGCTTGTGCCATTGGTATGCAGATTATGAAATGCAATTTGCAGATGCTTAATTAAGACCAGGCATGCTGTCTAGCGCACACATTATTATGAGCTAATTGAGCGTGTCTTTCTGGAAGTCGGGAAGCAGTGCAGAGCATTCAGGACAGATAAAAGGAAGGACTTCTTCACACAGCGTGTAGTTAAACTATGGAATTTGCTGCCACAGGATGTAGTGATGGCCACCAATTTGGATGGCTTTAAAAGGGGAGTGGACAATTTCATGGAGGAGAAGGCTACCAATGGCTACTAGTCCTGATGGCTATATGCTGTCTCCAGTACCAGAGGCAGTGAGCCTGTGTACACCAGTTGCTGGGGAACATGGGTGGGAAGGTGCTGTTGCACTCGTGTCCTGCTTGTGGGTTTCCTGTGAGCAGCTGCTTGACCACTGTGTGAACAGAATGTAGACTGGAGGGACCCTTGGTCCGATCCAGCAGGGCTCTTCTTATGTTCTTATTAAGCAATGGAGGACAGCTATGCGAGTCTGGCATTCTGGCTGATTTGCCACCAGCCATAAACAATTATATAGGTAGATTGAGAGGTTTGTATAGACAAGGCCAAATCCAGTTACAAACCTTGATGCAAAGGAATCATGATGCTGCCTGTCTCTTGTTACAGAGCAGTGTTTTGCTGACTGTCCTAGGTGTTATACCAGCCAAACTGAAAGTAACTTCAGGGGAAGGAAAAGTATGTTGGTCACTAGTCAATGGAAAGAATCCAGTGAGCAGGCAGCCCCTCCCATCTCCTGTTCAATCAGTGGGTCTAAATGGGATTTTTTAAAACTGGAGATAGAACAAAGCTGACCGCAACTCTTCTGCTTTTTTGTGTGTGTGACTAAACTCAGCCTGGGGGCGTCACTGTGCTGTATGATATGGGGAAGGTTTGCTGCTGAAAGTGGCCAGGGCTGACTCAGACATTACAACCTGAAGGCAGCCACGCTCATTTGGGGCTTCAGTCATGTCATGGGGAGAGCTCATGCAGGTCTGGCATAACTATAGACTGGGGGATCTCCCTGGATGTACATGGCTGGAAAGGGGAAGCAGTGGCAAGTAGGGATGGATCTGTGAAGCTCAATTTTAATTTTTGTGAACCGCCCAGAGAGCTTCGGCTATTGGGCAGTATAGAAATGGAATGAATGAATGAATGAATAAATAAATCTCACTCAGTTTCTCATTTTTTCACTGTTAAGTTGGTTCTATCCCGTTTTCAAATCACTTCGCAATCACTTGATAAATGTCTGCATCAAAATGTGTGTGTATATTCATGCACATTTATCAAAATATATGCCTTTTTTGTATGCACGTTTACAAATATATGCATTTTCTTGCAAGCAATTTCCTCCTAAAATAAAGCTTTTTGTGTGTGTACTTTTCTGTAGTGTATGCGGTTTTTTGCGCCTGCGCTTTTTATTTGCAAACTGTATTGCAAAATTCTGAAAATTCTGTGAATATTGCCAGGGCCAGCTCCAGGTTTTTGAGGGCCCTTGGGCAAGATACCCCCAATGGACCCCTCCCTCAGTGAGTCTACCGTCTCGCCGCCATTGTCACCAGCTGATATTGTTCCTCATCCTCTTTCTCATCATTGGGACCACTTGTTTGACAGGCAAAGAACCAGTGAACAATAGGCATTGTCATCTCCTCCTCCTCCTCATGACCACTGTTGTCTGGGCCAGAGCAAGAGGCAGGTGAACAAGCAGGTTGCAATGATGAAGAAGAGGAGCAGCTCCAGGGAGCTCTTGGAAGTGGGCACGTGCTGCAGTATGGGCCATTGGCCGTTGCCCAACCATGCCCACCTTTGATGTTGTTCTTGGCCATATAGCTGTGTTCGGGTGTAGTTTTGGAAAGTGCACATGCGATACATTCTCATTAACATGGCACTGGAAGAATTTTCTACCCATCTCTAGTGGCAGGTGACTTCTGTTACTTGTGAAGTGTTTTAGTGGAAGCTGTTGGGAGGAAAATGAAAGGCGATTTTCATTCTAAATAGTCTGGGATGGAGGCTTGCTTCAGGGGGAAAAAATAATTGCACAACATGAGCCTGACACTTGCTTTGGATGACCCTAGATGACTTTACGCATTCTTTTTTGGGGGCTGTTTTATATATTACTTTATCTAGCTTGGAAATTAATATCTGTGACTTAGGGGGAGGAGGAAATACATTTGTAATGTATGAAAGTCAGTTGCAGTGTTACACTGTGGGTACATGCATAGAGTTCCCGATGCATGCTGAGACTCCTGACCCATATATCTGTGGTGGAAAACAAGCTATTCTAAATGTCCGGAAAAGTAAGCCACAAAGTGGCTCTTAAGATGGGTGCATTGCCTTTTTGCTTCAATGGCATGCTGAAATCTTTGTCTAGCGCTCCCCTAGCTAACTGAAATTGCAGATGGAGCCAGGAGGAAGTCAAAAACCATCCACTGCTCAAGCGTAGGAGTGTCAATGTGTGATCTGCTTTGCATTTGAGATGTGCTATCTGTAGGCTTGTGGGGCCTCTAAGCAGGATGATGGCTCTAAGCTTAATGTATTGGCTTTAGCCGAGCAACTTGCACCTTACTGCATGCCTGTGTGTCTATTTTATTTTTTGTAGAGAACTGACAGAAATTAAAAAGGGAAGCTGCTGTTATTTGTGGTGGTTGGGGACGTGAAAATAAATGGAAACCGAGCATGGAGAAGGCATCTACCATGGCTCAGCTGTTTAATTAAAAAAGTATGATTTATGCACGTTAACGTGTGTCTTTTGAGTGACTCGCACCTCATCTTTATTGAGATGTGAACCAAATTAAAGTGTGTGGGTGCAATTTCCACTATCCTGCTACCATCCATTAAAATCAGAAAAAAACAGGCCCTCATCCAGGCCAGTGTACCTGCAGCCAATTCATGAGGAAGCATATTTTAAATAAATGCCAAATGGAGCTGATGTCTTTAAGAAACATTTCTGGGCAGTTGTGTGGGATCAGTGGAGCATTAAATAAATCATATTAAGTTTTCCATTGGGAATAACTAATGTCCAATATACATAATGCTTGCTTTTATAGCAACCACTTCAGCATTGGAAATCCGTTGTAGAAACTGAAACAGCAGCTAAGCTTCACTATTTATTTTATGTATAAAAAACCTATCTATGTCTTGCCTTTCTGCCTTTAAAAAGACCTCCCTAGATGGCTAACAAATCTTGGTAAAAACAGTGCAAGAAATCAGACAGGTAACACCAGTTAAAATGTGAGCACTTTATTATCCATGGCCTTCCACACCATGGTGCCCTCCAGATGTGTTGGATTGCAGCTTCGATCATCCTCAGCCATCATGGCCATCTGGGGGGCACCAGGTTGGGGAAGACTTTCCTATAGCCTCTGTTGAATGGAAGAACCTATGGAAGAATCATGTCTTTACAACATAGTGGAGAGCCAGCAGCAACAGCCAGTGTGGAGGGCATTCCACAATACTTACTCAGTGCAGATGTTGAAGTTCTCCAGGACAACCAACCTGGGGGTCTCCAGCACCACCTCAAACAACTGAGGCAAGGAGACAATAGGTTGCAGGATGAATGGTACACTAAGGGTGCAATCCTGGGCATATTTAGACAGAAAAAAGCCCTGCAACTCCCGGCATTGCCTAGCCAGTGGACTATGCATAGAATTACGCCGTAATAGAATCCACCCCTGATATAATAATAATAATAATAATCATCATCATCATCATCATCATCATCATCAAATAAAAAACACACATAAGAAGAGCCCTGCTGGATCAGTCCAAGGGTCCACCTAGTCCAGCATTCTGTTCACACAATGGCCAGTCACTTGCCCATGGGAAACCCACAAGCAGGACATGCGTGCAACAACACTCTCCTGCCCATGTTCCCCAGCAACTTGTGTACATAGGCATGCTCGTTCTGATATTGGAGGTGGCATAGAGCTATCAGGACTAGTAGCCATTGATAGCCTTATCCTCCATGAATTTGTCTTATCCCCTTTTAAAGCCATCCAAATTGCTAACCATCGCTATGAGGTTGTTCAGACAATCAGCGCGGGAAACAACCCGGTGTCAGTTGATTCCCCTGCCCTGTGCACACCATTTCTGCAACTGGGATTACCCTAATTACTCACGCTGTGGGTTGCTGTGTTTGAACCTGGTGCGGGGCATTGGCGTAGTATATTTTCATCCACCCTACTACAACCCATACCGCAAACCGTGGGTTGTAGGGTGGGTGAAAATGTACTATGCCTGCGCCATGCGCCAGGTTCAGGCAACACAGCAACCCCTGATGCAGCACGGGTAATTAAGGTAATCTTGATCATGTGACTAGTGTGGGGATGAGTGAAACAACTGTTGCTGTGTTGTTTCCCCCGCTTATCGGCTGAACCCGGCCTATGTCTTCTGGTAGCAATGGGCAGAGTATCTGGCATAGGGAATAGAATCATGGTAGACCAGCCTTGCCCAACTTGATGCCCTCCAGATGTTTCAGACTACAACTCCTATCAGCCCTGGCCCCCATAGCCAGGGGTCAGGGATGCTGGGAGTTGTAGTACAAAACATATGGAGGGCACCAGTTTGAGGAAGGCTGAGGTAGGCCAAGACAACCTCCTGTCCCTCTCCATCAGGCATAGGCTGCTGCTCTGCTGAGAAACCTGGTGGGCACAACTGTGAAAAGTGAGGTGAACTCCTTTCCCTCTTTGCATATCCACGTCTTGGTAATACACACCAGGTCAGTGTGCTTATCCAGGATGAAATCCTTGATGGAAGTAATTCACCAGTGGCTGGCCTGGCATTTAACCACAGCACTACTAAGCCCAAAGGACTTACGAGTATTTTTTTAAAAAAAAATCATATTCTGCCTTTCAACGGGAAGGCCCCCAAGGTGGCTTACAGCATTTTTTGTTGTTAACAGTTTATTAGATTATTTAATTTTCCAAAACAATACAAACAATGAACCCGTCTCCCCTCCTGCTCCCATTCCCTCGCTGTTAAGTTTCCCCCCTCCCTTCTTCATATCATCCTGTATTTAAAGAGTAAAGGTTTCATTTATATAAGTAAAATCATTAAGCAAAAATTGGATAAATAAATAGTTACATAGAAAACTATGTAACTCTTTGATGACCTGTTCTGGATTTGCTGTGGATCATATTACTCTGCATATAATTCAAGAAAATTTCCCCATATTAATTGGAATGTATGTTCTTTTAGTAATTTGGTGTTAACATACCTTTCCATGGGTAGCTAAGGTCAATAGATCTTGAATCCACTTGTGTATATTTGGGGTTTTATTTGCTTTCCAGTGTTGTAGAATATGCTTAGCCATTAGTGTGGCCTTACTAAACCACACAGCATGCCCCTCTGCCAAGTCCCATTTGCCTGGAATGTATCCCACTAAGGCATGGGCATCTTTTACATTGACCTGGTTTGCACGTAAAGGCTGCAAAGTAGTTCTTAGGTTGACTTGGCTTGTTTAACCCATGAATAACCCATAGTGCCTGGGTTCACATGGGCCAATTGGAGTTTGCCTATTCAAAACAGCAACGGCACACGACCTGGCAAATCGTGTGTTAGTAATCCACGATTTGCAGCTGTTAGATGTGAACGGGTCTATTGAGGCTTTTAAAAAAGGCAATACACAGGAACATAATAATACTAATACTACTAATAATATAACATGACACTCTGGGAGACCTAAGCTGGGAGAATGAAAGCAAGGGTGGTTAGCTCATAATTGCCCAACCTCCCTTCCCATCACCTGCCTTATCCATCTCCCAGTTTCTTCTATTTTTGCCCCTTTGGGAAAGACCCATGTTGCCAGCCATGGCCACAGAAGGAAATGCCTTCTCCAGAGGAAAAGACCAGCACTAGGCCTGGCAGCAGTTAGATTGGCCTTTATGGACAGTGCTTCTCTTATTGGGGTTTGATATTCTGGTTGGGTCTGTAGCGCTGGATGTTGGCTACATGGGAACAGAGATGGCAAAAGTCCTGCAAAAATGTTAAAGTGACATGTGGTTAACTGATGGCATAAAAGGCCATTTGAAGTGGATATGCCTCTTCTTGGCAACTGAATTGCATGCAGGTCATAAACAATATGCGTACCCTGAAGTCTGTGAGATAAAGTTGTATTGTGATGGAGAGGGGCCAGAATTGGCCATTTATTTGTTAGCCATTATGCCTGGAAAATCAGACATCACTGATGCAACCAGAAAGCTGAAAGAAGCCTTTTCACCCCTCCCCTCCTTTTGTAAAAATAAAATACAATAAAATAATACCCACGCACAGGTAAAAGAGTGGCTTGTCATAGCTTTGGCAATGTTCACATTTTCCAGTTTAGCAAATAAGTTATGGATTATCTCCTCCCTTTGAAGAATTTATTTTGATTTGGCAATATTAGCGCTGGAAAACTAAAAAACCATTTTTGAAAATCCACTTTGTTGCAGGAGCCTCCAGGCTGCAAAGCTGTGGTGAGGTCTCCATGCCCACCTGACTTAAAAGGTGGTTTCACTCTTGGAACGAACTGTTTGCCTGATTTCTTTGGAGGCTCTAGGCTAAGGCTTTCCTTTTCTCCAGGCTTTTATTTTTGTGTTTTATTATCCTAGTCTCTGCAGTGTGGTTTTACCTCTCATATCTGATATTGTATTTTACACTGTGTTAGCATGTGTATTTGTTTTATATTGTTTTGATTTTATTGTGATTTTATTTGTATTATGAATGTTGTAAAACCCCTCAGAAATTTATTTTATGAGGCATTCAAGAAATTCAATAAACAAACAAACAAAACAAAATAAAATAAAAGTTACATTTTTATCCTTTGAGATGTTGAACAGGGATAGGGAATTTATTTTGGCTCAAGGGCCAGATTGGCTCTGGACAAGAGCGTGGTGGGCTGTATTATGCCAGCAGTGGCTGGGGTCACAGTCCTGACATGCTTGTGTCCCCCCACATTCATGCACAAGTGCAGGTACACGCAGATGCGTGTGCAAACTCAAAAATATGATGGCAGCAACGTTCAAGGAATAGGAACCAGGAAATAAATAGGAATATCAGTATGTTCTTGCCTGAGGTCGGACTTAAGTTCTCTACATTTGAGGATGTTTCCAAATGATGTGTAAGATGACAATCCACTATATTTTGTTGTTGTTCAGTCATTAAGTCGTGTCCGACTCTTCGTGACCCCATGGACCATAGCACGCCAGGCCTTCCTGTCCTCCGCTCTCTCCCGGAGTGTGCTCAAGTTCGTATTCATTGCATCAGTGATGCTATCTAGCCATCTCATCCTCTGCCAGTATAGTTAGCACCTGCTAATCTGTGGCTGGTGCAGAACTACATGTATATATAAAACCTATTTATAGCAAACTAATATTTGCAAAGTAGCTGGTACACTCCAGTACAGGATATATTTCCTATGAGGAAATGAATTTGATTTCATAAATCAACTTTCTATTTTGTGATGTTCAGACTGTAGTGTAGATAGAACTATAACTGCATGATGGTAAAAGTAATACATAGTCCTTGAGCAAACATATATAAAACTATCCAACAATTTCTGCCTGTCTTCAATCATGGAATTTGGCACTGTGCATAGGTTTCCAGACAGTCTTCCATCTAGGCACTGGCCTGCTTAGCTTCAGCAAGGTTGCTGCATAATATGCCTTCAGGGCCCATTCATCATATACTAATAAGAAGCCCAGTTCTCCAAGTGCCAGGCTTTCTGGCCAAAATGGAACTTCTGTACATGAGAGGGAGGTATCGGCAGCTTTGGGGAAACCCCGAGGTTGGCAAAAGTACACAGAAACTCTAGGGAACCCCCCCCCTCCAAGTGTGGAGACCCAAAACAGCCCAATGAGGAGTGTGCTTGCACAGTGGCCATAGAATGGTGACTAAGGGCAGTGTGTGGGGGGGACGGGACTGAAAACCAGGGAGGAGGATGAATGGAATACAGTATTCTGAAAGAGGGCACGGCTGTGTGGAGGAGCACCCCACACTGCAACTTTTTGTCGCAGGCTCCACTTGTGTTCATCTGTAATATCCGCAGCCCAGTTAGTATTATAGCAAAATGTATTGACTTCACTTGTACGTTGGAAAATTGTATGGAAAATAGACATGAAGCAGGCAGAACCTTATACTGAAAGGACACAAAATCTAGGTGATGTAAACTAACTTGATGGAAAGTGATTGCCTAAAACTTTACAGGTTAAATCATGTGCAGATGATTAAATAACTAACCTGGGTTGAAGGTTTGTCATTGTCCTAACTCCAAAATGGTTCACATCCTTCATTCATGGTACGGGTGAGTGGGGACTAGGCTGGAATAACCTCCCAACCCACCCCAACTCACCCACCCCGTTGCTACTATCCCATCTGCCTGCCCTGTTGCCTTAAAGTCCAGAGAGACAACTTGGCTAGACACCTGCTGCTTGGAAAATGGGGCCAATTGTAACCTATACCGGTTTAACAGTGAGACTTATCAAGCTGAGGGTGGGAAGTTACTTACCTTTTATGTACTACTTTTCCTCTGAATGGTGCTAGCCTTTGCTAGAATCAGGGATACTGTTTTAAATGCTAGACAACTGTCTTCAAGGTTTGTCAAGATTGATTGATAGAAATCCAGGTGGTTGTGTTGAAACTAGAAATATCGTTCATCCTGTTCTGGTTCTTTCTAGTGTGAGCACATGGCTTCAGTCCAGCCTGAACTCTCCCTCCTTTTCAAAGGGATTCCCATAACATCTGAAGGTATTTGTTTAGGTGTGTAGCCTACCTTTATCCACAGAGCCCAAGAGAGATGCATTTATGTTTAAATTGTAAGCTTCTATTTGGAAAATAGACATGAAGCAGGCAGAACCTTATACTGAAAGGACACAAAATCTAGGTGATGTAAACTAACTTGATGGAAAGTGATTGCCTAAAACTTTACAGGTTAAATCATGTATTGCACCTAAACCACTATGGTTGAAGAATATAAGGAGGACCTTGCTGGATCAGACCGAAGGTTAACCTGATCCAGCATCCTACTTCTCACAGTGGCCAGCCTCTAGGACAGGGATGGGCAGAAGATGTCTCTCGGGGTATTTCACAGTAGATTTCCCAATTGTTTAACAATAGTACCAACAAAAAAGCTCCCCCTTCCTTGCCTCTCTAAATTAGGCTGTTTAAATGAAAGCTTTTTTTTTTGCTGGGGTAGGTTGGTACCAGGAGTGGATTTGTACGTGAAAGGATTGTGAGCTCATTTCTGATACTGATAACAAATTCTTGGTCTGACCCATATGCTCAGAGGCACCCTGTTCCTTCATTCGACTGGGCGCATGTTCACCCTTCTGCCCTCAGTTAGTAGACCTTGAAATTGTAGTAAAAAAGCAAAGTAAACCCCAGAAGCTTGACTCTGCCCACCCCTCCTCTAGGAAACTGGCCAGCGTGGTATGAAGGCAACAGCTCGCCCTCACTGTTCCCCAGGGACTGATTTCTAGTGGCATAATTGCCTCTGAACATGAATGTGCCATCATAGCTACTAATAGACCTATCCACCATCTTCCATGCACTAATTGTTTAGTAGCAACAGCAAGAAGAAATGCTGTTCTGTCCCCACAAAGGTTGCTCCTTTTTTTCATGACAGTGCATTGGTGGTGCTTGCTGTGAACATTTCTTCACCAGAAATATTGTTCTGCCAGTGGCTGCTGTTTCACTGCTGCCCATTCAGGCGCACCTGTATTGCAGGCAGCTGAATCATCCACGGTGCAACACAAGCCGTACGATATTTCTATAGCAGCAGAAACTTTACCAAGAGGGTGGGGTCCATATTTCACTGCAGCATGGTTTGAAAAGTGTATGCACAGTTTCATATTTAATTCTGATAAGGGATTTTTCTTTTCTTTTTTTAACGGACACCCTTGAACTCTCCCCTGCAGTCATGATCAATCATTTCAGCTGTAGTTGTTACTTTCAGACGTCTATGCTTCCCTGTTTCCGAATCTTCCAGCAATTATTTCAAGCTGGTAGCATGCTGCTCTGGGAGTTTCCCTCGGAAGCGCTGATGTGTGCAATGTTTTGTAGTCAAGGAAGTTCTGCTTTATAGCACAGGGAATCAGCAACGGCCAGTTGAACGAAGGAGCGCTTTCAGGCAGCCTCAAAAGAACTTTACTGTGAAACAGTCAATGTATTCTGTGTCCCCCCCCCCCCATTTCATTTGTGTTAGAGTGCAGGGGATTAAAGGTGGACAGATCCAAGCCAGTATTTATTTAAGGTATTTATATACTGCATTTTAGATTAGAAGCGCTCGAAGCGGTCTATGTAAAAACTGGTTTAAGAAATTATCAATAAAAATAATCAGACAGAGCAGTGGGAGGAAACAAAGCCAGAAGGCAGCCGTTAAGCACACTAAAATACATTCAAAGCCAGTGAGAATGTAAATGGTCTTCACCTGGTAGCAAGAAGATAGGAGAGTCTTTACTAGGCAAGCCTTCCTGGGGAGAGCTTTCTGTGCTGTAACGTACTGAATTGGAAATGCCCTGCATTTGAGGGTTGTTTCCAGCCTCAAATGGCTGGGAACATTGTCAGCTCCAGGTTTTTGAGGGCTCTTGGGTAAGACACCCTCAAGGGGCCCCCTCCCTCACTGAGTCTACCTTCTCACCACCACTGTCACCAGCTGCTGTTGCTCCTCATCCTCTTTCTCGTCTTTGCTACCACTTGCTTGGTTGACAGGCAGAGACCCAGGCAACTGCTACTCCTTCTCACCACCATCGTCATCTGGATCAGAGCGAGAGGCAGGTGAACAATCAGGTTGCAATGGTGAAGAAGAGGAACAGTGCCAGGGAGCTCTTGTCAGTGGCCCCCTACTGGGATGCGGGCTCTTAGCAGATGCCTGACCCATCCTTGACACTGGCCCTGGCCGGGGACCTGCAGAAGGGTGTCTGCTGAAGACCTTAACACCCAGGCAAATTTGTGTTGCATGAAGTGGTCTTTGAGGTATACTGGTTCCAAGCCGTTCAGGGTTTTAAATGTCATGTATTAGGCCTGGAAAAAGACTGAGAGCTAGTGCAGTTTTATGCTTGTTGAGAGATGCTCTGTTACGGGCTTTATTAGAACCTTGATGTAAGTTTAGAAGTCCATAGGAAGTCAGGGTAAACTCGTGCTGTGACCCATCTGCACCATTTTATCTTGTTGGCATAGCTCTATGTGTGGGACTGTGTGTGTGTGAGTTTATGCGCACAAACTGTTGGTCTCTGAAAACCTGTTTCAAAATCAGTGTCATTCCTTAAATTGTGATGCAAGTGATAACTCTTAGTATTGCTGACCTTGGCTATTGTTACTGGAAACTTAATGCCCTGGTCAACAGTCTTCTCTTCCTGTCCCTGCTCCTCAAATGTATTGCTTCTAGTCGACTCTGCACAATGAATCTGAACTGGAGAAAGTCAGGGCTGAGGACAGGAAGCTGTTTTCTGGGTCACATCCTGATTTCCCAGACTTCCTAATCAATTCCCCACTTCTTGTTTGGGTACCCTATTAATTCCTTGCAGTACTTCAAGAATGCTGTGTCCTTGCTCCCAGTCTTTCCTTTAACTTGTCTAGTCCTGTGTCTAAGAATTGTCACTTGATTTATATTTAGTCTAACAGACCAGCCTTCCCAAACCTGGTGCCCTCCAGATACTTTGAATGGCATCTCCCAGCATTCCTGATCATTGGGCATTCTAGCAGGGGCTGATGAAAGTTGAAGTTCAAAACATCTGGAGGGCACCCAGTTGGGAAAGGCTATAACAGACCAATCCTGTGAGTTAATGAACTTGTACAGACAAAAATTAGGAATCTAAGGCTAGCATGAAACATAACTGGTGCTGTCGTGTCAGTGCTGGGACCTGACTTCCCAGTGGTACAGCTGATCTATGCACAGGAAGTGAATTCTGTTTTGCACAGAGGGAAGTAGGGACCATTTTAGTTTGCTTGCATAGCATATTTTGAGCCACAGGAACGGTGAAGGTTGGTATAAAGATGCACAGCTCTTTTTTCTTTTCCTGTTCCCTCCCTTTTCTTTCAGCATTTCTTTGTCTCCCTATATCAAATTCTCAGGGTGGCTTATAAGAATAAAAACAAATTAAAAATGCATACTATAAAACATATCTACAGTGAAACATATAAAAGAAGCATAACAACTAGTAGCAAAGATAAAACTAACTAGATCTGGGCAGATTAAAAGGCCTTGGAAAATAAAAAGGTGTTTGCCTGGTGCTGCAATGACATCAGTGTAGCACTAGGTGAGCCTCACTGGGGAAGGGCATTCAAGAGCCAGGGTGCCACCACTGACAGGGCGCTTTCCCCCAGTAGTTATGTGCTGCGCCTCACCCAGCGGCGACACCCAAAAATGAGCCTCAGAAGAAGATCTTAAGATCTAGGTACGTGTGGAGATAGGCAATCCCTAAGTGCGCAATCCTATGCATGTTCAGACAGAAAAAAGCCAGCATAGCTGTCTGGGGAATGCTGGAATTTGTAGGATCTTTTTCTGTTGAAACATGCATAGGATTGTGCCCTAAGGTATGTTGGTCCCAAGCTATGAAGGGGTTTAAAGGTCAAAACCAGCTTGTGTGGGTGCATTAGGGCTGTGCCAAAGGGGTTCTAATTGAGATTGCCCTCCACCCACACTACAGAAAAAATACCCAGAATTTTAAAATGTACATGAAGTTTTTGTCTATGTGTGCATATCTTGATTTCTTGGGTGTTGGCTATGCTTTCACCTAGTGCTCAACTCTGCTACCCATGCTGCTGGGAACATCCTGCCTAGTACTTGCAGATTGTAGTCCTGGCACTGTCATCCAGCAGCAGGTTTAGAGGTAGATCAAATAGGTGACTTAAGAGTCTTTCCTTCTTGAAAAGCCCTATGTGGAGGGGGCTTTCTATTATCAGGCATATGACCGGGGCTCAGTTTTTATGGCATGAGTCAGAACTTGTATTGCTTGCAGCTAAAGTCCACCTGTAGGATCTGGATGGCATTATGTCTCTTCTGCTAGTATGTCTTTTGATATGGTAAGTGGTATATAAATTGATATGATGATGATGCATGTATGTATTTCCTTGGGACAAGGAAAACTCATGGTACCAGACTTTTGAGAGCCCTTGCTGTATCGTGTCTTCATAGATAACATCTTTTAAATGTGTTTGTTCGGGATCATATATTTAGATGATGTGCATTTGGTAAGGCTACTCTATGCTTGATTGAAAGTGTTCTTGCTGCGATAGATGGGCAATATCTGGGAGGGGTGTGTGTGTAAGGAGGAGGTTGTGTGGTGGAAGTAATGCTAAAATAATTACAATGCTGTTCAAAAGGCTGCATCCTAAAGAGCTGAATCCAGCCATTGTTACTGACCATCATGGCCTGTTCACATTGGTAACTTGCCCCTTTGGTATACTTGTTCCAAACACAGTTTGAATTCAGTGCATGCAACTCCTTAGCTGCGCCGTTGCATCTTGACACAACTTAATTAAAATAAGGCAGCTTGGCAAGAAGCTGTTTGCCTGCTTGCTCACAGAATGAGCATTTGTTTTGTGCAGGCCTGTCTAATACTATCACACCACCAATCTTGTTAGAGCCCTGACTTAGTTTCTTAATGTTCTTGTCTCTTCTGCTAGTATCTCAAATACTTGGTGAGTGGAAAACATGTGAGAAGTTACTGGTGGTGTTTAAAGGGAGATGGGAAGTGGCTGTTGATTGAACATGCTCTACCAATGATGTAAGTGAGATGGTGTTGCTTTGTTGTGCTTGGATGTTGCAGCTGTGAAATCTTAAGTATGGGGTGCAGCTACTTGTTAATAGGGCTGCCGGATGAAAATGTCATAACCAAGCTGAGATGTCTATTCAAGAGCTCTGTTTTGGTGCTAATTTATAGAATAAAGGGAGTCTGTTGTATTCTCCATGCCAAAGATGTTTTGGCCTTAGATCAGGGGTGAGTAAGATGTTTGGGCTTACAACTCCTATCAGCCCCGTCAACCATAACCAATAGTGAGGGATCATGAGAGCTGTAGGTCAAATAATCTTGAGGACCACAAGCTGCCCACTCCTGGTTTAGATAAAAGACAAAAGACCAGTCTCCTTCCACATACATGCATGTTGCATATTATGGAAAAAGGAGGCTCCTTCAGAAAGTGGGATATCTAGTAATTCTGTCTGTAATGGCTATAAGTGGCTATGTTGGAATAGGGTGGTCTGACCTCTTAACCAGTACTGTTCTAAGCTGAATTGGCTAATTTTGCTGTACACAGAGCTGACCTTTACTCTTGACAGATGGAGCAGGCAAGATTGGAGGGATTATAGGGCACCTGGCTGTGGGGCATTCCTGCCACTGCTGTTACTCAGAGTCAACCCAAATGTGATTGGGGAGTGTGACCTAGCCATCATGGAGTGCTTCTCAGCTTTGGCCTGCTCTTTACAAAGTGGTGGAATGCATGGCTGCAGAAGTGGCCATAGTGGCACAGGCAGGGGCAAGGGCAGAGGTGGCAGTGCCAACACTCCTGTGGGTCCTGCTGTGGATCGGGCCACTGCTACATAGAGTAGGCGGCAACTGGGAGTCAAGGTGGCATAGATGGGCAAACGTTTAGATGTTTGCTCTCGGCAGCAGTTAATGCTTGATATCGAAGTTCTTGGTCAAAATTTGTCATATACAAGGGCCTAAAGCAGGGAACACATGGGGGGATGGAGGAGAAGGCAAGCATTTATGATCACTGTGGCACCTGCAGTAAGGAATTGGATTCTTATTTGGGAATAGGCTGTAGCTCAGTGGTAGAGCACATGCTTGGCATGTAGAGGGTCCCTAGTTCAAGTCCCAGCATCTCCAGGTAGGAGTGGAAAAATTCCTGCCTGAAACCCTGGATAGTTGCTGCCAGTCAGTGTTGACAATACTGAGCAGATGGGCTAATTGTCTTACTCTGTATAAGGCAGCCTCCTATGTGTGTTCCCTGCCAAAGCAAAATCCATTGACAAGTGTTGCGATTAGGATATTGAGGCAGCTGAAGGCCATTTCCTCCCCCCGCAATTAAAATAAAAGGTTTAATGTCAGCATTATTCAAAATGGAGAACTGTGTTAAAAAATAAAATAAAATGAAGTTCAGTATGAGCAAAAGTAGATTATTATACATAAGAAAAAAACCAACTCTTCTGCGTATGAGGTCGAAATCCGCTAGTGAGGTAGTAGCATTTCAAAGAGGGGTGGGGCTTACTGTGCATTGCTAGGTGAATTAGTCAGCAGCATGGTGCTGTGTCATGAAAGATTAATCACAGTGTAGAGTGTATTCTGGCTTAATACATGAATTTAGGCCATTTTACCTGGTAGATGGTAGTAAGAACCTTTGCTTAGGCAACCATGAAGAGAAGCTTTCGTGAACTGGAAGAGAGATGTTGTGAGGTTTCCAAACACAAGCACCCTGGCATGTGCTCACATGTGGGCAAGTGGTCTGATAATGTTCTTGGAATTGCAAGGGTTGCATTGAGGATTTGCAAAGTTGTAGTACAGAGGTGGAACGTGTAACCTTCCAGATGTTGTTGGGTTGCAACTTCCATCAGCCCTAGTCAACATAGCAGATGGTGAAGGCTGATGGGAGTTGCAGTCCAGCAACACTGGAAGGCCACATGTTCCCCATCTCTTTAGTAATACAATTCTACTCCGCATTTGGAGGAATTAATACTGGAGTGCTGTGTTTGTTCTGGGCATCACAGTTTCAAGAAAGGGTTGCCAAATGGGAAAGGATTTCAAGGAGAGCTGTAAGGATGAAGGTGAATTTAATGGCCTTTCTGACACTCAGGTTCTCTCCAGTAGATTATGCAGACAGATAACGCTGCTCCAGAAAGTGCTTCTGTATTTGGTTGTTTAAAAAATAAATTATTGCTTTGCTTAGGTATACTTTGTTGTTATAAAATGTTAATATGAAATCTAATGGCACATTGGCCACTTAGATGATCATATCTTGGCTTAATAAGCAGAGATGTGAACAAGTCTCATAGCTCCTTGTGCAGCTGCTTTGTTCTTTCAGATGTACGAGCAAGAAATCTTAATTTATCTATTGTTTTCTGTTACATCCAAACCTGAAAGTATGGTTAATGACTTTTGAGCTAGCTATGATATGACGCCACGGTCTGAAGTTTAATAACCTGGCTTGTTTGGAGGCCAATAACCATAGTTTCCGATTTAGACACAGTGGGGAACTATAGTTAACTGAAGACTATTTATTTTTATTTTATTTTATTTATTTCATTTCTATACCGCCCAATAGCCGAAGCTCTCTGGGCGGTTCACAATTATTCCCAGCTAGCTAGGGAATAAGCTAGCTAGGGAATAAGCTATTCCCAGCTAGCTTGTGTTTTCTAGCTTGTGTGATGGCGCACACACACACACACACACACACACACACGGGAAGAATGCCTGCGAGCCCCAACACTCTCAGTCTATGATTGGAATACATTCTTAATCATACTGTGGAGATCCTGATTCCCTTCTCAAACATAGGACTTTTGGGGTGTGGAGTCTGGCTTTGTTTGGAGGGTTGAGTGGATACATGCAGACTTTAGTGCATTATGAAGAAAGGTGCTTTAATCTCATAACCAGTTCACAACTCGATCCTCCATTGTCGTTTCAAAACAGTTGCAAGCATGTTGAGTGTTGGCATGAGCGATGCAGTCACATGATTGCTTCACCATAACCCCAACTTGGGGAACTCGCTGTCATTTGCACATGCTAATCCATTGAAATGTATACAAGCAGCACCTGGTAAGCTTTCTGCAACAGATACTGTGAATAAATACAGCATCTTGGAACAACATTGAGGGTGTATTGGGCAGGGGTTTTGAATAGGGGCAGTGTCTAGAATGTAAGCACCTTTTAATTTATGAAAGGGCTGTTTGTGTGTTAAGGTCCTGCTTATATTGTGTCACGTTTGTGCAGATCTTGAATAGATGTCCTTCTGCACGTCTCGAGACTGTTTTGTTTGCAACTTAATTTTTGTTTCCTGTAAGCAGAATGCAAATATATGATCCCACATGAACAAAGACGTTTACACCAACTTAAATTAAGTACACATTATCTACATGAAATAAAAATGGTCTTGCATAAAGATTACTAACCAAAGAAAAATTAAAAAATAAAGAATGCCGCTCATCCTAAATAACTATACAATTTTTAGAAAAATGTTCTCCTGATTTAAACTATTTTATATAACTTGGAGGGTTATATACACTGAATGTAATGAGGCAGATTTGGATCTCCCAATTTTTTATACTTAAAAGCAGCTACAGGGGGTGGATTAGGCAGGGGAATTAACATTCCATGCCCCCCACACACACCATTTTCCCGATTTAAATGTCCTCCCCCCAAGCTTCTGTTTGTCCCACTTCGGACATAATTCACTCCATATGTATTTGGCATATTTGCAACATTTGTGTTTTGCAAAATATATAAGCAGAGCTGCCCATGTTAACACATAAGTTTCAGACTTCTGGTCAAGTTGAGTGGACCATTCTCCTTAAATGACACAGATGGACTGTAGTTTGTCTGCACATCTCTGAAGCTTCTCAAAGCTGTTTGTGTTTTAATCAACAAAAAGTCATCTTAAAATATCATCTGCTTCTGGTTGAGTAGGGGAAAGTGTGTAGACATCAGTACTCTTTGATCTGGTTCACATGTAACAAGAAGCTACCATAGGTGAATTTGCCTGTGGGGCTTCTAGTTGGGGCAGCAGCTGCCATTTTGAATATTCAAGCCACAGTGGGGGGTACACCATAGCTTGTCATTACGTCTGAACCCGGCGAGAGTGGGTTGTTGGGGTGATTGACAAGCCACCCAGAACCCATGGCCTGTTTTAGGGTTGCAGGCGGTTTGTTAACCACCCCAACAACCCACCCTCACCAGGTTCACATGTAATTACAAGCTACGGCGCCCCCCCCACTGCGACTTGAATATTCAAAATGGCAGCTGCTGCCTCTAGAAGAAACTCCACAGGGAAATTCACCCACAGTGGCTTCTCGTTATGAGCAAACCAGGCCCCAGAAGCTGTTCTAGCAACAACCACCTTGCTTCTTTTGCATCTCTGTGGGACTGATGTGGTAACAACTGTCCATTGCAAACAATTTAGGACCAACAGTCTGGACAATGAACGTTTCATTGTAGCGTAAAATATTTGAGGGTGTCAACAGAAGCAACGGTTCAACTCTTGCCCCATTTATGGGCAATTGCTGTGGGGTGGGAAACTGTAATTTGTAATTGCAACATGTCTCCCTTTCTTCATCTCCCTAAATGTGTCTTGTGTGCACTTAATAAGGATGAATATTCTCACGAAAGAGAAGTGCAGTATGGCCCTTTAATATGTCCCTGCATACCATCTGCAGTGTGTTCATTTTGAAAGCAGCCTTACCTGTGGAATGAGGTTCCCTTAAGGGTTGACATCAAAGCTGCACAGTTCCCTTGCTTCTCTCATTCCTTATAGCTTGAGATATTATTTTAATACAGGAACCAGCTTACAGGGGAGCACTTTGTGAGTATGAGCGTGTGTGTGCATGTGCGTGCGCATGCACGCGCACACACAAGGAAGCTATTTGAGATTCACTAGCAGCGTTCCTGTTTCAGTTATGATGGCACAAGAACTGGCCAGCCAGCTAAAGCACATTTTATTTTCAAGGTTTGCAGAGGGAAGTTTTCACCCTGGTATTCTCTGGATAAATGCGATGCTATTTCAGTTAGTTATCTGCAGTATCCTGTGCAGAGGATGTTAAAACTATCTCTTACAAATTCAATTTCCATGTATGGAAGTCAGAAATGGAAACTTTCACAGAAGTCATTACTTTTATCACATTGCTTACAAAGCTGAGATATATGTGAGTAACACTGCATATACCTTAAATCTTTTGGCCGTTAATTCTCGGCCACCGCTGTATTGCTTGTTAGAAATGTTTTCGATCTACCTTTTGGTTTTGGAGCATCAAAGTCTTTTAGTTTCAGGTGCACCTTTAAAATGTTTATGTCTGTCTTCAAATCATGAGGGCTCGCTATCGTAAATGAAATTGAGATCTGAACGGTTATCATATGTCTTGTGGCTTCAGTCTTATGGAAGTGTGACTAAACAAAACTGGCAAAGTACCAAGTACTGGCTTACTTGGATGTGGACACTAGATACTGGTACCTATGAATTAGTACCTGAAACCATGAGTGTAGAATTGCAGCTGCTAGCAATCATATCATAATTTCACTCTATGGTCTTGTGTGCCAAAACCTACTGAGTTGCGGTTAGACGTAGCTGTCTCCCTTTAGCCGTCTGCTTTACACTGATGTGAATCGGCAATGAAGTGAGATTGCCTGCTATTTAGATTCCCTTCTTTTATTGATTTCTCTTTTTCCCTGCAGAAAGTAGCATAAATCACTCCATAGTTCAATCAGTGCTGCAGATGCAACCTGTAATTTAATTTCTCTTCCTCTTGCCTTGGCAGTCGTTGACATATATTGAGGTATGGACCTGTCACTAGATTAGTTTGTAGGGTTCCTGCTGCAGGAGCTGGTATGCAAGGGACTCATGTCTTCTACAGTTCTAAAAATGTATCTCATCTGGTAAAATGATGCATATACTACCTTTTCTGGGGTCTGCACAGATGTGCACAGCACACTTAAGAGGTAGTATTAGAACAGCCTTGGTGTCTTGGACTACACATCTGGAGGGCACCAGGTTGGGGAAGCCTGAATTAGAATGTCACAATGCATTTGTTGGTTTTTAAGGTGCCACAATATTTTGTTACTTTAACTGCAAGATACTACCATGGCTTCCTCTCTGAAATTCAGCTCCAGAAGTGGCTCAGATATTTAGGGGCAAGCCTCCTTTTTGGAAGCTTATGTGTTAATTATTAATACATTTATATCCCACCTTTCTTCCTCTTGAAAGAAACCCAGAAATGGCTTACATGGGCCTCCTCCTCTCCATTTTATCCTCACAACTCTGTGAAGTTGGTTAGTCTGGGAGTCAGTGACTGGCCCAAAGTCACTCAGTGAGCTTCATGGCCAGAGGGGGACCAGAACCCACATCTCCAGTGTCACAGTCCAACTCTCTAACCAATACACCACACTGGATTTCATTCTGTTCACTTGATCCCAGTTCTTCCTTTTGTACTTGACGCGAGTAGGTACACATAAATGCCCTTTCTTTGTAGTTGTATAGGGGAATTGGTTACTACTGGCTTGTGTGCAAGCATGTTGAACTTTTGGGTTAAGATTATTGTGCAGGAAGCTAAAATCCAAAGTAATGTCCATATAAATTCGGTCTAGTTGCTGTCAACATCTTGAAGCATAAGTTGAAAAGAATGCGGCTGATTCATGGCACATTTGTTCTGAACAAGTGGTAACCTGCAGAGGCTTTGGCAGTAGCTTACTAAAGAAGGTCAATTTCAGATCATCTTAAGTTGTTTTTTCAAAGGCAGAGCTATTTCTAAAAATTGTGTAGTCCTGAATCATTAATAGACTGGCAAGAAAACACACTTTGTGTGTGCGTGTGCGCGCCTGCATATGCAAGTGTTGAAATACCTGACCACCCTACATGGCGTAGTACAGTTTGGCTGGCTGGGAATGATGGGAGCTGCATTCCAACACATCTGGACAGCACCAGGTTGGGGAAGGCTGGTGTAGTGGTTAGTGTGTTGGATTAGGGCTGGGGAGTCTTGGGTTTAAAATTCCCCACCATAGCCATGAAGGTTCAGTGACTCTGACATTTTTAGTACACAACCTAACACTAATCTCGGGCTTTGCTAATATAAAGACTGTCATGATGCTTTATACTGGAGGGAGGAGATGTGGCTCAGTGGTAGAGCACATACTTTACATGCAGAAGGTCCCAGGTTCAATCTCTGGCATCTCCATTTAGGGCTGGAAAAATTCCTGCCTGAACCCCTGGAGAGCTGCTGCCAGTCAATGTCAACAATACTGAGCTAGATGGATCAATGGTCTAATCAGTATAAGGCAGCTTCCTATGTCCTCTTTACTTCTTCTCTTTGCCTGTTGTGGAGCCTGAATGTTTAGCCCTAGGCAAGAGACAGATATGGGTTACAGCTAGCATATATGTGTTTCAGAGATGGGCATCAACCATTGCTTCTTGGTCCCAGAATCCTAGGCTTAACCCGATACCTGCAGCACCTAGCAGTAACTAATTCATTTATTCTGCAGTCTCCATCTTGAGTCTAAACTGCAGATCTCATGACTGCAACATCTGGTCTTATTTTCAACTTTTCTGTTTCTTCTCCCATCCCCTGCTTTTTGTGCCACCTCGCATGATGAAGATACCTGGAGAACTTGAAAGCTTGCATGCACTCTTGTGGCATTTTGGATTGGTACGAATAAAGAATGTGTGGGAAACCAGGTATGCTGTTCTGAGTCCTTGGTGGAAGGGATGGATATAGCAAAGAAGCCCCTACTCCTCCTCCCATCTTGGGTGATGCAAATGTCTCGCTGATGGATTGCAGTATAGTTTGTGAGTTGATTGACACTGCTGGAGACCAAACCTTTGCTATTCACAGGCTTGTTACTTTCTTGTCATCCCTCACCTTGGGACTAGTGGTATTTCTATAGTCCAGTGTGATTTCCACAAGGCTCCTTTCCTTTGTTCTCCCTCTTCTTCAAGCCAAGGGACAGCTACATGGGTAGTCTTTTGTGTTTGTTTTTGCTTTGTCCTACGGGGGCATGTCCACTGGAACTTCCCACTCACTTAGTTTGGCAGTGTAGTTAAACTGGGAGTATAGAACATGATGCTGTGTGTGTGTGTGGGGAAACAGGTTAAAATAAAACATATATGGTTTCATTTGTGAATGGTACAAGTGTAATTGCAAATTTGTGAATTTGCAAGTGTACAAATTGCAGGTTCTGTCTGCAAATTCACTCAAGTGGTTTTGGATTCTTACTTGCTTGAGGTCAAAGCTACAGGAGCACACCATTAATTCTATGCCAACCCTCCTCCACCTTTTGCCCTCCAGAAGTTTTGGACTGCAGTTCCTAGCATTCCTGACCATTGGCCATGCCAGCTGGGGCTGATGGGAGTTATAAACATCTGGAGGGCACCAGGTTGGGGAAGCTGTTCTCTGATTTTGTACTCAGGAATTGGGTTCCAGGCAACAAAATGTCATGCATAAAGCAGTCCTGCATAGTTACACCTTCCTCAAAACAAAGACATAGAAAGCAGTTTTACGCCAAGGAAAACCACTGTCTGTCTAGCTCAGTATCGTCTCCACTGGCTGGCAATCGTTCTTCGGGTTTTAGGCAGGACTCTTTTCCAGCCCTACCTGGAGATGCTGGGGATTGAACCTGGGATCTTCTGTGTGCCAGATGTGTGCTCCTCCGCTGTCCTTCCATCCCAGCCGGTTGTTCATCCTTGATTTTTGTAATAGCGAAGGAGAAATACCTGCTGTTCAGTTCACAGTAAGTTAAACCAAAGCTACTTGAAGGAATCTGGTTGATTTAAGGATGACCTACCTCTGGGGCTGGACCACTTCAGACTGGAGGTGAGTGCTCACATGACTGAATGCCCTTTCAAGCACAAAAATCCCCACACCTAGAAGAAAAGGTGTTGGAGAGAAGAGTTCTAGCTTAGCCTTCTCTCTCACATGGTAGTGTTCGGTGTGCAGAAATTTTTTTCTGTATGATTTAGTCATGTGCAACCCCATCTGCCATTTGAAGTGGTAGAGCCAGCCACAGGTTTATCATTTCAGTGATAACTAGAGCTGAGATTTTAAAATTTATTTATTTATTACATTTGTATTCCACCTTTCTTCCCCTGTGGAACTCAATGTGGCTACATGTGGTTCCCAGGTGGTCTCCCCTCCAAGCGCTGACCAGATCCAGACCTGCTTAGCCTCAGCAAGGTGGCTGCCTCATGTACCTTCAGACTATGCCCTGGAACCCTGGAATATAAGTTGAACTCACGTATGGGTATTGTAAGTGGTCTCCTGGGAACATACTGCTTAGCTGCTTTTCCATTGCCACAAAATATTGTTAGAACAGACAAACCTATGGAGTTTCTGCCCCCTGCTTTCTCTAATACAGGTGTGCACAACCCATGGCCCAGGGGCCACATACGACCCACCCAAGACCTTAATTGTAGCCGCCAAGGGTGCTTTGACATCTCCTGCTGCTGCCAAATTCCCTCCCCCAGCGCTCCTGACACAGGTCGATCTCTCCTTACTGGAAAGAGATCTGTATTAGGATCACTGCTGTGTGTGCACGTGTGTACAGTGGCCCCTGAGCCAGCATCACATCGCCTTCAGGTCAGAAAAGGTTGTGCACCCATGGTCTAAAAACGGTTAAGAAAATGTTAATCTACTTGATGTAGATTAGGGGCCCACAAATTCTGGTGGGCTGTTGGGGTTTGTAGAGAAGAGAAAGGAATTGTGTTCATTTCTTTTATTTCTCAGTAATCAGAATGTTTTGGGCTAGCTATGTACCAAATATCAGCTTTCGAAACCTTGTGGAAGTACCTTAACAATGTTTGGTAGCCTTTGACTGTTTTGTTTTCTCTTGTATTGTCTGTGTCAAAAGCCTTTTGTGTTACAGTGTGTAAAATCTTGCCTGGTGCAACTTATTTAGTTTTCAGTAATATTGCATAATATCGTGTAATAATAACCTGTAATGACCGAATAAACAACAACAAAAAATATTGCATTAGAATTGACCTGTTTTGGAAATATCCTTGGCACATATTTGTTGGTCTGTCAGTGGGGAGTGTCCTGAAGGGATTAATACTCCAAGTGTAGTCAAGCTTCTGGGTCTAAGCAGAGCTCAGTAAACATTCTGAAAGGGAAGTAAAATTGAGCTATCATGTAAGGGCAGAAGAAGAGCTAGAATTTGTGCTGTGGTAAAACCATTACAGGGAAATGTCTAATATACGCTTAGGGTTGTTACTGATGTGGAAGACACAGCACAAGAGTGTGGATGCCTCAGATTGGGCTAAAGATTTGCCCTGTAGATTGAAAATGCTCTGTGGTCTCTTACTTTTTGATGTGAAATAAAATATGCAGCCACTTCAGAAGATGGAGATGGGTGTGCTGGTATCCCATGCTGCATTGTTGTATTTGACCTGATGAAGATAAGACAGTGCATAGAGAAATGTTAACATTTGGGAGTGGAGGCTATGTTTGTCTTGTCAAACACATGGATCAACATTGTGCATTGAGAGGCCATGGCTCAGTGGCAGAAGCACATACTTTGCATGCAGAGGGTCTCATACAGCCCCTGGCATCTCCATGTAGGGCTAGGAAAGAATCCTGCCTGAAACCCTGGACGGCCACTGCTGCCTGTCAGTATCAACGACACTGGGCTAGATGGACCAAGGGTCCGACTCAGTATAAGGCAGCTTCCTATGTTTCTGAGTGTGAATGTATGTGCAGGGTGGGTAGGGCAAAACTGACAGATCTGATGCGATTTCCTGGCCACTGGAGGCAGTCGTGTTTCCTATCCGAGGGTTGAGTTACTTGCTATAAGGAACGTAGGGCTGCTGCCACCAAAAGTGACATCTTCATGTGATGTTCTCCTCCTTTATGACGTATAATACAGCTTTCACCTTGTCCTGGGTGGTGTTTTCTCACCTCCACCAATTAAAAACATGGACTGGGAAAAAGCTGTGTAATGACATCAAGCAACTAACAAGTAAAACAATCTCTCTCAAGTATGTGTGTATAATGTGCACGCACACGTGTACACACACACACACACACACACACACGCACAAAATGTAGCACTACACAGGGCTGGCATCAGGTGTCAGCACTGCTGGGCAATTGCCAGGGCCACTCCCTACCGCCAGTCGTTGGACCTTCCTGGTCCTGCTGCTGCTTCTCTGTGCTACTGCTGTTTATTCACCTGCCTGCTCTGAGTGAGAGAGCCGTGGAAGGAGCAGTAACCCCAGCATGCCTTTCCCCGCTTCATCTTTCTGGCAGGCAGTGCCGATTGGGCTCAAAGGGAGTATTTTCTTTATTTGTTTCCAAGTATATCCAACCCTTCATTTAAAAAAATAAATAAATAAAAAATTCCAGGGTAAGAACAACATTAAAGCATCCAACAATAAAAAATAAGGCTCGAATAAAACCAGTTAGCTAGCAGCAGCAACCACCCATAAATACCTGGCTGAATAAAGGGGTGTAAGCCTGGCACTGAAATGATAGTAAGGTTGGTATCAGATGTATCTCCGAAGGGAGGGTGTTCTACAATTGTGACAGCACCGTGGAGAAGGTCCTATTATTATTTGTTTGATTTCTTATTTATTTAATAGCTTTATATTCTGCTTATCATATTCCAGATATCTTTAAGCGGTGTTATGTCCCCCACCCCAATGTACTTCCCCCAGTGAGGTGGGCCTCCCCCACAGATCTAGGAGCACAGGCAGGCTGGTACAGGGCGAGGCGCTTTCTCAGATACCTGGGTCCCAAGTCATTTAGGGCTTTGTAGGTCGACACCAGCACCTTGGCTTTGGCTCGGAATCAGGTAGACAACTGATGCAGCTCCTTCAGGCTTGGTGTGATATGATCCCCGACAGCTGTCCCTGTCAGCATCCTGGCTGCTGCATAATGTACCAACTGTAACTTCCGGATAGTCTTCAAGGGCAGCCCCAAGTAAGCATATTAAATAATCCAAACATGAGTAGCAAGTGAATTGGCAGCAGGCAGCAACAGTGACGCATAGGTGGCCCCGCTCAGGGTCCAAGCTTCTCCCCCCCACCCCCCCAAAAACCCCTGGCACTGGCAGCACATAAGCAGATAGCAAAAAGGGGCATAGCAGAAGCCAAAGTAGCATTAACTGGCAGTCATCCACCCCAAAGGCCCCCTTAAAAAGCCATGTCTTGGCCAGGTGGTGAAGAAACACTTAATGGTGAAGCTAGGTAGGTTTCCCTAAGTAGAGCATTCTATAGGTTTGTTACTGCAGTTGAAAAGGCCCTAGTCCTTGCGGTCATAGGAACATAGGAAGCTGCCCTGTACTGAGTTGGTCCATCTAGTCCAGTACTGTTGATGCTGACTGGCAGTGGCTCTCTAGGTTTCAGGCAGGTGTTTTTCCAGCCCTAGCTGGAGATGCCAGGGATTGAACCTGGGACCCTACGCATGCAAAGCAGGTGCTCTGCCACTGAGGCCCAGTCCCTGCCCTGCTCCATGCTAGAGAGGGAACTCCTTGTCATCCTTGCCAGAGAGCAATGGAATACAGTGAGAGTGGCGAGTGGAACTGTTGGACCTTTGCATGTCAGAAGGAAATCTTAACGTTCCTGGGACTGTGCCTACTTCCAGGAGGAAGGCTTCAAGTGCTAACAATCGAAAGGCATTGTGCCGATGCGCCATTCTTTTCTTCATTAGCAGATTCTTTTCTTGTAAGAAAAAAGGCGGAAGAAGTGGCGGGAAAGCCCGGGAGGGCTACAAATGGAAGGCAATGTTGTCTGGACCATCCATAACAATTCAGTTTGCACAATAAAAGCCTCATCTGGAAGCAGACTGTGTTTCACTGTGTTGTATAATGTGTGTATCTGACTGTGCATTTTTCCTTTGGTTTGGATGTTAAAGCTGATACTCAACAAATCCATGATTTAGTGCAATTTGAGAGTTCCTTTCTAATCTTCCCTCTTTTCATTTGCAGGACTTGCTCAGAAACTTAGGATGTCACAGGAAATGGAGGATAGCATTGGTAAGTGTCCCTCTGGTTGTTTAGACTCACCATTTGTTATCTCTCCTGTCCCTGATCATCCTAAATTTTAAGTGGGATTCTTTCAGTTCATTTTTAGAGCCTTTGTTGTGCTAGGCAAATAGCCTTGGCGCGTTGGTCAAATGAGTAGGCAGAGATTGTCAATTGGCTGCTTATTGTTTTGACTACAGTCAAATATTCTCAAATCCTCCATCAAGCTCATTAGGTTGATGATGGTTGAAGAATCAGGTTGTTGTTGTTGTTATATTTATATCCCGCCTTTTCCTCAATACTGGGACTCAAGGTGGCTTTACAATGTTAAAACTTATACAATTAAAACCTATAAATATAAATACACATATACAAAAGTTAACAGTATAATTAAATCATCAATATTAAAATTGTAAAAATATCAAAACATTAAAAGACAACCACCACCACAAAAATAGTATCCATCATATTTTCACAAGTCCAGACTAGTTATCCCCAAAGGCCTGCTGGAGCAAAAAAGTTTTTACATGCCTGTGAAAGCAAATCAAGGAGGGTGCCACTCTCACCTCCATGGGAAGGGAGTTCCAGAGCCTTGGGGCAGCCACTGAGAAGGCTTTCTCCCGCGTTCCCACCAGGTGTGCCTGTGATGATGGCGGGACGGCGAGAAGGGCTTCTCCTGAAGATCTTAGGGCATGAGTAGGTTCATAGGGGAGAATATGGTCTTTCAGATAACTTGCTTAGCTGAACTACCTTTAAAAACTGGTGGTTTTTTAATAGTTGCTGTTACCTAGCTTTAGTTCTCTTCTTAAAATTTAATTGAAAAATAAATTCCAAAATTCATATAGTGTAATTTTTCTTAGGGCCAACATGGCTGCTTTAAAAAAATGATGCGTAGGCTGATGACGTTCAGGAGAAGAACTCTTCAGTGAATTTGTTTATAAAACCATATCTAACACTCTTATAATACATTGCAATTGTAACTAAACTTAGTCATTGTTTCAAAATAAGTTAAGTAATTTGTTTTTCTAATTAGCAGAAGAATCAAGCCTGTTGATGATTAAATTATCTTTTTTTGTGCTAATAAAGTTTCTTTTGAACATATTTTATTATATCACAATATTCCAGGCATTTTAGTGTTTTAGTTTCTGTTTTAAATCTGGTACTGTATTTTAAATCTTTGCGCTGCTGCTAGGTTTTATTTTAGTTTTTATTTTTATTCTATACTGTAGTTATAAACTCCTAAACTTTTATATTATATTTTATCGTGTTGTATTTTTTGGTTTTGGTTTTAATTGAACAGACCAGAGTGTTTTGGCTCTTGGGTTGTATGGAAATGTCATAAGTAAATGAATAAATATTTGACAGTATTTGAGCAATCAAACACTGGACCCTAAATGCAGGTATATTTTGGTAAGAGTTGCCTAGGAAAAATATGCTGCTTAAAATCTGTTGGATAACTTTTTTCCTTTGGTTTGAAAATATGTTGGTATGTGATTATATGTGGACTAGGCATTTTCAGAAACCTCTATGAAAAGAAGTAATGATTCCAGAAAACCAGTTATGGGCCACAATAACTACCCTGTGGTTGGGCGGTCACAGCTCACTGGTTTTAGCACATGCTTTGCATGCAGAAGGTTCAATTACCGGCTTCTCTAGTAGGGAAAAGACTCCTGTCAAACCCCAGAGAGCATTTGCCAGTCAGTGTAACTTGACAAGTCTTCCTCAACCTGGTGCCCTCCAGATATTTTGGACTACAACCTCTATTCCTAACCATTAGCCATGCCGCCTGGAACTGCTGTGATTTGGAATCCAACAACACCTGCTGGGTGCCACGTTGGAGAAAGCTGCTGAACTAGACAGACCGATGGTCTGACAATATAAGGTGGCTTCCTGTGTGTTCCTGGTAATAGGAAAGGATTGATTAGAATTCAGAAGTACTTGTCTCATTTCAATGCATGTGGTGCTATGCTGTGTGTGAAAGGAAAACCTAATATTAAACATTGAATTAAAACAGTTGCTTCAATACTTAGTGACTTGCCCAGATCAGATTGGCTTATTTTTAAGTGGCAAGTTAATTAAAGAAATGAATAAATCTTTCCAGCTTCAAAATTTTGTGCAAAGCTGCCAGAAAGAGGCATTAATTGGTTTTTCACTGATTTTTGTCAAAAGTCTTAACAATGCCTCCTAATGCATTAATCTTTACTGGTAGAATGGCTTTTGTAAGTATCCTACCTGCTTTTTTTAGCATGATGTGTGTAATTCTGCATAGACAAGTTAATCTCTGTGCCCCTTAAGTGAAGTGGCATTCTGCAAGCAGGAGTCAGAATTTCTATTGCCGGCTGACATTTATGAGACAACAATAATCAGTCAATCAATCAATCAATCTCTGCATTGTGGTTGGTACAGACTACAAATGGTGCCCTTCTTTATGCCATCCCATTAAATGACTGGTCAGAAAGCTCATCTAAACTGGAGAGTTTGTGGTTGGCATGTTAACAAAATTTTGCAGCCACAAATTTGGAGAGCAGGCATTGTTTCGTTGTAGTCCATCAAGGGGCTTGGGGATTGTGAGACACTGTTCCGTGATGCATTGTCTGAGTGCCCAAAATGGCAGAGGTTTGTTATGGAAAGACCAGCTTGGGACACAGCAGAAATCTGTCTCCAAGGTCCTAATGACTCAGTTGGCATGGCTGCAGCTTCCTGTCTATGCTGGAGTCGGTGCACTGAAATGTCTTCAAGCTGGTACTCCCAGTGACAGCAGAGCTACTATTATGTGTTGTAATTGTTCTTTTAGTCGAATGTTTCACTGGTGATACTGCCCTGTCTTGAGATATGATGCAAGCTGTACCGCAGAATGATCTTCGGATGAGCTAAGTGATAGGGGTTATATAGGTTCCATCTCTAGATGTGTTTAAGATTCCATCAGCCCCTGCTAGTTTTCTGCCTTTGGGGTGCGGCAATCAAATGTGCAAACTCTTCCTGCTGGACTGATTACAGTTCAAGCTGAAATGCATGCAGCTTTTCATTCAGAGGGTTTAAAAAAGAAAACCCTGAAGTAGCCCAGCTTGGCAATACAGGACTTCAGCTCCTGGAGGCAGTTTTTGCAACATTTTATATGTTGCTGATCATCCTCCCAGGTAACAATTAAGGACTCCTCAGCCATGTTCTCACTATATAACTGGTGAGTGTGCACGCATTGCAGAGACTTGTGTGTAGCCATTTAAATGTTGCCGTGGAGTCTACGTATTTACAAATGTTCGTGCATAGAGTGTCCCAGGTGCGGGCATTTGTATGTTTGTGTGTCACTTTGAGCCAGGAATTTGGGTATATTAAACCACGGTATGCCTGAGCTACGTGCCCTATTCACTCCTGCCTTGTGCCTCCTGCTTGTGCCAGCAGGTAAACATGACAGGCGTGGATAGCCTAGTTGTGCATCTGAACAACTGATTATGGTTTATTGCCCTCAAACAAGTGAGGATTAGTAAACCAGTTGTAAAAGGGGGATGTTGTTGCCCTACATGCCTGGTTTGTTTGTTTGCAGTAAACAATGATCCCAGATTCAGATGTACCACTAAGCTATCTATGCCTGGGATGTTTACCTGTTTGCATGAGCAGGAGGAGAAAAGTGGGAGCAGATGGGCTGTGTGCATTAGCACGGCACTTGTGTGCTTTGTGGTTTAATAAACCAGGATTCCTGGTTTAAAGCAGTAGGGTAGTGGCAAATTGAGAAGTTCAGGTTCCCTTCGTGACAGTCACAGCCATGCCCCCTCACAGCCACACCCCTTCTAAGACTGTACAACCTCGTAAGATATACAGCCTTCAACTGGGATCCACAAACAGTGCAGCTGAGAGTAAGGCAGTGGTATTTCAATTGGATGTCTGAGAAAAAATGCAGGGGCGTTAATCTTTTCAACCCACCCACCCACTCAAACACAAACATTTTAGGTTTTCAAAATATGATACACTATGGAAGCTTCAACATCTCAACTCAGCCCTCATGGACAGTTCCCTTCTAATTTAAACAGCCCCCTTGCACACTCCCTTAGCACCCCAACATTACCCATTAGCCTTTCCTAAGCGCCTTTGTTATGTCTCTCCCATCCTGCAACAGAAACGTCCACATACCCAGCTGGATTGAACCACGCATGCACGCACTCCTACCTTCTTTCTCCTCTCCCCCCAACTGATTTTGTTCTGTTTCCCTTCCCTCCACCAGGGTTTGTTTGCCCTGATACATGCCTGCCTTGTACCAAAAAATGCAGCTGACAGAGCAGGTTGCATTTGGCAATTCCACTTACTGTAGAAATTAATGTTCAAAAATTAATAGTGCAATGGGTGTTTATTTTGAATTAAATTTACAGAGATCTTGGGAAGGCAGCTAAGGCTGCAGTCGTATGCACACTTACCTGGGAGAAAGTCCAATTGGCAATTGAACATAGTGCGACTGACTTCTGAGTAAACATGCATAGGATTGTGTGATAAATCCTAAAAACTGGCACAAACCAGCCAGCTGCCCTGCCCCATAAGTAATGGTGGCAGCACACACACCCCGCCCACTCTCCTGCTGCCGCCGTTGTAGCAGCAGCCCTGAACAGGTGGCCAGTGTTGCAGGAGACAAGGGCAGCGCTGGGTGTGTAGGCATGGAGCAGGGACTGGCGGAGAAGCCAAGAGCTGAGGAGGAGCGGGGCGGCCAGAGGAGGCTGCAGAGCTCCCTCGGGCTCCCTCGCTCGCTTTGTCTGGCCAGCAGCCAAGAGGCAGCTGCCCGCACGCCCTCTGCTTCCTCCTCCTTCCCTAGCAGACTGTGACCCGGCTGGGGGCTGGCTTAAAAAAAAGTGCCGGAGCAATGCCCCAGCACAACCCGCCACCACTACACCTCTGGTTTAAAGTGACATGCAAACACGGCCAATTAAGCTAAGTTTGAAGTCCAGGTGTTGTGCAAATGACTTTGTTGAGTCTGAGACTGTCACCCCGAACATTTATTTAACTGTGTGCATTTCCTGGCCAGGTGAGTTGGCTGATTTCTGTCCTTTGCCATTTCTTTATTCGCAGCTTGCACAATGTGTACAGAACTGTTTATGGGGCCGTGTGTGCTTTCTCAGTAACATTGTTGTGCACCTTTTTGACTACTGGGGGCTTCCAAGGAAAACAGAATGACTCTGTGCTGCTTTTGCAAGAGAATGAGGAGAAGGTTTTGTTTGGTTGTCACAAGTCATAGCAAATCTACTGCCTCACAGAGTATAATGACTGATAGTTAAAATCTAGTGCCCTGTAGGTTACTGTTTGTTTGCCATTGTGTTCTTATGAGATGTACTTTTTTTAAACAAAGCTTTTATTTATTTGTTTGTTTATCTATTTTATTACATTTCTATACTGCCCAACAGCCATAGCTTTTAGCAATTAAAACCATAAAATACAACACAATAAAATACAATTTAAAAGTTTAAAACCGTAGTATAAAATAAAAATAACCAAATAAAACCTAGCAGCAGTGTAAAGATTTAAAATACAGTAACAGATTTTAAACAACAGAAACTGAAAGTCTAAATTGCCTGGGAAAATAAGAAGGTCTTCACTTGGCACTAAAAAGAGCACAGTTTAGGCACGAGGCAAGCCTCTCTGGGAAGCTCATTCCACAACCAGGGTGTCACAGCCGAAAAGGCTGCCCTCTTAGTGGCCACTCGCCTCACTTCCTTTGGCGAGGGCTCCTGGAGAAGGACTGCTGAAGATTTTAGGGTCTGGGAAGGTATATATTAATTATTTGAGATAGTAAACTCTTCCGTGGAGGATACATAAGAGCTATGTGGAGGTTTTGGTTACAGTGGGGATTAGTGTGAATTGGTATATAAATACAATTATGTATTTATGGGTGAGCCCCCTCCGCCCCGAGAACAATAACTGGGGGGGGGGAGGCTATAGGGAGGTGAGCAGTGGATGAGAAGAGGTTCAATGCCTCCTGCCCACACACACCTTTTACCTTTAAAATCAGACCTCCCAACCCCATAAAAATAAAGGGAGACATCCCACTCTTGTAAAAGCTGGCTCTCCATTTATATATGACTGGGGCAGTTTTGTTAAGCCACCTTGAATGCCAAACTGTGGCAAAGAGATGGCACACATTTTTAAATAAAAACTTGAATAAAATCAATAGGTTTGGTGTTGTCACGTGTAGCTTGAGCGGTATCCTTTGACACAACCCCTATCTGTAAGTGCAAACACAATTACTGCTGGCTATAGTGCACACTTAAATTATTTCAGGTCAAGATTATGTATGGCCATTCACTCCTCAGTCAGGATGCAGTTGTTCCAGTTGCATTTCCCTGTCTGGCAAGCCCCAGCTTGGCGTTCATGCCCAATTTTTCTAGTTGCTCCAGTTATGTACAGTTCCCTCATGCATCCATTGTGTCGTCAGGCTATTCTGCTCTAGAGACGCTAGATGGCACACATTGCTTGGGGCCTGTTGTGCTGTTCTTAAAACTCTAATTCATGCTATGTACAGCTTCCAGTTCCTAAGATGTAAAGTCAACTTTCAGTTAAGAGAACCTTTTCAGTTATTATTCAGTGTTTGGCAAAATGTTTATCCCCTATCTTTCAGTCCATGGATCCATGAAGTGGTTACCGAAATTCTTAAAACTGTAGTATGTGATTAAAGCAACATCGCTAAAATCTAATTAACATTGCAGCAAAAAAACAAAACACAGCAGAATTAAAGCAGAAGTAATTTTTATTTATGTATTTGTAAATTTATGAGTCTCGTTTTGGCCTAACAAGGTGACTAACAGTTAACATTTGCAACAATTGAAAAACTTTACTTTTTTAAAATGAACTTTTAAAACAATGGGAAAACATTTAAAAACAAACTTTTAAAACAATTGGAAAACTTTTAAAACAGCACCAATAGCAGAAATTGAGAGAAGGAAAGAATCTTAAAAACAAAGTGCAAAGATTGTTTAGTAACACTCAATGAACTCCAAGAGGTGATCTTGTAGAGAAGTGTCTTTGTCTGGTGCCAAAAGTATGGTTAAGATGGAGCAAGATGGATCTCCTTAGGAAGGAAGCTCCATGTTGGCACCAGCATTGAAAAGGGCCTGTGCCTCATGACATGGTCCTGTGCCACCATACATATGGTGTATGGTGGGGGTGCACGAAGCAGAGCCTGTGAGGAAGGTCCTACCATCTAGCTAAGCTCGTATGGGAGAAAACCTCTTACAAAAGCCTTAGGGTGTGATCCAGAGCAAGTTTAGTGCAAATGCTATTGATTTAAAGGAAAGAGATTTAAGCAACAGGACATAAAAGTGGTTAACTTGGCTGGACTGTGTCCTTCGGATATGAAAATGCATATTGGAAACAAGTGTGACCAGCGTTCCACATTACCTTATGCCGGCCTTCCCCAACCTGGTGTCCTCCAAATACTTTGGACCACAACTCCTAGCATTTCTGACCACTGCCCGTGATGGCTGGGAATGATGGGAGTTGCAGTCCAACACATCTGCAGTGCACCAGGTTGCGAAGGCTGCTGTATTTAAGTGGGGCTATGTGAATTTATTCATTTTGTATAAAGCATCTTGAATGCAGAACTTGCAGCCCTGGCTGATGATACATGTGGCCTCTTCTGCAAAAAGGCAAGGATGCTACGTTGCCAAAAAGGCTCTGTGCACGACTGACTGGTCAGCTGTCAGAATATAGGCCAGCTGTTCTCTGAAATCATACTTTCCTCAGTGCTGATTACCTGCTACCCTTGTAATCCTTAATAATGCATAATAGTAGTAAATAATCATAATAGCTAGTAATAATGAGTAGCAGTAATTAATAATAAACAATGAATAATAAAGAATATAAATAATATACTGGCAGATATTTTATCTTGTCGCTGCTCTGCTGGAAATGATTGTACAACTTGCAGTTTTGGTGGAGAGTCAAGTTGTTTCCCCCCTTCATGGATCACTGCCTTGTTGTGGCGAAGGGGCTTGCGTAACTCAGTGAAGCCATAAGCTATGCCGTGCAGGGCCACCCAAGACGGACAGGTCATGGCGGAGAGTTCTGACAAAATGTGGTCCACTGGAGAAGGAAATGGCAACCCACTCCAGTATTCTTGCCAAGAAAACCCCATGGAACGTATCACAAGGCTAAAAGAGATGACGCCGGAAGATGAGCCCCTCAGGTCGGAAGGTGTCCAATATACTACTGGGGAAGAGCAGAGGGAATTTCCAAGTAGCGCCAGAAAGAGTGAAACGGCTGGGCCAAAGCCGAAAGGACACTCAGCTGTGGATGTGTCTGGTGGTGATAAGAAAATCTGATGCTGTAAAGAACAATATTGCTTAGGAACCTGGAATGTCAGATCAATGAATCAAGGTAAGCTGGAGGTGGTCAAACATGAGATGGCAAGATTGAACATCGACATCTTGGGAATTGGCGAACTAAAATGGACAGGCATGGGTGAATTTAATTCAGGTGACCATTATATCTTACTACTGTGGGCAAGAATCCCTTAGAAGAAATGGAGTAGCACTCATAGTCAATAAAAGGGTGGGAAAAGCAGTACTGGGGTACAATCTTAAAAACGATAGAATGATCTCAGTATGAATCCAAGGCAAACCATTCAACATCACAGTAATTCAAGTCTATGCCCCAACCACTGAAGCCGAAGAAGCTGAGGTTGATCGGTTCTATGAAGACCTACAACACCTTCTAGAACTAACACCAAAAAAAAGTCCTTTTTTTCATAGGGGATTGGAATGCTAAAGTAGGAAGTCAAGAAATCACCGGGATAACAGGCAAGCATGGCCTTGGTGTACAAAATGAAGCAGGACAAAGGCTAATAGAGTTTTGCCAAGAGAACATGCAGATCATAGCAAACACTCTTTTCCAACAGCACAAGAGACAACTCTACACATGGACATCACCAGATGGTCAATATCGAAATCAGATTGATTATGTCCTTTGCAGCCAAAGATGGAGAAGCTCTATACAGTCAGTAAAAACAAGACCTGTAGCTGACTCTGGCTCAGATCATGAGCTTCTTGTTGCAAAATTTCGGCTTAAATTGAAGAACGTAGGGAAAACCACTAAACCATTCAGGTATGACCTAAATCATATTATGAATATACGTGGAGGTGTGGAATAGATTTCAGGGATTAGACCTGATAGACAGAGTGCCTAAGGAACTATGGACGGAGATCCGTAACATTGTTCAGGAGGCAGCAACGAAATCCATCCCAAAGAAAAAGAAATGCAAGAAAGCCAAGTGGCTGTTTGATGAGGCTTTACAAGTAGCTGAGGAAAGAAGGGAAGCGAAAAGCAAGGGAGAAAGGACAAGATATACCCAACTGAATGCAGAGTTCCAGAGAATAGCAAGGAGAGACAAGTAGGTCTTCTTAAATGAACAATGCAAAGAAATCGAGGAAAACAACAGAATGGGAAAGACTAGAGATCTCTTCAAGAAAATCGGAGATCTCAAGGGAATGTTTTGTGCAAAGACGGGCATGATAAAGGACAAAGAAGGCAGGGACCTAACAGAAGCAGATGAGATTAAGAAGAGGTGGAAAGAATACACAGAAGAACTATACAGGAAAGATCTTAATGTCCTTGATAGCCATGATAGTGCGGTCACTGAACTTGAGCCGGACATCCTCAAGAGTGAAGTCAAGTGGGCCGTAGGAAGCATTAGTAACAACAAAGCTAGTGGAGATGACAGTATTCCAGCTGAGCTATTTAAAATTCTAAAAGATGATGCTGTTAAAGTGCTGCATTCAATATGCCAACAAATCTGGAACACTCAACAGTGGCCACAAGACTGGAAAAGGTCAGTTTACATTCCAATTCCGAAGAAGGGCAATGCCAAAGAGTGTTCAAACTACCGCACAATTGCGCTCATTTCACATGCCAGCAAGGTGATGCTCAAAATCCTACAAGCTAGGCTTCAGCAGTATGCGAACCGAGAACTACCGGAAGTACAAGCTGGGTTTCGAAGAGGCAGAGGAACTAGAGATCAAATCGCCAACATTCGCTGCATCATGGAGAAAGCAAGAGAATTCCAGAAAAACGTCTATTTCTGCTTCATTGACTATGCTAAAGCCTTTGATTGTGTGGATCACAACAAACTGTGGCAAATTCTGAAAGAGATGGGAGTACCAGACCACCTTACCTGTCTCCTGAGAAACCTGTACGAGTGCCAAGAAGCAACAGTAAGAACCAGACATGGAACAACCGATTGGTTCAAAATTGGGAAAGGAGTATGACAAGGCTGCATATTGTCGCCCTGCTTATTTAACTTATATGCAGAGTACATCATGAGAAACGCTGGATTGGATGAATCACAGGTTGGAATTAAGATTGCCGGGAGAATTATCAACAACCTCAGATACACAGACAATACCACCCTAATGGCAGAAAGCGAAGAAGACCTAAAGAGTCTCTTGTTGAGGGTGAAAGAGGAGAGTGCAAAAGCTGGTTTGAAACTCAACATTAAAAAAACTAAGATCATGGCATCTGGCCCCATCACTTCCTGGCATATAGAAGGGGAAGAAATGGAAGCGGTGAGATTTTATTTTCTTGGGCTCCAAGATCACCACAGACGGTGACTGTAGCCATGAAATTAAAAGACACTTGCTCCTTGGCAGGAAAGCTATGGCAAACCTAGACAGCATAGTAAGAAGCAGAGACATCACCTTGCCGACAAAGGTCCATCTAATCAAAGCTATGGTTTTCCCAGTAGTAATGTATGGCTGTGAGAGCTGGACTATAAGGAAGGCTGAGCGCCGAAGAATCGATGCTTTCGAACTGTGATGCTGGAGAAGACTCTTACGAGTCCCCTGGACTGCAAGGAGGTCCAATCAGTCCATCCTAAAGGAAATCAACCCTGAGTGCTCCTTGGAAGGACAGATACTGAAGCTGAAGCTCAAATATTTTAGCCACCTAATGCGAAGAGAAAACTCTCTGGAAAAGACCCTGATGCTGGGAAAGATTGAAGGCAAAAGCAGAAGGGGACGGCAGAGGATGAGATGGCTAGATAGCATCACCGGTGTAATGAATATGGACTTGAGCACACTCCGGGAGAGAGCGCAGGACAGGAAGGCCTGGCGTTCTATAGTCCATGGGGTCACAAAGAGTCGGACACGACTTAACGACTGAACAACAACGACAGCAAATTGTTTCCACCAGAAAACTGGTGCTTGTTCATTCCATATAAAGGAATAGAAACGTGACCTGAGGACACAGGACAAAGTGGTTTAGGGGTTTGTCTGAACAGGAACTTCCATTTGCATGGGGGTGCTCCTAGTTGAATGTTTCAGGGAGTTGTGGTGATGGTGGGGTGGCGGCGAAGTAACTCTCGGTCTTTAATGCAAAGCACCTCGTTGGTGGAAGTGACGTAGATGCTGATTCTAACAAACAGCCGAAACTCCGCAAGTGGGAGTGAGAAATCTCCCACATAAGACATCAGGATAGTGGGAGCTGACTGTATGTTTCAGTGGTTTCGAATGGTGCTGTGTGGGAAGCTATTTCCGTTGGTTCCAAAATTATTTCGTCCTCTTTTACTATTAAAATGGGATTGTTCCTGTGCATGTAGTGCTTACTGGTACACTATTTTATTTGGTGTGGTTGCGTTGGTGGTCCCCATGCAAGGACCAACATTTATGAGGGGTCTTCCTTTGTCCTAGGGGGCTGCGGTGGCTTAGTGGTTAAGACGCTGAACTGCAGACTGGAAGGTCGGCAGGACAGCAGTTCGAGACCCGAGTGCTGCGTGACGGAGTGAGCTCCTGTCTTCAGTCCCAGCTCCTGCCAACCTAGCAGTTCGAAAGCAAGAAATTGCAAGTAGATAAATAGGAACCGCCTCGGCAGGAAAGGTAACAGCGTTCCGTGCACCTCGGTGTTCAGTCATGCCGGCCACATGACCACGGAAGCGTCTTCGGACAGCGCTGGCTCTTCGGCTTAGAAATGGAGATGAGCACCACACCCTAGAGTCAGACACGACTGGTTGGGGACACCTTTAGCTTTTTACCTTCCTTTGTCCTAATTCTTCAGTTATTTGAGTTCTGAGGCTGTGTGAGCAGAGGCATAGTGAGGTACTTCGTGTATCTTCAGATATGTGTCTAAGTTACATTGTTCACAGAGAGGCATTTCTTGTGGGTAGAGCACTGATTTGCATTTTTAAAATTTTATTTATTTATTACTTTCTTATACCGCCCAATAGCTGAAGTTCTCTTATGATAACATGGGATTATTCATTTGTTTAAATGTGCACTCCACATTTCCATGAGCATGCTCAAGGTGACAAACAAAACTTTTGTGCATAGCAATTGAACAAAATCATTACAAATAAGACTCTTACGATAAGATGCTAACCTGGTAGAAAATTAAGAGCAGGTCCCTCTATCTGCTGCTGGGAATAGGTACTATGTGGCTAAAGCAGGGATGGTAATGGAGGTAAATCTTTAGCCCCTCTCTCTGCTGTTCTGTCATGTTGTAAGCTTTACTTCTGACCTTGGTGGAGTGACTTAGGGGAAGTTTGTATAAATACTTGTGCTGAAGGTCTTAAATCAGGGGTGCACAAGCCGTGGCCCGCAGCTACTCCCACTGCAGCCCACAAAGCCGGTGGGACCCCACCCACTTCCCTTGAAACCCAGCTGGACTGCAGGGGAAAATGGCAGTTCCAGCATCCCTATTAGCAGCACTGGGACAGCCTTCTTGTTAAGGATTGCTGCGGGCTGGGTGGGAAATCCTCACCCACCAGCAGCGATCCTGCTTCTGAGATTGCTGTTTTTCCACTGCTACTAGTGGCAGGAAAATGGCCGTCTCAGTGGAGATCGCAAGCAGAGAGGGGAGGATTAAACCTCATCATTGCATGCTGGGGTGTATGTGCAGCCCCCGGCCCTCCAGCTGACACCTGATGCAGCCCTTGGGACTGAACAGGTTGTGCACCCTTGTTTTAAATGAACATTTAAAAAGCTTTTGCTTTCTAAGGTAATGCCTTCTTTGTTGCCACAGTCACTGCCTGAAGAATAGTCTGTGTAGCCCAGAAGCTTACTCCAATGCCGTCAGCAGTTGGTTCTGTAAAAATAAGTCTACTTCAAAAAAAGAAAAGAAAAAGGGGCACAGCCATACTCAGGTCTTCTGCAAAGATGGTGGCATGTTTGGTGCAAAGTATTAACTGTTGTGGATTCCTGAGAATTTCAGTTTTGGATTCTAGGCCCTAAGCGTGTAGAAATGTGCAGGCAGCTTTTGTCCAGGGCGTGTAGGCTGTTTGCTCTACAAGTATTGCTGTTTCAGTGCACCTCACTTCAGTCTTATTCCTTTCCTTGTATCACCTCACTGCCAATCACCTCTCCACACCTCTCCTCCTACCACTGTTCCTTGCAAAAATTTTCAAAGCCTGTAAAAGTGTGTTTACAGAATTCAGACCAAAAGTTGAGCAATTTTGTCCAAAATACCTATTGATTTGAGCACAGGGCTCTCATTTTCTTGAAGCAGAACTGGCTGGTTTTGTTGGATTGCTTTTGGTTTTTGTGTAGAACATAATGATGAAAGTTCCAATCCAACACATCTGGAGGGAACCAGGTTGGGGAAGGCTGGTGCTGGATATCAAATACCCAGACTAAAATATAAGTATTAGCTCTGTATTTGGCATGCCCCTCCTCATATACAGTGTCTAGATTCCCCCTTTTGTGGTGTTTCTATTTTGAAGGACCTCAGACTTGCTAACATCAGCACTAATTCAGGGATTGGGGGCAAGCTGTGCCTTACTAGTGCAAAGCTGTGGTGTTGGTGTGTTCTGTGAACCCTAAAGGGACTTTTTCCCTGAGTAAACTCAAGCCATCTCTGATGAGCAGCAATAGAGCTTTTATCAGCATAATATGTACACCTTTCCTCTACTATGTCTTTGCTCTTAATTTCCTCTTTCTGGTAAGATGATCGCATTCTTTATCCCATAACATGAAGATTTGAAGCTTATCTGCTGAGCAACATTAGTAGTGTTGCTATACCTTGGCACCCCCTGCTGCTCTCCCAAATTGTTTTAAAAATTAAAAAGATGTACGGAGCAGTCATTTTGAGCCCTTTTTGACCCTTTTAGTGCTCTGTAGCCGCTCTGAATATCATTTTTAATTGTGGGGGGCACCAGGGGTGAGGAAGGTGTGGCCTGTGTGGCCATTTTCCAGGGTGAGTGAAAATGGTCCCTCGACCTCCTCAAGTTGCCCACCCTTGGTCTTTCCTTGTTGCTTGTCAAATTTGATGTGTGGATACACTTGTGCTTAAGAAACGTTACTGAATAAACTACATTTGTGAAACCAGAAATAGTGACTCAAGTCGGTTCATCCCACCCCAGACCTTACAGTCTTTAAGGCAGGCAAACCAGACACAGCCAGTGAAAGTTACCATCTAGCCCACCAGCTTCTCCCCCAGGCTGCGCCCCCTTTCTCGGTAAGGAAAAGCTCTTATCTCCGTTCAGCTGCTGATCAGAGATAAAAAGCTTTCCCCCCCAGTAGGCAGAGGAGGGCAGTGCATGGGGAGGAAGTTGCTGAGTGATTCAGTCCTGCTTCCTCCTTAGGTTTGCCCTGCAGAGGCTTTCCCTGCTGACTTCCGAGTAGACATGCTTCGCATGCTTAACTTGAAATAGGCATGCAGGGCCTTGGTATTTGGGATGCTATTTGAAAGTGCTGCTGAGTGATTTATTCCTGCTTGCTACTGAGTAGATATGCAGAGGCTTGCCCTGCTTACGTCTGAGTAGACTTAAAATCAGTAAGAATCTCATTTTGGCCCTACCCACAGATGGAATGTGGCCCCCGAGACCTTTCCCAGATTGGAATTCAGCCCTTGGACTGATAAAGGTTCCCCACGCTTCTTCTAAGGCTTGACTCATGCAGGCAACCAGTGGAATGGGAGCCATGTGGAAACAGACAGCCTCTTTGAGGCTGCTCTGCATGGCAAGATGTTTGTGTGCAGCAAGCCCTCGGGTAATTCTAGTGGTCTTTTAACTGTACCACCCCACCCAATATGCACACTTCTTTCTTTCAGCATTTGATCATGTGGTGACCATGGTCAGATCTGTGAATGGCTTTCACGTGGAGAAACCTCTGTGTGGTGGTGTATTCCAGTGACTCCCATACTGCTGATTGCGTGTGTGAACTAGATTTAGGCTAGTCCTTTTGAGGAGCCGCAAGCAATGGCTAGGTGAGGTGAGCATTCGCCTGCAACCTCCAACCCTAGTTCTGGAGGGCACCAGGTTGCGTACCCCTGCTTGAAAACACATTAGTCTCATGTAACCTGGCTCCTTCCTTCTCCCTGTCATCTGTGCTCCTCTGCCTGGATGCAAATAAACAGCTTACCTGTTTTTATCCTTGAGGGCACTGAAAAATTATTTCTCCCCTGGTAAGAGTTCCTTTGAGAATCCCTTTCTTTCATCTTCTGTTCCAGGCGTGAGCCTTCTGGGCTGCATAAGGGCCCCATAAGGTTCCTCTGTGAGAGTCCCAGAAAATGAGCAGAAGTGGGCAGCCCAGTTTAGAGGATGCAGAGTCAGCAGTCGGGTCATTGGCTGTTTCGCTCTTTGGGGTTAGGCATGCTGCAGCTGTCCTGCCCCCTTGCTGCCAGGTGCTCCATTACCTTGGAACCTGTGGCACATAATGTCCTCCTGTGCCCTAAAGGGCTCTTATAGGCCCCTTCCAACCCTACTATTCTGTGATTTTATTCTATGATTTTATTCTATGAAAATCTCAGCCATAGGCTTAGTCTGCTGCTGCTTTGCATGTGCAAGTGCAGTTTTGGACTGACAGAAGATGACCATGGAAAAATGGACATAATTTGCATTGATATTAGTACCTGTCATGCCCATCATCAAAAACTCTAGTTTTTGTTCAGTTTGACTCTCCGGTGTTGCAGTTCCTTGGCAAGAAGGGGGCAGAAAGGAACTAATTACTTCTTGCAGTGCTGTCCAGTAGGTTGGCGTCCACTATGCTTATCTGAGTTGCCAAATCCCAGCCATGGCATCACCAATAGCTGTGTTGGATGTAGGTGTAGTGATCCAAGCATGGTGACCCCCTCGGTGACTTAGTGGTGGTGTTCAAGAGGCTGCTTAGCCAGCATTTATGTTTCATGTTAAATTAGTTGGTTGTGCTGCTTTTTTCCATGACTTGGGAATGTTCAGAGAGCGGTATTGAAATCATTTTGAACCATGTGGTTAGGCCAGATCGTTTTAGGAGCATGTTTCTAATTACTGTGGGTGAGAGGCTGACCCCTTTCCTGTTTAGCTCTTCCTTAGCTGGGGTGTGTTAGCACCACACCACTGGGAACTGAAATAGGGGAGATGATCAGAGTGCATGCACACAAACTGAAGATGCATTTTGGCCCAGAAAATGGCATGAGACGCATGGCTCCTCTGTGTAGCTGAAGTGAAACAGATCTGGCCTTGGATGGAAAGCTTGCCTGAAACTACATAAGCCAGGGGTCCCCAACCTTTTGGGACCCGTGGGCACATTTGGGAATTTGAGGAACTGCTCTGGTATCTACCACAAAATGGCACCCACGGAAGATGTGGCTAGTCACATAATGGCTGCTGTGGGGGCCTGGCTGGTCAGTAGACAAGTAATTCACCCACGAAACTGAGTACAGGCAGCGGAAGGGTCTGAACTCCAAAGCCAATCCACATATTTGACCCCACAGAAGCGCAACAAAATATTGATTTATGGTTGCAATCCTATGCATGCTTACATGGAGCTCAGTGGGAATTACATCTGAGTAGACCTATATAGAATTGCTCTTCTCAGCCTATAACCACACACGTAACTTTCCCCAGCCCCAAAAGAAAGGGCAATGCCCCTAGACACAAAAGGAAAGATCCTCAACCCCAGGCTCACCACTCACTTGATGCTCCTTTGCCATCAGAGCCCCCACCTGGGACGACGTTCTCTGTCTTTGTAAACAAGTGAAGGGGCTGGAAAGGGAGAGAAAAAGAGCAAGGCTAGGGCTTGGGAGGAGTAAGAAATAACGAGTTGAGGGGGAGAGTGGGAGAGAAAGAGCAAGGCTAAGGACTGAGAGGGAGGGGAAAGAGAGAGTGAAAGAGCAAGACTAGGTGTGTGGAGAAACAGCAGAGTAAAGAGGTAGGGGAGAGAGAAATAGCGAGGCTAGAGGCTGGGAGGGAGGGAGAAATGGCAAGGTAGAGGGGAGAGAAAGAACAAGGAAAGGGGTTGTGGAGAGAAAGAGAGAGGCTAAACGCTAGACGTGGGGGGAGAGATCAAAGGGGAAAGGTCTGTATAGGTGGAAGAAGGTTGGGCAGAGCCAAGAAGCAGCCCTTTCTTTCTCTTCCTGTCCGTCCAGCTGCTGACAAGCATCAGGTTCAGGAAGAGGAAGGAGAATCTGGTATCCTAACATTTTCCAGATTTTTTACATTAAAAATAATTTTTTGATGGAAGGGAGTAGGAAGCTTTGTGGGTGCTTGGTGGTCTCTGTGGGTGCATCGTAACCCGCAGACGTCACATTGGGAACACCTGATATAAACCACTGTAAACTCTTCTCAGGAAGAGAAAGGGGAGCATGTGCAGTCATTTTATTTCATTTATGTAACGCTGGGCATGTAGTGGCTTCAGCAACTGTATTGTTTACTTGAAACAAGTGGGCATGCAATCTGAGCAATTCAGATAATGTAAGGCAGCTGTCTTGCAGAGGGAAGGCTGGTGGGGTAATGGGGAAAGCTTTCGTGTAGAAATAGATTTAAAGGGAACATAATGTCCAACTCCCAGAAAGCAGGATCCTCCACATTGTTAACTTCTTTTAACAATTAAATCTGCCATGTTCTAAATGATGAGCCAAGATTAGGAGCGAGCCAAGTGCACGGTGCCAAAGACTTGTAAATGAACTAATCCATTTGCTGTAGGAGATGTCGCCAGTCAACCCAATTTGAAGAAAGGTTCTTTCCTAACTGTGCGTGATCAGTTGAGACCATGGGCATGAAGTAAAACTCCTCCATCCGGTCTTGCCAAGATAAAACTTAAGTGGGTCGGGAGTCCACCCCACACTATTGCTTTGAGATTTGGCAGCCCCTGATGGCTTCGATGAGGAGGGAAATAAAACTCAGATTCAAGATGTGGGAGAAATCCCTTCCTGGTTCCACTGGGCCTTAAGTGGAGAAATCTCAATTACTGATCCCCTGGAAACATTCATTAAGATGGCCTTAATGAATCCTACCCATGGATAGGGATGTCAAATGTCTGGAAATTTTGAGGCCATGGAAGAAACCCAGTTTTTCCCCTGTTTTTTCCAGGAAAGAATGGACATTTTGGGAAAAATAAAAAAATCAGCAACACTTTTTTTTAACGCTCTTTACAGATCTAAAGTCACTTTGCTGCATTAAGACAGCCTTCCCCCAAACTGGTGCCCTCCAGATATTTGGACTTCAGCTCCCATCAGCCTCAGGCACCATGGCCAGTGGTCAGGAATGCTGGGCACTGTAGTCCAAAACATTCGAAGGGCACCAGGTTGGGGAGGGCTGCTTTAGGAACATAAAGTAGCCTGTCTGTTTCTGAAGTTTTTTTTAATGTATAACTTAGTTTGCTCATAAAATTATCATTACATTTTAAAACTTTTAAAAGTAGACCTGCTTAGTAAATTTGTACTTATTGTCTGAATCAATTAGAACTACATCAAATGACTGCTACAGCATCAGAAACACAGGACTCTATAGAACAAAACCCAAACTGTCAAGAATGCGCATTTACTGTCAAGAATGCATGATGGTGACTCTACTCCGATGTTGGGAAATTGAGCATGTCTATCAGTAAAATATAGTTTAGATCAATAATTTTAATAAGGAATGAAAGAAATAAGTATGCTGCGAATCTTACAGGGAGGATTAAAAATATTTCCCCCCATGGCTTCATTATTTCCAGACACTTTACATCTCTAGTCATTTTATAAAAATGTTCTTATTACATAGTTTTTAGAAATCATTTTAGGAGGAGTAAAGAGTGGGTAACAATATATAAATACTTGTCTTAAATTCTAAAAGAAAATATTTCATAATCCAAAGCTGTTCAGTTTTTCTGATATTTTTGGAAAAAACCAAAAAGGAGGCGAGACAGGAAAAAAAAACCCTTTTCCTGATTTTTCCAGGCCTTCACATCTCTACCCTTGAAGCCAGGGGAATACTTGCCCCCTGCCCTACCCCAATTATTCTGGCCTTAGGCAAGACGCTTTCATTCCTTGCTTCCATCTAAAAAGATAGAAGTATAAACCACCTCATCAGGGTGGTGTCTGAAGAGGGACAAGATAAAAACTCTGAAAGTATTTCAGAGGGCTGTATGCATTGTGATGTAACAATGCACCCGTAAGTCTTGTTTGGCTGATAGCAGTCATTATTAGTCTGTAGTTTCCAGATGAGTTTGGATGGGAGAGGAGTGACTTATTATATATTTATTTTAGGAAAAGGTGTACCCTGCCCTGGTGACTAAGATAGCTAACAATATAACATACAAAAGATAATAGTAATATTAAAGTTAAGTAATTAAAAAAATGATCACATAAAAATAGATAAGAGCCAGCAACAGATAAAATACCAAAACACCTCAGCCAGATAGGTTTTTAAAATGATTGCTGGTATAAATATACCTTAAGGTGCCAGAAACCCATCCTAGAGGGCTCCAGGTGCATCTCCTGGGGCAGAGAGTTCCATAAACTACAGTTCATAGAATATTCATAAGAATCATTCCTTTTGTGATACAAGCATAAAAATTGGTAGAGATGTTCTTCTCTGTGTTAGGAACAATGTTAGACATGGAGCCATGATAATTATTTCTGTTCGCTTTATAAAGCCCTAATGTCTGGGACCCAGAGCATTTGAAGCACTGCCATATGAACCTCCCAGTCAGTTAAGAACCTGACCTCCAGATGCCTTCACCCTCAGAAGTTAGGTGGGTGTCTACCTGGGTGAGGTTCTCTTCTGCGGTGATGCTCTGGTTGTGGAACTTCATTGCTAAATACATTCACTTGTCCGCATTATTAATGTCTTTTAAATGTCTGTCCAAGTCTGCCCTGTTTGCCCAGGTTTTTAATAGCAGTTATCTGTAATTATTGTTTTTTGTTGTTGTTCAGTCGTTCAGTTGTGTCCGACTCTTCGTGACCCCATGGACCATAGCACGCCAGGCCTTCCTGTCCTTGCCTTAATTGTCCTCTGCCTTGAAAGCTGCATATTGAAAACGCATAGATTACAACTCCCAGGATATTTGACCATTGGCCATGCTGGCTGGGGCTGATGGGAGCTGTAGTCCAAAAACATCTGGAGGGTACCTGGTTGGGGAAGGCTGCCTTATGAGGTAGGTAATTATTATTGGGAAGGGACCATAGCTCAGTGGTATTTAGGGTAGGAGAATTTGTGGGCATGGCATCCCAAACCAGAAATAGACCCCCCTCACTAGATACCAGCTCTCTTGCATCCAATCCAAGTAAATACAGAAAAAGAGAATGCCTCCCTTAGAACACCAAAGTTAACTTGAGAGCCAGTGTGGTGTAGTGGCTAGAGTGTTGGACTGGGAGTCAGGAGATCTGGATTCTAATCTCCACTCAGCCATGGAAGCTCACTGGGTGACTTTGGGCCAGTCACAGACTCTCAGTCCAACCCACCTCACAGGGTTGTTGTTGTGAGGATAAAATGGAGAGGAGGAAGAGGATTATGTACGCCACCCTGGGTTCCTTAAAGAAGAAAAAGATGGGATATCAATATAATAAACAAACAAACTTGCTTATTCACTTCAACCACACACTGCCTTTGCATGCAGAGGCTCCCCAGGTTCACACCTGGACATCTCCAGTTAAAAGGATCAAGGAGCAGGCAAGGGGAAGGAGATGCTGGCTGAGATGCAAGAGAGCTACTGCCAGTCAGTATAGGCAAGACTGGGCTAGGTGGACAAATATATTTATATGATTATAAGGCAGCTTCCTATGTTCCAATTTTAATTTTGGCAGCTTCCTATGTTCCTGTCCTCATATTGCATATGGTGGGGTGGGGGTGGGGGAGAGTGCCTTGGGCAAGGCACTCTCTCTCAGCAAGTTCATGGCTTTCATGTTTAGCTCTTTGCTCAGCTCTGCTATAAGCTTGGCCAGGAGAGATTCCTCACAGATGCATGGCAGCGTGAAATGCCTTCTGAAGCTTTCTCCTCCGGAAGCACTGCTTCTCCCTTTCTGGAGGATGCCTTGCTTGCTTGCCTATCTCCCTTGCTTTCTAGCTGTCATTAGGTATAAATTTAGGGCAGGAGAATTTGTGGGCATGGCATCCCAAACCAAAAACGGAACCCATTCACTAGATATCAGCTCTCTTGCACTCAATCCAAGCAAATACAGAAAAAAAGATTGCCTACCTTAGAACTCCAACGTTAGCTTGCTTATTCACTTCAACCACACACTGCCTATAATTGCTGTTGCCTGCAAGCTGGAGCAAAGTCTAGAAAGCCCACTGAAAGATGGACAAAAAAGCACCCACCCCTGTTTGCTAACTCCGGAAACCAAATGTATGAATTTTGCTGTTGTAGAGCTGCAAGTGTGAGATAGAGGATTAGAGGAAAACCAAATAACTCAGGAAGCGTGGAAGATCGTATCTGGTGAAGGATAACGTTTGTAGCAGCTGTTCCTTTCATAATGATGCAGTGCTGCATCTACCTGTTTCGTTCTCTGTTATCATCTCTTGCCAGCTTCCTTTTATTCTGCAGAAGGGCCTTGACATTGTAAACAGCTGTTATTTTTATTGTCAGAAGGGCTGGACCCACATAATGCCAGGCCTTTGTCCTCCTCCACATTTCCAGCATACTTGACAAATGCGGAACCTGGGTTAGGCATCAAATTTCTCTGTTAGGCTCCAGGGTTAATGCAAACAAGCAAAACCCTCTTGTCTTGTTTTACCAGGGTTTGGCCAGGACGTCTGTTTAACAACTAGAGTTTGAATTCAGAGTTGTAGTTTTAAAAGCACAGAGGATGAATCGTATGGGACAGGGCCAGGGCCACTTTGTTAGTGGTGCTGAGATTGGGGAACTCCCTTGCCATGGAGTTTCCTGTGGCCCCTACGCTGCAGGCCTTTTCTCAGGGCATTGGGTCTTTTGGCTGGACTGATCATATGTCTTGGCTCTCTTTGGAATTATATGATGGAGTAGTTTTGTTGTCATGATTTTCATTCTATTTTACTGTTTTGTAAAGTTTATAATGTTCTACTGTTTTATAATTATGTATTACTGGTTTTTTCTTTCTAACATTGTGAGCTGCTTTCAAGGCCTACAGGTGGAAAAGCGTCTTACAAAATACGAAAATAAATGAATTACAATACATGAATTGCAAGGTTGTATGTTGAGCCAATATTTCTCAAAACTTTGTGGACTTGGGGAAGCCTCCCCCCCAACTGCTAAACATGCTCTACTTTCTCAGATCTCACCCCTAACATCAAGGCAACTCTACCTTGATTTGTATGTTCAGCTGGGAGATAGTGCTGATGAAGCATGGTGGCAGTGGCGTGAGCTCCTCTTCTCTGCCATGCAGATAGCAATTCACGGTGAACTGCATGCTTTGCGCAAGTGCCTGATTGTACAAAGGCTCTGTTTGCATGATTTCTTCTGAGTGAAAGAAATAAAAAAGATGGGGAAGAGTCATGCAGACTAGTCCAGTTCACAGTGGGTCCTATCTCAGTGTGGTAGACAGGAGGGAAATTCACACTGCTTTCTTATCATACCCTTACAGTGCCTCTTCAATGAATATATAGGTGCATAGGAAGCTGCCTTAGAACAGGATGGATTCCTTGTCCATCTCTAGGTGAATATTGTCTACTCCAGCCTTCTCCAACCTGGCACCCTCCAGATGTGTTAGACTACAACTTCCATCAACCCCAGCCAGCATGGGCACAGGTCACAATGGTGGGGGTGATGGGAGTTGTTGCCCAAGACATCTGGAGGGCACTGAGTTGGAGAAGCCTTGTTTACTCTAGCTCCAGCTCTCCCAAGCTCTCCATTAGAAGTTTTCCCCCTATCACCTGCCACCTGATTTTTTTAAATGGAGATGCCAGGGGTTGAACCTGGGGCCTTTTGCATGCAAAGGTTGTGCTCCGTCACTGAGCAGTGGTCCCTCCCAAGTGAGCAGGGTCTTTGGCCCTGAGTGTGTTGAGCTTCTCATCAGTGCTTTAATTATAGAGGGAAAGATTGCGGGAGGCGGGGTGTAAATGAAACTTCCAAGCTCCAACCCGTTACTTCCTTCAGGTTTTGTCCAAATCATGTCCCCTCCCATAGCCTTCTAAAAACAGTAGTTAAGGGGGCTGTCACAAAAGGTACCCCCCAATAGTTCAAGCATCTTGTTGCCACCCAATGATGTGTAGAGCAGGATGAATGGATCTTTAGGAGAGGGACTGTGGCTAAGTGGTAGAGCGCATGGCTTGCATGCAGACAGTCTCAGGTTCGATCCCTGGCATCTTTAGGCAGGGTTGGAAAATGTCTGCCTGAATCCCTGGAGAGCTGCTGCCAGTTAGTGTTGACAATACTGGGCTAGATGGACCCATGGTCTCACTCAATATAAAGCAGCTTCCTATGTTCCTAAAGATTGTTTTAGAAGGTGTTCCACCTTCATCATTCTCTTATAACATGTCTCAGTTGGCTGCTCTAGGCATCAAAGGACAGGAACCGAGCAGTTCCTTCCTCCAGCTTCTGCTTGTAAAGTTTGTAATCATGGTCATGGGGAAGGAGACCATCATTTGTTGCTTGCAGTGACAGGGGATAACTCCCAGAGTCCAAGTCTTTGGAGCTCTGGTGCATGTGTCTCGCGGCCCCTCTGGTTCCCAACCCACAGTCTGAAAAGAATATATTGAAAGCCATTTGCTACTTGTTGCTGTCAGAAGATACTGATGCGTCAAGTGCTGTCTTGGAACCAGATTACCTGATTAGCGCAAGTCCTCAAGATGTGGAGTTTCCATTCAAGGAGCAGAGTTGTGTGTTCTGCTGGAGCTTGGAGAGCTGGCAGTGACTCACGACACAAACTGGGGAACCAGATCAGCCCTGAGATGGCACGATTTAGTAATGTTCATAGTTCTCGGGCAGATGTACTGTTGGGCTTGTCATAACCTGAACTGGAAGGCTGTTAAACTGGAAGGGTTTCTTCTGAGCTGCTCCTGTCTTTGGGCAAACATTTATTCATAAATGATTTCAAAAGGTATACGGGTGCAATGTGCAAGGAGGTCAAACCTATAATTACCTTCAGATTTGTTTTAGTATGGAAGCCTAGCAAAAAGCACACTGTGTGTGTCTGTGAGAAATCAGTAAACTACTGTGGAAGTCCAGAACATTTAATGTTCAGAATGAAATGTGAAAAGCATTTTAGTCCCTGAATTCCCCTCTCCAGAATGAAAAAGGTTTCACCGGTCTCTCTTTTGAAAAGTTCTTTTCAACTACTGACTGGTGGTGGCCAAAGTCTTCCCAAAGTGATCAGCTGCTGAGCTTGTGTATGCTTTGCATTTTAACAAGCAGTGTTCTAGTCCAGTTAGAAAGTGAAATAGGGCAGGTGCTTGTACATGTTGGTGGTTTCCCAAAAGCTAAACCAAAGAGCTTTTATTCAACTCTACGTAGCTAAGCCAAAAGAGCAAACACTTGTAGGATTCCTGAACCCTGAATCTCCCTGGACACAATGTGAAGGAATTGGGTATTAAGTGAGGATATAGAATAGGATTCATATTGGTGTAAGTGGGATGCATAAAGCAGTTGAGAGGAGCTTGGTGCAGACGTATTCGTGGCTCCTAGCAAACCATGGTTTGCAAAGATGGCCGGCCTTCTGAATGCATGCTCTCTCCTTACCCCTCTTCCTCTCTCAGGAATGGTTCCCTTCATTTCCTGACATTAACCATGGTTTCAAATTGTAGGTGGATGGATGCGAACTAATGGTCAATATAAACCATGCTTTTCTTGTAAACCTGGGGCTGAAACCACCTCCAATCCTGGTTTCAATCCCTGATATTATTATTATTTGCAGCAGCAGTGATAGTAGGAAGTAGTACTTACAAGACGCCTATAAAACAGGTTCAGTATCATGCTGTTATTTTAAAAGTAAGACAATAAGACAACAAAATGCAAGATCTAAAAACACATTAATACAAAGCCAACGCATTAAAACGCTGATGCAAATACAAAAGCAAACATGATGAAAATACCATGCAAAGCCAACTTGATAAAATTTGGTAGAAAATGATGAGCTAATATCAGCCAAGTAATAAAACAAGAGCTAGAACTGCCAACGTGTAATAGGGATTAAAATAGCAAAGATGTAAAAGGCCTTGGAGAACAAAAAAGTCTTAGCCTGGTGACAGAAAGAAAACCAACATTGGGCGCCCAGCCAATTTCCCTGTGGAGGGCATTTCATACCCGGGTAGGGTGGGGTCCACAGAGAAGGCCCTCTGTCTAGTTGCCACACTTCGAGCTTTTCAGTGAGGAGGCACTCGGAAGAAGGCCTCCATAGATGACCTTGGGGCACAGGTAGGCACACGGGGAAGGAGGCATTGCTTCCAAGGTTTTAATTTTGCTCCATCTTTTATCCTTTTCTGTATTTGCAAAGTGTCATGGATCCTCACTGCTTGCCATCTTGGCTTGCCCTGGTGTTGTTTCTTGGTCCAAGATAGATCGCTCCTTCTCTCTGTGCTGTGTGCACTGCCTCCCAGATGTTCTGCTTCTGGAAACGCATCTTTGTACTTCTGACTCACAAAATCTTGGGTGTGGTTTGTCTGACTATCTTGCATCTCCAGAAGGTTCAGGGAAGTCTTATTAGTTTCCTGCTTGGTAAAAGGCTTGTTTCCTCTAAAAATTAAACCTTTGTAAGCCATTTGAAGAATAGAATACAAAAGTAAAGTATTTGGATGAAAGTACTGTTGAAAAAAGTGCTTAAAAGTGAAATAGGAAGCAGGGGGAATCCTGCTGTTGATATGGGGCCAAGTGAGAGGAAAAAGAAAGAAAGACACAAACAGAGATTGATACAGTACTAAAATTATCAACCAGTTTGTAATTTGAAAAACACACACACCTGATTGTATATTTAGGACATTAAAACCTGCATCTTGTGTGTTTAGATTTTAATCATCAGTATATCTGGCAATACTGTCCTATGACCAACTATAGCTTAGACTTAGCACTTCTGTTAGATTCCCCCCCCCCACTAGGTGATGTGTGTGAATTCAGCCCACCACTTTGAAAACATACTTGCACAGCCTGACTTGGAGGTCCTTATTGTATCTCTATTTGACTGTCATTTCCTTGGCCCTGACAAATGAAAGCTCTCTGAGCTTGTTTAAAGGTAGTCAAATTTTGACACTTGTGGCCTTGGCAGAAAATGTTACAAGATGGTATCTTCAATATAAATGTGTATGTGTATTTGATTATATGCATCTCCAGTGAGTATTGTGCATGTTTATAATGCTGATCTGAATGATCTTTCTGGATATTCCCATCCTGTGGCTTGAACTAAAGTGCCCAAGTGACATCACTTTCTATATTTCAGCCTTGTGTAATATCAAACTATCCTTCTAGTATTTGGGCTTTTCTCTAGGTCACCATTCTTTATGCTTCCCATTTGGGCTTCTTTTTACCTTCTGCCCTGGAATCTAGTTCAAAGGTCTCTTTTACCAAGCTAGAAGCAGTGATATAAGAGCTTGCAGCGTCTCAGTCTGGCATTCTTGACGTTCTGAAGCTCATGAATGCAGTCAAAATATTTACCTATACTCCTTCTGGGATGAGTTGGTGGAAGGGGTATGTAGGACAATATGCAGGGCTGGCACTCCTGTTGTCTACAAAGGTTGAACATCCATCTTAATGAGATTGAAAAGTGGAATGTGTGTGTGCTGCAGAGCTTTAGGATCTGCAAAAATATGAAAAGTGCATCTAAGCGAAGCAAAGGTGAAGCTGGTTCGCTTCTACACTGAATGACTGGTTGTGCTTCAGCTATTCAGATGGATTTTGTGGTTTATAGGGCTAAGGAGGGCCCAGTGTGGTATAGTGGCTAGAGTGTTGGACTGGGACTTTGGAGATCTGGGTTCTAGTCCCCATTTGGCCATGAAGCTCACTGGATGTTTTTTGGGCCAGTCATTGACTCTCAGCCTAACCTGCCTCACAGGGTTGTTTTGAGGATAAAATGGAGAGAAAGAGGGCTATGTAAGCTGCTGTGGGGCTCTCTGCAAGTGGGAAAAAGAGGGATGTAAATGTAATAAATAAAATTAAAATTACTAAATAAGAAAGCTGAATGTCGAAATTTGGCTCTTTTGATTCATAGGATAGACATGTGGACGATTGCCTGCCCCTTAAAACTTGTGCAAGGCATGTGCTACCATTGAAATCAATCCCTCTAAATTGGGATTTTTCAAAGTAATGATAGGTTTTGAGCTTATTTTTTGGAAGTCTCTGTATCACTGTAATAGGGAATGTTTCCTATACCACCTTTCATGGAAAAATATTAAAGGCCTTTCTTCACCTATTAGGTGCTTTTTGCTAAATTTTAAGTTGTGCTGCCCATAAGAAAAGTTGTCTCTTTCCTTCAGGATCCTAACAAAACACTCTCCAGCATTTGCAACATGGATGTTTTTAAATGGAAACCAATTAAATCTTTAATTGGTGGCATCCTATTTCCTCAAAGTGGTGATAGCGGTGGGGGAGTGGAACAAGCAAATAGAAATGAGTACATAGGTAGTGTGTCTTCTGTGGGAAATAAACAGAAGCCCTACCTTTTCCCATGTTTCACATCACATACTCTCTATTCCCCAACATGATGCTCTCCAAATGTATTGGATGACAACCCATATCATCTCCAGCAGCAGAACCCATGCTGGCTGGTGATGATGGGAGTTGTAGTCAGACACATCCGGAAGGCACCAGGTTGGGGAAGGCTGCATTGTATATCCACAGTATGTGTATCACGTCATATGAACATGGGAGATAGTCTTGTAGCAAAATACAAAAATGAGCAGAAAAATCCAGCAGGCAGGTTAAAAAACCTTCAAGGGAGGGGAGAGAGAGAAAGAGAGAGACTGTGTGTGTAGAACCTGATGAAACAGAGCAAAAGTATTTAAGAATGTTCAGAATGCTATTGCTTCTACCTCTCCTCACTCTGAGCTTCCTCCAGGAATGTTTATAAATCCAGTACTGATGAATTCATCCGAACATTTTTATCTCTTTCCAATTTGGATCTCCTTTTTATCTAATCTATGGAGTCTCTGTAGCCGAGATGGTCATAAAGAAATTGCCCCATCGTTGCTCATCTTGAACTGACAGCGCAACTTAGTTTGGATTGGGGGAAAAATTATCCTCCTCCACTCACTCTGGGGTGGTTGATTCATGGACCGTGAATGTCTGAGTCACTGAAGATTACGTGTTGCAATGGTGGAGTGAAGAAAGTCAGTGTCCATATTATAGAGAGTAGCAGATACATCAGTGGTATATTGAGCTTCAAGCATCAAGTGCAACCATGCTGTGGCTTATATGGCAGTATCTATCTGGGAATGGAGTGATTGGTTCCAGTCCTTGTTCATATTTGCCTTTTTGTTTTTGGGGTAGGGTGGGGATGTGGGTGGGCAAGTTGCTTAAGTTTTGCCAGACGGATGATCCTGCCTCTAGACAGAGGGTGAGGCAGTACTTTACAGCTACCAGTGCTGTGTGAAGAGCATGAGCTCTTGACCCAAGGGCTCATGGAGCATGTGGCGATGATGAATGACCTCAATGGGATGTAGCTGTGGGTAGGGGTGTTGCTAGCCTTGGGCCTCTGGGGCCCCTGGCCCTGAATCTATTCCACAGAGCCTTGAGTGTCCATTGGTGTCAACAGAAGGATTTTTTCAGCTTAATTGCCATGCAGGGGGAAATTTTCAAGGGGAATTACAGCTGGGGAGGGAAGGGTTCCCTCTCCCCTTCCCACATGCTTGCAACACTCTCTGTCCCAAAAAAACTTCCCATGCATGGTAATAAAACTTAGGAAAAAATAGTTTTCCATTGATTTGGGATGGTCTGGGTCAGAGTGCAATTAATTGAAAAATTGTTTTATTAGACATGGATTGGCTGGCTTTGCCTCCTCTGAAATTTGCATCAATGCTAGTAATTATTTCTAAATTTGTATATATATAGATGTAAATTAGCATATGCAGGTTTTATGCAGATTTGTGTCCTAAGGGCCTGGGCCCTGAATCTTATAAGTGCTCACCTGGCTGTGGGAATGGGGAATGTGTAGGAATTTGTTTGATCTTCAAGTTGCAGGGCCAGGAATTGACCGGGATAGTGAATATGAAGAAGAGCCCCTACTCCTGGATCATAAGCCGTACTGATGGATGGAGATGTACAAAGCCTGATTATTTCTGTATGGGTCTGGTACCCAACCATCCCTAAGGACAGCTGGAATGGCCTCCTGCAAGCACCTGTGGTCCCACATTATGGATACTTCCAGCAGGACCTTTCCAGCTATCCTTGAGAATGGATTCCTATGGGAAACAGTTGTGCTTTCTGCATTGCTATTAATCAGTCTGCTTAGGGATCAGGGGCCTTTGTTAGGTATTCAGTTAGGGGAGGGCAATTGCAGAGCTTCTCTGTTGTGCCCCTATACTTTGAAACAAACTGTCCAGGGAACTCTGCTGGAACACAACCCCGAAGACCTTACACAAACGATATAAGCCCCCCCCTTTATTAATTTAGAAAAGCATTCAGAAACCTTTTGTAATTTTCCGTAGGCTGAAATTATTTCCATTTATATGCCAATACTCTTTATAGTGAAAATGTTATTTGGATTGTATTTCAAATGGTGTTTGTTCATTTTATGAATGTCTTGAGATATTGAATTGATGATTAACTGCCTTGGGCATCTTGAGTGAAATGTCAAGGCATAAATCCAATTTAATAATATTGTAAAGGATTCCATAGAGTTGTGGAGAACACTTGTACATGCTTCTAAATTAATGAAGCTATAAATGTCCGAAGTATACGGTGCTGTTCTGTTTTTAAGTCAGTCTTCTCTTACCTGGTCTTCATTCTGTTAAAAAGGATCATTGCAGTTTGCCTATCCTCAGAAAGCATGAGGTCCCTTTCTCTCTGTCTTATTTTATGTAAAGCATTTTTATCCTGCTCTGCAGCCAAAGAAGTCTCCCAGAGTGGCTTACGTGAATCAATGAAAACATGGCAGTCCCTGCCTGCAGGCTTACAAAAGACACTGCAGAAAAGGACAAGGGATGTGGAGGAAAGAGGAAAGCCTCTATTGCTACTGCTGTTATTCTTGAATACTTAGATGCTCCAACTTTCCCTGTGTACCAGGGCAGCCCATGTTTCCTAGCATTTCTTCTCCCTGGTAAACCAGTGTCCTTATTTTTGCCTCTTGGGAAGACATTGGGATGCCCTTGGAAAAGTATTGTCAGTGATCATATATGTGCACTTGAGTTCTTCAGGAGTCAGCCCTCTCTCCAGTTACATCTGAGTGGGAAGCAGATGCATTTTGACTCTAGCATGCATGCATGTAAAGGCACACACATGGGTGCAAAATGACATTGCACATTGCCTTACGCTGAGTCATGTCTATCTAGCTCAGAATTATCTACTCCCAAGTGGAGAAAATGTGGCTCTCCCAATGTTGGTGGGCTGCAGCTTCCATCAGCCCTAGCCTGTGTAGCCATTGGTGAGGGATGATGGGAGTTGTCATCCAATAACATCTGGAGGGCCACAGGTTCCCCAACTCTGGCCTACTCTGCCTGGCAGCAGCTCTCCACTGTCTTTCCCGTCATTTGTTAACTGATCCTTTTAGTTGGAGATACCAAAGATTGGAATTGGGACCTTCTGCATACAAAGTTTGTGCTTTACCACTGAGCTGGGTCCATTTCTTTCTACCCAATCCCATTCCTTTCTATCCACATAAAGGTTTAACATACAGTTGGGAAACCAGAGCCTTCAGCAATGTGTAGTGCAGGTGGGGGCCTTAGGCAGTAGGAACAGGGGTCTTACAATAACGCAGCCATATTTTCATCTGTGAAAAGTTGGAGGCTATGGGGCTTCTTTGCTCTATACCATCTTCCCCAGCCTAATGCCCTCCAGATGTTTTGGACTTCAACTTCCATCAGCACCAGCCAATGGTCTGGAGAACTGGGAGTTGTAGTCCAAAACATCTGGAGGTCACCAGGTGGAAGATGGCTGTGTTGCACATACTGTAAGCGCTAATTGTTATACATTGTGTCAACTTGCCTTGCCTTGCCTTATAATGCGTGGCTTGGCTTCTTTGAGAAATCTCTTGCTATTTGCTCTACAGGTATACCTTGATTGCTCTTACATTCTGGTTGTACATACTGTGACCTGGCGTATGAGGGCGATGCTTGCCACTTGTCCTTCATGCTTGTCACTTCCTGAATTAGTGTAGTGGCTGGTCTTTGGCTATTGAATCCCTATGACTGAATCCCAGCTCTGTGGGTAGGATCCAACTGTATTTCAGTGCTAGCAATGTTGCGCTAGTGTACACCAACATGTACGCAATTTAAGTAGCATTTTCTAGCGCAATAGGAAAAAGTGGTGATTTGCCACTGAAATTTGGCAGCATTGCCCTAGCAAATGCTAGTTACGTTGTACAAGTGTTGGTTTACGCTAGTGCAATGTCACTAGTGCTGGGGCACAGTTGGATCCTGACCTATGCTTGCATCCTTATGAATGTGTATATCTGTGAGACTTGGTGTCCCTTGGCATGGCAGTAATGAACACTTGGTGCAAACTGCCTTTACTTAGAGGCAGGAACAAGGATCCGCAAAGGACTGTAGTCGAAGTTGTTCTGCCCACACGGTGGTGTATGTACATCACTCAGCACTGGTGGGATTTTCTAGTGTGAGTACTCTTGTATTGCATAAAGCCTGCCCAGAGAGAGTGATGCCATTTCACCACGGTTGGATGCATTTTAAAAGGACTGTAACATGAGGCAGTTCCACTCAGTCGCAGAATAAATCTCTATCCATATGGCTGGTTCATCTGGAAATGTCATGCTCCGCTCTGGACAGGGGGGTATGGCCATAGTGCGGGTCTCTGCTGTGGGTCTTGTCTAGTCTCTCCACCACCCCTTGATCTTGCTTTCTGATAGCTTATGTCCTTTCTCCCTCCCTGATTCCCACAGAAGGGAAGACATTTAAGGCCTTCCAAGTGGCTCTACTTCCAGTGGGGAGAAAGTACAGCAAAGTGGGGATTTGGCAATCTGATTTATTTATTTAGTTTACTGTGCTTTGTTTTCCTGTCTTTCCTTCTTCTGTAGCTAGAATGGGTACCAATCATTTGCTTCATAAACTATGTTTTGGAGAAACACAATATGTTTCCATCTTGAACCTAGGAAGGCTCAGGTAAGGTAAATCCATTAAGGAAAAGATGAGAAAAATAGTCGTGTTTAAAAACAATCCTAGAAGATGTGGATCAACTACTGAGAACACCTGTGGCCTTGATGTCTGAACATGGTACATAAGAGAGTGATCTTGATGGTTCCAGTAAGATATTGGTAAGTGTCTTGGGGCCCAAGTTGTTCTGGGTTTCTGAGCATCTGGAAATGTTCCCAGAAGGCTAATATAGCAAGAGTGAGCCCCAGTGGCTCTCCGGATATTGTTGGACTACATCTCCCATCAGCTCCATCCATACTGGCCAATGGTCATGGGAGTTCTAGTACAACAAATCTGGAAGGCCACAGGTTACCCACTTCTGCTACAGAAGCTAGGGCAGACCCTGGAGTGCCCACATCATGCACTTGCTTCTGGTGGCCCAGTTCTGTGAGGACCATCTCTGCTCTTTCTTGAGTGTTGCCTCTGGAACACTGTTCAAGAGTGCCGTGCATAGAGTACAGCAACCAATTACTGAGTTTTTTTGTCTCAATATGCTCAAAGGACGTTTAATTCTACATTGAAGTATTTTTACCTAGATGTCTTTAAAGGTGCAGCCCATCCTTTCCCTCAGGCATCAGACAGGTAGCAACATTTTTCTTATCTCATCCTTATAACACCTTGACGGAGATTTTGTTATTCCTACCTTGCCTGTTGCAATATGGTACAGAGAACATGACAGGCCGCCCTATAAATCACGGGTGTACAACCTGAGGCTTCTGCCCCCCCCCCACTGAATTCCTCCCTCGCTGATCAACATCACTGCTTTCACACTGGTAATGCTGGCATGGAAGGATCAATGCTAGTCAAGGACTCAGGGTGGGGGAGGTCGCTAAAGCTGTACGTAAACAGCAGTGCCTGTCAGGGTCGCTCAGGAGGGGAGTGAAAGTGTCCACCCCCCTGTGATCTGGAAGCAGCTGTGATGTAGCTGCTTCTGCACTGCTCATGAAAGCTGCGATGAAAGACTGCAATATTTGACAGAGCACCTCTCCCGATATGAACCTATTCGTACACTACGATATTCGTCTGAGGCCTTCCTCCAAGTACCTCCTTTGAGGGAAGCTTGGAGGATGACAGCTAGGGAGAGGGCCTTCTTGGTGGTGGCCCCCTGATGATGGAACACTCTCTCCCCAGTGAGGCCCACTTGGTGCTAACATTGTTATCTTTCTGGTGCCAGATGAAGACTCGCCTCTACTCACAGGCATTTGACAGCATATGATAAGACTTCTAACGGGTCTTGGGATTTTTATTGTTGATAGTGCAAAATTGTTTTCTATCTTTGTATGCCAATGGTTTTATATTATGTTATTCCATTGTATTTTAGGAGTTCAACCTTTGTAAATCGCTCAGAGAGCTTTGTCTATTGGGCAATATAGAAAGGTAATGAATGAATGATGCCGGTTGGGGTCACTGAGGGTGGAGGAGGCTTTAGCTTCCTCCTCCCTCAGCAACCCCCTAAAAAGCCTCCCACTCCCCAACTTCAGCAATTCTGTTTGTGTGTGCATGCATGCGTGGGGATAGGTGCAGCCCCCCCAGGCCCCCTGCCGACACCCAGTTCTGCTCTCAGGGCCAACAAGGTTGGGCACCCTGTTACAATCCTATGGCATAGTTTTGAACCCAAAATTCTGTTCAAAATTCTGTGATCTCCTTGCAGCACAACTGGCCTTATTAATGTTTGCTAAGGGGATTCGAAGGTTGACTTTCACTGCAGGGAAAGATGCTCTTGCTCTTTTGACTTGTATTTACCTCCAACCTTGCCGCTCCTATTGAAATAAATGTGCCCATCCTTCACATCTGAAGTTGAGCCCCATTATTTTAAAGCGCACGTTGTTTTAGGTGGTAATGGAAATTCTATCCTACAACTCTGTACTTGTGGGAGAGCACTCAATCTTTCTTTGATTCCCAACGTGTGGGACTGCCCTTCTTAGTGAGATCTAGACATCTGGCCAGGGTAATTTTCTCTTTGGCCCCTCCAAACATACATCACATTGAACCAGGAGGAGAACTGGCACATCTGCAACTGGCTTCTACCAGGGCTGCTTCACATACCAGCAAAACGCAGAGTCCTACGTTTATATTGTGAATGTTCATTGGGGTCGAGTGCGCGGCTTGAGGGTGTTCCTGAGCTTGGCACTCTCAGTGGAGGTGCAGGTGGTATGGGAAGTCAGGAGTGCTCTCTAGCACCTTTGGCTGGTTCGTTGGCTGCAGCCCTAGTTGGAGAAAGTAGGCATAGCCTTGGAAGCACGTGCTCTGGTTGCATCCAGGATCGATTACTGTTATGTGCTCTACTTAGGGCCACATTTAAAGACTGTTTGGCAACTGTGTTTGGTACAGAATGGGGGAGCAAAGATGCTTGTGGGAGCCAAGCATGGAGGACACATTGCACCCACTCTGTACCAGTTGCTCTAGTTGCCTGTTTGTTTGGGGGCCCAGCTTAAAGTGCTGGTTTAAGCCTTTAAAGCCCCAAGCCAGCCTACCCAAACCTTGCACCCTGCAGATGTTTTAGACTTCAACTCCCATCAGTCCCAACCAGCATAGCTAATCATAGAATAGTAGGGTTGGAAGGGGCCTACAAGACCATCAAGTCCAACCCCCTTGCTCAGTGCAGGAAGCCTACAGCACCCTTTATTCCCAGGCAGTCTCCCATCCAAGTACTAACCAGGCCTGACCCTGCTTAGCATTCGAGATCAGACGAGAAATGGTCAGGAATGCTGGGCAATGTAGTCCAAAATATTAGGAGGGCACCAGGCTGGGGAACAGTGCCTTAAACAGTTTGGGAACTGACGATATGAAGGACTGCCTGAACCTGTATGAGTCTGCCCGTGTATTAAGATCAATGTCCAAAACTCTACTCTCTGTTCCATCATTTGAAATGTGCTATATTCATGAGGAGCACTAGGAGCAGGGCTTTTTCGGTGGTGGCTCCACATTTATGGAATTGACTCCCCCTAGAAATGTATGTGGCTGCATCAGCATTAGGTTTTTTTTTTTTTTAAGTCTTAAATCATTTTTTTTCATTCTGTGTCTTACTAACTTCCATTATTTGGATTAATTTATACTGTTCATTTAAAGGGGGTGTATGTGTTTTTAAAAAGGATGATTTTATGCTGTGTTTTATGTCAGAACTGTGCACTCCCATACAAGGGCTATTATGCACTGAAAGGCAGTTTAGAAGTATTGTAACAAATAAATGTCTGAAAATATGTAGTAAATGTGCTCCAGAGAACCACAACTGGCACAGACTCCTGGGCTGGGATGTGTGTGTTTACCAAGTGTTTCCAGACACATGTATGTTCAGGCATTACCAAAAAATTGGTCAAATACCCACTGTAGAAATGCAGGGACCTGTCGTTTCTGTAATGTGCAACTCAGGAAGCTGTGTGCCATAGTATAGGAACCAACTCGAGTTCTGTCCTGGTTTGCCTGCACTGGTTGTCAGTTTGTTTCCCGACCAAATTTAAACTACAGGTTTTAACCTATAAAGCCCTACATGGCTCAGGACCCTAATATATGAAAGACTGTCTCTTCCTGTATGAACCTACCTGGTCCCTGAGTTCGACTTCAGTGGCCCTTTTCTGTGTGCCCTCTCCAAGAGAAGCTCAGGGGATTGCAGTTCAGGAACAGCCCTTTTCTGTGGTATCCCCATGTTTGGGGAACACTCTCACCAAGGATGCTCTCCTGGTGCCAAAACAGTGCCAGGCCAAGATGTACGTATTTTACCATGCATTTGGACGTTAGTTATGGCTCAATTGTTGAGGGCTCTTTTTGTGGTGTTCATTCTAGGCTGGGGGCAGGGATGAGGGGAGATTTTGTGGATTGTCGATGAACACTTTTTGTATTGTGTTGTTTTTAGATTATGTTTTTATGGTGTTTATTGTTGTGTGTTCTTGTAGTGCCAAGGCCTATATTTTGGAGTTTTTTTCTGTTATATTATGGATTTCTGTATTTGTGTGTGTAAGTTGTTTCGAGACTGCTTTTTGCAGTGGGAAGCAACGTATATATTTAGGGTGCAATCCTATGGGATGCGCCCTGGGTATTCGTAAGACTTTGAACTGGGAGGCTTACGAGTATCCAATGCAGAGCAGGAGGCACCTCGCGCTCTGCATTCAAGCTAAACGGTTGTTTTTGCCCATCTAGCGGAGGCCTTGGGGAGGGGGAGGGAAGGAGGCTGGGACAGCCATAGGATTCATTGTATGGCTGCCACCCCAGCCTCCTCCACCGCCCCAGCCCCCTCCCCCTCCCGGCCCCTGGGAATACCCCCTTTCCCCATCTCCGAGCTCTGTTTCTGAGTGCAGAGAGGTAGCTGGTGCAGTTCTCTCCACGCCAGCTATGAGGGAGAAGGGGCGGAGGCAGGGAGCATGATTTCCTGGCTTGGAGCTAGGAAGCTGAACAATCCTATGTCCCCCAGACACTGTTTAGGGACATAGGATTGCTCCCTTAATCATAACGTTGATGATGATGATGATTCTGCTAGGCACATGGAAGCACATCCCATTAGTTTCAGCAGAGCTTATTTTTTGCCCTCCAGATGTTTTGGACTACAAGGCCCATCAGTCCTAGCCAGTATGACCAACAGTAAGGGATTATGGAAGTTGTCGCCCAAAACATCTGGAGGGCACCAGGTTGCCTACCTCTCACCAATAGGTTTAACCTGTACTTTAGCAGCGAAACCTTTGTAGCGCTTTACGCTAAATAGCGCCCGGTGTTATTTGAGAATGGGCTATTAGACAGTCTTCATCAATTTACTGATCAATCATTGATCTTTTTTATCATCCCTTTTGGCTGAAGAAATATGTTCTCCCTGACTCTTCCTTAAGCCAGAGAGCTGTCTTATCTGCTGACTCACAGAACCTGAAGCGCTGCAACCTTTGGACTTTGAGTCCTTCTGGGGGATTGTGCATTAAAAGGCTTTCCCAATGTTTCAGAACAAACAATTTGGGCTCTAAGTGGAACTTCTTGATGAAGCGGAGTGCTTTGGTTGTTCATGATAGGCATTTCCAAGCCTTGTGGAAGTGTGGTGTAGCTGAAGCTGTCTTGGAATCTAGAATAGTTGAGAGTGTTTATGAGGTTGAAAATCTATTGTAGGAGGAAAAGAAAGCTCAGCAACTGGGGTATGTTCTAAGTTAGAGGAGTAGAATTCTCCCCCCCCCCCCCGATATATCCTTTCCACACTTTAATTTACTTAATCTTATGGTTGCCTCGGAGCAATCCACGAAAACACGAAGCCCATCTCCTTAGGGAGGACCACTTGAATTGAAAGTGTGTTCAGTGAGAGATGCTCACACGTTGTTTCAAAATGGCGGGAATTAAGTTATTGACACATCATGGGCAAAGCAGTGGGTCAGGTATCAGGGGAACTCCTGTCTCCCATGTATTACCCTAAGTCACGCAAGGCCTTGATAGATGTGTGCTATTTTGATATAATGCATCACATAGTGAATTCAAGAGTGAAACGATTCCCTTGATTAGCCCAGTTAATTGTGTTCAGGTTTTGCAAGTTTATGGGACCAACGGGATTGTTATGTACAGCAAACTATGCAAATTAGGTATATTATTTAATTTCACGTTTCCTTTATATATGGTACATGTTATCCACCTCTAGGCTTGTATGTAAGAACTAAATGAATGAATAAATAACATCCTCTAAATAAACCTTTAATTATCACTCTTGATAATCTAACCAAGGTAGAAAAACTGGAGTTTTGGCATTATTTTTTAGATTTTGAAACTTTTTTTCATAAGAAGAATTTATGGAACCACCCAGAGAGCTTTGGCTATTGGACGGTATAGAAATGTAATATAAATAAATAAATAAATAAATAAATAAATTATAAGTGACGTTTGTTTTAGATCTATTGCTGTAACATGCTGCAGTTCACCTGTTTTTCTGGTTGTGTGTGTGTGTGGGTGGCAGCGAATTATGGCCTGGTTCACACATAATGACAACCCAAGAATATGGGTTGAGTATGGGTTATCATTGAATTGTAGGTTGTCGTTGAATTGTGGGTTGTTGTTATGTGCATATCCTGAACTATGGTTTAACCATGGGTTGTTTACCACGAACAACCCAGGAGAAGAACCCATGGTTTGTTTTTGGGTTGTGAACTCTGGGTTGTTCATTTAACCATAGTTAAACCACAGTTCCCACATAACGACAACCCATGATTCATGACAGCCCATACTCACCCATACTCTGAGTTGTTGTTACATGTGGACCAGGTCTTCAGAAACCTGAATTTGGTGAATATTTTTATTAGGACCAGCCAAAATGCCAGCAGGCTTTTTGAACTATCTAGCCTGATGAATAGTTCTGGAGAACTCAAAAGCTTGTATATTTTCGGCTTTGGCTATTGGGTGGCATAGAAATGAAATAATGAAATAAAAATAAATAAATAAATAAATAAATAAAATATTTTGTGGAATTTTGGTCAGCCCTAATACAAGTAGTGCCCAACTGTAGATTATGGACCAGATTTTTCTCATGGACCAGCACGGCCATCTTTGCTTTTCTGTGTGCTTTATTTGGTGGTAAACAGGTTTGAAGGTAGAGATGGGTACAACCTATTTTAATTTTTAGTGGCATCCCCCCGCCCCCAGAAAAAGTGGTAACAAGAAGCTAAAACACTGTGCATTTAACATTTAGTTGATATTGCTAAATTACAGCTTTCTCCTTGATGTGACAGTGTAAATGGGGAAAGGCGGTGATGATGATGTAGGGCACAGAAGGTGGAGAGGCTTGAATAGATCCTGCTTAGGTATGTAGGGTATGTAGAGTATATAGTCTATTTAATTTCATCTCCCAGCCAGAAGAGAGATGATGTGAAAAACCACATACAATCATTCTCTGTGCTGATTAATCGAGAATAATGAACCACCTCTTGGTTCTGTACTTGCAACCAGTAACAGAGGATGAGAACGTGCATTCTGTGCCAATGCATGCACTGCCACCCCTCCGTCTTTTTACCACTCTTTCAGCCCTCATGATTCGGAGTACAAGGGGGTGGTTAAGAGTGTCAAGGGATAGCTAATCCATTTCAGGTGGTCTCCTGTCTTTTTCCCAAGAAAAAGCCAAGGAGCTCAGATTTCTTCTCAAAGAGCAAAAGGACAGCAATTAGTAGCAGCTTTTTTATAAGCTGTCTGGTGTTTGAAGTCTTCCAAGCCCTCTCCTGCTTGTTCCACCCTCTCCTAGCCTTTTAAACGCCTGCTTTTAAAGAGCGAGGGGGTGTCTGATGATTTGGCTTCTATGGCTCAAGGGCTCCTCCCCCTTCCTGAGATCCAGCCCTAAACAGAGTACGCACTGTGGAATGACAGGCATTTCTCCTTGGAGGGAGCTGGCATGGGAGCGTATTTATGAGAATCACGCCAAGCGTCCAGGCCGGGGGTACAGGAAATACAGGAGGGGCAACACATTGGCCGACACCCCTGGCTGTTTCCTGAGTTCTGGCTGTTCTTATCTGGAGTCCCGGGGAGCAGAGAAACTTTTTAGGGAGTTGACTTGTCATCTTTCGAAGGCTCATGCCTGCTTTCAGAAAAGGCTCTCCTTTTCTCGCTCTCCTTTTCCTGAGCCTACCTTGAAGGATCTCATAATGGGGCAGACGCGCTACTCCAGACCGGTAAATCCAGCTCCCATAGGTGAGTAATGGAGGGGTCTAGTTGAGACTAAAGGCAGGGCGAGAACTGCAGGTGAGGTTGAAGTGTGCATAAAAAGAGAAGGCGAGGATTGTGTAACTTGCTGTGCTGAGCTCGGAGGGGCTGCCAGTTCTCACAAGTGCTGAGAATGGATTGCTTTTGTAATTATTTTAAACAGAAGAAAAAGAGGAGGAAAAGATCCTTGGGTTGGAATACACTTGACTGTGTAACTTGTTGCACATGGGGTAATTTTGGTACCACATACGTAGTCCTTTTTGATCTTACTCATTGCTGCCAAAACAGTCAGATGATGGGGAAAGCTGGCTTAAAAGAGTTCAGTAGAAAGAACAGAGTAACATGTTGTGTGTTTGGCTGGAATGAAACATTTCACTCTTAAGGAACAGGTGCTTGACTGGCTATACCTCCTCAGTGTTTCGCAGGAGACTTTAATATTTATTGGTATGCTCTCTATTTCTGTTTTTTTTTTTAAAGAACAGCATCTGCAATCTTATGTTTTGGAAGTAAAGTACATGGGTTTATTTGGGAGCAAGGGAAGGAGAATGGGTTCAAATGTGAAGCAGAACCACCCGGAAGGTTTATGGGGCCTGGGGCAGATAGGATGTAGGGGGCAGCAGCGGCAGGGCGCCCAACAAGGATCCATATATGTGTGGGGCTCTGGTGAGCAGTGTGCCAAGACCAGGGCAGTACGTGCAAGAGCTGAGGCAGGAGATCCCCTTGATTTCTGGGGATCTGGGGCAAGTGGTCTGGGTGAATTAATTAATTAATTAATTACATTTCTATCCTGCCTTTTCCTCCAAGAAGCCCAAGGTGGTGTACATGTTCTTGTTATCCTCACTCTGTGATGTGCATTAGGCTGAGAGTCAATGCCTGGCCCAAAGTCACCCAGTGCGCTTCATGGCTAAGTGAGGACTTGAACTCAGGTCTCCCTAGTCCAACTACCCTATTGCTGGTCAATCTTCAACTATAAGGGGCCCCGTCAGGAAGCTGATAGTTAAAGTTTTCTGTGTACCTGCCATTAACTTTTCCATAGTAGTTCCGACACCGGTTATTAGATTTTCCTTAACTTGATGCTGCAGACCTAATTTCACAGATAGTGTATGACTTTAATTAAGGTGGTGATTGATATAGTGTATGCGATTGTTTGTAGGTTTAAAATAAATATTTTACAGATTGCCTTGTGAGTCTTATGGCTTCTTTTAAATGTCCTGCATGTACCGTCCCATTTTTAAGAAGCTTGTCCTCTTTTGGTTTTTTGGAGGGAGGAGGTGTACTGTGTAATTCCTAACATGGTGGGTTTACTAGTAATTTTTCTGTTTGTAAACATAGTGGGTAGTAAAATAAAGAGCAATCATGCAGCACCTTAAGGCTAACAGATTTATTATTGGCATCTGAAATGGCCTCTAGTCCATGAAAGCTTAAGCTGCAATTGATCTCTTAGTCTTCAAAGCGCCGCAAAACTCTTTCTCTTGTTTTGCTGGTGTTTGCTTTTGCTGTAACATGGCTATGGAACCCCAGTGGCTATATTTCTTATATCACATTGTGCTTTCATGAGCGATAGAACATGTTTTTGTCTCTAATACGTTCAGATGTGCAATATGTGTGTGCAGCATTTGTTGATATGGTTGATATAATATATAATATCGAAAACAGCCATTCTTAATCCAAATGTTTAATATCTTGGAAATTTAGCTCTTTCCCTTGATCTCAGCTGATGCTGATTGCCATTTCTTGCCACTGAGGCAATGTAACAGCCTGTTCTCCTTTGGAGGGGGTGTGTGTATCAGGCTCCCTGCCTACCCAAGCCCAGGGGAGACTGGAGGAGGGAGATTTGGATTCCTCAGCAAAACTCACTCCTACAAAAGACATGGGGTAGCCTGAGGTCCCAAAGAACTCTTTCGAGCACATCCTGTGCCTTGCTATGGTTCCTGACTCTCCTCCCTTGTCCCACGGCAATTTAGAACACTGGTAGGGATGAGCCAGATGGGATGCTCAGAGTCATTGCTGGAGTGCCTGGCCACCAGAAGATCCTTTTGCCCAGGGTTTACTCAGGGGGAAGGGTCTACTAGTGAGCAAGAGTCTACTTGCACGGAGGAAAACCCAGCTGTAGCCAATAAAGAAGCAGACCCAGTTGGAACTGGTGAATCAAGGATAGCAAGTTTATAAGCTCTCAGTCTTCTCCTAGGCCTTTGCTGCATCCACAGCTCTCCTTGAGCTCCTTGCTCCAGCTGTCTTGCTCAGGACAGGGGGATGATGACCCTCAATCTCATGGATTCTCAATTATATTCTCAATCCATGAGAATATAAACATTTGAACAAACATAATGTCAACCAGTCTGGTGCCATTGTGGAGGGGTGGGGAAATTCATAAATCAAATTTATCATCCCAATTTTTTTTTTTTTTAAGAATCTTCAGTTTTTACACAAGGGGCTCATCCAGCAAGTGCTCCCTTTACTTGTTCCTGTGTTTCCTATGAAAAGAAGGGCCACCCAAATCAATTATCTGAGCTTGAACTTCATACCATAGTTGGCAACTGTGGACTGAACTAGTGATTTCTCCCCTCCTACCAAGCTGCTCAGAAAGCAACATGGGGAGAGGAGGTAGAAAGTTGATGACTTCAGCCTTCAGTTCAGTGTTGCAGAAATATATTAATAGAGGCTTCACCTTGTATCTATAAAGTGTGGGAAGGCAGGATAGTTTGATCTCATTCTTTCATAGGTTCCAGAGGTCTTGTATTTTTAAAGAGGAAAGAATGCCCTCAACATCACAGCTCCGAAACCTATGGGCAGCTCTGGTTCTTGTTTGCTTGCCATACAATTGCTTGACGGCCACATAGACTGTATCAAGAAGTGTGCAAATCTCATTCAAATGATTAAGCCAGGGCTAACTACCCAAATTACATATGTCTGCCTGGCTTACAGGATTTTTCCCAAATATTTGGGATGTGTGATCACATCTTAAGACTGGTTCCTGGTCTGACTTAAAGATGATCATGTTTGTGAAATGGTGTGAGTAGGGTTTGAAAGATGCAGGATGGGTGTAGAATAGACAAAGATGTCCGACACATTCTTAAAGTATAATTTCATTGTCCAGAAATGGGGAGGTATTCAGGTGGTACATGTAGGTGGCAGTAAGCATCTAAAATGGAAGCTGTATTCCTTGTGAGTCATCCATGCCTGAATTAAGTAGATGTCTCAAAACAGGCTGCTGCTCTTAATCATACGGGAGTTTCAGTTTATGAATGAGAAATAGCCTATTGTCCTTCCTCAGAGAAGGTATGCCACCTTGACGGTATGTGTAAGGTGAGTGTGGGCTTCCTTGATGAAAGAGTGGAAAGAGAAGATTGGGGGAGAGGCAAACACCATCGGTAGCTTTTCAACAGCGCACAAAACTGGCATGGTTGTCACTGTATCTATCACCTGGCACAGGCAGACCTACTGTGCTGCATTTTAATTCAAGCAGCGTTTAAACAGTTTAACTACCAAGTGGGGTGCAAAGGCTATTGGCTCTGTATTGGCAAAACACAGCTAAGTGCAGAACTGGTGCTAGTCTGTTCTTGTATCCTTCTACCTCTCTCCCTCTGCTCCTCCCCACCTCCAAAAATCCCATTGTGTGACTGGATCATTTTAGCAGAGGAACTGATGAACTGTTTGCAGCGAAAGAGTTGTTGATGGCTTCAGGTGAGAGCTAATGCATCTCTAATGCTTTAAGGTGAAGTGTTGACAAGTACTCCTTGTTCCTATTCCAGAGTCTACTGGATTACTGTGCTACGTAACAGGTTTTCACTGATGGCATAATGGGTTGTTCTTGGCGTAGTGACATCAGTCACCTACCTGCTGTGCTGGTGTGATGTCCAAAGTTGTGTCACATGCTACTGGTGCAATGCAGTATACTCTAAATTTATACCTAATTTTACCGTCTTAGTATTGAACCTTAAAAGAAATCCACACACTATAGAGCAAGTGTGCTTCATATTTTATCAGAGTATATAGCTCTGCATTTGTAACAATCATTTTTAATCACTTGGAAATACATAACCCGTTACACACAGTGGAGCTTTGTGGCTCCTTAAAGACTACTTGATTTATTGTGGCATAAGCTTTCATGGGCTAGAGCCTTCTTCATCCGATGTGAAAAGTGTTATCTGCACTTGTAGATGCATGTGTGCGTGCGTGCACAAACGTGTAAGTATGTATCTATCTGCTAGCTGATGTTCTTGTATCCAAAGTAGTCAAATAGTCTTTAAGGAGCCATAGGACTCCCTTCTGTGTTTGCAGTAACACACATTTTTACCCCTCTGGAATACATAAGTGGAATTCATAACAAGAGAATTTAGTTAGAGCAGGGATGGGGAACGTGTGGTCCTCCATTTGCTGTTGGACTGAACTTCCCATTAGTCCTAGCCAGCATAGCCAATGGTGAGAGAGGATTGGAACTGCAGTCCAACAACATCTGGAGGGCCGCACATTTCCTGAGTTAGAGAGAGAGAAAGAGAAAACACATTTTGCCAAGAGCCTGGAGCATGTAAAATAGTAATATGACACTTATAAAATCTTTGTTGAAAAGTGGTGGTGCAGGATGCAGAATCCATGCTCATGAAGTCTTTGGTGATAAGTGGTGCAGGGTTACATGTCTGCCAACAGCACTAGGTCCTTGTCATGCAGCTATGGAGAATAAAACCTTGGGATCCTTATGAAGGGGAGAGAGAGAGAAGCTATTTTCCTTGACTGAATCTGGTGCATTGGCTCATTCAGCTTACTGCATTTAACACCCATTGGAATATTTCCACTGTTTGCTGGTGACTGTGATCACTTCACGCTAGTGTTGTCCCATTACTTCAGAGTGATTACATCACCGTATATTTCTACTGAAATGCCTCTTTAGAACCATTAATCAATGGGACGTATTCCATGTCCTCCTTGCCTAGCAATTGAAGGAAAGTGAATACAGTAATTTGAAGAAGTAGTAAATGTCATTAGAAGAGTATTCCTTGCTGTGAAAATGGTAGGTGTTCCAGGGATATACCTTTCTCAAAATGAACCAACTGGTATTAAATATAGCACTTGGGAGGAGAGCTGCCCTTGGCTTTTTCCTAAAGAGGAGGAGAATCTGGGAATACTTGTAATTTTTAACTGTGTTGCTGTTGCCTTAGCGTCCAGACAAACATTTGTGAATGAAGTTCTAAGAAATTCCAGCTTTTTATTTATTAAAATATGAAGGAATGTGTTACAATACTTAGAGCATGCACTCTTACTTTATTTTATTACATTTATATCTTGCCTTTCTTCCATCATGGAGTTAAAAGGTCCTGCACACAGCGCAGCCTTCCCCAACCTGGTGCCCTCCAGATGTGTTGGACTGCAACTCCCATGGCCAGGCTGGCTGAAAATGATGGGATTTGCAGGGCACCAGGTTGAGGAATATTTCTTATTTATTTATTACATTTATGTCCCACCTTTCTTCCATTGTGGAACATTTGGTACCCAGGTGGTCTCCCCTCCAAGCACTGACCAGACCTGCTTAGCTTCAGCAAGTTGGCTGCCACTTGTGCCTTCCCAGATCCAGACTTACTTAGCCTCAGCAAGATTGATGCATCATGTGCTTTCAGACAATATAGCCTACATATTTACGTATTTACAAATATTTATAAACCCAAATGCCCTAGTCCAAACAACTGTGGAATAGACCTCAGAAGCATGGGGCACCACCAGAAAGGCCTTATTGCATGACCTCAAGGATTGAATGCATCTATAATAGATTTCAAGGTGCTGTACACAAATTATAAGAACATAGAGATATAAAAACCAGTACATAGAATATACCATATTTACATATCCATAGGCATAAAAGAGATGGTAGGCTGAACTACACCAGGAAGGCTTGCATAAACAGGTGTGTCTTCAGCATGCGCCTAAAAGTGAGAATTGTTGGCACATGTCTAATCTCGAGGACGTTTATTTCACATAATGGGCGCCATCACTCAAAATGCCCTAGTCCAGACAACTGTGGAATGGATCTCAGAAGCATGGGGAACCACCAGAAGGGCCTTACCACATGACCTCAAGTATTGAATGCATCTATAACAGTTAAAATAAGTCCTTAAAAATCAGTAGTATTTGAACCAAATAAATAATGCTGGAACTTTATATTCCATAATACATACCTAAGAATCCTTAATCTCTATCATCTTCCTTAACTGATGGGGCCTATACAAGTTATGATAGACATCCCTTGCAGTAAGTGTGTGTATATGTATTCTTTATAATGGCAAATGTGTTGCCATTGCTGCCTCTATTAATGAACCCAGGTGTTGAGTGCCAACAGGACTGAAGCCAAAACAGGGCCACTGAGAAACAAGAGGGTGGTATCAGCATGCTCAGAGGAACCCCAAGGCTTGAGGAAGTACAAAATATCTTTTAGAAAATAAAACTCAAGGGAGTAACCCCACCCCTGCATGGATGGATGGATGGATAGATGGAAGGATGGGTAGATAGATATGGGGGAGCGGGAGAGAACAGAATGCCCTGTTTGAATTCTTTACAGCTTCTAGTATCCTGGAGGAAGGCATGACTGGCTGGAACCTTGCACAGGAGCCTTCATGTTAGGAGGCGAGGATACACTGCTACATTTTGCTGCAGATCCTCCTTCCTTATTTTACAGATGCAGAACTAAAATAGTGCAGTATCAAAATCCTTTTGCTGAATCCTTGGCTAAGTACGATTTTGAAGCTACGTCTCCCCAGTTCCAACAGTTATCCAGTGGGCCACACTGTCTCCCGAATTGCTCCTTTTTTTCAGGTTATCTTTGCAAATGAGGCTGAGATTCCAGTGTTTTAAATGCCAGTGCACACATCTCCTTGACTGTAGCATCAGTCTGCATGTGTGAGAGCCGTCACAAGATAATCACTTCAGGTAGAACTTCCATATCAACCATGGTTGGCTATCCATGGTAGTTGGCTCATCTGATTGAGTCTTCAAGCGGAAACTTGCATGTGTGAATCCGCCCATAGATAATTCAGCTGCTCATTGTCCTGGTAATTGAGTTCCCCAAATCTGTGCCTTTAAGAATACACGTAGGCATGTATTTTATTCACTTCATGAAATTGTTTTTGATAACTTGGTAGACATCCACTGTGCAGTGGATTTATAAGGCTACGTTGGTACGGTTTGATCAGGTAACCTTAAGGGCAAATGTAATTCAAAGCTTCACACTGCTTGCGAATTGCAGTCACATCATGAGAGTAAAACAGCACCTGGCTTGTTTGCTGGGTTGGAGGCAGTGGGCTTGGACTTCGTGTGGAAAGCTTAGTGCCTTGCAAGAAGTCAGTTCCCACCAATGAATCTCCCCCCCCCCCACCTCTATTAACAGAAAAAAAAACCCCTACAGTCAGTCAGTGGTGCAGCTAGGACTGGACCATAGGGCCAAAGTCCAGGACACTGCAATGCAGGCCCCCCCCCCCCATACCCACCCAGAAAGTGGCAGGTGATGAGGGCAGCAGAAGCACATTCCATTTTATTCCTGACGTCATGATGGTGCTGTGATTTAAGTCAGTCTAAAATGCAAAACTGCACATGCTCAGAGTACACATACACACACAAATATAAAAATATATAAAAATCAGGGTAAGCAAACAGTTTTGCTGTTTTTGCTCTAACATATCAGGAGTGCAGAAGCAGTTGTAAAACATGGGATGATGGTTGAGGTGGGGAGAGAAATGTTAGTTATGAGCTTCACAAGAAGTAATACACATGCCTGTCTAAAGGGGGCCCCATAGAACCATTACACCCAGGATCTAAAATTGCCTAGCTGGGCGCAGGACCGCTGCAAGGCAGTTTTATGTATTAATACCGTCTAGGTGTGTGTGTGTGTGTGTGTGTGTGTGTAAAAGAGAGAGAGAGAGAGAGTGAAAGTGAGAGAGAAGGCTGGTGGGGGAATTGCAGAGGGAACATAGTGCTTGGAACATTTGGCAGCATGTGATCAATTTTAATTGACCGTGGATTTGTTTTATGGTTTAGCTGATTGCTCAAAGTTGTTTTTAGATATATGTTGTCTCTGTGTATACTGTCCATGTTTTTTTTATGTTTTTAAATTTTGCATATTGTATTTTCAATGTTTTTAACCTTTGTAAACCGCCCACAGAGCTTTGGCTATAGGGTGGGATGGATGGATGGATGGATGGATAGATAGATAGATAGATAGATATAATAGTGCTTCATCAGCCACTGCCCTTAGCCTCTTCACAGAGCCAGAAAGGTGAACTCTGGGGGGAAAGAGCGACTGCCAGGTCCTAGCCTCAAAGGATCTGGTAGCAGCTGAGCCTGCGTCTCAGTGTATGCCTTTGCAGCCACACCATGTGTTGGAACACACACCAACCAACCCCCCCCCAAGCGATAAACTTCAGAATAAATATAAATATGCTATATGCTCTCCTGTGCCTCACTGCCTTATCTCTCTCTCTTCTCCCCCCCACCCCCCGAATCATTCTTGTGTCGTTTTAAATGCATGATCTGGATTCTGAGGCCTTAGCCACCACCTTTTACAGAACTCCGTGCAATACAAAAGTTTGCATGCTCCAACACAAAGGAGATGTTGGTCCATTATAAGAACTGATCATATCTGTTCCATATTCCTATTCTCCGAGACCAAATTGATAGCCAAACGTACACATTTGTTTCTTCTACTTGTCTTTAAATCCCTGTCTCTTTTATTAGGTTTCCAACAACTTTACAGCTTTGTGGCACAAAAGTCAACCCTACAATTTTGGTAAATGCAATAATCTCAGTTTGGGTATACAGTTTTCTTAATCTTAAACAGCGGGGGAAGCACTGGAGTATTTGTGGAAAGTGGCCTAAAGTGATTGATTTAGCTTCTGTGGCTGACACTAGAGATCTATTGCCAGTTTTATGGCTGTCATGTTCTGTGGACGTGTGTGCTAAGACTGTATGTTGTATACTGTGTTCTTATATCTTGGAACACATATTTGATTATGAGCCACCTTGATTGGCTTTTGCATTTGTGGCTTCATTTTTATATTTAAAGTAAGGCAGCATTAAATGCATACAAAAAGAACTGACTTACACTCAGTGGCTGGGTTCACACAACATGCTAACCCACACTCAGGGGCTGAGGGTGAGTTGTTGAACCATGGGTTATTGTTGAACCATGAGTTGTTGTTGAACCATGGATTATTGTGTTGTCTGAATCCAGCACGTTTTCCACAGGGTGGCTTGTTAAGCATGCGGGATGGCTTGTTAACTGCCCTGAACAACCCAACAACAAACCATGGGTTCTCAAGGTGGCTTGTTCGAGAAAAATAAGCCATATTGCATGGTTAACAAGCCACCCTGTGGAAAACATGCTGGATTCAGACAACACAATAACCCACGGTTCAACAACAACCCATGGTTCAGAAACAACCCACACTCAACCACTGAGTGTGGGTTATCGTGTTGTGTGAACCCAGCCAGTGAGGCCACGGGGCCATCCTGAGACCCTTTAGCTGGGGATGCCAGGGGGATTGAACCTGGGGCTGCCTGCATGCAAAGCATTTGCTCTACCACTGAGCTGTGGCCCCTCCCTTTTTCTCTTGGAGTGAATGTGATTTTCTGACTCTCTGTTTTTTTTTGGTCTTCCTGAAAGCCCTGATTTGTGTATTCCTGTGCAGACCTTTTCCCAGCTTCGTGACTCAAAACAGGAAATTGGCATGCTCTCTCTCCAGAACCCTTTCTTATGCAATAAAGCTTGCTGTGCCACTGTAGTGAGAGGGGCTCTTTGTTGAAGACCCTCCATTTTTAAAAAGAACCCAGAATCTAGGCCTGAAGTGTCACCCCACAGCTGTTCACCTTGGGTTAAAATGTGCTTCATTGGAACCCTGCCCAAAATATAGATTTGTTCCAGTGGGATTCAAAGGGAGCACCTCTCCCCCACAACCCCCCGTGTGAGCCATCTCTGAGTAACACAGTTACCTGAAATGGCTCCCTCTTAAAGCATACTGGTAGCCTCTGATCCACCACTAATTAAGCATGCAGAACAAACAGAATGCATTGTTGCTTCATAGTATGGATCTTTCGGTGACTCTTCTTTCCCTGTCAGTTGCATCCCAGTGAGACAGGGAATGTTTCCTTTTAGAATCAGTTTCCCCTATAATGATTGCAATGATGGCTGTATGCAGTGAGAACATTTATACAGCTGGCTTCAGGTTTTTGAGGGTCCTTGGGCAAAACGCCCTCAATGGGCCCCCTCCCTCAGTGAGTCTGCCTTCTCACTGCCGCTATCACCCGCTTCTGTTGCTCCTCCTCATCTTTCTCATCATTGCTACCACTTGCTTGCTTGACAGGCAGTCAGACAGGGAGCAAGTTGGCAGTGAGCAAGTTGGGCATCTATTGCTCCTCCTTCTCACCACTTCTGTTGTCTGGGCCAAAGCGAGAGGCAGGTGAACAAGCAGGTTGCAATGGTGAAGTGGAGCAGTGCATCCATAGAATCATAGACTAGTAGGGTTGGAAGGGGCCTACAAGACCATCGAGTCCAACCCCCTGCTCAGTGCAGGAATCCAAGTCAGAGCATCCTGGACAGATGGCTGTCCAGCCTCGTCTTGAATGCCTCCGGTGTGGGGGAGCCCACCACCTCCCTAGGCCATTGGTTCCATTGTCATATTGCTCTAACAGTCAGGAAGTTTCTCCTGATGTTCATCCGGAATCTGGCTTCCTGTAACTTGAGCCCATGATTCCGTGTCCTACACTCTGGGATGATCAAGAAGAAATGGCCACCTTGAGTCCCAGTATTGGGAAAAAGGTGAGATATAAATAAATATAATAATATAATAATAATAAGAGATCCTGGCCTTCCTCTCTGGGACAACCTTTCAAGTACTTGAAGAGCGCTATCCTATCTCCCCTCAGTCTTCTCTTCTCAAGGCTAAACATGCCCAGTTCTTTCAGTCTCTCCTCATAGGGCTTTGTTTCCAGTCCCCTGATCATCTTTGTTGCCCTCCTCTGAACCCTCTCCAGCTTGTCTTGGGAGGGAGGTCTTGCCAGTCAGCCTGTGCTTGGGGTATGTGCCCTCGGCCGGTGCCCAACCATGCCTATCCTTGATACTGGCCCTATGTTTACATGACTATTTTACTCAAGTAGATTGTATGTTTACTGCTTTTATTGCTGGACTGGTTTTTATCATGCCTTTTGTTGTTGTATGTTACCTTGGGAGGGCTCCTGCTCTGAAAGGTGACCAATAAATATTTTAAATAGAATCATAGAATCATAGAATCATAGAATCATAGAATAGTAGGGTTGGAAGGGGCCTACAAGGCCATCGAGTCCAACCCCCTGCTCAGTGCAGGAATCCAAGTCAGAGCATCCCTGACAAATGGCTGTCCAGCCTCGTCTTGAAGGCCTCCAGTGTGGGAGAGCCCACCACCTCCCCAGGTAATTGGTTCCATTGCCGTATTGCTCTGACACTCAGGAAGTTTTTCCTGATGTTCAGTCGGAATCTGGCTTCCTGTAACTTGAGCCCATTATTCCGTGTCCTGCACTCTGGGATGATCAAGAAGAGATCCTGGCCTTCTTCTCTGTGACAACCTTTCAAGTACTTGAAGAGTGCTATCATATCTCCCCTCAGTCTTCTCTTCTCAAGGCTAAACATGCCCAGTTCTTTCAGTCTCTCTTCATAGGGCTTTGTTTCCAGTCCCCTGATCATCTTTGTTGCCCTCCTTTGAACCCTCTCCAGCTTGTCTGCATCCTTCTTAAAGTGTGGTGCCCAGAACTGGACACAGTACTCCAGATGAGGCCTAACCAGTGCTGAGTAGAGGGGAACTAGTACTTCCCGGGATTTGGAAGCGATGCTTCTATGAATGCAGCCCAAAATAGCATTTGCCTTTTTTGCAGCCACATCACATTGTTGGCTCATATTCAGCTTGTGATCGACGACAATTCCAAGATCCTTCTCACTCGTAGTGTGGTTGAGCCACGTATCCCCCATCTTGTAACTGTGCATTTGGTTTCTTTTTCCTAGGTGCAGAACTTGGCATTTGTCCCTATTAAATGCCATTCTGTTGTTTTCTGCCCAGCACTCCAGTCTATCCAGATCACTTTGAATTTTGTTTCTGTCTTCCAAAGTATTAGCTATCCCTCCCAATTTTGTGTCATCTGCAAATTTGATCAGCATTCCCTGCACCTCCTCCTCCAAGTCATTAATAAAAATGTTGAAGAGCACTGGGCCCAGGACTGAGCCCTGCGGTACCCCACTCGTTACCTCTCCCCAGCTTGAGAAGGTCCCATTGATAAGCACTCTTTGAGTTCGATTCTGTAGCCAACTGTGGATCCACCGGATCGTTGTTTCATCTAGCCCACTTCGAGCTAGTTTGCTCATCAGGATATCATGGGGCACTTTGTCGAAAGCTTTGCTGAAGTCGAGGTATATGATGTCTACAGCATTCCCACGGTCTACAAGGGAGGTGACTTGATCAAAAAATGAGATCAGATTTGTCTGGCAGGACTTGTTTTTGACAAATCCATGTTGGCTTCGAGTAATCACGGCATTGTTGTCAAGGTGCTTCCAGATGGATTGCTTTATGATCTGCTCCAGAATTTTCCCAGGGATTGATGTCAGACTGACTGGTCTGTAGTTCCCAGGTTCCTCCTTTTTACCCTTTTTGAAGATAGGGACAACGTTAGCCCTCCTCCAGTCATCTGGCACTTCCCCGGTCCTCCATGATTTCTCAAAGAGAATAGACAGCGGTTCTGAGAGTTCTTCTGCCAGTTCCTTTATGACTCTAGGATGCAGTTCATCTGGCCCTGGAGATTTGAACTCATTCAAAGTAATGAGGTGTTCCTTGACCATATGCCTGTCGATCTCAAGCTGCAATCCTGCCCCTTCAGCCTGTACTTCGCCTTTGCCAGGGGGGTCATAGACCCTCTTTTGGGAGAAGACTGAGCCAAAGTAGGAATTGAGCACCTCTGCCTTTTCTTTGTCCTCTGTTATCATTTTGCCATCCTTATTTAATAGCTGAACAACCATTTCTTTCCTCTGCCTTTTACTATGCACGTAGCTGAAGAAAGCCTTTTTGTTGTTTTTAGCATCCCTCGCTAACCTCACCTCGTTCTCCGCTTTAGCCTTCCTGACGCCATCCCTGCAATTCTGTGCTACCTGCCTGTACTCTTCCTTTGTTACTTGGCCTTCTTTCCACTTCCTATATGTGTCCTTTTTTGTTTTCAGGTCATCCCTAAGCTTTTTGTGAAGCCACATTGGCTTCTTCTGTTGTCTTCCACCTTTTCTTCTTGTTGGAATTGTTTGTGATTGTGCATTGAGAATTTCCTTTTTTAAAAGTTCCCACCCATCTTGGACTCCTTTTCTCACTAGCATTGCTTGCCATGGGACCTTACTGATCATTGTTCTGAGTTTATTAAAATCAGCTTTCCTAAAATCCAGGGTACGCGTTTGAGTACACTCGGCTTTTGCTTCCCTTAGAACCAAGAACTCAAGTACAACATGGTCGCTTTCCCCCAGAGTTCCTGTAACTGCTACTTTATCCACTAAGTCATCTCTGTTGGTTAGGATCAAGTCAAGGATAGCCGATCCTCTAGTTCCTTCCTCTACTTTCTGTAGGAGGAAGTTATCCGCCACACAAGTCAGGAATTTCCTGGAGGGGCCATGTTTTGCAGAATTTGTCTCCCAACAAATATCGGGGAAATTGAAGTCCCCCATTACTACTACATCATGCTTCCTTAAAACATTGGCTATTTGCTTTTCAAAAGTTTCATCCTTGTCTTCTCCTTGATTTGGTGGCCAGTAGTAGACTCCGACCACCAGGTTCCTTTTATTCTTTGCTCCATTTATTTCAACCCAGATGCTCTCGATGGGGCTACCAAGCTCCTCCTCCTGTATTTCTGTGCAGAGATATGTATTTTTCACATACAGTGCAACCCCGCCTCCCTTTCTGTTCCTCCTGTTCTTTTTGAACAAGTTATATCCTTCAACTGCTGTATTGTTCTTTTTGAACAAGTTATATCCTTCAACTGCTGTATAAATGAATAAATACATAATCTTGTGGGCAGAGAAATATGAGCAGGCAAGTAGATTTCCAAGGGCCAAAACCGACATGATGTGGGAGATCCATGATCTGATCTTCTGATTTTCTTTTAACCTAAAAGCAGCTGTATGGTGTGTGTGTGTGTGTGTGTGTGTGTTGGATCAGGGCAGTGGTCTTTTCCCCAAGCTGTTTTCCTGAAGTTGAGTTGTGTTTGTTCATATGTTATTTTCCCACAATGAATTGTGTCCAAAGCGGCCCACGATAAACATCAACTTACCTAAATACAACTTCATATTTGAAAAACAACGATTTGTTCCGAAACACAACAGCAATTTCAAATAAGGCAAAATCTAAGATTCAATAAACACAGCATAAATTTAAGATGGCAATGAAATAACCTAAACAAAATATGTAAGTGCAAAGCAACACCAGCATTAGCAAGATAAAACAAACAAACAAACAAAGGGCTTACCCAACCCTCAGTGCTCACACTAGTCTTGCTGCACTCCAAGGCACCACAGCGACCTGGCTTGAGTAGATATCACAACCATAGAGGCTTGGCCTTCTCACCAGCCTAGACGGTTCACAGCTGGTCACTCATCCAAAGGAGGCTGGCAGCAGCAAGAGGAAAGGCCTGGGGAGTGGCAATGGTGTGAAGTCCTCTTTCCCAACTTTCCAGGTGTTCCAGTTGTTAGACCTACTGAAGGACATCATGCCTGGCTGTTTTGTTTTCTTCTGTAATAGTGTAATAGCGTTGATGATAATGTTGATGGCCTTCTACCAGCGGACAAAATTTTGTTTTGTTTTGTTTGAACAAGGTATTTGGACTGTTGGGCTGATGTGTTTTCTGTCTTTGCTGTTTTCTGTTAATCTGTCATTTTAATTTAATTACGTTTTTAACCGGCTGCCATTTTTTAATCTGCTCCTATCTGATTTTTAGGTGGGTAATTAACCCACAATTTACTGCAGCATATGCTGGGTGCACATTTTGAATATGCAGCCTCGGATCAGTTTGATCGAAGGATGCTCTGTGACATCTGAACCCAGGCACTATGGTTTAACCATGGGTTAAACAACCCACACTTAACCTACAATTAGTTCTTCTCTTTCTGTTTGTGGAAATAAATGTGCCTTATATGGAGCACTTAATGAAGCTTGTGTTTGGATCCAGGTTGTTGGTGTCAGCATTGCTGAGAACTTTTATAGGTCAGAGGGCAGACGGTTTGGAGATGATAAATTTTGGAAGTACTTCTATTTCCTCATTCCCTTCCTTGCCATTACAGCATATTCCAGAGAAGGCTTATGCAAGGGCATCTGATGAATTTTTGTTCTCTCTGTAAAATGTGTTTGGAAAGTCTTGCTTTCCTTGCTCAATCTCCCCTTTCCAGTGTGTGTCTCACAGCCTCCGCACTATCTTATCTCCTGTTGCTTCTTTCTCACCTAGGGTGGCCACTTGCAAATTGCCATAAAAGAGGACAAAAGAGGGCACCTATTTGCATAAAATGTATACATGCTAATTTCTAGGTATAGATGCAAATGTAGAAATCATTATTATAATTTAAGTAGAAATATGATGCTTCTCACCATAGCGGGGAAGACTGTGACATGTGTCCCTTGCTCAATCTGCTGTTCAGGTACAGTTGTTGAACAACTTCACGGCCCAGCTCTTTCTTTCTTTCTTTCTTTCTTTCTTTCTTTCTTTCTTTCTTTCTTTCTTCCATCCATCCATCCATCCATCCATCCATCCATCGACCATCTGGCTGGTCACCCAGCCATTCTGGGCGATGTACAACAGTAAAAACAGTTCATACAATAAAATTCAACATTAAAAACATCACATTTCTAAAATTACCCTAGCCCACCCCAAATGCCTGCCTGAACAACCACGTTTTTAATGCGTGGTGGAAGCTCATTAAGGAGGGGGCATATCTTTATATCAGACTTGGACTTGGACAGCCCTTCAAACAGAGGATGCCTTCAAAATAGAAGACTGTCCTCCCTCTGTAAAAGAGCCACCTGACTATCTTATTCTCATCAAGGAGGAGTGATCTTGGATCCTCGCATCTTTTCTTTTCTTTTTTTTCAGTCTGGAAAAAATCTGGAAGGCACTTCCACAGTATTTGCCGCTGTGGAACGCAGAGAAGTTGGGCATCCTAAAGGACATAGAACTGAGGGGGGCGGTGGGAATAAAAGGAAGAAATGAATCACTTTAGCAGTCTTCAGTGTGCAGAGTGGTTTGCCATTTTCACCAGTCTTACAAGAGTGCCTTAATGTCAGGCTGAGAAAGGGTGACTTGGTTCAAGTGGGATTTTGAACTCTGATTCACAACGGTCAAACCCAGTATCATATCCACTGCACTGAACAAACCAGTCACTTGAACCAAGATAGCAGATTTGGTATGTATAGCTAGCTGACTTGGTTAAGGGTGCCCAACGCCTACTAGTTCTCTGAATAATTTAACAATACAATATGAGGAAATAAACAGTTCTGTCTTCCTAGGGCTTCACACTCGTTGGCTCTCTTCTGGTATCTATTCCGGACTCTTAATCCAGGGGACAGTCTGTCAAGGAAATTATGATAGTTGGACTCCTTCAGTATCCTGACTTATTTACTTAAAAACTTATGTATACCTTGTTCCCTTTTCCTGATTTTTACAATGTTAAAAGAAAAATCCAGAGCGACTGAAATCATGCAATAGGAGAGGGGGGTTGAAGGCTTTCCTGAGGAAATTTTTCCCAATGTCCCTCAAAGGTATACATATCCGAGTCTTGGGGGTTGGACTCGATGGTCTTGTAGGCCCCTTCAAACCCTACTTTTCTACGATTCAATGATTCTTCCTAGGCCAGGAGTTCTACAAAAATGGTTCCACAAGTGTAAAGGCCCTGCTCCTAATGTTCCCAGGTGATAAGTGCACGACCTTAGGGAGTGACTCACAGGGGTTATGTTTATGTTTAAATATAAGGGAAGAAGAAGCAGGTACTAAGTAAATTCTTTCCTTAGTCTAGTATAGGTAAGATGATTTTCAGTTTGGTTATCATGTGGCCGTGTCTTTTCTGGTGGCATCTTTTAAACTGACCTCTGCAAATAAGTGTCAGCATTGCCAGTTAACAGAAGATCTGGTAATCTTCAGAGTTAAGTGTTGTCCAGAAGCACCCCCTTGAATTGCTGAAATTGTTTCTTGGTGTTTGCGTTTTATACATAACCGCTCCTAATAGTGAACTCAGGTGCCAAGTGCCGACAGAAATACAGCCAAAATGAGTCTTTTGAGAAGCAAGAGAGAGAGGTATCAGCATGCTCAGGGGAACAACTGAGGTTTGCAGAAGTGGGGGATGGTGGGGGGAATCTAAAACAAAAATGTCTGAGGAGGCAAAAGCCCCCAAACCAGCCAAATGAGGACTGCAGGTGCCTGGTAGCCATGGAATGTCGTGTATCAGTTGGAAAGGAAAAATGGAAAGTTGGTGTGTGTGTGTGTGTGTGTGTGTGTGAGAGAGAGAGAGAGAGAGAGAGAGAGAGAGAAATGAAATGGCCTGCTGGAGGAGGGCATGGGTGGTTGGCTGGAACTTTAAACAAGAGCACACCTATTAGGAGGTGAGAAAACATTTCAATTTATTATTTATTTATTATTAAATTTATTAATCGCCCATCTGGCTGGTCACCCAGCCACTCTGGGCGATGTACAACATGTACATAAAACAGTTTAAAACAATACAATTCTACCATAAAAACATTTTCTAAAATACCCTAACCCACCCCAAATGCCTGCCTGAACAACCACCTTTTTAATGCACTTCAGAAGCTCATTAAAGAGGGGGCATGACGGAGTTCCCTAGGGAGGGAGTTCCACAAAGTGGGGGCCACCACAGAAAAGGCCCTCTCCCTCGTCTCCACCAGTCTAGCTGTCCTGGCTGATGGGACAGAGAGAAGGCCATCCGAGGCTGATCTTATTAAGCGGCCTGTCTGGTGCTGCTAGAGGCGCTCCTTAAGATAGGCTGGGCCGGAACCATATAGGGTTTTAAAAGTCAAAACCAACACCTTGAATTTGGCCCAGAAAATAACTGGTAACCAGTGCAACTCCTTCAGCACTGGAGTGATGTGATCTCGCCGGCAGCTGCCTTTTATCAGGCGAGCCGTCATGTTCTGTACCAGCTGCAGCTTCCGAACCGTCTTCAAGGGTAACCCCACATAGAGTGCATTACAGTAGTCTAAACGAGAGGAGACCAGGGCATGTACTACTGATGGGAGCAGATGGTTGGGAAGGAAGGGGCGCAGCCGCCGTATCAGATGGAGTTGATACAGCGCTGTCCGGCTCACAGCTGACACCTGAGCCTCCATGGACAGCTGGGAGTCCAAAATGACCCCCAGGCTGCGGACCTGGTCTTTCAAGGGTAGCCGTACCCCATTCAACACCAGGTCAACTTCCCCCAGCCTCCTCTTGTCTCCCACCAAAAGTACCTCGGTCTTGTCAGGGTTCAGCTTCAGCTTATTCTGAATAATAATAATAATAATAATAATTCATAATAATAATGCAACATTATGTTGCAGGTCCCACTTGTTTTATACTATACATAGAAATCCATGTGTTTGTGTGCTCATTGCGATCCTTGGGATCAGGTAGCGCTTAACCGACAAACCTCAAGCGAAGTTCTCCTGAGGGGCATGCAAAGCTGTACCCAAGACAAAAGGAACTGTGAGAAGTAGTGAATGAAAATGACGGTGGATGTTAAAGGTTATGCTGTATGGCTTGGAACCAGGGTAGCTGAGGGGCTGTCTGGTTCTGCATGCATCTGTCTGTGCGTTAAGTCCTCATCAGATGCTCTGCTCCAGGGTCTTTGCATTCGGAGGTTAGGGTTGCAGCCACTGATGGGTGGTCAAGAATGCAATATGGGTGTCATCTTGGCTGTGGAATGTTCTCTTCAGGGACACTTTCCTGGCACCTACGTTATGATCTTGTAGGTGCCAAGTGGCACAATATTCTCCCCAGCGTTTAGGGGATAATATTTTAATGAATGCCAAACTTGGATTGTTCATGGCTGCTGCTTCTTTTATGCTTGGTCTCTAATTTTTTCATTGTTGCTGTTTGATTTTTATATTATATGTTTTAATTTACTATATTTTAACTAGTGTTCGATGCTTTGGAAGGTTTCTTTTTAACCGAAAACAGGATCAAAATGTGTTAGAAATGTTTTAAATGCAATTACAAATAAATAAAAGTTAATAAACAGAGGAGGAAAATCTATTTATTGGCAAATCTGAAGTTGATGAAATAGGATTTTACTTGCTGGTGGAGCTATTCATGTGTCCGACATGCTGCTTTGCTGTCAATTATTCTATGTTTCCAGGATCTCCCCCCCTCCCCCCCGCATGCCACACTCTGCAGTGGAACAACCCAAGTGCCATAGAGGCTGCAGAAAACTTCAGATTTTGGATCACTATTCCTGTCTACCTTCCATTTGCTTTGCAGAAAATGTTTTTGGTGCTTAAGTTGCATGAATATTTTCCCACAGGTCAGCTCTCTCCCCTCCGGCGCTCTTTTTCTTTATGAAAATGTTTGGAGAATGCCAGAACAGTAGGTTGGAGTAGGAGGCTATTATTGTATTGCTTTCCTGAGATTGTTACTCTTGGCCCAGAATACCTTCTTTTCTTTTTCTTTTAATAGGAAGGAAAAGCAAAACAGTCTAGCTTTTCTGATGGGGTGGATAATTTCAGCTGTATCTGTTACAGATTATATTGTAAAACTCCACAGTAAAGTATTCTATATTCGTTTGATATAGATGTCAGTAAAAGATTTCTTAACATGTTCTACCTTCTGTTCCATGCACATGTTGGCCATTATGTTTGTACTATTTTTCTAGTTGCTCATGTTTGACACTGGTTTGTTATGTGAAGGTTTCAGGGTCATCTTGTGTAGCTTTGCATCTGTGCATTTTCCTGCTACTTAATTTATGTTCCTACTAGTCACAGTCAATTGGAGGAATAGCTTTGGGGGATGGAAAAAGGGGACCTGAAATGTCATCTTGTAATTAAATGCTCCTGTCTTCTCTTCTGTGTAGCTGAGGAGGTGGATCAGCCATCACTTGATGCTGGGATGGGGACTGATCTGGAATCTGGTGACACGACCCCACCCTCCAAGAGAAAAAGCAAGTTTGCAGGCTTTGGCAAGATCTTTAAACCTTGGAAGTGGAGGAAAAAGAAAGCCAGTGGGAAGTTTAAGGAGACTTCAGAAGGTAACACACTGGACTTCAGTGATCATTCTCTTCTTCCCAAGCCCCCGAGAGTTCTTTGTTTTGGAATGGCGTTGTTCTTGTCTGATTCCACCTTTCTCTGCTGCTAGGGCAAAAGATACCAGAATTGGCACATCTCAGATCTGAATTAAAATGATGATGATGATGATATCATCTGCAATCATATATGAGAACAGCTTATTCCTGATTTCCTTCCACAACTGGCTCTCTGAAGTTGCACTTGCCACGTAATGAGTCATGGAAGCTTAGTGGGGATGTCACTAGGCATTGGGGGAGACAGGGAATGGAAAGGACCATTGACCATCTTTCAGTTTGTAGAGTACTTTGTGCGTTTAGCCAATCAGAGGCTCGTATTCCCTTTCCCCAACAAAGCATGGGCTGGCGGGTGGGGAATAGTTTATGTACCTCTAGTATTTAGATAAGGGAAAATAGTCCAGAATCTATATTTTAACATTCATCCCATAAAAAAAAAACAGTCACTTTGGGAACCACTTACGGTATCTTAAAGGATTATTTTGTCCACACCTCCAAGTTGCCCTGTATTCTGAGTGCTGGTGTTTTTTTTTCCCAATTTAATGTCAGTTTTAGAACGAAAGATTTCAATGCGAAAGCCCAGAGAGGAGCTCATTAAAAGAGGGGTTCTGTTGGAAGACCTTGAACAGGGTGAGTTTACCCCTTGTCTTCCTCTGTGTACCCTCCGTTGCCAATTCTGACTCCCTGATAAACTCCACCTTCGGCATTCTGTGCCTGTGTGCTCACACACACATGCACACACCATCTGCCCCACCCCTGCTCCCTCTGCCTTTGCTGAATGTGGTTCTGTCCTTCTCTGCCCTTTGAACGTTTTCGCGATGGGCTCTGCACCTTCCTGGGGGTGGAGGTGGGAAAGGCTGTTCTGCTGGTTTCCTTCCCTTCCTCCATCAAGATCCTGTGTGGTACGTTAGGCTGAGAGCTTATGACTTGCCAAAGGCCACCTCGTGGATCTTCGTAGCTGAGGTTTCAAGTCGGATTTCCCATGTACAAGGCAGTGGAGAAGAGCGGTAGCTCAGCAGTAGAGCACATGTTTTGCATGTGGAAGGTGCCAAGTTTAATACCTGGCATCATAAGAACATAAGAAGAGCCATGCTGGATTAGACCAAGGGCTCATCTCATCCAGCATTCTGTTCACACAATGGCCAACAAGCTGTCAGTGGGAGACCCACAAGCAAGGCACGAGTGCAACAGCACCCTCCCACCCGTGTTCCCCAACAACTGGTGTACATAGGCATACTGCCTCTGAATACAGGAGGTAACATATAGCCATCAGGAGTGGTAGCCACCGATAGCATCACTGGGTGGGGCTGGGGAAGACCCCTGTCCGAAACCCTGGAGAGCCAGTCAGTGTAGACCAAGGGTGTTGAACCTCTTTCAGCCTGAGGGCCAAATTCCATTTCGGAGAAGCTCTTGGGGGCTGCATTGCAGTGGTGGAAGGGGCAGGACCCAGATATTCAAGGTACCTGCATATTTTAGCTTGAAGCTCTAAGTAACTAAGTAACTGCCAGTAACTAAGCCTTAAGGGAGGCATTTCAAGCTTTTAGAATGAAGGAAAAACTGCACAAAAGCTGGGAAACCACCAAACAATCAGTGGTTGTGGGGAAGGGGTGTGGGGCAAGGGGAAAGCAGTGGGGCCTTTTAGGAAAGCCTGGAGCTCTGGCTCTGGCTCTGGCCCCTGGGCCTGAGGTTCTGCACCCTTGGTGTAGACAAGACTGAGTTAGATGGCTCAGGGGTCTGACTTGGTATAAGGGATCTTCCTGTGTTCTAAGGCAGATGCTCTAGCCGCAGTCCCAGGGTTGGCTACTTGGCTGCAACACTGCATTAGAGGTGGTTGGCTTATTAGAGGCAGAATGTTCTGAAGCAAATCGGGGTAGAAACAGCTTAGCTTCCCCACTGTCCCATGCTAGACTGAAGGACAATCCAAGGAGGAAGCTATCCAGGGGTGGATTCTGGGCGTCCTCACTCATACTCCTAGTTTTTCACCTGCCATCTTCCCCCCACCCCCCCAAACAGGCACAGGCAAGTGCGTCCCCATGCACACAGCCTCTCTATTGCTAGTCCCCTTCACCCCTACAATATTCTGCAGGAAATACGTCAGGCTGCTGGCCAGGCTCACAATGTTGTCTTTCCTCGAGCTGGGTACTGTACACCTCTGTCCTGTGCGACGGGAAAAAAGACATCCTGTTCTGAGATGCATGGAATTTTGCACGGAGAAAGCTGTGCATAGTTTGTACGCAGTCAGCTGAATTGAGGTAGGCGACCCCCGACTCTGTAGAATACTTAGCATAATGGCTAATGCACTAATGCCTGCAGGAAAGAAGTAGAGAAGGAAATCCCCTTTCTTCTCGGCTGCCCAGCAGGCTGAGAGCTCCATCTCCCTTCCCTCCCTATTGTTTTACGATTATTTATTTATTTAAAATATTTATATCCTGCCTTTTTGCCTAAGGATTAGTTACTGGCAGTTAAGAGCTGTAAGCTAAAATATGCTGGTATTTTGGCCTCCATGGCAGCTCACAATAAGTGAAAATAAACACAAGGTAGTTGCTGTGTTTTTTTTAAGGCATTGGTGGCTTATGAAGCCTCTGGGCAGGACAATGATGGGAAATGTCTAGTCCCCAGACCTTAATTGTTGCTGCCTGTCTCTTCTCCCGACCTGAAATAGAGATGGCTGGAGGGGAAGAAAGAAAGTGCTGATGTTGCTGATGGGACTGAGTGCTCCGTGTCTGGTTGGTTTGCTCCCACCCTGCTCATAGATGCCCCTGAGTGCATAAACAGCGGTTGGCAAATTCTAAGCAGGAGCTGCAGAAAAGCAGTTCCCTCGATGCTTTGTAGCCTCATAACCTTTGTACTGCAGGGTCCTCCCTGCCATCCAGCTTGAGAAGGATGCTAAACGTAGCTGGCGGGGAGCCCTTGAGTGGAATTCTCCAGCTTTCGCTGTGAGACTCTTTGTGTTGGGGGTGTGTATGCAGGGTGGGATAGCATCAAACCTCTCCAGTCCAGAGAGCAGTGTAGCTGCTGTGACCTGGCAGGCGTCTCTGACATCCCTTGCCTTAAGACAGGGGTGCGCTGTCTTCTTGGCCCTGAGGGCCACATCAGATGGGGGCACGCCCCCTCCCATGCTCACATACACCCATGCACACACAGTCACGTACACACATGCATGCACGCCTGGGGTTTCTTTTGCTAGCGCTTCCATCATATCCAGTCTCTCATCAGAGATCAGAGATAAGGGAAGGGATTCCCTTGCTAGCAGTACTGCCAGCGTGGGAAACCCAAGCAGTGCCACTGTATGCATGGGGGTCTGGTGGGCTGCCAGAAATGGCTTGGTGGGTCCCCCTGCCCTAGGACCTGGTTTTCCTTCTGGAGGAAGAAAAGCGTTGTTATCTGAGGGAAGGGAATGCCTTTGAAAGCCTTTCCACTGGCAAAGATCAGACCAGGGGACAGTCTGCAGTTGCCTGGCTAATGTGACACACTGTGGCCCTGTTCAGACATCGCACTAAGCCATGACAGTTAGGAGTTTTGAGCTAGCTGTGTTGGCTTAGCGTGATGTATGAACAGACCTCTGTCCCAGCCATGGTTGTTTGTTAACCACGGGCTAACCATGTTCACTAACCACTTGCTGCAAGATGGTCAGTGGCTTACTGTGATGTCTGAATAGCCTCCGTGGTTAATTGACAGCTGCTATAGAACTCTGCAGCAAGAGCAGCCAAAGGAGTACTGCCGAGCACCAAAATGACTGGCAGCACCAAGCACCAAAGTGGCCGACAGTGCAAAGGCCGCTGGGATACATGGCTGCCCATCTGGAGGACTGCGGGTTCCTGCAGGAGGGAGGGTGGTTAGAGAATGGTTACTCTAACCATGGTTACCTGCACGTGCGGCAGTAGCACTTGCAGTGGTTAGTGGTAATCACCATGCACCATGGTTAGTCTAACCGTCCTTCCCCAATGTGCATCTGAAGAGGGCCTGTGGCTGCTTCCAGATGGGTGGCTCCTAAGCACTACCGAATAATTGCTCTTCCATTGTAAGCTACAAGAGGAATTAAGAACATCAGAAGGGACATGCTGGATCAGACCAAGAGTCCATCTTGAAAAGCATTCTGTTCACACAGTGGTCAACCAGCTGCCCACAGGAACCCCACAAGCAGGACATGAGTGCAACAGCACCTTCCCACCCATGTTCCCCAGCAACTGGTGTACATAGGCTCACTGCCTCTGGTACTGGAGATAGCATATAGCCATCAGGACTAGTAGCCATTGGTAGCCTTCTCCTCCATGAAATTGTCCACTCCCCTTTTAAAGCCATCCAAATTGGTGGCCCTCACTACATCTTGTGGTAGCAAATTCCATAGTTTAACCATGTGCTGTGTGAAGAAGTCTTTCTTTTTATCTGTCCTGAATTTCCCACCAATCAGCTTCATGGGATGACTTTGAGTTCTAGTATTATGAGAGAGGGAGAAAAATGTCTCCTTATCCACTTTCTCTACACCATGCATAATTTTGTACACCTCTATCAATTGCAGTTGAGTTTCCACACTGGCATTCTGTGGTCAGTCACAAAATTGGGGGTAAGAGGGCAGTTTGTACCACTTCCTGCCTTGAGCTTATCTTCCAGTGCCCTTTCCCGGGTACTGCCATGCTCCTTCCTCCTATCCACATTGGTTGTAATCTGCCAAGAACATATTAATTGGCTTTATCCTCTCCCTAATAATGATGTTAAAAGCTCATTTCTTCTTGCTCTCCCATCAGCTTCAGTTTTAGAACCCATCAAATGTCAGAGGCTTTTTGCTCTTTATTTGCAAGGAGCTATGTCAAAAGCCATTGCCTTTATATGTTGCCAAGATAACGGACTGAACTGCTGCCTTCATTTCCTCCTTAAGCAGAAGCATGCTGACAAATTGGAAGCAGAAAAAAGTACTGTAAAACAAAACAACCTAGAAACAGAAAACTCAGAGCAGTATCTGATGAAAATGGTTGTTGGGGAAAGTTATGGAGCATCTCATGTTTGCAAGCTTGAATGATAGCATTTGATAACTATGTTATGAGAGAAAGGTGAGTGAGGGCAAACCATTTTTAAACATTTCAGATCTCCGAAATACTAGCACAGGGACGTCCCTCCCATGAACTAGGGAGCAGGAGGAGTGGCAAATTGCACGCCCCCCCCGCCCCGCTGCCAGGAGGACCTGGCACCACCTTGTGTGGCCTGCCCTCCCCCATTGCTGCTGCACCTCTCACTGCCTTCCCTACCCCATTGCTACTATTTCTGCCACCACCACCACCCACTCCGCAGATTCTCTCACTGTACCCCAGGCGATCTCTGGGGATGCTCTCTCCCACAATGCCTGGCTCTCAGGAAGGACCCCTCGAGGCAGGCATTTGGGCCTGGCGGGGTCTCTGAAGAGCCACACCAGCCACTTTTCCAGCCAGCGCAGTGCTCCAGAGAGTGGCGATAGGGTGGGAGGTGCATCACTGAAGGATTGAGTGGGCTGGGCAGGGCTGGGGCAGGAGGGAGACAGACACAATGAGCATGTGGGCGGGGGGGGGGAGATGGGTGCGGCCAGTGGAAGGCAGAGGGGAGATGGACACGGCGGTGGGGTGCGCTTGGAGGAGAGAGATGCAGTGGCAGCAATGGTGGGTGATAGCACGTGTGCTTTCATGCCTGAGGTGGTGGGAGACCTTGTGCCAGAGCTGCACTAGCAGTAGCAAAGGTAGTTGTGTGTGTGTGTGTGCGTGTGTGTGTGTGTAACTAGTACCACTTACCCAAATAAAAGTCTGTAAATCAAAGTTGAAACTAATTGGCCCAGTTTGGATGTCAGAACAATCCAATTTATTTTTTTAAAACCTGGGGTTGTTGCAAATGAAACGGGAGCAAGCGTGCTGGTTCCTGCTACTAGATTGCTTTTACGGCAAGCAGGAGGAGCAAAAGAACCGAAAGGAAGCCTGGTCCCTGGGTTGTTCAGTGTGACATGTGAACCGGGATTTCTGGGTTGCTGGAGAAAAGACAATCCAGAGTTGTAGTGGGGCTTCCCTGGGCTGTTTTGTTCCTGCCGCTTGCAGTAGGAGCGATTGGGTGGTGGGAATTAGCATGGTTTCTTGTGCCTGCTTCATTCACAACTACCCAGGGTTTAAAATACAACAGCCTGGACAGTTGTGATGTCCGGACTGGGTCATCGAGTCAAGGGGCAAATCAAAGGTTGAAATGAGTATAGAAATGAGCCCCTTGATAACTGGGGACTTGCTTCTGTCATTGCTTGGTAGCTGACTAGGTGAACAATACAAGATGCAAGGAAAAGAGGCAAACCTCGAAAGTTGCTATGAAGTATTTGAGTAGAGAAATGCTCCAACAGATTCACTGTGCCTGATGTATTTTGAATGCAAACTTTCATTCTTCCTTAGAGGCAATGACTCAGAAACTTTATTATTCCTCCTCCCTCTTAGCTCTCAGTTATGTGACCTATCACTGCAGCATTCCTGCATGAGTCTGGGTATTTTTGTAAAATGGAGGAAGACAGGAAGAAAAGACAAACCAAACAGAAGGAAGGGGGGAAGAATGAAAACAAAAGGGGGTCCCATATTGCAGGTGGAGGCTAAATATGGGTCCCTAGTTTTCAAAAGGTAAAAGACTAATTTACTAGACGGTACAGTGGAGGTGCCACAACTGGGCCTCTGTCTTGAAAGGCCCCTCAAAGCAGTGGAGGGCTGCCAGAAGTGCCTGCTTTAAATCCGTTTCTCTTGTGGTGGCAGAGTTGTGTGCACATGTCTTTGAGACGTACAGGTGTCATAAATGGACGAAGTACGACGACACAAAATAGGGAAAGAACCCTTGTATAAAATAAGGGAGGGGAAAGAGTCCCTTGGGTTTGTGCTGGCTCCAGGATTTTGGGGGCCCTTGTACAGGGCAACCTTAGTGGCTCCCCAAACCTGGAAGAGGCAGGACATGCAATCAGAGAATTCTCTTGGGCTGAACCTGATTTTCTTGGATAATCTGTACAAACTGGAAATGGTAGCATTGTTAGGTGGTGGGCCTTCTGCTGTTCTTCTTGGGGCCCTGGAAAATGCCCGACTTTGCCACCTTCTGGAGCTGGCCCTGTTCTGGGCAGCTACAAGACATACCTTCAGTGCAAGGAGAATTAAAGAAAATATAGGAGGATACATAGTTGTATTTACAGAGATGTATATATCGCTTCCTAGCAATGCTCTCAGACTGTTTTGGTCAAGAATATCATGTTAAAGGGACCTTTAACAATGGCTTCCCTTTCACAGTGGTCAGCAGTGTGGGGACAGCTGCTGTGTGGTGCAATTCCATGTGCCCAGGGGTGCATGTAAATAATGAGGCCGCATTTGTGGGCAATATGTGAGCAAGCTTATTTCCCTCAAAACGAGGAATGAACTTTACAAAAAATTATTTGTTTGTTTGTTAAATGTGTATCCTGCCTTTTCCTCCAAGGAGACCAAGGTGGAGTACATGATCTCTCCATTTTATCCTCACAACAACCCTGTGAAGTAGGTTAGGCCAGGGGTCAGTGACTGGCCCAAAGTCATCCAGTGAGCTTCGTGGCCAAGTGGGGACTAGAACCTGGGTCTCCCCTGTCCCCAGTCCAGTGCTCTAGCTGCTACACCACGCTGGTTCTCCCAATACTTTAACTCCGAATAACTTTAACTCAATACTTTCTAGCCAACCTTTTGTGACTGTAGGCTCAAGTTTACAGACTTTGGGAGGGACAACTTGATTTATTTTTAAACTGTATTGTACACACTTTGATGTTTTAGCCAATATGATGCATCCTGCTTTATTTGTGTTTAATTCTCCCTGGATTGGAGGTCTGTGATGTAGCTATCTAGGGAACTCTTCTCTCCCCCCACCCCACCTCTTCCTGATGAAAATGGCAACAATAGGGAAAATTTCAGTCTTGCGCCTCAGATGTTGAGGCTTAACAAATTGAAAGAGACTGTTTTTCTTTTGTTCACCTTTATCAAAGACCAGGAGCATCATATGCATTCTTCAGTTTTGCTAGCTGGTGTCCCTGAATGTGTCCCACTTTTATTTAGAATAGTTGAGGACTCCTAGGCTGTGTGGCTACATTAATTATGGTGTGACTACATTCCTTTATGCCATCCTATGTTGGTTCTTAATAAGTCAGGCTCTTGGACTTTTGACTGTGGTGGAGAAAAATAGAGGATATGCCATACCAGTTTGGTTTGATAGATGGTACGTCTCAAGGTATTATCCTTGCCCTGGATTTTTTTTTAATGAGCAGCATAGAATTTTAGCATTAGAAGGGACCTTGGAGGTCATGTATTCCAACCCCCTGCTTAATGCAGGAATCTGCAGCTCCAGCAACCCTGATGACCATCCAGCCTCTGCTTAACTTCCTCCAGGGAAGGAAAGCCCACCACCTCCCAAGACAGACCATTCTACTGTCATACAGCTCTTAGTGTTAGGATGTTTCTCCTAACGTTTAGTCGAAATCTGCTTCCTTGTAATTTCCACCCATCTGTTCTAGTCCTGCCCTTCTAGTCCAGAGAAAGGAAAGCCAGGATACCCAACCATATCTGATTCCAAATGTATAGTTTATTTCCCAAACTCTTTGGAAACAGAAAGTTGTCAGTATGATGGAGTAATCATGCCTGCCCTACACCAGCCCTTAAAAAATGGCATGTGCACTAAACAACTAAAGCCGCAACCCTAAATTCACCCTTTAGGAAGGAGTCTCGCTGTTCTATGTGATTTACTGAGTAGGCATGCATAGGATGACACTGGGACATTACATCTGGACTCCCAGGGCAGCTTACAGATCAAAAGACAAACTTGTATATAATAGTCTTCCCCAACCTGGTGCCCTCCAGATGTGTTGGGCTAGATTATCCCCATTCACTATGGCCAGTGCCCATGTTGTTGGAGGTGATAGGAGTTGTAGTCCAACACATCTGAAAGACACCAGGTTGGGTAAGGCTGAGTTAAATATTTTATTATCACTGAGGGCACACAGGGATTGTAATACGCTTTGTTTGAATCCTTTCTACAGATGGATCAGAAGCATGTTTTTTCCTTAATGTCACAATCCCCTCAATGATTCTTTTCAACATAACAATATGTAATAAAGAATTATAAGGTGGTGGCTTCTTCAAGCCTCAGCCACCAGTATTAGCAGACTGGCCCTCATCTGCAGACTCAGTGCTTTGATTAGCAGGCCTGTTGCTTTGTGGTTCATGCATAGTTCTACCTCTCTCCGGCTCTTCCTTCCTGGCCACTTTCCCAACTTGATCTTCAGGTTTGTTATTTGCTTGACATGTTCTTATTGAATTCTCTCTCCCCCGCTCCAACCCAAACAGATGGAGAAGAGCCAGACAAATTAAGCCAGCCTGCCTTGAAAAATGGGCATACTATCCCCATCGACTGTTCTGGGATCGGCAACCTTGGACAACTGGAGGAAGAGCCTGGAAAAAGATCAAGCTTTAAGAAGCCTGTTCCAGTAGATGAGCCGAAGAAATGGCAAGGTGAGAAACAGAGAGGAAGGAGTGGGGACTGTCTGCGAAATGTATTTCCTTAGCTTTCAGCGGCTTATTGTGAAAATACCAGTTTGGGGCCTCTTCTTCAGTGCGCCCCCACCCATGGGGATTTCCTCATTCTAACACAAGCTATTCACACCTTTTTTTCCAAAGGCCTGGCCCCACCCAGTTTATCTCTCCCATCATCAACCACGCTGTCTCTTCCTGCCCATGTTCTGCTGGTGCATGCCAGCCTTCATCTTGAACTCTCCTTGGGAATCAGCACAATCCCTCACGCTCTCTCTCCCATGCAGTAAATAAAATATCTGCAAAGACTGTCCGGCCAAGGTCCCTCCTCTCAACCCTCACCCTAGTTCCATGGGCAATGGCTTAATGAAAATCAGGAACCTTTGGAATATGGGGCTCTTGGGGCATTGGTAGGTGGAAACAGGGACTGGGAGCTATGGAGAAGCTCCCCTTCCTGACCAGCCACCTTGCAATCCTTCCCCTTCCAAACTCAGAACTTTTAGCAGATACTAGAGGCAATACCGCCTCAGAAACTAGAGGTAGCATTTAGCCATCAGGACTAGTAGCTGTTGATAGCCTTATCCTCCCAAGAATACAGCTATTTCACCAGTGCCCATGAAAACAATGTGCTTTTTCTAAAAGTTTCTGGCTCCTGCATGAGGTTCACAGAGTATAGTTGGGCCGCCCCTGCCATGATGCATGCATATTTCATGACATTTGTTGTCCCAAGATAATGGTGATGGATTGCAAGGTTGCTGGTCAGGAAGGGAAGCTTCTCCATAGCTCCCAGTCCCTGTTTCAACCTACCAATGCCCCAAGAGCCCCATATTCCAAAGGTTCCTGATTTTCATGGCTTTGAAGGCGGATGCGACAAATTAATGGACGGTCAGGTCTGTGATGGAACTGCCATGTTCAGAAGCAGTATGCCATTAAGGACCACTTGCTGGAGTGGGGAGCAACAGTAGGGGAAGGCCTGATGCCCTGTTGGTAGGAGTCATCTGGTTGGCCACTGTGGGAAACAGGGTGCTGGACTAAGTGGACCTTTTGTCTGATGCAACAGGGATCTTACACTAGCATCCTTGTGTTCTCTGTCTCCTAATCTGTATCTGTATCCACCTCTTCTCTTTATAGCAGTAAAATGTTGACCATGTTGTCTGTATGTGCATATAAAGAGAGCGTGATGCAGTGGTCCTACAAGTGGACCAACAGAGCGTTAGGGATGCCCAAATGATGATAGCCTTGTAAATAAGCACACAGAAGTTAATAGCTTGCAAAAATATTGACTAGCTTTCTGGGGGTAGATGGGTGGTTCCATCCCTCCTCCAGCAGAAGATAGACTCACTGGGGGAGGGGACCCATTGAGGGTGTCTTGCCCAATGGCCCTCAAAAACCTGGAGCCGGCACTGTCCATCCCTTTTCCACCAGCCCACTCACCTGCATGGAACTGCTTTTTGCCTCTGGCTACCAGGTGTGTCCTTAAATATAAGGCTGTATTATAAAATTGCAGAACTGCTGCTTATGTTCCCAAAGGGTAGCAATGTTAAGTTGCTAAATACAGGAGCTTGAAACTGTTGCCACTTGAGATCCCAGTCATATAGACCTCCAGGCTGCTTCGGCCTTTGCTGGTTCCCACTGTTCTACATGGCTGTCAGAGACCAGTGTGGATGGTGATAGCTATACCATCTGTGCTGGCTTCCCAGGCTCCCTGTGGAGCCTTCTTGGGGAAAGTGGCACCTCCGTTTCCCTCGGAACGTTCATCTGTAGTGCTCAGTCAAGAGTACAAAAGCTACATCTGAAGATGCTCTTAAGTCTGTGGTGTGCGACCCCTTACGGTTAACTGGTTTATAGTGGTATATGCTTTTGTAAGTACTCCTCTATTTCGTTAAAATTATATACATAAAGTCTTCTTTATGTATATGACTTAGTTATGGCAGAAACCTTCATAGGCAATGGGAAGGTGTATTAGTGTCTAAGGTGTTGCAGACCTCTCTTGATAAGCATGTAAAGGGGTACAGGAAAGTATTTCAAAAAAGATTTGGCTTGCTTAATGATCTAGTGATCTAATGCAGGGGTGGGCAATGTCTGTGGGTCCAGGAGCCAATTCCCTGCTCTCCCTGGAATCTACTGGGGGGTGCATCCCCCCCTTCGCCATCACAATTGCTGCAGCTATGCCACCAAAATTTGGTGGCGTGGTGGCAACCCCCCCATTTTTCCTTTAAAACAAGGTGTGCAGGAAGCATGTGCCTTGTTTTAAAGGGAAAATGTGCCTTTTTTTGGTGCTCTTGCCACGCAGCCAGATTTCAGTGGCGAATTTGGAGGGTGGGGGTGGTGCCAGTGGCAGGGGCTACACAAAAGGCTGGGTGGCTCATATGCTGGCTATGTGTAGCTCACCCCTGATCTAGTGGAAGGGTGCCCTGAAACGTGATAGTCTCTTCTAGGCATTGCCATAATACTGTTTTCTTGAAATTTTTCTTTGCAGGAGCATTCAGCAGCCATCCCAGTTCAGAAGTGGAACATCATCACGAGTCTCCTGCTGTGAGGCAGCCTTTGCTTCCTCCGAAACGACCTTTGTCGTCGTCTTCTCAGGAGACGAGTGACACGCAGGCGAGGGATCTTGGCCCTGCCAGCAGCGCTGCAAGGACTGTGCCTTCTTCCACAGCTGCAGCTACCACCAGCACAGCAAAAGGGGTCAATATTTCCACTGCTCCCTCCCCAGCCCCTAGGACTGTGCCCTCTGCTCTCATGAATGCTTACACTACTGCTATCCCGAATACCACCAATGCAACGTCTGCCAAGCAGCCCCCTGTCCCACCTCCCAAGCCAGTGAATAGGAATAGCAACCCCTTAATAGGTAAGCGGCTCTTCTTCATGCATCACTTTATCACCGAGCCTTTCCTTAATTATTTCTTTAACTGATGCCAGTTTAGTGTGGATTGGGAAGAAAGCCTGAAGGTATTTTCACAAAAGGCCCCAAAACTGCTTGATCAGATCTCCACTTAAAAAAACAACAACAAGTTGCCATTAGCTGATGTGCATCCTGTCTGTTGATTCAAGTATCCACCCATCTGCTGTTTTGCTGTTATGGGAAGCCAAGTATTGATCAGCTCTGTAGTCATGATAGAATATTGTGGGGCGAGGGTGGTAATGGGCTTCAGAGCGTGGAAAAGGTGTATCAGTTAATATGTTACAAGTGGTGTTTGAGGATACACCTTCCTTTTGGATCCTCAGATCAGGGCAAAATGAGTTCCTAGCGTGCAATAGATTCTATGATGGTAGTCCACAAATGCCGCCAGAGAGGCTAAACGACATTCTTAACATCCTTTGTGAAAAATATTCCAAACGCCAAATTTCTTAGCACACTTCTCTGGGATTGTTGTCCAAGAGCAGGTCTCAAATATATGACTGACAAATTCCAGAAACAGAGTCTTCTTAACACTAACAAATTTACTGTGGCCTAAGCTTTTGTGAGCCAAGAGTCCACTTGGTCAGATGCATGAAGGGTTGTTATGCTGAGTTACAGGAAGTAATCGTTACGCTGTTTATCTTGCTTTGCCTTTTCAAAACTAATTGGGAGTAAACTAATGTACTTTTCTGAATGGATCTCGTTTGCATTTGTGCCCTGCATAGTTATGGGTCACACCCATCTCTCACCTTGCTGGGCCTTCCAAGCTTGCGTTCTTCTATCTGTACCTCTGTTGTAAATATTTTAAGAGACTTTTCCAAAGCCAACTATAACACAGTACTAAAATCATTAAATTGGAGCATGTAAGACCATCATGGCTGATAAAGTGTGTGTGTATGAGTCTTAAGCCTCCAAGGCCTGTGTTCTTTGATAGGTGGCCCTCCTGGGCAACGTCACAACTACTGAACACTTTAATTTGCTGCATGGCTTTCTGTGGTGCTCCTTCCATGCCATATAACAGACATTTCCTGTGGGAGACTATTGATATGTACAGCACAAGTCATCACAGGCTTGGTCTGGTCATGGGGCAAAAGTACTGTTTTAACCCATGGTTTCTCCTTGGGTTAAAACTCTGGGTTGTTTCTTGCTCAGCAACTCAAGTTCTGGGTTCAGATGTCTTGGAGAACAACCCAGAAACAGCTTGCTTACTTTGGTGCACTCCCAAACAGTCCATGGTTAACAAACCATTGGTTGTTCAGTCATGTCAACCAGGTCATTGTAAAACAGATTAATTGCATGCACAGTCCATGTACCTATTGTGTACCCTGTAAGATGCAAGTATGACATGCATAGATTTTTTTTTTTCTTGAATATGTCACATTGCAAGGATCAGCATTTGGCCCTGGGCCTCCTCTACAGGTAAATGCAGGGCATACACACTTCCCAAAGAAAAATGTGCATCACTCTCATGTTGCAGGGTACATGCAGGACACATTCACTAATTCATGTAGTGCAAGAAGCGGCCTTTCATCTTGCAGGGTATTGAAGCTTAGAGTTTCATTTGTCCTTGTGGCCTTTTACAGTTCCAGTTTCTGGTATTGATGGCCAGTTGGCAAAGGTCAAGATTCTAGTGTTTGAGAATAGTTTGAGTCTTACCTTGTGCCTATATAATAATTTTAATCAGCTTCTGAAAGTATGGTCTGCCCACATAACAATAATTACTTCCGCAGTTACACAGGACTTTATATAATATTGGCCCTGCAAAATATGATTAATTTATGGTAAGTAACTTGTCAGCAAAGATTATCTTGTACTTTTAACAACTGGCATATGTAAACAGAGTTGCTACACACTGTGCAGCAGCAAAGCCATTTTAGCCACTGAGGGTGCACTGAAGTGGGAGCCGTGGTCTAAAATCCTATATTTGAGTATGATACACATGTGCAAATACCTGTTTGTTACACACACACATCACATTTTTTAAGTGTGTCCACAAGATACTTCAAGCACACTCCAAAAAATGTGGCGTGTGAAGCAAATGTCCCTGATTTCGGGCGCTGTGAATTTCTTTATTTGTTTTTAGTTTGGATCTGTTGCTGTTATTTTGTTAGTTTTCATTATGTGAAAAGGCAGACTTATCAGATGGCCAGTGTGGTTTGATTGAGTTGCAGTGGTGCCCCTTTTGAACCACTTTCCTCTGGGCCTTAAGAGCATGGGATTGCAATAATTTGGGGAAGAGGTTCAGGTTATGGATGTGTGACGCTGTCAAGGCTGATCTTGTTCAGGTTCTGAGTTTTCCATCACTAGGCTTGTTTTGCCCCGGTTCCGTTCCCCCCCGCCCCACATTTGTACATATTTTTGTGTGCATTTTTCAAAATGTGTGCATTTTTGTGTGCATTTTTCAAAATGTGTGCGTTTTTGTGTGCATTTTTCAAAATGTGTGCATTTTTGTGTGCATTTTTCAAAATGTGTGCGTTTTTGTGTGCATTTTTCAAAATGTGTGCGTTTTTGTGTGCATTTTTCAAAATGTGTGCGTTTTTGTGTGCATGCACCCACTGACTAAAGCATGTCTGTGTGCATCACGTTGAACACATTTTTGTTTTGCGAAATACGTTGCAAGCTCAGAAATGTATGGATTCCCAACAGCAAATTGTGTTCAGGTCCACATTCAGTTCTGGGAGGTGCAAACTGGGCAATCTCATATGAAAATGCAAAACCAATGAATTTCTCGCCCAGCCCTAGTTCAGGACAGTGCTCAGGAAGAAAGTATATGGCTGTACTTGTAGCACAGGTCTGCTTTATGTCAAAAGCCTTCTTTCTGTTAAGCTACGAGCCGTGAAGCTTGAGCTGGTGCTGCATTGGCCAATGTGTCTCTTAACCCAGTTCAAAAGAAGTACAAACTAAGCTGCTCACCTGGTCTCACTGGGAATGCAACACCGTGGGGGAAGGAAAGGGAATGTAACCAGTGACAGCGAGTTGCCATAAGGGCGTTAGGGAAGAATGTCTGTAGCACTCGCGGCCCGGCAGTGCGTAGGGAAGGGCTTTGCGCAACACCTCTGATTTCAGGGTGTGGGGAGAAGGCGGGGTAAAACGCAAGTGGAGCTTGTGAGCCCGCACCTGTTCCTGCTCACCTGCTGAGAATTTGCAGTGGGAGTGTGAGGTAGATTTCGCAATTCTACCCTCGGTGCACGTGTACTTACGTTGCAAAGTCTAGTGTGCGTTTTGTTTCTGAACAAACAAGGCAATGACAGCAGGGAGTTCTACTCTGTCTAATCTGCAGAGCTTTACCATATGATCACATAAGGGGTGGAGGACATAAATCTAAAGCAGCGAGAAGGAGCTTGACAAGGTAGCAGCCAGGATAGGGCTCTGTATGTTTGTTTGGGAGCGAGGGATGGTGTTAAAACAGAACTCAAGAGATCAGAACCGATTGGTTCATCAAGGGCCATGTGTATATTGCTTGATCTTATTAAAGGATTTATAAACTGCCTTTCTGGGCACATTGCCCCCACGAGATGATGTATGAAAACATTGTGCTACAAGCATAATATATAAAACCATCAGACTAAAATGAGCTGTACAACTTTATTAAGATACAATGATTGATACAATGTGGACAGAAATAAAGACGTGTTAAAAGTTCTTTTAAAAACCAGCAGTGATGGGGCCATACATACTTCCTGGGGAAGGGCATTCCGCAAGTGCGGGGCCGCCACTAAAAAGACGTCTTGGAGTCTGCCCCCCATAAAATGGAGAATGATGGATTGGAGTGGGTGGTAAATGCAGATTGTTTGGGAGAGGGCTCAACTCCTCCGTTTTGTGCTTCAGAGCATTCAGTGCTTCCTTGAGGTTTTGCCGCGAGTGCTCAAACACTAGATCTTGACAAGGCTTTGCGTGGTCCTTGGAGCAGCAAAGTTAATCTTGCACCCATTAAACAAGGGGTTCCTGAAGTTTATTTTACCTTGATTTCGAGGCTAGTTGGCTCATAGCTGCAAGTGGAATAACAGCCTTGGTTCCTGTTCAGCTGCTTTAAATTCTGATTATGGTATGCCAGCAGTTTGCTAACATTGCTGTCCTCAGGTCTGAGCTATGTTTCCAAGGTCAGACCACGTCTGGTTTGGACCACGCCAAGAGAGTAGGTAGATAATCAGCCATGCTGTTGTCAGTGATGGACAAGATCACTGAGAACTAGCGGAAGCATCTCCCCCCCTTAAACATTTGTGCAAGAAGAGTCTGGAAATCCAAAACAGCTAAAAATGCACCTACCCTTCTGCCTACTGGACTACCTGCTGCTAGAGAGTTGTTGGATTTTCCTCTTGCTTCCTCCTGTGGCCTGCAGCAGTACTGCACCCCTTGCCTCTATTTCTAGAAAAAAATGTGTGTTGGTAGAAATTTGCAAGTGTTCCCACAACAAGCCTTTCCAACAGGTCAAAACTCAGACTGGTTGAGCTTCCCAAGTACAACTTGGGTAAAAGAAAGATGACTCAACCCATGGGAAGAAACATGACACACTCGTGGCGGAACCTACAGGAAGCAACAGACTCTCTAAAAAAAAAACCTTCCCCGCAAACAAACCAGGGAGGTGCTCCATTAGTTGGTGCCATCAGTCAACACAGCAAGTGAGAGGTGACCCAGACTTCTTTGTTAAACATGCAAAGTGTATGCATCTGTATTAGAATACTGGGGTGGTTTATCAGGTGTGCATGTAAAAACAACAAAGAGTCTTGTGACAACTTAAAGGCTAAAAAATCTATTATGCCATAAGCTTCTGTGGGTCTGGAATGTCATCCTCATTTGGCAGATATATGCATAAGTGTAATCTAGTTGAATCAGTACATACACAAAAAGAAAAATAGGCATGGGAGGGTCAGGAAGTAGCCTGTCCTTCCCTTAGATCACCCTTCCTCAACCTGGTGCCCTCCTGATGTTTTGGACTACATCTCACATCATGGCCAATGGCTGGATGATGGGAGTTGTAGCCCAGAATGTCTGGAGGGCACCAGATTGGGGAAGGATGCTCTAGGACCTGTTTGGACTGGCACAAGGAAGAACACCTCCCAATTTGAACTTGATGTGATAAAAAGGCCCACCAGGGACAGAAAACTAGGCTTGCTTAGTGCTAAAAAAAAAAGAAAAAGACTAGTTCATTCAGATGAACGTGCAGAATTTGTTTGCATGAATGAATGAAAAGATGCCTACAGGGCTTGCCTTGGAAGGATCAGGACAAACACCACAAAGGGAGCAGTTCCTTCTCCATTACTCTTACACTCCCCTCCCACTGATGTAGCCATACATTTCTGGCTTCCTTCCATGTGAACGGGAATTCTGTGTAACTAGAAACCTGCAGAAGGTGGTCCAATAGAAGCTTCAGCCATGTTTGTGCTGCTTCCTTGTGGCCTGCAAAACTGCTTTTTGTTCTTTTGAAATTTGGCCAAACTGAATCTTAAACCACTGAAGAATTTCTGTGGATAAATATAAGGTTATTAACACATTGACATTCATGTGATCCTTGTAGATTGTAATTGGATTTCCTGTGTAATGTTTGTGTTTTGTTAGAATATTTTTATGTGCTCATCGATTACATTGAAAACATGTACTAAAACTCAATAAAAATATAAAAATTTGGCCCACAAGGTAGACAGAACCTTCACATCCTCAGAATGAATCCTCCCCTCCCCAGCAAGGCCAGGGCTTGCTCATGTCTTGTATTTGACGTCCAACCACAGCCACTGGCAGGAAGAATAAGATAATAGAAGAATTTGTGGTAGTCGGCGTGAAGATAGAAAAGTGAGAGGAGCAGGAAGAAAAGAGCGGCAGAAAATAAATGCTTATTTGTGTTGACCTGGGACACTTCATTGTCATTGGCTGTGTTGTTAAATCAGATGCCCAGCCTGTGGAATAATGGTCAGAAATCCAGTGTTGAGTGTGTATGTATAAATGCAATCTAAAAATGCCATTTAAAAAAATTTAGATCATTCTTTTTGCCAAGTTGTGCGGGGTGGGAAATTGAGGCCTAGAGGATGTAACATCACAAGACTATTCCATGGCATCAGAGGTTTGAACAAGATCCAAATCCAATACCCTTTATTGTCTGTCTGTCTGTCTCCTATTGTTTTAGGTCAGGAGTAGGCAACTTGTAGCCCTTCAGATGTTTTGGCCTACAACTCCCATCATCCCTCACTGTTAGGTATGGTGGCTAGGGCTGATGGAAGGTGTAAACCAGAAACATCTGGAGGGCCACAAGTTCCTTACCCGTATTTTAGGGTAAAGACCTCACAAGGTAGTTTATAACAATAAATGCATACAATATGTCAAGCAATAAAAGAAGTAAATTAACAGTTAAAACAGCAGCCGCTAAAAACATGGAGCCAAACAAAGCTATTAAGTAGAAGCTGGGCGGAATTTTTTTTAAAGAAGTTCTAACAATCTACTTTTATCCTTTGGACTTTGCTGACTCTCTGGCCCGTTTCTGCTCATGACTTATCTGTTGGATAAGTGTCTGCCTAAAGAGCCTTTCTCCCTACTTGCTGCTCTCCAGATGTGTTGGACTACAACTCCTACCACCCCTAGCTTGGCTGGGGATGATGGGGATTTACATCCAACACATCTGGAGGGCCCCAGGTTGAGGAAGGCTGGTCTAAGATTTTGAAAGGCCGTGTTTTCCCAAAACTTACCTTGCCTCAATCACTGGGGCCAGGTACCACCCTGCACCCTTTCGGTGGGTGCCCCCTCTAACTCTACATAATGGCACTCTCTCTCTTTTTCAGCTGAACTGTCTCAAGCTATCAACAGTGGCACGGCTTTGTCGAAGCCCTCTCCTCCTTTGCCTCCCAAAAGAGGCATCCCGTTGAACGTGTCTTCATCGCTCGAATCGGCCACGACTCCCAAGTCGCCTATGGACAGGATCATGTCGTCGTCCTACCCTTCCTCGATACCAGTGCACATGATGCCGCCCCACCCACCACCCTCTCCTTCGCCCCCTCTGCCCTGTCACATCCCCCCGGAGCCCCCGCACGGCCCACTGCCTACGTCTGTCCACAGGGTGGAGCCTCCCCTTCCCACAGAACTGCGGATGGAGACGCAACACGAAGGGTTTCCGACACTGGAAGCGGCCAGGAGGATAGCTGAGCAGGGCCACGGAGAGCCCCGCATGCCTCTGCGGCTGCCCCAACTCCCGCTGCACATCCGCATCCAGCAGGCACTGACGAGCCCCCTGCCAGTGACTCCACCGGCTGAAGGCTCGCACAGGGCCCACTCGCTGCTCTTTGAGAACGAAGGCTCCTACGAAGATAACGGTGCCCTGGGCAGAACAAGGTCGCTGCCGGTTACCATCGAGCTGCTGAAAGTGTGAGTTGCTTGTTTGGGAATTGCCGGTCAAGAACTGTGTGCAAATCAGCTCGGTCTCCTTTTTGTTTTTGCTGCAACTATCTCTTCTGGGTACTGAAAGCTAAATTGAGGAAGCCAACTTAATGTCCCGTATGAAGCGGGCTGTTTTTCTCAAGCTGGTGACAGGTGCACAGCAACAGCCTTACAGCACCTGGAGTTTTTGGAATGGTAGAGGAGCATGTCTCTCCACTGAGAATGTTTCTTGGGCTATTCAGTCTTCCAAGTATTATTCCTGAAGGTTTATGTGCACTGCATGAAGAGCTGGTAAAACAGTGGCATGTTTTACTACTTATTAAAAACCAGCCCTCTGAAGCCAGAAAGTGGAGCTTGGCAGCTTGTAAAACAGGGGTGCAGAACTGCAGGCCCCGGGGGTCAAATCCAGCCCTCCTGGGGTCCCAGTCTGGCCCTCCAGGGTTCCCCAGACAACTATGCCCCATTCCTCTAGCCCCACTCCCTTTCTCCCCACCACAATCATTTGGTGATTTCCTGTTTTTTGTGCAATTTCTCCCCATTCTTAAAGGTTGAAATGCTTCTCCTAAGGCCTAGTGACAGGCAGTAAGAGCTTTAAGCTAAAATATGCTGTTATTTTGGCCCTGCCCCTTTTGTCTTTGGCCCCTCCGAATGCTGGAATCTCTCAACCCCACCCCCCACCCCCCAACTTCTCCACAATGGAATTCGGGCTGAAAAGAGGTTCAACACCCCTGCTGTATAAAGTATACAAAATAAACACATTTGCTTACTTTTCCATAGTTCTGCTTTTGCTAGCCATGGGGTGGGGCAGGGGGTGTCCTGCTTCCACTCCTCCTCCTCCCACTGCACTTTGGTACTAAGATCTCACCAGGAACTGTCCCTGCTTGCAAGCTCATAACCTGAAAGGCTTAGCTCTCAAGCTGCTGAATTCTGCATCCGTTGCCAATTCATGTGCTTGTGTGGCACCATTTGCAGAATGCATACAGCTCTGCTGATCAGCATTGCTCCCCCAAAAGCCAAAACACCTTTCACTGATCCCTCCCTGATCTCTAGAAGTGAAGTGCAGTTCACCCAATTAAAAAAATGAATAACTGTGTGCCTTCTTGTTAGTCCAGACGATGATGAAGAGGAGGAGGATGGCCAAGGTGATGCACGTCATTCCAATTCCCGCGTTTACATTGGAGAGGCCCCGAGTGTTACGATCATTCCCAGGCTCGTCCTCCAGACTGTGCAGGATGAAGAGGAGGGACCAAGCGACTCAGACTCCGAGGGACCCATTCTGTACAAGGAGGAGGAAGAGGAGGAGGAAGATGATGAAGATGACAGTCATAACAGTAAGGCTCCTACCTTGGGACAAAATTCACCCCATTGAGGTGCAGAATCATCGAGTTGGCTGGAATAAAAAAGGCAACCTATCTCTGTACATCAGGGGTGTGGAACCTCAGGCCCATGGGCCAAATCTGACCCTCTGGTGTTCCCCAGATGGCCCCACCCCTTCCTCTGACTGAAACCATTTGGTGGTTTCCCAGCTTTTGTGTAAGTTTTTCTCCATTCTGAAAGGTTGGAAATGCTTCTCTTAAGGCTTAATTACTGGCAGTAAAAGCTTTTTAAGCTAAATTGTCCTGGTATTTTTGGATTACCCCATTTTGCCTCCCCCCCCCCCCGGCATGTGGCTCCTAAAAGCTTATCTGAAACTGAACTTAGCCCTCAGTCTGAAAGAGGTTCCATACTCCTGCTGTACATTGATTGGAGACGGATGCCCCTTTGCTGCAGTAGCACGTTCCACCTGCTTTGTGACTTACCAACGCTGTAAATGTGCAACGTTCATGTGATCTCGAAGCGTGGGAATAGTTGGCTGAGAAGCAGCCATCCTTGTATGCTTTGCAATCATGGATTCTCTTGTTCTTTCCAAAGCTGCGCTAGCCAACAAAGTCAAGAGGAAAGATACTCTCGCCATGAAACTGGGCAACATCGCCTCCCGGCAGGAGTTACCAGAAGAGAACACGTTTCCACGGAAAAGCAAGGAAGAGTGGAATGAAATCCGGCAGCAGATAGGGACGACGCTGATCAGGTACGAAGGGCAGAAGAAAGTGTGCATTGAGCCCAGTTGGGGATTGTATTGTGCATTTGGGAGCATGGGAAATGTCCCAGGGAAACATGGTGCTTTCTCCCCCTTGACATCATTGCAGTTTTCATAGGTACTAAGTGCAACTGCCTAACCTAGTCTGGTCCTGGATGGCCTTATAAGCTCAGCAGGCTGAAGGATTCCGCACATCTGGGCTGCAGGTACTGGACACACTGGAGCAGCTCCTGTACTCCCTGAGAAGTCTCAGCTATTTGGACATGCCCATCCATCCATCACTGCAGGAGAAGGTTGCTCCCTCTGCTGGAATGCAGTTACTACAGAGGAGGTTGCTTGAACTGATGCCAGAATGTTGGGAATGGATCTCTAAAGCAGCCTTGCCCAACATGGTGCCCTCCAGGTGTTTTGGACTTCAGCTCCCATCAGCCCCAGCCAGCAGGGCCAGTGGCCATGAATGCTTGAAGTTGTAGTCCAAAGCATTTGAAGGGCACCAAGTTGGGGAAGACTTCTCTAAAGCTTCTCTGTTCTCCTGCCTACCTTGTCTCTCTCTGGCTCCTTGGACTGAGATAGACAAGGTAAGCACTATGGGATTTATTACTGGGATAAGAGGAGAAAACTATTTTTTTGCCGATCAGCACAGAAGATACTTGTGAATAGATGGTTCAGCCTTCTGTGTCCAGTGTTAATCCTGGGGCATTTACACACAGATCTGTGGTTAAGGAGACTAGTCCTTCCTCAGGAAATCTGCTTGAGGATAGGCATCCCAACTTAACTGGTCAAGAAGCATACTGGGATGCTTGCTGAGAAAGAGATCCTTTGGTGAGGACAGCTCCTGCCTGCTGCTTCAGGTGGAAGGCTGAGGACATTTGCTTTGACACAGAACTACTCACAAGGGCCACAGTTTCCAAGGAACAGTGTTCATTGTTGCACAGCTCTTCAGGGAAAGGTAGTAATCCCGTAATGAGGTACTGACTTGGACATGCAACAGAATTTAGAAAACAAAGCCTTAATCAGGGCCATAGCCTAGTTCTTGGGATGTTCTGGGATACATCTGGGGACAGACACCTGACGTAAACATCTCCTCTTACCTCCCATTTCTTTTACAGCAGGGGTGAGTGAGCAGGAAGTAGATCAGGATCTCCTGGTAGACCTCTGAGCGATCAGCTTTATATTGGTTTCTGATTCCCACTTGTTTAATGACAGCAACAACAAACACGCTTTTTCTTTTTGTTTCTAAAATTAGGCTCCTGAAATGCTTGAGGGGAAAACCAGGAGTGGATTTTTGTGTGAAAGGACTGTGAGCTGCTAGTGCAAACAAATGGCTGAGCTGAGCGCGCTGTTCCTTCATTCTGAGTTTAGGTCCCCTTCTCCCACCAGCCACTATTTTCCATGGCTCTAGTTGATAGATCTTGGGATTGGAGTAAAAACACAAAGTAGATCCTGCAAGCTTGACATCTGCTTGGCTCTTGTTTTATAGCATGATGCATTACCATGGCGCAAAGCTTTCCTCAGGGGTATTTAAACCCCTCCTTTGAGACTTTCATTTCAGTGTGAAGGATGGAGAAAGTCATAATTTCCCCCCCTGTGGCCACTTGTTGTAAAAACGACCCGTTTTCCTCTTTCTTTTAAATTAGGCGATTAAGTCAGAGACCAACAGCAGAAGAATTGGAGCAGAGGAATATACTTCAGCGTGAGTAACAGCTGCTTAAAGCTCTGTGTATGCTAATTTGCTCAATAGTCGACACCAGCCTTCCCCAACTGGGCGCCTTCCAGATGTGTTGGATTCCAATGCCTGTGCTGGCTGGGGATGTTGGGAGTTGCAGTCCAACACATCTGGAGGGCACCAGGTTGGGGAGGGCTGGTCTACACTCCTTGCATTGTTTTCTTGTGCTCTAGCTGCAAGGCATTTGCTTTGGCTGCTGTCCCAAACGCGGAGCAGAAGCTCCACTTGCTGCTCTTGCTGTGCAGCATTCTTGCCGCCGTACCTGTCACTCACATGGAAAGTTTCATTTCAATTCCCAGGGAGCTCAGGGCCATAGCAGGTGATCTGGATTGCCACGAATGAACAGGCTTTGCCACTTCGCCAGCAAGGTGGCAGAAGCATCTTTGGTTGGGAGGGGTCGGAGGAGAGGGTGTACAACACTTCTGCTGCGTGTGGAAGGGATTCCACCCCCAAACACCGTTTCGTTTCCTACTGCTCAGGAACTTGCTGTGGGCAGAGGGAAGACAGGTAGCTTGTTTATAGGTGGAGGCAAGGAGTCCTGTCTGAAGGGTGAATTAGATGCCACGTGAGCCTGGGATAGGGAATGATGTGTGGGTTGGCTGCCTATACAGCAATAGGCTGACATCACCAGTGTGTGGATCATTGACAGAAGAAAGGATGTGAGCCAGGGACATGCAGTGGTGTCTGGGGCTTGCTACTGTAGCTTTGGCAATAAGGTAATAAAGCTCCCCACTAGGGAACCGAAAACCTCAGGACCGGCAGGCAGGTGAGTGAGGAGGGCAACCATGGCCAGGAGCTCCAGTATACGGGGGAAGGATTCTTGGTTTCTGGGGAGGTCTTGCATTCCCCACAAAGGCAGCTGTGTTAATGGTCCTGGGGCTGTCCCACTGGGTTGGAGATTTTAAAAAAACACTGCTTAAAACCAGCTTTACATTCCTCCAAATGGATTACTGAAAGAAGGAACATCTTTGCACACTTCCAAAAGGTATGTAGGTCAGCTTCTCCCAACCTGGTGCCCTCCAGATGTGTTGGACTACAACTCCCATAATTCTGGGAGTCGTCTGCATATCTGGATGGCTGACTTAGAGACTGAATAATAAAGAACATACCTCAAAAGCAGGAGTTCCACAATGGTGGCTCTCTCATAGGGTGTCTCCAGGGCATCTTGGCCTAATATCAGAGGGAAACAGAACACGTAGAGGGTGTTTGGACGATCACATGGGTAAACGAAGCCACCCTGTGGCTTCTTCATCACTCCCCCATGCGTGCCGTATATGCTACAGTAGTTTGCCGAATGACTGTAATTTGCACAACTACCCTCGCTGCCGCGCAAGTTGCCGTGTCATGTGAACCCAGCACGCACACAGCAGGGTTCGCTTGGCATCCACATGGGTTATAGGGTGGGTACAAAGACACTGCCACTGTGCTGTGCGCTGGGTTCAGACGGCACGGCAACTTGCGTGGCAGCGAGGGTAGTTGTGCAAATTACAGTCATGCACATGGCACACGGGGAGAAGCCACGATGGCTTCTCTTACCCCTGTGATTGTCCAAACCCAACATGGTGGGACATTCCTAGAAGATCAAAATGGGAAGTTTGTATAGGAGAAAGCAGGCCCCAAGCCATTCAGGGTTTTAAAGATCAAAGCGCTGCGGGTAGCCCCAGCTAAAAGAATCAGGCTTCCTGATGTACCAGTTGAAGTTTCTGGATCGTCTTCAAGGACAGACCTGTGTAGAAAATATTGCAGTGGTTCTAGCAAGGGGTTTACCAGGCCCCAAGTGATGGAATTCAAACCTTGGCAGTCTCCTCTAACTGGATTTATTTTGAGTCATTCAATAAATTAATTGAAGTTGGTAATTAGTGGTCTAAAACAGGGCTGCTGAACCGCTTTCTGCCTGGTGACCAAATTTCAATTTCAGAGAAGCTCTCGGGGGCCAGATTTGAGTGGTGGGTGTGGCCAAAGGCAAAAGGGGTATCCCCCCCCAAATACCAGCCTGCTTTAGAGTAAAGCTCTTGCATCCAGTAACTAAGCTTTAGGAGAGGCATTTCAGGCTTTTAGAATGGGGAGAAAACACGCAAAAGCCGGGAAACCGCCAAACGATTGGCAGTCAGGAAAAGGGAGCGGGGCTATCCGGGGAACCGCCAAGGTTTGGCTTGGCGCCCTAGGCTTGAGTATTTGGCCCACAGGCTTGAGGTTTGACACCCCGGTCTACATTGGGCATATGTTGATCGTATTGGGCATATGTTGATCAAATGGCTTCCACAGAAGTAGTTTTTTGTGTGTGCAGGATTTATTAGGAGTTCTAGTGGGTATGGATGTGCTTTTGTATTATATTTATATAATAGGAAATACCTCAGCCCCCAATTCCTAATAAACCCTCTGCTCAAAAGACTAACCCTATAGAAGCAATTTGATTAACGCTTGTCCAAATGTGTGTCTCATTAATAGGCTGCATTCCAAGAATTGGCTTATTCATTCATCCATGCTAAAGTATATTGGGAGAAAAGAGGAGTTTTAAGCATCATTTAACTTTTTTCTTTTTCTTCTTGGCAGCGAAAAATGAGGCTGACCGGCAGGCTGAAAAGCGGGAAATAAAACGGAGGCTCACCAGAAAGGTATTGGAAATATAGCACATCTTGTTCCCATCTGCCAGAGCCCTCCATGGGTGGTGACCCATTGAGGCATGTTCTGCGTGGGTGGGGCCTTGCAATATTTATTCTGGGGTTCTCTCCAGAAATATGGCTTTGGCATTTGGTGTGGTGCAGGTCAGCACGGTGTTGAATGCTGCGCTTTTTTTTTTTTTTTAGAAGTTCTCCGATAGGAAAAAACCAAACTATGCAGAGTTGGCATAAATCAGCTTAATGTACATACTACGTTCTAGTCATATGCTGCTATTGGGATTGGGGTTGGGTTGTTGCTACTGGCTGTCCTTCATCATAGTCCTTGACCTGCTTTGAATCCTTTGCAAAGACCTAGCTGGGAAGCAGAATAAATTAAACAGAGATATGTATATTCTCATGACTTGCGTAGTTCATCCTGAGCACTGAAATAGGGCTTTGTGCAATGTATACCTGGTGCATTGTGAACACCAGCCTTCCCCAACCTGGTGCCCTCCAGATGTGTTGGACTACAACTCCCATAATCCACCAGCCAGCTGGTGAAGGCTGGTGTACATTGCGCAAAACCTCATTTCTGTGCTCAGAAATCCTAATACATGAGACTGTTCTGAAGTACCTGAAGTAGATGGAAGGGACCGGAGACAGTTGGCGCCCCGTTCCTGTTCTTGCTGCTGCACCCTTTTTCTTGCACTTACACAAAAAGCGCACTTGCCCCTTTTCTTGCTACCTTACGCAGGACAGTGCACCAATGGAGTTGCAGTGCCCTGAGTCACTGCACCTGGGTCTACTGCGAGGCAGTCAGCATCCTGCGATAATGTCTGGGCTGTGGCATGTGGCACTCATGGCTTTTTAGTGGATACTGATCATTTTATGGTTGCAAGGCTGCACATCTCTGGTCTTGTCCACTTAAGTGGGACTGTGCTCCTTGTAGCCACTCCCCCATCCTGTCCACGCTGCACCCTCTCTGCTGTCCACATCTGATCACTGTCATGCTGCCTTACGCAGGACAGTGCACCAATGGAGTTACAGTGCCCTGAGTCACTGCACCTGGGCCTACTGCTGCCACACTAGGGTGTGTGGCATGGTAGTGGTGGAAGAGACACGGCAAGTTCCACTTTGGCCTTGCATAGCAGATCATGTGAACGGCTTGTTAAGACAGCATCTCTCTCTCTCTCTCTCTCTCTGTCTCTCAATCTCTCCCTCTCCCTCTCTGCATCTGCCTTTCAGCTTAGTCAAAGGCCTACTGTGGCTGAACTGCAAGCGAGGAAGATCCTGAGGTTTAATGAATATGTGGAGGTAACAGATGCCCAGGACTATGACAGGCGAGCAGACAAGCCCTGGACAAAATTAACCCCTGCTGACAAGGTGAGAGGAAAATGTTCCCTGCCTGCCTTTGCCCCTTGCTCCTCCCTCCAGCTCCGCCACCATCTGTCGGTCTCCTGCTCCTTCAAATGCCTCGCACTGTTTCTCCCTTGCTGCCCCTTATGCCAGGAGCCGCCTTTCAGGACACTTGAATGTCACCTGTCATTTTCTTCAAAACCTACCTTTTGTCTGTGAAGCCTTAAATCCAGCCTCCCCCAACCTGGTGCACGCTCTCCAGATGTCTTGGACTACAGCTGCCATCAGCCCCAGCCAACATGACCAGTGGTCAGGAATCTTGGACGTTGTAGTCCAAAACATCTGGTGGGCATCAGATTGGGGAAGGCTGCCTTCATCTCTACTGCAACGAAGGCCTAGTATCTGTGACTGAAATAAACACACGTTCTTCCCCATGTCTACCCTGGCCTCTAGCTCCCTTCCCTTTCTCTGCTTTCCCCTCTGTCAGATTTTAGCCTTCCCCAACCTGGTGCCCTCCAGATTTGTTGGACAGCAGCTACCATCATTTCTGGCAGTCCAACACATCTGGAAGGCACCAGGTTGGGGACGGCTGGTTTAGGTTAGAAGCTTCTCAGCTTCTGTCCTCTTGTGCTTTGCAAAATGCCACAGGCATTGAAGGGGGTTATAGAAACAACCGTAATGCACTTAAAAGTAGCACCTTGCTCGTGTGTGTTGTGTTTAGAGAGAACATTCAAAAGGCTTTTTTTCTCTTGTCCCCCATCCTCTGAGTTGTGAGGGGCATCCTTCCTGCCCCTCCCTTTCTTGCTGTGTCTCATGACTCCTGCAACGCCATCCACCCACCTACCCACCCCTGCGTACTGAAGCTTCCTGTGCTAAACCAACCAAGGGCAACCAAATGCTAGAATGACCACAAAAACTCTGAATATAGCCTAGTAGAGATATGTATTCATCTGCCGTCCCCCCCTCCCGCCCGCCAATTCACAAAGTTAGATGGATAGACTGGACTGAAACTCCCCCCCGCCCCCCGCAATAAGTAATGAAGCCGGGCACAAATCCAGCACTTCCTGCCAGCTGCTTCCCCCATCCTGCACCAAGGTCCTTCTGAGCGCCAGACCAGATTTTTTCCTTTCTTGCTTCTGATTCTGGCTACCGTTCAGAGAGCACCCAAACAGGAAATGCTGCACAATGGCAAAAGAGGGTGGTTCCTGATGGGATGAAAATGGAAGTAAGGCAGAGACATTCAGCTGGAGTAGCAGCTACATTGGGAACCTGGGGGCTTGACAGTGCTGGACAGAGTTGGAGCTGGTGTGTGTGTGCGTGCGCACACGTGTGGGGGCAGCCTGGTGGGTTCTGAGCTGACAGGATTTCCCTGCCCCCTTCCCTGTAGGCTGCCATCCGGAAGGAGCTGAATGAGTTCAAAAGCTCTGAAATGGAAGTCCATGAAGAGAGCAAGCAGTTCACACGGTATGTAACAGGAGACCTGCAGTGACTTTCCCGTAGGACTGGGTGGGTGGGACTCTATGCCCCCTTCCAGAGATTGTTGGACTCCAACTCCCATCAACCCCAGCTGACATGGCCAGGGTGATGGGAGTTATTGTGTGCAACATCATCTGGAAGGCCACAGGTATCACCCCCTTCCCCAACCATAGGATCACTGTGGCTTGTAGCATTCCCACTAGTCTTCCTTGCCACATTCAGGTTTTGAACCGGTGGCTCAGGGCCTGTTCCTGAGAAGTTTGTCCCACCTGTAGCGAGCCGATCGTAGGAATATCGGAAGCTGCCTTAGACTGAGTGAGACCCTTGGTCCATCTAGCCCACCAGTATTGTCGACACCAACAGCGGCTTTCCAGAGTTTCAGGCTGGATCCTTTCCTAGCCCTACCTGGAGGTGACGGGGATTAAACCTGGCACATTCTGCATGCAAAGCATGTGTTCTACCACTGAGCTACAGCCCCTTGATCATGTGCATCCAGCACACTCTGTAGGGTTCTGCTTTTGATGGGCTGCTGCTGAGCCATCGGTCAAGCGAGTGGTGCCTCAGGCTGAACGTGGCACTCGGCAGCGACTGCCCAGTGGGGATGGGAGCTGCTGAAATCAAGATGAGCAAGGCTTTGCTGATAGACTTGAGAGCAGGCCCAGAGGCTTAGCTGCCACCCTTGAGAGTTAAAAGCACAACAAAACAATGATCTCATGGGTCGTCAGTGCCACCTAGCGGACAGAAGGTCACAGTTGCGGAGCACGCATGGTGAGCCGCACAGCCCCAAATTAAGTATGAACCTGCCTGCAAACTGAGATCTTCATCAAAGGATGGTTGCATGTTCCACCATCAAGAGAGGTTTGATTGTTTGGGTACATGACTCAGGGCTTTTTCTGTAGTGGCACCTCAACTGTGGAACTCTCTCTCAAGGGAGGTCAGGCTGTCCTTCAAAAGTTTTAGACAGGCAGTAAAAACGGTATTGTTTTGCCAGACCTTTGGCTTTGAAAATGGTCTTTGCACTGCTGTTTAAAGAATATTCTGTTTTTGTTTTCATGTTGTTGCTGATTAATTTTTGTATTTTCTTGTTACATTGCTTTGAGGGCCCTGGTGCGGAGAAAAGCACTATATAAATACTTAAAATAAATAAAGAGAAAAAGAGAAATCCAAATCCATTTCCATGCCCCCAATACTATGCGATTCTTTTAATCTCTGTTGCAGGTATCATCGGCCATGAACCCTTTTAAAAAACACAACCGGTATGCTGGAGTTGGAGAGGATTTGCAACATGTGCCATTTCCTTCTCCCACGCTGAAGAGGAACCTTGAGGCTTGTCCAAGATTTTGCCTTCATAACATATCCAGGAAATGACTTTCTTCTTCAAGGAATGGAGAAGGATGAGGGTGAACCTTCTCCAAAAGTAGCATTTCATTGGAAGGAGGTTGTCTCAAGTGCCATCGGATCATATTGAGGAAAAAACAAAAAACACTATACCTCGGATGATCAAGCAATACCCCCTGCTTGCTTGTAGATGGGTGAACTGGCTCATGTCTGTTGTGGACAGCTCCAGCATATGAGCAGATAATGCCCCATTCTTCCTGTTCTGTTGTAAATAGTACGTTCGGATCTGTTTAATATCCCCTTTTCAAGGAAGAGAGATAATATTGGAGCAGGCTTTGGAGCTAGTGAGCAGGAAGCTTGTGTGTGTGTATGTGTGTAAACATACTGTCCTAGCAGGAAACTGACACATTACTGGAGATTTTTTTTTGGCTTATGACTTTTTGTTGTACTTAATATGCAGAATCACTACTGACCAATTTTACGTCATCCTGCGGAGGAATTGTATAGATCTTTAATGGCATATGCTGAAACTTGGGGGGTGGGGGTGTTTGTATTTTTTTTACAGTGAACAGCAACAACCCCCCCCCCCAATTGCTGTAAAATTAAGAGACCTCATTTTGTGTGTGTGTGTGTGTGTGTGTGTGTGTGTGGCATATTTAGGGCCTGTTTAACAGGAACTGCAAAGCCTGAAATGAATTGCCTTCAGGAAGCAGTGGCATGGAATATATTGTATTTTTTTAATCATGGCTTCCTCTTTTTTAAACAAAACACACAATCTTTCTGAAAGTAGAGTGGAACTTGTCTTTTTTTTAGTCACGTAGCAAAACTTACTGAAAGTTCTAAATTTAATATACTTGAAAAGGGCTTAAACCTGACTTTAGAAAAGAAAGAAAAGAAAAGAAGCAAATATGACGTCCCCTTTATCAGCTTTTATGGAATGGGTCAGAATAGTGTTAACAGGTCACACATGGTGTGTGATGCTAGAGTGAGAGGATGGGAGGAGAAGATATAAACTGAGGAATATGGGGGTATTGGGGTGTGCGTTAGTATAGGTGGTTCTGTGTTTGATCACTGGTTTGGTTATACATCACTTCTCACCTCTGTTGCAAAGGTCACACTTGTAGAACGCGACGCCATTTCAGCGGCTGGCTGGCAGACATACAGCTGAAGATGATGTCCCATACAATTCTGTGCTTCCTCACCTTGAGAAAAAGGTCTTCATGTGTTTATACTGCCACTGCCTCCCTCATTGCTAAACCGTCTCGTGAGAAGAATGACCAGATGCAGGGGTCCTATATCTTCAATAGTTACATAAAAGAAAGAATTTCAGCAGGCATTGGGTTGGATCCAGGCGCACTACACAATTATTCGTGACCACTGATTTCAATGGGGACTAAGGGCACCATCCTATGCACATTTAAACAGAAAAAAAGTCCTACGACTTCCAGCATTCCCCAGCCAGCATGGCTGGCTGGAGAATGCTGGGAGTTGTAGGACTTTTTCTTGTCTAAATGTGCATAGGATTACACCCTAAGAGCATCTAACTTAGTCTGGATTCAACCCACTATTACTTCCACACACAGAGGAGAAAAGCATGCCCTTGCTAGAATTCTCTTTTCTGCACAACTTTCTTCTGGTTACCTTAGTAGGGAGCTCGGGGTATAATGCATGGCAAACTCAACTGCTGCCTTCATACCTCCCTGCTCTTATTTCACCCCTACACCAATTGGCTTTTGTTCCCTCTTTCTCTCCTTCTGACCCCTTTTCGTGTACTTGAGCTGCGTCTTGGTAAGAATATTTTCCATGGGGTGAGGGAGTGGAGTTTGGCCTTGTCCCTCTAACAACAATTCCTAATGACGGTGCAAGGAGAGAAGCTATCATTGTAGACAAGGGTGGGTGCCAGCGCACCCTAGATTTGAACTGCTTTTCATGGTGTATAAAATCTCTGTAGAGGAAATCATTGCATTGTATATCTGTCTTCCTATCAACAAGATTTTATGGAATAAATTTTTTTTAGAAAAGAGTTTGCTCTTAGTCTCTCTTCTTCTCTCACCTTTCCCTCCCTGACTCTATCATAACTTCTGCTGGTTACCTACATCTCTTGTGCAATCCATTTCTAAATGAAAAGAGGGGCTTGTTTTTGCTGAGGAAGAATGATTCAGGGTGCATATAGGCATACCATGAAACAGGTCAGGAGCGGGCTGTGGTTGCTTCAGCCGCAGAGCATGGTCTTCTTCCACTCCACACTGTTCCGTCTCTTGTTAAAACTTATTTTTATTATAAAATTTCAACAAAAAGAAAAAAATGTGGCTGCGTAGATTTGAATGTGTCAATTTCAATGCCTACTTATGAAATGAAATTAACTGGCTAATTGTCGGAGGTGTAACACAGCTGACGCTTCTTTTAAGCTTATGTTTTGGCAATGCCCAGTAGTTGCTCTTTCTTGGGAGGAGGTCATTAGATAGATAAATTTTGTATTGGAACACTCCTTAATATTTACTGATGTATATGCGCTTCTAAATTATCTATCTGCTTCCTGGAAGTTAATGCATGGTCGGCACAAATGGATTCTCTGTGCCCTTCTGACAGCTAAAAGACTGATATTACAACATTGGAAGGATAAATGCTTACCTCCTTTAATGCAACAGACTGAAGACCTTCCAATGCTTTCAACATTTGGATGGGTGGTGTATATATGCCACTTGTGAATGGATACATCTTTAGATATTTGGTCTGCTTTTGTTGAAGTTTATATATAGTTCTTAGAAATTGGTGTGTCTGTGTATATATGTGTGTGTGTGTGTGTGTGTGTGTGTGTGTATGTGTGTGTGTATATATATATATATATATATATATATATGGTAAAGGTGTCCCCAACCAGTCGTGTCCGACTCTAGGGTGCGGTGCTCATCCCCGTTTCTAAGCTGAAGAGCCAGCGCTGTCCGAAGACCCTTCCATGGTCATGTGGCCGGCATGACTGAACACTGGGGTGCACGGAACGCTGTTACCTTTCCCGCCGAGGCAGTACCTATTTATCTACTTGCAATTTCTTGCTTTCGAACTGTTGGCAGAAGCTGGGACTGAAGACGGGAGCTCACTCTGTCACGCAGCACTCGGGTCTCGAACTGCTGACCTGCCGACCTTCCAGTCTCTCTCTCCTCTCTTGATATACATGTGTAGCCTCTAAATCAAATACAGAATGCCTCTTCCAGATCCCTATGCTTTTGGTAGGAACATCTCTCAGGCTTCCTTCACACGGAGCTTTTATCCTGCTATTGAGATTGCTCTTTCACGGAAGTTTGCAGGCTCTTTACATGATGCCATGAACCTCCAAGGTGTCTCCTGCACTAAATGCCCTTTCTTCTGTTTTTAAATAGATCGCAAATAATGAGCTATCAAATTACCCGGTTGTGTTCCACTTGAGTTCCCTCCACGAAAACAGGAAAAGCAGCAAGAAGAGGAGTGAGATCAATTAAAGAAAATGGAAGACTCAGATACGGGGAGAAGGAGGGGGAAAGGGGAGGGGGGGAAAGAAATGGGTGAAAAAGGGAGTCGTTGTGATCCTGCATTTGAAAAGGAAGCAGAAAGCCCCGTTTTAAATGTGGGATTTTAGGCTGGTGTAGAGATGCCCACATATTTGAATAGATGTTTGTTTGGTGCCTCTAAACAAATTAAATGTTTTCTGCTCAATTGACAGGGACACTTTTAATCAAAAATTTCTGAATTTATTAATGGCTTACGGTGCTTCCAGATATAGGGCTCCTAGTACCGCCAACACTTCTTAATTTACCCACAAAATTCTGCAAACCACTCTATCTAAAATAGTGAACAGTAAAAAAAAAAGAATCAAAATACAAAAGGATAAAAATATTTAACATCAAGCTATACCAATAAAACTGGCTGGTCATTCAGGAAAAGCTTGCTTAAATGAATATGTCTTTAGCAGAGACCAAAATCACAGCAATGTTGGTGCCTGCCTGATATCAACTGGCAGGAAACTCCACAGAGAGGGAGCCAGTACGCTAAAATCTCTACTCAGAGTGGACTCTAAACAGGTCTGTGCAGAACCATGAAGAGCGTTCCACCTGGTGACCTCAGTGGTCAGGCAGATTGATAAGGGAGAAGACTCACAAATAACTTCTACAATCAGAATTGCAATTGCACTTGAGGGGTCTTGAGGTGTGTGAAGTTTGCAATGCTCCATCCACACAGTGGGCACGACATAATTGTGTGGGCAATGTTGTCCCCTCTCCTTTCCTCACCTCTCATTGGTTGCCACCCCCTTCTCCCAACATTTTGAAACAGACTCATTTTAGCACTCTGTTTTGTGTGTGCTTACAGGGCCGGCCCTACCATTAGGCAGAGTGAAGCAGCCACATCAGGTGGCAGCTGGTGAAGGGTGGCAAAATGTTGGGAGGGCAGAGCCGTGTATGCTGCTTGGGTCTTCCCTGTACCTGCTAAGCTAGCCTAGTGCCCTTAGGTGTAGTGGAGGATGCTGTCCCGCTGCCAGTGTTGAAGTAAGATTCAGTTCTTGGACTGGCTAGGCTCTGTACATGAAATGCAGGAAACACCATCCCGCTTTCGCCTCAGGCAGCAAAATGTCTCGGGCCAGTCCTGTGTGCTTGTGTGTTAAACAATTCGTGAAGCAGTGCCATTTCAAAAATACAAAAATGTTGTATAAAAGAGTGCTTGTGGATCAGCTTCTGAATAAACATGCTTAATGACTGGGCTGTAAATCTCACTGTTTTTACCTGAGAATGCCCGATCTCTCGTCTAATCAATTTCACAACTCCCTCTAATCAGATAACCTGGCCTAGTCATTTTCACAACCCAGCTATAAAACTTGCTTGCTTGATTTCCCCTGCGATTAATTAAGGGCAAAGGGCAGTAGATCAGGCGAAAGGACTTGTGGCTCAGGACATGAAATGGCTCTGAAACCAGGAGTTTGGGTTACTATTCTGCTCTTTCCTTAACAGATGTAAGAAACAGGAAAACACAGGAGGATTCCAGCTGGATGACAATGTGGTCTGGAACCTCCCAAAAACAGTGTGAAGGAAGCATGGCCATTGCGCATTAAAAGCTTTGTCTGGAACCACCCTAAATGTTGCAGCCCCTAGAACACAGTGATGGAGGAGAAGATGCCTCTGTATTTGCCATGCAACCGTTAAAAGCCAAGAACCCTCCGGAGGAAGACAGTTAGCCAGACTACTCATTGCATGGAGAGGTACCACCAAGTATCTAGAGACAACTGCCTAAGTGTGCAATCCTATGCATGTTTAGGCAGTAAAAAAGTCCCACAACTCTGGGAATTGTAGGACCTTTTTCTGTCTAAATATGCATTTGTTGTTGTTTATTCGTTCAGTCGCTTCCGACTCTTCGTGACTTCATGGACCAGCCCACGCCAGAGCTTCCTGTCGGCCGTCGCCATATGCATAGGATTCCACTTTTAGTAACCACATCCCAGATTTTGAAACTCCTCCTGCCCTGTGCCCCTGGCAAAACCTAAGCCTGTTTGTCACTTCATTGGTGCATACCGTTTCACAGATGGAAATAGGGAAGCACTTGAAACAACCCAATTCTCATACTGTTCCCCAAGTTCTCTTCTCCCATTGCATCACACATTGCTAAAGGCCCTGCTTGAACTTACAGCGTATAGCACCTTTCCTCAACATGGTGCCTTCCAGATCTTCTGAACACTACTGCTCCCAGCATTCCTGACCATGGAGCATGCTGGCTGGAGCTGCTGGGAGTCCTACAGGAAAGGGCTATAGGTCCCCTTCTCCTGGCAGAACACAGCTTGGATTCAAGTATTTGACCAAAGTTTTCCCCAAGGGCACGGTAGAGTGAACTTAAAAAAGAACATCTAAATACATTCTGATTTACTTTATTGCCGCTACAGACAAGACCAAAAACGGAGGTGTCCCATCCTTCACCTAAGAAATTATTTGAAAAACAGTCTCTTTAATTTATGGCTGCTTTTAAAGGGGGCCTTGTTCTTAAATTAGGAAGTGTTCTGGTTTTAAACACACACACACACACACACAGTGTTAGCTGGTGCTCAATATTTGGTGTGTATTACCATTTCTGAGCTTGCTGGCTTGCAATAACAAAATACAAATTACAGTAAAGCCACAACTAAAATTACATTTAGCATGCGTCAGTTAAGACAGGGTGAAGAACCCTTTTTCTGTCAAGGGCTGCATTACCCTGGGGGCCAGTTTGTTGGTGAGCCACATGGTGTGTGTGTGTGTGTGTGCGTGCGCACGCGCAAAGCCAACAGCGAGCAGGGCCAGAGCCAAAAGTAGGTAGGGGCTGCCCCGTTTTTCCTCTCCTTTCCCTCTCCCTGCATAGGGATAGTCTGGCCACAGTGGTCCATGCTCTGGTAACCTCTGTACTGGACTACTGCAATGCATTGTATATGGGACTGCCCTTGAAGACGACAAAGAGGCTTCAACTAGTGCAAAATGAGGCTGTTTGAATGTTAGCGGATGCAGCCAGATGGGATCAAGTTACGCTGATACATGGATTGCCTAGTTGTTTCTGGGCCCAATTCAAGGTGCCATTGCTTATCTATAAAGCCCTCAGTGGCTTGGAACCCAAATACCTGAAGGAACACCTCTCCCTATACCAGCCTGCCCATATCTTAGGGTCTGCAGGAGAGGCTGTTCTCAAGATTCCTCCTAACTGGGTGACAAAAGAGCCTTCTCTGTTGTGGCACCCAGTTTGTGGAACATCCTACCTATGGAGGTGTGACTGATGCTGGCCTTGCAACCATTTTGGCACCATGTGCATTTTGTTCTTTTTGCTCGGGAGTTTTAAGCTGGTCATTCTGTCTTATTGCAATGTTTTGTTGTATGTCCCATTTGTTATCTGCTATAAGGACACCATCTTATGCACATTTAGACCCAGCATTGCTGAAAGTTGTAGGCCTTTTTTATATCTATACATGCATGTTTAGACAGAAAAAAGGCCTACAACTCCCACCATGCCCCAGCCAGCCTGGCTGGGGCATGGTGGGAGTTGTAGGCTGGCTGTGAAATGCAGGACACTTTCCCATCTAAATGTGCATGGGATCACACCCTACGGAACTTTTCTTTTGTTGTTGATGTTGAAAACAGTGACAAATTACATATTGTTGTATTATAAATACTGGTTTTGGTTATGTATAGTATTTTATATTTGTTTTGTTTGCTGTCTTAGGTGGACTTTTTCTACAAAGGCAGCTTATAAATATTTGAATAAGAATAAATAAATAAAATGTGGTAACTTCAGATGCCTCTTGAAAGCATATTTGTTTACACAGGCTTTCCCTGACCTGCAATGACACTACTCTATTTTATAGTTTTTACTGCAAACTTTCTAATTATTTATTTTATATTGTGTGTATATTGCCAGTGTGGTGTAGTGGCAAGAGTGTTGGACTAGGAGCCGGGAGATGCAGGTTCTAGTCCCCACTCAGCCACGGAAGCTCACTGGGTGACTTTGGGCCAGTCACAGACTCTCAATCCAACCCACCTCACAGGGCTGTTGTTGTGAGGATAAAATGGAGAGGAGGAAGAAAATGTAAGCCGCCTTGGGTTCCTTGCAAGAGAAAAAAAGGCGGGGTATAAATGCAATCAATCAATATATTGTATTAAATATGCTTTTTAATGTGAACTGCTTAGGGACTGTATTATGTAATTAAGTGGTACAGAAGTATGAACAACAACTTTAAAAAAATAGGGCAACTCGTTTAAAAGATGTAGGTACAATAAAGGTTTTAATCACAGCCATGTTTACAAAAAATACAAGTTATACCTCCCGCTGCTGGGCGAATGCTCGGGAGGCTATGACCATTTCGGTCGGTAGAGGGCGCGCTTGTCGGTGCCGCTCGGTCGTTTCCCCTCTTGAAATCTCCTTTCCTTCCAGCTCAAGCACCTACACTCCTCCAATGCGAGGCTTTCCTTCTCCGCTACTACGCATGCGCCAATTTTTTTTTTACACCCCAAGAGGATGCAGTCTTCATGAGTCTAGTAAAACGCCAGGCTCCCATTTGCAGCGGATAGAATCCTCCATGTGCGGGGCAAAAGCATTGGAAACTTATGAACGAAGGTTGAAAAAAAAATACGGGTAGAGGCTTCAGTGTGTTGCTTTCAAGTAATCATGATGCACCGAGAGCAATGCAAGAAGACGCTAACCTTTTCTGCTGCTTGGTTTGGGCTTTTATATTAATTCTTATTCCATTCAACTACAGTTGCCCCGCAGTGTCTAATGGGAGCCGGAAGCGAGAGTTGCGTGGAACTCCTTACACTCCCCTACCTCGGTATTTACTCCGCCCTCTTCCAGGCGACCCCTTTGGCGCATGCGCTTTATAGCTCTCTGGCGCATGCGCTTTGAGCTTTCCCGTCAGCCCCTGCGGGGTATAAATACTCGACTCCGCGGCTTCTCGTTCTTTCTCGGCGCGTGGTGCGGAGAGGTAAGTTGGCGGCGGTAGGACGGTCCTCCAGCAGGGCGACCTTTTAAGCAGTGGGAAGGGTGGTGTAGCAGCTTCATCCTAAAGCAGAGGTCTTTAGAAAAGATAATGCTGATACTTAGGCTTCATTATTAGTATTATTATTTTTAAATATATATAAGTTTTTTAATAAGTGAAAGCTTATTAGGCAGGCAGGCTCAGAGGCTTCCTTTCGTTGCAATAATTTTACAGAGTCGTGCACCCTTCCACCCCTCGCCCCACCCCCGGACTACAAGAAACCGCTTTGTAGGGCTCCTTGCCTTTTTAATGCGATTTCTGACGTGTGGAAATACACCAGATGAAGATGCGGCGATAGAGGCTTCACCTATTGAGTTTCCACCCCTTTTTGAAAATTTAAACCCGCAGGAGGGTCTCCGCTGCATTGCTTTTAGACGGTTGTGGTGTCGAGTTAAAGTGGTAGAAAATGATCTGCCAAGTGTTAAAAGTACATTCTGGGGATGGGGTGGTGGTTTCCTGTCTCTCAAAAGGCTGTGGCAACATGCAGAAATCCAACAGGTGCAGCAGGTTGGGGGAAAAAGTTCCTTTGTATGTTTTGGGGGAGGGTGGCTTGCATGGCTCAGGATTCCTCTTCTGGGTGGGGAGCGAGCAGTGGCCTACAGTAGCCATTATTTCATTTGTAGCATGCTTTTCTTTAGGCTTGTTTCTGGAAGTGAGTAATAGAGGGGGTATTGTTGTATTGGTTACCCTGCACTGCTTTTAGCTTGCCTGTGGGTGGCCAGCCACAGCACCATGTATATGTATATCCCATTTTTCCAAAACCCTCCACTTCTCTGTGTCTTGTTCCTGCCTGTTTGTATACGCTTCCCCTGGGGTGGATGGTTGGATGACTTGGTAGGCAAACTGGGGCTCTCTCCCTTCCCTCTCAAGTTGCTACCTGGTGGCTTCAACTTACTGAGCCTCTGAAAATCGGATCTGCCTTCTGTAAAACACAGCACTAGCCAGAACACATGTTTAGTTTTGCAAATACCATTTCTTCTTCCTGGTACCTTTTAACAGTATTCACATGTACATATCAAAAAGGAAAAACAAGGGTCTCGGGGATATGTGTGTTTGATGCTGCTTGCTTCCTTTTGCTGCCTTCCTGCCCTTCTTCCAAGGAAGTCCTAGCATTTGTTAGAGGAACTCCTTAAAAGCATTTTTTTAAACATTTTAGAGAAGGGGCCATGATGGGCCAAGAGACGATTTCTATACGTACAGTTTTACCTACCAAGTTGAAGGTTTGCTCTTATTATTGAGCCTTGGAAGGTGGCTTAAAAGTGTACTAAAGGTCTTGTCTCATTGTACACTGTCCACTGCTTATTGAACCTCTGCTGCAAGGGGAGGCAACCTGGTATGCCCTCCAGATGTTTTGGTTATTTGCTAAATAGGCTACACCAGCCTTCTCCCAACCTGGGGCCCTTCAGTGGTCTTGGACTGCAGTTCCCATCATTCCCAGCCAGCATGGCAGTCTGGTGCCTCTCGAGGGCCCCAGGTTGGAGGAGGCTTATTTAGGGTACTTACAGATAAGGGTTTTCATCTACAGTGGATCTGCTGGCTGAGGCTGAAGGGAGTTGTAGCCCAAAACATCTGGAGGGGCTCCCAAGTTGCGGAAGGCTGTTCTGCTGCATGCAGTTGGAATAATCTACAGTGCAACTCTGTTCTTGCAGATGGAGAGCATTGAGGCCCTCGTGCTGTCGAAGAGGTCTCTTGGCCCAAAGGTGAAGATGTGTTCTGTTTTGGATCCTCAAGGTATTGAAGGAGATTCGTTCCTCTTTGCTGTCTTCTATGTTTTTGTCTGTTTAGAACAGCCCTTCCAACCCATGCTGTTTGAGGGCATGCTGGGAGTTGTAGGCCAACTCCCAGCACCAGGTTGGGGAAAGCTAGTTTTGGAGAACAGCTTCATAAGCTCTGTGGGCCTCCGCTTTTAGCCTGCCCATCATGGCTATGTCCGTTGATTAAGGGCACAGTCCTATGCACACTTAGCAAAAGTCCTCCAACTCCAACGATGGCCTTGTAGGCCCCTTCCAACCCTACTATTCTATGAACTCCCAGCATTCCCCAGGCAGCATAGGATTGCATCCTATAGCACTTGCACTTCAGTGTACCTTTACCCAACGGGGATACCTGGAGAGGTTGCTCTCTCTCAGCTCTGTCCGTGTGGCGTATGGGAGCGTAGCCCTTCGGGCTCTTAACGTATAGTCCCCTTCCGCACCGTTGGAGAGCAAGCTGGGCCCCCGAGGTCTGCAGCCTGCATATTCCTACTGCTTCTCTGAGTCTTTGGACGGTGACTGAGGAGATAAACCATGCAGGAGACATTGCTTAGCTTGGATGCTTCTTACTGTGTATGTTGCTTTGTGCTGGTGGAATCATAAAAAGTCTCCATCCAATGCTTCTCAAACCTTTGGAAGAGGGCCCACTTCTTTACTTTACCTTTTGAGCTCTGCTTCTCCCTTCGAAGATAGCAAATGTAAGAATATTGCACCAGTAATTCATACCAAGCGAAAATATATGTTCTGTCTCATTTTAATATAGGTGTGTGCGAATATCTACAGTGAATAAAATTTAAGCATGACATAGATGGAGAGAGCCAGGCTGTCTCTTAAGGAGGCCTCGCAACAGTAGTGGGGTGCTCCCAGCCTGGTGACAAGGGAGCCCCTGGAAATAAGAAAAAAAGCCCCTTGTCATGCAGCACACCCAGGAGCACATCGGTACTCACAATTTGCGAAGCGCTGTGCTAATCCATCATGCAATGCTGTTCTTGCCTTCCAATAGCCTTGAAAGCCCATCGCTTGTGGTTGGAGTGGCCCGTTTATTCCTGAAATGAGTGCATTCTGGAAGTTCAAGGTATTCGCAAGAGTACTTTTTCGCTCTCCTATTTGCCTTGCATGGTCTGTTTTATTTAGAGCAGGTCATGGGGTGTTATCTTTAAGGCCTGATCGCTGAAAGCAGGTATTCTATTCTTGAGGTTAGGCTAAAAACTAATTTGAGCACAAGGCTATGCACGTTCAGTCAGAAAAAAAGTCCTACAATTCCCAGTGTTCCCCAGCTGGCATTCTAGAGCTTTTTTCTGTCTAAACATGTATAGGATTGCACCCTACGGCATTTCTATTTCAGCGTACTTTTACCCAACGGGGATACCTGGAGAGGTTGCTCTCTCTCAGCTCTGTCCGTGTGGCGTATGGGAGCGTAGCCCTTCGGGCTCTGTAACGTATAGTCCCCTTCCGCACCGTTGGAGAGCAAGCCGGGCCCCCGAGGTCTGCAGACTGCATATTCCTACTGCTTCTCTGAGTCTTTGGACGGTGACTGAGGAGATAAACCATGCAGGAGACATTTTTTATTTAGGACTCCTTACTGTGTACATTGCTTTCCGCTGGTGGGATGGTAAGCTTTCGCCCATCCAGACTTTTCCAAGTGGGACCTGCTTGTAAACACGAGCCAGCATCTGAGCCTTACTTCGTCTAAAATGGCAAATGCAAGAAGATTGCATCAGTAGTTAAGACTGAACAAGCAGCTGTTTTATTTTTCATGTTTAATGTAAATAAAGGGGTGTGAGTGTATATATGCAGTTTGCATTGGAACAGAATTTAAGCATGACAGGATTTAAGAATGAGAGGCTGGGTGGCAGCCAGTCTCCTAGAGGCCTCCTTGCCTGATGAAACTAAAGGCCCTGGAAATAAAAACAGCAACAACCCCAAACCCCACCCCTCGTTGTGCGGTCCATCCAGGAAGATGTCTGGGGCTGCAGTTTGAGAAGCGCTGTGTTAATCCATCATGTGATACTGTTCTTGCCTTCCAGTAGCCTTTAAAGCCCATTGTGTGTGGTTGGAGTAGCTTGTTCCTGAAAGTTCAAGGACGTTTTGGAAGTTCAAGGTATGTATTCATTACATTTTTATACTGCTCAATAGCCGAAGCTCTCTGGGCAGTTCACAACTATAACCATAAAATACAAGACAGTAAAATGCAGATGATATAATACAATATAAAAGTTTAGAACTGCAATATAAAAATTGTAACCAAACAGAAGTTAGCAGTGCAAAAATTTAAAACACAATACCAGACAAACTGAAAAGCTGAAATGGCTGGGAAAATAAGGTCTTTGCCTGGTGCTGAAACAAGCATGATGTAGGCAACAGGCAAACCTCTCTGGGAAGCTCATTCCACAACTGGGGTGCCACAGCAGAAAAGGTCCTCTCCTTAGTAGCCACCCATCTCACTTCCTTTGGCGGGGGCTTTCAGAGAAGGATTGCTGAATCACTAGAGTAATTTCTCCCCCTCTCATATATGCAGTGCATGCTCTTGTCTTGTTTGGAGCAGATTGTGGGGTGTCTGCCGTAAGGCTTGTCTGCAGAGAGCTGGTATTTTATTACATTTAGACTAAAAATGAAATATAAAATATACTGACCCGGTTCACACATCAGCAAAAGCAACACATCAGCAAAGGTGACGGGAGCACAACATACCTCCATCCAATGGGGACACCTGGAGAGGTCGCGCTCTCTCAGCTCTGTCCGTGTGGCGTACGGGAGCGTAGCCCTTCGGGCTCTGTAACGTATAGTCCCCTTCCGCACCGTTGGAGAGCAAGCCGGGCCCTTGAGGTTTGCAGCCTGCATATTCCTACTGCTTCTCTGAGTCTTTGGACGGTGATTGAGGAGATAAACCATGCAGGAGACATTTTTCACTTTACATGTTGAATTAATAAATATTTCTTTTATCTTGCCCTCTTGGGTCTTTAGACCCTTCCAGGATAACACTTGGTACTTTCCTTAACATGAATACTGCAGTGTCAGTTAGGTTATATAATTTCTAAATAGTTTTCAGCTAGTGCCAGTATTAAAGTACAAAGCTGAGGATATAGCCTTGAACTGCTAGCTTTATACTCATAGTGATGTTCATCTGGTTACATGTTGCAAGTTCAAGCTATTGATACAGATAATTCCTTCTTTTACTGTGTTTGCATGCACCATCTTGCTGTATGAATGTTAAATTGTGAACTCTGTGCATAATATAAAAATTACTGCACTGGCAACATAAATACTAAGTGGAGGTAAACTGGTGCAAATTTATCTCTGATAAGTCTGCTTTTTCTTAAGTGAAGGAACAAACTGCCTGTGGCTGTTTCTCCATTTGAGCTGGAATTCTCAGTTTTTCTGATGCTCACCGGGTGTATACTTTCAAGCCTATCTGCATCCGTAAGGGCTAGAAACATGATTTTGCGGGGATGAAAAGTTGAGGATCTTGGGATGCTGAAATCTGTACCCAGTACAAAATTATCTGCGGCTGAATATATACAGTCCTGTATTGAGTGTGGTCTCTACAGATATTCTTAGTCATCAGTGGTGACAAACCGTAGCCACTCAGGTTATCTTTGGATAGTAGAGGAGGATAAAGTGGTTGGTTGAAAAAAATTCACCATTCCAGGTATAGGAGGATTGACTTGTTAAAAAATGGCATTGGGTGTACACAACAGTAATCCTGTACTGAAAATTAGACTGGTTGTCATTGCATCCATGTGTAATTCCATCCAGTGGAGTTACCCAGAGAGGTGGTGGTGTTTTGGGTCTGTGGCAAATGACAGATCCTTTGGGCTCTGATACCCCGTGGCTTCCATGAGTCTTCAGACCATGGCTGAAGGTAAAGCATTCAAGAGAAACTGGATCATACTCCTGGCAGTATCAAATGTAGGCACATCCATTTAACATCTTAGAAAACGTGGAGGCTGTGCTAATAAGAGCTTTGTTCTCCTTTCTGGCTTTGTGTATTGTGGCAGGCTGGATATTAAATGTCGGAGCAGTTAACTGCATGGCAAGAGATTTTTCAGGCGCATCCATTTAGCTTTACACTTTGATACTCCATTACTGTTCATCAGAAGCACAAGCTGTGCACCAAGGGGGCTAAAGCTTGACACAGCAGCCTGTGCCTTGTTGGGGCGAAGCAGTGAAATGGAAGGATTCATGATTGGAAACAAACTTACAGAAGCAGCAGCCATGTGGCTCTTGCAGTCAGCATCCGTTTGTAACCTTACCTATGCAAACGTTATAACCCTGCACACTTTGGCTTCAGCTTTCCCAGTTGGTCCTAATGTAGATTCTCATAATTTTATGACTTAGGTCAGTTTTCTCCAGCCTGGTGCCTGGCAGATGTTTTGGACTGCAACTCCCAGCAATCCTGACCATCGGCCATGCTGGCTGGGGCTGATGGGAGTTGAAGTCCAAAAACACCTGGAAGGCTCGAGGTTGGGGAAGCCTGCCTTAAGTGTTGACCAGAGCTGTGATTTAGAATTTATTGACCTTGCTTTAGTGAATTTCCTGCTTGTTAATGCACGCTTCTTATTTCTCTATAAAGCTCAAATCAAAGACAAGCTGTGTGATAGGTTTGGGGAAATGAACCAAAACAGCCTGCCTACATTTTTGTTTTTCTCTATCAGGTCACTTTGAAGAAAGAAAATGGAGAAAAAGTTGGGAAGACACTCAGAAGAGAACCGAGTTGTACCGATCAACAGACCTGGAGAAATAAAGGTGATGGAATGCTGGCATTAATTAAAGAGAAGCTGCATTAAAGAGAAGCTGCATTAAAGAGAAACTGCATTAACTGACCATTAAGTCCCTAGCAATCTAATGTGGAGAATGATCATCTTGAATATTTTTCTGAGGTCCCACACTGTAGAGTTCCATCAGCAACCATAGTTGTGGTAACAAAACAACCAAATATATGATGCACCATGAGTGGTGTGTATATGTATAAGCAATGGTTCTTGAGAGAAACGGTAAAAAAAAGTGGGCAAATATGGTGCAAAAACAAGTTCTTGAGACTGCAACAAAGCCGTGTATGTTTACAGAACTTGGTTACTTCATTGTTGTAAGTTAGAAGAAAAATACACAATAATTTCAGACTTCGCAAATTCTCGATTATATTTAGATGATATACGCATGTAAAATACCAATAAAATTTATTTTCTTTAAGTGTTTGTTTTATTGTTGACTTGCGCCACCAACTGCAGTTGGTATTGTCATTATTAAAGAAAACAGTACACAAGACATCAGACATGATGCTGTTGCCCCATTCTGCTGCAAGTGGATACTGAAGCTGTGTGTGTTAGAAGCAGCAAGGTTGGTCAGATGTAAAGCACAACCCATCTGTAGGTAAACAGCTATAGGCCAAGTCACGTCCCAGTGAAACTGGCGAGTTGTCCTTCATGCCCAGTGATTTTGGTCATAATCGGGAACTTTGCTTTGTGGTTTTTTTAACTTGCCTGTTGAGGAAAGCAGGAAATGAATTTAACATTTAGTTTTCAGTCTCCTAGAATCATAGGGGCGGAAGGGGCCTACAAGACCATCGAGTCTAACCCCTGCTCAATGCAGGAAGCCCGATTCCCAGGCGGTCTCCCATCCAAGTACTAACCAGGGCTGACCCTGCTTAGCTTCCGAGATCAGGCTCATCCGGCCCTTTGCTCCTCTACGTAGCTGGTTATCGGATTATTTTCCCTGGTATTTTGTGTGAGGTCATTTGAGATGCTGTATTCATTGGGCTCATTCAAAAGTTCTCTGAAACTTAACTGCTCTTGGTGTTCCTATGTAAACTGGTAACTTCTCTGCTTAGCAGGCAACATGCTCTCTAGGGAATTTTTTCAGGTGGGAGATGGGTGAGTTTCCAGAGGTGAAGCTATCAACTTGGTAATCCCACTTTTATCCTGTTCTCTCCCCCCACCCCCCCGAGGAGCTCACGGTGATATGCAAAGTCTATATTGTTGGCACAGCAACCCTGTGAGGTAGGCTAGGTTGAGTGTGACTAGCCCAAGATCACTGTTCAAACCTAGGCCTCTGCCCTCCTAGTCTCACATGTTCATGACCATACTGCCGCTGAAGTTGGGCTGCAAACAAGCACGCTTTCAGGCATGTCAGTCCTAGTAGGACTGCTTAAGGGTAAAACAGTTTTCAGCTTTGGCTGTTAGTCTGTAGCTATTAGCAGCTGCAGACAACACCACTTCGACACAATTGGGATGATTTTAGTACTGGCCAGTCCAAATCTCAAAAGATTTATTTCTGTAAAGTTGCAATCAATGCCAGATAAATAGCAAACTAAACTGAGCACAAACGCATTAGATTTTGTAAAAAGCAATGTCCAATAAAAGTGATGTTTTAGTGCTTAGTGGCGTTCAGGCTGACAGTCAGCTGATTGTGCAACCAGCCTTTGCTGTGATGGGCATGGAGGACGATGTACATACAGCTATCCATTTTGTTTTCTGGTGAACTGTAGTCTTCCTATAATTAAGTGACTCCTTGAAAAACCTGCTTATTGAACCACTCTCTGATTACCTGTTCAACAGCAATTCCAACCGGCTGTGATGCACAGTTATTCAAGGGTGGAACCACTGTGACATGGTGTGATTTCCAAGGCCACAATGAAGCTTTCAGTTAAGAATGTCCTAGTACACCTTTCCTTGTGTCTTTGCTATTCTGGGCTTGAGGGTTCTCTGCACCCTAGGCTTTCAAACCTTATAGTAACTCAATACATGACACCCCCCACCGGATCCAACCAGGCCCCTCTTAGGTTCTATGGCAGGGGTGAGGAATATGTGGCCCTTCAGATGTTGGACTGCAAGTCCCATCAGCCCCTGCCAACAGAGCCAATGGTTAAGGATTATGGGAGTTGCAGTCCAAAACTGGTGGGCTATTCATTCCCCATCCATGTTCTGAGGTGTGGAGGATGGTGGAAATGCCATATATGACAGCAAGGGGAGGGTGAAGGAGTAATTGACTTGAGCAGGGGTCCCCAAAGCTGTTCCTGTGGGTACCTAACTCCCTGCCCTCTTAAAAAAAAAAAAAAAAGCTTTTGAAAGCAGGATTTTTTCTAAGCATTTTTTCAGCTACAGAAGAAGCCAATGCAGTCTCCCATCCCCACTGTGCGAGCACCTCCCCAAATTTTTCTAATGGGAAAAAAATATGAAAGAAGGAAGAGTAAATGAGAATGATTAGGGAAATTTAAGAGAAAAAGACAGGAAGAAAGGAATGATAGGAAAACAAGGGTGCAATCCTGTGGGATGTGCCCTGGGTACTTGTAAGCCTCCAAACTCAAGGCTGAGTCACGCCTGTCAGGTCTCCTGTTCTGCATTTTAGCTAGACGTTTTCCTTATAGACCGGGTTAAATACCTTGCTGTTTACCCTTACAAAGGCATTTAAAGCGCAGGGTATTTAAAGTTAAAATATATTTCAGTTTCTTCAGCCCTCAGCAGGGAGATGATGATAATAATAGCCATCCTTTAGTAGGGTTTGTTAGACCACCAGAACCCATGTAAATGTTTTATAAAATTCATTCTCCAGGAAGTTTTGGGTAACTGGTGTGTGAGCCTCTAGCTCCATAGGTTTGTCAACTTTGTTTTTACCAAACCCGCTGTGTCTTTAATAGGAGATTGATCTACAGACAGAAGCAGATGATAATGCTCGGGCCCAGCTATATTGTTAGGCAGAGTGAGGTGCCCATTTCAGGCGATAGATGCTGAAGGGGTGGCAATGACTGTGGCAGAAGCACCCTCCTTTGGAGGAGAGACCTGCACATGCCACGCTGCCTGTCCTAGGGCCCCTAAATTAGCCTTCTTCCTTGGGTACGGTGGATGACACTATCCCACTGCTAGGGACCGGCGTCTTGAAAAGGTACAGAGACCTCAATTTGGCAGAACTCTCAGTAGAAAATGCGGAGATACTTTTGAGCTGACAGCATCAGTGATGTTTGCAAGATGACATTGTCCCATTTGGTCCATTTTCTTGCTTTATCCAAAGAATCCAGAAATGTGACAACACTCATCTTCCAGCGGCCTCATAGTGCTGATGTTGAACGACGCATCAGCAGAAGTGTCACATTGAAGTCCAGAACCAGAACCAGATGCTCAGTTGAGTCAGAAAATGAATACCTCTACATCTATCACAATATGCCACCTCTCAATGAATGGGATCTTAGGGCATCCGCGCTCCTATGGATGACTAAAGGAGAGCACAGAACCAAAGACACAGCTAAAGCAGGAGAGCAGGTGTGGTTTAAAGACATTTTCTCATAGGCCGTCAACACTGCCGATCCTACCCAGGCCCAGCTGATGACAATCTGACCATCTTAAAAAAAAGAAAAATGTTGATGTGATAGGTATAGTGTGAGAGGAGGTATGGCACGTGGCACAATTATGTTGTCTTCTTTGCATTTGTACTGCTGTGCGTCACTGTTGTATACCTGCATATACTGCTGATAGGAGCACAAGTTAATAAATGCTTCTGAGTAGTCAAGCAGTTGGTCCCAATAATATATCATTAGTATAAGGTTATAAAGATTGAAAGGAAACAACAGTCATCTTAATGTTCTATTTGTTACTTATTTATTTATTGCATTTATATCCCACGTTTTTCCTCATCCAAGGAACCCAAGGCGGCTTACATTCTCCTCCTCCTCTCCATTTTATCCTCACAACAACCCCCCTGTGAGGTAGCTTGGGTTGAGAGTCTGTGACTAGCCCAAAGTCACCCAGCGAGCTTCCATGGCTGAGTGGGGACTAGAACCTGGATCTTCTGGCCCCCAGTCCAGCACTCTCATCACTACACCACGGTGGCTTATTTTCTTATCTATTTTAAGAAACTACTATGTTCCTTATTAAGGTCCATATTCCCAACTGCACAAAAACTTAGTTACAAGTGCACAATTTTTTTCCAACTGCACAAAAAGCGTCCAGCTGCACATTAGAATAAACCCTGTGTTAGAGGAGTCTTCTTTTGCTTTCTAGCCTCTACCCTTTCTAGCCACAGGGTTCCATCCTTTCCCCGATGCTGTTTAACGTCTATGTGAAGCTGCTGGGGGCTATCATCAGGAGGTTTGGGGTGTGGTGTCATCAATATGCGGATGACATGCAGCTCTACCTCTCTTTCAAATCTTCACCAAGGTTGGCCATAGAATCCCTGTCCAAATGTCTGGAGGCGGTGAGTGGCTGGATGGGGAGGAATAAGCTGAAGCTGAACCCTGACAAGACCGAGGTACTTTTGGTGGGAGACAAGAGGAGGCTGGGGGATGCTGACCTGGTGTTGAATGGGGTATGGCTACCCTTGAAAGACCAGGTCCGCAGCCTGGGGGTCATTTTGGACTCCCAGCTGTCCATGGAGGCTCAGGTGTCAGCTGTGAGCCGGACAGCGCTGTACCAACTCCATCTGATACGGCCTTCCTGACGATCTGCTCCCATCGGTAGTACATGTCCTGGTCTCCTGTCAATTGGACTACTGTACTGTGCTCTATGTGGGGTTCCCCGAAGAGGAAAAAAGGCAGGGTATAAATGGAACAAACAAACAAACAAATAAGGAAGACGGTTCGGAAGCTGCAGTTAGTACAGAACGCGGCAGCTCGCCTGATTAAAGGCAGCCGCCGGTGAGATCACATCACTCCAGTTCTGAAGGAGTTGCACTGGTTACCAGTTGTTTTCCGGGCCAAATTCAAGGTGTTGGTTTTGACCTTTAAAACCCTATATGGTTCCGGCCCAGCCTATCTTAAGGAGCACCTCCAGCAACACCAGACAGGCCGCTTGACAAGATCAGCCTCGGATGGCCTTCTCTCTGTCCCATCAGCCAGGAGAGCTAGATTGGTGGGGACAAGGGAGAGGGACTTCTCTGTGGTGGCCCCCACTCTGTGGAACTCCCTCCCTAGGGAACTCTGCCATGCCCCCTCTTTGATGAGCTTCCGCCACGCATTAAAAACGTGGTTGTTCAGGCAGGCATTTGGGGTGGGCTAGGGTATTTTTAGAAATATGGTGTTTTTATTGTAGAATTTTATTGTTTTAAACTCTTTTATTATATACTTTGTACATCGCCCAGAGTGGCTGGGTGACCGGCCAGATGGGCGATTAATAAATGTAATTAAAAAAGAAAATACCGCTAAGGACATTAGCCTGTTTTGGGAGTCAAAATCCCCAACAAGTGTCTTGTGGTACCTTAAAAGGGCAGTCCTACACATTTTTTCTGGGAAGTATATCCCACTGTGGCTTACTCCCAGGTAAGGGTACTTAAGGATCACAGCCTAACTTGTTGCTGCTTGATAAGCTTTCACGGACTAAATTGCGCCCGCTTCATCAGATACAAGGAAGCAATTACTACAGAAGCTATACAGAATAATAACAATAATAATAATAATAATAATAATAATAATAATAGGTGCACGAGTAAAGCCCTATTGCCTGGTTAGTGATGCTGAGGTTACCCTCTCGTTTTGAGAGGTGGGAGGCCTCCTCTCCAGTTTAGGGTGCAATCCTATGCACGTTTAGACAGAAAAAAGTCCTACAACAGAAAAAAAAAAGTCCTATAACTCCCAGCATCCCCCAGCCAGCCATGCTGGCTGGGGAATGCTGGGAGTTGTAGGACTTTTCCCCTCCCTGTTTAAGTCTGCATACGATTGTGCCCTTAATCAACCAGTCCTACAAAAAGCAAAGGTAGCCGTGTTGACCATGAGCAAAATTCCAAACCCCATATTAGTTCGATACCTTGATTAGGCCCACCAAAAGATCACACCCCCCCCCCCCAAACGTGCAAGCTTCCGAGATCTCCAGATCTCTTCATCGGGCAAGACGTTATAAGAAGCGGGGCACGGGCGGGTCACCCTGCTCCTGCCCCAAACGGGCTTGCCTGTTATTACAACGCATGGGGGAGGAGAAAGTGATTTCCTCGCCCCCCCCCCCCCCCAGCGCTCTCCCCCTCGTAGCGGCCTGTAGGCAGCGCTGGAGAGTAAATGTTTCCTCCTCTTTCGCCAGCCAATGGCATCTGCGCCGGGGGAGCCTCGGTGCGCATGCTCCGGCGGATCAGGACTCCGGGTGTGTGTGTGTGTGGGGGGGGGCTTCGAGACACGCGCGCGCGCGCGCACACACACACACACACACACACACACACACACGGAGTAGACTTGCCAGACTTGGAAGTGGCAGGGCGGTGAGTAGGCAGCTAATGAGGTCAGTCTCCCGGCGGCTGCATGCGGGGCGTGTACGTGTGCGCGTATACACACGGGACGTGGCTCGCCCAGGAGCAGTTCGCGTAAGGGGTGGGGAAGCCGCGAGCTCCCGCCACCTCCCCGCCGGGCTTTGGCGATCGTTCTGCGAAGTTCTGCGAGAAGGGCCCGGCCTCGGCCCCACGTGGCTCGGGAGAACGCTCGGCCGTGCGAACGTTCCACGGATGGAACGCGAAGTAGCGAGCCGGCGTTCCGAAGGGGCGCGCGGGCGGGGCCCCCCCAGGAGGAGATCGTCCCGCCTCGCGCGTGTCTCCTGCCCGGCCGAGCCGCTCGCTCGCTCGCTCGGTCCTTCGCGGAGAGGGAAGGGGAAGGGGAAGGGAAAGGAAGGGTCAGCGCGGGAAATTCAAATCCGAGCTGCTGCCTGGAGAGGGATGGGAAAGGGAAGGAGGGGAGAAAGTGTGTGCGTGTGCTGCGGCCGTGGGACGGGAGCCGACGTCGACCTTGCAGGGTTGGTGTTTTTCTTTTTCTTTTTTTAATTTTAAAAGGCGAGGAAGAAGGGAAACCTGATGGAGACTGACAACCCATCTGATGAAGTGGACTATAGGCAACCAAGGGCAGAATCCTATGCAACTTCAGACAGAAAAATGGCCTACAGCTCGCAGCATGCCCCAGCCAGTTGTAGGCATAGACATAGACTCATAGGGTTGGAAGGGGCCTACAAGACCATCGAGTCCAACCCTCTGCTCAGTGCAGGAAGCCTGCTTCCCAGGCGGTCTCCCATCCAAGTGCTAACCAGGGCTGACCCTGCTTAGCTTACGCCTTTTTTTCTGTCTGAACTTATATAGGATTGCACCTTAAGGGTGCATGTTTAGCGAGAAAAAAGCCCTACATCTCCCAGCAAGATCCGGCCAGCTTTTTCTCTCTAAACATGCTGGCTGGGGAATGCCACGAGTTGTAGGACTCTTTCTGTCTCTTAAGCATGCGTAGGATTGTGCCCTATGAAATTTAATTAGATGATGATGGTGATGATGAAGAAGCTTCTTCATAATAATAATAAATAATAATACATTTCTTAGGTGTCTTTCTCAACCACAACAAAAAAGGACTCACGACAATTTAAAATGGAACTAAAACGTATCAGAATACTTATGCCAGAATAAGGGCACAATTGTATGTATATTTATATGGAAAAAAGGCCTACAACTCCCAGCATTCCCCAGCCAGCATGGCTGGCTGGGGAATGCTGGGAGTTGTAGAACTTCTTCTCTAAATCCGCGTAGGATTGCACCTTAAATGTGTTATTCTTTAAGGTGCCGCAAAGCTCTTTGTTGTTTTTGCGACAGTCTATTGACAAGGCTACCCGCAGTAGGAATTGGTACTCAGAAGTGAGCCCTGTTGAGTTCAATGGTGCTTACTTCTGGGTAAATGGGTAGATATAGGGTTGTAGCCCAAGCGGCAAATGAGAATCTATGGCCCTGTAATGGAGCCGAGGTGGAAATCCACACGGGGAGGGAATTTTGGGTATGTTTTGGGTGCTCTCAGCCCCGTGGCAGAGGTTCTGCTTGCTTTCGCCTGCAGAATCTCCAGGTGAAAGGATTTTGGAGAGCAGGTTCTGGAAAAGATCTGTGAGAGCCAGTGTGGTGCAGGTGAGGACTGCGGAGACCTGGGTTCAAATCCCTACTCCTGGAATAGAGATCACTGGATGACCTTGAGCCAGTCGCTATCTCTCAGCCTGACCTACCTCACACGGTGGGTGTGAAGATAAACTAGGCAAATGGAGAATCCAAGCTTCATTTAGCCCAAGCTCCTTGGAGAAAGAAGGGTGGGCTAAACGTGCAATTAACAGCACTAATCTTTCTGAGAACTTAGAAAACTGCTGTCAATCAGAACATTTATTATTATTATAGATTACATTTCTGTACTGCCCCATAGCTGAAACTCTCTAGGCGGTTTACAGAAATTAACTATTAAAAAGAGTAGACAATACTTGGGCTAGAGCTCTGTGCAGTCATTCACCTGCACGTGGGGGGTGGGGGCTAAAACTCTGTAGGGGGTGGGACATGCATGCATGTCTGCCCCCTCCCCGAATTTGCAGGCAGGGTCCTCTCAAAACCTTTGCATATTTAGTGGTTCGACTGAAGGCTCTTAGAAGCCTCCAGGCAGTCAGAGACTGGTCATATTATTATTTTGTACTGTTCGCAAGTATGTAGTGCTGTCAGGTAGGCAAAGCACTTCGCCTATGTTATCTCAGTAATCCTTACAACAACGCTGCAAGGGATGTGAGTATTATAATCCCTGTCTTGCAGATAGGGAAACTGAGGCTGGGAGTGGTGTGTCTGTGCCTTCTAATTTGTGACAGAGGCGAGATTTCAGTCGGGGCCTTTCTTCCTATCTGTCATTCTCAGCCTCTTACGGTGCAGTCCTGCGCATGTCTACTCAGAAGTGAGTCCTACTGTCTTCAATGGTGTGTACTCCCAGGAAAGTGTGCATAGGATTGTAGGGTTAGCCACTTTGTGATGCCATCGCCGTCTACCACGATCGACCTGTTCGGCAAGTAGGGCCTGTCTTTGTTTCCTGGTGGGGCTGTTGTGCCTTCAGCAGCTGTGTGACAGGTGGAGCTCGCAACAACTGTGGCGTTCCTTGGCATGGAAGTTCCGCCCGGCCCATATTTCATTAGTAGTTTGATTGCTGCATGGAATGCGGTTGTGCATGTGCCGAGGGGAATTCACTCGGTATTTTTGTGTGCAATATCATTAGCCGCAAGATTTATTTGTTTATTTGATGGATGGATTCAGCTGGCCTCTGGATGCCCCCCCGCCCAAGACACACAGACATAAAGTTTTGTGTGTGCTATTCACTGTAGAGTTCTCAGTGCAGAAGCGTTCATCTAGTGATGAATGGCAGAGGCATCTTCTCTCAGTGATAGAGTGCATGTTTTGCATGCAAAAAGTACCAAGTCCCATTTCTTGTATATCCAGGTAGACCTGGGAAAAAACCTCTAGAGAACTGCTGCCCATCAGTGTAGGCAATATTGAGCTAGATGGAGTAATAACCTGACCTGGTATATGGCAGCTTTCTGATATTCCTAATGGTTGACAAGTAGGTCGCCCTGCTATTGCCACCGTGTCCTGCTTTTTGGGCTTCCTGTTGGGGCATCTGGTCAGCCACTGTCAGAAACAGGATTCTGGGCTAGATAGGCCTTTGGACTGATCCAGCAGCGCACTTATTTCTTTCTGTAAGGATATTTATGAATCGCTTATATTAAAGACATTTCTAAGCGATTTACAAAGACAAGTCTTCATCCAGAGGACAAGGTTACCTTCTCAGGAATGCCTGCTGAAAAAGATATGCTTTCAGTAGGTGCTGAAAACCCAGAAGAATCAGTGCCCGCCTGACTTGTAACGGTAGGGAGTTCCAGACAGTGGGTGCTACTAAAGGCCCCATTCGGAGCCGTGATGCAGCAAACCTCCAAAATGTTGGGCACCACCAAGGAGGGGCATCTGATGAACACAGCAACCGAGCAGGCCGGGAAGGGTTCAGGTGATCTCTTAAATCTCCTGGTGCTGAGATGTTTAGGGCTTTGTGAACAAGTACCGAACCCCTAAACCTGGCCAGGCAGCATATAGGCAGCCAGTGCTGTTGCCTCCGCGTAGGTGCAAGATGCTAGTGTTAAGTCACTCCCATTACCAGCCTGGCATTCTGCACGAACTGTAGCTGCCAGGCTAACCTCACGGGCAGCCCCATGCACTGCGCACTGCAGTAGTCCAGTGTTGAAGTTACCAGTGCATGAACCTCAACAAGCGGTCAAGCTATCCCACTCCAGGAATTGCTGTAATCGCCTTACCCGCTGGAGCTGGGAAAGGGCGCTCCTAGCCACTGAAGACACCTGTGCCTCCAGTGACAGGGCTGGATCCTTGAGCACCCGCAGACTGTGCACCTGCTCCTTCAGGGGGGTGGTGCAACCCCATCTGCATAACCCTTTGTATGTCAAGGGTATCAGGTTCCATCCCCGGCATTTGTAGTTAAAAAGATCAGGGCGCAGGTGAAGTGAAAGACCTCTGGTGAGATCTGGAGAAGTTGCTGCCAGTCAGAGTATACACTGCTAAGATAAATGGACAAATAATCTGACCTCTGCTAAGGCGGCTTTATGTTGCTCTGATTGCTTCTTACACACAGTGCTGCACAGTCTAGTCCTTGCGGAATAGACCACTGTTTTGAGGTCCCTCTCCCGTTATCTGGAGGCTGCGTGCACCTCCTTCTTTCAGCAGGAACATGCAACTTGCGCGAAATAAACTCAAACCCCAGTGGGGCAAACAGGCAGCAGGATTAGCGGCCTGCAGGAAAGATGCTTCCCTGCTGTTATATGGGATATTGCACCGAGAAGGAGCTCACGGGAGTATTGTACAAAGCAGCCTTCCCTGCCCTTATGCTCTCCAGACGTGTTGGTCCACAGGTCCCATCATCTCCAGACAGCAGGGCCTGGTGCCTGGAAAGGATGGGAGTTGTAGTCTGACACATTTGAAGGGTGCCCATTTGGTGCAAAGGGAGTGCTACAGATTTAAACTGTTCTAATAGTTCTTATTCCCAGGGAGTTCTGAGAATTGTAGTCCAGAGGCTTTGTTGTTGTTGTTCAGTGGTTCAGTTGTGTCCGACTCTTTGTGACCCCATGGACCATAGCACGCCAGGCCTTCCTGTCCTGCACTCTCTCCCGGAGCGTGCTCAAGTCCATATTCATTGCATTGGTGATGTTATCTAGCCATCTCATCCTCTGCCGTCTCCTTCTCCTTTTGCCTTCAATCTTTCCCAGCATCAGGGTCTTTTCCAGGGAGTTTTCTCTTCACATCAGTTGGCCAAAATATTGGAGCTTCAGCTTCATTATCTGTCCTTCCAATGAGCACTCAGGGTTGATTTCCTTTAGGATGGACTGATTTGACCTCCTTGCAGTCCAGGGGACTCGTAAGAGTCTTCTCCAGCACCACAGTTCGAAAGCATCAATTCTTCGGCGCTCAGCCTTCCGTATAGTCCAGCTCTCACAGCCATACGTTGCTACTGGGAAAACCATAGCTTTGATTAGACGGACCTTTGTTGGCAAGGTGATGTCTCTGCTTCTTACTATGCTGTCTAGGTGTGCCATAGCTTTCCTCCCAAGGAGCAAGCGTCTTTTAGTTTCATGGCTACAGTCACCGTCTGCGGTGATCTTGGAGCCCAAGAAAATAAAATCTGTCACTGCTTCCATTTCTTCCCCTTCTATATGCCAGGAAGTGATGGGGCCAGATGCCCTGATCTTAGTTTTTTTAATGTTGAGTTTCAAACCAGCTTTTGCACTCTCCACTTTCCTGCGCAACAAGAGGCTCTTGAGATCCTCTTCGCTTTCTGCCATTAGGGTGGTATCGTCTGCATATCTGAGGATGTTGATAATTCTCCCGGCAATCTTAATTCCGACCTGTGATTCATCCAACCCAGCGTTTCTCATGATGTACTCTGCATATAAATTAAATAAGCAGGGTGACAATGTACAGCCTTGTCCTACTCCTTTCCCAATTTTGAACCAATCGGTTGTTCCATGTCGGGTTCTTACTGTTGCTTCTTGACCCTTGTACAGGTTTCTCAGGAGACAGGTAAGGCCTTTGGGGGAAGCTGAAGTAATTAAAGTGGCATTAAACCAGGGTTGCCAAACCTCTGACCCACCATCCTAATTCGGTCTGCAGAGGTTCTGCATCTTGGGTTCTTCCGAGGAGTGGGCCTTGGCTGCCATCCTAGATTAAGTTGAGTAAAATGGTGTTAATTGGTAATGTAGATTTGACCCAAGACCGTTGGTTCGGTTCTGTGAAGAGATCTGTACAGGACTATCTGATATCTCTACTCCTGCGTAAATGCAGTGAGGAATCTGTATCCTCGTACAATACTTCTTGTGGCTCTTGGGTTTTATTCCTATGAGTTAGAAACTTCTTTTAAACAACGGGAAAAATTGGCTTTGAAAATGTGCTTGCCTTGTCTGCTGAAGGCCTAGGAGTTAAAGAGAACCAAGGGCACAGCTTTCCATTATCAATTTTGCATTAAGGGTAAATTAAGAAACTGCATTCCATTTTGTGTAATAGTGCAGGCTAAGCGGAAGCTGTAGAAAATGGCCTGCTTTGCCTAACCCAGAATTTGGGCTGGGGGAGGAGGGGCTCACAGGCCTCCTGCTGGTTTGGTAGGAAGGCAAATGTTTGTGAACTTGATTTCCTGCGTTCTGCCAAGTGCATCAAGGGAAATTCATGCTCCATCAGTCTTGATCTTTGTCCTCTCATCGAGTTATTTACACATTATCCCCGTTTGCTGGATTTGAAGAAAGTGTTCATGTGAGCCTCTCTGAAGGGAACAATATATGACGTGTTGAAGCGTTTTGCTAATATTCCTTGCTTTATATTTTTTAAAAAATAAAATAGCAATTGCCCCCTTGAATTCTCTCGGATGCTTTTTGAGGCATAGCCGGATGACTGAGGGGATTGAACAGGTGGTCCTGGGTCTGGCAATGCACTCTCTCTCTGTGTGCGTGCGTGTAATAATGCCTTTTTCTTTTGTCAGGTGCCACGGCAGGCGAATGGTCTTGGCAGAGATGTGAAACAAGGGAGCGCTTTGACTTTTGAAATTGCTTCGGTTAGGGCTCAATCCTATGCACGTTTAGACAGAAAAAAGCCCTACAACTCCCTCTCAGCCATTTTCACTTTTGTGTAAATGCGCGAGCCCTTGATCTGGATGGGGATCACTGTGCATTGGGGGAATGCTGGGAGTTGAAGGACATTTTTCTCTCTAAACATGCATAGGATTGGGCTGTTAGACGTTTTGGCTGCTCAGTTTACACGCCTGTGTCAATACAGGGGTAAAAAAAGAGTGGACAACGTTCCACTTGTGCTTTCTGCGTTGGTCCTGTGTTCTTGTTGTGATCCAGCAGGTTTCTCTTACTGTTCTCAGGAACCCTACTCGTGTTGTTCTGCAAGTGTGGAATGGAAGAAGCTGTTGGATCAGAGCAACAGTTAGAGATGTGAAGAGTGGGAAAAAAACTGGGAAAAGGGCCGGTGGTGGTGGTGGGGGAAACAGACCACAAAAATGTGAAAAAATCCGCTCCCTCCCTCCCCCGCCCCAGGGATTGTTTTGGAAATGTTGGGAAAATGTGTTTTTCCGCCCCCTGGCTTTCCTCCCATTTTTTCCTGGGTTTTTTCCCCTTCACATTTCTAGCAGTGGTCCATGTAGTCTAGCATCCTGTTTAACTTTGGGGAAACCCGCCTGCGGGGCATAGGAGCAATAAATAGCCTTTCCACAACCATTTCCGGCTGGTAAATGTTATTTGTTGGCCTTCCCCCTAAGTTTTACTCAAACCTGTGCTTTCATTGGGGAGTCTTCCACCGATTTCTTTTCTCTTCCCTCTTCTCTCCACCACCTCCCAGCTTTCAAGAAACATGCCAAGAAAACGGGTGCTGGAAAAGGACGACGCTCTCAAAGTGAAGCGGACTAAAGGTGATCCGGCGTTCAGCCTTTTGTGTCAGCCTGCTGTGGATTTTCTCTGGTTCCATCTATGCTTCTTTTTGGTTTGTTTTTACCCTTGGAGCCCTAACATGCTCTTCTTGTGGTGTTGCTGGTGAAGCGAATGCCTGCTGGGACTGGCTTGAGCGCGTGCGGGAGGCTGGGGGCAGTACAGCCCCCCAAAGTTGGAAAGTCCTTCTTAGGGCTCACCCATGTGCTAAGTGAAATGAGTAGTGTGTAGGTGATCGTAACTTTGTATTTTACTTTTGTGTAAATGTACGGGGCCCTTGATCTGGATGGGATCCACTGTGCATGGGTAAGGGGGTGTTACATTGTCCCACCCGCCCTTAAAAAAAAAATCCCCCCTCCCCCTACACCCGGCAGCTTAAGAAAGAAAGAAAAACGCCATTGGCGCTAAGTAACTAAGGGTGCAATCCTATGCATGTTTAGACAGAAAAAAGGCCTACAACTCCCAGCATGCCCCAGCCAGCTGGCTGGGGCATGCTGGGAGTTGTAGGCCTTTTTTCTGTCTAAACATGCATAGGATTGCACCTTAAGCCTTGGCAGAGGCATTTCAAGCTTTCAGAAAGGGGGAAAAACTGCACAAAAGCTGGGAATGATCAGTGAAAAGAGGATGGGGCCAGGTAAGGGGTGGAGGTTGTTAATAATAATAATAGCAGTTATAGTAATAATGATAATACTAGTGCCTCGAAAGTAGTTTTCCTCCCATCCTGCCTTGTCTAGTACGTTCCACACTTGATCCATCAAAGCATTCCTATTGAACTGACAGGTTTCAGACTTTGAGCTTCCAGAATGGCTCTTTAAGGAGATATTTGCTTAAAAATTTTGGATAAGCCTTTTGTCAGCCCTTATGCTGATCTGCTGTTTTTATAACTGTATTGTTCTTGTTGTCTATTTATTTGGATTTTTAAGCTTGCTTTCAATAATGTTGATCTTGGCTTGCTTGCTGCCTCGGGTTCCCTTTTGAGTCCAGTTTTTTAAATTGAAAGAAAAATGACATTAAATGAAATTTGGGTGGGCTGGTGAGGGCTGCTCCCTTGCCGCTGCCCTGCATATTGAATGTCACCTTCTCTTCCCAACGGCTTCCTCCCGCTCTTGATCCAGTCAGCCATCAGTCACACCGAACGGAGCCCGGGCTGGTGTTGACTCTGGGGCAGGGTGATCTTGGGCAGCTGGGCCTTGGGCCAGATGTGCTGGCGCGGAAGAGGCCTGCCCTGGTGCAGCTCCCCGAAAAAATCATCCAGGCCGAAGCGGGAGGGGTCCACACCGTGTGCCTCAGCGAGACTGGCAAGGTGAGTTCGGAGGCACCGTTCCATTCGCTTTCTACCCATTGGTTACTGCTACAGTGCACTTAAGCTACCAGGGGCTTTATAGCAGGGTTAGGCAACCTGGCACCCTCTAGATGACTCCAGCTTCCATCATCCCTGACCAGGTTGGGCTGGGGCTGAGGGGTGTTGTAGTCCGAAACATCTGGAGGGCGCCAGGTTGCCTGTTCCTGCTATAGAGTGTGTGTAATGAGGGTCTGGTTTTCTATGTAATTGGTCCACCATGTCAGAGGGGAGAGGGAAATAGTCAAACGTGAACAAGGCAAAGAAAAATAAAAGGAGGAAGTGGCGGTAAGAGTTTATGTATTTCTATTTATTTTATTTGAAATATTTTCATGCTTGCTCCCCAATCGGAGAGGCTTCCAGAGCGGCTTGTGTGTAATCAGTAAAATGAGACCGCCCCTGGTCACAGGCTTACAATCTAAAAAGTCACGACACACAAGGAAGAAGGAACGGGGAGGGAAGAGGAGGAAAGGTAATTCTTTCAGCAGAGCTGGTGGAATAGCCCTGCTTCTCTTCTCATCGCCCTCTGTACAGCCTGCTGGAATGGCTGCTGGGGCTGATAGCTGAGGGAGGAGGGTTTGAGTTGGATTGGCAGGTAAGGAGCCTGGAATCGGCCCTCGGATCTGCCTGTGTTGGGTCTACATTTGTGGGCGAATGAACTGGACTGCTTCCACCTGCAAGTGGGGGGTATGCCAATTTGAACCTCCCTGTGATTATTTCTTTAAAGCCCCAGTGACTCCATGAACGCAAATAGGGAGGGAGAAAGGGTCTAGTCCAGAGGTGCAAACGGTGAGCTGCATGTGGCTCATCAACCCATTTCTGGCAGCTCACCAGACCCCTCTCCATCTGCTGCAGGGGAAGCGCTGCCTGGGGTTTCCCACGCTAGCTACCAGGGGAATCCCTTCCGTTGACCTCTGATGAGATAAGGAAGGGATTCCCTTGCTGGCGTTAGCGAGGGAATCCCCAGGCTTGTCCGTGTGTTCGCACGCGCGCGGGCAGCCCTCTGGTGCCACCTGACGGGGCCCTCAGGGCCAAAAAGGTTGTGCGCCCTGGGTCCGGTCAAGCCCCTTGCCATCGCACTGGTTTTCTACTTGGTGGCTGTTGTTTTTCAAACTTAAAAAAGCATCGGAAAATGCGGTTTGCAACCCCCCCCCCCGCCTTCAGTTGGAAGTGGTGTGCTCCATTTTAGTGCCACGGCCTGCCACCACCTCCTTTTGCTGTGTATGGAAACCACGCCTGTGTTAAAGTGTGGGACGGTTCCTAGCTCCAGCTTGCTCCATATTTCTGAAGAAGAGCCCATGGGGCTGCACAGGTGGGGCGCTGGCAGCCCTCTCTCTGACTCACAGCTGCTTTCCGTGCTGAAACGGGGTGGGGCTGCAGCCGCTTTTGTCCCCCTGCTTACTCACAGCAAGCTGTCTCCTTTGTACCATGTGTGCTGGAGGACCTGGCTACACCAAGTGGCCGGGGCTCCCTGCCTCCCCTCCAGCATGGTTTAAGCTGGTAGCCTTCATCCTTTCTCGCACCCAGGACCCTCCCTTAACTACTGCCCGTAAGACGGGCTTTGTTGTTAATGTTTTGGGTTTTCTTTAGCCATTTAAAAATTTATATTAATTCAAGGTGCAATCCCCTGCATGTTTAGACAGAAAAAAGCTCTGTAACTCCCAGCATTCCCCAGCCAGCTAGGCTGGCTGGGGAATGCTGGGAGTTGCAGGGCTTTCTTTTAGGGCAATGCCCTTACAAGGTGACGTACAGCCAAGATGTAAGGCAAGAAACAAAATGAGAAATGGTCATGTTAGCAAGCATACAGAATACACTGAGGAGCAGCTCTTGGATACGTTAAGCAGATTACAATCTCAGATGAAAGCGGGCATTGAAGAAGAAAGTCTTCAAGCCTTGGCTAAATGAAGGGGCAAGTCAATAGGAAGGGAGTTCCACAGTTTTGGGGCCGTCACCAAGAAGGCACTGTGTCTTGTGTGTGCCAATCTAAGCAGTCTTAGCAGCTGTCTTCCTGCCTATCCTCTTGCTTTTCTCTCCAGGGCAGAGGTTTGGCAACCTGGTGTCCTTCAGATGTTTTGGGCTACAACTCCCATAGCACCCAACTATTGGCTGTGCTGGCTGGGGATGATGGGAGTTGATGTCCAAGACACCCGGAGGGCCACAAGTCGCTCGCTTCTGTTCTAAACAAACAAACGGATAGCGATGGTGATTTCACAGCTGCATCACCACCACTTGTCATTTTTGATCCACCCGTCGGAAGACCAGCGGCTTAGGCCGCATTGCAGATGCAGTGGACGTGTTTCCTCAGGCTTCCCTTTTCACGCTGTAGCTTTCTCCGCCCCCAGATCTACACCTTTGGCTGCAACGACGAGGGCGCCCTGGGGAGGGACACTTCAGAGGAAGGGTCCGACTCTGTGCCCGGCCTCGTCGATCTGAAGGAGAAGGTGGTTCAGGTGTCAGCCGGGGACAGCCACACAGCAGCCTTGACGGAGGACGGGCGCGTTTTCATCTGGGGTGCTTTCAGGGTACGTTGCCCGCTTTTGCTTTGGAGGAGATGTGTGCTTCGGCTCCTTCTTCTCGGTTGCCAATCGACTCTGCACAAAATTATGCGTGGGGTGGAGGGGGAGACATTTCTCTGTTTCTCTCCTATAATACTAGAACTCAGTGGGGTCATCCATGAAGCTGATGGGTGGGAGATTCAGGACAGATAGATGGAAGGGCTTCTTCACGCGGCGCAGAGATAAACTGTAGAATTTGCTTCCACAAGATGTAGTGATGGCCACCAATTTGGATGGCTTTAAAAGGCAGTTAGAGAAGGCCATCAATGGCTATTAGTCATGATTGCTGTTTACTTCTGTATCAGAAGCAGTGTAGCTATGTGCACCAGTTTGCTGGGGAACGTGAGCAGGAGGGTGCTGTTGCACTCACGTCCTACTTGTGGGCTTCCCATTTATGCGTGGTGTGGAGAAAGTGGATAGGGAGACATTTTCCTCCTCTCTCATAATACTAGAACCCAGGCTCATCCCATGAAGCTGATTTGTGGGAGGTTCCGGACCAATAAAAGGAAAGACTTCTTCACCCAGCGCATAGTCGAACTATGGAACTTGCTACCACAGGATGTAGTGCTGTCCACTGCTTTGGATGGCTTTAAAAGGGGCTAGACAAATTCCTGGAGGAGAAGGCTATCAGTGGCAACTAGTCCCGATGGCTTTATGCTGCCTCCAGTATCAGCGGCAGTGAGCCTAGATGCACTATTTGCCGGGGATCGTGGACGGGAAGTTCCTGTTGCCCTCATGTCCCGCTTGTGCGTTTCCCGTGGGCAGCCAGTTGGCCACCGTGTGAACAGAATCCCAGAGCAGGTGCACCCCTGATCAGATCCCACACGGCTTTTCCTTACATGCCTATGCCTCTTTCTCTTGTGCCTCTGCACACCTCAGGATGAGAACGGTGTCATTGGCTTGCTGGCTCCTTCAAAGGGTGAAGAGAGTTTGGAGTCTGCAAATGGCAGCGCTCTTCCGGTGGAGCTGCAGCTGCGTGTGCCGATCATGAAAATGGCCTCGGGTGAGTGACGTGCAGCGACTTCCCTTCCAGTAAGTGGCGGCTGGTGAACAGTTGGGTCTCCACTCGCTTGCATTTTGAAAAGTCCACCATTGGTTCATCTAAGTCAGTACTGTCTTCAATACCCTTCCCCAACTTGGTGCCCTCTTGATGTTTTGGACTTCAACTCCCATCAGCCACAACCAGCATGGCAAATGGGTATAGGATGAGCAGGGTTGTATTCCAACAGCATCGGGGGACTGAAGTCTGGGGGAACCCTGGTCTACCCTGACTGGTAGTGGCGCTTCAGGCAGGAGTCTTTTTCCCCAGCTCTACTTGGAGTCAGTGGGGATTGAGCCTGGACTCTTCTGCATGTGCTCTGCCTTGGTCTCAGGAGTTTGTATTTATTGATTTATTACATTTATATCCCATCTTTCATCCCTCGGGGAACTCAAGATGGTTCCCAGCAGGTCTCCTCTCCAAGCACTGACCGGACCCAGACCTGCTTAGCTTCAGCAGGGTGGCTGCCTCATGTGCCTTCAGGCCATGCCCTGGGACGGTTGTGATCTAGGCCCGTGGATGCCTTTTATAATGGACACCCAAGTGTATTGTATGGCGAAGTCTTGCAGAGGCATGAAAATTCCTTTCTCAGGGATGGAAATGGTTATTTCAGGTTGGCCTGAGAAGGTAGTAACGACGGGGGGTGATTTTCTTGTTCCCCTTTGCCCTTCTTCACGCCATTTCCGTGTACCCTCCTGCGGGCCGGTGGTCTAACGTGTAACGGCAGTTAGAATTTTCTACTGTCTGTTCCTCAATTCTGTGTGTAACGTAGCTGTTCTTCAGTCTCCCATCCCAAGTGACCAAAACTGCATTTCGGAACCCTAAATTCTTCACTGAAAATAGGCAGTGGTCAGGTTCCCACAAAATGTTGGAGCGTAGGGAATAAAAAACACAACAAACTTCTTGAGCTTTTGCTTTCCCTTCTCAGGCAGCCATCACTTAGCATTAGTGTCCACGGCAGGCAGCCTTTATACCTGTGGTTGTGGAGACAATGGCCAACTGGGACGTGTGCCACAAGTCTTCGCTGTCAGAGGAGGAAGGAGAGGACTGGGTGAGTTGCTTGGGATTAGATCAGATGATGATGATGAATTATATTTCTATACCGCTCTCTGGGCGGTTTACAAAGATTAAAAACATTAAAAATACAAGATGCAGAGATTAAAGATGAGTGTTGCATCGGGGTGGGCTGTGGGGAAGGAACGTGTATTGCCCCTCTGGTAGGCCTCTTAATTTAGAGGTGCCAAGATAGTGATAAATCAGATCCAGGTTTACTTACAAGGAGTACCTTATTGAGTACAATCAGCACACAGGCATACCCAATGGTTGGATCAGACAGCTTCTCTGAACCCAGAGCCATGGGGTACAATGGGTTTTATACCATAGATGTTGGCAATGAGGCAGCATAACAGCAGCAAGCGCCCCCTAACGTTCATTCCCAGCATAGGCTAACAGTGCTTGTTCAGAAGGAAAACAGTCAGGCCTTTCCCAGCACAGACACCTGCAGCTTTAAGGCAAATAAGCCTCTCTTCCCAGGCACATCTTGATAAGACACTTCAGCTTGTTAGTATGGAATGTGCTGAGGCCGCTCTATCGCCCTTTGACTCATCCTGGTAAATCAAGAGGCCTGTTAGGGAAAACAGCAGCCAACTGACCAAAGTCAGAGAGCATTATGGATCATCTCAGCCCCTCTGACACTACTAATAGCTTGGTTCAGGCCTGGGGCCTTACAGAATGGCTGATCGTGACCAGCTCAGGTAGGGTGGGTGTGGTGGAGATGGATGATGTAGGTGATGGAAGTGGGATGCACAGCGGAGCATGGATCTGGAAGAGAACCCAAAGTGGTGGTGAGCGCATTCATTCATTTGTTATGTTTCTATACTATCCAATAGCTGGAGCTCTCTGGGTGGTTTACAAAGATTTAAACCTTACAAATACATTATAAAAACCATTTACGTACAAACATATAAAGAGACAGCACACACAGAGAGACACATATATCTAAGCCAATTTTAAACAACTCAACAGTAAGAAAAAATGAGGATCTGATTAAAAGCTCATCACATGCTGCCAAATGCCTGAGAGAAGAGGAAAGTCTTCACCTGGCACCAGAAAGATAACAATGTTGTTGCTAGGGAGTCTCGTTGAAAATTGGGGGGCCACCACTGACAAGGCTGTCTCCCTCGTTGCTGCCTTCTGAGCCTCCCTTGGAGGAGGCACCTGGAGGAAGGCCCTAGAATGTTTTGAGTGACAACCGTTAAGCCTCAATCAAACATTTGGCAGGGGTGGGAGTGGCTTGGTTTACAGTGGCCTTCCCCAGTCCGGTACCCTTCAGGTGGGATGGACTGCAATTCCTCTCATGATGGGACTTGCAGTCCAACCCATCTGAAAGGCAGCAGTTTGGGGAAGGCTGATTTACAAGATGGCTGGAATAAACTCCATATTCCAGGGCATGGGATGGTCATGCATGTTCTTTAAAGTATTTTTAACCCACTCAGCCCAAAAAAGGTTCCTGGAGTGGCTTACAAGACTGGTGAGGGGCGAGGGAGGAAGAGAGAGCGGGAATTGGTTTTACTTCATTCGTACGCATTTTATTGTTTTATTTGTACCCTGCCTTTCTACCCAAAAATGGCACTCAAGGCAACTTACAAAACCAATGAAAATGGATCAAAACAATTTCAAGGGAATGCTTTCCTTTATTGGCTCCCAATGTCACACATTGTTGGCCCTTCCTTACTGTAGTTTGTTTATTTGTTTATTTGAAATATTTCTATGCTGCTCCCAGAGCAGCTTACATAGAGTCAGGTGAACAAGACAGTCCCTGGCCACAGGCTTAACAAACTAAAAAGACACAACACACAAGGAAAAAGGAATGAGGAGGGAAGAGGGGAAAAAATATCCTGAGAACGCAAGAAGAACCCTCCTAGATCAGACCAAGAGTTCACCTAGGCCGATAACCTTCAATCTTTTCAGACTTCCCGTTAGCTCAAGCATGCATTTTGGGGACCTTGTTCTGAATTTGGTAGCTCACTTTGAGAGAACTGCAAGGTTTGCAGACGTATAATTCCCCCCCCACACACACACACAAAACGTGTTAGAGGGGAGCCCTTAGAACAGGCGAATGAAGACTGAGCATGCTCACTGGTCAAGGAAGGCTGGGTGACTCTTGGGTGAAGGGGCGGAACGGAAAACGGGAAGGGGTAATGGAATGGGGGTATTGGGGCGGAGTTCACGGCTGACCGCAAACCTGGAACCCTTTGCTGTGGAACAGGTTCCACCCATAAATATTAGTGTTTGGGACTTCTTCCCCTTTCCAGGGACTCATTGTTGTATTCTGATGGTTTCAGCAAAACATCAGCAGAACCCACGGCTGTATAGGAAGGGTTACGGAACCTCTTTCAGCCTGAGGGCTGAATTCAGTTTCGGAGAAGCTCTTGGGGGCTGCATTCTGGGGGTGGGGGTGACCAAAGGCCAGAGGGGAGGGGCCATAATACCGAAAATCCCAGCATATCTTAGCTTAAAGCTCTTACTGCCGGTAAGTAAGCCCCAGGAGAAGCATTTTAACCTTTTAGAATAGGGGGAAAAACTGCAGAAAAGCTGGGAAGCCACCAAATGATTGGTGGTTGGGGAAAAGGGGGCCGGGCCAGAGGGAGTGGGTGTGGCCATCTGGGGAGCCTGGGAGGGCTAGCTTTGGCCCCCTGGCCTGAGGTTCCCCACCCCTGCTCTGCAGGGACATAGAATAGCTTGAAGGGAAGGGAGCCATGCAGGGGAAGCCTTTGGGATATGTTTTGAAAGGACGCTGTGGCTGTCCAGGGCATTACCCCATCTCTCTTCCATTGGACCGATTCCTCCTAAACTTCTTCCCATCCCGCTTCCAGAACGGTTGCTGCTCCCACAAGCTGTCACCATCAAGCAGAGAGGCTGCAAGACCAAGGGGCACATCCGGGACGTCTTCTGTGGCTCCTACTCCACCATCGCCATCACCCACGAGGGCCACGTCATTGGCTTTGGCCTTTCCAATTACTACCAGCTGGGTGAGTTGCTTTCCATGTGCGTATAGGGCTCAGTGTGCGCCAGACGTGCTTGTTGTAAGCCAGGGGTGTTGAACCGAATTCAGCTCAAGGGCTGAATTCCATTTCAGAGAAGTTCTTTGGGGCCGCATTCCAATGGTGGGCACGGCCGGTGGCCAAAGGGTGGGGGCCCAAAGTGCCAGCCTATTTTAGCCTAAAGCTCTTACTGCCCGTAACTAAGCCTTCAGAGAGAGGCATTTCGATCTTTTAGAATGGGGGGAAAAACACCACACAAAAGCCGGGAAACCCCAGAAGGACAGATTGAGATCCCTGATGGGCTGGATTTGGCCCACCGGCCTGAGGTTCATCCCCCCTTTCGTAAGATGACCTCGTCTCCAAGAAATGTACAATTGGAAATCCGGAGCACGGGGACGGAAGATTGGAGGAATCTCTCCCATGATTGAGGTCTTCTCCCCAGATTGAGCCACAACCTGGCTCCTTCCAGATGTGCTGGACTACAGATCCCATCACCCCCAGTCAGCTTGGCCAGTGGCCAGGAATGATGGGATTCGTAGTCCAAATACACCTGGAGGGTGCCAGGTGGGGGAAGGCTAATGTAAAATATCCTCTCCTCAATCTATAGATGTTGACGACAGCACCTTCTCTTGAAAGGATGTGCAGCGCCTCTAGAAATAGGTCCCCCCACACCCACCCTACTTAGTGCCACTAGAGAAATAATTCCCCTCCTGTAGCCACTCCAGTCGTGTGCTATCCTTAACTTTTTAGGATCCCAAGAAGTGAATTCTGCTGTAGTGTGTACAAATGCTAATTCTGCCTTGCCAGTAAGCCCACAAAAGTTACTAGCCTGCAGAGATGTGTTACTGGCCTGCTGGGAGCTGGCGGAGGAGGGACGGAGAGCTGCATTTCTATGCTGGGCACGAAAGAGGGGGTTCCCTTCTAGCAGCCTGCTTGTTTTCTGTGATGGAGTTAGAAGAGGGATGGCGTGCTCCTTCCCTCCCATGTCAGCCCTCTTGCTCGCCTGCATATGGTTCCTGGTCGCCTCTGGCAACCGGGCGAGTGCTTAAACCCAAAGCTGTGCCAATGGTGTACCGCTCTGGAATCTCCTAATTAAGGGCAGCATATAAATATTTAAACTATCAATAAACAAAGATTATTTACCATTAGCTTACTCGAGTTTCCTTGCCTGTCTCCCCGGCCCCTCCCCAGGTTCACAGGCAATTGACACCTACTATTCCCCAAAGATTCTGACGGCATTCAAGAATTCCACCAGATCCTGGGTTGGTTTCTCTGCTGGGCAGCATCACACAGTGTGCCTGGACTCAGAAGGTGAGCCTCTGGGGCAGGTGCCGGGTTGCGTTTGGCAGGCTGGAGGAGAGGAGCGTGAAGGTCGCAATCGGGAGTGGGCGGGACACCGGCAAGTCTGCCTTATCTGCTGATGCGAGGGTAGGCCTGGCCGGGCACCTGCTGAGGGCCCCCCCTGCAGCAGGGGCCCACTGACAAGCGCCCCCGGAGCTGCTCCTCGTCTTCACCATTGCAAGCTGCTTGTTCCCCTGCCTCTCGCTCAGGCCCGGGCAGCGGTGGTGGTGGGAAGGAGGAGCAGAAGAGGCCACGGCCCGCTTGCTCCCTGGCTCTCTGCCCGTCAAGCAAGCAAGGGGTGGCAACGATGAGAAAGAGGACGAGGCGCAAGAGCAGCTGGTGACAATGGTGGTGCGAAGGTGGGTTCAGGGAGGGAGGGGGCCCAGTGGGGGCGTCTCGTCCAAGGGCCCTCCAAAATCTGGAGCTGGCACTGCTTGGCTGGTTTGGTTCCGCTTAGCATTGGGGTTTGGTGGATTTCCGAGGGCAGGTTTCTTCTCATGTTGGCGGCGGGATGGACGGACACCATTCAGACGTGCAATTCTTCACTTGCTGCCTGAATCGGGTTGGTCTCTGCCGTATCGCTGGCTGTGGCTGCATTTCTCCTAACGGAGCCATCTGTGTTCTCTCGCTCTTTTTGCTCCTTCCCAATTTCAAACAGGAACAGTGTATAGTCTGGGCAGGGCCGACTATGGCATGTTGGGCCTGGGAGAAGGAGTCCCAGAGAAGAGCACACCCACCGCCATCCCTGGGCTACCCAAAGCATCTTTGGTGGCCTGCGGGGAACGGGTTGGCTATGCAGTCACGGAAGATGGTGAGTCTGAACAAAGCGCCTGGCACCTGGGCGTCAAATCCATGGGCTGTGTGAAACGCAGCTCAGGCATGCATGTTGCCACTGGACAGTAGTAATGGAGTGTAGCTGTGTTTGAAAAGTAGACCTAACTTTCTAGCCCTCATGGTTATTTGAGAAAAGTGGATGAGGCAAATTCTGGGACGTTAGAGATGCCAACAGCTGTTGGGTCAGATATTTGAGCACCCATGCTAATACTGTTGGATTCCCGCACCTCAACACTCTGGCAGAATAGGTGTAGAGCTCTTTGCATTGCTTTGTGACCCACTTCGAGTTTTGGAAGAAAGTGGGATATACATCTGTAAGAAAAATAAACTTTGAATTGCTAGAGATTTGTTGCTGATGTCATTAAAATCCCACTTTCTCAAAATTCTGGTAGCATCCAGACCAGCTTATGGTACTGTGCTGAATGGAGCATTGTGTATCTAGGAGCATTCAAAAGGGTTGATATTTCTTGATGAGCCAACAATGTGATGTGGCTGCAGAAAAGGCAAATGCTATTTTGGGCTGCATTAATAGCAGTATATCTTCCAAGTCCTGTGAAGTACTAGTTCTCCTCTACTCAGCACGGTTAGGCCTCATCTGGAGTACTGTGTCCAGTTCTGGGCACCACACTTTAAGAAGGATGCAGACAAGCTGGAGAGGGTTCAGAGGAGGGCAACAAAGATGATCAGGGACTGGAAACAGCCAGTGAGGAGAGACTGAAAGAAGTGGGCATGTTTCGCCTTGAGAAGAGAAGATTGAGGGGAGATATGATAGCGCTCTTCAAGTACCTGTCACAGAGAAGAAGGCCAGGAGCTCTTCTTGATCATCCCAGAGTGCAGGACACGGAATAATGGGCTCAAGTTACAGGAAGCCAGATTCCGGATGAACATCAGGAAAAACTTCCTGACTGTTAGAGCAATTCAGCAATGGAACCCATTCCCTAGGGAGGTAGTGGGCTCTCCCACACTGGAGGCATTCAAGACGAGGCTGGACAGCCATCTGCCAGGGATGCTCTGACTTGCATTCCTGCATTGAGCAGGGGGGTGGACTCAATGGTCTTATAGACCCCTTCCAACCCTACTATTCTGTGCTTCTATGAAATGCTGTCCCTCCATTATTCGCAGCAGCCTACCTGTCAGGTAGGTTAGGCTAAGAGGCGGTGATGGGCCCAAGGTCACCAGGTGAGCTCTGTGACCATGCAGGGATCACAGCCTGGGTCTCCCATGCCCTACTGCAACAGTTTAACCCAGGGGTGGGGAACCTCTAGATGATGTTGGACTCCAACTCCCATTAACCTCAGCCAGGATGGCCAATGGTCAGGGATGATTTTTAATTTTTTAATTATTATTATTACATTTATATTCCACCTTTTCTTTCCTCTTGCAAGGAATCCGAGGTGCCTTACATGGTCCTCCTTGTTATCCTCCCAACAAGCCCGTGAGGTAGGTTAGGGTGACAATCAGTGACTGGCCCAAAGTCACTCAGTGGGCTTCATGGCTGAGTGGGGACTAGAATGCGGGTCTTCAGAGTCTCAGTCCAATACTCTAACCACTACACCACACTGCCTCTCACACTGTTGTTGTCCAACAACAGCTGGAGGGTGACAGGTTCCCCTCCCCTGCTGCCATCACTACACCAGACAGACCGCTTCTGGTTTCTAAACAGCAACATGGAGATGACAGGGCTGTTTTTTGGGGGGTGGCTTGGCCAGCGGAGTGCTAGGTGCAGCCTTTCGCAACCTGGTATCCTCCCAATTTGGAGAAACTTCCTGACTGTTAGAGCAATACGTCAGTGGAACCAACTACCTGGGGAGGTGGTGGGCTCTCCCACACCGGAGGCGTTCAAGATGAAGCTGGACAGCCACTTGTCAGGGATGCTTGACTTGGATTCCTGCCTTGAGCAGGGGGTTGGACTCGATGGTCTCGCAGGCCCCTTCCAACCCTATGATTCTGTGATTCTTACAAGTTTTGCCTCTGTCCTTGCCAGTTTAGGCAGCTCTTCAGTGCTTGCAGCAGGCGTTGCCTCTTTCTTGGGACAGCCTTAAGCCTTAGAACTGACATCTCATTTTTACTCTTGCAGACCTGCATATTTATTTTCATTTTAAAATTTCAACTCATGTCGTGGCTTTCTGCAGTAGTACTCGAGGTGGGTAATAGCGGCAGTATTGCAGACTAAGCAGATCGCCAAAAGATAACAATGGAAAAGATTAGAGAAAAGCCAAGCCAAGAATTAAAACAAGCAATAGTAAAACGTTCACTGTGGCCTATTGCGGCTGCAATCCTATACCTGTTTACCTGAGAGTAAGCCCCACTGAAGACAGTGGGGTTTACTTGTGAGTAGGCATGTACAGGAATGCACTGTAAAACCAAGGTGAACACACACCGTTTGGTTGCAGTGGTCTTCAACCAAAACAGCTGCTTATATTTGGGGTGTCAATAGCAGGGCAGTTTTTTTCACCGCCCCCTCCTGCATCTCTCTTAACTATTTTAATCTATTCTGCCCACTGTTCCTTTTTACTACATAGATTAGGTAAAACAGAGTAGAAAGACATGCTTCTTCAGAGGGCCAGACCGGACTTTCCTTTGTGATCAGTACATTATAGCATCCTTTTAGAGAGCCCTCCTTCCTTATTCAAGCTTCTAGCCCTCATGAATGGACTGGAAATTCTTCACAGCAGTCACTTCAGGAAAGACGAGCGGCCTTGGCCAGTGGAAATGGGCATGGCTCTGCCAGCTAAGATAACTGTGCCTGGTTTTTGTGGTATGGAGCCCTGCCCAGTGCGAGGGGCGTGTGGTGTCATATTGATGGAGTTTCTCCTACTGTTGATGGGATTGCAACTGCAGGTGTAGTCCCACCTGCCGTGCATCTAGAGGTAGCAAGAGAGCCTTCCTTCCAGGTCATGGATATTGGAGAGGAATTTTGAAAAGGTCACTGGAGTGAGCTTGGAAAGTCTTGGAACCCTCGGTGCCAATGAAACTATGCAAGCAGTTTGTGCAGATTAACAGAGGGATGTGGAATCGGAACCAGTGCTGTGCCGGAAATTTCTCCTGCATTTTTTTTTTTTGGACCATTCTCATTCAATTTGATAGAAGAGAAATTGCTTTAGAAAAGAAATTCGATACTGAAGAATTTTCGGAGAAATTCTCAAGGGCTGGGTTTGGGTTTCTTGGGCTTACTTTACTTAGGAGGTGGTCGAGGGTTGAACACAAAGTGTCCTGTGTCTCATTGTACAATCATCTCTCCGGCAGCTTGTAGCCTCCACATCTCCCTACGCTTCAGTTGAAGCCCAGTTTAAGGCATCATGAGGTAATTCCTCCCATAGGGCTTTTTCAGATCTGGAAGTGCAGGCCCCCTGGGAGGCTAGCAGAGATTAGGTAAGCTCAAAAACACCACCCAAAGAAATTCAACATAAACTATAGGCTGTCCTGAGAATGAGGCAGAATGATGGAAACCCCTTTCATGGGGGAAGGAAACCTCCTGGAAATTGGAGGACAGATTTTGGCAAAGCATTAACTCCACCTCATCCCTGGAGCTTGATACTGCCCTGCCCCCCACGCTGCGGTGGATGCAAAATGGGGGCCAGCCTGCCAACACAGGTGATGCTGTTGCAGCACCAAGCCCCTAACCCCAAATGAAAGAAGCTGTGCTCCAGGCCTTGCGAATAAGGAGCCCCTACCTGTGAGAAACTCTCCTTCCCCTGGAGAAATTCAGTGAAACTATCTCCCACATTTCTCTGCCCACAAATAAGGTGGAGAATTTTGAGAGGCCATCTGCGCACAGCTCTTATCAGCACATAGGGAGTTGCCTTATACCCAGTCAGACCGTTAAACTATCTGGCTCAGTATCCTCTCCTGGGTTTTCGATTGGGCTCTTTGCCAGCAATGCCTTGGGATGCCGGTGATCGAACCTAGGACACCTGCATGCAACCCATCTGCTCTGACCTGCTGTGTGAGTTCCTAGATCAGGGATGTTGAGCCTCAGGCCTGGGGGACAAATCCAGCCCACCTAGGGGGTGCCCGAGCTGTCCACACTGCTTCCCCATGTCACTGGGTGGTCCCCCCCCCCCCGGTTTATTGTTTCATGGTTTCCCAGCTTTTGTGCAATTTCATCCCCGTTCTGTAAGGTCACGGTGCCTCTCCTAAAGCTGAATTACTGGCACTAAGAGGTTTAAGCTAAACATGTTGCTATTTTTTTTTGTAATTTGGCCTCACCCCTTTGGCATTTGGCTTCACCAACCCCTGGAATGCGGCCCCTGAGAGCTTCTCTGAAATTGAATTTGGCCCTCCGGCTGCAGGAGATTCAACACCCCTGTGCTAGACGATGGAGCCTTTGAGACTGCTTGTTTTTCGACTGTCTGCAATCATGAGATCTAGAAACCCAAATGGAGCGCTGTTTATCACAAACCTGTATTTGCAACAATTCAGATCAGAGGTGCCCCGGCATGCATTTGCTGGCCGGCTAGGGCATTATTGCAGAGTTCTTTTTAACCTTCCCACCGTTCCCTTCCCGCATGTCTAGGTCGGGCGTTTGCCTGGGGCATGGGCTCCAATCTTCAGCTCGCCACAGGGGATGAAGAGGATGCCTGGAGCCCCATTCAGATGTCTGGCCAGCAGCTGGAGAATCGCACTGTTCTCTGTGTGACGGGCGGCGGGCAGCACACCGTCTTGCTCGTCACAGAGCGGCAGAGTTGACGAACTCTTCCTGCAGGCCCCGCGAGAATCGTCTAGGGGGCGCCAGCTTTCGGAGTCTTTCAGGGCGGGGCTCGGAAGACTGGCCTCCAACGGCTTCCGGTGGTGGTGGTGGTGGGGGGGGGGAACTTCCGACTATTTCTGTGGAGGAGAAAATTAGCTGATATAAAAATTACCCTCTCAGATGCTGGGATTGGCTTAACTTCAAAATGGCTTCCCTCGTGGCTCTCAAAGATATTGGTGGTTGGGAGGACATGGCCTTTTATTTTTTTAACTTTTAAAAATTAATTGACAGATTTCTCCTCTAGAAACACGCCGCTGTCCCACCTCCTTCGCCTTTTTGCTCGCTCTTTTCCCAGCTTTGGCCGTTCAGTTCAGAATGGCTTGGTTTCCTTCGCCATCGGACTTGGGGCTTTCCTCCGCTATAGACTCTTGATTCCCCCCCCCCTTTTCTTTTTTGTGCTTCGTTTTTAAAGGCCTTTGCCCACCCCCCAAATGCAGGAGGTTATCACTTCTCCGGTTTGATGTTAGCTCCCTCTTGCTCCTGGGTCATAAGAGAAGCCATCCTGCCCAAGCAAGACAGGGAATTTAGGAGCAGAGAGAGAAATCGAGATCTGGGATGGCGTGTGTTTGACACAAATGCCATTTGTTGAGTCTCCCACCCGGTTGCTTCTCAAATGAGGCTTGAATGTGATATGGGCCGCCACTGATTCAATGTGGGTGCCTTAGAGCAGTCTTCCCCAAACTGGTACCCCATCCAGGAATGTTGGACTATGACTCCCATCATTCCGAACCCCACAGGTCTGGGTATGATGGGAGTTGTAGTCCAGCACACCTGGAGGGGGCACCAGGTTGGGTAAGGTGGCCTGGGGTCTGTAGGAACTATCACAGCGGATGCTGCTCCATTGAATGTGACGGTATTCCGAAAAGGGATGGTGCCCCTGTCTTCTCTAGAGTTCTGAATTCCACAGGTGTGGCTTCCCCGATCAGGGTTGGAGTGGTGATTGGGACGAAGCTGTCCCTGCTGCCCTGTTTCAGGATACTTGAGGGGAGGGAGTGGGGGCAGAATTTCCCCCCATTCTGCCTAAGTCCTGTAGGCGGCTACCTTTAGAATTGTGGCTGTAGTCCTTGGGTTGTGGGGAGCGGTTGCCACGACTCTCCAGGATGCCTCCCATTGTAGTATCTACCTGCTACGTGGAGTGTTGGCCCAGGCAAATGCAGACTCCCCATCCTGCCCCACTCCACCCTGCCCCACTCCACCGAGCCTCCAGTGTTACAGTGCTGTCTGTGCAGCCGTGAACCCTGTTTCCCACTTTTAAAGCAACACCTCTGTTCACATTCTACTGGGAAGTTAGACCCTTGTGTGTCTAGCAGACTGACTTCAGGTTCTTTCTTTTGTTCCTGGTGTTCCTTTGCTCACTGCCTTGCATGGACAGCTGATCTGTATGCCCAGCATCCTTGAACAGGTGGGGGCGAGAAGCGGACAGGGGCTGGCTTGTTTCTACCCTCCTGGCCCCTTTCTGTTTAGGATCGCGTGTTTTTTAAGGTTTTGGCCCCCCTCTACCTCACACGTGCGTTTGCCTGTTGCAGGGGGGTCCAGCTTGCCAGTTTAAGGCCTCAGCAAAGCTGAGGGAGGAAGGCAAGCCTGAATTCCAGTCCTGCAGTAACCAGGTTGGGATGGAGACACTTCTATCCACTTCTCTCTTCTGTGAACTCCTGCAGCCACATTTGGAAGATCCCAACAGTTCTGTGAAGGGCTGTGTTTTTTAAAAAAAATACTGAGGCCTGGGGGTGGGGGGTTGGAGAGGTAAGGAAAGTAAAACAAAAATATTTTAGTGGTGTTTGCTGAAGAGACGCAAATCTGTAAAATGCTAACGTTTGAAATAAATTGAGTTTTGATAGCTCTTGTTTGTTTATCTTCTGCAGGGCAGTTGGTGCTGCCTTTGATTGCCTGTGGCAGGGGCAGGGAGCCTTTGCCCTGACCATTGTCCCGTGGAAGCTGGTGGCTCCTGTGTCAGTGGGGCAATGAATCTGCTCTAGGTTTCAGACAGAACCCCAAAGGAGCTATCCAAAGTGCTGAACCTATTTTGGGTGATGCGGTTCAGCACTCTGGATAGCTCCTTTAGCTTTCTGACTGAAACCCAGAGCAGATTTGCTGCCCCACTGAGGTACGAGCCACCAACCTCCACTGTCATGGTCTATGCCATTGGTAGTTGGAATCCAACATCTGGAAGGCCACTGGTTCCCCCCTGCCTGCTGGCTTAAGGGGAACCATAGACCCTTCATAGGACTGTTTTTGAACCGGGGAGTGCAGCTTACAAATGCAATGAAAGTAAGGGGCTTACTCAATTACGATTCAGAATATGGGGTGATAAGAGCCGCCCCATTGAGCCAACAAGAGGGATCAAGAAGCTATAAAAAGCATCCAACCAGAAAGAAGCAAAATCAGCAAAACAGCTGTACACAAAAAGACTGGGCTGCGATCCAGGATCTGCCTTCCACCAGGTTCCACCGCCCCCTCTCCCTGGCTAAATTCTATAGCACAAGTGGGGAAGCTCAGGCCGAGGGGCCAATTCCAGCTCTCCAGGCCCCCCCATGCCCCACTTCCCCCAATCACTGATTGTTTGATGGTTTTCCAGCTTTTGTGCAACCCCCCCCCCCCGCCCTTCTGAAAGGTCGAAATGCCTCTCCTAAGGTTTAGTTACAGGCACTAATAGCTTTAAGCTAAAATAGGCTGGTATTTTTTTTTTTTTTTTGTATTTTGGGGCCTACCTCTTTTAACTTCAGCCCCACCCGCTACTGGAATGCAGCCCCCGAGTGCTTCTCCAAAATGGGAATTGGCCCTCAGGCTGAAAGAGCTTCAACACCCCTCTTCTATAGAAACTGCCATTAACCAAGAAGTTTAGGGGCCCTGAGACTGGCTTGCTTGGACACCTTTCTGGTTTCTTGGCCGTTCTGTCTCAACACCAGTTAGATTTATTTAATTATTTAACAGCATTTATGAATCGCTTACAAGAAATTTCTAAGCAATGTATAAAAAGAAAATCTTCATACAGAGGACAAAATATTCCCTTGCATGCAGAAGATCCCGGTTCAATCCCTGATACCTCCGTGTAGGGCTAGGAAACAATCCTGCCTGAAGCCCTGGAGAGCCACTCCTGCCAGGCGGTGTTGACAATACTGGGCTAGGTGGACCCAGGGTCTTGACTCGGTTTAAGGCAGCTTCCTTTGTTCCTATGTGTTTCCGAGTGTGCGCTGTCTCGTTCACGCATTATGTTCTCACGTGCATAGCGTTTAAAAATGTAATGTGTGAACAGGAGCTCAGTTTCATTTCCCCTCCGTTCTGCAACGTCCTCTGGCTGCCTGGATGTGTGTCACTGGAGTTGACGCACCGGATGGCCATGTACACGATGCATGCAGCCTCATCTTGCCAGCGTGCCGATGAGCTTCTTGAATTCGCCTCTCATTTGTCCCAATTGTTGGTGTGGGCTTACTGATGGCTGCTGTTCAGAACCGAGAGGCTCTTGGAACGCTTCGTTGTTTGAAGCTCGAGTAGAGTGCTGCAATTCTACCCATCGGGTTCTCTCTCACATTCAACACGTCGGGTTCTCTCTCACATTCAACACGTTGGGTTCTCTCTCACATTCATGAAGCCTGTTGGCAAAATCTGCGCTGTGGTGTCAGCCGGGTCGAAGCACAAACAAAGCCGAACGTTTTAAATTGGTTTCTTGTTTCGGAGCTTGTCCTGGTGCAATGGGATTAGTCACCTATGTAATCTCGTGTTGTGGGCATGGTGTGAGCGATTAAGGGTTGAGAAGTCCCGGGTTTTCTTAAATTACTTTGACCGTCTCATTTTAACACAAATCGAATACAAGAAATGTTGGTAATAGAGTTCTTAATCTCCTGTTAGGGGGTGATCCGACGCATGGTGCCTACAGCTCAAGGTTGTTGGGATTTTCTGTCCCCACTGACTTGCCTACGGAAGGGCTGCATTCCGATAACTGGGAGCCCTGGAATAGCCAGCGGCGTAGCCAGGGCCGGATCCTGGGAGCGAAGTCCAGGGCCCTGCAGCTCAGCCCCCTCCCCATGACCACCCAGAGAGTGGCAACTGCAGAAGCAAACTCCATTCTATTCCTGGAGTCATGACGGTGTTACGATTTAAGTGAATTTAAAATGCAAAACTGCACATGCTCGGAGAGCCTGTCCGGCCATCCATCCCGGGTGGCCAACAGCAGTTGTGATGTTCCACTTCTAACATATCAGGAATGTTGAAGCGGGTTGAAAACATGGACCAGCAGTTGGGGGGCGGCGCAGCGGTGAGGAGACAAATGTTAGTTTCGTACTTCACAAGGGAAGTGATGCACATGGCCATCTAAAGCTCCCCCGCCCCCACATAAGGTCATTAAATCCAGGGTCTAAGAGCAGGGTCTTAAGGTGAGCAGCCCCTTAAAACAGAGGTAGGCAATCTGGTCCCCTCCAGGTGGTGAGTACTTCAAGGCCCATAAGCCACAGCCAGCATGGCAAATGGGGAGTATGGGAGTTGTAGTCCAAAATTCGGCAGGCACCAGGTTGCCTAACCCTGATTTAAGAGCATATCCCGTGGTGCTGGTTACTTTGTGGGCAGATGTTATGCTTGCCGCCTGAGCACGAGTGGTCAAAGTGGGTTCCACGTTTGAGTGGGCCCTCACCCAAGAGCCCTCTGGGTGCCCCCCTCCTACATCGGTGGGCCCCTGGCCACAGGCCTACCTGTTGGCAGTGGTGAATGTTGAAGTGCTGAAGCTTATCATGATAGTTCCTATGGCCACAACCCCAAGGCAAGTCCAAAATTGCAGGCTGCCGTGTTGATCCAGATTTATGTAGGTGCGTACGTATTCAGTGGAGGCCGGTGGCTCCGATGTCAGTGGGGTGGTGAATCCGCTCCGGGTTTCCGTCAGAACCCTAAAGGAGCTATCCAAGGTGCTTCGAATTAGAGTTCTGACTGAAACTGGAGCGGAGTCACTGCCCCACATCAGAGCTACCAGCCTCCACTGTCTATATTATGTCCTCGTGTGTATGTGTATAGAAATGCCCGCACCCAAGAGCAGCAGTGCATAGCATAATGTCCAATTTATTAGGATCAGCGAACAGTCATAGGATATTGAGCAGGCAAAGAGCAGTACTGCTTGGCATGTTGGACTTTGGCCAGAGAGACCTGAGATTGCACAAGAAAGGGGAAGAGACGCATAAGACCGCCCCCCCCCCCCAAGTTCAAGATTTTCCAGGAGTTTATTTCCCCACCGCCAGGGAGAAGCATTTTATCAGAGTTAACCAACCAGTTCTAGCAGCTTTCATCTTTTGTAAAGCCAATGGGCCTTAATTGCCCATTAACGACCAAGCTACCCTAAAATACTTTGCAGGACAACATGGGTAGTGCGAAACGGTGTATTTTTGTTGGGAAAATTCTCCCCCCACCCCGGGTACTGTGGGGACCGCAGCTAAATTCAGAGGGAACGGGGAAGTCTGGGGGTGGGGGTGGCAGCAGATGATGCCATCATCCCTCCCAAGAGAACAATCCTGGGACTTTGGCCCTGGGAGCCCTGGTTCTGCTACAGCACCGTCTGGTGGCCACAGAAGTGGGTGGCTATTTTAAACTCCCACAATGCCCTGGGGTACCTGGCATAGAGTTTGCTTGCAGTGGGCAAAAGAGAGAGAGGCTCGGGCTGCTATCAAGGCTACTTGCTTCCAACCATCTTGCCCTCCCCCCCCCACTGCTGCTCTGAGATCCTTCAAGAGGAAGCTGCCTCTAGAAGGATCTGCTTGGGGTGGGTTGCAGGAGAGACATTCTGACTTTTATAAAACAGATGGCAAAGGTGCCATCTCATTTAGGCCTGGTAAGGGAGGATTAATTGGTTGATATTTTGAGAATGCCCCTGGTTTGAGGATTGTTGTGTGTGTATGTGGGGGAATAGATTTCAGGTGGGTTGGGAGGAAGGTAACCAGAGTGCAAGTCAAGATGCCAAAATGGTTCCTTGGGTTTCTGACAGCTCCCATTGCTGGACTGATTGTTGATGGTGTTTTTGTATAGTTTTGAAATCTGTGTAGGTGTTTTGAAATCTGTGTATAGTTGTACATCCATCTATCTATCTATCTATCTATCTATCTATCTATCTATCTATCTATCTATCTATCTATCTGTGTGGTTAAGACGCTGAACTGCAGACTGGAAGGTCGGCAGGTCAGCACTTCGAGACCCGAGTGCTGCGTGACGGGGTGAGGTCCCGTCTTCAGTCCCAGCTTCTGCCAACCTAGCAGTTCGAAAGCAAGAAATTGCAAGTAGATAAATAGGTACCGCCTCGGCGGGAAAGGTAACAGCGTTCCGTGCACCTCGGTGTTCAGTTATGCCAGCCACATGACCACGGAAGCGTCTTCGGACAGCGCTGGCTCTTCGGCTTAGAAACGGGGGTGAGCACCGTACCCTAGAGTCGGACACGACTGGTTGGGGACACCTTTACCTTTTTTTATAGTTGTACACAGATATATATTTGTATAGTTTTGAAATCTGTGTAGATGTGTGTGTGTTTTTTCTTTTAAAAAAAGTTTTATATGAATTCTTGGGATATGATTGAAATGTTGATACTATGTTTGCAATATGTTGCTGTTATTGAAATACTTATAGATTATTTTATGTATTGCTGTTTGTTTGCCTTGTATATCATGAACCACCTTGAACTTAATTTACATTGTAGAAAGATACAAAAAGGGCCACAGTTGTAAAAACCGATAAGAAATTAGCGAACAAGCACACAACTGTAAATGGGTCAGGTAATACTAGTATAATGTTGTAACAATATGAAAACACACAATGAACGTAGTGGGTGTTAATGATCTATTTAAAATAGGATTGTTGTTGGAACAATATAATTATACACATGAAAACAATGTGAATACAATTGTACATATATTGGAAGATAACAGAAGCATCTGTATCACAGGTATATTCATATTAATATTATAGTTTATTCAAAGGATCTTAAAGTCCATCCAAAAAGTCTTTACAGGAATCCTGTAAAATTCAGTGTAATCTTGTTTTGCATATGAGTTGCTTCCTCATATAAATAATTGCTGTAAAGATATTAAGATCTATAGTCATATATATAAATATATGCACACATATCCACACACACATTATTTTTATATCCACATTAGTTGTCAGTTATTATCATAGTATGTACATGTACAAAAACATTATTTCAAATAAACACAAATGTTCTTATTGAGAATTGTTACCATAATCTTATCAAAAATTATTTACATGAAAGCAGGGCTGTACTTTATAAGCAAGGAAATTGTTTCAACTCACCATCCTTAGACTCAACAAAAAACGCTGCCACAGCGATAATTTCTCATTGTAGAAAGGTGGCGTATAAATTATATTCTATAATATAACATAATAAATATAATATAAAACTATTTATTACATCTAGGAAGGCTGAGCGCCGAAGAATTGATGCCTTCGAACTGTGGTGCTGGAGAAGACCCTTGCGAGTCCCCTGGACTGCAAGGAGGTCAAATCAGTCCATCCTAAAGGAAATCATCCCTGAGTGCTCATTGGCAGGACAGATACTGAAGCTGAAGCTCAAATATTTTGGCCACCTAATGCGAAGAGAAAAGTCCCTGGAAAAGACCCTGATGCTGGGATACATTGAAGGCAAAAGGAGAAGGGGACGGCAGAGGATGAGATGGCTAGATAGCATCACCGATGCAATGAATATGGACTTGAGCACGCTCCGGGAGAGAGCGCAGGACAGGAAGGCCTGGCTTGCTATGGTCCATGGGGTCACAAAGAGTCGGACATGACTTAACAACAATAACCTTACCTTTCCCCCAAGGGGCTCAAAGTGTCATACATGGTTCTGTCCTCCATCTTTTCCTCACAACAACCCTGCGAGGTAGGTTAGGTTGAGCGAGATGGAGCGACTGGCCTAGGTTCAGCCAGGCTGAGTGGGGACTTGAACCTGGGTCTTCCTGCTCAAGCATTCTAACCACTATACATCACGGGCCGTCGGTGTCGGGTTACTTTTGAGGTCAGTCTTTGGCACCTGTTCTTTCTGGATTTTGTAGTTTTATTATGTGCCCACAAGATGGCAGCAACAAGCAGCACTTTGGGAGACAAGGCTAGAAATATTTTATTGGTCAGATCAAAGCATCTGAAAAGAAATGAATAAAACAAGGGCAAGAGAGGCTTATAGAAAGAGGCTAGAATGCTGGGGGGTTGTGTGTGTGTGGGGATGAAGCAATTTTCTGCTAGTCTTGCAAAGTTTCTTAGTAATGCACTAGCCTTTTAAAAGCCCATGCTGTAAAAGCATCTAAGATGAACGGAATCTTAACAAAAGATATACTGCTTTTTTGGTTTGTTTTTCTGCAAGGGGTTTGGATTGTTGGAGAACCCTTCCTCTGTCCTCTTCTCTTTACTCTCCTCTTTGGAGCATCTCAGAAGTAATTGAAAACGGTGGGAGACGCCTGATTGAACTCGATAGCACAAGGAGAGCTATATTTGATTGTTGTTGTTGTTCAGTCGTTCAGTCGTGTCCGACTCTTCGTGACCCCATGGACCATAGCACGCCAGGCCTTCCTGTCCTGCGCTCTCTCCCGGAGTGTGCTCAAGTTCATATTCATTGCATCCGTGATGCTATCTAGCCATCTCATCCTCTGCCGTCCCCTTCTCCTTTTGCCTTCAGTCTTTCCCAGCATCAGGGTCTTTTCCAGGGAGTTTTCTCTTCGCATTAGGTGGCCAAAATATTGGAGCTTCAGCTTCATTATCTGTCCTTCCAATGAGCACTCAGGGTTGATTTCCTTTAGGATGGACTGATTGGACCTCCTTGCAGTCCAGGGGACTCGTAAGAGTCTTCTCCAGCACCACAGTTCGAAAGCATCAATTCTTCGGCGCTCAGCCTTCCGTATAGTCCAGCTCTCACAGCCATACATTACTACTGGGAAAACCATAGCTTTGATTAGACGGACCTTTGTCGGCAAGGTGATGTCTCTGCTTCTTACTATGCTGTCTAGGTTTGCCATAGCTTTCCTCCCAAGGAGCAAGCGTCTCTTAATTTCATGGCTACAGTCACCATCTGCGGTGATCTTGGAGCCCAAGAAAGTAAAATCTGTCACTGCTTCCATTTCTTCCCCTTCTATATGCCAGGAAGTGATAGGGCCAGATGCCCTGATCTTAGTTTTTTTAATGTTGAGTTTCAAACCAGCTTTTGCACTCTCCTCTTTCACCCTCAACAAGAGGCTCTTGAGATCCTCTTCGCTTTCTGCCATTAGGGTGGTATCGTCTGCATATCGGAGGTTGTTGATAATTCTCCCGGCAATCTTAATTCCGACCTCTGATTCATCCAATCCGGCATTTCTCATGATGTACTCTGCATATAAGTTAAATAAGCAGGGTGACAATATGCAGCCTTGTCGTACTCCTTTCCCAATTTTGAGCCAATCGGTTGTTCCATGTCTGGTTCTTACTGTTGCTTCTTGACCCTCGTACAGGTTTCTCAGGAGACAGGTAAGGTGGTCTGGTACTCCCATCACTTTAAGAATTTGCCATAGTTTGTTGTGATCCACACAATCAAAGGCTTTAGCGTAATCAATGAAGCAGAAATAGACGTTTTTCTGGAATTCTCTTGCTTTCTCCATGATGCAGCGAATGTTGGCGATTTGATCTCTAGTTCCTCTGCCTCTTCTAAACCCAGCTTGTACTTCCGGTAGTTCTCGGTTCGCATACTGCTGAAGCCTAGCTTGTAGGATTTTGAGCATCACCTTGCTGGCATGTGAAATGAGCGCAATTGTGCTTTGCCCTTCTTTGGCGTTGCCCTTCTTCGGAATTGGAAAGTAAACTGACCTTTTCCAGTCTTGTGGCCACTGTTGAGTGTTCCAGATTTGTTGGCATATTGAATGCAGCACTTTAACAGCATCATCTTTTAGGATTTTAAATAGCTCAGCTGGGAGACTGTCATCTCCGCTAGCTTTGTTGTTACTCATGCTTCCTAAGGCCCACTTGACTTCACTCTCGAGGATGTCCGGCTCAAGTTCAGTGACCGCACTATCATGGCTATCAGGGACATTCAGATCTTTCCTGTATAGTTCTTCTGTGTATTCTTGCCACCTCTTCTTAATCTCATCTGCTTCTGTTAGGTCCCTGCCTTCTTTGTCCTTTATCATGCCCGTCTTTGCACAAAACGTACCCTTGAGATCTCCAATTTTCTTGAAGAGATCTCTAGTCTTTCCCATTCTGTTGTTTTCCTCGATTTCTTTGCATTGTTCATTTAAGAAGGCCTTCTTGTCTCTCCTTACTATTCTCTGGAACTCTGCATTCAGTTGGGTATATCTTCCCCTTTCTCCCTTGCTTTTCGCTTCCCTTCTTTCGTGAGCTACTTGTAAAGCCTCATCAGACAGCCACTTGGCTTTCTTGCATTTCTTTTTCTTTGGGATGGATTTTGTTGCTGCCTCCTGAACAATGTTACGGACCTCCATCCATAGTTCCTCAGGCACTCTGTCTATCAGGTCTAATCCCTGAAATCTATTCCTCACCTCCACTGTATATTCATCAGGGATATGATTTAGGTCATACCTAAACGGTTTAGTGGTTTTCCCGACGTTCTTCAATTTAAGCCGAAATTTTGCAAGAAGCAGCTCATGATCTGAGCCACAGTCAGCTCCAGGTCTTGTTTTTACTGACTGTATGGAGCTTCTCCATCTTTGGCTGCAAAGGACATAATCAATCTGATTTCGATATTGACCATCTGGTGACGTCCATGTGTAGAGTCGCCTCTTGTGCTGTTGGAAAAGAATGTTTGCTATGATCAGCATGTTCTCTTGGCAAAACTCTATTAGCTTTTGTCCTGCTTCATTTTGTACACCAAGGCCATGCCTGCCTGTTATCCCGGTGATTTCTTGACTTCCTACTTTAGCATTCCAATCCCCTATGATGAAGAGGACATCTTTTTTTGGTGTTAGTTCTAGAAGGTGTTGTAGGTCTTCATAGAACCGATCAACCTCAGCTTCTTCGGCCTCAGTGGTTGGGGCATAGACTTGAATTACTGTGATGTTGAATGGTTTGCCTTGGATTCGTACTGAGATCATTCTATCATTTTTAAGATTGTACCCCAGTACTGCTTTTCCCACCCTTTTGTTGACTATGAGTGCTACTCCATTTCTTCTAAGGGATTCTTGCCCACAATAGTAGATATGATGGTCACCTGAATTAAATTCGCCCATGCCTGTCCATTTGAGTTCGCTGATTCCCAAGATGTCGATGTTCAATCTTGCCATCTCATGTTTGACCACCTCCAGCTTACCTTGATTCATTGATCTGACATTCCAGGTTCCTAAACAATATTGTTCTTTACAGCATCGGATTTTCTTTTCACCGCCAGACACATCCACAGCTGAGTGTCCTTTCGGGTTTGGCCCAGCCGCTTCACTCTTTCTGGCGCTACTTGGAAATACCCTCTGCTCTTCCCCAGTAGCATATTGGACACCTTCCGACCTGAGGGGCTCATCTTCCGGCGTCATATCTTTTAGCCTTGTGATACGTTCCATGGGGTTTTCTTGGCAAGAATACTGGAGTGGGTTGCCATTTCCTTCTCCAGTGGACCACATTTTGTCAGAACTCTCTGCCATGACCTGTCCGTCTTGGGTGGCCCTGCACGGCATAGCTTATGGCTTCACTGAGTTACGCAAGCCCCTTCGCCACAACAAGGCAGTGATCCATGAAGGGGATATTTGATTGAGGGCACCAAAAATTCAACAGATGTAACATGGCCCTTTGCTGCAGCTTACTGGGAGAATCCCGTTAGTTGAAAAACAAATAATGATAATAAGCTAGTTTTCTGCTTTGTGCAGGAGACAGATCTCAACGACTATTTTCTGTTTTTAAACTATTTGCTCTCCCTCATTCATTCATTCATTCATTCATTTCCTTAAGTATTTTTTTTACCCCAGTCCTCGGCCAAAAAGGCTCTCTGAGTGGCTTGCAAAGGAACAGTTAAACAAGATGGTCCCTGCTATCTAAAAGGAGACAACACACAAGGAAAAACGGAGGGGGAGGGAAGAGGAAAAAATTAAGAGAGCAATCCTATGCCCCCTAGGCAGCATCTGGGGGACTTAGGATTGTTCGGTTTCCTGGCTCTGAGCTGAGAACCAGGGCTCTGGGCTCCAAGCCAGGCAACTGCACTCCCCGCCCCCACCCTCTCACATCTAGCGTGGAAGGAACTGCCCTGGCTGCTGTCATGAGCAAGCAAACATGAGATTGTACGGGGTTAAAGGGGGCGTTCCCGGGGGTGGGGAGGGGAAGAGACTGGGGTTGTGGTCATACGAGGTATCCTGAGCCTCCTTCCCTCTCCGAAGCCTCCGCTAGACTGGCAAAATCACCCACCTAGCTAAAATGCAGAGTGGGAGCCACGAGGCACCTCTCGCTCTGCATGAGATACTTGTAAGCCTCTCTTGCTCTGCATGAGAGACTTGAAAGCCTCTAAGTTCCAGGGTGGATTTCTTAGGATTGTGCCCTAAGTCTTTCAGCAGGGCTGGTGAAATGGCCCTGCTTCTCCATCTCCCTCAGTACAGATGGATGGAATCTAAGTTTCCCCCCTGTTCCCCCCCTTTTGTCTCTGGTCCCCACCCACTCCCAGTTTTCGTTTTTTTTTGTCCCAGAAGCCCTTGCTAGAATCTGGCATCTGTTTGGGTCTAATGCTACAATCCTATACACTCATATTTAATGAGTCATTCTCATTAGACTGGATGGGACTTCTTTCTCAGTAAACCTGTACCGGATCAACCTGCACATCTACAAAACAATGTCTCCACCCCAGTTGAAGATTACTACAGACTGGGGATTTTTTTCACCCAACCTTCCCTTCCTCATTTCTTAACATCCAACTTGAAAAAGAATATCAGGAACTCAGAAGTTGCTCACTATCTGTGATGATTTAGGTGACCCTAACACCATCAGCCTGGTAAAATGGGCTAGCCCGGGAAGACCCCAGTTCAAATCCTGATGCAACCATGAAGCTGGCTGAGTGACCATGGGCCAGTCAGCATCTGTCAAGGATAATGGCCTGCTTTCCGCCATAAGATTGGGTCAGGCTGTCACATCGGATGTAACCATCTGGAATTGTTTGTAATCTAGAGGCTCCTCGGCCCTTTGCCCAAGGCCAGATGCAGTCCATGCTAATCCGAAAGTGCCAACAGCTGGAGTTGGTGGGGAGTTCCAGCCTCTTGGAGGCCAGGGCAGTCCACCCATGGCTGAGCCTGTGATTGGCTGAAGGAAAATCTGCCCTAGGTTGCCAGGACTGGGCTTTAAAAGTGGGCTGAGGTCAAGGCATGGCATCTCCCTTCATCTTGGTGGTCCTGGACCTGCAGACGGCCGGCTGCTATCCGGGGAGATCCATACTTAGGTATGTAAGGATAGGCCAGGTAGATTTATTACTTTGCTTGGGGGTGTGTTCGTGAAGCTCTCTGTATATAGTTAAGTGATGTAGCTTTGTACCCTCTGTGTATCTTGCTACTTCCATTCTTCCCTTTCCCTCTACCCCTTTATGTTGATTTTAATAAACCTTTATCCAACCTTTAGCTGGTGTGATCTCTCTGCATAACCTCAGTGCTAATCTCAGTGCCTCTTAGCTAACGAGGGTGGCTACTGGGTATTTTGGGGGATTGAAAGGCTGGGTTTGGCCAGTCCTGTTTTGGGGAAGGAGATCCCAGGATTGAGTCCTTGGTGGTCCTCCCTCGCAGGGAGGTTGTGGCTGGTCCCGGCGGCTGGGATCCTCCTTCCCTTCTCTTTGACACCATCTTCATCTTAACTCGCTTTATAGGGGAGGGGTGCAGAACCTCAAGCCTGAAGGCCAAATCTGGCCCTCCTGGGTTCCTCAGAAGGCCACACTCTTTCCCCCAACTGCTGATTGTTCAATGGTTTCTTGGCTTTTGAGAGTTCCCCCCCAATCCATTCTAAAAGGTTGGAATGACCCTCCTAAAGCTTAGTGGCAGTAAGACCATTAGGACACAATCCTATGTGTGTTTAGATAGAAACAAATCCTACACCTCCCAGCATGCCCCAGCCAGAATGGTTGGCTGAAGGATGGTGGGGGTTGTAGGACCTTTTTCTGCCTAAACATGCATAGGATTGCACCCTTGAGCTAAAATATGCTGTCATTTTTGGTATTTTGGTCTCCTCTTTGCCTCCACTTAATTTTGCCTTTGGCCCTGCCCGCTACTATCATGTTGCCCCTGAGAGCTTCTCCGAAATGGAATGTGGCTCTTGGGCTGAAAGAGGTTCAACACTAGGTTGTGTTGAACCTCTTTGAGGTGGCTGTGCACCACCTCGTTACGAAGCCTGAATAACGGGGCAAAGCGGGCTTATTTGGAGCAAAATCCTCATGATACGAGGCAGGTCAGAGCAGTAGCGAGGTGCCCCAGGGCGAAGCACCCCCCATGAAACGCCTCCTCCGCCTCATATGTTCGAAGCTCTACTTAATGCCTGAGTAGTCCAGACAGGCTGTCTCCAAAATGTATCAAATTCTGAATGCTCACGTGGCGGGGCATGAGGAGGAGGAGGGAAGGAGGGAGGGAGGGAGGGGGAAGGTGGGCGGAGGCGGGAAGGCGAGCACAGGAGGAGGAGGGAGTGTGCTGTGGCGGATAGGAACTCTCAGCCAGAACCGACGCCAGCAGTCTCCAATCAGAGAGAGAGAGGTGGAGGACGGCAGTATATATACTTTGGTGAAGGGCTGTGTTTGGTTATTGCGCTAGCTGTGTCTTTGGGAGAGGGCTGGTGCGGGTAGATGATCATGTGTGTGCGCGCGCACGCATACCCATGCATTCCGAGGAGTTGCTCCTTCAGTTCATTTGATTTTGATCGCTGTTAGGCTTTCCTCAAAATTTAAATTAAAAGGAAACAGCTTGGTTCTACTGGGAACGTTCCCTTCCCTTGCTCCTTGATACTCCGTCCCCTTTGGGACCGTGTCTTTTGCAGCACCTCTTCCACCCACCCTCTCCTATTTCCTTCTACCTCCAGCTCGTTTGTTATTTGTATTTGATTAGATTCATCTCTCCTTTCCACAGTTTTTCAAACTAACATAGCTTTTTCTCAGTTGTTGCTGCTACGCTCTCCCCTCCCCCACCATTCCTGTGTGTGTTTGTTTATCTCGATTTTGGACTCCGGAAGAGGGTGCGTTTGTTTAAGGTCGACCGTCGCTTCTGCTTTCTCCACTCTATTTCCTTGTCGTTTTTGTCTGTCAACTCTGTCTCTTTTAGATTTTTAAAAACTCAGTCTTATTTTGATTTTTAAAAGCAAATGTTGACTTCTGGACATGTCCCCCCCTGTTAAATCATATTCAAGCATTTACTTTTATCTTTATAATTCTTAAAGAAAGGCATATTATAGCAGCCTATGTAGCGTAGGGATGTACGAATCCCTTACCTGGCTCTGCGCAGGGGCATCCTCGGTGGGGGGGGGGCGCTCTGTCCCTCCCCCCGGAATCCTCGACAGGGGGGGAGGCACTCCATCCTTCCCCCCGGAATCCTGCCTGGCCGGCTCCGCTCCGCGGCCAAGCCGCGGAGTCGCTGGCCAGCTCCGGACGCCCGCAGCCGAACATCCGGCCACTAGGCAGCCCTGCAGGGACGCAAATGGCAGCTGTCATAGCCGCCACCATTTGTGTTCCTGTATTGAGCTGTGATAGGCTACGTAAATATTTACGTAGACTATCACGGCAGAGGGATAAACCCCAGCGTATGCAAATGGCGGTAGCCACCGCCATTTGCGTATGCTGGGTTGCCCCCCCCCGCCATGATAGGCAACGTAAATACTTACGTAGCCTATCACGGCCTCCACAGGGACGCAAATGGCATCCCTGTGTTAGCCGTGATAGGCTACGTAAGTATTTACGTAGCCTATCATGGCTATTGAGAGGAGGAACGAAAGCAGCGCGGACGGGAGCAGGTAAGTGCTCCGTTTCGCATGCATTTCGTGGGTTGGGGGGGCGGGGGCTTCGTTCTGCGATGGATTTCAGGGGGCCGAATACACTGGCATTCGGCCTCACCGAGATCCATCACGGATTTCTCTGACATCCCTAATGTAGTGTCCCCCCCCCGTGCTGAAGTGAACCGTCTGTGTCTTCTCTCTCTGTTGATCTTCCCAAAACAGAAATTAAAGAAGGGTTTTAAAAAAATGTTTCTTTGATTTCTGCTCTTATCTTACTGCCTGCATTGTCCTGTATCTCTTGAAGTTACTCTGCTTTCCATAAAAGAACATGAAATATAAAACAATAAGTTAAAGACACCCGTCATTTGCTGAGGTGTTTCTGCTTTCCTTTAGCTATGGTGTGTCTGTGTCCATGAGCATGTGCGTGCTAGGTTGTAGTTCCACCAACATTATACATCCAAATTTCAAGGCAGTGTTGAAAAAGCATGAGACACATAGTATTTATATTAATTACTTTCTTATTCCAGTAACACTCCACTGTGTGGCGAAGCAATCCAGTGCAATATGAGGCGTCTTTGTAGGGATGTATGAAAATCACTTACCTTTTTGAAGGGTGACATTTGCGGTGGGGGGGAGGCGCTCCGTCCCTCCCCCCAAAATTTTCCCCAGCTGGCTCTGCTTCTGCAGCGACTCCGTGTAGCCACCAGCCGGGGCCGCCTGCAGCTGGACATCTGGCCGCTGGGCTGCACAGGGACGCAAATGGCAGCTGCAGTAGCCACCGCCATTTGTGTCCCTGTATTTTGCCATGATAGGCTATGTAAATATTTACGTAGCCTATTATGGCAAAAGACAGGGGCGCAAATGGTGGCCACTACGCCATCTGCGCCCCTGTCTTTTGCCATGATAGGCTATGTAAATATTTATGTAGCCTATCGTGACAAAAAAAGGGAACGCAAATGGTGGCGGCTACAGCGGATGCCATTTATGTTCCCTTTTTTTTGCTGTGGTAGGTTACGTAAATATTTACATAGCCTATCACAGCTATAATGAAGAAGCAATTGGCGGGTGCAGACACGGCCGCCATTTGCAAAGCAGCGCGAACGGCAGCAGGTAAGTGCTCTGTTTCGCGCACCTTTCGCAGGGGGAGGGGAGCTTCGTTCTGCCATGGATTTCGGGGGGCCGAATGCACTGGCATTCAGCCTCACCGAGATCCGTGGTGGAATTCTCTGACATCCCTATGTCTTTGGGATGTTGGTTGGGGCAGAGGTGGGCGAGGTGCTGCGGCCGCTACCAGCACCGTGAGGTAGGGATGGCGGAGAATTTCTCCACGAATCTCTGAGAGGCTGAATGCCAACGCATTCGGCCCCCCAAAATTGATGGTGAAATTCTCCGCCCCCCGCCCCCCCCCCCGGGATGGGACTTACCTCTGTCGAATGTCCCTCTCGGTGGTGGGTCCTGGTGGCGTTTCGGCAGCATTTTGGTGGTGGCGGGGGCGGCGGCCGGTCTTCCGACCGGCTGCCGCCGCCGCCGCCATTTCCCCGTAAAGTAAAAAAAAACACAACAAAACGTGATAGGCTACATAATGATTTACATAGCCTATCACGGCTAGATTTTCAAAGTCAGCCGTGATAGGCTACATAAATCTTTATGTAGCCTATCACGGCTGACTTTGGGGGGGGGGGAAAAAGCGCGTACCCAAATGGCGGCGCCCATGGGCCCCGCCATTTGTGTTCCTTATTTGGGCACGGGTAGTCTACATAAAGATTTAGGTAGACTACGGCGAAAATAAGGGCAACGCTATTTGCATTGCCCTTATTTTCGCTGTAGTCTACGTAAATCTTTACGCAGACTACCCGTGCCCAAATAAGGAACGCAAATGGCAGCACCCATGGGCGCCACCATTTGCGTACGCGCTTCCCCCCCAAGTCAGCCGCGTGATAGGCTACGTAAAGATTTACGTAGCCTATCATGGCTGACTTTGAAAATCTAGCCGTGATAGGCTACGTAAATCGTTATGTAGCCTATCACTTTTTTTTGTTTTCCAATTTTTTATTTCACAGCCGGGGAGACGGGGCGCTCCCCCCCGGCCAGAAATTCAGTGGGGAGGGATGGGGCACCTCCCCCCCCGGCTTGAATTTCGGCCAGGAGGGGCAGGGCGCCTCCTCCCCGCCAAGAATTTTGGGGGGAGAAACAGAATGCCTTCCCCCCCACCGAACACAGCTGCGGGACCAGGTAAGGGACTTTCGTCCATCCTTACCGTGAGGTCAGCTGCCTGTCCCCTGGTCCAGACAGTGCGTCCCAGTGGAGCAGGGCAGCAGAGCGCGGAGGCCAGCTGCTGTGCCTGGAGGATCCTGTCGGGGGAGGCTGGCGTGGGCAGGTGCAGCGGTCGCACTCTTGTCCAAGGGGGAGCAGCATCTCCTTCTGTGGTAGAAAAAGATGGACGTTCGTATTGACATTCGGATGGACGTTCGGTCGGAGGTGCCTGATGTCCTCAGCACGGTGGAGGGCAAGGAAGGGAGACCCTCCAGGGTGTGTTGGAGGAGGAGCAGCAGACAGAGGCTCCCGCACCTGGCCCCTCTTCCATTGTTCCCCCCCACTCGTGCGGTGCTCCCCCAGACTCAAGGCAGGCTGTCTCTGTCTCCCCTGAAACGTCAGGGCAGCGTGGGACCACTGTGAGTTTGGAGTGGATCCCAGCACTGCTGTGTGCCGCCACTGCAAGGCGTCTCTGAGCAGGGGAAACAGCAGCTGGCTCCTGCCCTTCAGGCGGCCGCACCGGTCGGTCTTGCTTGGGAAGAGGCCCCACACCCCAGCAGTCCAGCAGCAGGGCAAGCGGAAGCAGTGGGATGCCACGTCCCAGCTCGTGGTGGTCCTCAAGCTGTTCCTTGAGGCCATCGAGATGTTGAGCACCAGTACTGTGCCCTGTGGCCTGGCATCTCCAGAAGCAGATGGGTGAGCTCCTGGAGAGCAGGGATCCCGTCACAGGTAGGCGCTTCCTGCTGGATGTGTGGGAAATGGTGACAAGGCTGAGGGATGGCCTAGTTCGGTGGGTAGAGCCCCTGTACTGGGAGAGGACGCTTGGGGCGTTGGCAGGGGCAGAGGTGGGGAGAAGTTACAGCTCTTGGCTTTGGGAGTTTTCCTGGAAAAACTCAAATTTCACCTGCACCTTGCACATTAACCAGTGGGCCAAAGTGTCTGGAATTTGGCAAGTGGGATGCCCTCGGGGGGGGGCGGGGCTGGGAGGGCCCCAGATGTCATGCACGTCTGTGGAAACCGGGAGAAGTTACAGCTCTTTGCTTTCTGAGTTTTTGTGGAAAACCACAAATTTCACCAGTACCTTGCACGTAAGTCAGTGGGCCAGAGTGCCTGGACTTTGGTGGATGAGATGCCCTCGAGGGGTGCTGGGAGGGGCCCAGGTTCCACACCCATCTGTGGAAACAGGGGTTACAGCACTTTGCTTTGGGAGTTTTCCTGGAAAAAGTCAAATTTCACCAGCACATAGCACACAAGCTGGTGGGCCGAAGTGTCTGGGCTTTGGGGGGAGTGATGCCCTGGAGGGGGGCTGGGAGGGGCCAAGGTATCACATGTATGCTTGCAAACAGTGAGAAGTTACAGCCCTTTGCTTTGGGAGTTTTCCTGGGAAAAGTCAAATTTCACCAGTGCCTAGCACAGAAGCTGGTGGGCCAAACTGCCTGGGCTTTGGGGGTGTGTGTGCGATGCCCTCGAGGGGGGCTGGAAGAGGCCAAGGTGTGGAAACAGGGAGAAGTTACAGCTCTTTGCTTTGAGAATTTCTGTGGAAAACATCAGACTTTAACTCCATGTTGCACAACCCCCCCGGGCCAAACTGTCTAAACATTTGCAGGTGGCCTACTCTCTAGGGGCTTGGAGCGGTCTCCAAATTTTATGCCTGTATCATAAAAATGGAAAAAGTTATGACCATTTGTATTTTCCCATGAAAGACAATGGGAAAACACCAAAAATGGGTGATCCGGATCTCCCTTCGGATTCAGATCTGAGTTGGAGCGGAGGGGGTCTGAATCAGTCCGAAGTGGATCAGGGATGCTTTGGAGCAGGGGTCCCCAACCCCCGGGCAGTGGACCAGTACCGGTCCATGGCCTGCTAGCAACCAGGCCACAGGGGTGTGTGAAACCCCCTCACCTTGGGTCTGCAGGGGGGGGGAGGTGATCCGTCCCTCCTCCCCACAGAATCCTCGCTGGCCCCGGCCGGCTCCGCTCCATGTCGAGTCTGCAGAGCTGCCAGCCAGCTCCGACTGCTGGCAGACTTCCGGCCACTGGGATGCAAATGGTGTCCGCTGTGCAGACGCCATTTGTGTCCCTGTTCTTCAAGTAATAGGCTACGTAAATCTTTACATAGCTGATTACTGCAAAGAATAGGGATGCAAATGGCATCCGCTACGTGGATGCCATTTGCGTCCCAGTGGCTGGAAGTTTGCCAGTGAACCCCCCCCCCGGTCCGTGGAAAAGTTGTCTTCCATGAGACCGGTCCCTGGCGCCCAAAAGGTTGGGGACCACTGCTTTGGAGGATCCAGAGTGGCATCCGAAGTGGATTGGGAGGTCCATGCACAGCCCTATTCAACACCCCTGTTTTGGGTTATTGGGAAGATAAAATTGGAGATGGAAGGCACATCAGAGGCTGCCTTATCATGGGTCAGACCATTTGCCCATCTAGCCTAGTAGTGCCTGCTCTAAATGGAAGCAGCTCTCCAGGTCTCAGGCAGAGACCTTTTCCATCACCTCCTACCTGATCCCTCCCTCTTTTTAACTTGAGATCAGTGGAGGGTGGTGGCTTCCATTTCGGTACTGCTGTGAATCCATTCTGGGTTCCATTCAGAACCAGCCAGAACTCTAAAGGACTATCCAAGGTGCTGATGCTATTTTGGGGATAAGGTCCAGCACCCTGGATAGCTCCTTGCTGTTTGAAATACCATAGACTCTGGGACCTTCTGTGTGCAACGCTTGTGCTCTGCCTTAATGCTACAGCCCCTCTGTGACCCACGCATGCCACCCTGAGCTCCCTGGAGCAAAGGCAGGATATAAATAACTAAGATAGATATTTCTTACCCTACTGGTTCATCTTAGATTTTTATGCATGGCAACCTGCCATTGTAATTGTGTTCTTGTTACTGGAGCCAGCATTTGCATGGGCGGGGGATCACTCTTCTCGTCTGAATGATGGTGACCAAAATGGGTTTTTTGGAAGAGTTCTTTGACAGTGGTTTGGTTCGCATGTACCACTAACTCATGGTATGGGTTGTTGAATTCTGGGTTGTAGTGATGTGTGAATGCAGTTGCACTAACAAACCATGGTTTGTTAACCACGAAAAACCCAGAAAGAGAACCCATGGTTTGTTGTTGGGCTGTGAACGCTGGGTTGTTTCAACCATGGGTTGTTGTTATGTGTGAATCTCAAACCATGGGCTGTTCATGGGTTGTTTTGCCAGGCTACAAAGGAGGCGGACAAGAGCCATTAAAAAAATCTAGCTGCTCTACACATCAATACTACAGTGCCACAAAGGCATTTGGGATACAGGGAAGGAGCAGGTGAAGGAGGAGGGAAACAAGCAACCCAAGGGTTGAGAAAACAAACCATGGTTTGTTTAATCATCTGTCAGACGAACCCTGAATAGGGCAATAAACCATAGGTTAAATGAACCATGGGTTAGCATTATGTGCAAACCAGGCCAGTATCTTTGGAACACAGGAAGCTGCCTTATACTGAGTCAGACCGTCGGTCCATCTAACCCAATGCTGCCTACACTGACTGGCAGTGGCTCTCTAGAATTTCAGGCAGGAGTTTTTCCAGCCCTACCTGCAGATGCTGGGGATCAAATGTGGGACCTTCTGCATGTGAAGCAGGGGCTCTACCACTGAGCCACAGCCCTTCCAGAGTTATTGGGTCAGACACGACACTGTGTCATTTTTTTAGAGACATCTTCTAGACATTTGAGTGTATGATTTGGGGTGGCTGAAAACTTCTTGTGTGGTGCACCTCTCCAGCAATTTCTTTTTGACATGTTTTGGCTTTTATTTATTTATTACATTACTATACTGCCCAATTACCAAAGCTCTATTGGTGGGGGGCGGGATGCCATTGCTTGACAGCATCCTGCACCCAAATAAAACCCTGAGCTGGATGTAGAGGATACTTTCTTGAAGGTGTATGATTTGGGGTGCCCAAAGCTTATTGTGGGATGTGAATCACCCCATTTCCTTATTTGTAGTTGTCCTGTTGGGTCATCAAGCATCAAAGAGTTTTGGCAAAAATGGTTTTGACTGCAGAGATTTGTTGTGGAACTCTAGGGCAGCCTCTGCTGGCCTGGTGCCCTCCGGTTGTTTTGGATGACAACTCCCAGGATTCCTGACCATTGGCTATACTGGCCAGGGCTGATGGGAATTGAAGTCCAAAACATCTGGAGGGCCACAGGTTGAGGGAGACTACTCTAAGGGGTAGGGATGGATTAATCTGTTAGTTTCACTTTTGAATTTTTTAAAATCTTAAGTTTTTTCCATCCTGGATATGAAGAAAGTTGTGAATTTTGGTAAATTTGGTAAGCAAAATTCTCCCCCATTCTGACCAAGGGGCAATCTCTGCGTCATGCAGATATGTGATGGGGGTAGTTCAATGTTTATTTTGGCATGCAGGAGGCGTATAATGTTGATTTCTTTATTTGGTTTACTGATAGAGCTCTGTTTTGAACTTTTGTTCAATGAAGGAACTGGGAACTAGTAACTACTTTGGCCTTCCCCCCTCCTCCTGCATTAGATGAAGTAATCAGTGGTTATTGTTTTGCCATCGCAATGAAAGATCCACGAACTCAAGTCAGATCAAGTCAGCAGAGTTACGAAGCGCCATCAGGCAACAAGCTCTCCCATTGCCTCATACCGATGCGGTGGTGGGGTTAATTATTTCAGTGGGGCTTCCTGGGTGGTGCTATTTTAAAAGGGGTGATAATGAGGAAGAAGGTGTTTATTGCCATCCCGATTCGCAGCTACGATTGCGTTGCTAATTTCTTCCATTTCCAGAGGCTGATTACATTTTTGCTGCCATTTGAAGGAGCAGTCATCATTTGTCGCATGTCCCGCTCTGTGGGGGAGAATGTTAAATTTAGGAGAGGCTATTAAAAGAAAAGAGGTACTTGATCAAGCATGCGCTTTTTCTTGGCATTGCTGAAAAGCAGGGGGCAAGGAGGGGGCAGCTTTAGATTATGGCAAGTGAAAGAGAATGGCCTGCTGGTGAAATCTTAAAAGCAAGGCTGTTGCGGCCATGCTGGATGTCGTTGGACTCCAGCTCCCATTAGCCCCAGCCAGTATGGCCATTGGTCAGGAGTGGTGGGAGTTGTAGTACAACAACAACATCTGGAGGGCTCCAGGTCCTCCACCCCTGCTTAACAGGTTCAGAGTGGACCCCCTCTACAGGAGAACATAAGAAGAGTCCTTTTAGATCAGGGTAACGGTCCATCTCACCCAGCATCTTTGGAGGCTTTCAGGAACCCCATAAGGAAGACATGAAATCATTAGCCCTTCTCTGTTTTAGCTCCCCCAAAGCTTTTATTCTGAGATACACTGCCTCTGACCATGGAAGATGATCAGGGGACTGGAAACAAAGCCCTATGAAAAGAGACTGAAAGAACTGGGTATGTTTAGCCTTGAAAAGAGAAGACTGAGGGGAGCTATGATAGCGCTCTTCAAGTACTTGAAAGGTCATCACAGAGAGGAAGGCCAGGATCTCTTCTCGATCATCCCAGAGTGCAGGACACAGAATCATGGGCTCAAGTGACAGGAAGCCAGATTCCGGCTGAACATCAGGAGAAACTTCCTGACTGTTAGAGCAATACGACAATGGAACCAATTACCCAGGGAGGTGGTGGGCTCTCCCACGCTGGAGGCCTCCAAGATGAGGCTGGACAGCCATCTGTCAGGGATGCTTTGACTTTGATTCCTGCACTGAGCAGGGGGTTGGACTCAATGGTCTTGTAGGCCCCTTCCAACCCTACTAGTCTATGATTCTATGAAGTTATATTTAGCTATCATGGCTTATAGGCACTGATAGTCTTATCCTCCATCAATGTGTCTAAACAGGGCTGGCCCTGCCATTAGGTAGTGTGAGGCAGTCACCTCAGGTGGCAGATGCTGGGAGACAACAGCATGGTGTTGCAGGAGAGACCTGCTCACTGGACAGCCTACTCTGCACCCCCCTGCCCCAAAGCTAGCCTGCTGCCTTCAGGTGCAGTGGGGGACACCATCCCATCCTCACTGTCAAAGACAGATTCATCTGCCAGCCCAGTTGTGTTTTGTACATGGAATGGGAGGGAAGCCATCTTGTTCTTTGCCTCAGGCAGAAAAACATTTTGGGCCTGTGTCTAATTCCATTTTAGAGCCATCTAAGCTGGTAGCCATCACTTCTTCTTGTGACAGTGAGTTCCACAAATGAATCATGTCTTTCTTTTATTTTCTCAAGGCCCTTCTGCCTTGAGAAAATAAAAAAAATAACCCTTCATGGGGTTTAGCCTCCTCTCTTTCCTAATTCCTCCTTCCTTACAGTCAGCCCACAAGCAACCAGGGAACGTACATACCACCCCCTGTACGTTTTCCTTCATGGCTTCAGCTTCTGTAGACTTTGGTGTCGTACTTATTTCCTCACTTTAAATCTGGCCTTTCCACTTAGAATGCCCACGGCAGCCAACAATAAAAAGCATAGTGAACTATCAAAACTGTTGCAGAACTCAGAGTCAGAGAGACCGCAGAGTGAAGGAAAATGAGTTTCTTTATTTAACGCGCGGGCTTAAGGCTGGAATCATTTCCAAAGAGCCAAAAGCCCCGATTTACATCAGCACATTGTTTTTATAGATATTGTGACACATAGGAAATGGCTTCTCCTCTCCCTCCCATGTGGGGTTGCAGTCCTCAACATTTCCTCTCCTAGCACCATTGTTTATAATACAAGAAATGGGTTATAGGGTAGCCATGATAAGCAGAGAACAGAAGAGAACAGCAGAGAACAAGATATACAACTCTATGCTGACCTTAGCCTTTGTTGACAAGATAAGAAATTCCTGTGTCTCATCATCTTACAAACATATATTTCAGAGAGCAAGAGCTCAGCAAGAACATGAAGCATGAGACTGCATGAGGCTACTTAGTCTGACCCCCGATATGGCTGCTACATTCCCCCCTTAAATGCATAATTTCATTACAATTATAGCATTTCATTACACAAATAGACATTCTGGTTTGTGAAGCATAACACAGGACTCTTATAGCAACCCTCTTACTTAATATCTTGTTGAGCTATTAGAGCGTAGAGGGCGGCAGTTTTACTAGCTGAGACATAAAACAGATTGGTTAAACAGCACATAAGACAAGGAATGCAAAGGCATAAGAGTATCCCTATGAACAACACTGGTAGAATTAGGATGAACAATGCCTTAAGCCAGCTAAGATCTGGAAGCCAAGGGGTTAACCAATTTAGCTAATTGTTTTGTCCCATTGTTATGTTAACTACTATATTATGCATGCAGATTATTGATTTGAACATCTACAGCATTACTATTATTAGTCAAATTAAATGATGGAGGAGAAAAAGATAAAAAAACCTGTTTGCAGGTATATCTTTTGGCAAACAAAAATGTTTTGTTCTAGTGATGTTAGCCAGGTGAAGCCAGTAATTATCAGCGAATCGCTGGGACAGATTTCCCTCTCTAGGGGCAGAGCACCCTTGTTCGCACCTTATTAAGGAAACACAATGCAACACTACTAACACTACAACACGCATGTTTGATCTTCTTTGGGATCTGACCGTACGCTGGGCAGCTATTCACCTGGCAAGCTGCAGTAGGGTCTAGTCCCCTTCTTCAATTCTCCCCAGTTGCAGGTCTGACCTGTCCACTGCAGGGTGGACAGTCTCCCGGTGTGCTCACAGTAAGGTCTAGCCTGAGTCTTCTTACTGCTTTTTCAGAATATTTTTTAAAGGGTTTTCAGCTACAGTCCACTTTCCCTTTTTGCTTTTTTTGACTCGTGTCCAATGTATCCAGGGTTTAACTCCAGCTGCTTTTACAGCTGTGGGGGTGGAAAGTATGACAGTTTTCGGTCTTCTCCACTTGGGAGTTAAAGGGTTATTTTTTCCTCTTTAACTCATACTTTGTTTCCTGGTTGGAAAGGATGAACTTATGTGATGGGAATTGGGGGCTTATTTTCTAAGACAAAGCGACGCTGGGCTTGAAGAACTTTGCCCAGTGTTTGGACTTCTTGTTCAAGGCTAACGTTTGCTTGCTCTTGATGCCACTCCAGTGTCAATCATGAAGTCAATGTCACGGCTTCTCACAGTCAATGTCACAGCCCCTCTCAAGCAGTCTTCTCTCTCACCCGTTCTGGCTCTTTTGGTTTTCTCCTTTGTGTATTTGATTCATTTTATTTGGGCATTCATGCCACCAATGTCCATCTTGTCCACACTGGGCACACTGGTTCTTTTTTAAGAATCCTCTGCCTCTGCCGGGTCTTATTCTATTTTTTCATCCACGTCTTCTTGGGCCTCTGGGTCGAGGGGGGTATACTGGCGATAGGCATCTAAAAGACGCTCCAAGTACGCTCTGGGGCCTCGGTGGCACCTTGCAGCACTTTAGACACTTTGGTCATATTAACTGACTTCTTCATACCTGCCTTCATGGCTTCTAACAGCAGGGTTTGATACTGGGTGAGGCGCTGTAGCCCGGCTTGTGTTTTGGGATTCCAGCAGGGGGGGGGTTACTTACAAGGAGACTTTATTGGGTGACTTATAGCACACAGGCGTACCTAATGGTTGGATCAGACAGCTTCTCTGAACCACGAGCTATTGGGCTAAATGGGTTTTATACCATATATGTTACCCATGAGGCAGCACAACACTAGCAAGCATTTTTAGCATAGGCTAGAAGTGTTTGGTTCTCAGGCACAGCTTTCTGTAAACAAACTTCGCTTCCCAAGCAAAGTGCTTGATAACACTTTCACTCATTAGTATGGGAAGAGAAATCTCTCTCTCTTTCTTTTGCTTTCTTTTGCTTGCTGATCTGCCTGTATTGCAGATCATGTTTCAAACTTTTTATATAAAACTTTCCTCTTTATGCACCAGCCTTGTCTCTTTGTCTTTTTTTAAAGTTAAACTCACTTACTTAAACTTTTCTGCCTTACACTAGTCCCAATGACACACATTTGGGATAGGCTCTTCTTCTCCTTCTAGTTACATTTTCTTATCTTAAAGAACTATTACATTATTGTGGCTACTTTACCCCAGGTAATAAGCTCCAGGCATAATTAGCTGCTTCTAATTCACCCTGGGGGCAACTATGGCCATGCTTCTTCTCTACAAATGTTCTTTCTCTTTGCCTCTTGCCTTCTCTTTTTTCTTCCCCCCACCCTCTATCTGTCTGCCACTTTCTCTATTTCTCTGTCTTTTTCTACTTGCCTCTGTCTTTCTCTACTTGTCTTTGGCTTTTCTCTTGTCATCCATTGGGAACCACACTCAGTATCATTTGGAGTTGCAACTAACACTAATTTGCAAATATCACATATATTTTATGATATCTAAGAAATCATAAAATATACACAACAAACTTTTTCCTGCAATTTAACACAATGAATGGAAAACACTTTTTGCATGGTAAGGCATGATGGAGCAGATCCAGCAATTGGGGGGGGGGAGCTCTCGGGGCTATCTATCACTAGACAAGCTAGCCAGGGATTTATAACACACACACACACACACACACACACCTCTTTTCTTCTCTTCCCCTTCAACTTGGTACACGAAAGCAAAGTGCCGAAACTCAGGACGCTGCGGGGTGATGGGCATCGCCTTATACTTGCATTTTTTAGGCAGCCATTAATCTTCTTCGGGGAGGCAGTGGGCTGATTTGCAGGACTTCAAAGGCAAGCTTCTCAGTTTGTTTGTATTTGTAAATCCCAAGCTCAAAACAGGACCCGATGAGGTACAGGGCAGCTAAATTTTTGCTTTGGCACGGGCAACAAATAACTCACGTCAGCTTTCTTCGCTGGGGTCTCAAACAGGAAAACAGTCTTAATTTAAAGTTGTAACATCACTGACAGCGTCAGCTAGCCAGCTACACAGATTTCACTGTTTTTTTAAGACAATTACTCTAATATCTTCTTTTCTTCTCAATCAGGTTGGGTCTCTCAGCTTACACAGTTTATTGCAGCTTCCAGGAGCATGGTAGTAGCGTGATTTTGGCTTGGCCAGGAACATGCTGTCTGGTTTCTCGGTCTCTTCAGCACACACACTCAGGCAGTCTAACACTGGACACTCAAATTAGTGAGATTTCTTTATTGCAGGGAATCCCATGGCAAAAGCTTAACGGTTACGCTCTTCAGAAATCATATAGCTGATGGTCTACAGGCTCTATGAAATTCTAGGACACTTCAAAGCTAAACACGGCTACCTTGACAGAGATCTTCATTGTGGTCTCTCTGCTTCATTCTGCCTTGGGACAGTCTTATGGCACACTTTTCACTCGAAGAGGGGTCTAGCCTGTGCCCTGGGGGCTGATTCTTCACTTTTATTCTCCATTTTGCGCCTTTCTTTTGGGTCTTCATTTTCAGTTTCTATTTTTTAGGGATTTTATTTCAATTAGGCGAGGTGATAATGTTGCACAACTTAGAACGTTGTAGGCAATTTTCTTGCCCCCTCTCTCGGCGCGCTAGGCTAACAGCTACTTCTTCGGCCTCACACTCCCACACTTCGTTAAAAGCCGGGCTGTCTTGCAACATTTCTCTAATTAACAGCCTCAGATCTTGTTCTTTTTTTCTCTCAGCTCGACCTTGAGCTTTTTGCTGTTTCCTCTCTCTATTCCAAATCCTTTTTAAAAAAATCTTTTTCCTTCTTTTTAACATACATCTCAAGGGGGTGCAAGTCTTGCTTCCCCCACCTCCCATAGCCTCCCTCTTAAGATGAAGATGGACACAAAGAGGAAAGGGGATTGGTCAGCGAGTAAGGGGTCTCACTGGCCGACACAAAAGGAATTTCACACCATGCACTTTGTTACTGGCCTGGGCACCCGGACGGTCAATGGTATGCAACAGAAACCGCAGTAGCCACTCACACAATCATCAATTTCACCACTTCATTCATATGTCCCTGCCACCCACTTTCCCACTTTTCCACTAGAGCGAAGCAGTTTTCTCAGTGCCTTGCTGAGTATTAGTGCCTGCTCGGGGGAATGATCAAGTCCCCCCTTCCACCCCCAATCGGGTGGGTCACCTTTTGTATACGTATACTAACACTGACCTTCTTCATAAGGCGGGGCCCTCTTTTTTTCTGCCCAGTGGCCTTTCTCCCGAAGGTGGGGCCCTCTTTTTACGCCATATACTTTCCTTTCTCCTGAAGGCTTCCAATGTGGGTTTCAGCTCAGTTGCAGCTGCAGTATGGGCAGGGCTCAAGTTCCTTCCTCCGCTTTTCAAGGTTCTCTTGCCGCTCGCTGCCGTTTGGGTGATCCCGGCACAGGCTTTCTCCCGTTCACCCGACAAAAAGGTTGGTGGCGCCAAGAAAGGGAGGCATGCGCCAAGCCCTCCCTCCCGGTGCGGCGATTAAGAGCAGGCAACCGCCACCTCTCTGTCTCAGAGCCTGCCATATCCGAGTCACGGCACCATTTATGTTGCAGAACTCAGAGTCAGAGAGACCACTGAGTGAAGGAAAAAGAGTTTCTTTATTTAACGCGTGGGCTTAAGGCTGGAATCATTTCCAAAGAGCAAAAAGCCCCGATTTACATCAGCACATTTTTTTATAGATATTGTGACACATAGGAAATAGCTCCTCCTCTCCCTCCGTGTGGGGTTGCAGTCCTCAACATTTCCTCTCCTAGCACCATTGTTTATAATACAAGAAATGGGTTATAGGGTAGCCATGATAAGCAGAGAACAGAAGAGAACAGCAGAGAACAAGATATACAACTCTATGCTGACCTTAGCCTTTGTTGACAAGATAAGAAATTCCTCTGTCTCGTCAGCTTACAAACATATATTTCAGAGAGCAAGAACTCAGCAAGAACATGAAGCATGAGACTGCATGAGGCTACTTAGTCTGACCCCCGATATGGCTGCTACAAAACAACGGAACTATCGAATAAGAACAGGGTTTAAAAAAAAAATCAAAATCAAACAGCCGCCGCCAGAGTAAAACATAATAAGATGTACATTCTTTAAAAGCAGATTAAAATACAGAGCTGCAGCAGAAAAGAAAAGAAGGCTGCAATCCTATACTCACTGACCTGGGAGTATGCCCCATTGAACTCAGTGGGCCTTACTTCAGAGTAGACAAGTGCAGGATTGCACTGTTGTTCAGTGCAATTGGTCAAAAGGCTAAATAAAAAGGTTGTCTCCACCTTTGTCCTTTGTGGTGTTCTCTGCAATACTTGGCTCATTAGTTATCGCCGGGCTTTTGCCACCCACCCTCGGTTATGAGTGATGCTGAGAGTTTGATGAGCAGCATCATATACTAATAGTGGATGGCATTCTTATAGGGATGTCAGTGAATTTCGCCATGGATCTCGGTGAGGCCGAATGCCAGTGCATTCGGGCCGCCGAACTCCGTGGCGGAACAGCCTGCCACCCCCCTGCGGATCCCCCCCGGGACGAGACTTACCTGGGGCGGATGTTCCGGGCGGCGGCGGCGGCTGTGGCGGCTGTGGCTGCGGCGGCTGGTCTTCCGACCGGCTGCTGCCGCCGCCGCCATTTGCAGTCTTGTCGTTTTTTATTTTTGGTTTTTTTACAAGACGTGATAGGCTGCGTAAATATTTATGTAGCCTATCATGGCTGGGTAAAAACAAAACAAAACCCGCATATGCAAATGGCGGCGGCTATGGCCGCCGCCATTTGCGTTCCTTATTTTTGGCCATCTTAGTCTACGTAAATATTTACGTAGACTATGACGGCAAAAATAAAGGGGAACGCAAATAGCATAGCGGGCGCTATTTGCGTCCCTTTTTGATTCGCCGTTTTAGCCTACATAAATATTTTTTTACGTGTTTTTTTTTTTACCCAGAGCCCTCCGCGGCCGGAAATCCGGCTGCGGACAGCTCTGGCCTGGGCCTGGCCGGCTGCTCCGCGGAGCACAGCTGGCCGTGGAGGATTCCGGGGGGGGGAGGAACGGATCGCCTCCCCCCCCATTGAGGATTCCGGGGGGAGGGACGCAACGCCTCCCGCCCCACCATCAACATAATCCGCGGAAAGGTAAGTGACTTTCGTACATCCCTACATTCTTATAATGCCAAACCTTATGGAGCCAAAAGGTTACCCCCCTCACACAAGAGGGATGTATCAGCAGGCTTAGGGAAACCCAAAAGGTGGCAGAAGTACAAAAAAAATTATTCTTTATGTATTTATTACATTTATATCCTGCCTTTTGTCCTCCTTAAGGAACCCAAGGCGACAGACATAATTCTCCTCCTCTAGATTTTATCCTCACAACAAAAACCGTGTGAGGTAGGTTGGGCTGAGAGTCTGTGACTGGCCCAAAGTCACCCAGTGAGCCTCCATGGCCAAGTGGAGACTAGAACCTGGATCTCCTGACTCCCAGTCCAACATTCTAGCCACTACACCACACTGGCTTTACAGGAAATCCCTGTAAAAGAAAGAGGCAAGCAAAGAGAGAGAGACGGGGGGGGGGAGAGAACCACCCGCCCTCCCCAAACAGCCCAATGAGGACTGAGCATGCTCAGGAGGTGTGGAATGCTGGCTGGCTGTTGAAGGGGGCAGGGGAATGGAATGGAATATCTTGGAAAAGGATGTGGCTGGCTGGGAACCTGAACAGGTGCATTCCATATGGCAACATTTTGTTGCAAGTCCCACATTGTTGTTGCTCTGCCTTGGAAACCATTTGTATAGAAAGGCATCATAACAACAACAACAACAACAACAACAACACAGGCTTAATCCAGAGGTATTGTGGCTTGGGAAACTGACCAATCGAGACAGAGGAATACATCTGTTCTTACATGGGGTTGTACTCTCCCTGAAGGACTAAATGCTTAGTTTGGGGGTGTTCCTGGACTCGATGCTGCACCTAACGGGGAAAACTCAGATGGTAGCAGTGGCCAGGAGTACTTTTTACCAGCTTAGGCTGGTACACCAATTATAAGTTTATCTGGAGAGGGAGGATCTTGTTTTAGTCATTCAGGCTCTGGTGACATCCAGGCTGGACTACCGTAAGGTGCTTTACATGGGGCTGCCCTGAAGGATGGTTCAGAAACTTCAGCTAGTGTGGAATGCAGCTGCTCGGATATTGCTGGCGGCTGGGAACATGACACTGATACTGTGCCAGCTACATTGCGTGCCGGTGCATTTCCGAGCCCAATTTAAAGTGCTGGTTTTAATCTATAAAGCCTTAAATGGTTTGGACCCAAATTTCTTCAAGGACCACTTTCTCCCTTATCAGCCTGCCCACACTCTGAGGTCATCAGCAGAGGCCCTCGTCACCTGCCTGGCACCAAAGGTAGTTAGTCTGGTGAGTACAAGGGAGAGGACCTTTTCAGTGGTGGCCCCTCAACTCTGGAATCAGCTTCCATCCATCTGACCTCTTCTTTGCAGGTCTTCAGAAAATCTCTGAAGGCCCACTTGTTTTTGCTGGCCTTCTCATAGTCTGTCAGCTGCAGGTTTTATGGGTGTGATCTATTTTATTGTTGTGATCTGTTTTTCTAGTATTTTGCTGAATATTTATGCATTGCTTTTCTATTTCTTTTTGGCATGTTTATGCATTTTTCCCCTTGTACCTTGCGAGGGTTTTTATCCTTTTATCCTGTATGAAATAAATTCATACAGACAGACATAAATGAATCATAGAAAAGTAGAATAGTAGGGTTGGAAGGGGCCTACAAGGCCATACAAAAAATCATCATCATCTCCCCAAAGGCAAGAATATGGACAAAATAGTGACAGTGTCTGAATCCCCAGTCCTGTAGGGAGAAGGAACCCATGCAGAACATATGCTGCTCCGCCAGCTGGCTGAACTCACCTCTTGCGGTAGCCCCTTGGCCTAGCAAGGCACCCACCACCATCTGCACCCACACAGCCATCTTAACAATGCTGGGTGAATCCAGAAGGGTGTCTATAATAGGAAGTTCTCCCACTCAGCAGCTGCAGCTGCAGAGCCTGCATTAGTATTTTGAAAAGTGTTAATGGCAGTCTGATGTTTTGGTTGCATAACACCGTTCTAGATGAAAATAGTTTAATTCATTTCTTTTTTTCTCCAGGGAAAATAATTTTCTCCCACCTCTTCCATCTTGTGTGTGTGTGTGTTGCTGTTGTTGTTGTTGTGAGCTGCTTAAAGGAAAAACCGCACCCCTGAAAGCTGGACCGTCTCCTCTGGCTATGGAATGTAGGGTGGCCATGTGTCCCCTTTTACAGCAGACCATCCTCTGTTTGAAGGCATCCTCTATTTCGAGGGCTGTCCTGGTCATTTCTGGTTTAAAGATAAAGAACCATTTAGAACAGTGGCCAGTGTGCACCTGGACGGCAGACTGAGCAGGCAGGCACACAGCTCACCTGGTCACAGTCTCCCCACGATGGTGAGACGTATTGTGTTTGTTGTGAAGTAAGACCCCCTAGGACTGCCTTCCCCCAATGTGGCGCCCTCCAAAGGTTTTGGAGTTCTGGCTGTTGGCCACACCAGCTGGAACGGATGGAAGTTGACGTCGAAAACATCTGGAGGGCACCGGGTTGCAAAAGGCTGGGCTAGGACGATATGTTATTGGGACGAATCTGGGACCGGTTTTCTGGTGAGCATCTGGTGATGCAAATAGGCCGTCGCCATCCAAATCCACTGAAATGCAATCCTCCTTAACCTCATGCTGTTACTGAAAGAGAGAGAGAGAGAGAAAGAGAGAGAGAGGTGGCGGAATTGGCCATTTAGCTGCCTGTGAATCATACCGCATAATGACACTGGATCCGATTCAGGATGCCTCAGGCGGCAGTCATCTTGGGATGATTTTCTCCTGATCCCAGCCAGCTCAATTAAGCTAAGCCAAGCTGCTTGATTATTGCTGGAAGCCAGAGCCTCTGGTTTCCTTCCAGAACTGGAGCCGAGCTTGGGAATCTGCAGTGGGTTCTTTGCACCCAAAGCAGCCAGTAGCCAGAGGGTGGAGGAAAGTATTGTAATTCAGTGGCTGCTTTCAGGCTAAACCTCTTGATGCAGTCTCTGTAGCTGTCAAAGGTGCTCATCGGTAACAGCGATGGGTCAATCAATGGCTTCATCTTGGGGGATTTTTTTTTACGCTTATCCAATAGATCAGCCTTTCCCTGCCTGGTGCTTTCCAAGTGTTTTAGACTTCAATTCCCATCAGCCCCAGCTGGCTTAGCCAATGCTTAGGAATGCTGGGAATTGTGGTTGGGAGGGTACCAGGTTGGGAAAAGTGCAATAGAAAGTATCTCTGACCAATTATTCTATCCAACACCTCCACTCTACAGAGGGTTGGGCAGAAAGTAGATATCAAGACATTTTAGACTTCATCTCCCAGCATTCCTGACTATTGACCATGCTGGCAGGGGTTTCTGGGAGCTGAAGTCCAAAATATCTGGAGATCTACTTTCTGGCCACCTTTGCTTTGCAATAGCCTGTATTTACAGAGTTAGCACAATGCCATCAGTTGCACATAACCCCTTCAAGCCATACACAAGGCTCACACTGTAACTGGACCCTGGAGGTTCTGTGGGAGCTATTTTAAATTTTGTTTTAGTGGGTGAAGTAGTTCAGGCAGGTACAGAGCATGGTATCTAGTCCCCACTCGGCCATGGAAGCTCACTGGGTGTCTTTTGGCCACTGGGTGACTCTCAGCCCAACCTACCTCACAGGGTTGTTGTTGTGACGATAAAATGGAGAGGAGGAGGATAAAGTAAGCTTCCTTGGGTTCCTTGCAAGAGGAAAAAAGGCGGGATATAAATGCAGTAAATACATAAATAAATAAATACATAAGTAGACACAACATACAAGGAAAAAGGAATGGGGAGGGAAGAGGGGAAAAATTAATTCTTTCAGCAGGGCTGGTGGAATGGCCCTGCTCCCTCTTCTCATCTCTCTCCATGTAGCCTGCTGGAATGGCTGCTGGGGGTGACAGCTGAGCGAGGAGAAACCTTCATGAGGGAGGTCTTCAGCAGGGCTGGTGGACTGGCCATGTATTCCCTCTCATCTCCCTCAGCTCAGCCTGCTGGAATGGCATACAGTGGTTTTTTTTTTTTTTAATGCAATAGCATCTGTTTGGGGTGGTGGTGGTAGCAGCTGATAATTATCAGGATCACAGCAGGCATGGAGGGGAAATTCAATCCTCCCCACATTCCTGCTGTGGTCTTGAAGAAAATTTCTTCACTGAAGGCACTGTTTCCATCAGGACACAAGCCTCTATCGATGCCTTGCTGTTGGCTTTCGGGATCTTATTACAGGATCATAAGATTGTTGTTGTGAACTGCCTTGGAGATGATCCTTGCAAAAACTAAATGAAATACAGGAGTCAGTCTGTTGTGTTGTGTATATATAACGACAGGTTCTTACAATTTTACCAAGGGATTGAACATCTTTTTCAAATCAGTTCATCATATGCACAACTTTAAAAACCATTGCTCTAATCTTTTTGGCAGCAATAGCACATCAAGTGACTTGCTTCATTACATAAGAAATAGTATCCCCAAGCAGATGGTATCAGAGTGTCCTATTGTGGGGTTGTATCGCACATTCCCTTTTCCTGGGGTCATCATACCCCATATTCCCTTTTCCTGGGGTCATCGCACAGATAAAACAAAATACACAATGAGTACTATTCTCTCTTTGTGGGACCTCGTGTATACAAAGATATTGAGAACATTTGCATGTCTCCCATCCAGATAAGGAGGTGGTATCAGCTGCAAACATAGTTGTCATGACCACCAGCCATCAGGTCTCCCAGCATGTAGCAGAAGATTCTGATGAGGATGAGGCACATGTTATGCCCTTGGGAGTAGGGTCTTATTCAGAGCCCTCCTGGTCAGAGGACACCAGCCTCCATCTTCTGACTCAGAGGATGAGTCCCCATCAGAAACTCCATCTCCCCAGCCTTGTAGAAGGCCCAAGCTACAAAATCAGGTACGGTCCTTTTAACAATCCAGTCAATTCCTCCAGGAGGGGTGGATCTGACTACCCTACAGGTCTTATCAGCCTATATTAGGCTTCAATCGGCTTTAGCTCCCTACTGAGACAACATCCTTTGATTGTCCCAGTAGGAGAAAATACTGGCCAGAAGCACCCATTTGGAGCAATCCAAGGGCCTACTTTCTTCCTGCCTTGATCTTGCGACCATCTTCTGTGACCCTCAAGGAACCACAGAACAGGATAGTAATTCCATAAATGCTTGAAAACACAGTGGGTAAGCAAAAACCCAATATAAGTCCTACTTAGAGTAGAACCACTGAAATAGAGCCATCATGACTAACTTCAGTCCCATTCATTTTAATAGGTTACTCTAAGTAGGACTTAGGTTGGATTTTATTCAGTATATCAGTTTTTCAAGAGAGGTTGGTCTAGTCCACCCTTTCCCAACCTGGTGCCCCAATGGCCTTCCTAGTTGGGGTTGATGGGAGTTGTAGTCCAATGCACCTGGAAGGCACCAGGTTGGGGGACGGCTGGACTAGATGGATGAGTGCCATTGCATATTATGTATTTTCTAAAACAGAGGCATGGACATGACTCATAACAATTCTGATCAAGGCAAGTTTGGGAAAGGTAGCATATCTGAGAAAGGTCTGACCTTTTTCTTTTTTCTTTGGTGCCTACATGCTTGCAATTGCTGACCATGCCCCCGTTCCTTTTTCTTCTATCCCTATTGCATACATTGCCATGGAAATGGAAGCCTCAGGAACTCAGGGCCTCCTGTGTGGCCAGTTCCTTCCACACCTTGGAGAGCTCCTTTAGAGTTGTGACTGGCTCTGACTGAAACCTGGAGTGGATTCACCGCCCCACAGACATCGGAACCACCAGCCTCCGCTGCCTCCTAGGGTCCCAATCTTAACCTCTGGGATACCCCAGATGGCCCCTCCTCTCCCCTGACCCCACCCACTTTTCCCGGCCACCAATCGTTTGGTGGTTTCCCAGCTTTCCCCCCCACTCATAAAACTTGTGGCTTCCCAGTCCTCCCCCACCCCCTTCATAGAGGCTGAAATGCCTCTCCTGAGGCTCAGTTACTGAAAGTAAGAACTTTAAATTAAAACATGCTGGTATTTTTGGCCCCACCTCTTTTGCCTTCGGGCCCCACCCACCTCAAGAGGCAGCCTCAAGAGCTTCTCCAAAATTGAATTCGAGGTTCACCCTTGCCTTGGGGGCTTTTTTCTTACCCAAGCTCATTGACAAGCACAGGGGTAAGACAAGCATCTCCCCTTCTTTTCTATGAAGCCTGCACAGCTGAATCTCCTGGTGGACTTTGCCCCACATCAAATAATACCATTTTAGGGAAGTGTGTGTGTGTTTTGGGGAATGGGGGGGCATTCTGATACACACCATAGGCACCAAAATTTCTCAGCCTGGCCCTGGTCTGTTGTTTAGTACTAAGGAAAAAAAAGAGCCCCTTCTTTTATGTCAACTTGTAATAGACATGCATTTTTTTTTAAAATCTATTTTTATTTTATTTTTATAAATGAAATAAACACTACCAACCATACAATCAGAATCTTCAGTTTCCAACATTACAGTATTCTAAGAAAAAGAAAAAAGGGAGGATAACAAAAGAGGGAAGAGAAAAAAAAGAGAAAAGAAAAAACAGAATTATATTAAACTTCAATAAGAACAAACCAAATATCCAAATGGTCTAATAGCACAGAAATAGAAGTAGACACTCCATTTCCATTGGACATAAATTACCATTCAGTTAACACATATTAATAAACATTAAAGGTTTAGACAACAAGGAATAGTAATAATAATAATTCCAAAATGATATTAATAATAATACTAATAAAAAGGGGAAAAAAGAGAAGTTTAAGAAAAGGATAAAAACAGGAGACATGCATGCTTTGTAACATCTCCCCGGATTTCAAATGGCCCCATAAACTTTCAAGATTGTGTGGCTGCTTTGTAAAAAGACTTAACATGTGGAAGGGATTTCTGTTTGTCTCATAGATATTCCCCCCCTATGAACCTCCCAAAAGAAATAACATCCCCCCTTTCTTACAAGAAGAAATTTTTGGCACAGCATTAAGTATTATTATGAACAGGTTATGTGGAAGATGGGTCATATATCTAGGGATATATGGCTAGGGAGAGAAACAGTGAGTGGTTTTTTTTAAAAAAAACTGTTTAACTGGAAACCATTAAAAAGAGGGATTGCTTCTTAATAGACACTCATCCCATGCTGGAGGGAGCCGCGGTGGCTTAGTGGTTAAGATGCTGAACTGCAGACTGGAAGGTCGGCAGGTCAGCAGTTTGAGACCCGAGTGCCGCGTGACGGAGTGAGCTCCCGTCTTCAGTTCCAGCTTCTGCCAACCTAGCAGTTCGAAAGCAAGAAATTGCAAGGAGATAAATAGGTACAGCTTCAGCAGGAAAACTAACAGCGTTCCGTGCACCTCGGTGTTCAGTCATGCCGGCCACATGACCACGGAAGCGTCTTCGGACAGCGCTGGCTCTTCGGCTTAGAAATGGAGATGAGCACCACACCCTAGAGTTGGACATGACTGGTTGGGGACACCTTTACCTTTTTTATCCCATGCTGGGCTTTGATAAAATGGGTTCTGCATGTTTTTGCAATCCCTTCCCCAACCTGTTTGAGTGGAGGCCAACAGCGGGACCAAAGAAATACATGTGCACACCATTGGATGTTCCTCTCAAACCACTTTCAGTTCTCTCAAAAGGGATCGTCTGTCTTCAACCCCAAATGAAATTAGATTATGAACACAAGCTGCAAGGCTCAAACCATTTAATCTGGAATAATCCCAGAAAATCAATGAGATTACTCCAAAGTGCTTTGAGCACTGTGGCCTTGACTGATGAGCATTAACCACTGACATAGAAGGACCCCGTAAGATCATGCTGTGCTACACTGATTCAATTCAAGGGAGGGGAAGCCCATTAAATACAGACTTGAGCTATACATCAGGCAAGTTTAGCACAGAAAGACGCACCAAGCTTTGGTCCCCTGGAATTTATTGCACCAAGGAACAAGTGGTTATACTGCTCCTGTTGTTCCTCCTGGGCTAGCAATTAGCCACTGACCTGGGGAACGTAAAATATGCAGCTAGGTGACCGAGGTTGCTTCTATGTTAGCCCTGGAATAGCTGTCTTTTCTTCATTTGCTTTTTACTGGGCTGAGGCTGGGGAATCCGCCTGGTGTTACTGCCAAATGGATGCATTCCAGGGGATGGATCCAGATTTAAACTGGATCAAGTGCGCTGGCAGATTTCTCTGCCTCCTCCTTCCTGAGGCAGCCCCTCCACTCCCCTAAAAATGCTACACAGGGAGTCAGGAGACCCTGCTGAGCAGGGCGACCGGGGACCCTACAAAACCCAGCAGAGGGGCCTTCCACGAGCAGAGCCCTTCTTCTCACAGAAAGCAAATCCTGGATCCAACCCCAGTGTTTCCTGTGTTGTCCTCTCCTCCTGTATTTTTTTCATATCTGATTTGTGGAAAAAAATTGCTATAAAACTCAACTGCAGCACCAGTCTGTGCAGTGTGGACAGACAAAGCACCATTGAGACTTTGGAAGGCCAATGTGCGAACATAAGAAGGGATCAGACCAAGGGTCCATCTAGTCCAGCATGCTCTTCACACAGTGGCCATCCAGCAGTTGACTAGGAAACCACAAGCAGGACACGAGTGCAACGGCACCCTCCTGCTCACGTTCCCCAGCAACTGGTGTACATAGGCATACCACCTCAGGTACTGGAGGCACTCTGGGGAATTGTGGGAAATTTAAAATGTAGCACACAGATCTGGCCCCTCATCATGGGGGGCTCAGAGCAGGTGTCATCACTGCTGAGTCCTGCTGGCATGCCCCCCCCCCCAACCTGGCTGCTACCTAAAGGAACCAGGTACAAATGCTAGGGTGGCCACTTATGAATCACCAAAGAAGAGGAAATGGATCGTTAAAAAAGAGAACAAAAGAGGACACTGAGTTGGCTACCATTTTAATTTAATCTATATGTATAGATGCACATTTAGAAGTAATTGGTATAATTTAAATAGAAATACAGCACATCTCACCATAGGGTGGAAGACTGTGATGAGGTGACTTGTGTAGTCTGCCTGTTGAGTCCGCTGTCCAGGTGCTTCCTGTCACTTGAGCCCATGATTCCGTGTCCTGCACTCTGGGATGATCGAGAAGAGATCCCGGCCTTCCTCTCTGTGACAACCTAGGTTGAGAGGCAGACAGGTTGAGATGCGTTTCCCAGGCAGAGTCAGAAGATGAATTTAGCAGCGTGATTCTCCATTAATGTGTGTGTGTGTGTGTGTGTGTGTGTAGGTGTGGGGTATGTGTCGTGATTAGGGATGTCAGAGGAATCTGTTTGCGGAGTGGAGCTCAATGAGCGTTCATTGCTTCGCCACCCTGGACTTCGGTTCATTTTCCATTGCGAAGCCCACCTCGGTCTGCAGGAAGTCGCGCCAAGTAGCAGCTTTTCTGTGTTTTTTAAAATTTGCACAAATTACAGCTGAATTTTGTGCAAATTTCTGTAATTTGTGCAAATTGTGTAACTTTTGGCTGCAATTTGCACAAATCTCTGTGCAAACAAACAAACAGAAATCAAACCCAAAAAACTCCCAGAGTTTGGGGGAAATGCATGGCTCGGCCCACAAATGCAAAGTGAGTTGGGCACGCTGCGGAACTCCATCGAGCCCAAAATGGACCGGATTTCCCAGTGATGGACATCCCTAGTTGTATGATATGGTGTGAAGGAAGACCAGTGGAAGGAGATGAGTGTAATGAGAGGTGAACCCCAAAAGGTGAACTCACCATCAGCAGCCTTTCATGTGTAGTGCCAAAGCCCAACCCAACAGGTGATGAGAGACTGCCCCTGTAATTTCTGGGGATGTTTCAGAGGGATCTACTCATGCCTTGTAGCTGTTGAGTCTGGACAGGGTCACTTCCTGTGTGACGTACAAGCTAGTTGCATCTCTGGGTCAGGAGCTTTGAAGAAAGGCCTGTCGGGGGTAGTGAATGTATCTGTTCCCTTGCTCCTATATGGACTGCTACCCCAGGAAGTATGGCCTTGGTGATATAAAGGAACATCTCTGATGCATCCACATGCACACCCATGTTGTGTACAGCTCCCATACCAGTCTTCCCATATCTTAAGATCTTGCATAAATGCCCTTCTCCAAGGATCCTCTTTAGCAGAGATGTGTTATGGATTTACAAAGGAGAGGGCCTTTCTTGTGGTGGCGCCCTGACTCTAGGATGCTCTCCCAAAATAGGCTCAACCGGTGCTGGCATACAATTTTTTCAGTGCCAGCTTAAGTGCTTCCTATTTGCCCACCAGGAAATTTTGGTGTTTGTTCTTGTGGTTTAGTCTGTTTACATTCTGCTTAATTGGTTGCTGCATTCTTTTATGGTTATTATTTTTTTTAAAATCCTTTTATTGTATTTATATGTTTTGTGAATGGTTTTTCCCCACGTTTGTACACTGCCTTGGAATCCTTTTGATTAAGAGCTTGAGTAAGAAATATAAGCAGTCAATCAATGGGGGCTGCGCATGAGAACGTCTCAGGAGGTCGTAACCTATGGGAACCCTGCTCTGATGCTCTTACTGGCATCCAAAATGTTCAGCTGCTTAACCTTACCTTCTCAGTAGGGTCACTGCTGAAAACCGGGTCAGACTAACAGCAGTGCGTAGGTGTTGCAACTGTGGTGCTGTTTCACAAAGTGCTAATGTGATGTTTTGAATGGATTAACAAGAGGTTCATAAGACTCGAGCTGTAATTTATTTATTTTAAAACTTGTAAAACCTACTGAGAGTGTTAATGGAATACATGTCTAGTTTGGCTGGGCAGAGTTTTTAGAAGAAGAAAATACACTTAGTAACTGGCAAACAATTATTTCTATGAGACTTAAAAGCACTTCAAGTTGTTTTGTGTGTGTGTGTGTGTGTGTGCATGCGCGCGCGTGCATGTAAAGAGGCTAACTGAACCACTGTAGAAGCTCCTTGAAGGTGTGAAAGAAAATTGATTGCATTGGGAGGAGCAAATAGCAAGACTCGTGCTGCAATCCTTAAAAGTACAGTAAGTAAATAAATATAAAAACCTTGTACATACTTAAGTCCCATTCAGTTCCATGGGACTTGCTGATGAGTAGACACAAATAGGATTGCACTGTTGGAAACTGGAATTGTCCATATTTTATGGGATAAATGGGAGATCTGGGGATATCTCCACATGATCTATCCTTGCTAATGTGAATGGTTGTTTTTAGCCTGATAACAACTCCACTTGAATCTTAAGCTTACAGGGCCACTGAAACATTTAAGGAAGGTGCCATAACTCAGTAAAAGAGTACATGCTTTGCATGGAGAAGGTCTCAGGGTCAAAGCCTGCCATGGCCAGCTAGGAAGGGGCTTTTAAGTAGCAAGGCTGGGGAAGGAAAGGCCGTAGCTCAGTGGCAGAACCTATGCTTTGCACGCCAAAGGTCTGTGGTTCAAGCCCCGACATCTCCAGGGAGGGCTGGAAAAAAATTGTGCGTGAAACCCTGGAGGGCCATTGCTGCCAGTCACTGTTGACAATATGGGCTAGATATAAGAATGGTCTGATTCAGTATAAGGCAGAGTCCTATGTTCCTATGAAGGCCCTTGCCGTTGCCTGAGATCTTGGAGAGCTGCTGCCAGAGTAAGCAGCACTGGGCTCAGGGCTGGCCCGACCATAAGACAAGGTGAGCCTCGAGGATCAGGTGGCAGATTGGGAGAGTGGTGGAGCAAGCAGTAGCTGCTGCCCGCCTATCCACAATCACTCTCCTCTCCTGCCCACCTGTTAGCTCACTCACTTTCCTCCCCATTTGCTTACTTTGCTGTCTGCCTGCTCTTTCTCTCACTTTCACTGCCCGTCCACTCACTCTTCCCCCCTGCCCACTCACTCTTCACTTGCCCCCTCTCCCTGCACCGCCCATTTGCTCACTCTCCAGTAAGGAATGGTGTGTGTGTGTGTGTGTGTACAATTTGTTGGTCTGCCTCAGATGGCAAAATTTGGGGCCTGACCCTAACTGGGCTAGATCGACCAGTAGTATTTCCTACTGTATAAGGCAGCCCCATATGCACATCTAGGAATTTAATCTTGCCACCAAAGTCTCTTGGGATTGTCAAGCCTGGCTGTCAAGACATTTTGCTGCCCAAGGTGAAGCTGCAAATGGTGCCTCGCCTGCCTCCAAGTCACGGAATGTAGTACCCCTAGTAGGTCAAGTTATTTTGGCCCGTGAGGTAGAAAATCCCACAAACACTTCCCCCTTCCCTGGCAGCAAAAATACAACATCAGCATCAACACCTTAAATAACTAATAACTCGCTGCCCTTTCATGACATCCAACATCAGCTGGCTGAAGTGGCTGCCTCACCATGCTCAATGGTAGGGCCGGTCCTGGTTGTAGCACCTTAAAGCAGGGGTAGGGAGCGTCTTTCAGCTCAAGGGCCAAATTCAATTTTGGAGAAGCTCTTGGGGCCCACATTCCAGTGGTGGGCGTGGCAAAAGACTAGCATATTTTAGCTTAAAGTTCTTACAGCCAGTAAGTAAAGAAGGGCATTTTCAACCTTTTAGAATGTGGAAAAATGTGGAAAAATGTGGAAGAGCTGGAAAACCACCAATTGATTGATAGTTGGGGAAAGGAGGTGGGGCCAGCAAAAGCAACTGTGGCCATCTGGAGAATCCCAGGCGAGCCAGCTTTGGACCCCAAGTTGGCAGGATTTGGCCAGAGGTTCCCACCCCTACTATAAGGAGACCAACAGATCAATTGTGGCAGAAGCTTTGGTAGACTCGAATTCACTTCCTTTCGGGGGTGGGTGGGGAAGGCTTCAAGGAAAGGCTGAGCAGAGAAATTGGCCAAAAAGGGTTGTTGTTTGTGTCCTCATCATGACAACGTCTGATCCTTTGGTCCTATTCCCATCATCCTTGTTTGCCAAGGTGACACAGACTAGAATGACAAAGAAAAGAGGAGCTTCTCTAAGAAAGCCAAACAGTATTAGCATCAAAATTATAACTGGCAACTTTTTCAGTGTTGGCTCACCATTGTTAAGCACAGCTGTAGATTGACTGTGATTGAAGATTCTGAGCTTTTTTTCCTCCCGTCTCCAGGCCCAAACCCTGTAATTTCATTTCTGACATGCCAGTCTTTGTGCGTACACAATGGCTTTGCGTCTCTGAATAACAAATAAGGGAACGCTGGTGTGCGAATCCAAAGAAGAGAGAGAGTGACAAGGACCCAGATGTAAAAGTTCCAGAGTGTACCCCTTTGTGGCTGCCCTCTCAAAAGGGGAGCGAGCTCTGGATGCCGTTCACTTATATAAGGGAAGAGAACTGTGCCACATTTGGGCATGACACCAGTGGAGGCTGGTGGCTCTGATTTTGGTGGGGCTGTGAATGCATTCTGGGTTTCAGTCAGAACCAGCCAGAACTCTAAAGGAGCTATTCAATGTACCAAACCCATTTTGAGGATAGGGTTCAGAACTTTGAATAGCTCCTTTAGAGTTCTGGCTGGTTCTGACTGAAACCCAGAATGGATTCACATCCCCAACAAAATGGAGCCACCCGCCTCACACTGTGGTGAGGATGAAACCTGCCCATCATCCCTGGGATGGGGGTGGTGTTACCCCTACAAACAGGCACCCCCAGGTGGCCCTAAAATAACACATACCATTATAATCATACACATTACGCTAGTATGCAAATAAGGATATGTGCAAAATAAACACCCACATTGCGGTTATTCAGAAGCCCTAATCCAGAGATACCATATGTGCACTGTGAAGGTCTGAGGCCTACAGAGGCAAAGGGAAAAAGGGTCAGGCTTAGAGGCCTGGGTTTTTTGTAGGGAAGGGGTAACTCTGAGAGGAGTAGTTTCATTTCCCCCGTTAAGTTTCATTTCTTCATGTTTGAAGCAGTACTTTGGTTTTGAGGGAGGAGGGTGTAAAAAGAGAGCAAGAGAGCCACTAAGAGCAGAAAGAGGAAGACCAGAGCCTGAAGAGAGAGCAGGAAGAAGCAGCCTGGAGAAGTCTAAGTACAGCTAGGGAAAAGGAACTTCTGTTTTGCAACTTTTATTTTCTCTTAATGCCTTTTGTATTTATTTATTTATTTATTTATTCATTCATTTCATTTCATTTCTATACCACCCAATAGCTGAAGCTCTCTGTGCAGTTCACAAAAATTAAAACCAAACAGCACACAATAAAACAATTTAAAATATATAGAACATTAAAGCCACAATATAACAATGCAACTACAATAAAACCTAGCAGCAGTGCAGGAGTTTAAAATACAGATTTAAAACAGCAAAGCTAAAAGTTCAGAAAGCTAAAATGCTAAAATGCCTAGGAGAATAAAAAGGTCTTCACCTGGCACCGAAAAGAATACAATGTAGGTGCCAGGCGAACCTCGCTAGGATGCTCATTCCAGAGCCAGGGTGCCACAACAGAAAAAGCCCTCCTCCTTTGGCAGGGGCTTACGGAGGAGGGCCGCTGACGATGCTCTTAAGGTCCGGGCAGGCACATATGGGAAGAGGTGATCCTTCAGATAACCTGGCCCCAAGCCGTTAAGGGCTTTAAATGTTAATACCAGCATTTTGAATCGGGCCCAGAAATGGACTGGCAGCCAGTGCAGCTGGAAAAGTACTGGCATAATATGAGCTCGCAGGCCAGTCCCTGTTAACAATCTTGCTGCCCTATTTGGACCAGCTGAAGTTTCCGGACTGTTTTCAAAGGCAGCCCCACGTATAACGCATTGCAGTAATCCAGACGAGAAGTTATCAGAGCGTGGATCACTGTAGCTAGGCTATCTCTGTCCAGATAAGGGCATAGTTGGTATACCAGCCTAAGCTGATAGAAAGTGCTCAGTGCCACTGAGTTCACCTGTGCCTCAAGTGTAGGGATGTCAGAGAATTCCGCCACAGATCTTGGGGAGGCCAAATGCCAGCGCATTCGGCCCCCCGAAATCAGTGGCGGAACGGTCTGCCCCCCCGCCCCCCCAGGACGAGACTTACCTGGGGCGGATCTTACTGGCGGCGGCGGCGGCGGCAGTTCAGCGGTGGCGGCTGCGGCGGCCGGTCTTCCGACTGGCTGCCGCCACTGCCATTTCCAGTTAAAAAAAAAAGATGTGATAGGCTACGTCAAGATTTACGTAGCCTATCACGGCTAGGTTTTTTAAAAAAACCGTGATAGGCTACATAAATGTTTACGTAGCCTATCACAGCTGACTTAAAACAACAACAACAACGACGTGCGTACGCAAATGGCGGCGGCCATGGCCACCGCCATTTGCGAACGTGCATTGTTGTTTTTTTAAAAGTCAGCCGTGATAGGCCACGTAAACATTTACGTAGCCTATGATGGCTGACTGCAGGGACGCAAACGGCGGCGGCTACAGCCGCCACCATTTGCGTCCCTGCTAGTCAGCGGCCAGATGTCCAGCTGCTGGCGGAGCTGGCCGGCGGCTCCACAGAATCCCTGTGGAGCACAGCCGGCCGGCCAGGATTCCAGGGGGAGGGACGGAGCGCCTCCCCCCCACCATCAACATAATCCGCGAAAGGTAAGTGACTTTCGTACATCCCTACTCAAGTGACAGTTCTGGATCCAAGAGCACCCCCATACTACGAACCTGATCCTTTAGGGGGAGTGCAACCCCCTCCAGAACAGGTTGAATATCACCTAGCTGGGCAGACGAACCACCCACTAACAGTACCTCCATCTTGTCTGGACTGAGTTTCAGTTTATTGGCCCTCATCCAGTCCATTACCATGCCCAGGCCCTGATTCAGAACAGCCACTGCCTCACCTGGATTTGATGAGAAAGAGAGGTAGAGCTGGGTGTCATCCACATATTGATGGCACCTCAGCCCACACCTCCGGATAACCTCCCCCAGCAGTTTCATGTAGATGTTAAACAGCATAGGGGATAAAACAGAGTCCTGTGGAACCCCATGGCACAATTGCCATGGCACAGAGCAATAATCCCCCAGCACCACCTTCTGGAATCGGCCATCCAAGTAGGAGCGGAACCACTGTAGTGCAGTGCCTCCAACTCCCAACCCAGACAACCTATCCAGAAGGATACCATGGTCGGTGGTATCGAAAGCTGCTGAGAGGTCCAGGAGAATCAACAGGGTCGCACTCCCCCTGTCCCTCTCCCGGCAGAGGTCATCCCACAGGGCGACCAAGGCAGTTTCCGTTCCAAAACCAGGCCTGAAGCCCGATTGAAATGGATCTAGATAATCCGTTTCATTCAACAGTGCCTGGAGCTGTCCTACAACCACCTGCTCAAGCACCTTGCCCAGGAAGGGGATGTTGGCCACTGGCCTATAATTGTTAACATCCTCTGGGTCCAGGTTAGGCTTTTTCAGGAGTGGTCTAATTACTGCCTCTTTTAAAGCGGCAGGCACCACTCCCTCTCTCAAGGAGGAATTTACAACCTCCTGGACCCAGCCGGACATCCCCTCCTTGTTTGATTTAATAAGCCATGAAGGGCAAAGGTCAAGCACACAAGTGGTCGATCGGACTTGGCCAAGCACCTTGTCCACATCCCCAGGCCTCAGTAACTGAAACTCATCCAATAAAACTGGACCAGACAGTGCTCTGAACGCCTCTACCAATGGAACTGCATTAATCATGGTGTCCAATTCATGACGAATCTGAGTGACTTTATCTTCAAAGTGCCTTGCAAACTTATCACAGCGTGCCGCCGAGGGTTCCACCGTCTCTCTCCCTGGCCCAGACTGTAACAGGCCACAAACCACTCGGAAAAGCTCCGCTGGACAACACTGAGAAGATGCAATGCTGGTGGAAAAGAACTGTCTCTATGCCACCCTCACCGCCACAGAGTAGGCTTGATAGTGGGCTCTTACCTGTGTTCGGTCAGACTCAGCACGAGTTTTCCTCCACCTGCGTTCTAGCCGTCTCCCCTCTTGCTTCATTGCCCTCAGCTCAGGTGTATACCAGGGAGCTGGCCGGGCTCTGCTCAGAGGGAGAAGGTGCTTGGGTGAGATCATGTCAACCGCCCAAGTCATCTCTGCATTCCACAGAGCAACCTGGGCTTTGACAGGAGCACCAGCCATACCAGCAGGAAAATCCCCCAGAGCCCTCTGGAATCCATCAGAATCCATTAATTTCTGGGGGCGGATCATTTTAATAGGTCCCCCACCCTTGCAGAGGGGGAAGGCTGCCAGGAGTCTAAACCTCAGCAGGAAGTGATCTGACCATGACAAAGGGACAGATGTTAATTCCTCCACTTTCAGATCACCCTCCTCCTGCCCAGTCAAGAAAACCAGATCAAGCGTGTGTCCTTTTATATGCGTTGGGCCGATGACATGTTGGGACAGCCCCATGGTTGTCATGGCGGCCATGAAGTCCTGAGCCGCCCCGGATACAGCAGCCTCAGCATGGAAGTTGAGATCCCCCAGGACCATCATCCTAGGGGTCCTCAACACCAAGTCCGAGACCACCTCCGTCAGCTCAGGCAGGGAGACTGATGGGCCGTGGGGTGGGCGGTACACCAACAGAATCCCCAATCTGTCCCAGGTACCCAACACAAGGTACAAACACTCAAGATTTGCACTCGAATGAGTAGGAAGCCTGGAGAGGGAGATTGAAATCCTATAGACCATGGCAACCCTCCCTCCCCGACCCTCAAGTTGGTGTTGGTGCTGCACCGAGTACCCAGGAGGGCACAGCTGGGAGAGAGTGACCCCTCCCAGTTCCCCCACCCAGGTCTCAGTAATACATACCAGGTCACAGGCACAATGAAATCATGGATGAGGGAGATTTTATTTTGGGCCGACCTGGCATTCAGCAGCAGCACCACCAGACCCGAGGGCAGACTGGTAAGGCTGCCAGGAACCATCAGGTTGGGGGAAGAACCAGAAGAGGGGACAGCTGTAAGATGTCTAGCCCCTCTTCTCCTCAGCTGGCCTGTTAATCCCCCAACGCCATACCTCTCCCTGCCCATGACCACAGTTATGGTGGCACTTCCCCGACCCCCTGAGTTGCTCAGGGTGTGAGTATCACTCAGCTCTTTTGTGTAAATACCATTAGTTGTGATTTGCTTGCTTTAATTTACCAGTAAACTGTTTTGGTTATACCCTGTGTCTAGAGTGTGAATACTCCACGCCTACAGACTAAACCCCATGTTACTGGAAAGGGAAAGGTAAAAGAAGGAAGGTGGGTCTCTTAAGGAGGCAAGGGATCCTTAAAGAGTTGCTCAGGGGGTCCAGGTCATAACGGGAACCCTGACATGCACTGGCCCATCTTAACTATTTGTTAAGGGAAGAGGGATAGAAGAAGCAAAGAAAAGGAGGTGATGGTGGAAGGTGAGTGCGTTCAGAATTGGTGATGGACACATCTGTCAGTTTTGTTTTCTCCTGCATTCAATTTTAGTTAAACATTTGAATGCAGGAGAACGTATGTTCTTCAGAAAGAACTTAAATTAAGTTCTTTCCATCCCACACATGAAGAGCTTGTGAATTTGAACCCTATCCCCAAAATAGGCTCAGCACCTTGGATAGCTCCTTTAGAGTTTTGGCTGGTTCTGACTAAAACTCAGAACGGATACACAGCCCCACCGAAATCAGGGCCACCAGCCTCCGCTGGTTGGGAAGTTTGATTGGGAACTCTTTATACCTGCCTGCCCAGCACACACACAATGGGCACTGAGGGTAGTTTCGGCATCACACCTGAATAGGGCTTCATTCACTCCATGAAGCAAGAAAAGACATGGTGAAGTTATGTCTTCTGTCTACAGCAGCCTTCCCCAAACTGGTGCTCTCCAGGTGTGCTGGACTGCAACTCCTATCACCCCCAGTCAGCTGGCTGGGGATGGTGGGAGTTGCAGTCCAGCATACCTAGAGAGCGCCAGCTTGGGGAAGGCTGATCTACAGCCTGGAAGGGATATAGGTCAGAATGTGGCTATTTTTCCTTTCAGCCCTGTTCCTTGCACAAGCATCCGTCCCAGTCTCCACTAAGTTCAGATGAGATTTCTTCCACCTGGACAAGATTTATCTGTGATGATGTCTTATTGTTAATATAAGTTTCCTGAGTTAATGGGAGAGATTTGAATAGGTCACCCTCTTAGACTCTTGGCTTATAGACAGCCCTGAATTCCAGTTTGAACATCAGCAGATAAGGAAGCCTTCATGAATCCTTTTTATGTGCTGTTATCACAGTGACTAAGGCTCTTAGATCATGCTTGCCTAATTCTGATGATTTAGGAAACCGACCCTTAGAGATGTGTGCATGGCTGACTGAGGAAGAATGGAAACCCCAAATACTTAGATCGGAGAGGGCAGTAAGTGACAATGGAGTGGCGGGGGGAATGAAGTACCTAGTCCATTAAAATAGCTTTTGATGTTTGATAGGAGATAAACATAGTTTTACTATGTTTGATCGATAGAAAACCACTGGACTTCTATCTGCCTGGTAGCTTAATTGCTTCTCTATGGCAAGTGTGGACTATATCAATGTCTGTAGGATAGCTGATACCCCTTTCCTCAAAAGAAGCTTTGCATTTGCTCTTTATCTTAGTTATGTGAAGGTATTTAGTACCAGAATAGCCAGACTTTTGGAGGAGGCAAGAGAAGCAACTGCTTGATCAAGGTCTCACATTTTGAACGATTCTTGCTACTTGTATGATGTTTGAAGGCCAAACTACATGTTACATTGTTCACACTTTTTGGTTTTCGGTGTGCTTCAACTGGCCATTTTTTATTTTGAAGAAAAAGCAGTCACAAGAAGTCTCTTGACCCAGAATGTGCTTCTGCTCTGGATTGGGGCCCTGTGCCAGTTTCCTGCCAAAAATCACCCCACCCCATTGCTGTTTTACTCCCAAAGGTGCCATTTGCAGTCAGTATTTACCTTGGTAAAAGGTATTGGTAGCGTGGAGGCTGGTGGCTCTGATTTCGGTGGGGCTGGGATTCCATTTTGGGTTTTAGTCAGAACCAGCCAGAATGCTAAAGGAGCTATCCAAGGTGCTGAACTCTTCTCCCAAAATATGGAGTTCTGACCGAAACCCAGAATGGATTCAAAGGGCCCCCGCCCATGATTGGAGCCACCAGCTCCCACTGGCTGGTGGTTTTGTGGGGTATTTTTGTCACTGTGCCATCAGGTAGCTATTTGTTCTCTTTTACAGAGGGCAGTCCTCTATTTGAAAGCATCCTTCATTTGAAAGGCTGTCTAGTCCAAATCCGGTTTAAAGGTAAAGAACCATAATAACTGTTTGCCATTAACCATTAGCACCTTGACAGTGGGCACACAGATGATCCAGTCCCAGTCTTCCACACTACGCTGAGATGTACTGTATTTCTATTTAAATTATAGCCCTTATTTCTAAGTTTGCATTTATGCATATACCTTAGCTTGCTTGCTTGCTTATCTGTTCATTCATTACATTTATATCTTGCCTTTTTTCCTCCTTAAGGCACCCAAGGAGGCTTACATTATCCTCCTCTCTGTTTTATCCTCACAACAACCCTGTGAGGTAGGTTGGGCTGAGAGTCTGTGACTGGCCCAAAGTCACCCAGTGAGCTTCATGGCCGAGTGGGGACACAAACCCGGATCTCCCAACCTGACACTCTTGCCACGACACCACACTGTGAGCGTTATGCCGATTGCTGTCCTCTTTTTTTGGTGATGCGTTTCCTCTGTTTTGGTGATTTGATCAGCAACAATGATGCCATTCCAGCCAGCTGGGACCTGCCATCCCTTCCCCCCACATTGCGTGACAATGCTACATTAGTCAGAGGGTGCTGTGAGGAAACTGGTTCCCAGCTGGGGCCCCACCGTCTAAAACCAGTGGAGGCTGGTGGCTCTGTTGTCAGTGGGGCGGTAAATCTACTCTGGTTTTCAGTCAGAAACAGTCAGAACTATCCGAAGTGCTTCACACCTTAGAGTTCTGACTGGTTCTGACTGAAACCCAGAGCAGATTCTCTACCCCACTGGCACTGGATCCATCAGCAGCCACTGTCCAAAATACCTTTGCTGCTGTCCCTGCTGCATTGCCGACACATACGGCCAGGTGGTGGTAGGGGGATTATTCCTGTGGCACTACCTGTTTCTGGCTGGGCCCAGTCTTCCGGGGGGCAGGAAATACATCTGGTTCCCTGGCAGCTGCCCATGGATGCTGCCCTCTGATGCCAGCCCTACTAAGACTTCACCCGCTAGACCACCCTCACTTCCTGCTGAGGACATCTCGAATGCACACAGCGTCCTGCCAGATCCCGTTGCCTTCCAAAATCTAGGGATGTACAAATACCACTTACCAGTCCGCTGCTGGGGTCTGCTGGGGGGGGGAGGTGATCTGTCCCTCCCCCCCGGAATCCTCCCCAGCCGGCTCTGCTCCACAGCAAGGCTACAGAGCCGCCGGCTGGGGCCGGCCACAGCCGGACTTCCGGCCGCTGCGGCCGCAAATTTATTTATTTATTTATTTATTTATTGCATTTATACCCCGCCTTTCTCCCTCTCGCAAGGAACTCAAGGCGGCTTACATTATCCTCCTCCTCACCGTTGTATCCTCACAACAACAACCCTGTGAGGTAGGTTGGGCTGAGAGTCTGTGACTGGCCCAAAGTCACCCAGTGAGCTTCCATGGCCGAGTGGGGACTAGAACCCGGATCTCCCGGCTCCCAGTCCGTCACTCTCACCACTACACTACACTGGCTCTCCGTCGTAGCAGCTGCCATTTGCGTTCCTGCATTAGGCCGTGATAGGCTACGTAAATACTTACGTGGCCTATCACAGCCTAATACAGGCACGCAAATGGCGTAGCGGTTGCCATTTCTGTCCCTGCCTTTTGCCGTGATAGGCTACGTAAATACTTATGTGGCCTATCACGGCCTAATACAGGCATGCAAATGGCGGCCACTACAATGGCCGCCCTTTGCGGCTGCAGCGGCCAGAAGCTGACCTGGAGCCACCGCCGCCACCGCTGCCGTCAGGTAGGTCTGTCCCGGGGGGATTTCAGGGGGTGGCGGGGGGGGAGGCCATTCCACCATGGACTCCGGGGCCCTGGATTCTTTAGAATCCGGCCTCACTGGAGTCCATGGCGGATGTCTCCAACTTCCTTATCAAAATCCCCCTGCACGAGACACATCCTTGCACAGGGGAGAGAGGGAAAAGCTGGCGATAAAGCCGCCACTTAGCTCCTCTCGTGTGGTACCAGCTGTTAATTGGGCTGTCTTGAGAAACAAGACTGCAGTCAAACGCAGCTTCTCAGGAGGTCTGTGCATGCGGGACAGCGACTCTTTGATCCTGGATGTGGCTCTCAAGTGCCTCATTAAGTGCCAAGCTCTCCGCCGCCTTCCAGCGCTAACTGGCAGGTGTGCACTTCTTGGTACTCTTCCCGGCTGCTTTTTCGCACGCGCCGCTGATGGGGAAGATTCAAGAGCCGCACTGTCTGCTGCTGGGCTGCGAGGCCCCAACTCCAGTTGCCCCGCAGAGTTCTTCTGGGATCCCACCTTCCCAACTGAGCAAGAAATAAACACAGCTTGTAACAGGGCTGGCAAAGCAAACGTTCAGACCAGCCATGGAGGAATCTCCACAAAAGAGGACACCGATTTCCGTGAGATTAACATGTGCTCATTTACGTGTACAGATGCACATTTAGAAATAAGCATTATAATTTAAATAGAACTACATCACAGTGCAGTAGATGGTGACCAGGGAGCCTGTGTGCCTGCCTTCTCAGCCTGCTGTCGAGGTGCGAACTGCAGACGGGAAACTTTGAGGCCCCTGCTCTCTCTTCTTATGGTTCTTCATCTTTAAACTGGACTTAGACTGGCCAGCAGTTCAGATAGAGGACAAGCCTCTGGCAATCCTTCCAATAGAGGACTATCCTCTGTAAAAGAGGACTCATGGCCACCCTGGGTCTGGATAAAGGCAGGTTGGTTCAGTAGATTCTATCCTAAAGATGTGCATTTTGGTGAGACACATGAATTGGAAACCCAAGGCAGACAGGTTGAGATGCATTTCCCAGGCAGGGTCAGAAGATGAGTTTAGCAGTGTGATTCTCCATTAGTGTGTGTATGTGTGTGTGTGTGTGTGTGTGTGTGTAGGTGTGGGGTATGTGTAGTGATTAGGGATGCCAGAGGAATCAAATATTTATTTGTTTTATTTTTTATTATTACATCTCTATCCCTCCTTTTTTCCTCTTGCAAGGAACCTGAGGCGCCTCACATGGCCCTCTTCCTCCTCCTCTCCATTTTTATCTTCACAACAGCCCTGTGAGGTAGGCTAGACTGAGAGACAGTGACTGGCCCACAGTCACCCAGTGAGTTTCATGGTCGAATGGGGACTAGAACCTGGATCTCCCGACTCCCAGTCCAACACTCTGGCCACTAAGCCACCCTGGCTTTCTATAGGGGGCTGCCCTCTGCGAGGTAGGACACATGGCCGTCCTAGAAAAATGGAGACTGTCCTGGATAAACAGAGATAGCTGCTGTGTACAGCGCACTGTTGAGTCCCTGGTAGGCTGCCCTACATAGCTGGTGGAAGGATCAGGATCAGCATGTAGTATCCTGGGGCAGCTTGCTGAGACCCCAGCTCCCTGGCCAGTCCATGCTGCTGACACTTTGCTGCCTTTGCTCCCCATCACTTGTTCCCCAGTTTGGCTGCTAGTAACACAATTTGACTTGGTGGCTGCCATTTTGGTTTTCCCACTGCTCTGGACTGTGTGTCAGTCTTGGGCATTGGGGAGGGGATTGTGGCCTGCAGTGGGAGCCATCATTTTGCTTTCCCCACAATTCCTCAGATTGATACAATGTCTGGGGCACTGTGGGAAAAACAAAATGGCGGATGCCTTGGGAAGGGCAGGACCTGCTGCCTTTCTACCCAGTGTTTTTTTTTTCTTAAAAAAAAAGACCACCACTCTGCCACTGTACAAGGAAAGCTCACCCTGCAAAACTTAGGGGGACCTGTCCATATAGAAGAAGGTCCATCAGAGGCAATATTGCAGAGGGCCTCTTCAATCCTGGAGGTGACCCTGGCTGGTGGGTGGCATTTGGCTTGTAGTAATGCATAGTTATGCAGAACTTATGCAGACCTGTAGCAGTGCATCGTCTTTACCTCTTCCTGCTAGCAGGATATAAAAAGGGCAAATGTGTCAGGGACACGGCAAGCACAACATAACCATGTCCTGTCAGTTTCAGTTTGGCTGGATTTCATTCAAGTATCTACACAGTGGCTTTCTTATGTCTTCCCCGTCTTCTGACAACATTTCCTTATGGCAAAGGAAATTCCCTTCCATCTGTGAACACTGTGGAAACTCCACCTGAGCCTCTTGTCTTGTCAAGGATCCATCTGGCTTCACTGCGCAGCAAGAAGGGACTGGTGGTCATGGAGCTGAAAAATTAAGGACGTCTTCAGCGGTGCCACTGGAGAATTAAGTTGGGATTGCAACATGTATTGTGGCGTATGGCCTGGTTCAGAGATTCTCTCAGATCATAGTGTCAGTATGTTGGCGACCACTGATCACCTGTCTATTGTGTATACCGTCAGATTTCTTCTTCAACCAGATACCATCTAGAGCCAGTTCAATACTTCACTCTGATATGGGTAATACAGAATTCTAATTCTTAAGAAACACTCTCTCAGACAAGATTTGGCTTTTTGTCTTTTACTACAAAGTATTAGTATAACAGTGCTAAATACAAGAACTTATGCATGTTGTTCAGTCATTAAGTCGTGTCCAACTCTTCGTGACCCCATGGACCATAGCACTCCAGGCCTTCCTGTCCTCCGCTCTCTCCCGGAGTGTGCTCAAGTTCATATTCATTGCATCGGTGATGCTATCTAGCCATCTCATCCTCTGCCGTCCCCTTCTCCTTTTGCCTTCGATCTTTCCCAGCATCAGGGTCTTTTTCAGTAAGTTTTCTCTTCGCATTAGGTGGCCAAAATATTGGAGCTTCAGTTTCAGTATCTGTCCTTCCAATGAGCAGTCAGGGTTGATTTCCTTTAGGATGGACTGATTTGACCTCCTTGCAGTCCAGGGGATTCATAAGAGTCTTCTCCAGCACCACAGTTTGAAAGCATCAATTCTTCGGTGCTCAGCCATCCTTATAGTCTAGCACTCACAGCCATACATTACTACTGGGAAAACCATAGCTTTGATTAGATGGACCTTTGTCGGCAGGGTGATGTCTCTGCTTCTTACTATGCTGTCTAGGTTTGCCATAGCTTTCCTCCCAAGGAGCAAGCGTCTTTTAATTTCATGGCTACAGTCACCATCTGTGGTGGTCTTGGAGCCCAAGAAAATAAAAACTGTCACTGCTTCCATTTCTTCCCCTTCTATATGCCAGGAAGTGATGGGGCCAGATGCCATGATCTTCGTTTTTTTAATGTTGAGTTTCAAACCAGCTTTTGCACTCTCCACTTTCACCCTCAACAAGAGGCTCTTTAGATCCTCTTCGCTTTCTGCCATTAGGGTGGTATCGTCTGCATATCTGAGGTTGTTGATAATTCTCCCAGCAATCTTAATTCTGACCTGTGATTCATCCAACCCGGTGTTTCTCATGATGTACTCTGCATATAAGTTAAATAAGCAGGGTGACAATATGCAGCCTTGTCGTACTCCTTTCCCAATTTTGAACCAATTGGTTCTTCCATGTCTGGTTCTTACTGTTGCCTCTTGACCCTCGTACAGGTTTCTCAGGAGACAGGTAAAGTGGTCTGGTACTCCCATCTCTTTCAGAATTTGCCAGAGTTTGTTGTGATCCACACAATCAAAGGCTTTAGCGCAGTCAATGAAGCAGAAATAGACGTTTTTCTGGAATTCTCTTGGTTTCTCCATGATCCAGCGAATGTTGGCGATTTGATCTCTAGTTCCTCTGCCTCTTCGAAACCCAGCTTGTACTTCTGATAGTTCTCGGTTCACATACTGCTGAAGCCTAGCTTGTAGGATTTTGAGCATCACTTTGCTGGCATGTGAAATGAGCGCAATTGTGCGGTAGTTTGAACGCTCTTTGGCATTGCCCTTCCTTGGAATTGGAATGTAAACTGACCTTTTCCAGTCTTGTGGCCACTGTTGAGTGTTCCAAATTTGTTGGCATATTGAGTGCAGCACTTTAACAGCATCATCTTTTAGGATTTTAAATATCTCGCATAAATTCAAACACATGAAACATCTAACATCATTCTTAAACAAGGCTTCTAAGAAGAGTCAGGTATGTTTGCTAGTTCTCAGTGATAATCAGTATCAAGCTTACCAGGCTGATTCTGCAGGAATCATGCTCAGGAAAGCTGATCCTAAAGGATAGCTTCCACTGTTGCATGTTCTGAATCTCCTTTATATACTTTTTGGATGCTATGAATTATGTCCAAACTTCTTTTTACTATAATTTATATTTCTTATTCAAGAATTCCAAAGATAACCTTTCTACTCTAAATCTTCATACGTTTAAATAAGAGTATTGAATTTGAAGTTTCTTATTGAGATTAATGTGCATTCCAACATACTGATTTAAACATTTTAGCTTTCTTTGACATGTTACAGGTATGTGTTTGACACAAACATATTTACTTAATATCATTGTGTCTTGTGAGCTTGTTTTTCTTACATATTTATGGTCTCCAGTGAGGCCTCTTGGTTACTTATCTGATGGCCCATCTGACCTAATAACTTTACGATACTCTACTAAGTGAAAGTCATAACCCTAAATTTAACATGGACACCTCTTTATCTGGACTGCTTTCTAAACAGTTAAAGGGCACTAATGATCTATTTCTAACAGCCTGCTACAACTGTCTGTCATCTGGCAAAACTCAGAGATAAAACATTTTAATTATTCTTGGGTGAGAAGACCATACTGGGTGGTATTAGGCATCGGAATCCCATTTTTAATTCCAGAATTCTCTTGGAGGCATTTCATTATAGAATTTCCTAATCGAGCAGCAGGGGTAAGGTCATGCAAACATGAAAGATTTGCTTGATCTGCCACAATACTTTCCCTGACTAATGGAAAACCACCAGGCTCCGCAGACAGTCGAACCCTTGAAAACCACCACCACCACCACAATGAGACATGGGTAAGGCAGTGCTCCCTTCTCTTGTCAGAGCTGTGTATTTTCTGAGTATCTGTGGTTGTAGTTCTTGCATATGAGATTTAGTATTTAAATTACTGTAAGCTCCTTGGGGCAAAGACCTGTGTGTTCTTATACACCGTAAAGTCCATGAACATTGCTGGCTTTATATAATAAATAAATATCTGGTTCAGAGAATATCAGCTTTCATTCTCGTTGTTGTTGTTGTTGTTGTTATTATTTATTACATTTCTATACCACCCAATAGCCGGAGCTCTCTGGGCGGTTTACAAAGATTAAAAACATTAAAAATACAATATACAGAGAGTAAAAACTATTTACGTAAAAAACACATGAACACACAATATACTCAAAGAAACATATATCTAAAACAACTTCAACAACAACCTCAAAAACAAACAACTATAATCATAAGACATTCCAGGATCGATTAAACACTTACCATATACTGCCGAATGCCTGGGAGAAAAGTCTTAACATGGTGCTGAAAAGATAACAATGTTGGTGCCAGGCAGGCCTCGTAGGGAAAACATTCCATGATTTGGGGGCCACAACCGAAAAGGCCCTCTCCCCTGTCGCCATCTTCTGAGCTTCCCTCGGTGTAGGCAGCTGGAGGAGGGCCTTAGATTTTGAGTGTAGTAGATGGGTAAGTTCATGTCGGGAGAGGTGCTCCATCAGGTATTGTGGTCCCAAGCTGTGTAATGCTTTATAGGTTAAAACCAGCACCTTGAATCAGGATTGGAAACATACAGGCAGCCAGTGCAAGCAGCCCAGAGTCGGTCTTATATGTTCGGACCTTCTGGTCCCCCTTGTCAATCTGGCCGCCGCATTTTGCATGAGCTGTAGTTTCTGAACTGTCTTCAAAGGCAGCCCCGCTGAGAGTGTATTGCAGTAATCTAACTTGGAGATTACCAGAGCACAGACAAATAAAGTCAGGTTATCCCTGTCCAGATAAGGGCATAGCTGGCCCACCAACTGAAAGTGGTAGAAGGCACTCCATGCCCGTGAGGCCACCTAAGCCTCCAGTGACAAAGATGGCTCAAGGAGAACCCCCAAGCTATGAACCTGCTCCTTCAGGGGGAGTGCAACCCCATCCAGAACAGGTTGAGCACCCTCTATCCGGTCAGAAGAACCACCCACCAACAGCATCTCAGTCTTGTCTGGATTGACTTTCAGTTTATTAGCCCTCATCCAGTCCATTGTCTCAGCCAGGCACCGATTTAGCACATCCACAGCCTCACCTGAAGAAGATGAGAAGGAGAAATAGAGCTGCGTGTCATCAGCATACTGATGACAACAGGCCCCTAAACTCTGGATGATCGCACTCGACAGTTTCATGTAGATGTTAAATAGCATGGGGGATAGAACTGACCCCTGTGGCACTCCATACTGGAGAATCTCTTCATTTACTAGCACTGTGCCAAAATCTATCCTCTAATTACCCATGAAAGAGGATCTCATTTTTCTGCCTCATTTTAGGAGCTTACCTTATTATTGTGAAGTACCCCTGCGCCCCTTCTAATCCACGTCTCTCCATTGCTCTGCCACATCCATGGCTGCCCACACTTCCTCATCTGAAAAAGCCCTGTGGGGGAGTAGTTATCTCATGATGTCTTCCCAGAGATGTAACCTTTCTGGAAATTTTGAAGCCATGAGAATTTTGGGGGGAAATTTGGGAAAAATTGAAAAATATGCGATACTTATTTTTAGTGCTCTTTACAGATCTAAGGTCACATTATTACTTTAGGAACATAAAATATGTATAACTTGGTTTGCTCATAAAGATAATTAAAATTAAAAACATTTAAAAGTAAACTCAGTAATTTTCTTATTTGCCTGAATAAACAATACTTTTAAATCTAGTATACCAAACTCAACAATTTTATGAGCCAACCATGTTATACATAATACACTGTAGGTTCCTCTTTTATGTCTGGTCAGAGGCAACTTTAGCAAGTAGCCTCTGAAACCTCTGAATCAGCCTAGAAGCCAGAAAAAGCAGGAAGAGCTGGAGACAGAGGAAAACTGATGCACAGCATCTGTTCCTATTTGTAAGAAAGTTTGGGGAAGTTCTTAAACTTGTCCTGTGGGGTGGAGTTTAGGGAAATCTGGTCTGAAAGAAAAGCTATTCAGAGCTTATTTAGCTGGGGAAGACTCTCTTACCTATTAGGAATGGTAACCAAACATATTTAAGTTAAGAACCTTTGAGCGATCTCAACTTATTTGAAGAGTGACAGTTTATTCCCTTTTGTAAATTATTCCCTTTAATAACAATCTTAATTCTTGTTCATTTTGAGAGGGTTTATTTTGGTGGCAGTGGTTAAACGTTTTCTAGCTGTGGCAGGAGTCCCTAACAGTGAAGACTAATAGGGAACTTTATTAAAAACGGTGGCAGTACATTCCATAGAACTAACCCTCAAAATTACTTAAAAAAATAGGTGGGACAATTCATATGTTGTTCTGTCTGCATGTGGTGCTTCTGGCAGGCTAACCTACAGTTTTTCTTTCACGTGTCTGTTTCAGAACTATATTCATCGACTGCTACAACATCTAACCAGAACAAGCCCAGAAACACAAGACTCTCTAGGAGAAAACCCAAACTGTCAAGAATGCATAACATGTGAATTTTCTTCACATCTTATAGTATGGTGGTTCTAGTTCCATGCTGGGGATCTGATCATTATTTGGAGCATCCCTAAACATCCGTCAGTAAAAGATACATTCGCTCGATCATTTTAATAAGGAATGGTAGACATAACTGTGCTGGGGGTTACAGAGGGGGTTAAAAAAACCCTCCTTGTCCTCACTTTAAAAACTCTCCACGGCTGGACCACTCGTGTTGGGGGGACAGCAGAGCAATCAGAGACTTTGCTAGGAGTGCTTTCTTACGGTTACAAACTCTGGGGAAAAATCAGGCTGCATTTATGACGGAGCAATCAGAGAAGAAACACTTAGTGTATTCTCGCTTGTCTTCAGGCCAAGCTCACGCAGCGCACACTTGAGGTGATGGCTACTGCCTGAAAGCATACTTCAGGGTGGTCATCAGTCTGTGTCCAGTCTGCTGTGACTCACTATATCACCCTCTCCCAAGGGTCTCAGAAATGGAGGGGAAGGGGGAGGTTAGGAGCGCTTGCCTTCCTCCCTTTCCATACCACATCTTGCTGCAGCTTGCATCTCCTCACTGACCTCCACCTGCTGCCCTTTAAAATTAACATGGCACACCATGCTCGTGCCTCAGCCTCTCCCAAGACAATCCAGGGTCTTGGGAGGTGGCAGTGCACTAAGGATCCTGTCACCATGGCAACACAGCCACTGTTTTATTTATTGATTTATTTATTTTAAGCATTTTTAGCCCGCATTTCAGCTGAAAAGGCTCCCAGAGCAGCTTACAGATCAATAAAAAAACCAAGACAAGCCCTGCCCTCAGGCTTCCATTCTAGAAGACATGACACAAAAGGAAAAAGGGAGGAGGAGGGAGAAGAAAAAAGGAGATGCAAATTCAAGCAGCAATGATAAAAAGTTAGAGGGTTCTTATAATGACCAGCTGGGATGTAAACTGTTCAGGAAGAGGAGGAGTTGAAAGGAGTGGTCTCTCAGTAAAGTCAGTGCAATGGCCCCATTTGTCTTTTCTCCCTTTGCTGCAGACTGACGGAACAGCTGCTGCCAGATGTTGCTATTGCCTCCCTAGGCACTGTCCTACTTGCCTGCTCCCATTGTGGCTCTTGTGTCATTGGATCAGTTTGTTACGGCTGAGAATAGGCTGTCTCCCCCTGACACGGTACCGCTCCTCTTCCTGCCTGGTGAGTGATGGCTGAGGGGTGGGGCCCTGGAGAATGCAGTAAAAATGCTGGCGGTGGTAGCCAGGAAGTGATGGCACGAAGCATTCTGCCAGGAAGCACTACTGAAAAATGCAGTAACAGGGTCCCAGCCTAACTTTCCTGCCTTATTTCGCATTATGCTCTTGCCTGTCACATGAGCTCCTTCAATTCCACCACCTTCAGCCCATCCACAAATCTCTTGTTCACCCATTCTCCTTACTCACCCTGATGCCTGGAATGCCTTGTAGAATGTCTTCCCCAAGCTGGTGCCCTCCAGATGTTTTGGACATCAACTCCCATCAGCTCCACCCAGCATGGTCAGTGGTTAGGAATGCTGGGAGTTGTAGTCCAAAAGATCTAGAGGGTTCCAGTTGGGGAAAGCTGATGGACATGGTGCTTTCTCTCACTTCCTCTGCTTTCAGATTCCTCCTCTGAATTGCCATGGCTGTAATGGACATTCAGCTTTGGCCAAAGAGACTCCATTTTAAGTTAACAGCCATAATAAGATTAAAGCAAAGATGCAAGGCAAAGGCACTTATTAAGAACTTAGCTTCATGCAAAAGTAGAGAATAACAGTATGTAGTTTGTGGGTTTCTGCAGTTTCCTATAGAGCTTGTTGTTAAGCTATTTCCTATGCAATTGGAAAGCACCGTATTATTGATTCTCATAGCATTCCATTGCATTGTCTAAAGGTCACAGGAAAATGGGAAGGGGAGCCATGAAAAGAGCAGCCTGTGACGAATGTTGGGTATAATAAAGAGTGCAAAGCACTATGTGAAAGTGTTCATCTTCATACTTGCGTGTATGAAGACAGATCCGCTACAGCTATTTGTTTTCCTAACCAAATAATGAACAAGGCGTTTGCCAGTGTGGACTGGCCTGTGTGGTAAGAATTCTTTAATTCCTATCTACTACTCAAATCTCGACAGAATCTACTTTTGCCATGAAACCTTTGGCTTAACCCAAGGATATGTAGTTGCATTTGCTCATATCATATCCCCTGTTATCCCTGCTTCTGTCCTTCCTCCCTTCCCTTTCTTTCTCACTGTCTAAATTTAGTCTGTAAGCTCATGGGGGCAGAGAGCTTTTGTTTTGTTTTGCTTCTGTTATTCTGTGAAGTGCCATGCCCATTGATGGGGCTGAATGTATAATAGGAATAGCCATGCAGCTGCAGTGATGAAGCTGAAAATGTGCAGGCTAAAACCAGAATGGCAAATTGAAGCGATCATGGGAGGGGGCTTCAGATCTCTCAGCCTATCTTCTTGCCTGTCCCCCTCGCTTGCAGCAGTACCAGAAAGCACGCCAAATCAGCCTATATATATGGAGGAGAGTTGGGAATAAAATATTGTGGCCTGTGTGCGAATGCAGGTACAGAGCCTCACTTTTGGGAAAAGCAGTTATAGGATGTGCTGGAATGCACATTACATTTACCAGGCTACCATGGCTGAGTGTGACCAGGGTGGCGTGGGGTGGCCCGACACTCTTATCAGCTACCATCACCAAGTGGCAACTGTGTGGGAAGGTTGGGTTTGTGCTTGTGCAGAGTTTGAGTAATGCAGATTTCTGAGGTTTGAGGCAGGAATGATGATGACATTCAGGGCTGGCCCTAGGATAAATAGCACCCTAAGTGAGGAGTGCCTTTGGTGTCCCTCCCAGTCAGCTTTGCAGGGGGGTTATCGACAGGGTTTATGGGGCCTGGTGCAGGCGTGATGTTGGAAGCCCTGCTCCTGCTCCCGACAAGGACCCATGCGTATGTGAACAAAACTGGGGGCCACATGCAAGAATTATTGCATGCACAGACCATATTTGAGGTGCTAACTGCTCGGTAATGCTGCCTCAAAGTAAAGCTGTGTTCCGCTGATTTTTACTGAGCATGAATGACATCAAAGTGGAAATGCAAAAAGAAACATACCTTAAAGCTAATTGAAGGAAGATCATTTTTGTAGTTAGTACCCAAACAACCTGTAAAACTGTGAACAAAAAGGTTACAGACATCCCCTTTTTGCTACCCTAGCTGACTGCAGACAGGACATTAAAAAACACAGCCACTGAGCTCAGCTTGGCTCCCCACCCCTCAGCTCGGTGCCTCGGGTGACCGCCCAGCTTGCCCATCCCTAAGGCTGGCCCTGACGATATTTTCATCTGCTGCTATAACTTCCCAGGCGGGTGGAATGTTACAGTGCCTGGGAACTGGGCCTTTCCTTTCCTCTGTGGTCATCACCATTTGCCTGTGGCAGCCAGGAAGTGCATCGGCTTTTATATCCCCAGCAGCTTGGTGGTGGCAGCCAGGAAACACATAAGCACTTGCCTCCCTGGAAGCTTGGCGATAGCCAGGAAGTGTAGCCTTAACTCCCGCCTGGCTCTGTCTGGGCCTGAATGGTACTGGAGAAGCAAAGATTCTTTGCCATTTTTATTTCTTTATATTTCTGTGCTGAATCCACCCCCCCTTCTGCTAAATTAAACATTTGGCTTCATTTTTCTCTTTGTCTTCTGTGTAAGTTGATGATCCCTCTAACAAGGCTAGATGGTCTGAATAATTCAGTTAACAATAGTAAGGGTGCAATCCTATCAAGATAGGAGGCTGCCTCCTGGGGACGACCGGGAGAGGAAGCTGCTGTATGACACATTGGATGTGTCGTATGTGCAGCCCCACTCTCCCCGCCCCGGAACGCCCCTGGAGCACCCCTTTTGAGTTGCTCTGTGCTCGGAAAATGAGCACAGAGGATGGGGCTTCCCCGCGCTGCCTCTGAGGCAGTGCGGACGAGGGGGGAGGTCAGATTTCCGGGAAAGAGCATATCCTATGGCCCTCTAGACAGTGTCTCGTGGGCCATGGGATTACTCCCTAAGCCAGTTAACAATAGTAACAGAGGGTTTTAACCAATGGTGTCATTCCACTGATGGAAGCAGTTCCATCAGTGGAATTGGGAGTGGGGGCAATTTTCCTTCTCATGTGCATGCCCTGAAAATCTGCTCCAGAGGACCAGGAAACTTGCTAGAACAGATCTTTGGCAGCATGTGGGGCTGTAGCAGGGAAGAGAGAGGGAGCAAATCCCATCACACCAGCAGGCTTCGGCTGGCGCAATGTTGGATTCAACCCATAGTCCTTGCTTAAAACATTGTGTTGTAGAATGTCCAGCTGTATTAGATTGACATCATCCTGGGTGTAACTTTTGAACCTTCCTTTTTGTGCACTTCTGCCTGAAGAAGAGTTCTGTGTAACTCGAAAGCTCACTTCCAGTATTTTAGTTTGTTTAGTTTGTCTAGTTAGGATGTTGCTTCGCTTGGCTTCATTTTCTAGATCTTTGTATGATTATTGCACCACGTTACATCTAAATATTTCATTTTTTGTTTTGAAACCATCTTTATTTTCCTCCTCTTTCCCTACGGTCCATTAAGAAATCCCCCCTCCAAATAATTAAATACAGAGACCACAGCTGAGGCACTGCAAGTTTCTAACAAGCTGGAATTAATCGATTAGCTTTGCCACTTCTGTCAGAATAGGAATCTGATCCAATTAAATGTCATGTTTCGTGTACTACAGGGTGACTAAAAGGAATAATTAATGTCTATTTCCATGGCAAGCATTTCCTGAAATTTCCTGGTGTAGAAGGAGATTGACAGGTTGGAGGCCCAGCCAACGTCACAGAAAAGGCTGAGATGCAATCAGCAAAATATCGGACTGATCTTTGGGATGTTATGAACTCTTTCGACCACATTTGTCTCTTTGATATTTATGAGATGGCAGGGGCCATTACCCCTAGACCATGATGTCTGGCTGTTCTAATTATCTGTCATTTAGTATTCCTCATTGTAATGCTGACTTGTGCTATGCTCTAATTAAAACCAGGGAGAGATGCTATGCTGAAGGCTGTAGAAAGAGAGGGGAAGAGGATGAGGAAAAAGGAGGTTGAACAGCTGGCTGTTGGTGATAGGCAATTAGAGCTTCAGTTGATGCTTTTGTCTGTGTCAGGGTCGGGCTCCAGGGTGCCAGGTTTATAGAACCATAGAACCATAGAATAGTAGGGTTGGAAGGGGCCTACAAGGCCATCGAGTCCACCCCCCTGCTCAATGCAGGAATCCAAGTCAGAGCATCCTTGACAGATGGCTGTCCAGCCTCGTCTTGAAGGCCTCCAGTGTGGGAGAGCCCACCACCTCCCTAGGTAATTGGTTCCATTGTCGTATTGGTCTTACAGTCAGGACGTTTTTCCTGATGTTCAGCCGGAATCTGGTTTCCTGTCACTTGAGCCCATTATTCCGTGTCCTGCACTCTGGGATGATCAAGAAGAGATCCTGGCCTTCTTCTCTGTGACAACCTTTCAAGTAGTTGAAGAGTGCTATCATATCTCCCCTCAGTCTTCTCTTCTCAAGGCTAAACATGCCCAGTTCTTTCAGTCTCTCTTCATAGGGCTTTGTTTCCAGTCCCCCGATCATCTTTGTTGCCCTCCTCTGAACCCTCTCCAGTTTGTCTGCATCCTTCTGAAAGTGTGGTGCCCAGAAGTTTCAGTCTGTCCAAGAAGCAGGATCATGATAGGGATGGCGGAGAAATCTGCCACAGACTCCAGTGAAGCCGGATTCTTTAGAATCCGCCCCCGCGGAGTCCGTGGTGGAATGGACTGCTCCCCCCCGCCACCCCACAAAGTCCGGTAGGGATGGACCCTACCTGGCACCGGCCGGTCTGGGTCCATCCGCTGCCGTCTGCAGCCATCCACTGCCGGGCTGCGGATGCAAATGGTGTCCGGCGTAGCGGACGCCATTTGTGTCCCTGCCCTTTGCCATGATTGGCTATGTAAATATTTACGTAGCCTATCACGGCAAAGAGCAGGGACACAAATGGCGGAGCAGCACCCAGACTGGACGGGTGAGTGGGGTTCGTACACCCCTAGATCATGATTCAAAAGAGGCAGCGGCTGAGAAACAAACAAGGATCTGGAGGGCCAGCAGCATGGATGTAGCCAGAGAGAGTTCAAAGCCAGGCAGGGCTCAAGATCCAAGGGAGCAGAAGCTACACAGAGTCTATGCAGCAGAGATGAGTTGCTCAGACAGAGAAACAAATTCTGAGGCCAGGGCTTTGTAAGGCCCAGTGTGCTGGGATTGGGCCTCTTAGGGCTCAGCTGACTGGATGCTAAGGCAGGCAGGTACTGCAGCCTAGGAGGTGCCCTTGAGGCACAGAGGTCTGTCTGCCAGACTTGCAGAAGGAACAAAGCGCTGGCGGTCTAGAACAGGGGTCCCCAACCTTTTCGGACCTGTGGGCACATTTGGGAATCTGAGAAACTGCTGTGGGCACCACCACAAAATGGCTTCCACAGTGGATATGGCTCATCATGCAATGGCTGCCCTGGGGGCCTGCAGGGCTGGGTTAAGACATGCTGAGGCCCTAAACCACATCAAGATTTAGAGGCCCCATACCATAAAAATAAAGGGGAAAAAGTGTGTTACATTTTAATAGGAAGGGTAATGAAAGGGGGTAGAGGGGAGAGAAAGAGCAAGCCCAGAGGCTAGAAAAGGAGAGAAAGAAGACTGCCCTAACATTTTCCAAGGTTTTTCTTAAAACATTTATTTTGGAAGGGGGCAGGGAGGGGAGAGCTTCGTGGGTACCATTGGAGGTCCCTGAGGGTGCTGTGCTGGGGACCCCTGGCCTAGAAGGTAAAGTGCCAGAGCCTGATTAGTGTGAGCCCTGGTTTGACACCCCCCTCTGCCTCCAGCACCCTACAGTCTGTGCACTGCAGGAAGACCTGCAGGAGACGTTAGAGGCATATAGAGAGAGAAGATTTCAACAGTGAGCCCACTATGGAAGCATCCTCTGTGCATTTGAGATGCACATCATCTTGTCTAGTTCAGGCTCAGGGGAACCCTGTTTTTTTCTTTCTTTTTTGATATGGAGCAGAAGCTGGATTGGTGCCACTGATTGGCCTGCTCTTGTGTAAATCACAAAGCTGTCTTCCACCTTTCTCTGAGTTACAATGCACACCACACTGATTGGGTGGCCCTCGTGTCTGTGTTGTAGCCACTCTCTTCCTTGTTTGAGAAGATTTCAAAGTGTAGAAAGAAGGAGAAATGGCTACTAGTTTTGATGGCTATGTCAAGTACACCAGTTGCTGGGGAACATGGGTGGGAGGGCTGAGCTTGGATCCTGCTTGTGGATTCCTGGTTGACAGCTGGTTGGCCCCCATCCAGAATGCTGGACTAGATGGACTCTTGGTCTGATCCAGCAGGCCTCTTCTTATGTTCTTAAAGGCTGAAAAAATAAAAAGGGCAGGACAAATTTTGAATCAGAGGATCATGCCAGGGACTTTGGAAAACAGGGTTGGAGCTACATTTAAGTGTGAGCAGCTGGGCTGGTGGAAGTGGACTTTCCCACTGACTCCTTCCTACAGCAGCCCCTTAGGCCCCATGAAAACACTAGGCAGAGAGTCAAAAGACCCTTCTGAATGGGGTGAGTGCTGGTGTGTGTGGGAGGGGGATCCCCCCAAATTGGGTAGAGGGATGTTCCATGAGTGGAATCCTTCCTCTTGCAGAAAGCAGATCCTCGATCCAACCCAGGATTGATTATTTCTGAGAGAGCGCACGCAGTATTGCCCTGTTAAGAATAAGAGCCTTGATGGATGAGACCAAAGGCATGTCTAATGTAGCATCTTATTTCCCACAGTGCCTTGGAGGCAATAGTTCTATGCAACTGTTATTTTCCCCCAGCAGCAACTGGTATGCAGAGCCACGCTGCCTCTGAACCTGGAGATAGCACAAAGCCATCATGACTTGTAGGTGGTCATTCATAGCCTCCATTCATAGCTTCCTCCATGAATTTCTCTAATCCCTTTTTATAGCCTCCTAAGTTGGTAGACATCACCACCTCCTGTGGCAGCAAGTTCCATAGTTTAAAGGTGTGCTGTGTGAAAAGTAGTACTTTCTTTTGTCTGTCTCAGATCTCCCACCATTCACCTTCATTGGATGGCCTAATCTAGTACGTTAGTTCGAGTAATTCTAGTATGATGAGAGAGGAAGAACTTCCTCCATGCCACATCTGTACAACTATACTTTGGGCGCTTTTGAAATGAAGTTTGCCACGCACACTTAAAAGGCTGATTAATTTTTTATAACCACAGATCTTGTAGCTAATTAACCTTGTTGCAAATCCAAGAGAAGAACAAATTAAGAGAAGCAGTAATGTGTGTGTGTGTGTTTTTTAAAGACATGTACAGAGAAACATGTTTTTTAAGCTTGAGAATTAAAGCCTTGCCCCATAATTTAGAGTTGGGGGTGTGGGTGTGGGTAACCAGACAGCAATCAGTTACAATATATGGGAACACCACGGTTTTGTCTTTGCAAACGAGTCCATGGATTTGTTGATAACCTGATGATTTGAAGTGTCATGTTCAGAGGCAAAGAGCAGATAGTTCAAGCATTCTGAGCATATAGTTCAAGCAGATAGTTCAATCTGCCAGTGTGAATCTCAAGGACCCCCCACCCCTCGCATGCACGCACACTCCCTTTTGGTTGTAGATGCTGTAAAGCTCAATACAACACTGACCACTGACAACAGAGACTGATAAATGTTCCCTGTGAAATTAATTCAGGACATCCCATTTTTCTGAAAGAGGTGATGATGCATGAGTATGGTGAGAAAACAATTATAAACAGGAAGATTAACGATTTGTAGGAGGGGAGGAATTCAGTTGAAGTTGGACTGGCTTTTCCAGTTCAGGCCATTAAGGCTGCGATCCTATGCATTCACTACAGAGTAAGCCCTGCTGAACACAGTGGGACTTAGGTGTCCTTTACCTACTCTTCCAATCATGAGAGAGTGGCTTAGCTGTGGCTGGAATAATGTCAAAATGACCCAACCATATGGGCAGGGCTGATTTCATGGGCCTTTCCTTACTTCTGAGCGGTGGAGGCTGGTAGCTCTGATGTCAGTGAGGTGGTGAATCCACTCCAGGTTTCAGTCAGAGCCAGTCAGAGTTCTAAAGGAGCTATCCAAGGTCAATCTGTTCCGGGTTTCAGTCAGAACCAGTCAGAACTCTAAAGGAGCGATCCAAGGTGCTTTGCACCTAATTTGGTGCAAATTTGCACCTGGCTACCCTAGTAAAACAACAACAACATCATCAACAACAATATGGCCACTGTGACAAAAACCATGGCTGCTACATATGCTTAAAGGTGCATTGCACCTTGGATCGCTCCTTTAGAGTTCTGACTGGTTCTGACTGAAACCTGGAGAGGATTCACCACCCCACTGACACCAGAGTCACCAGCCTCCACTGCTTCTGAGGAAACATGCATAGGTTCAGAGTGGATGTATCTACATCTGTGCTATATACAACCCAAGAGCTGGGTAGGAGATCATGCCTATAGAAATCTCTTTTCCTACTGATAATATCAAGGCATCCATTGACTTGTTTAGGATATTTTTAAAACACACACAGACACACTCATGTTGCCTTCTTTAAAATTTATTTATTTTTGACATTTATTTCCCTTGCCTTTCAATAAAACATTTCAGGTGGATTACATTTAGGGTGGCCATGTGTCCTACTTTACAGAAGGCATTTCCCCTATTCGAAAGGCTGTTTCTTGAACAGGCAGAGAGGAAAACTGCGAGAATTCCATGCAACTATTAAAAGGGCAGGGCCTGGTCCTAATTTGCACCTGGCCACCCTAGTAAAACAACAACAACAACATCATCAACAACAATATGGCCACTGTGACAAAAACCATGGCTGCTACATGTGCTTAAAGCTTGATAACAATTGGGAGGAACTAGGATTAAGAAGATAATCCAAAGGCCATGTGGAAAAGAGGAGATATATGAAGGAAGGAAGGAAGGAAGGATCATGTACACAGCCTACATCCACCAGATGTTTTGGACTGCAACTCCCATACGTTCCAGCTAGCATGGACAATGGTCAAGAATTATCATCCAAACCACATGCAGGGCACTGGGTTGCATGTCTGAGATGCAGTTCTGTTCTCCCCCAGGAAATGAGTCCCTAGTGATGCTCCTAGCAATTGTGGACCTTGGGTCTCCAATGTGGTCACCAATGTGCTTGAGGACACCACTCTTGGTGCTCACAAGTTTCCCTGCCCCTCCTGATTTTTATTTTATTTCTTAAGATTTTATTTAATTGAGCATTTTATTGTCCTAAAGTGGGAGGCTGGCATGCTTCAGAGCAAAGTGCTGCCCTCCAGTACTATATTTATTTGGGTTCAAAGGAGTGGTCTTTGGGTTTTGGATCTGAGAGCCTTGTACTTTTGCCTTGTACTTAGGTTCTTGAGGACAAACCTCTGCCTTCTGCTAGGGATGGATGGATTTGGTTAAATCCATTCCATCTGTGTTTCGTGGATTGCCAGGCATCTTTCATTCTATCATCTGCTCATTAATGGAATTGGATTTTTCACAATTTTGCAAACTTGCATTCGCATCAGAAGGCATTGTTGTTGTTGTTCAGTCGTTAAGTCATGTCCGACTCTTTGTGACCCCATGGACCATAGCACACCAGGCCTTCCTGTCCTCTGCTCTTTCCCGGAGTGTGCTCAAATTCATATTCATTGCATCGGTGATACTATCTAGCCATCTCATCCTCTGCTGTCCCCTTCTCCTTTTGCCTTCAATCTTTCCCAGCATCAGGGTCTTTTCCAGGGAGTTTTCTTTTTGCATTAGGTGGCCAAAATATTTGAGCTTCAGCTTCAGTATCTGTCCTTCCAATGAGCACTCAGGGTTGATTTCCTTTAGTATGGACTGATTTGACCTCCTTGCAGTCCAGGGGACTTTCAAAGGCATCAATTCTTCGGTGCTCAGCCTTCCTTAGAGTCCAGCTCTCATAGCCATACGTTGCTACTGGGAAAACCATAGCTTTGCTTATATGAATTTTTGTCAGCAAGGTGATGTCTCTGCTTCTTATTATGCTGTCTAGGTTTGCCATAGCTTTCCTCCCAAGGAGCAAGCGTCCTTTCATTTCATGGCTACAGTCACCGTCTGCGGTGATCTTGGAGCCCAAGAAAATAAAATCTGTCACTGCTTCCATTTCTTCCCCTTCTATATGACAGGAAGTGATGGGGCCAGGTGCCATGATCTTCGTTTTTTTAATGTTGAGTTTCAAACCAGCTTTTGCACTCTCCACTTTCACCCTCAACAAGAGGCTCTTCAGATCCTCTTCGCTTTTTGCCATTAGGGTGGTATTGTCTGCGTATCTGAGGTTGTTGATAATTCTCCCGGCAATCTTAATTCTGACCTGTGATTCATCCAACCCAGTGTTTCTCATGATGTACTCTGCATATAAGTTAAATAAGCAGGGCGACAATAAACAGCCTTGTCGTACTCCTTTCCCAATTTTGAACCAATCGGTTGTTCCATGTCTGGTTCTTACTGTTGCTTCTTGACCCTCGTACAGGTTTCTCAGGAGACAGGTAAGGTGGTCTGGTACTCCCATCTCTTTCAGAATTTGCCACAGTTTGTTGTGATCCACACAATCAAAGGCTTTAGCGTAGTCAATGAAGCAGAAATAGGTGTTTTTCTGGAATTCTCTTGCTTTCTGCATGATCCAGCGAATGTTGGCGATTTGATCTCTAGATCCTCTGCCTCTTCGAAACCCCGCTTGTACTTCCGGTAGTTCTCGGTTCACAAGCTGCTGAAGCCTAGCTTGTAGGACTTTGAGCATCACCTTGCTGGCATGTGAAATGAGCGCAATTGTGCGGTAGTTTGAACACTCTTTGGCATTGCCCTTCCTTGGAATTGGAATGTAAACTGACCTTTTCCAGTCTTGTGGCCACTGTTGAGTGTTCCAAATGTGTTGGCATATTGAGTGAAGCACTTTAACAGCATCATCTTTTAGGATTTTAAATAGCTCTGCTGGAATACTGTAATCTCTGCTAGCTTTGTTGTTAGTAATGCTTCCTAAGGCTTACTTCACTTCACTTCCTAGGATGTCCGGCTCAAGTTCAGTGACCTCACTATCATGGCTATCAGGGACATTCAGATCATTCCTGTATAGTTCTTCTGTGTATTCTTTCCACCTCTTCTTAATCTCATCTGCTTCTGTTAGGTCCCTGCCTTCTTTGTCCTTTATCATGCCTGTCTTTGCACAAAACGTTCCCTTGAGATCTCTGATTTTCTTGAAAAGATCTCTAGTCTTTCCCATTCTATTGTTTTCCTCGATTTCTTTGCATTGTTCATTTAAGAAGGCCTTGTCTCTCCTTGCTATTCTCTGGAACTCTGCATTCAATTGCATATATCTTCCCCTTTCTCCCTTGCTTTTCGCTTCCCTTCTTTCCTTAGCTACTTGTAAAGCCTCATCAGACAGCCACTTTGCTTTCTTGCATTTCTTTTTCTTTGGGATGGATTGAGTTGCTGCCTCCTGAACAATGTTACAGACCTCCGTTCATAGTTCCTCAGGCACTCTGTCTATCAGGTCTAATCCCTTAAATCTATTTGTCACCTCCACTGTATATTCATAAGGGATATGATTTAGGTCATACCTGAATGGTTTAGTGGTTTTCCCTACGTTCTTCAATTTCAGCCAAAATTTTGCTAGCAGCAGCTCATGATGTGAGCCACAGTCAGCTCCAGGTCTTGTTTTTACTGGCTCTATGGAGCTTCTTCATCTTTGGCTGCAAAGTACATAATCAATCTGATTTCGATATTGACCATCTGGTGATGTCCATGTGTAGAGTCGCCTCTTGTGCTATTGGAAAAGAGTGTTTGCTATGATCAGCGTGTTCTCTTGGCAAAACTCTATTAGCCTTTGTTCTGCTTCATTTTGTACACCAAGGCCATGCTTGCCTATTATCACCGTTATTTCTTGACTTCCTACTTTGGCATTCCAATCCCCTATGATGAAGAGGACATCTTTTTTTGGTGTTAGTTCTTTAGGTGTTGTAGGACTTCATAGAACCGATCAACCTCAGCTTCTTCGGCCTCAGTGGTTGGGGCATAGACTTGAATTACTGTGATGTTGAATGGTTTGCCTTGGATTCGTACTGAGAGCATTCTGTCATTTTTGAGATTGTACCCCAGTACTGCTTTTCCCACCCTTTTGTTGGCTATGAGTGCTAATCCATTTCTTCTAAGGGATTCTTGCCCACAGTAGTAGATATGATGGTCACCTGAATTAAATTCGCCCATGCTTGTCCATTTTAGTTTGTTCATTCCCAAGATGTCGATGTTCAGTCTTGCCATCTCATGTTTGACCACCTCCAGCTTACCTTGATTCATTGATCTTACATTCCAGGTTCCTAAACAATATTGTTCTTTACAGCATCGGACTTTCTTTTCACCACCAGACACATCCACAGCTGAGTGTCCTTTTAGCTTTGGCCCAGCCACTTCACTCTTTCTGGCGCTACTTGGAAATTCCCTCTGCTCCTCCCCAGTAGTATATTGGACACCTTCCGACCTGAGGGGCTCATCTTCTGGCGTCATATCTTTTAGCCTTGTGATAAGTTCCATGAGGTTTTCTTGGCAAGAATACTGGAGTGGGTTATCATTTCCTTCTCCAATGGACCACATTTTGTCAGAACTCTCTGCTATGACCTGTCCGTCTTGGGTGGCCCTGCACGGCATAGCTTGTGGCTTCACTGAGTTACACAAGCCCCTTCATCACAACAAGGCAGTGATCCATGAAGGGGTCAGAAAGCATGCACCTGTGCAAATGTGCATTTGCACAAATGCACAGATCCTCCCCAAATACATAATTTCGGTGGAAAATGCCCATTTTTCATCTGTATTTTTAAAAAATTATTCATATTTTTGTATGACTAAATTTGCATACAACTCCAGAAAGTAAAAAAAAAAACCCGTCCACAATTCCACATGACTTGGAAAAAGCTGGGGTGTTTCTCCATGACAGTGGAAGGAGACAGGAGGAGAAGCCAATCATGGCTTACCTGGATTTTTCAACGAGTTGGTTTTGGTCTGTGCAGGGCTCCATGAGTGAGTGTATCTCAGTCGCTTCACAGAACATACTTCTGGGTTGGGTTGGGGGTTGGAGTGAATGTTGTCTGACTGGCAGGGGCTGCTTAACCAATAAGAGAAGCTCCCTCCCGCCCCCATCCAGGTTCTCCCCACTTTGTCCTTTGATAAAATCCTGGGAGGTTTCCTCCCATGTATCCACAGGAATCACTCTCTTTCTCTCTCTCTTTCCCACCCACCCCACCTATAATCATGAGAGGAACACAGTGTTCTCGCTGCCCTGCTGTGATCACTTGAAGTTTTGATGCTTTGACATTAAGGCTCTCTGAATGTGTTATTTCGATTCATGGGAATCTCGGGAGTGCACATTTTGGGAACAAGCCTCACTGATCACAATGGGAGTTACTCCTGAGTACACACATATGTTTGTGCTAGGAAAGACAGGAAGGGGAAATGGACGGGAAACCAGCCCCCTTTCTAACCCAATGCTGTGCACGATTGGGATGATCAAAGGTGGAAGTAATTACTTCTGAATGGCAATAAACCAAACAATGGAGAATTGCAGCTGTGGGGAAAGCGTTTTACAGCCTTTAGGGAATTAGTGCTTTAAAATGTGATATTTTAATTGGGAGGGATGTTGATAAATTCTGATGTGTGCATTCAGGGGACAAGCCTCACTGACCACAATGGGAGTTACTTCTGGGAAGACGCTAATTGGTTTGTGCTGGGAAACACATGGACAGAAAACATACAGGAAACACCCCTTGACTGGGGTCATGGTGAAAGGCACACCCTAGGCAAGGCTAGCATACCCAAGGTAAATGTGGGGGTTGGGGCACACAACAACTATACTGGGGAGAACTTGACTTAAGGAAAATAATTGGACTTTAAGCAGTTTCAGGACATCTGGTTTTTCCATGATATGCTCCAGGGTGGCTGCTGGATGGCCATGACGTCATGCATCCCTGATGACCTCCAAATGCTGCCAACTCAGCATAAATTGCTCATCCCCGGTCCCCTGCAGAATCTGTGGGTTGGATTCATACGAATCCAAACTCATTTTAATCTGTTGCAGGTTTCTCTGATACCCCTACCTTGTACTTTGGTTTTTAGGAAATTCACTTTTCTTTTAGCTTCACCAGTTTGCCTAATTACTTTGAATGAGTTCAAATCTCCAGGGCCAGATGAACTGCATCCTAGAGTAATAAAGGAACTGGCAGAAGAACTCTCAGAACCGCTGTCTATTCTCTTTGAGAAATCATGGAGGACGGGGGAAGTGCCAGATGACTGGAGGAGGGCTAATGTTGTCCCTATCTTCAGAAAGGGTAAAAAGGAGGAACCTGGGAACTACAGACCAGTCAGTCTGACATCAATCCCTGGGAAAATTCTGGAGCAGATGATAAAGGAATCCATCTGGAAGCACCTTGAAAACAATGCCGTGATTACTCGAAGCCAACGTGGATTTGTCAAAAACAAGTCCTGCCAGACAAATCTAATCTCATTTTTTGATCAAGTAACCTCCCTTGTAGACCGTGGGAATGCTGTAGACATCATATTCCTCGACTTCAGCAAAGCTTTCGACAAAGTGCCCCGTGATATCCTGATGAGCAAACTAGCTCAAAGTGGGCTAGATGAAACAATGATCCGGTGGATCCACAGTTGGCTACAGAATCAGAGTCAAAGAGTGCTTATCAATGGGACCTTCTCAAACTGGGGAGAGGTAACGAGTGGGGTACTGCAGGGCTCAGTCCTGGGCCCAGTGCTCTTCAACATTTTTATTAATGGCTTGGAGGAGGAGGTGCAGGGAATGCTGATCAAATTTGCAGATGACACCAAATTGGGTGGGATAGCTAATACTTTGGAAGACAGAAACAAAATTCAAAGTGATCTGGATAGACTGGAGCGCTGGGCAGAAAACAACAGAATGACATTTAATAGGGATAAATGCCAAGTTCTGCACCTAGGAAAAAGAAACCAAATGCACAGTTACAAGATGGGGGATACGTGGCTCAACAACACGAGAAGCGAGAAAGATCTTGGAACTGTTGTCGATCACAAGCTGAATATGAGCCAACAATGTGATGTGGCTGCAAAAAAGGCAAATGCTATTTTGGGCTGCATTAATAGAAGCATAGCTTCCAAATCCTGGGAAGTACTAGTTCCCCTCTACTCAGCACTGGTTAGGCCTCATCTGGAGTACTGTGTCCAGTTCTGGGCAGCACCCTTTAAGAAGGATGCAGACAAGCTGGAGGGGGTTCAGAGGAGGGGAACAAAGATGATCAGAGGGATGGAAACAAAGCCCTATGAAGAGAGACTGAAAGAACTGGGCATGTTTAGCCTTGAGAAGAGAAGACTGAGGGGAGATATGATAGCACTCTTCAAGTACTTGAAAGGTTGTCACAGAGAAGAAGGCCAGGATCTCTTCTTGATCATTCCAGAGTGCAGGACACGGAATAATGGGCTCAAGTTGCAGGAAGCCAGATTCCGGATGAACATCAGGAAAAACTTCCTGACTGTTAGAGCAATACGACAATGGAACCAATTACCTGGGGAGGTGGTGGGCTCTCCCACACTGGAGGCGTTCAAAGCGAGGCTGGACAGCCATCTGTCAGGGATGCTCTGACTTGGATTCCTGCATTGGGCAGGGGGTTGGACTTGATGGCCTTGTAGGCCCCTTCCAACCCTACTATTCTATAATTCTATGATTCTATGATTCCCCGGAAATGAATGTTTTGTGACTGATTGTGCCCACCGTGATAGCCATTTTATGAATGTCCAATCCCCCCAGCAGCCATTTTATGAGAGCAGCCACCTTACTCTCAAAATTATAAATATGCCGACTGAACCCAAGTTGTGGACCCCTGATCTGGACAGACATCATGTGAAACATTGTGCCCCTCTGATCCAGAAGACAAGGAGGAGAAGCTTTCTGGAGTAAAATTGCACATAACTCTGCTGCTTCTCCTGTAATCATGTAATAGTGCAGTTGGTAACCAGACCCAAAGGAACTACCTCTGTCCTTATGGGTCTTGCTTTTTGTCTCTCCTTATAGGTCTTGCTGCTTCATCAGCCCTTCTGATGCCTTTTGCTCCACCCAGACTGCTTTTCTGTATGCCTTTGATCTTGGTTAATCTAGGTCTGAAAAATGAAGAGGACAGATGAGATTTTGGCTTGTTTGTAGGCAAGCATGTTGCCGGCATTGCAGCTCATCAGATTATGTCATTACAATAAATAAATAAATGAATAAATAAGCAAGCAAGCAAGCAAGCAAGCCCTCCATAAATAGTAATCACATAATACATGGACAGAAAGAGGAGAGTTAGTGGGAATGTAAAATGTCTGGGCTATATTCCCAGCTCTGACTCACTTTGTTGGAAGGATGGAGAATTGCAAGAAACCCTGGATTGTTCAGGGAGTTATATATATATTTTTTTTAATAAATGGGAAGGGTTAGGTGGACCAGACAGAAAATGTTTGTCATGCTCCAAAGGGTCGGTCTCTCTCTCTCTCTCTCTCTCTCTCTCTCTCTCCCTCTCCCTCTCCCTCTCCCTCTCCCTCTCTCTCTCTCTCTCTCTCTCTCTCACGGTGTGTGTGTCATGAACACACACACACACACACACACACATACACCACACCTTCCATGGATCATCACCCACAATACAGGATGGTGGTAGTAGTAGGATTTGTAGGGGAGAAATGGCAAGCAGGCAGAAGTGGGTGTTTATTCCTTCCTGCATTCACTGATTGTTTTCTGCAAATGCCTCCTCAAGTCCCCCCCTCCAGCCAGGCTTATTTCTACTCCAGTTAAGCCCCCCCCCCAATTCTCCCCTTCAAATGTCCCCCTGTTCCTGCATTAATATGACAGATTGGTTGGGACCCCCTAAGTCTGTCTTGGAACATGCAATTCTGAACCTAGTTGTTCTTTGTTTCTGAGAGCTTCTTCTTGGTTATCTTCATTGCATTTATTTGCTGCCAACAAAGCAACCCTGTGGGATACCTTTTGAGACACTTCCAAAGGCAAACACATGGCCAATTAGTATCCCTGCTGGAGTGGCAGTGGATCTGAATTGTGTGAGAGATGGTCAATGGAGATGTTCTTTTCTTCTTTTCTCTGACTGTGTGATCCTAGTTTCCTCTGTTTGCATATCCTTAATGGAGGTAATAGAGCGCAGAGAGGACAAGTAATTAATGAAAATACTCAGCCAACTCTGGGGTTAAGGGAAGTCAGCAAGTTGACCTGGCAAAAGAACACTCAAGGGCCGCGGAGTGGACTACCCTGCGCTAATAAATCAGATCACGTCTCAACACTGCCTTAGCGGAAGCAGACCCTAGTGTTCTTATCAGTGGATTAAAATGCTTTTAAAGATGGGGAAAATCAGGAATATGGAGTGTGTGGAGTCTAAACTTCAAGAATGTGATGGCCTCAGGGACTGTGATGAAATAGTCCAGTGCTAGAACAGGGATGTTGCTCCATGGTCACCCTGCTTGCCAGAATGCCTGAGCCGAGTTTCATTCATTGAATGCAGACTTCCCCGACCTGGTGCCCTCGAGATGTTTTAGACTTCAACTCCCATCAGCCCCAGCCAGCATGATGATTGGTTGGAAGTGCTGGGAGTTGTAGTTCAAAACATCTAGAGGGCACCAGGTTGGGGAAGGCTGATGTAATGAAAGGAACTAGGGGTTCGTTTTTCGGGGGGAGATAATTAGCAAAGTCTCCATGACCTAAGGAATTGGCTCAAGTGCTGAGGTCCTTCCAACATACAAAGAGCCATGCTGGATCAGCCCAGCCATCCATCTAGTCCATACTGTAGCTGGAGGGAGCAATCCTATGGCCACTAGTCAGCGGCTAGACTGCCATAGGATATGTGGTTTTCCGGGAACCAATCTCAAAGCCCACGCTCCAAGGTCAGTTCCCGGAGAACCGACCTTCTCCCCCTTCCGCACTGCCTCACAGGCAGCACGGAATGGCCCCATGCTCTGCACGGAGTGGCCAAAACAGGACATTCCAGGGGGTGTTCCGGGGTGGGGAAGGCAGAAATGCTGGTACGACACATCCTATGTGCTCTGCCTTCCCGTGCTCCACCTTCCCATGGCTAGACAGCCAAAATTGGCTGTCTAGCTACACATGCAGGGCAGGAGAAGCACGGAGGGAATGATCCCCTCCGTGCTTCTCCTGCCCTGCATTGGATAGGCGGTTGCCTCCAAGTTCAGAGTCAGCCGCCTGTCCCCATAGGATTGCACCCTAAAGCTCTTACAGCCAGTAGCTAAGACTTAGGAGAGGCATTTCAAGCTTTTAGAACGGGGAAAAACTGAACAAAAGCCATGAAACCACCATATGATAAATGGCCAGAGGGGGCGTGGCCATCTGGGGAACCCTGGAGGGTCTAATTGGGACCACAGGAGGGCTGGATTTGGCACCTGGGCCTGAGGTTTCCCATTCCCAGTAGAATGTCACATTCCTTTTAAGACACCAGAAGAACCATGAATACCTCCAGAGGACATCTTTTGTCTGACCATTGGGGATAAAGTCTGGAAGGCTCACCAGCTACATTGACTTGAATCTTTCTAACCCACCTAAAAAATATAGCACCTTCCATTTTTTATTAGCATTGCTTTAAAAATAAATGAGCCGCTTCCATTTTATATTAGCCTCTTCTATTTTAATGAATTAGCTTTATTAAGTCTGTAGCATCGCTGTGTCCAATGACTGATTAATTGCTGCTCTGCTTCGCTCCTTCCAAATAACAAAGACCAGGGTGAACACTAGAGAAACAGCATTCCACCTCATGGAAAATGGAACTCCTCCAATTCAAGAGGATCTTTTCAGTTTCCCGAGGTGCTCCATCATCAAGGATTTGTGCATGTGTGTGCACGTATCTGCGTAGAGGTAAAGGCACCTCGCACATGACATTTTCCCACCAAAACCAGCATCTAAAAATGTAAAGTGCAAATGTGGCGCTGCTCTGTTCACATGAAAAACATGCATTCATGGAATGCGTGGAAAATGTGGGGAGCAGGGGCGTGGTGGCAGGTCCACACCCAACCTCGATATGCTCAGCTGAAGGTGTGCATTGAGGCCAATGGATGTACAACTGGATGCCCATGCGTCATGCCCCCTCTTTAATGAGCTTCCGTCGTGCATTAAAAACGTGGTTGTTCAGGCAGGCATTTGGGGTGGGTTAGGGTATTTTTTTAAAAAAAAATATGGTAAAATTTTATTGTTTTAAATTGTTTTATGGTGGGTTGTACATCGCCCAGAGTGGCTGGGTGACCAGTCAGATGGGCGATTAATAAATTTAATAAATAAATAAATAAATGTACAACACCCAACCTCCATATGCTCAGCTGAAGGTGTGCATTGAGGCCAATGGATGTACAACTGGATGCATGTAGACTCTGCCCATGCAGTGGGAGATTCTGCCTTTTACAGGGTCTCCATTCACCTGGAGAGAGCCTATGCATATACAGTTGTGCAGGTGTAGGTCTCAGCTGCAGCAGCTGTCAGAGGTGAGCCAGGAGCAGGAAACCAGGAGCCCAGAGTAAGCCAGGGAGTCAGGTTGAAAGAATACACAGGAACACAACCAGAGCTAATCTACAAAGACTGTATTACCTGGGCATGGTTCCAGCCCAAACAAGAAGCCTTCTATAGCCATTCCTGTCCAGGAGGGCCCAATGGGCTAGCCAGGGTGGGTGGAGACAGTCCCAGCATGAGAATACTTCACTGTCAGGAAGAGGGACACTGGGGCCATGCGATGTTCATGCCCCATGCCCAAAACACATCTTCTTTGAATGCCCGAATAGGGCTATGCAGCAACACTAGGGATGTCAGAGAATTTCGCGTCTATGTAAATGTTTACGTAGACTAGATGTGCCAAAATAAGGAACGCAAATGGCGGCGCCCATGGGTGCCGCCATTTGCATACGCGCGGTTTTTTTTTTTTTTTACTCAGCCGTGATAGGCTATGTAAACATTTACATAGCCTATCATGGCTGACTGCAGGGACGCAAACAGTGGCGGCTATGGCCGCCGCCCTTTGCAGACCTGGCCGGCCAGGATTCGGGGGGGAGGGACGGGGCGCCTCCCCCCCCCCAGCCAGAATTTCAGGGGGAGGGATGGAGTGCCTCCCCCCCACTGCGAATCAATTTCGTAAGAAGGTAAGTGACTTTCATACATCCCTAGACTAATCTGAGAGACAGGATTGGCTCTGGTGGTCCTCCAGCTTTGTTGCCATGTAATGTATAGTAATGTATATGTAATGTAAAGGGCCGCGGTGGCTTAGTGGTTAAGACGCTGAACTGCAGACCGGAAAGTCGGCAGGACAGCAGTTCGAGACCCGAGTGCCGCGTGACAGAGTGATCTCCCGTCTTCAGTCCCAGCTTCTGCCAACCTAGCAGTTCGAAAGCAACAAATTGGAAGTAGATAAATAGGTACTGCTTTGGCGAGAAAGGTAACAGCGTTCCGTGCATCTCGGTGTTCAGTCATGCCAGCCACATGACCACGGAAGCGTCTTCGGACAGCGCTGGCTCTTTGGCTTAGAAGTGGAGATGAGTACCACACCCTAGAGTTGGACACGACTGGTTGGGGACACCTTTATCTTTTTTTTTACCTTTAATGTATAGAACAACATTCTGGAAATATGGGATATGGGAGGCATTGTGCTATAAGAGGTTCTCCTGCTGACATGGGGCAGTATCCAACTGTGTCAGCCCGCTAGTGCAAATGACGTTGTGCTGTTGGAAGCTAGGTTTTGAGCTATGTGCAAGAAACCATCTACAGTTGCGGTGGCACAAGCATGGTTGCACAAGCGATTGTACATTATCCATGTGCAACACATTGTGTGTAACTAGTTGTGCAATTGCTTTCACAACCGGTTGCATTGTGTGCACAACCGGTTGTGGAAGGGTAATGGGCAACCGCTTGCAAAATGGAAAGATTCAGTGGAGCTCCACTAGTGCTATTTAAGTTTGCAGAATGACGCCATTGGATACTGCCCAAAGTCTCAGAAGGAGGGATGGACAAATGTGTCACTTCTGCTTTCTCCTGGATTCAAATTTTTAAAATCTCAACTTCTTTCTCTCCCGAATATGAAGAAATTTGCAAATTTTGGAAGATTCTTACAAAAAAAATGAACTGTAACAAAATCCTTACCCATCTGCACCAGCCAAATTCAACAGGTAAAGCTATTCTGTATGGAGAGGACCATGTTGTATGCGCTTGTCATGTAGCTGTTAAAGACGAAAAGCTTGTCAGAAAAAAGAGGGGGCAACCCTAATTCAGTTCTAACATGGCTGAATACACAGGGTGTCAGGGTTCCCCTTATGACCTGCACCCCCGGAGCAACTCCTTAAGGATCTCTTGCCTCCTTAAGAGTCCCACCTTCCTTCTTTTAAAGTTCCCCTTCCCGATAACATGGGGTTTAGGCTATAGATGTGGGGTGATTAGCACTTCAGACACATGGGTTTTAACCACAACAGTTTACTGGTAAATTAAAGCAAGCAAATTACAACTAAAGGTATTTACACAATAGAGATGAATGATACAAAAGGCATTAAGGGAAAATAAATGTTGCAAAAAGGCAAGCTCCTCTACCCTAGCTGAACTTAGACTTCTCCAGGCGGCTTCTTCCTACTCTCTCTTCCTGCTCTGGTCTTCCTCTCTCTCTCCCCCCTGGCTCTCTCCCCCTTTTTATCCCCTCAAACTAAAAGTACTGTTTCAAACCTGAAGAAATGAAACTTAACTCAGGAAGATGAAACCTAACCAGGGAAATGAAACTACTCCTCTCAGGGATATTCCCTCCCAACAAAAAAACCCCAGGCCTCTAGGCATCACCTTTTTATTGTGCCTCTGTAGGCCTCAAACCTTCACACAAGGATTCCAAGCCAGGTTTTGAAGAGCTAAGTACTCAAAGTCCTGGGCCTGGATGGACGAATCTGTCAGTTTCAGCTTCTCCCACATTTGATTTTTTTTTTTTTTTAAAGAAGGTTGCACAACCTTTTTCAGCCTGAGGGCCAAATTCCACTTTGGAGAAGCTCTCGGGGGCTGCATTCCAGCAGTGGGCGGGGCCAGAGGCAAAAGGGACAGAGCCAAAATGCCAAAAAGACCAGCCTATTTTAGCTTAAAGGTCTTACTGCCAGTAACCAAGCCTTCGGAGAGACATTTCCAACTTTTTAGAATGAAAATGGCTCAAAAGCTGGGAAACCACCAAACAAGCATTGTTAGGGGGAAAGAGGGTGGGGCATGTGGAAGGGGCATGGCCATCTGGGGAACCCCGGGAAGCCAGATTTGGGACCCCAGGTGGGCTGAATCTGTTTTAAAATCTCACACTCTTTCCATCCTGAATAGGAAGACATTTGCAAAATGTGATCAAAAAATGAACTGAGATAAAATTCTCACCCATCTCTATTCAGAAGCAGAAAGGAACCAGCTCAGGCTTCTAGCCCCCGCCCCGCCCTGCCCCGCCCCTGGCCAGCATAGCTGTTATGTTATGTTATGTTATGTTATGTTATGATATGTTATACTTTATTTCTATGCCACTTTTCAGCCAAAAGACTCCCAAAGCAACTCTCAAAAATATAGAAATACAATATTCAAACAATACACTAGACACGCGTTTAAAGCAGAAATATTGCAACAGCTGTTTAAAACTCAAACACCTAAAAACCCTGCAGCCTGAACACTCCTTCTACATATCCAAAAGCAAAACCCCATCAGCAAACATGCCAGAGAAGAGCTGGAATAATCCTGGGCTCTCTCTAAGCTTTCCCAGGCAGGGGGATGGGCAGAGCAGATGAGGGGGAAAAATGCCTTGGTTGGAACAGCCCCCCCCCCCCCAAGCAGTGACTCCTAAGCTGCAGCTCAAGCCTTGCTTTTAAAGTCTCCAGGTACGGGGGCGAGGAAGGGGAAGCAGGCGGAACAGCCCACCCCTGTCGGAACAGCGCCCCCCCCCCAAGCAGTGCTTTTATAAATAGCCTTTCTCTTTTCTCCTCCAGAACAGTCCAATATGTGTCTCAATTGGCTGTGAATGGCTAGAGGAACGCTGGACCGCTTAAAGGGAGAGCAGCGTTGGGCCCTCCTGCTGAGATGTGGTCGGCAGGGCCCGCCTGCCAAGGCTGATTGACCGCATTAAGTTCTCTGCAGTCGGCAGTCCTCTAGGAAGTATGAAAACACTGTTGCCATGGGACTAATGGCGGAGCGGACAGCGGCTTCTGTTCTGCCGAGGCTGGGCAAGCTAGCCTTGATGGCTGCCCTTGTGAGCCATCATCTTTTTAGGGCCTTCTTATAATCTTCTCGGATGTACCATGCAGAATGAATGGATTCCAGCAGTGTGGATACAGCGGCATGGGGGTGTGTGGTGTTGACTGCGTGTGTGTGCCTGTTTTCCCGGCTTTAAGAGAGCCAGGGCAAAGAGAGCTGCAGCAGGGTGTGGTTTGCAAACTTTCTCCTAGTCCTTTCAAAGTCAAACGGCAGGAAAGAGCCACAGTGCCGGGCTCTCAGGCACGGTCGCCATCAGGGTTGGCATTACTGGGCGCCTGCCGAGACCCACACATCAGCCAGGGGCCCCACTGTTGATCCCCAGAAACCCCTCTCTCCCCTCCTCCTTGCTCTTGCTGCCTGTTTAGCTACCCTCTCCCAGAGTAGAAACAGTGACCAGGCCAAAGGGAAGGGAGCAGCACCTCCTACTTGCCTCATCCATGGTGTGGACTGGGCCCAAGCGAGAAAATAGTCAGTGTTGTAACCTGGGCCCAGCCTGGGCTGCCAGCCCATAGTTACGTGGAAGAAACGTGGGCTAAATTTCTGAGTGTGGTCTGAAGGCACACGAGGCAGCCACCGTGCTGAAGCTAAGCAGGACTGGGTCTGGTCAGTGCTTGGAGGGGAGACCCCTTGGGAACCGCATGTAGCCACCTTGAGTTCCATGACGGAAGAAAAGTGGGATACGGCAATGTAATAAATCAATAAATCATAAGATCATGGTTCAGGATGTTTATGCGAACTTATTCCTTGTGTTTCTCTGAAGAACCATTATGTTGGCCACGCGTCCTACTTTACAGAGGTTTGTGCTCTATTTGAAGGGTGGGGGGATTTCACCAGCTGTAGCTTGCTTCTACACAATGGTGAAAAGTCCAGGGTTCCTGTCATCTTGTGTAACTGGCCACCCTAATGGAGTCTTAGCTGTCTTCACCTATTTGGGTCTATCCACTTATTAAGGTCTCCTGGAGAGGTTCTGCACTGCAACCCACCAACATTTGAGTTGTTTTTGCTTGGGACATGGGAGAGGGTCTTTTTTATGGTTATGCCTAGGCCAGAGGTACACAACTTGTGCCCCCCTAAGGGCTTTGCCGTGGCCTGCTATGTGTGCCCTGCCCCTGCTACCAAACTCCCCCCACCAATTTCCCTGTCACCTGTATTCTCCACGCCCCCACACCCCGAGCATTAGTCATACAAATTGGTCTTTCCCTGCTACTGATAGCAACGAGGAAAGAATGTGCTGTATCAGGATTCCTGGGTGTGCATGAGTGTATATGTGTCTGTGAGTACCTGCGTGTGTGTGCACGCATGCAGATGTGCGTGCATGCATGCGTGCATGCATGTGCAGCCCTTGACCCAGAATCTCATGGGTCAAAAAGGCTGGGCACCCCGGCTTAGCCTCTTGAATCTCCTCCATATAGAGACCCTTTCTGATTTCCTTCCATGGCTTCTTTTTCAGCGAGGATTTTGATCTGTCACTTCATTAAGTTTCTTTCCCAGGCTTTTCAGTCTACCTGCTGTCTGACTGTTGCATCTGTATGATTGCTATTTTTATTGCAGTCTTCTGTCAGAAGCTGTCCTCCTGGGCTTTTTCTTTTTAATTTGGAAAGATGGGGTGAAAATAGTTTTAATTAATCAATAGAAGCCAATTTGGGTTGTGAAACAATAGAAGGAAAGTGGCTCAGTGGCTGTGTGTGAGTGTGTGTGCGCCTGGGCTCTCCTCTTTATGCTGTCTTCTGCCTTGGTACTGGGATGACTAAGATGCTAACGGCGGCAGAGAGGCAGTGGGAAAGTAGCAACAAGGAGCTGGGTGGGTGGTGGGTAAGGATATACAGATTTTGTCTAATCCGTTCCGTCTGTGTTTTGTGGATTGTCCGGCAACTTAAGAATATAACCTAAGAAGAGCCCTGCTGGATCAGACCAAGGGTCCATCTAGTCCAGCATTCTGTTCACACAGTGGCCAACCAGCTGTCGACTGGGAACTCACAAGCAGGGCATGAGCTCAACAGCACCCTCCCACCCATGTTCCCCAGCAACTAGTGTACATAAGCTTACTGCCTCTGGTACTGGAGGTAGCACATAGCCATCAAGACTAGTAGCCATTGATAGCCTTTTCCTCCAGGAATTTGTCCAGTACCCCTTTAAAGCCATCCAAATTGGTGGCCATCACTACATCCTGTGGCAGCAAATTCCATAGTTTAACTCTGTGCTGTGTGAAGAAGTCCTTCCTGAAGAACTTTTGTTCCGTCATCTCCTCATTGCCGGAATTGGATTCCTCGCCCTTCGGAAAAGTCCACCACGATTTACATAACTTTTGCTGGCACTGCACGTTTTGCGTATTTTTCTTAGCTCAGCGTACAATCAATGACCAGAGTAAACACACACAAAAGAGCTGAAGAGAGATCAGAGGTTGTACCATTCCGAAAAGTAAAAAAAAAAACACAAGTCCACGGAATTCATGCGACTTGGAAGATGGCAGTCTGCTGCAGAATCCACAGGTTGGATTAATAAAAATCTGAAGTCATTTGAATCCATTCTGGATTTCTTCAGTATCCTTAGTGGTTGTTGGTGGGGAGAACTCTTGTTGGACAGGCAGCGGCCTCTGGTTTTGTTAGGGCCTTTCCTGCACAAACAGGCTGAGTGCCCCCTTGCCACGTTTTAGCCCTTGCATGTATTTCTTTATTACATTTTTATACTGCCCAATAGCCGAAGCTCTCTGGGCAGTTCACAAAAATTAAAACCACAAGTAGAGCATAAAAACAATATAAAATATAAAAGCATTAAAACGAGAGTATAAAAGTACAAAGCAGCATAAAACATAGCAGCAAGGCAGAGATTTAAATTTTAAAATACAGCAACAAATTTAAAATAGCAGACCTAAAAGACTAGAATGTTAAAATGCTAAAATTCCTGGGAAAATAAAAAGGCGCTGGAAAGAGTACAATGTAGGTGCCAGGCAAACCTCTCTAGGGAGCTCATTCCACAACTGGGGTGCCACAGTAGAAAAGGCCCTCTTCCTGGAAGCCACCTGCCTCACTTCCTTTGGTAGGGGCTCCCAGAGAAGGACCCCTGAAGATGGTTTTAGGGTCCGGGGAGGTATGCATATGGGAGGAGATGATCCTTGAGGTAACCTGGCCCCAAGCTGTTTAGGGCTCTGAATGTTAAAACAAAGCGACCACAAATCCCGCTTCAATGCAAACAGTAATGTCCCAGCTGGTCTTAATCGAAAATGCTATGGCACGCTATGGAAGGCAGGGCTGGCCCTACCATTAGGCAAAGGGAGGCAGCAGATGCCAGGAGGTGGGGAGCCATGGTGAGGTATTGGAGGTCAGAGCTAAGTGCCCCCTAAGCTAACCTGCTGCCCTCAGGTGCAGTGGAGGATGCTGTCCCATTGCCAGAGCTGAGGTAGGATTCAGCTGCTAGTCTGGTCAGCATGTGTATGTGGAATGGGTGTGTGGGGCAGACACTATCTTGTCCTTCACAGGCAGCAAAATGACTTGGGCCAGCCCAACTAGCTTCCAGGCTCAATTCAAAGTGCTGGAACAGGGGAGTGGCCATAGCTCAGTGTGACGGAGCACATGCTTTGCATGCCGAAGGTCCCAGGTTTGATTCCCAGCTTCTCCAGGTAGGGCACGGAAAGAATCCTGTCTGAAACCCTGGAGAGCCACTGCTGCCAGTCAGTGTTGACATGACTGGTCTAGATGGGCCAAGGGACTGACTCGGTATAAGCCAGCTTCCCATGGTCCTAATTACCACCTAGCTGTAACCAGGCAATGTGGTTCCCTTGGGCATCTGTGTGCCCTCAGGGCCAGATTTTCTTCTGGAGATGCTCTCAGGGTCCTGCATTCAGTGGTGGGTGGAGCCAAAGGCAAAATGGCTGGGGCCAACATAGCAAAAATACCAGCATGTGTTGACTTAAAGTTCTTACTGCCAGTAACCCATTCCAACCTTTTTGAATGGGGAAAAAGCCATGCCAAAGCTGGAAAACTGCCAAATGGTTGGCGGTCAGGGGAAAGGGTGTGTGGCCAGGAAAACAGGGGTGTGGCCATTTAGAGTACCCTGGGGAGACAGATTGGGACCCCAAGAGGGCCGGATTTGGCCGGCAAGCCTGAGGTTTAAGAACCCTGCATCCTTCTTGCTCCTTGGATGCCTCCTCCATGTCGGGCTTTCTCTTCCAGTCGGCCGCCAGTCCTAAATGTTGGATATTAATGGCCCATGGTCCCAGCTGCAGCTGTCTATTGATTGCGCTGCCCACCGTTCCTGAGACAGCCATCTGGCCTCTGTCAATTATGCAGTGGGCCACCTTCAGAAGGGCTGAACTTAAGCAAATTAGCAGCGCTGTTGAGACAAGAGTAACAAGCTAGCCTCTTTGATTTCTTCAGGAGGAAGGGAATTGATTGCTGAATCATCATCTTCCCCTCCACCCCCTTTCTTTCTCTCACTTTTAACCACTTGCCCTTTTCAAGCAGTGGAAATAACCTTCATGTTTAGTTGTTCTGATTTGGGTTTCTTGCTGCACAGTTTCCCTTTATGTTAACTCTTTCTACGCCTAAAAAGGGGTTACAGGCACAATCCTATGTGTGTTTAGACAGAAAAAAGTCCTACAACTCCCATGCTGGGAGTTGTAGGACTTTTTTTCTGTCTAAACGTGCATTGGGTTACACTCTAAGAAAATAAAGAAAAGGTAGACTTCGGGGGGTGGGATCTACTTTGTGTGTGTGTTATTATTAGCCATCACCAAGGTCCAGCAGCAGGAGTCAGATGCAAAATAGTGGTTGGGGAAAGGGAAGCCAAATGCAAAATGGCAGCTCAGGAGAACATGGGCCACAAGCTAGGATGAGCTGCATATACAAGTACACATCATCATTTGTCACTACTAGGGATGGATGAATCTGTCAGTTTCACTTTCTCCTGCATTCACATATTTTAGATCTCAAGTTCTCTCCATGGCGAATATGAAGAAATCTTTGCATTTTGAAAAATTCTTATCAAAAGTGAACTGAAATGGAATTCTCAGCCCAACACAAGCCAAATTCAATAGGTACCACTCTTTCAGTGGAGAGGGCCATGTTATGCCTGCCTGCCGCACAGCTGTTAGATGAGGAACCTGTCAGAAAAAAAAGAGGTGGCAACTCCAATTCAGCATCAATGTGGTTGTATACACAGCGACTCAAAGCCAGACTTTTAAGAGCTAAGCACTCAAAGCCCTGAGCCTGGATGAATGAATTGGTCAGTTTAAAATCTCAAATTCTTTCCATCCTGAATATGAAGAAATGTGCAAATTTTGTCAAAGTTCTTATCATAAACGAACTGAAACTAAGTTCCCAGCCAACCCTATAGAATATAGACAAGGTAGACTGAGATCACAATCCTATCAGGATTCCCATCAGCCTCTGAACTTGGAGGCTGACAGAAATCCTATGCAGAGCAGAAGGAGTGCAGAAATGCTCTGCATTTTTGCTAGACGGGCGATTTCACCTGTCTAGATGAAGCATCAGGGAGGGGGAGGAACAGATGCTGTGGAAGGCTGGGGATAGCTCGATTCCCTGCTTTCCCAGTCCCTTCCCCTCCCTGTTGACCAGGATACCCCCTTTCCATTTGCAGCTGGAACTCTTTATGCTGGCTGTGAGAGGGCAGGGGAGGGAACAGGGAGCTTGGACTCCTGGGTCCGAGGTTGGAAGACTGACTCCAACCTCAGATCCAGGACTCCAAACTATCCTATGGCTCCCCAGACTTTGTCTAGGAGCCATAGGATTGCTCCCTAAATTAGTCTAATAGCCTAATTCAGTTGGGGGGGGAGAAGCCTTTTTGTTTTGCTTTTGTTAAACAGTTGGAAGTCTGAAGACAGGGCCGGCCCTCCCATGAGGCAGGGGATCAGGAAGGGTTGCAGATCCCACGTGCCCACTGTGGCTGACCTATGCCTCTCAAAGAGAGACATAGGGCAGGCGCTCTGGAGAGCCCCGTCGGCTTCCCTCCTGCTGCAGCGAATGCTGCAACAGGAAAGCAGCCATTGTGGCTCTCCAGAGCAGGCGCAGCAGCTGTCGCCACCACCCTTTGCCTCACTCTGAGTAAGGCATAGGTAGGCTGCCACTCTGCTCTGTGTCTGCCCACCACTGCTTCAAGACCCATTCATACACAGGATGCTTTAAACACTTGGAAGGGTGCAAGGTTTACTGGAAAAGTCTACAGTTAAGTGAATGGACAGGAGAAGAATTGTGCCTCCTATCTTTATACCAGGTGGAATGAGCAAGAGTGGCAGTGCAAAGAACTGAACGTCTTTTTGACCAGTGGCCAGCAACCAGGAGCATCTGAGCATGGTGCCAGCTTGCTTTCCTTGTGTTGTTTTAGCAGGAACATCCTTCCCTCCCCACCCCATTCTTCAATGCATTACAGCTCATGCTTAAGATGGTAGAATCTGCCCAGTTTCACTTTCTCCTACATTGGTTTTTGTTTTTAATCTCTAGTCCTTTCCATCCCATTTAGGAAGGAATTTGTGAATGTTGGTAAGTTCTCAACTAAAGGCAAACCAAATAAAAATGTCACCTCTCCCTAGCCCAGCAAACACAGCTTGCAGAGATACCCCGAAAAGCTATCTTGATACCTTGACATCTGCTTTCTAAAATAGTGGCCCCCTATTCTAGGGCACACTCAGAATACATATTGGGCACCCATATAGGGGTGGAAGGATTTATTTACAGGATTTTGATCACATTCAGTCTCAAGGTGGTATAAGCTACTGATTGGGTTAGATCCAGGATCTGCCTTCCACTAATGGAAGGGGTCAATTTACAGAAGGTGTCTCCGCCCTATTTTCAGGGATTCCTCCCACAACACAGCTCACTCCAACCTGTGCAGGATTTTCAGGGGGCCGAAGGGTCTGATGTTGGGAGAAGCGGGTGGAGGCATCCTGTTCCACCAGCCCAATTGCACTTGCATAAATCTGGAAACAACACATTAAAAAGAAACACAAAATTAGAAACAAAAAGAAGCAGCAGCAAGAGCAATAAAAGCGGCAGGAAAACAAACAAACAAACAAACAAACAAACAAAAAAAACCCATGCGCCAGGCAGTAAAGACAAATTAAACATCAAAACTGTAAAGATAAAATGGTCTCAAACATGAAAAGCCATTAAAGGCACAAAAGAACAAGGTGGACTTTGCTTAGCACCTAGAAGATTGCAAAGAAGTGCTGCGTGCACCCGTCCAGGGAAACCATTATATTAGTGATACTGGAGATTAATTTGGATCTGCTTAGTTGAGGAATCAAGCCAGTTCACCTTCACCTAGTGACCAGAGGATTTGGGTTTGCAGCCTGTTGGAACAAAGTCCTGTCTTTCCAAATTGCATGAAAGTAGGGATGGCGGAGGATTTCTCCACAAATCTTCGGGAGGCCGAATGCCAACGCATTCGGCCCCCCGAAATTGGTGGGGAAATTCTCCGCTGGCCCCCCGCCCCCACCTGGGATGGGACTTACCGTGGCCGAATGTCCCTCTCGGCGGCGGGTCCCGGCGGCGTTTCGGCGGTGTTTCGTCGGGGGCGGGGGCGGCGGCCGGTCTCCCGACTGGCTGCCGCCACTGCTATTGCAAAAAAAAAAAGTATTTTTTTTAAAAAAAACACACCCGTGATAGGCTACGTAACGGTTTACGTAGCCTATCACGGCTAGATTTCCAAAGTCAGCCGTGATAGGCTATGTAAATCGTCACGTAGCCTATCACGGGTGACTTTGAAAAAAAAAAGCGCGTACGCAAATGGTGGCGGCCCATGGGCGCCGCCATTTGCGTTCCTTATTTTGGCACGTCTAGTCTACGTAAAGATTTACGTAGACTACGGCGAAAATAAGGGCACGCTATTTGCGTTGCCCTTATTTTCGCCATAGTCTACATAAATCTTTATGTAGACTAGACGTGTCAAAATAAGGAACGCAAATGGCAGTCCCCATGGGAACCGCCATTCGCGTACGCGCTTTTTTTTTCCCCCAAAGTCACCCGTGATAGGCTACGTGACGATTTACATAGCCTATCACGGCTGACTTTGGAAATCTAGCCGTGATAGGCTACGTAAATCGTTACGTAGCCTATCACGGGGGTGTGTGTGTGTTTGTTTTTGTTTTACTTTTTTTTTCGCGGCCGGGTAGACGGGGCGCTCCTACCCGGCCTGAATTTCGGCCAGGTGAGGCGGGGTGCCTCCCCCCCTCACCTGAACTTCGGGGGGAGAACCGAAGTGCCTCCCCTCCACCGCGAAGCAAGCTTCGAGAACAGGTAAGGGACTTTCGTCCATCCCTACATGAAAGCTGAACTACATGTTATGGGGAATGTGTGCCTGTTGCCAGTGGAGGCCAGTGGCTCCGGTTTTGGTGCCGCTGTGAATCCATTCTGGGTTTTAGTCGAATCCAGCCCGGAACTCTAAAGGAGCTATCTGTCAAGAGCCCCCCTAGCTGCCTCTTAAGTCCCCTCCAATAGCCAACTCACGACATGACACGGAGGAAAGGGATTCTTTCCAAGGCTTTATTCCTTTACAACTTAATGACTCTTTCAGATGCTAATCACCAGCGACTAAGCAAGGAAACGCACTGGGTAGTTAGCAGAGTAGCTTAAGCTCCAGGTAAGGCAGTTGGTCCCCATTTGAAGGGGAAGAGCGGGAAAACTCTAAACTTATGGGCTATGGAGAGGTCCTCCCACTTACTCGGGGATCCTTAGGATGCGACCGTTGGTTTAGCGCCAAGCCGGCAGAGCGCCGCCTCTCGGCACCCTCCATCAGGCGCTGCTCCCTCCGTCTCCGGCAAGCATCCAGCAAGATCTCATCCCCCACTCTCTCGCTGCTAGGGTCACTATCTTTCTCAGGAATGCAGGCAGGAGGAATCTCTCCCTGCCGCTGTGCCTGTGAGAGATGTGTGAGCTCCTCTCCCATGGGTGGTTGGTCCTCCTCAGAATCAGAACTACTCTGGGGCTCTATGGGCTCAGTTTCCACCCTGACATCATCCAAGGTGCTGAAAATTATCCCCCAAATAGGTTCAGCCCCTTGGATAGCACCTTTAGAGTTCAGGCTGTTGCTGACCCATTTCTTCCTCCCTCATCAAGTGATTTGACTTCATGGTGACCCACGTTACCCCATCCCTGTAAGCCTGCTATAGTGTGAGGAGGTCACAAGCTCCCCCCTTCTCCATTGGCCCGTCCCCTTCAGCTTACTTTGCCTACTGGGAAAGGTGACTCTGAGATGCTCCTGGGTTTATCAGCTGATCCCACCCAACAGAAGCCAGTATGAGGGCAGTCCTGAATAGCTGCAGGGCCTTGTATCAGCAGCACTGGGTAGCAGTGGTTACAGCAGAGGACACCAAGCCAGGACATGCTGAGGCCTATGTAGCATACCTGGTGGATGCAGCATCAATGTCCAGACATGGCTGTATCCGTGAAGCTCTCTGTGCCTAGGGATGTTGGAGGAATCTGGCTAGGGGGTAGAGCTCAGCCCCCCTGACTTCAGTTCGTCTTCTGCTAGTTCACCCGATTCGGTCTGCAGCAAGTCAGGCCAGCTAGTGGATTCGTGTTTTTGAATTAGTGCCAATTACGGCTGCAATGTGTCCAAATTATGCAAATTTCAGGTGTAATTTGCACAAATCACACAAATCACAGCCCCAATTTGTGCAAATCACACCTATTTGCACAGATCGCTATTTGCGCAAATTATGGCCCACACACACACACAAACCCATAAAAAGTCCCTGGAGTTCAGGAAAGACATGCAGCTTGGCTAGCAAATGCAAGCTGAGTTGGGTGTGCCGCAGAGCTCCGGAGAGCCCCCAAAGGTCCAGATTTCCCAGTGACAGGTATCCCTATCTGATCCTGGCTGAAACCTGTTCTACTCCTTGTTTCAGAGGAATCCAAGGCTTTAGACGAAAAGGATCCAGAGACAGTTGTCTCCTGTGTTTTGTTGTGGTTTCAAGGAACTGTGAGTCAGCCCATACTTTCTTTCGTCCTGGTGATAATTTATTCATTATAGTGTTCCTGGCTGTTTCTGAGGCATGTTCTGTTAACACTGCCCCTGTAATCTGGGTTAACTCCTAGGTCTTCTCTTGGCACATTGCAAAGCCAGCTCCAGGTTTTGGAGGGCCCTTGGGAAAGGCACCCTCAAGGGGCCACCTCCCTCAGTGAGTCTGCCTTCTCATCACCATTGTCAGCAGCTCCTGTTGCTTCTCATTCTCTTCCTCAGAATTGCCCCCACTTATTTCTTGACAAGCAGAGAGCCAGTGAGCAAGCAGGCCATGGCCTCTATTGCTCTTCCTTCTCACCGTCACTGTTGTCTGGGCCAGAGTGAGAAGCAGGTGACCAAGCAATTTGGGACGGTGAAGGAGAGAAATTACTCCAGGGGGCACTTGTCAGTGGGCCCTGCTGGGGTGTGGGCAGGTGCCCAACCAGGCCTGCCCTTGATGCGGACCCTGACACAGTTCCTAGCACCAAAGGCTCATTTTGCTTGAACTGAACTGGAGGGGACCTGTATGTCCCTGTAAGACTCCATGACACAAAGCAAGCAAGCAACACATTTACTTGCAGTCCAGTTCTCTCTATGACAGGCTTTTCCAGTATTAGCCTAGTACACGCAGACTTTCAATATTCTGTGACTGATCCTTCACTCCTCAGTAGTTCGCAACATTTATGAACATTCTGTGACATAACAGCAGTTCAGCCAATGGTTACCGCAGGTTTAGTGTGGGTCACGGCCAATATTTAGTCTTCTTTTGTAATGCAGCTATCCTATAACAACTCCAACCCGAAGACCCTTGCAAGTCTTTCCGAAGCATTGCCAGCCCCTGCCTCTTCTCACCTGAGGCAAATATCCTCAAATAGGAATAGGCCACAGCTTTGAAGGAGTATACATTCTAGAACTTTACTTCAACAGTTTCGAAACCTGTTCTCCTTAAAATAATTTCATCTCTTTGGTTGTTCAGCTGAGCCGTTTCCCCCCACAAACATCACCAAGTCCTGACACACTTACCTTGACTGTCTTGATTCCTGGATCACTCTGTATCCTAGAATTGGAAGGAAGTAGGATGAATAATGCTAGACCATGAGTTGTTTTGAACTAAGGTAATGAGTCATAATGGCGATGAAGTACCTAACTTACTGCAGAAATGAGCAAAAGATGTTTTAAGTGGAATTTGGGTTGAATACTGTGATGTATACCTCCTGATCATCAAATTCTGGCTGCTATTCTGAAATATGCCATGCTTCTGATGAATTTGTTTGAGTCACACTTACATGAAGGAATATTGTGTTTTTCCTGCATTTTCATGCTATTTCAGTTTTTTTAATGCCAAATGGTCTTATTTTGATTTATTATATTTATTTAAAGTATTTTTTTATCCTGCTCCTTAGCCAAAAAAGACTCTCTTGTTGGGTGTGACACAACCTAGACTTGGAACCCATGGTTAAACCATGAGTTCCAAGTCTGGCTTGTCTCTCCCCCAGCAACCCATGTTCTGGGTACAGACATCACAATAAACCACCCAGGATGATGCGTCCCTGGTAGTTTAGCTCCATACGGGGAAAGTGTTTGTGGGGAAGGGGGAAGGCATTTGGTGGGAAACACATCTGTTTGTTTGCTGTTCAACCACCTAAGGACCCTGCTCCTGATTAAGGCTGCCCCCCCCCCCCCGGTAAATAAAAGACTAGTGCCTGAGCCAAGGTAGTTAGGAAGGAGTTTGTGGTGAACAGCATATGTTTACTTTGCCTGGATGCAGTAGAAGAGTGGTGTACAAGAATGTTGTATTTCTATTTGCAAATCATGTGACCATGTCCTGTTTGCAATCCTGAACACTTTTCCTTTTTTCAAGAAATGTTTGCAAATTCCTGAATTTGCAATCGCATTTGAAAAATGCATTAAAAAAAACACATTTAAAAAAACATACAATGCATTTTCACATTTTAGTCAATTGGGGGAAAGTATGCACTTTTGAAAAATGTGCACAGAAATGTGCACTTTTCCTATTCTCATGAACTGAAAAACAGGTCGAAAACAAAAATGTGAGCAAGGCAAAACGAGCTTTGAAGAGATTTTTGGAGAACTTAGGTGAGCTTAAAAATGGCTGGTCCTTCCATCCCTAAGCAAGGATGCTTGCTCGCTCGCTCGCTCCCACTTCTTTTTCAACAACTCATGGTATGGTAACCAAAGGTTGCTGCCATGTGTGAACCAGGTCAATGACTCAATACAAGACCAGTCTAATTGGGAAATTTCAAATTTGTAATTGTAATCATAACATCACAGTGATCCAAATATACGCCCCAACCACAGATGCTGAAGAAGCAGAAGTAGATCAGTTCTATGAGGATCTGGGCACTTATTTCACATGCCAGTAAGGTAATGCTCAAGATCTTGCAAGGTAGGCTCCAGCAGTTCATGCAACGAGAATTGCCAGATGTGCAAGCTGGGTTTAGAAAAGGCAGAGGAACTAGAGACCAAATTGCCAATATCCGCTGGATAATGGAGAAAGCCAGGGAGTTTCAGAAAAACATCTATTTCTGTTTTATTGACTATTCTAAAGCCTTTGACTGTGTGGATCATAACAAATTGTGGCAAGTTCTTGGTGGTATGGGGATACCACGTCATCTTGTCTGCCTCCTGAGGAATCTGTATAACGACCAAGTAGCAACGGTAAGAACAGACCACGGAACTATGGACTGGTTTAAGATTGGGAAAGGAGTACGGCAGGGTTGTATACTCTCACCCTACCTATTCAACCTGTATGCAGAACACACCATGCGACGTGCTGGGCTTGATGAAGCCAAGGCTGGAGTTAAAATCGCTGGAAGAAACATTAACAATCTCTGATATGCAGATGATACCACTTTGATGGCTGAAAACGAAGAGGAGCTGAGGAACCTTATGGTGAAGGTGAAAGAAGAAAGTGCAAAAGCTGGGTTGCAGTTAAACCTAAAAAAACCCAAGATTATGGCAACCAGCTTGATTGATAACTGGCAAACAGAGGGAGAAAACGTGGAGGCAATGACAGACTTTGTCTTTCTAGGTGCAAAGATGACTGCAGACACTGACTGCAGCCAGGAAATCAGAAGACGTTTACTTCTTGGGAGGAGAGCAATGACAAATCTTGATAAAATAGTTAAGAGCAGAGACATCACACTGACAACAAAGGTCCGCATAGTTAAAGCAATGGTATCCTCCATAGTAACTTATGGCTGCGAGAGCTGGACCATAAGGAAGGCTGAGTGAAGGAAGATAGATGCTTTTGAACTGTGATGCTGGAGGAAAATTCTGAGAGTGCCCTGGACTGCAAGAAGATCAAACCAGTCCATACTCCAGGAAATAAAGCCAGACTGCTCACTTGAGGGAATGATATTAAAGGCGAAACCGAAGTACTTTGGCCACAAAATGAGAAGACAGGACACCCTGGAGAAGACGCTGATGCTAGGGAAAGTGGAAGGCAAAAGGAAGAGGGGCTGGCCAAGGGCAAGATGGATGGATGATATTCTGGAGATAACGGACTCGACCTTGGGGGAGCTGGGGGTGGCAACGGCCGACAGGAAGCTCTGGTGTGGGCTGGTCCATGAAGTCACGAAGAGTCGGAAGCGACTGACCGAATAAACAACAACAAATTGTAATCAACGCTCCCCTCCCCAAGTGGATGCCCCTTATTTATTTATTTATTTATTTATTAATCACCCATCTGGCCGGTCACTCTGGGCGATGTACAACAAAAGAACAGTTTAAAACAATAAAATACTAAATTAAAAACATATTTCTAAAAATACCCTAACCCACCCCGAATGCCTGCCTGAACAACCATGTTTTTAATGCATGTCAGATGCTCATTAAAGAGGGGGCATGGCAGAGTTCCCTAGGGAGGGAGTTCCACAGAGTGGGGGCCACCACAGAGAAGGCCCTTTCCCTTGTCCCCACCAGTCTAGCTGTCCTGGCTGATGGGACAGAGAGAAGGCCATCTGAGGCTGATCTTGTTGAGCGACCTATCTGGTGTTGCTGGAGGTGCTCCTTGAGGTAGACTGGGCCGGAACCATATAGGGTTTTAAAGGTCAAAACCAACACCTTGAATTTGGCCCAGAAAACAACTGGTAACCAGTGCAACTCCTTCAGCACTGGACTGATGTGATCTCGCTGGCGGCTGCCTTTAATCAGGTGAACCACCGCATCCTGTACCAGCTGCAGCTTCTGAACTGTCTTCAAGGGTAACCGCACGTAGAGCGCATTAGAGTAGTCTAAATGAGAGGAGACCAGGGCACATACTACCGATGGGAGCAGATGGTCGGGAAGGTAGGGGTGCAGCCACCATATCAGATAGAGTTGGTACAGTGCTGTCCGGCTCACAGCTGTCACCTGAGCCTCCATGGACAGCTGGGAGTCTAAAATGACCCCCAGGCTGTGGACCTGGTCTTTCAAGGGTAGCCGTACCCCATTCAACACCAGGTCAACATCCCTCAACCTCCTCTTGTCTCCCACCAAAAGTACCTCGGTCTTGTCAGGGTTCAGCTTCAGCTTATTCCTCCTCATCCAGCCACTCACCATCTCCATACATTTGGACAGGGATTCTACGGTCAACCTTGGTGAAGATTTGAATGAGAGGGAGAGCTGCGTGTCATCCGCATATTGATGACACCGCACCCCAAACCTCCTGATGATAGCCCCCAGCAGCTTCACATAGATGTTAAATAGCATCGGGGAGAGGACGGAACCCTGTGGCACCCCACAAGTGAGCGGCCATGGGTCCGAAACCTCCTCTCCCAGTGCTACCCTCTGGAACCTGCCAGAGAGGAAAGATCAACATTTAAAATAACATTTAAATCAACATTGATTTAATCAACTTAAATCAACATTTAAACAAAGTAAGGGAGACATATGCTACCAGGTCTTCATGTCTTAATCTTTACTAGTCCACCAATACAAATCATTTCTAAGTACTAAAATTATGTGAGTACAGCATTTGTATTTCATTAAAACATTAATACCAAGCATATTTGCATGGAAGTAAGTCCCGTTGGAACTAGGGGGCTTACTTTTGAGAAAACATGTTTAAGATTGCACTCCAGGAGTGCTTTATTGATTTTTTTCATTATCAACATTATCAAATATTTCATTTTTTTGACAACAGGAAAATCTTTGAGATATTTAACATGGCATACAAATATAATATGTCATAGTATCAAATAAACATGCTAAATCAGATCCCAGTCTCCTCACGGCCTCAGAAAACTTTCTGGAAAACTCACATCACTGTTTAGAATATACTTACCATTTTTCCATGAAAAAAAACACATGCATTAAGTGAGAATAACAAACCACGTAAGTAGTCTTAAAACTACAAAGCCCATGATGCAGTACAATCACAAGCAATTGACATATTGGCAAAAAAATGCAGTATATTTATTACTTAAATTTACTGCTCATATTGAACGTATTGACATGCTGATGAAAGCTGCAAGAACTGAAAGTTACATTTTTCATGGAAACGCACTGCTTAGGACTCAAATGCAGAACTGAACAATGGATTTACAACATCAGTGCTTTGCACACAAATTCGTCAACAGCACACTTCATCCTTGACTGAACAATGAAAGGTTAACAGAGAAGCATAAAGTTTAAGAATATCTTGTTATTTGCTTGACTGAGAAACATAACATTTCATTACTATTTTAATTGTGAGTAGGCAGTGACCTATGTTGGTGATGGATGCTAGTAATTTGAACACTGCATGGAGTGGGGCCAAAACAGGCAAGGGGAGTCAGAGGTGGGAAAGCAACAGGAAGTGATACATGGTCAGGACTTGCCAGCAGCTGGACCTGAAATTGCACAAGGAGCATCTCACCATGGGCCACAGCATGAACAAGGACCTGGAGGAGACAGGGCAGGCAGAGCAGTGGAGGCAGTGAATCCACTCCAGGTTTCAGTCAGAACCAGTCAGAACTCTAAAGGAGCTCTCCAAGGTGCTTCGGCAAATCATTGTTTGCTTTTGTCTGTCTTCTACCAATTTTATTGGTGGCCGGCGGGGGGGAGTTCCAATATTTTAAAAATAGAAGAAATACTTCCTTCTCTAACCACCTTGTCTATGCCATTCATAGTTTTATGAACATGCCCCCCACCCAGTCATCTTCTTCCCCCCACCAAACTAAAAAGTCCAAATGTTTTAGCCCTTCGTAGTATTTGATAGTCAACATGGCATGTTATTAAGGATTTGATTGCTGACATACAATGATACTTGGCAATTGACTGTTGAGATTCCATAACTGATAAGTTGGGAGCCAGTGTGGTTTAGCGGTGAGAGTGTTGGGACTGAGATCTGGGAGATCTGGGTTCTAGTTCCCACTCAGCCATGGAAGCTCACTGGGTGACTTTGGGCCAGTCACAGACTCTCAGCCCAACCTACCTCACAGGGTTGTTGTTGTGAGGATAAAACAGAGAGGAAAAGGAGGAGGATAATGTAAGCTGCCTTGGGTTCCTTGCAAGAGGAAAAAAGGTGGGATATAAAGGCAATAATAAATAAATAAATAAATAAATAAATAAATAGGACCTTCAGCAAATGTTCCAATGTGGAATGCTCCTGTTCAAGATCCTAGCCAGCCATGCCCTTTACCAAGGTGCTCCATTCCAGCATTCCCCACTAGGTGCCCTCCAGATATGCTGGACTACAAATCCCAACATCCTCTGACAGCATGGCTAATGGGCATGCTAGCTGGGCCTAATGGGAGTTGTAGACCAACACATCTGGAGGGCATTGGTTTGGAGAAGGCCGCTCTATTCCATTCCCTCTTCCTACTGGTTTCCACCCCACCCCTCATTGCTATAATACACACTCAGTGCTCTGTAGCTATGCACATTCTTCTGCCCCCACTCCCCACCCCATTTTGTGTGTGTATGTGTATTTTAAATCGTGCTTCTCCAACTTCCCTCTTGTACATGTATGGTGCTGTTTTGGCTCTATAAATATTGGCACTTGGAGAATGAGTTTGGTATTAGTAGGATACCTGCAACCATCAAATCAGTTTGTCGATTTCAAAAAGTCCAAAGCAGTCACATTTTAAGAAAGTTTTGGTAAAATGCACGTTTCATATTTGAAGCACGGCATGCAAAACTTGGCAAATTTGAAGTTTTGCAGCCCCCTCTACCCTCAGCTCTGGTTCTAGTTCCAGAAAACACACCATATACAGGTTACAAAATCTGAAAGCAGAGAAAGAACTAAAAAATGAAAAGCAAAAAGCTCACGATATTTCAAATCTGTCTCAATATAGTGATCCCTGGTTTGATACTTCCGGATATTCATTTTGACAGTACTGTATTTTCAGCAGCAAAGAACTGAATATATAGAATTGGTTTAAAATTCCAAGCAGCTGCAATTTGGAGTTAGGTTTGGGTTGCGTGTGTGGTGTCTTATTGAAAAGAACAATGAAAACACTGCTGAAATGAACAATGCTGAGTTAAAATTAACATGGTGGATGAATCAGCTTCATTGTCTTGGTATCTCTCATGACGACTTCATGGGCTGTTGAAAGAAACAATGCGTACTTATGAAGTTGGGGGTGGAATAATTGCTACTTAATTGGACAAAGGAAAACATCTTATTAAAAGCAATTGCTTGACAGTATTTCCAGGTGGGGGAAGTGAAGGAGTACTTATGGGTGTGGGGAGAAGAACTTTGATTTGCAGTTACGCAATGCAAAGGAAGGGAAAGGATCACAAGGTTGCCCAGTTTTTTTTTCTCCCTCTCACAATATTTCTCTGTCTGCGTTGAGCTGAAATCTGGCTGGCCAGGTATTTCTCCTCATTAGCATCAGGAGTGGGAAAACTTCACCAGTTGAATTTCTGCTTGGTTTGCAGCTGCAAAGAGGCACAGAAGCTTGCTTCAGGAACCGGAATTGGGTGGGAGGCTGAATTGTCCCCCACCAGGCCCTCCGCAGGCTGGATACAGAACTTCTGGCCTGTGGGCTGGAGGTTCCACATCAAAAGAACATAAGAAGAGCCATGCTGGATCAGACCAAGGGTCCATCCAGTGTTCTGTTCACACAGTGGCCAACTAGCTGCCCATGAGAAACCTGCAAGCAGGACATGAGTGCAACAGCACCCTCCCGCCCATGTTCCCCAGCATCTGGTGTACATAGGCATACTACCTCTAATAGTGGAGGTGGCACATAGCCATCAGGACCAGTAGCCATTGATAGCCTTCTCCTTCATGAATTTGTCTAGCCCCCCTTTAAAGCCATCCAAATTGGTGGCCATCACTACATCTCGTGGTAGTGAATCCATAGTTTAACTCTGCGCTGTGTGAAGAAGTACTGCCTAAAGAAAGTTGCAGACTCAACTGTAATTCCTCCATGGACAAGGTCTATGTATACTAGTCCAGGGCACAGGGTTGGCATTTGGACATGGCATTCTAGAGGGTTCTAGATTGCTTTATAGACAACTATGCAGGCTTTGTTAAATTGGGGACATAGTAATGTGCCTGTTACTCCCGCAGGCAAATTCAAAGGTAGAGGATCAAATCAATTGTTATTGCTTGAGCCAATTGCCACCGCAAAGATGTAATACAAGTCCAGAATAAAATAAAGGCTAGAGAAAGATGTCAGTTCTATCTCTCATTGCTGTAGTGTAGAAGAATGACTTTAGGGTTAAGTCTTGTTGGCAACAGCCAGGCAGTGATGTTGTTGGATCAAAAAGCAAGGTGAGGTGAGAAATAGGGGCCTGAGGTGTTCCAGATGGTGGAATCTGGATCCTCCTCTTCATGCTGAAGATATCCGTCTGGAATCCAGGCTGAAGATTTTCAACAAAGCGTGTGCAGTAGAACTTCTTAGTAGGGATGTCTCGAGAGTCCGAGGGGTGGTGGTGGTGGAGTCTGGTGGACTCCCCTCCTGCCCAGCCTCCTGGACCCCATTTGCCAAGCCGCTGTGCTTATGGGACCCTGCTCACTGAGCCGCTGCACAGTCCTGTAAAGTTGCATAAATGGCCCCTTTACAACCACCATTTATGCAACATTACATTTATGGAAAACTTGAGCTGCCATACTGTTGCAAGCTGGCCCCACACTGAAGGGTTGGGTGGCTGCTGGGTGCTTGTTGGGTGCCCACAGACCACACGGTGGCTCATCCAGGGAGCTGAACAGGGGTGGACAGACGGCGGTGGCTTGGTGAGCACCCAGCAGCGCAGCCGGAGGAGAGTCCATCCATCCCTACTTCCTGGAGGAATGCTCAAGGCTGCTGTCAGGTCAGAATGGTTGAACACTTGCCAGAGGGCCTACCACAGACAGCCACGTTGCTCCTGGCTGCGTTGCTCTTCCTTGTTGCTGCTGCCTGTTCACTCACCCAGAGGGGACGAGCAAGTGAGCTGCAACGGAAGCAAGGATAAGGAGCAGCAGCTGTCGCCGCTTGCCTACTTGCCCACTCTCTGAATGGCAAGTGGGCCACTGGCAGCCATGTCAGTAAAGAGGATGAGGGCTGATGAGGGGAGCACACACTCCCCCACCCAACCTGGATCCAGTACTGGGCAATGCTACACAGCTGGAAAGGTGCAGAAAAGCGCAACCAAAATGAGTCAAAGACTGGAGCACCGTTCCCATGAGAAGCGCAAGCATTTGGGCCTACATAGTTTGGGAAAATGATGAGTAAGGCAGGCAGACATCATAGAGGGTTATACAATGCTGGATAGAGAGAGGGCTTCTCCCACAATACTAGAACTTGTGATAATCCAAAGAAACCGGCTGTAGAGCAACCTTCCCCAACCTGGTACCCTCCAGGGATTGGATCCAGGGTTAAGCTGGATCAGCAGCGCTGGTGGATGTGGACTTCCCCACCTCCTCCTTCCCATGGCAGCCAGCCTGGTAGCCAGCCTTCCTTGTTAGGTGGGGCATACACACTTTTTGGTGGGGCATTTTAGGAGGGGAGGCACATAGTGCCAAGCACTCCCCCCACCCCACTCGCTGGTGGAGAGGATGTGAGGGCCAGGCCAGGCCAGAGGAAGGGAAAGGCAGGGATCTTTCCCCCTTACTCCTCCTCCATGCAGACAGTGTGTTAACTTACATAACTGGCTAAGGTCAAGTTAACAGAACATTTAGTATGAACACCAGGAATTAAATGACTGGCATTTTTTTTTTCCCCATAAGGAAAAATGATTTATTTATTTATTTATTTCTATACCGCCCATTAGCTGAAGCTCTCTGGGCCATTTAGAAAAAACAAAAAGCACAGCATAAGACAATATAAATATGAAAGCTTAAAACCACAATATAATAGTACAACTGGAATAAAATCTAGCAGCAATGCAGAAGTTTAAAATACAGATTTAAAACGCAAGAGCTAAAGGTTAAGGATACAGTGAACAAGGGGAAACCAAAAGGTGTAAAACAAACAAAATAGCTCATGCTCTAGTTAAGAAGTTAAAAACCAGTGTAGAGCTTGTTTTCTCAAATATTCAGTTTAAAAACGAGCTGTCATTCTTTAAATGGAGGCTGTCGCTATCTGGCATGTCACGAACGGGTGAGCTGTGGTGTGCGTCCGGTGAAGGGACGCTTCATGAGCAGAGTCCATCCTCCCGCAGAAGGCAGTTCCTGGGTCCAACCCTACATGTTTTGGACTTCAAGGCCCTTCAGCCCCAGCCAGCATGGACAATGGTCCAGGATGTTGGGAGTTGTAGTCCAATACCTCTGGAAACCACCAGGTTGGGGATGGCTGCTGTAGAGTCAAGACCGCCAAAAGGAAGTACTTCTTCACACCACCCATCACTGAGTTCCATCAAATTACTGCTGCATAGGGATGGCAGAGAATTCCGCCACAGATCTCGGGGAGGACGAATGCCAGCGCATTCGGCCCCCCGAAATCTGTGGCGGAACGGCCTGCCCCCCCGCCCCCCCGCGGATCCCCCTGGGATGAGACTTACCTGGGGCGGATCTTCCGGGTGGCGGTGGCTCCGGTGGTGGCTGCGGCGGTGGTTCGGCGGCAGCGGCGGCTGCGGCGGCCGGTCTTCCGACTGGCTGCCACCGCCACCATTTCCCGTGTAAAAAAAAAAAAAAAGACGTGATAGGCTACGTAAAGATTTACGTAGCCTATCACAGCTAGGTTAAAAAAAAAAAGTCATAGGCTACGCAAATCTTTACGTAGCCTATCACGTCTGACTTAAAAAAAACAAAACAAAACGCGCGTACGCAAATGGTGGCGGCTACGGCCACCGCTATTTGCGTTCCTTATTTTGGCCTGTCTTAGTCTACGTAAATATTTATGTAGACTAAGACGGCGAAAATAAGGGGAACGCAAATAGCGTCCGCTACGCCGCCGCCATTTGCATCCCTGCTAGCCAGCGGCCGGATGTCCGGCTGCTGGCGGAGTTGGCTGGCGGCTCCGCAGAATCCCTGTGGAGCACAGCCGGCCGGCCAGGATTCTGGGGGGGAGGCGCGGAGCACCTCCCCCCCCCAGTGGAACCCAGCGGAGCCAGGTAAGGCCAGTTTTGTACATCCCTACTGCTGCACAGCACGTGGTCATGGCTGCTAGCTTAGATGGCATTCAAAGGCGGTTAGGCAAATTCAAGGAGTATAAGATCTATCAGTGGCTGTTAGCAGGGCCGGCCCCACTGTTAGGCAGAGTGAGGCAGCCGCCTCAGGTGGCAGATGCTGGGAGGCAGCAGCAAGGTGTTTGGAGGAAAGATCTATGTGCCACACAGACCGCTCTGCAACTCCCCACCCCAAGTTAGCCTGCTCCCTTCAGGTGCAGTGGAGGATGCTGTCCCATCATCAGTGTCAAAGACAGATTCCTCTGCCAGTCCAGCTGGCTATTTGTTCACGGAATGGGAGGGAAGCCATCTTCTTCTTTGCCTCAGGCAGCAAAATATCTTGTGCTGGCCCTGGCTTTTCATCATGGTGGCACTAGGGAATCTTCAGGTTCAGAGGCAGTATGCCTTTGAACACCAGATGCTCAATATGCCATGTCCTGCATGTAGGCCTCCGGGAAGCATCTGGCTGGCCACAGTGAGAAACAAGACGTCGCTATCCAGACCTGTCGGACTGCATCTCCCATCCTCCCCAGCCACAATGACCAGGGATGATGGGAGTTATAGTCCATCACATCTGAATGTCAACCTCTTGGGGAAGGCTGGACTACAGCTCTTCTCACGTTTGATGTGTTCTCTGCTGCTTACTCGGGGTGGGGGAAGAGGGGCCATATGGATATTCCCCCCTCCTTCGGCACGCAGCAGTCTTGCGCCTGGTTTTGTTTCAAGGCACATCTGCTTATGAGTCAACGCTCGGATCCAAACAGGGCTCATGCCGTTTTGTTTCGCACAGTTCCTTCTGTCAAATGCATCCTACCCCTTCCACTCCAGTCTCAAGCCGTAACCAGAAAGCCTCGCCCTGCTTCCCGCTCACTCCACATCCCGCTGCCTTGTCTACTGGAGATTTATTTCCCATTCTACCCCTACAGCAAATGAAAAATAGCACCAAAGATCATTCAAAATTCATCACACGAAGGAGCAAGGGGTGGGGGATGGGTGAGGGGGAGGCAGGATGGGAAATAAATGAAGTTGACTCTTTGCAACAGGCGGCGACAGGAGTGACAAATAATTAAGGATGGTAATGACTTGCTGAATTAGACTCCCTCTAGATTAACATGAATATGTGTACAACTAGATTATTTTCATCTCTTGGTTGGTACTATTTCCAAATTGCTTCTTGAATGTGAATGTATGGTATTTTACCTCCGGGGGAAAAAGTATTTTGAGATCCCCACTATGCTCAGTCTATCCTATCAGGCTCACATATTGTTTTGTCAAAAATTCCTAACACAGGGCTGCTGTTTCTATTAGATGCATGTGTTCCCCCTCCCCTCCAAGGTGCTGTTCAGCATGACATGATCAGCAGGTTTGAGGGGGTTCTCAGCAGAGTGCCTTCTGGTGGGCCCCTTTCTTATATGGGGGAGTGCCTGCAAGCATTGCTGGCTACCTGGGTTTGAGTTGCTATTTTAATTTTCCACAATGCTGTGTAGTGACACTCCAGTGGTGGTGGCCATTTTAATTTCCCACAATGCTGTGTAGCACCACTCCAGTGGTGGCGGCCATTTTAATTTCTCACAATGCTGTGTAGGGACACTCCAGTGGTGGCAGCCATTTTAATTTCCCACAATGCTGTGTAGCACCACTCCAGTGGTGGTGGCCATTTTAATTTCTCACAATGCTGTGTAGTGACACTCCAGTGGTGGCGGCCATTTTAATTTCCCACAATGCTATGTAGTGACACTCCACTGGTGGCAGCCATTTTAATTTCTCACAATGCTGTGCAGCACCACTCCAGTGGTGGTGGCCATTTTAATTTCCCACAATGCTGTGTAGTGACACTCCACTGGTGGCAGCCATTTTAATTTCTCACAATGCTGTGTAGCACCACTCCAGTGGTGGTGGCCATTTTAATTTCCCACAATGCTGTGTAGTGACACTCCACTGGTGGCAGCCATTTTAATTTCTCACAATGCTGTGTAGTGACACTCCACTGGTGGCAGCCATTTCAATTTCCCACAATGCTGTGTATAGCCAGTCCAGTAGTGGCAGCCATTTCAATTTCCCACAATGCTGTGTAGCTACACTCCACTGGTGTCCACTCCATTTCAATTTCCCACAATATCCCTGATGTAACCTCACTGCACTAGCAACCACCATTTTAATTATGCATGTTTGTGTGCAGTTTCCCCTTATCCCCATTTCCGTATGAATGTTTGATTGGAGAACGCCACTGCAGTATTTGGAGAAGTGTGAACTTCAGACGATAATGGGAATTTCAGTTCTTGCAGAGGTTTGAAAATACAACATTAGTCAAGTTTTCCACTAAAATGTGAGCCAAATGAATTTCGCCCTAGGCCTTACTTGAAGGATGGGAAGCTGGAGAGGCTGCGGACCAAAGAGATGATTGGAGAATGAAAGACAGGGCATTCTCACACACCTCTTGGTGACCTTGAACGAAGATAAGTGCAAGAACTCCACATCCATCCATGAGAATTCCACCACATTTTTGTTCTTCTTTGCTTTCCCGCCCCGAAAGCAGTTCCTTTTTTAAAAATCAAATTGAATGAGAGTTGCTGGCAGAGCACCATTAGGCAGAGTGAGTCAGCCCAGTGGTGCAGCTACGGCTGGACCTTGGGCCTGAAGTCCAGGGTCCTGCAGCCCTGGGGGTCCCCCACTGGCCACCGAGAGAGCAGCCAATGATGGCGGCGGCAGCAAACAGGTCAGCACTTGGGTTGGCAATCTCCAGATTCTTGCAGGCGTGATGGTGCCAGTGGAGGCTGGTGGCTCCAATTTTGCTGGGGCCGAGAAGCCTTTTTGAGTTTTAGTCAGACCAAGCCAGAACTGTAAAGGAGCTATCCAAGGTACTGAGCCTATTTTGGGAATAGAGCTCAGCTCCTTGGATGGCTGCTTTAGGGTCCTGGCTGGTTCTAACAAAAACCCAGAATAGATTTATAGACCCAGCGAAATCGGAGCCACCAGCCTCCACTGGAGGGTGCTATGATTTATGTGAGCTTAAAATGAGAAACGGCTCATCATCATAGATTTGTATACCGCCCAGCTGGCAAAATGCCTTGGAGTATTGTAGAGTCACAAAACCAAACAACAACAAAATATCCATAAATAAATAAATAAATAAATAAATAAAATAATTTGACAATACAAGTATCAAATAATACAATATTAAATATTAAAAACATGTAAAAAAAAACAATTGAGGACAAATTAGTCAAATTAATAAATTAATATTAATTAATTTGTCAAATTAATAAAGCAACAGATTAAAGATTAAATGCTTGGTGGAAGAGGAAGGTCTTAACCTGGCATATAAATATACACAGTGAATACACCAGGTGGATCTCCATGGGAAGGGAATTCCACAGACAGAGGGCCACCACAGAGAAAGCTCTGTCCCTGGGAGCTACCTGTCTTACCATTCTGGGCAATGGCATCCAGAGAAGAGCCTCCAAACGGGATCTTAGCAGTTGGGCAGAGACACATGCGAGAAGGCGCTCTTTCAGGTAGAAGGACATGCTCAGAGCATTTTTATTTATGAGGGCTGGCACACATTTGTTGCTGTGTTTTTTTGTGGTTTGCATTTCAGATATGTAGATGCATGGAGTGATGGTGGTGATGGGGAGAAGAGAAATGTTAATGGTGTGATTCACAACTGGAGTAATACACATGGCTGTCTAAAGACAGCCCCGTAAGGTCATTTAGTCCAGAACCTAGCTGGAGATGGCTGCCTCACAAAGCTGATCTCGGGTGCCATGGAAAGGCACCCAACTGTTAATTATTTAATTTGTTCTGATTGTACTTTTACTTCCAGGACAGGGGAGAGGAACTTGTGGGATTTTTTTCCCTCTCAAGTGCCAAAATAACGTGCTTTGCTTTAGGTCAGGACACAGTGGGCAAACTGTGTCCCTTTAGATGTTTTGGCCTACAACTCCCATCAGCCCTAGCCAGCATAGCCAATTATAAGGGATGTTGGGAGTTGTAGGCCAAAACATCTGGAAGGCCAGAAGCCCACCCACGCTAGGCACTAAGGGTAGAATCCAACTAATGTCCTACTTGGAGTAGACCCACCAAAATGAATGGGACTTAACTCAAACGTGACTAATTTAAGTCCCATTCATTTAATTGGGTCTACTCCAAGTAGGACTTTAGTGGGATTCTATTCTAACTAAGTACCATGACTTGGAGGGAGGGGGCACGATTGGTTATTCCCCCTCAGGCAGCAAATTGTCTTGGGCTGGCCTTGCACAGCATCATTCTTCATGTACTTCATCAGAATGCATTTGGGGGCAATTTAGAGCAATAGAAATGAACAAGTACAAAATTAAAATACAGCTCAAACAAACAAAACAGTAGTTAAAAGAGAAAAAAAGCCTTAAAAAAGTATTTAAAAACGCCTGGGTGAATAAAAATATTTTTGCTTGGTACTTAACAGATAAGCATGTTGACACCAGATACAGGCTTACCACTTCAGTAACGATAATTTATTTCTCGCTTTTCTGTCTAAGTTAAATACACCCAAAGTGGCTAAGAAAGTAATTAAAAAAAACAACTCTGCAATTATTTGTTGTTGTTGTTCAGTCATTAAGTCATGTCCGACTCTTCGTGACCCCGTGGACCATAGCATGCCAGGCCTTCTTGTCCTCCGCTCTCTCCCGGAGTGTGTTCAAGTTCATATTCATTGCATCAGTGATGCTGTCTAGCCATCTCATCCTCTGCCGTCCCCTTCTCCTTTTGCCTTCGATCTTTCCCAGCATCAGGGTCTTTTCCAGTGACTTTTCTCTTCATATTTGGTGGGCAAAATATTTGAGCTTCAGCTTCAGTATCTGTCCTTCCAATGAGCAGTCTGGGTTGATTTCCTTTAGGATGGACTGATCTGACCTCCTTGCGGTCCAGGGGACTTGTAAGAGTCTTCTCCAGCACCACAGTTCGGAAGCATCGATTCTTCGGCGCTCAGCCTTCCTTATAGTCCACCTCTCACAGCCATACGTTACTACTGGGAAAACCACAGCTTTGATTATGCGGACCTTTGTTGGCAAGGTGATGTCTCTGCTTCTTATTATGCTGTCTAGGTTTGCCATAACTTTCCTCCCAAGGAGCAAGCATCTTTTAATTTCATGGCTACAGTCACCGTCTGCCGTGATCTTGGAGCCCAAGAAAATAAAATCTGTCACTGCTTCCATTTCTTCCCCTAACGTATCTGCAATTATATTCCCATTAAAATATAAAAAGATAAACAAAGAAAATTAGGACAGTAAAAACAGTGATCATAAACACGTGCCCTGAGTAACTACAGAACTGCACACATAATTTGTCATTGCGTGTGTTTATTTAATTTTTACTGTGGGAGAGGAGGGAGGTCTCATCAGGATCAGGACCACACCACAAATGGAGTTTTTAAAACCCTTTCTTCCCATGCCACAATCCTGACAAAAATCCCCCCCTCAGCTGTTGAGTTGAGAGGGAAGCTCCCATTGGCACTAGGTTTGCATCAGTGATCACAGCAGAAAGAGCCCTGCCCAGTTTATGCTTAGGCGTTTAATGCTAATATGCAACAATTCAATTTTAGTGTCACTAAGGGTGCAATCCTATGCATGATTAGACAGAAAAAAAGTCCTACAGTTCCCAGCATCCTACAATTCCCAGCATGTGGAAGAGGAGAATCCCGCTAAAGTTACAATTGCACAAGCGAGGTTGTACATTATGCTTGTGTGATGTTGATATTATCCATTCAGTCGTGTCTGACTTTTGGCGATTCAGTGGATCATCTCTCTCTACCTGATCTTGTACTATTTCTTTGAGCTGTTCCATGCTCTGGCTGGTATCTATTTTGATGGTATCTAGCCATCTTGTTCTTTGGCAGCCAGGTTTCCTTTTGCTGCTAACCAATCCAAGCATAATTGCTTTTTCTAGTGAGTTCCTCCACATAACATGGCCAAAATAAGTGTAATCGGTTGCATAGTAGACTTGAGCATTAGGCTTGCACCCATTGTGCAATGTGTTACTGTCAAGTCTCAAGCCCTCCCGATGTGTTCGTACCCCAATAAAGAAGTCGATCTCTGAGTAAATAGGCTTTGTTATGTGAATCAATCAGTCCAACAGCGATTCATGTTACAGACCCAGTCATCTTATGGCAACTTCTCTTCTTAAGGTGCCATTTCCTATCAGAGGTTAGGTATCATTACAGCTATTTTTGTTTTTCACTCCCTTGCTCTGAATAATTGTATAGAAGTACAGCTAAATCATTCCCTCAAATTCTTCAATCAAGGTGTTCATCTTCTTCCCATTGATCTTTTTTTCCTTCAGTTTTCCCTTGCATAATAAGTTGGAGTATGGTATATTTTTCACCTCAGATAATATGGCCAATGTATTGTAATTGTCTTCTCTTGATGGTATTTATTAGTTCTGTTTGTTTGCTTACTCTGCGTAGTATGTTCTCATTTGTTACTTGGTCAGTCCACCGTATCTTCAACATGCATCAGTATATCCACATTTCAAAGGATTTGATTTTCCTCAGATTGTTCTTCTTAAATGTCCAAGCGTCCACTCCATAAAATAATATTGAAAACACATAACATCTTACCAGCTGAATCCTTAATACAAGATTAAGGTCCTGATTACATTTTTTTTTCATTTTAACAAATGCTGTTCTTGCCATCTCAATTCTTCTTATCACTTGTGTTTGCTCATTTCCTTCACTGAGCCAAGTTCTTAGGTATTTGTATTTTGTGACTTGCTCACAATTTACACTATTTATCATAATATTAAGCGCAGTAAAAGACTTAACTATGGCAACCTAATGCTAAAATCCCTGATAAAGCTGGCACAACACTAAATCACTTACTTAAAGATGTCTTTAAGGGATGAACAACAGTAGGAGAGAAAGTTGTTGCAAACTTGGTGCCAGTCTGCAGCTCAGAACCTGAAAGGCTTTCTCAGTCCCACCCTCATGGAGGGTCTTTCCCTAGAGACATCTGGTGGTGGGCTAACTTTGTAGAATGCCTTACTTTCCTACACTGCTCCTCTCTCTTGACTCTACGTCTGATCTGTACGTCTGTCACGCCCACCTCGTCCCTGTGGGTTGCTGTGTTGCCACAGAGGGAGAGGTTAGGGTTGGGCTTTGATCCAACTGATTAGTCTGGCCCTGGGAAGATTCTTCCTTGTCTCCTTCTCCTCGAGGCTCAAGTTCCTCTCCCCCCCCCCCACAGTTCTCTTTTCTTTTTTCTTTTTTTTACTTTATTATACAAACTAAGAAACAAATTACAACCCAAACTGAAGTACAACAGTACACAGTCGGGATGCGACAAAAAACAATTGTTGAAAAACTATATAGATCTAATACGTAATATTAAAAATAAAACACAATCTTTTAACCATCCGTGTCAAGTTGTCTTATTGAACACCGCCACAGGGAAACATGGGCAAGTGGAGAAGAAAAAAGAGGTAAGGATTGACTAATACATGTGATGAAAGGGAACCATTACCCATCAAACTTGTCTATACTAGACAAACCACACACAACTTTGCTGTGTTGCATTAATTACTCTGAGAAGTAGGGATGCTGGACTAAAAGATGGACTAAAATGAGCTTAGATTTCTCAGAATCCTACCTGCGGAATCCGTTGCAGAGTGACCCCGCCACTCAGAACGTGTGGAGTCCATAGACGCTTGGATTTTTTTTTTTACTTTCCTGAAGTTTATGCATATCTATTCATAGGAAAATATGCAAGTTTCTGTCAAGGCAAAGTGGAATGGAATGGGGGACAATACCCTAAATGTTACGTACTAAGGGAAATTATGTAAATTGTTACAAAACCTCTTGTGTAATTATTTGCATATTTTTCTGCATGACAAAAACATTTGCATCCGCCTGTGAGCTGACAATGGAACAAAAGGTGCCTGACAATCCTCAAAACACAGATGGAGTGGATTTTACAGTCTGTTCATCCCTACTGAGAAGGCAGTTTCCCACACTCTCACCTTCCACTTTTGCACAGAAACAACCTTTCCCTTTGCACTTTTCTTCATCTGACTCTGAGTCCTCCCCCATGGCCTCTGCAGTGAGTATGGGCCCAATCCTGACAGTTGCACATTATGCTTGTGCGACATGGTGTGCAACCCGTTGCACAAGCAGAATGCACAACCGCTTGCACAACGGAAATATTTGGTGGAGCTCTGCTAGCGCTATTTGAGTTTGCGGAATGACACCATTGGATACTACCTTTAGTCTAAACATGCACAGGATTGCACCTTAAGCTGGCTTTGCTAGCCTACATGAACACACAAGCTCATTGAGAACATAAAACCTTGATCAATGACAATAGGCAAGGATCAATACCAGTATGTGCGAAAGTTTAACCTGTAGCTGACCGCCTATCGATCGGATCCCTGGCAGATAATAAACCTGCAGATGTTACTAACAAGGTCCTTATGGACACATTTATAGTGGGGGGCACAGTGATCCACAGTAGAAAACCCAGTCTTAAATCCAGCATGTTCTTTGGCACTAAGCTGGGTTTTCTTCTGCTCATGTTTCAAGCGTAGATAGCAAAAACTGAGCATAAAGCAGCCTTCACCAACTTGGTGCCCTCCAGACGTTTTGCACCATAACTCCTAGAATTCCAGACCACTGGCCATATGGCTGGGGCTTCTGCGAGTCAAAGTCCAAAACATCTGGCTTCTGCCCTCCCCTGATCTATATAACAACTGTCTTATTGGGGTTCGGGAGACAAAGTGCCGAGTGACTCTGAGTGGATTTCTACTGCCTGCCATCTTCTCAATGGTTGTGTGAATAAGCCTTTTGAGCGGTTTCTAGGGGATGGTTGGCTTTTCCCTGGCTGAAAGCAAGGAGAGCCAGGGTTGACTTCTGTTGGAATTAGCATCCTGTAGCAATTGCCCAGTATGTTAATTTTAAAATAGATATTTTCAGTGATACTAGTGCAGTGCAATCCTATAGATGTCCACTTAGAAGTGAGTCCTGTTGAGGGCTTATTCCCAGGTCAGTGACAAGGATGGGGAACTTCTGGCTCATGGGCCAGATGTGGCCCTTAGCACCTTTGGATCTGACCTGCGGCTTCTCCTCCTCCATCCAACAATTAGGCATGCAAAAAAGAGCTCCTATTCATGCAAATGGGATTTTAACCCTAATTGCTGTGCAAAAGGGGTGTGTGTGGATTTTTGGCAGGGAAGGTAAGGAGAAAGAGAGTGAAAGAGAGAAGAGGAGGAAGAGAGACAGAAGAGGGGGAGAGAAAGCACTGATAGACCTATCATCCTCCATGAATTTATCTAATCTCTCTTTAAACCCATCTGTCAGTGTTCATCACCACATATTACGGAAGTGAGTTCCACAAAGCGATTATGCATTGTGCGAAGAAGTGCTTTCTTTTCTTTCTTGGAGCTTCTGCCAATCAGTTTCACTGGATAGTCCCAAGTTCTGGTATGATGAGGGTGTGTGTGTGTGTGTGTGTGTGTGTGTGTGAAAAATCTTCCTCTCTCCACCTTCTGCTGCACACCACCTTTGGACTGCTTGGGGCATTTTTATCATCACACAAACTGTTGTCCCAAGTCACTCGTAAATGGAGAGTCATTTGGCTACAGCCACTGGGAGTGTACAATGTCCTTTTCTGTGGGGACAATCTTTATGCTAGTGCAGGGGTGGGGAACCATTTTCAGCGTGAGGGCAGAATTGGCCCTGGGATGAGATGTCAGGAGCAACGTGTCAGCAGTGCTACTATCCAGTGTTGGTGGAAATAGTGCTGACATGGTCCCCCTTACATTTACACACAGAGACATATTTACACAAACAGACATGTTCCCCATTCACACATGGACACACACACATACAACCTTCCCAGTCCAACCTCCTTAGCTCCATGCAGATCAGCTGAAGTATGTGTTTTCCCTGCCTAGTGCTGAGAGAGGCTCCCTTTCTCAGCACTGGAGCCCTTCTTCTGCTCCAGTGCTGAGAGAAGACCGATTGCTGAGAGAAGGAAAAGGGCTTATTTATTTCTTTATTTTGTTAAACTATTTCTTGGCCACCTTTCAGGGCAGAAGCCCTCCCACGGCGGCATATGATGATAAAACACATATAACCGAGACAACATTAAAAACGATAAAAACACAATAAAATCGTAAGAACACAATAAAAACAGCAATAAAAACCAACAACAAAACCAACAGCAAAAACAGCAGTTAAAATAGCAACAAAACCACCAGCAGCAATCATATCAGGAGAAGGCCAGAGTAAATACTAAGGGCGTCTTAAAAGCCTGTGATGATGGTGCCTGGTAGAGCCCACATGGCAGCTTGTTCCAGACATGTGGGGCCACTGCAGAGAAGGCCTTTTGACGTGTGGTCACCCATCTAACTGCTCTCACAGGTGGGCAAGTGAGAAGGATCTCTCTTACTGATCTTCAGGCTGATATGGCTGAAGGCAGTCCTTCGAGTCATTTGGTCCCAAACAGCTTATGTCTGTTCTCCTGCTCCATATCAGAGTTAAGCCTTTCCCTCTCTCTCAGCACTGAGGCAGCAGAAAGAGGCAGTGTCTCGGAGAGGGTGGTGAGGTCTGAGGAAGAAGCCTAGTTGGCGTATGGCCCTTTGTCTGGGACCTGAAAATGGCAACAGTAAATAAATAAAGTGGTCTGATGTCAGTAGGGTGTCCACTTGTTGTTGTTGTTTATTCGGTCAGTCGCTTCCGACTCTTCATGACTTCATGGACCAGCCCACGTCAGAGCTTCCTGTCAGCTGTCGCCACCCCCAGCTCCTCCAAGGTCGAGTCTGTCACCTCCAGAATATCATCCATCCATCTTGCCCTTGGTCGGCCACTCTTCCTTTTGCCTTCCACTTTCCCTAGCATCAGCATATTCTCCAGGGTATCCTGTCTTCTCATGATGTGGCCAAAGTACTTCAGTTTTGCCTTTAATATCATTCCCCCAAGTAAGCAGTCTGGCTTTATTTCCTGGAGTATGGACTGGTTTGATCTTCTTGCAGTCCAAGGCACTCTCAGAATTTTCCTTCAGCACCACAGTTCAGGGTGTCCGCTTAAGGACTGCCAAAAAGAGGAAATGCATCCCCCAAAAAAAGAGACAAAAGGGACAGTGGTTTGCATAAAATTTGCATATGCTGATTTATATGTATAGATGCAAATTTAGAAATAATTATGTATGTTGAAATTGAAATAGGTTACATCTCACCACAGTGTGGAAGGCTGTGGGCAGTTGACCTGGGTTCCTGCCTGGTCAGTCCACTCCCCAGCTGCTAACTGTGGCTGGGCAACAGTTGTGACAGTTCTTTATCTTTAAACTGGAATTGGCATGACAGCCCTTCAAAAAGAGGATGCCTTCAAACAGAGCGCAGCCCTTAACATCTGGCAGTCCTTCAAATAAAGGACTGGCAGCGCTTCACATAAGAGGACTATCCTCTGTAAAATAGGAAATGTGGCCATCTAGGTATCAGTGATGGTGGGCCCCCTGAGGCCCCAGCATTTGCCTGACCACGCTGAGTGCGGACCACCATGGGGAAAGACTTCCTGTCTGGTTGCAGACTGACAGTTTGAAACAGGATGTTAGAGGCTCTTCCACACTGCTGGAAGGTGGCTTGAAAAGCCATTGACCCATTTCAAGCTGTGACCCTGTGGAAAAGGAATGGAGGAAGCTGGCATTTCTCCCTGCCCATCTCGGCACTCGTTGGCTCCTGTATCAGGCAGTTGAACTGGCAAGCATTTCAGAAATTCATATGGCACTTTCCACCCCCTCTGCTTTTTGGAACTGAGTTCTTTGCCCATCTGGCCAATTTTGATCCTGGAGAACGGCAATTAGAAGGTTGTAGTTGCATGGTCAAAATGGAGTATTTTGCTGGGAACATTTGAGTACTTATTGCTCCCCTTCAAACCCCTCCCCCCACAGCATGCCGGACTATTGATGTAAACAGCTTTGCCACACTCACACTCCCCTTGTCCATCTTTTCTCCTAAAAGGGAATATTCAAAAACGCATTCTGAAGTCATTTATCTCTTATGTCAGGGCATCGCTAGTGCATCGAATATAATGGATAACAAGTTACCTTTTAGGATGTGCTGAATGAGAATAAGGGTTGTAAACATTAATATGGCTGCTGTAATAATGGACAAAAATACCGAAATAGTGCAGTGCTTTAATAAGGAGGCTGTAGGCTGCTAGCTGTGCCTGCAATGACTGAGGCAGCTCTTCTAAAAATTTCAGCTTCCTGTAATGAAGCTTGAAAACCTTGGAATCTTTGCAGTGAGTACTGGATTTCCCCCAAGATAATGGATTAGATTTCTGTCCTGTCCTTTCTCCATAAAGCTCAAGGCAGCATACATAATTGCCTCTTTGTTCTCAAAACATCCCTGCAAGCTAGGTTAGTCTGGGAGAGGCTGATTGGCCCAGGGTCACCTGGTAAGGCCTGTTGCTTACTGGGGTCTCCCTGATCTAGGTCCGACATTCTAACCCTAGGGATGCTGGAGAAATTCGGGACTGACTAAGGGTGCAATCCTATGCATGTTTAGACAGAAAGAACTCCCAGCACAGCTGGCTGGGGATTGCTGGGAGTTGTAGGACCTTTTTCTGTCTGAACACGCATAGGATTGCACCCTAAAATGAGTTTGGATTTCTAAGATTCTGACCTGCGGAATCTGCTGTGGATTGGCCTCCTCAGGCTGTGCAGTGTCCGTGGACTTCAGGGTCTGTTTTTTTTAAAAAAACTTTCTTGACATTTATGCGAATTTATTCGTAGGAAAATACACACATCTCTGCTGAGACATATGTCATCCTGGAAAATATACACGGGCCAAAGTTAAATGGAATGGGGGACAATATCCTAAATGTTACATACTAGAGTAAATGATGTAAATCTTTGCAAACCCTCTTATGGAATTATTTGCATATTTTTCTGCATCCCCCCCCCCTGCCCAAATCTGTCTGTGAACAGATGCTGGAACAAATGACACTGCCCAATCAACAAAACACACATGGGACAGATTTCACAAAATACTGACAACCCTATCTAACCCTGGGGTGGGGAACCTCTTTCAACCTGAGGCCTGGATCCAAGTTCGGAGAAGCTCTCAGGGGCTGCATTCCACTGGTGGGCAGGACTGAAAGCAAAGGAGGCAGTGCCAGAGTGAAAAGGGGTGTGGCCAAAACACAAAAATAGCAATGTATTGTAGCTAGAGCTGTGCACAAATGACCTCTTGATGTTCTCCACCTTACTTGTGAACAGAGAAATGTGGGAGACAATTTCACCAAAGCTCTCCAGGGGGAAGAGAAATTCTGAGCTGTTTCTCCCAGCTAGGGGTCCCCATTGGCAGGGCTCAGCTTCTTTCTTTTTTCCTAAGGGTTTTGGGGGTCTTCATGCTGCAACAGCATCAACTGTCTTGGCAGATCAACCCCCAGTTTGCATCTACTGCAATGCAGGTGGGGACAGTGTTGCGTTTGGTCCCAGGGACAAGGCTGAGTTAGTGCTCTGCCAAAATTTGTCCTCCCATTTCCTGGAGGTTTTCTCCCCCCATGAAAGAGGCTTCCATGGTTCTGCCTCATTCAGGATGTTTTATAGTTTATTTTTGTGGTGTTTTTGAGCTTACCTAATCACAGCTAGCCTCCCCAGCTGCCTGCATGTGCTGATCTGAAAAAGTCCTATGGGAGGAATGAACTCATGGTGCCTTAAACGAGGCTTTAATTGAAGTGTAGGAAGCTGAGGAGGCCACAGGCGGCCAGAGAGATGATTGTACAATGAAAAACAGGACTCTTCTGCTCACTCCTTGGCCACCTCCTAGGTAATGTAAGCCCAAGAAACCAAAACCCAATCCATGAGAATTTCTCTGAAATTTCTTCACTATTGAATTTCTTTTCAAAAGCAACTTCTCTTCTATCAAATTGAATGAGAAGGGTAAAAAAAAAGTGGGAGACATTTTTGGAACAGCACTAATTGTACCTTAAAGCCTTAGGAGGGACATTTCAAACTTTTAGACTGAGGGAAAGGCTGCACAAAAGCTGGGGATTGTTGGTTGGAGGAAAAGGGGTAGGGGCAAGAGAATGGGGGCATGGCCATCTGGGGGACCCCAGAGGGCCAGTTTGAGGCCCCAGGAGGGCCAGATTTGGTCCCTGGGACTCAGGTTCCCCACCCCTGCTCTAACCATTACACAACATTAGGTGTGAAGGGAGGTGCCCTAACTCCCAGCAGTGTGGGCAAGGACACAAGGTTGTTTGGACTGAACGGGGACTGGCAAGTGGGGGCAGGGGCTGGGCGGGCATCTTGAGAACCTGGATGGGGGTGGGTGGGTGGGTAAGTAGGTATGTGAGAACATCCCTACTTACAAGGCAAAATAACAGAATAACAGAACTGTCTAGAACTGGCCTATACATACCTAACCATGAGTCTTCAATAGGACAGGGCAAAATGGAGACAACTGAAACTCAAGACGGAGATGGAGACAAAAGGCAGCTGTGGCCCCCCTGGTTATAACCTCAGCTTCTGGAAAAATCCCCCTTGGCCAATCACAGGCTGACTGGGTTAGTTTAAGCAGGCCTTTGGGTGATGGTGGTGGTGGTGGTGGTGTGAGAGTTCCTGCAGGAATGCAGCTGAGATCACTGAGTCCAGTTATCTCAAGTTCTGCTTCGGCTTTGATGCCAGAGACAGAATGAGATAACACACCAAGATGGCTTAAGGAATACGTGCAGGTTCAGCCCTAGCAAGTGCAATCTTACAAGCGACCAGAACACAGAACTAAAACAAGGATTTCTTGACAGTAGGTTTCCTGGCTGCTGTTGTCCTCATTAATCATTTTATAAAGTGCTCAAAGTTTTCTGGGCACTGTGCAAAAAATTAAGAACGCAACGCAGTCCCTGCCTGCTGGATTGCATGATCTAACAGTTTCCCCATGACAGTTCCTGGTGAAGATGAGCGGGAGGGTGCTGCTACATTCATGCCCTGCTTCCAACAGGCAGCCAACTGGCCACCATGTGAACAGAATGCTGCACTAGATTGGCCTTTGGTCTAATCCAGCAGGGCTCCTCTTATGTTCTTAATAGACGTGATACAAGAAGAAAAAGGGATGAGGAAGGAACAGGAAGACCAGCAAATTCAGCCACCAATTCTTCATACATTTACTTAATACGTAATGCATATAATAAGTTAGGCAGTGGTCACTGATGACGGCTCAGGAGGGATGATGTTGGAAAATGTCTACTTCCCAGACAGTAGAAGTTACTGCTGCTTAGATGGATATAAACAGCCACCAGTCATCTGGCACTTACTATGGGGAGCAAGAATTGTCTCCAGGCAACTGGGCAGGGAAATTTCCCAAAATGTTGTTCTCCATGCCTCCCTCCTCTGATGACTAATATAGAAATGTGTGCATATGTGTGAATGAAAGGTAGGATCTAAATATTTCACATACAAATATTGTGGTGAGCTATTGTGGGTTTATCTGCAAGGGTTGGAATAACAGTTGTCATATGCTGCCCAGAAATGAGAGTTTGAGCGTGGCGAGATCTTAAGGCATGGGTGGGGAACCTCCGCATTTGGCTCACGGGGGTTCTCCATCTGGCCTGCAGAGGTCCCCGCCAAGGCCCTGCCCCCTCTCACAGTGATAGGGAAAGGCAGCCTCTCTCTACCACTGGGAGAGGTAACAAATCAGTGATCGGAGATAACAGCTGGAGTTTCCTCTCCCAGCACTGGAGAAAAGCTGCCTTTCTTTACCACTGAGAGGGATTGTCCTTTCTCTGTGCAGAAGGAAGGAGCAATTGCTCCAGGCTTCCATGCAGAGAGAGGCATGTAGAGATTTGTTATGTATTGGGTGTGTGTGTACTGTGGGTTAGTTATTGTTTGAAACTTGGCAGCTCCTGTAGAGTTGGGAGTAGCAGCAGTGGGTGAAGCTTCTGCTAAGTTCTGCAGTTCTGTGTGTGATATATAAAGGACAGTTGTGTTTGAGGCCTGCTGAGACTTACAGTTATTCCCTATACCTATACAACAATTTGTGGTGACAAAGAAAGGTGTGATTTTGAGAACTATACAGGCAGTGAGGACTGTGAATCCAGTGAGTACAGCTAACTGGTAAGCCCTCAGCTAGGCCCACTTAAGAACTTGAGCAACTCCTGTGTGTGTGTGTGTTTTTAAAGAGAATTAAAATCAAAATGGCTGCTTTTGGATATATCGATAGGGGTGTACGAAACCCCACTTACCTTGCTCCGCTGGGGTCCGTGGGGGGGGAGGTGATCCGGTCCTCCCCCCCGGAATCCAGCCCGGCTGGCTCTGTTCTGCGGCCAGTACGTGGAGCTGCTGGCCGGGCTCATCCACAGCGGGGCCTCCATCCGCTGCCGGGCTGCTGCAGATGCAAATGGTGTCTTGTGTAGGGGGCGCCATTTGTGTTCCTACGCTAGGCCGTGATAGGCTACGTATATATTTACGTAGCCTATCACGGCTAAAGCAGCGACGCAAATGGCGGCCGCTATGCCATTTGCGTCCCTGTCTTTTGCCGTGATAGGCTACATAGATACTTACATAGCCTATCACGGCAAAAGACAGGGACACAAATGGCATAGCGGCTGCCATTTGCGTCCCTGCCTTTTGCTGTGATAGGCTACGTAGATACTTACGTAGTCTATCACGGCTTGGCAGGGACGCAAATGGCCGCCATTTGCGGCCGCAGCAGCCCAGAAGACAACCTGGAGCCTCCGGAGCTGCAGCCAGGTAGGTCTGTTCCGGGGATTTTGGGGGGTGGCGGGGGGGGGGTAGTCCGTTCCTCCATGGACTCTGGGGGGCTGCATATCAAAGAGTTTGATGTTAGTCATCTTGCTTCCTGGGATTCTAATCCAGAATGGCTTTCATTCTGTCTGGAAGCAAATAAGATAGCTAATGCCGAACAAAAGTGAGCTGTGCTCTTAACTGTTGGTGGGCCACAGACGTTTGCCATAAGATCCCTCACTGCGCCTGCCTCACCCAAAACGTTTGATGAACTTTTAGGATTATTGAAGATGTATTTCTCACCAAATCCTTCAGTTATTGTGCAGAGATTTAAAGTTTGACAAATGAATGCAGCAACCCGGAGAGGGCATTGCCACTTATATTGCAGAACTGCATCATCTTTCTCAACACTGCAACTTTGGGGATTTTCTAGAGGATATGTTGAGGGATCGCCTTGTCTGTGGGATTTATGATGAAGCACTACAGCGATGCCTCCTGAGCCAAACTTGATATTTGCAATGGCTCAAGAAAAGCCATTAGCCAGAGGGACTCCATCACCATATGTCGCAGAACTCAAGAGAGATGTAGGGGTGGACGAAAGTAACTTACCTTTTCTTGCAGCTTGTTCGCGGTGGGGGGGAGCGCTTCGCTGCTCCCCCCGCGAAGTTCAGGCCGGGGGGGGGAGGCTTCCCGCCTCGCCCGGCCGAAATTCAGGATGGGGGGAGGAGGCTTCCCGCCTCGCCCGGCCGCGAACACGAAAGTAAAAAAAAAAAAAAGTCTCCTGATAGGCTACGTGACGATTCACGTAGCCTATCACGGCTAGATCTGGAAAGTCAGCCGTGATAGGCTACGTCAATCGTCACGTAGCCTATCACGGGTGACTTTAAAAAAAAAAAAGCGCGTACGCGAATGGCGGCCCCCATAGGGAGCCGCCATTCGCGTTCCTTATTTAGTTGCTGTAGTCTACGTAAAGATTTACGTAGACTACAGCGACCAAATAAGGAAGGGGAATGGTGGCTCCCTATGGGGGCCGCCATTATCCGTACACACTTTTTTTTTTTTTTAAGTCACCCGTGATAGGCTATGTGACGATTCACGTAGCCTATTACGGCTGACTTTGCAAATCTAGCCGTGATAGGCTACGTGAATCGTCACGTAGCCTATCAGGGGACGGTTTTTTTTTTTTTCTTTCATTGCAATGGCGGGGGCGGCAGCCGGTCGAAAGACCGGCTGCCGCTCCTGCCCCGCTCGAACACCGGACGAACTGCCAGCCGGACCCGCTGCCGGGAGGGACATTCAGGGAAGGTAAGTCCCGTCCCGGGGGGGGTGCAGGGGGCGGGGGGGTGCGGAGGATTTCTCCCTGAAACTTGTTCGGGGGGCCGAACACGTTGGCGCTCGGCCCCCCGAAGTTTCGGGAAGAAATTCTCCGCCATCCCTAGAGAGATGCAGAAGATGTAAATGCCATCCAGAGCAAGCAGGCTGAGAATTCTGGGCAGCAAGGTCAAAGGAAGACAAGAAATGCACCCTCCATAAAATCTGCAGATAGGTCCTGGCTTACCTATTCCTGCTCAGGCTGTGGAGGACCACATCAGTGCTCTCTGTGCAGATTCAAGGATGCTGAGTGCAAGTTTTGCAAGAAGAAGGGCCACCTTGAACGAGTCTGCTCTCTGCTGACTGTTCAAAATCTGTCAGCACAAGGCCAGGGAACTGTAGCAAAGAGTCACTCCACCTAGCGTCTCATGGGTAGGGTTGGCGGAGAATTTCTCCCCGAAACTTCGGGGGGCTGAGCGCCAACGTGTTTGGCCCCCTGAACAAGTTTCGGGGAGAAATCCTCCGAACCCCCCCACCCCCCGCACCCCCCCGGGACGGGACTTACCTTCGCCGAATGTCCCTCCCGGCGGCAGGTCCGGCTGGTGGTTCGGCAGGTGTTCGAGCGGGGCGGGAGCGGCAGCCGGTCTTTCGACCGGCTGCCGCCGCCACCATTGCAATAAAAGAAAAAAAAAAAACGCCCCCTGATAGGCTACGTAATGATTCACGTAGCCTATCATGGCTAGATTTGCTGGTGGCCAGGTATTGACTCAGGTATTGAGAACACTGCAAATGAGTGCAGTATTTGTCAAGCCACTAGGCACAATCCAGCAAGGGCACCTGTCTTTCCATGGAAAGTGACCAAGAAGCCTTGATCAAGAATTCATACGGATTTTGCAGGACCTTTTCAAGGAAAAAACTTCTTGGTTGTGGTAGATTCTTACTCGAAGTGGCTTGAAGTAGTCTTAGTATCATCACAAACAGCTGCTGCAACAATCACAGCATTGCGCCACTTATTTGCAGCCCTTGAGTTGCCTGATACTATAGTCTCCGACAATGGGACTGCTTTTACATCTGCTGAATTTAAATCATTTGCGGACAAGAACTATATTCGGGCTGTCACCATTGCACCCCATAATCCCTGAGCAAATGGCCAAGCTGAATGGATGGTGCAGATAACAAAAGATGCCCTGAAGCGCATTGCGGGAGGAGACTGGCCAACACACCTTGCCAGGTGACAAGGATAATGGCCTGCTTTCCACCATAAGATTGGGTCAGGCTGTCACATCGGATGTAACCATCTGGAATTGTTTGTAATCTAGAGGCTCCTCGGCCCTTTGCCCAAGGCCAGATGCAGGCCCTGCTAATCGGAAAGTGCCAACAGCTGGAGTTGGTGGGGAGTTCCAGCCTCTTGGAGGCCAGGGCGGTCCACCCAGGGGCTGAGCCAGTGATTGGCTGAAGGAAAATCAGGGCTGGGCTTTAAAAGTGGGCTGAGGTCAAGACATGGCATCTCCCTTCATCTTGGTGGTCCTGGACCTGCAGACTGCCGGTTGCTATCCGGGGAGATCCATGCTTAGGTATGTAAGGATAGGCCAGATAGATCTATTATTTTGGCTTGGGGGTGTGTTCATGAAGCTCTCTGTATATAGTTAAGTGATGTAGCTTTGTACCCTCTGTGTATCTTGCTACTTCTATTCTTCCCTTTCCCTCTACCCCTTTATTTTGATCTTACTAAACCTTTATCCAACCTTTAGCTGGTGTGATCTCTCTGCATCACCTCAGTGCTAATTTCAATGCCTCTTGGCTCACGAGGGTGGCTACTGGGTATTTTGGGGGACAGAAAGGCTGAGTTTGGCCAGTCCTGTTTTTGGGAAGGGGACCCCGGGATTGGGTCCTCCTGGGCAGTCCTCCCTCGCAGGGAGGTTGGGGCTGGTCCTGGCGGGATCCCCTTTTCCTTGACACCAGGTTTCTCATTGCTCAGCATGTTACTCCTTGCGCAACAACAGGAGTCAGTCCTGCAGAGTTACTTATGGGGCAGTGTCTAAAAACTTGCCTTGACCGTCTCCGCCCAGATTTAGCTGAAGACTTACAAAGCAAAGGGGAGCAACCTCTGGATGCTGCCTTCTCAGCTCCTACTCTCTGTTCATTTGCCCTACAAGATCAGGTGTTTGCTAGGAACTATGGTGCTGGACTGAGGTGGGTTCCTCCCTCTATCACTGAAGTCACTGGACCTGTGTCATACAAAGCCCAGGGTGCAGATGGGTCAGTGTGGCATTGCCATGTTGACCAGCTGAGAAGGCGTTCTGGCCAGAGTGGGTTGTCATCAGCAGAGGTAGCTGCTGAAGATCTGTCTGGAACTGATGTGTTTCTCTCACCGCTGGTTGAAGCGCCAGAACCACTAAGTGATGGGAGCAGTACTCCTTCCTTCCTTACCTATGGCAGCTACTGAAAGAAAGTCATCTGAGCAATCTGTACTTACTAGTTGAGTGCAGAGACTGTGCCATGAAAGGGTACTTCCTTGTTGGTTGAAAGAGTATGACAGCTAAGGGCGGGGGGGGGGATAAATGTTATACATTCTAGGGGGGTTACCATGGCTTAGTTATTGCTTGAACCTTGGCAGCTCCTGTAGAGTTTGGAGTAGTATCAGTGGGTGGAGCTTCTGCTAAGTCCTGCAGTTCTGTGTGTGATAAATAAAGGACAGTTGTGTTTGAGGCCTGCTGAGTCTGACAGTCATTCCCTCTACCTGTACAACAAGATTGCTCTGTTTCTTTCCCTGTACAGAGAAATTCCTTTCTTGTGCAGAAAGAGAGGCAGGAGCAATTGCTCTGTGCTTTTCTCTGCACAGAGAAATGGACCCCTGTGATGTCAGGGAGGAAGGTTCTGGGAGGGACAGAACTGCCCCTTTTATTATTATTTATTGTAGGACAGCTCCAGGCACTCTTGAATGAAACGGATTATCTAGATCCATTTCAATTGGGCTTCAGGCCTGGTTTTGGAACGGAAACTGCCTTGGTCGCCCTGTGGGATGACCTCTGCCGGGAGAGGGACAGGGGGAGTGCGACCCTGTTGATTCTCCTGGACCTCTCAGCGGCTTTCGATACCATCGACCATGGTATCCTTCTGGATAGGTTGTCTGGGTTGGGAGTTGGAGGCACTGCACTACAGTGGTTCCGCTCCTACTTGGATGGCCGATTCCAGAAGGTGGTGCTGGGGGATTATTGCTCTGTGCCATGGCAATTGTGCCATGGGGTTCCACAGGGCTCTATTCTATCCCCCATGCTGTTTAACATCTACATGAAACCGCTGGGGGAGGTTATCCGGAGGTGTGGGCTGAGGTGCCATCAATATGCGGATGACACCCAGCTCTACCTCTCTTTCTCATCAAAACCAGGTGAGGCAGTGGCTGTTCTGAACCAGTGCCTGGGCACGGTAATGGACTGGATGAGTGCTAATAAACTGAAACTCAGTCCAGACAAGATGGAGGTACTGTTAGTGGGTGGTTCGTCTGCCCGGCTAGGTGATATTCAACCTGTTCTGGAGGGGGTTGCACTCCCCCTAAAGGATCAGGTTCGTAGTTTGGGGGTGCTCTTGGATCCAGAACTGTCACTTGAGGCACAGGTGAACTCAGTGGCACGGAGCACTTTTTATCAGCTTAGGCTGGTATACCAACTACGCCCTTATCTGGACAGAGATAGCCTAGCTACAGTTATCCATGCTCTGATAACTTCTCGTCTGGATTACTGCAATGCGTTATACGTGGGGCTGCCTTTGAAAACGGTCCAGAAACTTCAGCTGGTCCAAAATAGGGCAGCAAGATTGTTAACAGGGACTGGCCTGCGAGCTCATATTACGCCAGTACTTTTCCAGCTGCACTGGCTACCAGTCCATTTCCGGGCCCGATTCAAAGTGCTGGTGTTAACATTCAAAGCCCTTAACGGCTTGGGGCCAGGTTACCTGAAGGATCGCCTCCTCCCATATGTGCCTGCCCGGACCTTAAGATCATCATCAGCGGCCCTTCTCCGTGAGCCCCTGCCAAAGGAAGTGAGGCGGGTGGCTACTAGGAGGAGGGCTTTTTCTGTTGTGGCACCCCGGCTCTGGAATGAGCTCCCTAGTGAGGTTCGCCTGGCGCCTACATTGTACTCCTTTCGGCGCCAGGTGAAGACCTTTTTATTTTCCCAGGCATTTTAGCTTTCTAAATTTTTATCTTTGCTGTTTTAAATCTGTATTTTAAACTCCTGTACTGCTGCTAGGTTTTATTGTGGTTGTATTGTTATATTGTGGTTTTAATGTTCTATATATTTTAAATTGTTTTATTGTGTGTTGTTTGGTTTTAGTTTTTGTGAACCGCCCAGAGAGCTTCGGCTATTGGGCGGTATAGAAATGAAATAAATAAATAAATAAATAAATAAATAAATAATTATCCAGCACCAATCCACCTCCTAGGGGGAACAGTTCCCCACCCCTGCCTTAAGGTCTCCTTCATCCATCCTCCTTTCATAGTTCCTTGTCCCTCCTCACAGCTAGTTTTGAAAAACCAGAAACAGGCAAAACGAAGATGCATTTTGAGGGATCATAACCTGTACAGACTACAAAACCTAGGTTTGTTGGTGCGGTTCATTGAGGTTGCTTTGGCAAACAATGTTGATTATTTTAAGTGCAAAGTATTTACAGCTGTGGTCTTAGGATGCTTTTCAGCTAATATTAGAATATTAGACATCCTCTAGTATTGAAAAGAAGAAAAGAGTTTATGAGGGCATGGGCATCCACAGGAATTTTTCAGGGGGAGGGGGGAAGGCAATGCTGCAGCACACAGCAGTTTGTGGTTGTAATTTGCGAGCATAGCGTGTGCCACTACGACACACCAGTGCACTTTCCTTCTGTGTGCACCTTGTTGCTGAGCATCACATCCCATGACATTTAGAAGCCTACACAGAGTAGCAGAAGATTCTGGGAACTGAACGGCACTAATGAAGAAGAGTGTTACATTCAAGAATCATCATGAACTCCAACAAAACTTTATTTGACATGAGGGATAAACGCGCGCGCGCACGCGCACACACACACACACACACACACACCAGGAACAAGAGAAAGACCCCGAATGCACAAACATAGTACAGCCATCTTAAGAATATCACACTGGATATTTTATGACAACACTGCCCTTATCATAACATTGTCAGCTTCACATGACTTGCTTGGAATGATTTCCTTCATCTTGGAAACACCGGTGAACACTCTCTAGAGCAATCTTTCCCAACCTGGTACCCTCCCAGCATTCTGACCATTAGCCATGCTGGCTGAGGCTGATAGGAGCTGAAGTCTAAAACAGCTGGAGAGTACCAGGTTGGGGAAGGCAGCTCTAGAGAGTAGCAGTCAAGTCTGTGGGGAGTGCCTTTAGCAGTGGGAGGTGAAATGGGTATGCTTGATCAGGGTTAAGGGCTCTAGAGGAGCCTGGACTACTTTTCACATTATTATCTGCCACTTTTTACATCAGCTAACAATACAACTTTTGTATGGCTTGAATTCTGAACAGCAGCAATGTTCTTTTGGAACTGCATATTTTTCCTGGAACTGCACATTTTGTTTATGTGTGCAGATTTTATAGAAGCCCCCCTGATAGCATCAGAGAATAGGTCCACCATTTCTGGTAGATCTGGTGACTAAGCAGTCACAAGGCCTGGGCACCATGTCTACCATGACAGTACAGGACAAGACTGAGCTAGATGGACCAATAACCTGTCAGCTTTGTTTAAGGAAACTCCCCATGTTCCTAGGCTCCTGATTCTCCTACCAATCCTTGAACAGATTTTTCCCTGGGTTGTGGCTCAGCCTGAGAGATGGACAGGTTATGCCGCATATTAGATCAGCCTTCCCCAGCCTGGTACCCTCCAAATGTTTTGGACCACAAGTCTCAGCATTCCGGACTATTGGGCCATACTGCCTGGGGATGGTGGGAGTTGAAATCCAAAACATCTGGGGCACACCAGGTTGGAGAAGGCTGCAATAGGGGATGTTGTGGACTAAATGCAGGCATGGTGAATATGTGACTCAAATGGTTGAGTCAAACCCCAGTGGGTTTCCTTCTTCCCTGTACTTAAAAATTCTGCTCACCCTCCAAGACACCCCATTCTCTGGCTGAGCTTTTGACAGACACAACATGCTTTCAGCTTACCTACAAAAGATGCTTGGAAGGTGTGATTTTAGCTTTATCTGATGGAGGATGAACTATCACAGTTTTTTTTCTCTTTCCCTCCCTTCAAACAAAAGCATTGTGTTGTGTTCATCAAATGAATGGCTTTAATGTGCTTCCTTAATGGGAAGGAGTAGTTTTATTTTATATGGATTCCTAACGGATCAGATTATCTGTTCAGCCACACATAATTGGGGGTGGATAGGTTATAAATTGTTTATGCCTGAATAACGTGCTGCAAACACAGCCTTAGTTTTCAGGACTCCTTTTGGGAACATTCTGTATTCTTTCTCCTGACTTGACGAAACGCCTATGTGCATGGATATGTGTGTATCTCTCTATGTGTGTGCACGTGCATGTATGTGTGTAAATAAATTCATAGAATAATGTGCAATCTCTTGATGTTTTCTTCCCTAGAGGAGTTGCACTGCTTCTACAGGAACATTTAATTCCTCGTAAAGCTAAACATTAACTATTCAGAATTGAGATTTATTCAACTTGCACCCTTGGCTTCGCCTGGTGGAAGCAGGAGGTGCAGAACCAGAATGTGCCAAATTGCCCCCAGCAGGCTCTCCATGGATTGGATGACATCAGTGGGCCTGGCCCCACCCACTGACATCAGTGGATGTGGCCACACTCACCAGTGCATTTCTCTGGCCCGTCTCTGCCCATTTTGCCTTTCTCCATACTGACAGAGGCACAGCATTCCATGCCTCTGTCAGCAAGAGAAAAGGACTTGGCCAGTGCTGGGAGAAGCAGCTTATATACAAATAGGTGTATGCTGCACAAAGATGCTCGGGCAGTGCTGGCAAGAATACCCATTCTTCCAGCAGTGCCCATGTCCCCCACTGCCAGCATCCCCAGATCTCAGATCAGAAATAACGGGGGATTCCTCCAGGGGGTGGGGCTTGGAACTAAGCTCCTCCCCCTGGAGGGACTCAAGGAGGCTCTATGGGCCAGATACAGAACCTCCATGAGCCGGCGGTTCTGCATTCCTGATGCCAGTGTCTCTCCAAACAAACTTTGCCTGCATGCCAGGAAATCCAGAATGGATCAGTTGGGTTGGGGCACCTGCATGTATCACTAAACTTCTCCTTCTGCAGGCCTATCCTCTCTGGTGGACAACTATTGAAAACATCAGAATAAATGTTATGCAAAATGCAGTATGCATGATTATTCTTGATTGGCATAATTTAAAGAGGCTGTAGAATTCATGTTTACCTTGATACAGCACATTTAAAAATGCAGACTACACACGGTCCTTCTCTGGAGGGGTGATATGTTGGGGGCCATGGAATAGAGTCAGCACTGTCTCTAGGTTTTTAAGGGCCTTTGGACAAGACTAGGGTGGTCCCTTATGAATTACCAAGAAAGAGGATGAAAGAACATTGAACATTTTATGCACCGATCTGCATAAAATGTGTGAATTTTTAAAAAATGTGTGTTTTTACAATTGGGAAAAATAGCACACTTTTCAAAATGTGCATTTCGCTGATGGAAAAATGTGCATTTTTCCCCGATTGAAAAAAGAAAGAGATGCTTGTGTCTGAGGATGCAAATGAGGCAAAATGAATTTCGAGGAAGAATTCGGAGCAGCTCAATGAACTTGAACATTGCATGTTCACCCATCCCTAGATAGCATCCCCCCCACCCCCGTGTGTGAAATGTTAGGCATGGCTAGCCCCTGATTTAATGTTGCAATTGTCCTCTGGTTGGCAGTTGATCAGGTGGCCTATCAAGCATGTTGCTGACCAGAAGCTTTCAGTTCACTCAAAGCTGCTATATGATATAAGAACCTTGTCAATTCCATGCTACATTAATTTGCATCAGACACTCAACTAAACTGCAAGGGGAAGCCATAACATGATATAACTCATGCCTAAAATAAAAAAGGCCTAGTTGCAAATATAGCATCTGGCAGAGAGAGAGAGAGAGAGAGAGAGAGAGAGAGAGAGAGAGAGTCACCTTGAATGGTTGGTGAAGTTTCCTTAGGGATGTCAGAGAATTCCGCGACGGATCTCGGTGAGGCTGAATGCCAATGCCGGATCGCCTCCCCCCCCGTCGAGGATTCCGGGGGGAGGGACGGAACGCCTCCCCCCCCCCATGAACAGAATCCGCGAAAAGGTAAGTCGCTTTCATGCATCCCTAAGTTTCCTTCCCTCCTTGCAGATTTGTCTCTAGGGCTGCCTTTACACGAAAGAAACCCCCCACCGCTCTCCCTTTCTGGAGCCTTTCTGCATTTACTGCGGGCTCCCAGACAGCGACCACATGATTGCTGAGAGGGGAAGATTTTAATTTCCATAGAACTCAATGAAACAACGCCATCTAGTGGCTGTTTTAATTGTGCAACATCCTGAGTTAAAAAGATAGTTCATTAGTTCTGGATCTTTTTGAGATGGAATAACCAGGAAATACCTCTGGATGTGCCCTGGAAGCTGATGACATCATGAAAAGGACCAGCAAACCTCTGTGGGTGAGCAATCTCAATAGCAGTATAAAAGCTCCGTGTGAAGGAGCCCTAGATGGATGCCAATAGAAACACATTGTTTAATTCCAGTGAAAAAACTGCTTCTTCCATCTCTTGATACATCGCTCACATTAATAGAATCATGAAACAGGAAAGATGCCATCAAAAATAACCTAGTTTCACCCCCTTGGCACCTCTTTTGGTGTTCATATTGGGAGAAGGGGAGGAGTGGAAGAGATCATTGCCTGTGTCTCAGCATGGAAGGAAGTGCCATAGAGGGTTGAGTGAGTTGACGTTGTGGTCCTTCCTTAAAGGGCTATGCTGGAGGCCAGATGGAACGCCCTGATTCAAGCTGGCCCAGAATGAGATCTGATTGTACCATCGGTGGCATACTGCGATAAGTTTGCAGAACATGTGGAAGATAAAGTTGGTTGCGTCCATCATGATGAGTTCCCATTGCTGAGGCTTGAGAATGTGGACAAGGTTCTTGGTCATGTTCAGCCAACCACTTGTATGTTTGATGCTCGCTACCCTGGCTTATTCCATCCAAAAGGGATGGATGTCCAGCTGGGCCCAGAGGTTGTAGCAGTTCTACAAGGAGTACTAGGCTGCTACCACTCCTTGTAGAAGGAGAAGTAGCAGCCTCTTTAAAAGAGGAAGTGATTGGGCTGCTCCTGAAGAAACCTAACCTGGACCCAGCAGATGAAAACCGCTATAGGCCGGTGGCCAGCATCCCCTTCTGGTGCTTGAGTGAGTTGTTGCTGATCAACTCCAGTCCTGAATGAAACCAGTCTTGGATGAAACCAATTTTCTAGACCCATTTGAATCAAGTTTCAGACCTGGGTTTTGAATGGAAACAGCCTTCACCCTGTGAGATGACCTCTGCTGTGGGTGAAACAGAAAGACCGTTTCTTCAGTCTTTCTTCAAAAGGATCAAAATCCTTTTGATTATCTAGGACCTCTTCATGCATGCAGGCATTTATTTTATTCATTTATCATATTTCTATACTGTCCAATAACTGAAGCACTCTGGGCAGTTTATAAGGATTAAGGGCACAATCCTATGCACATTTAGACAGAAAACAGTCCTATACCTCCCAGAATTCCCCAATCTGGCCCTCCAGGGTTCTCCAGGTGACCATGTGCCCTTATCGCCAAAGATGAATTATTATTAATGTTTAGTTATTTGCAATAAGAGCTTTAAGCTAAAATACGCCGGCATTTTTGGTGTTTCCACCCTGCCCCCTTTGTTTTTGGCCCTACCCTGTTTTGCATTCAGCTTCTCCCACCATTGGAATGTGCCCCCCCCCCCCCGAGCTTCTCTGAAATTAAATTTGGCCCTTGGGCTGAAAAAGCTTCAATGACCTTGTCATGTTGTCTCTGAACTCTGAGGTTCTGTTTAGCTATCTTTCCTAGGGATGTACAAAAGTGACTTACCTTTCGCGGATTATGTTGATGGTGGTGGGGGGGCGTTCCGTCCCTCCCCCCGGAATCCTGGACGGGGGGGGAGGCGCTCCGTTCCTCCCCCCGGAATCCTCGAACGGCCGGCTGTGCTCTGCGGCAGCTCCGCAGAGCAGCCGGCCAGGCCCGGCCAGGCCAGAGCCGTCTGCAGCCGGATTTCCAGCCACGGAGGGCTCTGGGTAAAACAAACAAACAGACAACCACGTATGACCCCCGTCTGATACCATGGAGCGGCACTGGAGGATTAGGATTGCCCCAGAGAGGACTCTGAGCCCAGCAAAACACTGGTCACCCCACTACAGGGAGGACCCTCAGAAACTCCCAGACCCAAGGACTCAGCCCTCGCATCAACCTTGGCCTCCAAGAATGACTCTCATGAAACCTCTCAGGTCCATCAGCCATGTAAGAGCTTAAGGCTCTGGAAATAAAGAGCAGGCTTTAAGACTGCAGCCAGTACCTGAGCGGGAAGCGGAGCTTCTGCGAGACCTGAGCTGAATGGCCTAGTTAAGCCTTCAGTTGCTGCTGGTCCCTTGCTGGAACAACAACTCCTCTCATGAGGAACTATCCTGGCCTAGTGGCTGCTCCTCCAGAGTACAGTCCAAGGTGCTCTTAGTCTCTGCCTGCCTGTGCTCTTGTTTATCTGGTATAACAGCTGACCGAACATGATCCTTGCCTCGCCACTCATAGCTTCCTACTGCCAGAGTCTCCTTGACTGGTTGATTGGCCAGCTGCTTCCCAAGGGGACCAGCCCGGGCCAGGACTGCCACTGCCAAACAGTGTAGACCTGCTTTCCCAACTCAACCTGGTGATCTCCAGATCTATAACTCCCAGGATTCCTGTCTGTTGGCCATGCTGACTAGGGCTGATGGGCATTGAAGTCCAAAACATTGAAGTCCAAAACATCTAGATCCATTTCAGTCGGGCTTCAGGCCTGGGCATGGGACAGAAATGGCCTTGGTGGATGATATGAGGAGGGCTCTGGATAGGGGTGAGTGCTCCTTCCTTGTTCTCTTCGACCTCTCAGAGGTTTTTGATACCGTTGGCCATGGTATCCTCCTGGACTGCCTGGAGGGGTTGGGCATAGTGATGTCAGAGAATTCCACGACGGATCTTGTTGAGGCCAAATGCCAGTGCATTCGGCCCCCCGAAATCCATCGTGGAATGAAGCCCCCGCCCCCCCACGAAAGGCGCGCAGGATGAAGTCCCCACTGCCCCCACCCCATGACAGGCGTGCAAAATGGAGCACTTACCTGCTCCCGTCTGCGCTGCTTTGCAAATGGCGGCCGTCCTGCAGCCGCCATTCGCTTCCTCTTCATAGCTGTTATAGGCTACGTAAATACTTACGTAGCCTATCACGGCTAATGCAAGGATGCCATTTGCATCCCTGAGGAGGCCATGATAGGCTACGTAAGTATTTACATAGCCTATCACAGCGGGGGGGGGGAACCCCAGCGTACGCAAATGGCGGCTACTGCCATTTGTGTACGCTGGGTCTTTCCCCCCCCCGCCGTGATAGGCTACATAAATATTTACGTAGCCTATTACGGCTCAATACAGGGACGCAAATGGTGGCGGCTACGACAGCCGCCATTTGCGTCCCTGCAGGGCTGCCCAGTGGCTGGATGCCTGGCTGTGGGCGGCCGGAGCCGGCTTGGCTCCGCGGCTTGGCCGCGGAGTGGAGCTGGCCAGGCAGGATTCTGGGGGAAGCGACAGAGTGCCTCCCCCCCATTGAGGATTCCGGGGGGAGGGACGGAGCACCTCCCCCCCACCGCGGATGCCCCTGCGTGGAGCCAGGTAAGGGATTCGTACATCCCTAGTTGGGCATTGGAGACACAGTATTACGGTGGTTCCGGTCCTTCCTCTCCAGCAGGTACCAGAGGGTAGCACTGGGAGAGGAGGTTTCGGACCCGTGGCCACTCACTTGTGGGATGCCACAGGGTTCTGTCCTCTCCCCGATGCTATTTAACATCTATGTGAAGTCGCTGGGGGCTATCATCAGGAGGTTTGGGGTGCGGTGTCATCAATATGCAGATGACGCACAGCTCTACCTCTCATTCAAATCTTCACCAAGGTTGGCTGTAGAATCCCTGTCCAAATGTCTGGAGACGGTGAGTGGCTGGATGGGGAGGAATAAGCTGAAGCTGAACCCTGATAAGACCGAGGTACTTTTGGTGGGAGACAAGAGGAGGTTGGGAGATGTTGACCTGGTGTTGAATGGGGTACGGCTACTCTTTAAAGACCAGGTCCGCAGCCTGGGGGTCATTTTGGACTCCCAGCTGTCCATGGAGGCTCAGGTGTCAGCTGTGAGCTGGACAGCGCTGTACCTAGGGTTGGCGGAGAATTTCTCCCCGAAACTTTGGGGGGCCGAGCGCCAACGTGTTCGGCCCCCTGAACAAGTTTCGGGGAGAAATCCTCCGCACCCCCCCGCCCCCCGCACCCCCCCGGGACGGGACTTACCTTCACCGAATGTCCCTCCCGGTGGCTGGTCCGGCCGGCGGTTTGGCGGGTGTTCGAGCGAGGCGGGAGCGGCAGTGAAAGAAAAAAAAATGAAATGAAATGCAAAGTCAGCCATGATAGGCTACGTCAATCGTCACGTAGCCTATCACGGGTGACTTAAAAAAAAAAAAAAGTGTGTACGGATAATGGCGGCTCCCATAGGGAGCCGCCATTCCCGTTCCTTATTTGGTCGCTGTAGTCTACGTAAAGATTTACGTAGACTACGGCGAAAATAAGGGCAACGCTATTTGCGTTGCCCTTATTTTCGCTGTAGTCTATGTAAACATTTACGTAGACTACAGCGACCAAATAAGGAACGCGAATGGCGGCTCCCTATGGGGGCCGCCATTAGCGTACGCGCTTTTTTTTTTTAAAGTCACCCGTGATAGGCTACGTGACGATTGACGTAGCCTATCACGGCTGACTTTGCAGATCTAGCCGTGATAGGCTACGTGAATCGTCACGTAGCCTATCAGGGGGCTTTTTTTTTTTTTTTTAAACTTTTGCGTTCGCGGCCGGGTGAGGCGGGAAGCCTCCTCCCCGGCCTGAATTTCGGCTGGGGCGAGGCGGGAAGCCTCCCCCCCCGGCCTGAATTTCGGCTGGGGTGAGGCGGGAAGCCTCCCCCACCCGGCCTGAACTTCGCGGGGGGAGCAGCGAAGCACCTCCCCCCCACCGCGAACGTCCTTCGAGGACAGGTAAGTGACTTTTGTCCACCCCTAGCTGTACCAATTCCATCTGATACAGCGGCTGCGCCCCTTCCTTCCCGACCATCTGCTCCCATCGGTAGTACATGCCCTGGTCTCCTCTCGTTAGACTACTGTAATGCGCTCTACGTGGGGTTACCCTTGAAGATGGTTCAGAAGCTGCAGCTGGTACAGAACGCGGCAGCTCGCCTGATTAAAGGCAGCCACTGGTGAGATCAGATCACTCCAGTGCTGAAGGAGTTGCACTGGTTACCAGTTGTTTTCCGGGCCAAATTCAAGGTGTTGGTTTTGACCTTTAAAACAATATATGATTCCGGCCCAGCCTGTCTTAAGGAGCGCCTCCAGCAACTCCAGACAGGCCGTTTAACAAGATCAGCCTTGGATGGCCTTCTCTGTGTCCCATCAGCCAGGACAGCTAGACTGATGGGGATGAGGGAGAGGGCCTTCTCTGTGGTGGCCCCCACTCTGTGGAACTCCCTCCCTAGGGAACTCCGCCATGCCCCCTCTTTAATGAGCTTCCACCACACGTTGAAAACTTGGTTGTTCAGGCAGGCATTTGGGGTGGGCTAGGGTATTTTTAGAAATATGCTGCTCTTACTGTAGAATTTTATTGTTTTAAACTGTTTTATTATATACTCTGTACTGAGTGGCTAGGTGACCAGCCAGATGGGCGATAAATAAATAAATAAATAAATAAATAAATAAATAAATAAAGTTATCAGTTTGGGGAAGACTGATGTAGACAATACTGTGCTAGATGGACCTATACATGGACTCAGTATAAGGCAGCTAGCTCTGCCCCTAAAGATACTGATTTGCTCAAGAGGGATGGGGCACCAAAAAAAGCACTGAATGTAAGGAAAGAAGGCAGCATACTTTCCAGTAAAGTTGCATGCTTTACTGAGGCAAGCACATGTTGAACTGTATTCTTCTTGGCACAACCAATTTTAGTCTTCAAGCTCTGTTGCAAGGGAGAATGATAATGGACCATTCTTTCCACCAGGTATTCAGTCAAATGGAGATGGACGATAATGGGCATCTGTTGCTTCAACACCCAGGAACTCACCAGGAGACATGCTGCAGGTTAGATTCCCTTATGGTTGCAGGTGCGATTGCTGATGAGCTCTGTTTAGCTCAAAAGCTTGTGGTCTTGCTAGTAGTTGATCCAAGAAAAGGTAACATCAAAATGGTGTTTGGCTACTGAATCTTTTAGTTTTGAAATTTGCAGGACCACAAGCTTTTTGCAGTGGATATTGGAGGACCAGACAAATTAATCTCTGTGTCTTGTGTAGGGATGGCAGAGAATTCTGCCACGGATCTCGGTAAGGCCGAATGCCAGTGCATTCGGCCCCCCGAACTCCGTGGCGGAACGGCCTGCCCCCCCTCCCCCCCGCGGATCCCCCCTGGGACGAGACTTACCTGGGGCGGATCTTCTGGGTAGCGGCGGTGGCCGGTCTTCTGACCGGCCGCTGCCGCCACCATTTCCAGTGTTAAAAAAAAAAAAAAGACGTGATAGGCTACGTAAAGATTTACGTAGCCTATCATGGCTAGGTTAAAAAAAACAACAACGACATGATAGGCTACGTAAATATTTACATAGCCTATCACGTCTGACTTAAAAAAACACACACGCACGTATGCAAGTGGTGGTGGCTACGGCCGCCGCCATTTGCGTTCCTTATTTTAGCCCATCTTAGTCTACGTAGATATTTACATAGACTAAGATGGCAAAAATAAGGGGGAACGCAAATAGCATCCACTACGCTATTTGCGTTCCCCTTATTTTCGCCGTCTTAGTCCACGTAAATATTTACGTGGACTAAGATGGGCCAAAATAAGGAACGCAAATGGCGGTGGCCGTAGCCGCCGCCATTTGCATACACGTGTTTTTTTTTTTAAAGTCAGATGTGATAGGCTACGTAAAGATTTACATAGCCTATCACGGCTGACTACAGGGACGCAAACGGCAGCGGGTACAGCCACCGCCATTTGCGTCCCTGCTAGCCAGCGGTCGGATGTCCGGCTGCTGGCGGAGCTGGCCAGCGGCTCTGCGGAATCCCCGCGGAGCGGAGCCAGCTGGCCAGGATTCTGGGGGGAGGGACGGAGCACCTCCCCCCGCCAGCGGAACCCAGCGGAGCCAGGTAAGGCCAATTTCGTACTTCTCTAGTTTTGTGTAGGGATGTCAGAGAAATCTGCAACGGAACCAAAAGACTTCAGATTTTCGTGAATCTGACCTGCGGATTCCACAGAGCAGCAGCTTTTCCCCTGTTGGGTGGATTCTGTGGACTTGCAGCTGGGTTTCTAACTTTCCTGAATTTTGTGCAAATTTCATCATTGAAAAATACACAGAATAACCCCCGCAAGCCAAAAATGTGCATTTCCCATAGGTTAAAGTGTGAAAATGTGCATTTTCCCCATAGGTTAAAGTGTGAAAATGTGCATTTTCCCCATAGGTTAAAGTGTGAAAATGTGCATTTTCCCCATAGGTTAAAGTGTGAAAATGTGCATTTTCCCCATAGGTTAAAGTGTGAAAATGTGCATTTTCCCCATAGGTTAAAGTGTGAAAATGTGCATTTTCCCCATAGGTTAAAGTGTGAAAATGTGCATTTTCCCCATAGGTTAAAGTGTGAAAATGTGCATTTTCCCCATAGGTTAAAGTGTGAAAATGTGCATTTGGGGGAAATTTGCACATTTGCGCAAATTAGAAAAAAAATCTGATTCCATCAAAGGGCGGATGACAGAACAAAAGGTGTCTGACTATCCGCAAAATACAGATGGAACAGATTTACGCAATCCATACATCCCTAGTCTTGTGATCTAGTCTATGGGTGGGCAGAAAATGGATTGGTATCTATGGGTAGATCTCTGGGTGATTTGATGTAGATTGGTAAGGATTTCTGACTCTTGGTTGTTTGGCAGTGGTAACAACAAAAGGATCTTTCCACAGTTGTACTGCTGAAATGAAGAAGGCTGTTGAGGTGTGAATAGGAATGGATTTTTGTGTGGAAGGGCTGTGAATTGAGCTCTAGTACTCAAGACAAATTGCTGGGCTCAGAATTGCTGGGCTCAGTATGTATTTTGCTCCTGGGCTGGCTTCAGTTGATAGACCTTTGTGTCCCAGTCTTCCCAGCCCTACTCTGCTCACTTATTAGAAAAGTCCTGAAATATTGAATACGTTTTGAGTTTGTCATATTCTGCACACATTCTGTTCTTCTATTATTATATTTCACACTGAAAATCAGTGCCTTGGGTGAACTCATACCTTTCTTTCTTAGTTTAATTCCTTGCTAATGTAGGAATGGATGAATCTGTCAGTTTTGCTTTTCCCCACATCTGAACTGTTAAAATCCCATTTATGAAGAAAATTGCAAATTTGGGATACACACACACACACGAACTGAATAAAATTCTTACCTATCTGCACTGGCCAAATTCAATGGGCTGGATCCAAATTTAAGCTGGATCAATGCATTGGTGGAAATGGACTTCCCTGCCCCTCTTTCCCAAGGCAGCCCCCCTCAGCCCACTGCAAATGCTACACAGAGGGCCAGGATACCCTGCTGTGCCTTAGGAAGGCCCCTTCGTACCCGTACACTACACTCAACATCTAAGGTCCTCCTTTGGCTGCCTATTTCGAGGGAAGCTCATAAGACAACAACAAGGGTGAGGGTCTTCTCAGTGGTGGCCCCCCAATTGTCTCCCTGATGAGGTTCACCTGGTGTCTTTTTGGCACTGGGTCAAGACCTTTCTCTTTCCCAGGCATTTGGCAGCATATGATGAGTTTTAATCGATCCTGGATTTGTCTTATGGTTATGGTTGATTGCTTGATGTTGTTTTTAGATATATATTGTATTTGTGCATCTTGTCTGTTTATGTGTTTTCTATGTAAATGGCTTTTAACTTCTGCATGCTGTATTTTTAAAGTTTTTAATCTTTGTGAACTGTCCAGAGAGCTTTGGCTATGGGGCAGTATAGAAATGTAATAATAATAAATAATAATAATTCCTCTCATGGAAGGCAGAATCTGGACCCAGTCCAATAAGTACAGAAATTCCTAGCATGGGGAAGGCCATGTTGTATCTGCCTGCCATGCAGCTGTTAAAAATGAGGAGCCTTTCAGAAAAAAGAGGTGGCAATCATAATTCAGTACAGCAAATATAGTTGAATGCACAGGGATTGAAATCCCAGAATTTTAAGCACCCGAAGCCCTCTGCCCAGAAGGATGGGTCTGTTCATTTCCCTTTCTCCCCCATTAGAACTTTTTACAATCTCAAGTTTTTTCTGTTCCATTTATGAAGAAATTCATGAAATTTGGTAAATGCTTACAAAAAAAAATAAAAATAAAATAAAAATGAACTGAACAGAATTCTCACCCCATCCCTAGCTAGGAGTTAGATCCCTGACAGTAAAGTTTTGATGCAAACTGTGGAGGTGTTGAAGATTTGTTCATCTCCAGGATTAAAAATGCATCTTTTACTCAGCTAAATGTCCAGTCTGTTTGAATCCTTCCTGAGTACAAATGGTTGGTTGCCCCCAACTCTACAGGCAACTGGTGTAGGTTTAGACATATATTTTGCAGCATGATACCAATAGTGACTCAACAATACATACATGGGTGCCTTTGCATATCCATTTTCATCTGATGGACCATGAAGTCATTTTCTTTAGCTTCAGGCTAAAACTCATTTTGAGCCAGCCAGAATCCTTATCCATGAACAAGCCCTTGTAATTTAGTTATTGTGCCATTTCAAACTGATGCATCTTGAATCTCACTACAGCTCCTTGAGTCTTGGGAGAGGCTCTGAATCCATCCCCCCCCACAACCCCCAATATCCTCTAGACAGGAGAGTTTGAGCCACAGCCAAGATAGTCATAACAAGCCATTTGCCATGTACATAATAATGCAATTATGAAGTCACTTCAGATCTGAGATTCAGCTAAAGGAACAGGCGGGTGTATAATTAATTATTGCAATGGGAGAACAAAGGCTTCTGCATTCAAATGAGCTCTTAGGTGCCTTAATTAACAAAGAGTATTATGTACATAAATAATTACCTCTAATACAAATATTTAGATGCATGCATGATACTTTGCATTTAGCTTGTTCAAAGTGCTTCACAGTTAACTTGTGAGCCTTACAACAACCATGCAAGGTAGCTCAGTACCTGTCCTTCCCATGGTTCCCACTTCCTGCTGTGCAGGAAACAGCTGAGCAGTGGTGAAGAGGAAGCTGTGTATGAATGAATGTGTGTGCGTGTGTGCATGTGAACAAATGGGTGTGTGTGTGTGTGTGTATATGAGAGGCTGGGAGTCCCACCCACTTTTACGTTTGCCCCACCCACTTTTATATTTGGCTCCACCTACTGATATAATGCCTTCCAAGGAGGAAAGTGGACCTCTGGCTGAAAAAAGGTTCCCCATCCCTGGTGTATGGCAACCTAGCGAGTTCAAGGCAGAGGAAGACTCAAACTAGGGACTTAAATGCAACTTCATGTGTGAATGCATTTTGGACTGATGAATTCAGCCTTGACTAGTATATCTGGACTAAAGCCAGCCAGCTCCTGCAACCACACTATTTTGATTCATTTACAAATGAAAATGTATGGATTTTAATGATCCAATAAGAGTGCTGTTTATGTGTGTTTTTATAGGCAATCCAGCTGCTTTCATAACACTGGCCCATAGAAAAAATTCTCTGCATTAAAACAAAAACTGAGACACACTTGTGGAGGTTTGGGGTGCAATCCTATCTGGATAGGCGGCTGCCTCTGAACCCAGAGGTGACTGCCTATCCAATTCAGGGCAGGAGAAGCGCGGAGGGGATTGTCCCCTCTGTGCTTCAGCCATCCTGCATTTACGGCTAGACAGCCAATTTTGGCTGTCTAGCCGTGGGACCTCGGAGCGTGGGAGGCAGCAGCCAGACGACACATAGGATGTGTCATACTGGCATTCCTGACTTCCCCGCCCTGACATGCCCCCAGCAATGCCCCGTTTTTACTGCTCTGTACTCCTCTTCCAAGTGCACAGCATGGGAGGTAGTAGAGGTGGGCTCTGAGGTCGGTTCCCAGGAACCAACCTATCCTATGTCTATCTAGGTGCTGACTAGCGGCCATGGGATTGCTCCCTCCTTTTATTTAACACTGTCAGCCTAGATACCTGGAGAATACATCCGAATGCTCAGAATTAGTCTCATCCATTGAAATCAGTTTGGGATTGTGCCATTGACTCAAGCAGAAAATGTCTCCAAGGGTAGCTTCATGCGTGGTGGATTTTCACACATAATCCTTCGGCCTGATATGGAATCCTAAGATCTGGGGGGAACCAAATGGCCACCTGGTAAAACATCCCCCAATGAACCATCCACTCATCCACAGGGCATCCTCCTATACAATGGAGATCACAGCATGTTACAGAATCATAGACATGGAAAGGACCTCAAAGGTAACCTAGTCCGACCCTCTGCTGATGCAGGAAATCCACTATGAAGTCGAATCTGCCACCTTCTGAGGCAGCGTGTTCCACTATCAAACAGCTCCTACAGCTAGGGATGTACGAAAGTCACTTACCTTTTTGCAGCTTGGATTTGCGGTGAGGGGAGACGCTCCGTCCCTCCCCCCGGAATCCTCCCTGGGCTGGCTCCGCTCCACAGCGGCTATGCGGAGCTGTCGGCCAGGGCCGTCCGCAGCCGGAATTCCAGCCGCGGACAGGCTGCTGCGGACACAAATGGCAGCTGCCGTAGTGGCCGCCATTTGCGTCCAGCAAAGCTGCCATGATAGGCTACATAAGTATTTACGTAGCCTATCATGGCAAGCCAAAAACCCCCCAAACCCCAAAACAGCATACACAAATGGCGGCGGCTACAGCGGCCGCCATTTGCGTTCCCTATTTTTAGCCATTTTAGCCTACGTAAATATTTACGTAGGCTATTACGGTGAAAAAAAGGGGAATGCAAATAGCGCCCACTATGCTATTTGCGTTCCTTTTTCCCCCACCGTTTTAGCCTATGTAAATATTTACGTAAGCTATTACGGTGAAAAAAAAGGGGAACGCTGCCATTTGAGTACTCTGTTTTGTATTTTTTGGGTTTTTTGGCTTGCCGTGATAGGCTACGTAAATACTTAACGTAGCCTATCACAGCTATGATGAATAAATGAATGGCAGCCGCAGGGCGGCCGCCATTCCCAAGTCAGTGTGGATGGCAGCAGGTAAGTGCTCCATTTTGCATGCCTTTTGTGGGTTGGAGGGGCGGGGGCTTCGTTCCGCCATGGATTTTGGAGAGTCGAATGCACTGGCTTTCAGCCTCACCGAGATCTGTGGCAGAATTCTCTGACATCCTTACCTACAGCCAGGAAGTTCTTCCAAAGAAAGTGCCTGCTAGAACTAAGAGTTCCAGATGACACAAGCAAGAGAAATAAGCCACAAGGTAAGGCAAAAACGAACCAGAGCCACACAAAGTCCAGAATCAGAGTAGCCCATTGGGCTTTACCTGGCCTTGGGATCTAGAACAAACCCAATTCAGCTTCATCTCCTAGAGGAAACTGTGGCATAACCCCAGATCCCCAAGATCCTTCTACTAGATCCACTTCCCCCAACCTGGTGTCAGGATTGATTCTGAGCGCAGGGAGATAGTTAGCAGCTCAGATTCAGAAGAGGAGCAGCCAGAACTGGGGGAGGCATTTTCACAAGCCAGTTCAGATATGGGTGGCACGCTTCTCAGGTTACCAACTCCCAGATGGCCGGGCATGAAGCTTCCTCCTTACCCCCCACCCCCGTGAGAAGCAGTGAGCAGGAGGAGGAGGGGCTTGAGGACTATGACCTCAGAGATGCGAGATGGAGATGCAGAGCTAAGAGGGAAACATCAGGGGTGGAGCTCAGATGGTCGAACTGGTTAGCGATGCGTGAGAGGCTACGCAGGGAAGCATTGCGCGAGGGACAGGACCTCCCTCCCTAAGTTAGCCTAGCCAGACAGCCGCCCTTTCAAACTGCGGGCAACTTTCGGTGATCCCATTTGAATCCCCTGGAGGCCTTTCTTTGCAGCCAGACAGTCTTCAAGGACTTGCATCTGTAATGAACCTGTGAACAATGAATTAAAGGTGTGAGACTGAAGCCTCTCATTTTGTATGTGTGTGTGAGTGCTTAAGGTAAGAGGGGCCCAAGGGGTTTTGTGACACCTGGTGCCCTCCAGATGTGTAGGACTGCAATTCCCATCATTCCCAGCCAGCATGGCTTACTGGATAATGCCTCTTCCTCCTTGGTGTCCTTCTCTGAGCCAGCGGGGGGACTGAGGTCAGAGAACATGGCAGTACCAGTCAGATTCACTGTATGTTTGTACTTCATTTTTGTAATTTTGTGCAGCTGCTTCTCCTCTGCTTTTGCCATCTACTGAAACCAGAGAGGGAAAATGTAGTAGGCAACTTCCTTATTTGGCCATTTTTCATTGTCAGAAGAAATGTGCCTTTTTAGTTTCCCAGGCTTTTAAAACTTTTATACTAATGCTGTGGTTTTCACAAAATTGTTTATCTCAGTGATTTTTTTAAAAACACACACATACATCTCTATTCTGATTATTGCTGTAATGTTTTGATCTCTATTTTAAACTGATTTGTTTTGATTTTATAGTTGTTGTATCTACTTATTTTTAAAGTTTGCCTTAGTGTAATGGTGATTTGCATTTGCTTTTACTTTGTATGTTAAACCATTTTTTAAATGTTATAAACAAAGTACCCCTCCCAGAGGACGTTTGAACAGAGAACTCCCAGAGAATTTATTGATAAACAGAGTGAACAAATGAATAAATAAAGCTGCCCATCTTCTCTTATGATACCAAAATGTGCATTGCTTGTATCTGGGTGTAGCTGATGGTACTCTGTTACATCTTTTCCAGTGTGGTCCAGCAGTGGAGAGTCTAAAAGTCTTCCTCCTTAAATAAGATGAAAGTACAAATTCTACAGTCAGTTTTGGATCCTTTTCCTTGTTGTATGAAAAATGCTTTATCTACATAGCCTAACCTAGGCTAGCTGGAAAAAAAAGAGGCTATACATATTCTCATAGTCAGTAGGGATGGGGAAAAATGGGTTTGGTCTGCTTTTTTCAGCAAACCAACCTAATATGGAGAAACTCCTGGACTAATTTGTTAGTCCAGGAATTTGTTGGACTCTATGGTCTTGTAGGCCCCTTCCAACCCTACTATTCTATGATTCTATAATATTTGGACCTGAAAGCATCCTTCAGATTCAGGGCTGGCCCTTCCATGAAGCAGGGTGAATCTCCTGCTTCAGGTGGTGGATCCTGAAGGGCGGTAGATTTTGTGTGCCCCACGCTGCCACCACCAAGGGAACTGCTCTCTGGAGTGCCACCCCTCTGATGCCTCACTGTGAGGACCCTTTAGAGGACAGCATCAGATGGGTAGACTCTCTGGAAAGCCCTGCCAGTTGCTCAGAAGAGAGAGTGGTCAGGGCGGCTCTCCAGAGAGACCCAGTCCAAATGCCTTGCTCTGAGGAGTTCTTCCTCAGAGTGAGGCATTGGCAGGGAGGTTGCCATGGAGATCAGCTCTGCTGCTGGCCTACAGGTGACCTCCAGGGCCACCTCCCCGCCAATGCCTCACTCTTGACAAAGGACCCCTCACAGTGAGGCATTGAGGGAGATGCCCGCAGTGCACTACTGCTGCCACTGGGGGATGGCAGTGAAAGGAGGGGGTGGTGGCCACCACCACCATTGTCACCATTGTGTCATTGTTGGGGGAATGGATGCTGCCATCATCACCATGGGAGGGAGGAGAAGAGAGGGCAGTGGCATGGCCTCCTGCCTCAGGTGATGGGAGGTCTTGTGCCAGTTCTGTCCAGATAGCGCACTTCTCTATATTTCTGATGCAGTTCTTACTTCTCAGCTCAGACTCTCTCAGTCATATATTAGGGAAAGCTGTGTAGTATACGAAAGTTCCCCTTAAGTTAAGAGAAATTGGGTGCAAAAATAAATGTGGATTTTTTAATTAATTAATTGACTGATGTGGGAATGTGATGGAATGGACTTACGCTTGAATACATGTGAAACTAACATAGGCCAGAAAGATATTGATTCATCCATCCCTATTATTCAGGTTAAGTGAAATCTGAGAAGCAGTGATCCAGCTGTAAGTGTTCTCCCAGCTAAGGTGCATGTGTGAAGATGCTCCTCTGTTAGCAATCAAATCAAGCTGAACACAACAGCATAGGCTAGAATTTAAATCCCCAGGATGGTCCTGGATATACTGGAAACATTTGGATATCACTTTGTATCCTATTCCTTTGTCCCTTCACTTACTAGTTGACTATGTTTTCCCCTAAGTATTAGATAATCCATTAATTTCATTCATTTATTATATTTCTATACCACCCCATAACTGAAGCTCTCTGGGCAGTTCACAAAAATTAAAAACCATTAAAACACATTATACAAAGTACAAAAAAAGCATTTACATAAAACCATATGAACAGATAACATACACACAGACGACATATATCTAAAAACAATTTGTTAAACCATCAGCCAAAGATGATCCAAGACCTAATTAAAACTCATTATATGCTGCCAAATGCCTGAGAGAAGAGGGCAGTTTTAACCTGGCATCAAAAAGATAACAATGTTGGCACCTGCAGACCTCATCAGGGAGATCATTCCATAATTGGGGACCCACCACCGAGAATTTTGCATTAAATGATTATGCACAATATTCAGTTTCAGTGGAAGCCTAACATTTCTACCATATTCTTTCTTCCAAACTCTGTCCCCTGATACGGTCCTGCATTTTATCTGCTTGGTCTTTTATCTACTTTTATCCTTTACACCTAGCAAAATAGTGTTTTTGGGTAGACACCTCAGCTATGAGTCCATGTATCTTTCCCAGTGGTGGCTGCTGACTCCAGCTCTGTAGAGACTGTGATTCCAGTCAGGATTTTAGTTACCACCAGCCACAACTCTAATGGCACTATCCAAGGTGCTGAAAGGTGCTGTTTAAGGTGCTGAACCCAGTTTGAGGATGGAAACCAACACTTTGGGTAGCGCCTTTCAGCACCTTGGATAGCACCATTAGAGTTTTGGCTGGTGGTGATTAAAACCCTGAATGGAGTCACAGCCCCTCTGGAACTGGATTCACTGATCTTTCCCTGATTTGGTAACCTGACTTTTCTTCTTTTGATACTTATTTAGGATGATTTCCCTGCTCTGATTTTGTCATGCCTCCAGATCTCAATTCTGGCAACACTTATATTCTTTTTATTGGTCCAAATCCTGCATGCACTGACCACCAAAAGAAGGTGGTCAGAAGACCTTTGCTGGATCAGGCCTATCTAGCACTCTGTTCTGTTCCCAAAGTGACCAACCAGATGCCTTTGAGAAACCCACAAGCAGGACATGAGTAGAATAGCACCCTCCTGCTGGTGTACTTAGGTCGACCGCCTCTGATACTGGAGGTAGCATATAGTCAACACCAGGGCCAGTAGCCATTGATAGCTCTATCCTCCATGAGTTTGCCTAATCAAAATTAAAGCCATCCAAGTTGGTGGCCATCACTACATCCAAAACATTTCTTGACAAGCCAATGGTTTGTGGCCATCACTACATCCAAATTGGTGGCCATCACTATATCTCTACATTTTAAAGCCATCCAAGTTGGTGGCCATCACTACATCTGCCGTAGTGAATTCCATAGTTTAACTTTGTGAAGAAGGACTTTCTTTTATCTGTCCTTCTCTTCATCCTGACACCATTGGAAGCACACTTGATGAGAATGAGAGAGCATGGCCTTCTTGGTGGATGCTCCCAGGGTTTGGAAATCCCTCCAAGGGAGGCTAGGCATGCTTCTTTGTTGATGTCCTTCCTCCAGCACAGGCAAATAAGTTTTTATTCAGATAATTTCAGGAGGAAATGTAATGATATAACTTTTTAGGGAAAGCTTGGCTATTGAACTCTTTCCACAAACAAATCAGGTTCAAAGAAACAGCCTCGTAGGTTGCATACACCTCCATAGGCCAATCCATCTCTCTCTCCTCCATATATTGATCAGTGAGTGAACATTATGTAGAAAGGCCACATGGAAGCGGTCAATCAGGAAGGGGTACATAACATAGTGATGCATGACAACATGACACATTCCATGATTCCAAACTACAGCTCCCAAGATGCAGTTTGATATTGCACATGTGCAAAAACTCATGTACCCAGAACAAAAGGAGAACTCTCATCTGTGATTATATGGATAAATTAGTTAATTTCTGAGGACATAACAAATTCACGTGTGGGAAGTTTGTCCATCACTAATATGAAGAACTGTTGCTGGAGGCCTACATGGCTGCAGTGTCAAGGGGCACTTTTGCCCAGCTCTGGCTGATTTGCCAGCTATGTCCATTCCTGGATTGATATAATCTGGCCTAATCTCAGATAGAGTACTGCAATGCACTCTGTATGGGGCTCCCCTTGAAGATGGTCCACTAGGTGCAGCTAGTGCCTCGCTGCTGGCAGGAAAAGCTAAGAGGGATCATATTACACATATCTGATGGCCATTTGGATTGGGACCCCAGATCTGGTCCCTAGGCCTGAGGCTTCCCACCCCTGGTTTAAAAGATCCCTGTAACAATTATCCACACTTCCTTAGTTTGTGTATTTAAGGCTGCCATCTTGTGCACACTTCCTTGGAAGCAAGCTCCATTCAACATAGTGGGACTTGCTTTTGAGTAGACACCACAGAGGATTGCACTCTAAGGTGCAGGCCCAGGTGGCACCTCCAGAAATCCCTGCTCTGCCAGAGGTTCCCTGTGTGAACTTCAGCAATGTGCTTAAGTCATGCATACATGAACCAGTGAGATTGATTTCTTTCATTATCTCAGATAGGTTTTCTAGCTGAGTTGAGTTGTTGTCTGTCATGTGCTCTCATGTCACAATGAGTAACTGAGAATGGGTGTTGTTGTTGTTGTTTTGCTTGTTTGTTAAGGACCATTTCTTTTTCCAGTAGTAGGTCAGTACATTTCTGTTCCATCAGCAATCATGTTTAACACAGATGAAAAGTTTTTATTCAGCTGAATGCCTAACCATTTTCAAAGGCTGATGACAAAAACATTTTTATTTAAACAGGTACTTGGCCCACTGCTCTGCTCATTTGTTTTTCCTCCTTTTGCTCTTTGTTTTAATCTGTATTTTTAATTTAATTCTGTTTTCAAGTGGTTGCCATTTTCTTTTAATGGAATAAAGAGACGAAATCTCAGGATGTTGGAAAAATATATGTGGTTTTATTTCAAGACCCTACATGATTCGGCCCTATGGGCCTTCTTTAGGACTTAATTATATAGGCTTAATTTATCTATATAAATACCTGCTGCGATCTCTGAAAAAGATCTCTGAAAAAGTCTCCAAAATGAAACCTGTGACTTGGAGACTTTGTTTCTTTATTCCATCAGATCTTTTTGGATGTTCTCTAGTTTTGTTTTACCCAGTAACTTTCTTTTACCTTTAAAAAACTGCTCTTAACTCATTTTATTTATTTATTTATTATTTATTATTGCATTTATATCCCGCCTTTTTTCCTCTTGCAAGGAACTCAAGGCGGCTTACATTATCCTCCTCCTCCTCTCCATTTTATCCTCACAACAACAACCCTGTGAGGTAGGTTGGGCTGAGAGTGTGTGACTGGCCCAAAGTCACCCAGTGAGCTTCCATGGCCGAGTGGGGACTAGAACCCGGATCTCCCAGCTCCCAGTCCAACACTCTTGCCACTACACCACACTGGCTCTTTTATGTGGTTTTATGGTGATATTGCTCATTTGCTATGTGGATTGGTTATTTTCTGTTGTGGATTTCATTGTTAGCTGCCTTGGGCATTTTTTACTGAAAGGTGGGATATAAATAAATGAATGAATGGTACCTACCCCCCCCAACCCCAAATCCCTGGGAATATTTCTGCCTTCCCAAAAGCATCCATTTTGCCTTGAAAATGTTCACAGGTGAAAATGGCTGCAGCACGCCTTTAATGACATGACATTCACTGACACGCATCATAAAAGTTTCTAAGACAGCCACTGCTTATTCTAAGATGCCCGACACCATCACCTACAATGAATGACTGCCTTGTCCAGTCATCTTGGCAGACTTGTTACTTAAGAAAGACATGAGCTATTTGTGTTCCATCAAGTCAAACAGAACATAAAGAATATTGCAAGCTTGCCGCCGGGCTGGTTAAGGCTGGCATGCTGCTCTATAATTTTTTTTAAAAAAATTAAATCCCCCCCCCCCCCGGAACAAATATGACACCAAATAACAAAACCCACACAGTACAACTACGGATGTATGAAAATTTCATTTCAGTATGCCAGTCACCCAAATCTGCCCTGTTGGCAACCCTGGATGCAAACTTGAACAGGAGCACATCCCCCCCCCAAATGTTAGCACATTCCCAAACTTCTGATGATATTTGAAAAATACATCTTTTCTTAAGTTTGAAATGCACTTAAAAAAAAAATACACATTTTCACACTTTTCCCATTGAAATGTGCACTTTCCCCATTCAAACGAACCCAAAAAGAGGCCACAAATGAAAATATAAGCAAGCACTGGATATTCCAGTGACGTCCAACATCTCTGCTTCTCCCATCCCCAAGTAAAACGAATAGCAAATACAATTCATTGCATTTCGTACTAAACATATTCACATACAGCTTACAAAAAAGTCATTTAATCCCATCCTTGTACGTTTGTTCACTGTGTTCTCTGCTCATCATGCCCCCGCCATGGAAGACTCCTCTTCAGACTCCTCTTCCCCCCTGTGAGCCAAATATTGTAGAGGAACTGCCTGTGTCAAGGGACCTTGAGGCAAATCAGGGGGACCTCAGGCCTATGGGTGAGGCAGCCATGGGCTCCTTCCCTCAAAAAGTCATTAGCCCCTTCTCAAACTCAGAGGCAGACACCAACTTACACTTAGCACCAGGGAGTTCAGGCACCTAAAAGTTCAGATGCAGAAATACAGAAATGCCTGCCTGAGGAATAAGGACTCCTAATGAGTTAAGTGAGCAAGGCTCTGCTCATGAGTAGACCATTCCTCAGGTGACATGGATGGCGTGCAGCTATGCGCTGAAGGCTCAGACTTAAAAGTCCTCAGTTCTAGGCAAGGGGTGCTGTAACAATATATGGGCACATGTCCGTCATATAGAGTCTGTTAGAAAAAAAGAGGTGACAGTCCTATAGGATGTCTTGGGAGTCTGAGAGGGGGATGGAGTCTGGGGGACTCCTCCCTGCTTAACCTCCCAGAATCCAGTCCATGGACTGCCATGCTTGCCCGACTGGCACACGCCAAGTTGGGCAAATGTGGCTGTCCCTGCTGGTCTGCTGAGCCGCCATTTTGCATAAAAATGGCAGCTTGTTCTTTTATGTAAAGGGCCTTTTACGCAAATAGTGGCTGGAAAGCAGCCATTTATGCAAGATTACATGCGTAAATGGACCATTTATGCCTGTAATCTTGAGTACATGGCGACTTTATGGCTGACATTTGTGAAAAGGCCCTTTACGTAAAAGAACGAGCCACCATTTTTACACAAAATGGTGACTTGCTGAGGGGTTGGGTGGGTGCACACCACTCTTCGGGGACCCGCAGACTGCTCGGTGGCTCACCACACATGAGCAGGGGCGTCCGCCCAGCAGGGATCCAGCGAGCTGCTCACGAGGCAGACTTGGGTGAGTCCATCCATCCCTACAATCCTAATTCAGCACTACAAAGGTTGAATATGCAGGGACCCAATCCCAGACTTTGAAGAGCTAGGCATTCAAAGCCCTGGGCCTAAATGGACAAATCTGTCAGTCTTGCTTTCTCCTATGTTTGATTCTTTCTAGATCTCAAGTTCTTTTTGTCCCAGAGATGAAGAAATTTGTGAATTTTGGCAAATTGTTATAAAAATGAACACCTATCCTCAATTTGTTGGCATGTATTATCTGGAATGGCCTATAAACTTACAATCCATCTTGCCACTTACAGAATTTTCCTGCTGAGCCACAACTTCCATAGTTCCTTATCAGATATTCTTGGAGTCAATTATATTTAACCTTGCACCACTTTATCTGTAACAAACCATCAATAACTTCATTAAGTTCAACCTTGGCCTACAAGTATCAACTTTTACTTTGAGGAGAAGATGTGAGTTGAACTTGGTTGATCCACTTATTTTCTTTTCTCTTCTGGAAGAAAGTGCAGAAAACCTATTACGTTTAATATCCCTCTGATGTTGCTGGTCAGATGTCTTGCTGGCATAAATGTGGACACTGTTTTTGTGAACGTATTGTACAATTATTGCCTTCTGATGTTTGCCAGCAGGGCTGTAAATATCTCACCATCCTAGTTACAAAGTAAACTGTGGCAATATGGGGTTATGTGCAACTCGTTGCATCCTCCTCTTTCCTGTGGGATTTGGAAGCTTTTTAAACACTTTTTAAAGTGTTTGGCTCGTTGTCACTAATGGTTGTTGCTAATGGGCCAATAAGTGGGTGCTTGAAGTTGAAATGCATGTAAATTTTTGCCTGGAAACTGCAGCTTCTGGTAAGTTTATGAGTTAAGGAGTGTGTCTGTGTATTTTATTTATTTACTTATTATTACATTTATATCCTGCCCCTTTTCTTCTTGCTTGGAACCCCAGGTGGCTTACATGGTGGTCCTCCTCTCCATTTTATCTCCACAACAACCCAGCCAACTTAGGCCGAGAGTCAGTGGCTGGACCAAAGTCACCCAGTGAGGGTCATGGCAAATTGGAGACTAGAACCCAGACCTCCTGAGTCCTGGTCCAGCATTCTAACCACTGCACCACCACATTGGCTCTCCAGTATCCTATGCTTCAGAGCACCAGAACTTCAGAATTCCAGAGGAGCGTCTATGGGTGGTTCCTGATGAGGTTTTTATTGTGCCATCACCCTGCATCATTCACAGAATTTTACGGGAGTCCAGATCTCATCATCTTCCCATTGCAACTAGGGATGTTGGAGGAATCTGGTTTGGGGCTCGAAGCCGGTGGGTTTTCACCAGCTCAGCACCCTGGATGCTAGCTCATGGTTAAGCCTTTTACGGAAATTGTGATTTTGAGCAAAATGGCAAAACGGCCATCTAAAAGACCATTTACACCTGCAATTTTGCGTAAATTGTACAATTTCTGGCAGCCATTTTGTGCAGTTACCTGCAATTTTATGCAAAATGGTGGGATGCTGCAAGCTCTTGCCGTGTGCTTGTGGCCTGTCTGGCAGCTTGCCCTTTCTGCCCACCAGGGTCGGGCAAGTGGCAGGAGTCTGGCGTGGGGTGCACATGGTGGGCACCGGGGAGTTCACCTATTTAAAACCTTCTTGTGTTTTCCCACTGCTTCCTCCATTTTTTTCTTACAACAAAACAGCCATTAGGGAGGGAAATTAATGCCTTTTGATTGGGAGCACCAGGACCCCTCCATCCGGAAGCAACCCAGAAGCAACGTATGTTTCCAGTACCATTCATGAAATGATTATTGTTATAAACCATGCAACGGGCTTGTTGCTAGGTGTGCATATCAAAGGTACAAATCCATCTGCTTAAAAAGAAAAAGAATTATGACAGGCAGGGATGTCGGAGAAATCTGCAACAGAACCAAATGAGTTCGGATGTCTCTGAACCTGACCTATGGATTCTGCAGTGGACTGGCTTTTTCCGCATCCTGCACAATCTGTGGGCATGTGGATTGGTGTTTTACTTTGGGGGGGGGGTGATTTGCGCAAATGTGCACTCATGCTACTGCACATTTAGCACGAGTGGAACACAATTCTTGTGCACCCCTAAAACCCCCCAGATTCGGTCAATGAGGAGATCATGGAATGAAAGATGCCTGACAATCCACAAAACACAGACGGAATGGATTTAATAATATCCATACATCCCTAATTACAGGTTGGTAGGAGGAACGCAGGGTTTGTGGGAGCCTGGTCCTTCCACTGAGTGTCCAGCTTCTATTTAAAACAACAGCAGCAAAACACATTTAAAGCACAATCCTATGTATGTTGAGAGAGAGAGAGAGAGAGAGAGAGAGAGAGAGAGAGAACTCCTACAGCTCCCAGGAATGCTGGGAGTCGTAGCATTTTTCTGTCTCTAAATATGTACAAGATTGTGCCCTTAGCCCTTTTACGTGTGAAGTACGATTACCCGGTTGGGCAGACCAGAGGGCATGTCCATGGAAGAGGAGTGAAAAGTAGGGATGTACGAAACCCCACTTACTAGATCCGCCGGGTTCCACTGGGGGGGGAGGCGCTCCGTCCCTCCCCCCAGAATCCTGGCTGGGGGGGAGGTGCTCTGCGCCTCCCCCCAGAATCCTGGCCGGCCAGCTCTGCTCTGCGGGGATTACGCGGAGCCGCCGGCCGGCTCTGCCAGCAGCCGGACATCCGGCCGCTGGCTAGCAGGGATGCAAATGGCGGCGGCCATAGCCGCCGCCATTTGCGTCCCTGTATTCAGCCATGATAGGCTACGTAAAGACTTACGTAGCCTATCACGTCTGGGTAAAAACAAAAAACAAAAAACACGTACACAAATGGCGGCGGCTACGGCCGCCGCCATTTGCGTTCCTTATTTTTGACCATCTTAGTCTATGTAAATATTTACGTAGACTAAGACGGCGAAACTAAGGGGGAACGCAAATAACATCGCGGATGCTATTTGTGTTCCCCTTTATTTTCACCATCTTAGTCTACGTAAATATTTACGTAGACTAAGATGGTGAAAATAAGGGGGAACACAAATAGCGTCCGCTACGCTATTTGCGTTCCCCCTTAGTTTTGCCATCTTAGTCTACGTAATTATTTACGTAGACTAAGACAACCAAAAATTAGGGATGGGGGAGAATTTCTCCCCGAAACTTCGGGGGGCTGAGTGCCAACGTATTCAGCCCCCCGAAGTAGTTTCGGGGAGAAATTCTCTGCCCCCTGCCCCCCCTGGGATGGGACTTACCTTTCCCGAATGTCCCTCCCGGCGGCGGGTCCCGGTGGCGGTTTGGCAGGTCTTCGTCAGGGGCCGCCGCCGCCATTCCAAGTAAAAAAAAAAAAAAAAAGCCCCTGTGATAGGCTACGTGACGATTAACGTAGCCTATCACGGCTAGATTTGCAAAGTCAGCCATGATAGGCTACGTAAATCGTCACGTAGCCTATCACGGGTGACTTAAAAAAAAAAAAAAGCGCGTACGGCTAATGGCGGCCCCCATAGGGAGCCACCATTCGCATTCCTTATTTGGTCGCTGTAGTCTACATAGATTACGTAGACTACGGCGAAAATAAGGGCAACGCTATTTGCGTTGCCCTTATTTTCGCCGTAGTCTGCGTAAAGATTTACGTAGACTACAGCGACCAAATAAGGAACGCGAATGGCGGCTCCCTATGGGGGCCGCCATTTGCGTACGCGCTTTTTTTTTTTTTAAAGTCACCCGTGATAGGCTACGTGACGATTAACGTAGCCTATCACGGCTGACTTTGCAGATCTAGCCGTGATAGGCTACGTTAATCGTCACGTAGCCTAACACGGGGGCGTTTTTTTTTTTAAACTTTTTATTTCGCGGCTGGGCGAGGCGGGAAGCCTCCCCCCCGGCCTGAATTTCGGCCGGGTGAGGCGGGAAGCCTCCCCCCCCCAGCCTGAACTTTGGGGGGAGCAGCGAAGCGCCTCCCCCCCGCCGCGAAGCAAGCTGCGAGACCAGGTAAGTGGCTTTCGTGCACCCCTTCCAAAAATAGGGAACGCAAGTGGCGGTGGCCGTAGCTGCCGCCATTTGCATAAGTTTTTTTTTTAACCCAGACGTGATAGGCTACGTAAGTCTTTACGTAGCCTATCACGAATGGGGGGGGGAGACTGCAAATGGCGGCAGCTGGTCAGAAGACCAGCCGCCGCTGCTGCCTCTGCCGAACCCACCGCTGGAGCTGTTGCCGTCCAGAACATCCGCCCCAGGTTAGTCTCGTCCCGGGGGGGATCCGCAGAGGGCGGGGTGGTGGTGGCAGGCCATTTCACCACGGAGTTCAGGGGGCCGAATGCACTGGCATTCGGCCTCACTGAGATCCGTGGCGGAATTCTCTGAGATCCCTAGTGAAAAGTAGCAATCCTATGTTTGCAAGCAAGGAGTTTGAAGCACCGAAAGTAGTACTCATGCTTTTGAATGTAGTCATACATTTATTTAAAGCATGCCCCGGACCTGCTCTCTTTAGCCAAAAAAGACTCCCAGAACAGCTTTCAGAGATTAACAGTAATAAGGCAGCTCCTGCCGTCAGGCTTATAATCTACAAGACACAACATGAAAGGAAGAAAGGAAGGGGAGGGAGGAGGAAAAAAGGAAACTCGGGTGTCCGTTCTTAAGCTTAATGTTTTTTTGAACTACCAGCTGGGATAGAAACAGTTCAGGTAGCCTGACGGAATGTCTACTGCTAGGGAGATATGTTTACTGACATCCAGGGAGAAGAGGAGGCAGAGACAGCTGGTCTCTCAGAGCAGATGGAAGAGTTTTGCTTCTCTTCTCTCCCTCTGCTGAAGCTTGATGGAATAGCTGCTGCTAGGCGACAGTTGACAACTTTATTGGAACTGAGGCAAAGCTTCTTGCGAGCGGAGATGGTGCACACCATCCCTACTTTCCTGTTTTTGCCTGTCCTAGCCGCCACAGAAGTCACAAGCCTAGAGCTTGTGAAACTCCCCCCACCTGCCCAGAAGAACTTCCCGCAGGCCCCTTTGCAGATCAGACAGAAATATGTTATTCACTACATGAGACAGGCGGACACCGTCCTTCCTGTAATGCTCCCTCCATGTCCACTGAATTCCCTGGCGGGTGGTGCATCCATCACCTCATTCGCCTAGGCCATAAGCCATTTCTCTGTGCACTTTCTGACGTGCCCTGCCACTGGCAACGTCATTCCATGCCTTCCCATTGATCCATGGGAGCCGTGAGTGCTGCAGTAGGCTACTTCTGGCCAGGTATGCCAGACCACCTGCATCTGAACCAAGGCCTGTTCGATCAGGTCCTCGCCTGGCTTACAGCCGAAGTAATTCCTCTCAATGTGCAGCACCTGGACCTGTGGAGGAAGGCTGACCAACTTCGGTGAAACAGAGTGAGGAGGGGACTTCCACTGTATGCCTCGTCTGTGAAGCCACTGGATCTTAATGTGTCGGGGTGACAGAAGCTGAAGTCCGAAGACGACATACAAGCCCTTCGTGCAGCTCGACATCATAACGTGCCCATGTAAGAGCACCCGTTCCGGCGTACGACGAGTCTGCTGGTCTAAGGAATAAGCACATTAGGGCAAGCAAAGCGAAAATTGTGTCAGGAAGAAGCAGACAACTTGCAAACGCGGGCCGGAACGCTGTGAAGCCCCATTTTCAAACTGCCATAACGTGCCTGTGAGAGAAACCTCCAGTGGCCACCATGGAGACTGCTTCAATGTAACAACAGTGGTTCTAAACTGCAATTACCTAGGCCTAGCAGGGTAAAGCTAATGTAGAAACTGCCCAAATTGCCCTTATGTCAACAGTAAGCCATTGAAGTGATAAAGCGGAGGCCCCTCCTCAGACCCGCAGCATTCCATAAAAACCCATAAGGTCCCGATGGGGCATAACCCATTGACTTGCGTTTGGCCGTGGGCCACTGCTGTGCCCTTGCCATACCGATCAGTTTGATCACCAAATGCGTAAGTGGGTTACATTGGGCCAGACCTGAAACTTGAAGTATATCAAGGCCCTCCGGGACAAGCTGGACTTGGGAGCTCAGACCAACCCTGAATTCCTACGGGGGGGGGGGGGGCTTGCAGAAGGCCGTTAAGGCTGCTGCGTGGAACAGGGAAACGTCTTACTGGAAAGCGCAAATGGAGGGCCATTACCCCTGGAGCCCAAAAAGGGTATCTGGGGAGAGGGGGTGGCTAAATTCACTAAAGCAGGTGACATCTGTGCCCAACCCTATATTGCACGCTGCACCCTAAAATCTGACATGGAGTCAGTGAATCCCACCGTTGTGGGCCGGAAGGCTAAATGGCCAGCTTACGACTTATGGTCCCAGATAGTCTGTAGTTCCTTAAGGAGGCGCAGAGTTGCGGCCAATGGTCTATAGGTAAGGGCCGTGAATCCTATCGCTGAAGCTTTGACTAATGCGCAGCATACCCTACCTGCTCTTTCATAGGCGGCTCCTGTACTGAGAGCTATGGAATGCAGGATGGCATGCCTGGCTTCAGTCTCCCAGTCTCCCATCGTACTGCAAGGATGGGATCTGGAAATGGAGCACCCATGGGGATAAGGCCCGGAAATCGTTGACCTGATTTCATGACAAAGCATCGACAATTGGGTTTGCCTAACCCAGCACATGGTGGACCCGGAACCAGATGTTGTAATGCCGACACTGGAGCGCGAACACACTGGCACATGACACGACCCTCCGATTTCAGGAGGACAGAGAATGAATAACGTGGTCATGTCGTCATAACAAAGGCGGGGGGTTACTGACTTGGCTATGAGATCATCCAAAATGTGCTTGGTGGTGGCAGCCTCCACTCTACAGGCCGCTACCCACAGCACGATCAGACCTGCCCTAAGAGTCTGAAGCCCCCTGGGGTAGCGGAGGAACCGCGTGAATCCGCAGTCCAGCTTTGAGGAGCGGCTCATGCCTCCAGAAGGAGGTGCCATTAAAGCCCTACTAAGTTGAAGCCATGCCCATGGGTACATGCGCACAGCAGAAGTGACCCTGGTTTGATGGTGCGGCAGCCGCAGGCCCTGCACTAAGCCTGCGCGAGAAGGCACGGCCAGGGGCCGCTACCCTAACTGTGAAAAGAAGATGCCCTACAATATCTTGCATGCCCCCCCCAAGGGAAACCCTAGGAAGATGTATAACTGCTTGGAGCTGTGCCCAAAGGACCTGAAAGTTGTCCTGAGGGAGGCAAGAATAATGCCTAAGGGTATCAGATTGGCTTCACCGAATGTTGATGTGGGAGACGGGCCCTCAGCCTTTTGTGAGCTAAGGGACAGCGAGGTAACAGGAAAGGGAAGCAATATTTGTGTTAGGTCAGAACATTGACCACCAACTTTGGACTCCATGTAGCATATGCCCATCAGGAACCCGTGGCCAGGATTGCCAACCAAGACAACTGCCCCATCGACGAGGTGTATCGCACTGAGCACAGATGATCGGGGAACTCGTGATTAACAGACTGGCCCTCAGGGAAGGGAGGTCATGAATCAGGATAACTCCCTAGAGGATTTCCCTGGCACCATTTCGAGAAGGGAGATCCCTAGAGTAGATATCGGGATCTACCGCAAATGCTGGCACTCTCGCCGGCACGGTAAGCCTGGCTAGGAGGGGCGGCGTGCAACACGCGCGCCCCACTGCAAGCGCCGGCAATCCCCGAGTCGCGGTGGCGTAAGGGCACCACAACGTCCGAAAGAGGTGAAAAGGGTAGGTAGGTAGGTAGGCAGGCGGGCGTGTGGGCCGGCAGGCGGGTGGGCGCCACCAGCGCCGGCACCCCCACAGGGGAGCAGTCCAACGAGCGCCGTGCCCGGGCGCGCGAAGTTGGCACAGCCGCCAGCGGTCCCGCTGAAGCAGCAAGCGTCGGCTAAGGGGCGCCGCCCGCGCATATGCGCCGCTGCCACGAGCGCTGGTGAACCCGGAGCTGCGGCAGGCGCGCTGGGCAGACGGTGGGCGAGGAGTAGGAGGGGGGGCGGGCACGCTGCTGCGCCCTAGTGCACACCGCCACCTAAGCCAGCGCTCACTGGCGCCGTGCACAAGCGCGTGCCGCTGCCAAGAACGCCGGTACTCCTGCCGACACGGTAAGCTGGCTACGAGGGGCGGCGCGCGACACGTGTGCCCCGCCACGAGCGCCGGCAAACCCCGGGGCTGCGGTGGCATAAGGTCACCGCAGCGGCTGAAGGAGGCAAAAAGGTGGGTGAGTGGGTAGGCGGGCGAGTGCTCAGCCGCCGCCAGCGCCGGCACCCCCGCAGGGGAGAACAACGAGCGCTGCACCTGGGCGCGCGCCACCGGCACAGCCACCGGTGCTCCCGCCGAGGCAGCAAGCACCGGCTGGGGGGCGGCGCCAGCGCACGTGCATCACTGCTGCGAGCGCCGGCAAACCCGAAGCTGTGGCAGGTGCGCCGAGCGAACGGTGGGAAGCGAGGACCAGGAGGGGGGCGGGCGTGCTGCCGCCGCAAGCGCCAGGGCCCCCAGGATGCAGCAAGCACCGGCGGCGACAGGCAACGCGCCCTAGCACGCGCCTCCACCAATGCTGGTGTTCCCGCTGGCCGGCAGGCGCCGGCCCCGAGGGAGCCGTGCCGGAGCGCGTGCGCCCCGCCGCGAGCGTCGGCAACACAGGGGCGAAGCTTTTTGGGTGCGCTGATAGCACACTGAATCCAAGGTGGCTGGAACGACAACGAAGCCGGTCTCCAGGTCTCCAATGTCCCTCGTCGTTTCCAGGCCGATCTTTAACTCTTTCTAGCTGCGTCGAGCCAGAGAGCTGAGATTGGGAAGGGGGCTGAGTTTAAGGCAACTCAGCCTGCCCCTCCTTGCACGGTGGTGCCACTGGGGTGCACCAATCAGAGGCCCCTACGACTTGTCACCCCACCCACCTGCAATGGCCCCCCCCTTCAGCCAGACAAGCTGGCGCTGGGGTGAGGGCATTTCTGGTTTCTGCCTAGGAATAACCAGCAGCTACTAACAAGCAGAATGGAAAGAGAAACTAAACTAGCAGTGTAGTCCTAAAAAGGCTTACTCAGAAGTAAGTTCCTCGGATCTCAATGGGACTTACTCCCATATAGTGATGGCCACCAATATGGATGCCTTTAAAAGGGGGTTAGATAAATACCTGGAGGAGAAGGCAGTGGCTGCTGGTCCTGATGGCTCTGTGCTACCTCCAATATCAGAGGCAGTATGCCTGTCTATACCAGTTGCTGGGGAACATGGGTGGGAGGGTGCTGTAGCACTCGTGTCCTTCTTGTGGGTTCCTGGTCGACAGATGCCTGGCTGCTGTGTGAACAGAATGTTGGACTCGATTGGACCCTTGGTCTGATCCAGTGGGGCTCTTCTGATGTTCTCAGAAGTAGCTTTAGGACTGCAGCCTAAAGTGTTGTCCATAATGGTCAAAAGCAAACATGAGGCTACCTGTATTATGTTCTGGCTCCAATGCAATGGCTCCCACAGCTGAAAGACTTAATTCCCCTCCGCCCTTCCCTCCCCATTCTGTTTTCTTTGTCTGTCATGTCTTTTTAGATTGTAAGCCTGCAGGCAGGGACCGTCTTGTTTTATTAAAGGCTCTGGGATGCTTTTCAGATGAAGAGTGGGATAAAAATACTTCAAAATAAATTCAATAAACAAAGAAATAATGATTATTCCCTACTTCTTTCGGCCCCATCACCACATACTGTACATTCTAGCTACAGTCTGATTATTAACCCATGTTATTGACGTTATAATTACTATGAAGAGGTTAAAAGCAAAACAGCACCCGCCATAACAATCACTCTTAAAAATGCACTGATGTTATTTATTTATTTGCTTGTTTGTTTATTTGCAGTGTGATCTTCTACATGGAGTGTGCCCTATTTTAACACTCACAATATAGAATCAAAGATGTGGCCATAACCCAGAATCTATATTCTCCTGTGTTTCTTTCTTGATGTTGGGGAGGGGGTGGCTGGGAGGGGGTGCAGCTGACTCGTGCATTTCTGCAGCCAGACCTGGATCACCCATTTCCCCCCGATGCAGAGTTCCATTGACTTCACTGAGTTTGAATCCAGTCCAGTATAAAGGAAAGCAGATCCAAATAAGAATCCCCATTGGTTCTCCATTAGCCAAGAAGGTAAACACCTCTTTTGAGCCAACAATCTGACAATCCATTGAAGGGAAAAGAAATGTGAAAGCACACGTGAGAGCCAAATTAAGCAGCCCTTACTGCCATTGTTGCCTGTGCCATGGCTGAGTTCGATTCCTTGGATTTTTAAGCCTTTGCTGATTTTTCTCCAAGATGAAAAAGTATCTTGGCTTGGTCACGTAAACAATGTGTAACCATACGTAGCAAGCACATCGATTTACACTGGCTCATGCTGCGCACACCTTTAAATAGACCAGAGCTGATAAAATCACACACTTTCCGACTGATATTTCCACTCCATCAAACACATTTTAATGGCCTGAGGAAGTCCACAAGAATATCCTTAATAGGTGATTTCTCAAAAAACAAAAGCTTCACCCAGACATGCTCTTCATTCCCATGCTATAGGCTTTCTCACTGGGAGCATCTCTACACCAGCCTAAAATCCTGCATTTAAAATGGGGCTTTCTGCTTCCATTTTAAATGCAGGATCACAACGGACTCCCTTGACACGTGCTTCCTCCCCCCTCCTTTCCCCCCTTATCTGAGTCTTCCATATGTTTCATTACACAGCGGCTAGATGGCGCTGTGGTCTAGCTCCTCTTATTGTGGGTTTTCCTCTTTTCACGCAGAACTCAAGTGCTGTAATTTGTTAGCTCATTATCTCAGCTCTTTAAAAAAGTGGAATAAAGGCATTTAGTGCGGGAGATGCCTGGAGGTTGATGACGTCATCTAAGGGACCCGCAAACTTCTGTGAGTAACCAATCTCAATAGCAGGATAAAAGCTCCATATGAAGAAGCCCAGAGTGTGATTCCTTGGATTGATAAGCCTTCGCTGATTCTCTCCAAGATGAAAAGGTATCTTGGCTTGTTCACATAAACAATGTGTAACCACAAATAGCAAACCCATCAGTTTACACTGGGTTCATGCTGCACGCATCTTTAAATAGACCAGAACAAATCAAATCACACACTTTCTGGCTGATATTGCTTTCCCCCAGAGAGGGTCACCTGTGTGAACCTTGTTTTCATTTTGGTCTCAGTGAAGACCTTTTTCATTTGCCCTTGTTGTTGTTGTTGTGTGTTGCTATCCTGCTGGCTCTGGTTATGTGCCTGTAGCTCAGGGGTGGATAAGCTTTTGTGGCCCAAGGGCTGAATTGGCTCTGGTTAAGTACATCGGGGGACACCTGCCAAAAGTGGGTGAGTCCACCCCACTGCTGGCATGTGGTCCCTGATGTCATTTGTCGGACCCCATTCTCTCTCTCTCTCTCTTTCGTGCACACACACACACGCATGCACACGCAGTCTAGATGTTAAATGATCTGCTGTTTTGATATTTTTTGAAATAGGGATGAATGTTGTTTTGATTGAACATTTTGCTAACTGCTCTGATTGTTAGCTGGCTGGAGCTGAAAAGCAGAATGCAAATGGAGTAAATAAATACAGAAAGAAACGTGCTGTCTGGTTTCTCCCTTCCTAGAACTCTCTCATGCCTTGGTCATAGCACTGGAATTTGTGTATTTTTCTCTGCCCTCCCTGTACCTTTCCTTTTTGCATTGTGTCTATGAAACTGTAAGCCATTTTTTAAACAATGAGCTTTTCTTGGGGTTCCTGGAAGAAAGGTATCATAGAAATGTAAGGCAATCAATCAATCAATCAATCAATCAATCAATCAAGGATGGGTGCTGCCTGATACTTTTTGTGTGCATCCTTGTGGTTATCTCTGTTGAGGGAAATGAGATAGTGCAGATCAAATGGTTGCAGGGCTCCAGAACATAGTGGTGCATAGGATTCTCATGATGTTCTCATAGGATAGAGTCCCCCAGGACAGGAGCCAATAAGTTCCGTACATTTGCCTTGAATTGTTCTAGTGCAGCCTTCCCCTACCTGGTGCCCTCCAGATGTTTTGGACTCCAGCTCCCATCAGCCCCAGATAGCATGGCCAATGGTCAGGAATGCTGGGAGTTGTAGACCAAAATATCTGGAGGGCACCAAGTGGGGGAAGTCTTAGTGGTACTCTTTGTATGACTGAGATGCGTGGTCTCCAGTTACTGCCCATCTGCACTTTGGCTCAGCAGCCGGTCAGAGTTCTCCCTCCCTCCCTCCCTCTCTCCCTCCCTCCTGGTATTCTTATACTGCCTTTCATGCGAATATATCCCAGCAAGGTTCACAAGAACAAATTACAAAAAAATACAGCCAAGTGATCAAAATGCTACAATATCCCCATCCTCCCTACACACAACTACAACAAAAAACACTTTTCAAATTTTCTAAACTTTTAGTTGTGTTTGAAATCAGGACAAATTTCTTGTAGGATTACACTGAGAGCCCACCATCTGTTACCAATAAATTCAACTCATACCTTTCCTGTGCCTGTCCGACCACTTTGTCCTGTTTTCCTTCCCCTAGACCATCTGACAAACCTGGGACTCTCCCCTTCAAGCCCTGGTCCAGAAAGCTGTTCAAGCACCTTGATGGACTGTGGTAAATTTCAGCAGAAGTGCTGCTTGGCTCTTTGCTCAATTGCTGTATGATGACCAGGTTCCAGCTGGATCCACAGAAGAGGGCAATGAACAGAGCAGCAAGGAGCTCTTAGCAAATCACTCCTGCTCTCCAGATTCCCATATTTAGAGCCCTGCATAAGAACATAAGAACATCAGAAGAGCCCTGCTGGATCAGACCAAGGGTGCAGCTAGTCCAGCATTCTGTTCACACAGGGGCCAGCCAGCTGCCCATGGGAAACCCACAAGCAGGACAGGAGTGCAACAGCACCCTCCCACCCATGTTCCCCAGCAACTGGTGTACAGAGGCATACTGCCTCTGATACTGGAGGTAGCACATAGCCATCAGGATTAGTAGGCACTGATAGCCTTCTCCTCCAGGAATTTGTCTAGCCCTCTTTAAAGCTATCCAAATTGGTGGCCTTCCCTACATCTTGTGGTAGTGGATTCCATAGTTTACCTATGTGCTGTCCACTGAACATCAGAAGAGCCCGCTGGATCCAATCAAAGTTCTATCTTCTGCAGCAGCCTTCTTCAACCTGGTGCCTTCCAGATGTTTGGATCACAATTCCCAGCATTCCTGATCATTGGCCATACTGGCTCGGGTTGAATACCAAAACACCTGGAGGGCACCAGGCCAGGGAAGCCTGTACTGCAGCATCCTGTTTCTCATGATGGCCAGTTGGTTCTGTTTGTCCACCATGGCCAACAGCTATACGAAGATGTATCCTCCATGGAAGTAATGAAAGTGTTTTACAGTGCGGAACTGCCAAACTCTGGAGGGAAGGAGAGCCAAGTTGTGGGTTGGATATTCAGTCAGAAAGCTGAACGTTTTCATAAAGGAAAATTCTGCACCGGGCTAACCTACATTCTGTGCTAAGAAAAACAAAACCTGCAACCTGTCCAACTTCAACAAATGTGCATATATTTGTTTATTTAACAAAAATGTGGCTACACATGGGGAGGGCAAAGACATCTGTAGGAAACTGATGCTTCAATCCTCAAATGCAAGAAATCCTACTTGGTGTTTGCAGCTCCCCTACCCTGGCTGCTACACACACACACTACTGAAATTTCACCAGGCTTTGCTTGCACACTTTCAAGGCTATCTTAAGGGCTAGAAACTTGCTTTTTTAAAAAAGGAACTGAGATTCTGTCCTCTATGACTGGGTCAGGCTCACCCTTGGGACCAACGATGGAGTAAATATACCAGCAAGTCAGCAGACAGGTCAAGCATGGTTGTATCAGTCCAGCAAGAGGCAGTTCAAAGCAGGAGAAGCCAGTAAACCTCAAGAGCACAGTATTATCAGTCATGAAGGAAAGTTCCAAGGGAAGGGTCTGAGGCATGGCCAAGGTGAAAACACACGTAATCAGTCCAACATATATGCAGTCCAAAGAGCAGAGTCTAACAGGAGTCCAAAGGTCAGCAGCACACAGGATCAGTCACGAAGCAAGGTCAGGGAAACAAGGAGCTAAGGGAAGGTGTTGTTCCAGCAGCTAGCAGGTCTCACTGAAGGCTTAAAGGCTGGAGCTTCCAGAGCCCCACCCAGGAATCAGCTGCATCCTATCAGAGCCTTGTGTAAGGGGTCCTCTTCAGACTTCATGGGGGGCTGTATAGGTCTCAGGGGTCCCATCCAGGAGTTTCTCAGAGTCCACCAGTATTGGAGGATCTGCTGTAGCTTCTGCTGGAGGTGCTAGGTCTCTCAGCATTGTCAGGAGAATCCACAGGGTTGTTAGACTCTGAGATCTCTGAATCTTCCTCTGAAGAGTCATCCTGACCTGGGTCAGGCATAAGAGTCAGGAACCTGACACTCAGGAGGCTGAATTTTTCACCTGGCACTAAGTTATGTACACACACAGCCTTGGTCATGCTTTGTCTCTCTTAGCAGTGCCATTTGGATGGCTATTGTCCTGCTAGAGCTCTTCAGTGAACCTTCAGCAAGGAGGACAGGAGCATAGGAAGCTGCCTTGCACCAGACAGAATCTTTATCCAACTAGCCCAACTTTGTTTACTCTGACTGGCAGCAGCTCTCCAGCAGGGGTGTTACTATGCACTTCAAAGATTTGGGGCCAGGCCCATAGGACTCAAACTTGCCTAAAATGTGCACATGCTTATTTAGATGTATATATGCACATTTACAAGTAATGCCTATTATTTATTAAAATTTCACAGAAGGCAAAGCCAGCCAATTAATTTCTCACCCAATTCACCTCCAATGAAATAAATGATTGAATTAATTTGCACCCACCTGAGATCAACCCAGATCAGTGGCTGCTCTTCAGTTACAATGAATTTACAATCTCTCATGGCTCATCCTTACTTCTTTCTTTCCCCCAACCCACTTCTCTCTCTTTCCTGCCTGTAGAAAAATTACCCCGCACCCCAGCCCATGAAATTAAGCTTTAAAAGAAATCTTCCATTGGCATCAATGGAACAGATCTGGGGCCCAGGGAAATAGAATTGGGTCAGGGGCCCCATAGGGCCAGGCCCAGCATTGCTCCTGCTCTTCAGGGTCTCTGGCAGAGGTATTTTCCATCGCTTGCTCCCTGATTTTGTCAACCTAGTGTGCGGCCGCTGTAAAAAAGGCAAAGTCCATGTTAGGCATAATTAGAAAAGGAACTGGGAATAAAACTGGCAATATCACACTGCCCCTATACAAATCGATGATGTGACCACGCTTGGAATACTATGTACAGTTCTGGTCACCACACCTAAAAAAAGCTATCATAGAGCTAAAAAGTGCAGAAAAGGGCAACTAAAATGATCAAGAGGCTGGAGCATCTCCCCTATGAGGGAAGGTTACAACAGCTGGGATCATTTAGCTTGGAAAAAAGGAGGCTAAGGGGAGACATGATAGAGGTCTACAAAATTATTCATGGTGTGGAGAATGTGGATAAGGAGACTTTTTTTCTCTCTCTCTCAAAATACTGGAAGCCAGGATCATCCTCTGAAGCTGATTGGTGTGAGATTCAGGACAGATAAAAGGAAGGACTTTTTCCACACAGCACATACTTAAGCTATGGAATTTGCTACCATAGGGTGTAGTGATGGCCACCAATTTGGATGGCTTAAAAGGGGGTTAGATAAATTCCTGGAGGAAAAGGCTATCAATGGCTACTAGTCCTGATGGCTATGTGCTACCTCCAGTACCAGAGGTAGTGAGCCTATGTACACCAGTTGCTGGGAAACATGAGTGGGAGGGTGCTGTTGCACTCATGTCCTGCTTGTGGGTTTCCCGTGGGCAGCTGGTTGGCCACTGTGTGAACAGAATGCTGGACTAGATGGACTCTTGGTCTAATCCAGCATGGCTCTTCTTATGTTCTTAAATGGAGATGCTGGGGATTGAAGCTGGGACCTTCTGAATGCAAAGCAGGTGCTCCACCACCAAGCTACTATCCCTCCCAGGTACATAATAATATGAAAAGTCTTGTCTATAACCACATCATTTACATCTTTATGGGAACCCAGTTTGAAGCATGCTTCCTAGGTCCCACAAACAAAATGATGACACAGGAAACCTACGCTAAAGCACGGATCTCATGTTTGTGGCAACTAAACTCACTGGATTTAAGTTAAACAAATCTGAAATAAATGGTTGACAAAGCAGAATAATACTGTGTCAAGAGGTTTCTGCATATGGATTAACTAATCCCATACAGTGTTCCCCTTAGACAAAACTTTAGAATCAATGGCCACGGAGGCTCTAAATCACATTCTCCTATGATTAATTTTTTAAAATCAGAGTATTTCATTTTGAACATTTGGAGGATATAATCTTATTTCCCTTTGTAAATGCGCCCATCTTGAAGCTTGACAGTAATATATAGCAATTGATTCTGTCTAATCTCATCACCTTTTTGGATGGTTTGCATTATTTAAGCAAGGAGTAGAGAGAGGAGAAAGCCTTGATAAACTGAAATGGCAGAAGTAATAAATACTTAAATTCCAAAGTCTTATTAAACTGAGAGCAAAAGTTCTGGGCTGATGCAGACTATTCCGGAGCTTTAATTTGCATTTAAATTACAAATTAAATTTTGCCAGCCTTACACTGTCAGGGTATTAAAGTCAAACCATCTCACAGTACCATGCCAAACTAGCTTTGCGTTTGCAGTGGGACCCCCTGCAACCTGTATTTTTTAAACCAACCAACAAGCACCGGTGATGGTGAATGTTCCCAAAGACAAACATACCTTTAGAAGAATGCCAAAGCTATTTTCACAGGGCCCTGTCACTTGCAACTTTTCCTGCCTGCCAGGCTCCCATGCTTTTAACAGCTGTGCAACAGGTAGAGATTTACTGGGAAAATTCTTCACCAGCTGTGTTTCTGGCTACTACATAGCTCCTAAACATGCAGAAGCCTTGAGAAGAGAAGACTGAGGAGAGATATGATAGTGCTCTTCAAGTACTTGAAAGGTTGTCGCAGAGAGGAAGGCCAGGATCTCTTCTCCATCATCCCAGAGTGCAGGACATGGAATCGTGGGCTCAAGTTACAGGAAGCCGGATTCCAGCTGAACATCAGGAGAAACTTCCTGACTGTTAGAGCAATATGACAATGGATATGAGGTGGGCTCACTGGAGGCATTCAAGACGAGGCTGGACAGCCATCTATCAGGGATGGTTGACTTGGATTCTTGCACTGAGCAGGGGGTTGGACTCGATGGTCTTGCTGGCCCCTTCCAACCTTATTATTCTATGTTTCTATGATTCTGTGATTCTAAGCCATCATGCTAGAAAAAACGTACTACATCTAGATGGCATGAAACACCTCCTCCTAGGAATTGCATGATTCATGACCACCCATGTGCAAATGCATACACGTGCACATACAATCCACTTACACACTTAGATCTTCATCAGATCTTCATCAGCTCTGTAACCCACCAGTGGGTACCTTTTTAGTGGTGGTGTCCACTTTGTGTAATTTTTTGACCTAGAATATCTGGTCAGGTCCCCCCGCCCCCCTCCGGCCAGGCCCCTTTCCTTCAGAAGCCAGGTGAAGAAAACTGTTATTTCAGCATGCTTTTAACCTGGTCATTAACTGACCATTGGCTTCTCCACTTCTGGGGATCTGCATCTGGTTTTCCTATTTCTCTTTTTGCGGGTTGCTGTTGGCTGTTAAGTTTGCAACATTTTGCTTTGTTTTATTTTAGAAAAATCTGTCTTTATGCTTTTTATAGTTTATTTGTTGTTACTCACCTTGAGGACTGGAAAAGGCAAAGTGAAAATATTGCAATTAATGAATGGAAATAAATAACAGTGGCAATTTGTTGTCTGCATCGATAGACACCTCTACTTGCCAGAGGCTAGGGGTGGAATACACATTATCATCAGTGTGGACTTACCTCTAAAATCATGGCTTTCCTCTAGCAACTACTCCACATTCTGGTGGCGACGTTTCCAAGGATTTATCACGACTCCTCTTCATTGTATGAGTCTCTGTGCCTCCCCCAGCCCACTGGGCGTACTGGAATTGTGTAGCAGGGGAGAGTGCAGACTCACAACATGATGGGGTACTTGAGTACTTCCAGACATTGAGCACAAGCATCATTTGCCACTGGCAGGCTGTTTTCGGTGGCATCCCCATGGCAACTGTAATGTGTACTCCAGCCCTCTGAAGTCCTTTTTTCATGATTGCTTATCTGTGTACCACAGTGTGGAGTGAATCATCTTCCCCAGGAGTCATCGACTGAAGATGGAAAAAGGCAGGCACTTTTCCCCCAGAGAGTTGATGGTGGTATTACAGAGCCATTGTTGCCAATATATTTATTGCTGCTCTACTTGCTACCTCCTTCTCTGGTTTGAGACAGTAAAAAGATCCCAGAGGAAAGTTAATAAGGAGCACACAGGGCATCTCTACAGCAGCCTAAAATCCTGCATTTAAAATGGGGCTTTCTGCTTCTGTTTTAAATGCAGGATCACAACTGACTCCCTTTTTCACCCGCTTCCTTTCCCCTCACCCCTTCCCCGCTCCTTCTCCCTGTATCTGAGTCCTCCGTTATCTTTAATTGATCTTCTTGCTGCTTTTACTCTTTTCACAGAGGAAACAGAAGCAGAACACAAAGGGGTAATTTGATAGCTCATTATTTGCCATCTATTCAACAATGGAACAAAGGGCATTTAGTGCAGGAGACACCTTGAATGATTACGGCGTCATGTAAAGAGCCTGCAAATGTCTGTGAAGGAGCAATCTCAATCACAGGATAAACGCTCAGTGTGAAGGAGCCCACAGACAGGCAAGAGAACATCCAGGCAATGAAAGAACAATTGCTGTTGCCCATCTGCTCATCTGGTGCCCAACAAGGCAAGGGTATTTCCAGTCCATGTTACTTTCACATATGTTCACTGATAAGTCTGTTTTGTCTAGGGATGTACGAAAGTCACTTACCTTTTCGCAGCTTGGCTTTGCGGTGGGGGGGAGGCGCTTCGCTTCTCCCCCCAAAGTTCAGGTGAGGGGAGGAGGCGCCCCGCCTCGCCCAGCCGAAATTCAGGCCGGGGAGAAGCGCCCCGTCTCCCTGGCCGTGAAACAAAAAGTGAATAATAATTTTTAAAAAAACCCGTGATAGGCTACGGAACGATTAACGTAGCCTATCACGGCTAGATTTCCAAAGTCAGCTGTGATAGGCTACGTTAATCGTCACATAGCCTATCACGGGTGACTTTGGAAAAAAAAAAGCGTACGCAAATGGCGGCGGCCCATGGGCGCCACCATTTGCGTTCCTTATTTTGGCACGTCTAGTCTACATAAAGATTTACGTAGACTACGGCGAAAATAAGGGCAACGCAAATAGCGTTCCCTTATTTTCGCTGTAGTCTACGTAAATCTTTATGTAGACTAGACGTGCCAAAATAAGGAATGCAAATGGCGGTGCCCATGGGCCGCCGCCATTTGCGTACGTGCTTCACCCCCCCAAAGTCACCCGTGATAAGCTACGTGACGATTTACGTAGCCTATCACGGCTGACTTTGGAAATCTAGCCGTGATAGGCTACGTAAATCGTCACGTAGCCTATCACGGGTGTGTGTTCTTGTTTTTTTTACTTACTTTTTTATTTTGTAATGGTGGTGGCGGCAGCCGGTCAGGAGACCAGCCGCCGCCCCCGCCCCCCATGAAATGTCGCCGAACCACCGCCGGGACCTGCTGCCGAGAGGGACATTCGCTGAAGGTAAGTCCCATCCCGGCGGGGCGGGGGGCTGGCGGAGAATTTCCCCAACACTTTCGGGGGGCCGAATGCCTCGGTGCTCGGCCTCCCGAAGATTTGGGGAGAAATTCTCCGCCATCCCTAGTAGGGATGTCAGAGAATTTCTCCACGAATCTCGGGGAGGCCGAATGCCAGCGCATTCAGCCCCCCAAAATTGGTGGAGAAACGGTCTGCCACCCCCCCCACCCCACCCCAGGACAGGACTTACCTTGTGCGAATGTCCCTGGTGGCGGCAGCTCCGGTGGTGGTGTAGTGGCGGTGCGGCAGCGGCGGCTGCGGCGGCCAGTCTTCCGACCAGCTGCCGCCACCGCCATTTCCAAGTTAAAAAAAAAAAGTGATAGTCTACATAAAGATTTACATAGCCTATTGTGGCTAGATTTTTAAAAAACACCATGATAGGCTACGTAAATGTTTACGTAGCCTATCACGGCTGAGTGAAAGAAAAAAAAACACGTGCTTATGCAAATGGCGGCGCCCATGGGCGCCGCCATTTGCGTTCCTTATTTTGGCACGTGTAGTCTACGTAAACATTTACGTAGACTATGGCAAAAATAAGGGGAACACAAATAGCGTTCCTCTTATTTTCGCCGTAGTCTATGTAAATGTTTACGTAGACTACACGTGCCAAAATAAGGAACGCAAATGGTGGTGCCCATGGGCGCTGCCATTTGCGTACGCGCGGTTTTTTTTTTTCTTTACACTCAGCCGTGATAGGCTACGTAAACATTTACGTAGCCTATCACGGCTGACTGCAGGGACGCAAACAGCGGCGGCTACGGCCGCCGCCATTTGCATTCCCCGCCGGCCAGAATTTCAGGGGGAGGGATGGGGCGCCTCCCCCCCACCGCGAATCAGCTTTTGGGAAAAGGTAAGTGACTTTCGTACATCCCTAGCTGTAAGTTACCCAATAAAGTACTCCTTGTAAATAAACCTTTGAGTCTGATTTATCACTATCTTGGCACTTCTAACCTAAGAGTTCAATGCCACTGCAGGGGCAATACACTCCTCTTTCCTCAAAACTGAAAATACTGTTTCAAACCTGGAGAAATCAAACCTAACTCAGGAAAATGAAACTTAACTGGGGAAATGAAACTACTCTTCTCGGGGATACCCCCTCCCCAAAAAACCTTAGGCTTCTAGGCCTGACCTTTTTATCTTGCCTCTATATGCCTCAAACCTTCATACCCCCTCTCCAACACTGGAGAGGTAAAAGCTGTGGACATTTCCTTGGAGGCTGGGAGAGGGCATCTAAGGTCTAATCTCCCCCTCCAAGGGTGGACCTCTCTACCCTTAGAGGGGAAGATCTAATAAATCCTATGACTCCTGGGACACTGTTCCCAGGGACCAAAGGATTGCAACCTTAATTGGTCAATTTATCTATTAAAACTGATACCATTATTCATCAAAGGTTTCTTTAATCAGGCAAGAGCTCTTGTAGAGTATACTGCAGATAACACACACACACACCCATACCCATGTTGGTTGAATGCAATCTGAGCTCTGAGCTTCTTTTGTTCCATTCAGTCTTACATGGATGAGCAGGGAGGGAGTAATCTATTGCTGGCATAAAAGAATAAGAGACTGAAATGCTTTGAGCCTTGAACTGTAGCAAACACCCACGCATGCCCTGTGGATCAATAAATGGAGAGCAGAGGCACAGGAGTTCAACAGCTTCCCAGTGCCACCGTGATGCTAACTTTCCTGCAATGGTTCAACTTGGATGAAAGCATTTTGATCTCAGGTTGGTAGGAAATATGTTTTTTGAGGGCTATGTTCATTTCCTGAACATTTCATTGGAGGGTTATCGGGTGGGCTTTACTTCCCTTTAATCCATTCAATGCACTTGCGTAGGAAGAACAGCTGTGTGTGTTGGGACTGACAATGAAGATTCCATACCTTGCGATCTTTTGCAGAGGAAAACAAGGGCATACTTGTATCAACACCCTCATTCGTATTACTGCATTCCCATCACCACATTGCTGTAACCTCTCCTGTATTTGTCGGAGGAGGAGAAGGAGGAGGAGAGTATTTCCCATCAATGCAGGAAGTTTGGGGACTGAACAGGCAGGGGCAGTGATGTTGTGGGGAGGGCTTATGTGGGCCGCTTGCCCTACCATATACCAGGTGGCCCAAAAGTAGGTATACAGTTGTTTAGAATGTTGATGGGAGGGGGAGAGAATGTGTGAGTAGAAGATGTGTGGGTGGAGTCAGAATGACAGTTGGGAAGAGTGAGTGACAGGGAGTGACAGTTAAATCAGTTAAGTGTAGAGAGTGAGGGGAGTGAGGCCCTTAAGTAGGTATACAGTTGTTTAGTTATTTTTTTTTACTGATATTGTGAATGATGGCAGCGAACTTGAGTCAAGAACAAAGAAAGTGGATTCTAAAGCAGTACTGGAAGACTGAAAATGCCGAGTGGGTGTGCACAGTGTGGCAAGAAACATCTGACACTCCTCCACCAACAAGTCTGACAATTTATCATCTTAGAGATAAATTTGAAGCAACAGGTGCAGTGGCTAATGCACCGAAATCTGGATGTCCTAGGACATCTATGACAGAGGAAAATGAGATGAGAGTCGCTCTGACATTTGTGAACAGTCCAAAAAACTCCACACGACGTGCGTCTAAGGAGCTATCCATACCTAGAATGTCCTTGCAATGCTTAATGCATAAATTGAAATTGAAGCCATACTGTCCAAGACTGTTACATGGTCTTCTGGAGGACGACCCAGACCGTCGGTTGCAATTCTGTGAGATGATGCGTAACCAAATCTCTAATGAACCAGACCTTCTTGATAAGATCATCTGGCCAGGTGAGGCTTCTTTTAAGTTGTCAGGCCACATGAACAGGCATAACTGTGTGTATTGGGCAGATGAAAATCCTCATTCGACTATCACATCTCAATTGAACCAACCAGGCGTCACAGTGTGGGGTGCACTGTCCAACAAAGGTGTTGTAGGACCAGTTTTCTTCGATATAACTGTGGATAGTAACAATTACCTAAACATGTTATGCGACGTGGTACTGCCACAACTACCTCAGAGAGGCAGCTGACGTGGTTCTCTCCTTGCCAGCTGCAAGAGGAAGGAAGAAGGCACAGATAGCTTGAATTCCTGGCTCCGAGTGCTGTCTCCGACCTCAGATCCAGGAATCAAAAAAATCCTATGGCCTCTCAGACTCTATTTAGGGGCCACAGGATTGCTCCCTCAATCTATACAAAACAGTCCTCATCGGACACTTATTGTAAATGGCCTCCTGTCATAACTCCATGAAAACCGTACATTATTAAAAGTGCTTATATAGCAGGCTTCAAACTGAAATTAAATACACATGCCACACGTTTGTGGGAGTTTGTGTCTTCTTATTGCAAAGAGCAAATGACATTTCATATTTTTTACAGCATAGAAACTGGAGGGTGAGAAGCTGAGAACCAGCTGATGTAACATCACTCTTATAATTCTCATGCTTAAACATTTGGAGGGGATGGTTGATATATGGGTGAGGGAATAGACTGGGATGGCTGGAATCAAGGATGTGGGTCACAGATTTCTATATCTTACTTTTCAGGTATTTTAAACAAACATGCATAAAAATACATATCCAAATGGAAATTTTCACTTGCATTTTTTTTAAATGCAGATTAATTCAGAAATGGGACAAACAGCACACAGGTGTACCCAATGGTTTTATCAGACAGCTTCTCTGAACCATGAGCCATTGGGTACAATGGGTCTTATCCTCTACATGTCAGCCATGAGGCAGCACAACACTAGCAGGCACCCCTAGCATTCATTCCCAGCATAGGCTAGAAGTGTTTGGTTCTCAGGCACAGCCACCTGTAAACAGACTTTGCTTCCCAGGCCCATCAGAGAAAAAGACTGTCCTCATTAGCAAGGAATGCACCAAGGAGGCTGTAATTGGCCTTTTGACTCATCTGCACATGCTCAGAGGCTTACTAGCATGGGAATTGCATCAATAATGAACTTAAGCAAGCATTATGGATCTTTAGGCCCCTCTAACACTATAAATGACTTGGCTACGCTCCTGGAGCCACTACAAAGAGACAAAGAGAGAGAGAGAGAGAGAGATCCAGAGAGACAGAGAAGACCAGAGAGACAAAAAGACCAGAGCAGGAAGAAGGAGCAGGAAGAAGCAGCCTGGAGAAGTCTAAGTGCAGCTAGGGTAGAGGAACTTGTGTTTTTGCAACCTTTATTTTCTCTTAATGCCTTTTGTATCACTCAGCTCTGTTCTGCCAATACCTTTAGTTGTAATTTGCTTGCTTTAATTTACCAGCAAACTGTTGTGGTTAACACCCAGGTATCTGAAGTGCCAATCACCCCACGTCTACAGCCTAAACCCCACGTTATTGGGAAGAGGAAGTTTAAAAGCAGGAAGGTGGGACTCCTAAGGAGGCAAGAGATCCTTAAGTAGTTGCTCAGGGGGTCGTCATAAAGAGAACTCCGACAGGGGGGAATGAGGTGTGCTTGGACAGCAGTGAGTATGCTGGGAGAGGCTATGGATTTACATCTTTTATGGATCCCAGACCAACCCCCAAACTGGCTCCTGATCTATGTCAGCCCTGGAACTGATATAGGTGTCATAGCATCATAGGGTTGGAAGGGGCCTACAAGATTGGGAAAGGAGTACAGCAGGGTTGTATACTCTCACCCTACCTATTCAGCCTGTATGCAGAACACATCATGCGACATGCTGGGCTTGATGAAGCCAAGGCTGGAGTTAAAATCACTGGAAGAAACATTAACAATCCCCGATATGCAGATGATACCACTTTGATGGCTGAAAGCGAGGAGGAGCTGAGGAACCTCATGACGAAGGTGAAAGAAGAAAGTGCAAAAGCTGGGTTGCAGTTAAACCTCAAAAAAACCAAGATTATGGCAACCAGCTTGATTGATAACTGGCAAACAGAGGGAGAAAACGTGGAGGCAGTGACAGACTTTGTTTTTCTAGGCGCAAAGATGACTGCAGTCACTGACTGCAGCCAGGAAATCAGAAGACGTTTACTTCTTGGGAGGAGAGCAATGACAAATCTTGATAAAATAGTTCAGAGCAGAGACATCACACTGACAACAAAGGTCCGCATAGTGAAAGCAATGGTATTCCCCGCAGTAACCTATGGCTGCGAGAGCTGGACCATAAGGAAGGCTGAGTGAAGGAAGATAGATGCTTTTGAACTGTGGTGCTGGAGGAAAATTCTGAGAGTGCCTTGGACTGCAAGAAGATCAAACCAGTCCCTACTCCAGGAAATAAAGCCAGACTGCTCACTTGAGGGAAGGATATTAAAGGCAAAACTGAAGTTCTTTGGCCACATCATGAGAAGACAGGACACCCTGGAGAAGATGCTGATGCTAGAGAAAGTGGAAGGCAAAAGGAAGAGGGGCCAACCAAGGGCAAGATGGATGGATGATATACTGGAGGTGATGGGCTCGACCTTGGGGGAGCTGGGGGTGGCAACGGCTGACAGGAAGCTCTGGCGTGGGCTGGTCCATGAAGTCACAAAAAGTTGGAAGCGACTGAACGAATAAACAACAACAGTAGATCTAGCCCTGGTGAATGACCAGATCCCCCATGTTGTCGTATGTGGTGAGCACACTTTGGGGATTCAAACACCCTTGGCAAGGGATTAGCTCTGGCAAGAGCAATCTGTCCTTTTCCCAGTAGGCTGCTGTGTTGGGGGGAACAGAGAGAGAGGGATTGAGGTCAAGAGATTGAGAGTGAGAGATACCTCTGTTGGTGAATGGTGACCCATCCACACTCATTCAGAAAAGTTCATTGACATTCATTCATGGTGACGAAGCTAGCCAAACTCACAACACTGTTTTATTACCATATTGATCATCATAAGGATGTTGGAGGAATCTAGTTGGGGGGTAGAGCTTGGAGAGTTTTTGCCAGCTTGGCCCCCCAGACTCTGGTTCGTGGATCCCCGAACTGGCCCCACTTGGCACACGGCAAGTTGGGCAAGCTCATGGTTTTTCTGCTTTTAAAGATTTGTGCAAATGGTGAGTATGAATATTTACCGAAATCACAATTTGTGCAAAATTGCAGCCGTAAATAGTGCAGTGTTGCTCCAATTGCGCTATTTATGGTCTCGATTTCCATAAATGTTCATACCTGCAATTTTGTCCAAATCGTGGCTTGCAGATTAAAAAAAAAAAAAGGCAGGAAGGTTCCCGTGTTTCAGAAACTGACCTGTTGTTTGGATTGCAAATGCTTGCCGAGTTGGGGGCGCCATGGAGATCCATCGAGCCAAAAGTAAACAGGATTTCCCCATGACAGCCATCCCTAAGATCTGAGAGAGAGGTGGAAGCGGTCAGTGGTAGGCGGGGGAAAGAAAGAGAGCGCAAGAGATGCCTCTTAAGCATGAGCTGTGCTGGCTGAGAGGCTGCTGGAGATAAAGCCTTGGCTTTCATTACTTTCTCATTATTGAGAACAATTACCTGACAAAACCAAAATTACAGTGAACTGAAAACCTGCCGTGCCTCCAGGGCCCAGCACCGCAGATGGGGAAAAAGCAGGATTGGTGGGGAGTGGATGAGGGTTATTAAACCAAAGGAACAAGCAGAGAATAATTTGTAGAGATTTGGGGGCTGGGAAATACTGGTTCTGGCCCAAAGAGTCAGATAAGTTCCTCCCTCCCTCCACCCCCTCTCTCTCTCGGAATGAGCAATTTTTGATCTTATCAAGGTTCTTGTCTGTTACCCACTTTGTCCTTGCTCCTGAACCTAAATGCCTTTTTTTTTTCCTGAACAAGAAAAGTGCAGTTTTGAACATGAAAAGCGCATGCTTTTCCAAGCACACACCCGAATTGCACACTTTCCCCCTAGGGTAAAGCATGAAAACGCCATTTCTGAGGGAAATGCACATTTTTGGAACTGTGCATTTGTGGAACTGAACACTTTCAAATGTGAATTCAAGCTCGGGAAATTGCAAAAATATCCCAAGAATTACACTCCATTTGAGGTTGCAAACGGGAAACATTTGCATGATTTGTGAATAGGAAGGAAATTCTCATACATCCCTTCCCTCCCTCCCTCCCTCCCTCCCTGTGTTTTAATGTTGAAAATGCTCAATAAATATATAATAGAGCAGTATTAGGAGAAGATGTCAGCCTCTGAATATGAGGCAGTTCTTGGGCACAAATATGTGATATACAGGACACAGCACTGCTGCTGAAAATGGCAGCTCTGTGCTGAGTTCTCTCATTCTACGCTGTAATAATAATAAAAAATGATATACTTAGTGGTGCAGCTAGGACTAGGCGTAGGACCCCGCTGCCTGGTTGCCCCCAAATGACCCTCAAGAGAATGGCAGGTGATGGGGGCAGCAGCAGACAGGGCTGGAATCAGCACCTCAGCTGGCAAGGGCATTCCAGGGCTCACCAGGGCTGATGCTGTTCACCACAGCATCCTTTCGTATTTTAAAAACACTTTTTATCATCAGCGGGCAGCCAGTCATGTATGCACGTAGTTAGAAATGGTCATTTTATTATTTTTCCTTTTAAAATATATTATCAATTTCTACAAATGTAAATATGTTTAGCATTAGGACAACAGAAGCAGTCCCCATTTTATTCTGGTAATCATGATGGTGCCATGATGTGAGTTTAAAATGTGAAACTGCACATGCTCAGGGGATTTCTATTTTATCAGGGCTGTCAGAGAGGTTTTTGTGGGGGGTTTGGTCTAATATCAGGAATATAAAAGCAGTTGTAAAGCATGGAATGATGGTGGAAGGGGGCGAGAAGTTTAATGTTCATATTGTGCTTCACAACTGAAATGGGGGGGCATAACACCAGGGTCTAAGATTACCTTGCTGCACCACTGGATTAACCCCTGCAAAGATGACTTCATGTTGCATGTCCAGCTGGTTCAGTATTGTTTACACCAGGGGCTAGTGCCGGTTCGAGGTTTTTGAGGACCCTTGGGCAAAACACCCCGAATGGGCTCCCTCCCTCAGTGAGTCTGCCTTTTCACCTCCATCATCAGCAGTTGCTTTTGCTCCTCATCCTCTTTCTCATCATTGCTACCCCTTGCTTGCTTGACAGGCAGAGAGTCGGTGAGCAAGTGGGCCGTGGCATCTGCTACTCCTCCTTCTCACCACCACCGTTGTCTGTTCCAGAGTGGCAGGCAGGTGAACAAGCCAGTTGCCATGGTGAAGAGGAAGAGCAACCCCAGGGGGCTTTTGTCAATGGCCCCCTGCTGGGATGTGAGCCCTCAGCAGGCGCCCAGTCATGCCTACCCTTGATGCTGACCCTGTCAGGGGCAGGCAGAAGGTAAATCAGGATCTACTAGATCTATAGATAATTTGCGATAGGCCAACAAGGGTTTCTGACTCCCAACTGGCTGAGAACTTCAACAAGTGAAAGGCTTTCCTCCTTAAATTAGGCTGCTGAAACAAGCTTTGAGGGGTAAGTCAGGAGTGGAGGGTCCTCATCCCTGCTTTAAGTACAGCCCAGTTTCCAGACCTGCCCTCCCTCTCTTCGATTAGGAGAAACCTTGCTGCAGGCCTGTGTTTTGTTTTAGAGCCCTGCCAGGGAGCTGTAGATCACCTTGTTAAGCTCATCCAAGAACCCTAAAAAATGTACACAAATGTGTTTACTACCCCAAGCCATTTACATATGTATCTTGGGGTAGTAAAATGCCCCAATGTGTCTGTGGTGTCAGAAGTGTGTTTTAAACTCAGTCTATTAGAATGATTAGAAAAGTATCATTAAGTGTCAAGGGAAAACTTTAAGCAAACCTTATTATTACTAAAAATTAACAGTTTTGGCTGTGTGGGATGTTTTTCCAACCCCATAAAAAATCTGGCTCTGTTCTGTTGAGGTAAATGTTCCCTCAATCAAATCCCATAACTTGTGCCAACTTACTGACACCCAGAGCACTTAAGCCAACTTGCATAGACCCCCAATGGCAAAATAAATCGATTCTGGGGATATTTTATACCCCAGGTGTGTTTTTGTTTCCAGAAAGAAAGTAATAAGTGGTAAGAGGCTGAAATTTGAAGACATTGTGTAAGTGACAGTAGACAACAATGTCTTGGAAGGACTCTGTTGCAGGTCTACTTCTGTGTAAATTTTGCAATGCAAAGTGCACTTGGGGTAAATTTGTCACCCTACCTGATGGGTAATGCAAGTTACCAGCTCCTATGTGGATTCTGAATCCAATAGTCAAGTTTCAACAGACAGCATACCACTGTGCTATTTTTCTAGTTATGGAGAGGTTTTATTTTTAGGGGAAGCATTCAGAGATGTGATAACCCCACGCATGCAGCCTAAAATAAATGGTACAATACATTCTACCACCATTTGGGACTGTACCACCTCATTCTGTTGCTTAGTGTTGATTTAGCTGGAGAAGAAAGCCTTAGTTGTTCACTTGGGAAAGCCTGGGGGAATGAGGGAGAGTTTTCATAAAATGTGTATTACACTGCATCAGGCTCAAGTTGTTATTGAAATGCAGAAGCTGAGAGGATTGCCTCAACAAATACCAGGGCTTACTAGGTACACAAAATCTGTCAACATGCCGATCCCTCACAAACCTTCCTGGCAAGCAGCTGTTGTTGCTGAGCTAATCGTCATGCTAACTGGATTGAAGGAACTGAAGAGGGGTTAAAGAAAATGATATAGAAATAATTTGCTTTTTCCTTGTTTGGCTGAGCTTCGAAGATGCCTTTACTTTCCTGCTTCCTTGAAATATCACTCCTGAATTCATCTCTTATGTGAAATTAATAACATGCTGTTGCTCAAAGGAGCATCTTCTCTCTGGGCCACTTAGCTTGGATAGTTGCAACAGGCCTAAAAGCTGAATAAGCAGCTCCGTTCTTCTACATATGGAATTGGAGAAAAGGTGAGTAAGGAGAGACATGATACAGGTGTACAAAATTATGCATGGTGTGGAGAAAGTGGATAGGGAGACAGTTTTCTTGCTCTCTCATAATGTTAGGACCCAAAGGGGTCATTCCATGAAGCTGATTGGTGGGAGATTCAGGAGAGATAAAAGGAAAGACTTCTTTACACAACACATAGGGAAACTATGGAATTCGCTACCACAAGACGTAGCAATGGCCACCAATTTGGATGGCTTTAAAAGGGGGCTAGATAAATACCTGGAGGTGAAGATTATCAATTGCTACTAGTCCTGATTGCTGTTGCCTCCAGGATCAGAGGCAGTATGCCTATGTAAACCAGTTGCTGGGGAAGATGTGTGGGAGGGTGCTGTTGTATTTGTGTCCTGCTTGTGGGTTCCCGGTTGACAGCTGCTTGGCCCCCGTGAGAACAGAATGCTGGACTAGATGGACCCTTGGTCTGATCCAGCAGGGCTCTTCTTATGTTCTTAATCAAGGTGTTTGAAGGAACCTTACAGGTCAACCCCCTGCCATTGCAGGAGATCTGCTACTACTGCTCTGCAGCCCTGATAGGTGCCATCCTACCTCTGCTTAAAAACCTCTAATGAAGGAGAGTCCTCCACCTTCTGAGGTAGTCTGTTCCACTGTAGATGTTCTTCTTTGTTGAAATCCCATTTTATATAATTTGAATTTTGTTGTTGTTGTTGAAATCCCCTTTGAACTCATTGGTTTGGGTCCCACCTTTTGGAACAGGGATACGGAACCTCTGCCCTCCAGAAACTCCTTGGGTTCCTCCAGAGGACAAGGCATGGCCTCCAAGCCCCCGCCCCCCCATGGAGGAATCTCTGTCGTTATCTCCAATCTGAGATTGGAGATAACAGTGGGGATGCCAGCCAAGTGGCTTCATGGCACCCCTTGGAGATGCACATGGCACCCCTTGGAGATGCTGTATACTGCATGAAGCCAGGGACATGGCCGGCTGAGCTTAGGGATGTACGGGAACTTTGTTTTGCTTGCAAAACATGTGAGCATGCCTCGTCCGAAGCTTTGAATGCAAGCATGAGGATATCTCTGCCAAATCCTCAAATTGTCAAACCCGTGCTCGCGTTCGTCTCTTTCCCGATTCCCAGTTCAATTTGTGCAAATTTCCTCAGTGGACTGAATCAGCCCCACTTTAGTCTATGGAGGGAATTGGCACAAACTAGGAGCCTGCTAACAAGTGTACATTCGGTGGCAAAACTGAGTTGACCCCTAGAGTAGTCAACTCAGAGACATTGCATAACTGAGTGCCATTTTTGATAGAAAGGCGGGATACAAGTCAAACCAATATATACACTGAAGATAGCTTGGGGAGTTGCCTCGTGCAAGAAATTAACTCCCTTCTCTCATCTCTCATTGTTGATTGTATTTTATACAGTGTTCTTTTTTTTAAAGGTTTTTGATCTTTGTAAACCGCCCAGAGAGCCTTAGTTATTGGGTGGTGTGGAATTGTAAGAAATGAAATGAAATCCAGAAGGGCTTCACATTTAATCAATGCCTGCACAGCTACTGGAGTTAGCATTGCATTTGCATCATTACTTTTCATCTACAGTCTGCTACAATTAAGTGTTAGGGCCAAGGCTGTTTGCAGGATTATTTTTATTACATTGTTTTTTTCCTATTATAAGGATAGTGGGAATAAAGAATGTCTAGGGAGTAGAGCTGCAAACATGCTTTAATTTTATGAAGTTCAATAGAGGATTTGTTCCTCCTCTGGGGTTGGGAAAGGGAAGTGTGGCTTAGCAACTAGGTTTCAGTCAATCTGGTGCCCTCCAGCACTGCACTCCCAGCGTGCTGTTGAGTGGGGGGGGGCAGGAATCAGAATGCTGTTTGAAAATGCCCCCCCTGCACCTGCTAAGAACACCATCATTGCAGCTGCCAAAATGGTAAAACTTGTGTTGATGGTGGCAAAAAAAGGGGAGCTGCAAGGTGTTGGGCAATCTTTATCCCCTAAATTCCCTTGATTTTTGCTGGAAACATTCAGCTGAGAATGACTGGTGGTGCAGCCCTACCTTTTCCCATTAGAAAGATGGAAGTGCAATTCTGTGGGCTGGGCGTAATTGATGCAGTTTAGTGGAGTTCTGTGATGAATGTATTGTTGGTGTCATGTTCTCTGGTTTCAATCCCCCCTTTAGCTCAGAGGAAGATTCAGAGGGGGAGGACTACTCCATATCTTTCCACTACTCCATATCTTTCAAGCCTGGGGTACTCCAGACCTTCCAGGCTTGAGGATGTGGTTTTAATGGACTCCTTGGACTCAGAGGTCACCCCCCCCAATGCAGCCCTCACCACTCCCAAGCTGTAGGGGACAGTGGCTACAGAATCAATCAGTGACCCTTTAAGTAACACAGATAGCTCCTTAGAGGAGGATGAGATTAGCAGCAGGTCAAGACCAGCAACTAGAAGGCCTCTGTATGTTGCTGAGACAACAGCTGTTCTTGGGAGAGTTCCAGCCAGCACTTGCCACAGTGATCTGTCCAAGGTCCTGACCAACCTGGCCTGGCCTGACCTGATCCTGCATAGCCTGATATGACCCTGTCCTTCCAGTAAGTGCCACTGCTTTGAATCAGCCTCCCCTGGGAACCTTGAGCCAACCTAGAACAGGACAGTTGGAACAGAAAGCATATTTTTCTCACCTTGCTATTTTCAGATACTTTCTAGCAAAACATTGACTCTCCTAGTTATGTTCTTTAAGACCTAAGTTGTTTTCACAGGCTTGTCAGATTTTTATTCCAAAAGGTTTTTTTTTTTTTTTTAATAGAAGATGCAGCAGCTAAGCTGTGGTAGATGTTCTTAGAGATAAAAGCTCTGCCCAGCACTTTTAGAATCAGTGCAGAATGCTCTTAAAAGCGGTTTACATCTGTAAATATTTGTATGCTTGCCTCCAGAAGAGCTTTGCAGTTTCATAGTAGCATGAAAGACAGGAAAAACACACACCTCTTGCTTGTCTAAAGAAACAAAGCCTGTGGCTTGATAGATGTGCATAACATATGTATCCTGTAGAGAAAGTGGATACTGAGAAGTTTTTCTTCCCCTCTCATAATGCTAGATCCTGGATTCATCCAATGAAGCTGACTAGCGGAAAATATAGGACAGATAAAAAGAAGTGCTTCTTCACACAGTGGGAGCAGAGGAATAAAACACCCAAATTTGCAAAATGGGCATAAAAAGCTTAACAATGCAAGAACAGTAAGTGTAGCACATACTACATCTTGCATTTCATGATTTTGGTCCCTCTATTTATGCCTCCTTTCTCCACTCTTCTACTAACTGCCCACTGTCTTGGCCAAGTTGGCCCCAATCCATGAAAAATGTGTGTGTCGGGAAGGATCACGTTTGCTGCCTTGGGCTCCTCAAAGGAAAGGCGGGATATAAATGTAACAAAAAATCAAACAAACAAAACATGTGCCATAACATATGTTAGAGCCTAATAGTGCAATCCGATACGTACCTACTCAAAAGTAAGTCTCATCGAGTTCAATGGGGCTTACTCCTGAGTGAGTGGGCATAGGATTGCACAGTATGCCAGGTGGGGCATGCTGGGAGTTGTGGGGCATTTTCCTGTCTAAACATGCATAGAATTGCGCCTTTACGCTGTAAGCATATACCCACTTTTCAGGAGTAAGTTCCATTGAGCTCAGTGAGACTTACTTCTGAGTAGACATGCATAGGATGTCACTATTAGGCTTTAACACATGTTGTTGGATATGTTTCGTTTTGCTTCTTTGCTGCATTTATATCTCGCCTTTCCTCCAAGGATGCAAGGAGCCTGAGCTGTAGAACTTCTCTTCTGTTTCAACACACACAGGAGTGCACCATAAAGCTCTTTATTGGGCAGTGTAGAGCACACATTTTTTTCTCTGTATCCATATGGGGATGGCCATGACTCAATGGTAGAGCACCTGCTTTGCCTGCAGGAGGTCCCCGGTTCAGTCCCCAGCATCTCCAGGTGGAGCTAGGAAAGAATCCTGCCTGAACCCATAGAGAGCTGCTGCCAACCTTCCCTAAACTGGCACCCTCCAAATGTTCTTGGATTGTAACTCCCATCAGCCCCAGCCAGCATAGCTGATGTCCAGGGATGATGGGACTTATAGTTCAAAATATCTTGAGGGCACCAGGTTGGGGAAGGCTGATGTAGACAATATAGAGCTAGATGGACTGATTGTCTGTCTTGGTATAAGCCAGTTTTAGCCATATATATGTTAAGAGACCACTCCGTGCTTTTAACAAGTGGAGCTCTCATACACTCCAACATTTAAATAAGAAAATAGGGATCCTTTTGTGTAAGTTTAATACCCTTATTCTCACATCAAGGCTCAGTGCCTTTGCACCATATGCTCCTCCTTCACTATCATCATCATCAGGGACATACGGTATAAAGGAAGTGAGACCAAGCTGGTGCAGAATGCAGTCACCCAAGTCTTGGTTGGGGCGAGTCGATCAGATCACATACTGTGCCAGCTGCATCGGTTTCTAGTTTGTTACCAGTGTGTTACCCCAGTGTGTTTCTGAGCCCGATTTAAAGTGCTGATTTTGACCTTTAAAGCCTTAAACAGTTTGGGACCAAATGACTTGAAGGACCACCTTCACCTGTATCAGCCTGCCTGCACTTTCAGATCAGCATGAGAGGCCCCTCTCATTTGCCCACTTGTAGGGGCAGTTAGGTGGATGGGTATACATGAGAGGGCCTTTTCTGCAGTGGCCCCACACTTCTGGAACAAGTTACCATCAGGGGTCTGCTGGACCCCATCATTGCAGGCTTTTAAGAAGGCCCTGAAGAGTTACTTGTTTACTCTGGCCTTCTCCTGATTGTTTGATCAGATTGGGTTATTATAGCTGCAATTGCGTTGTAGGTTTCTGTCTTATGCTGGTGTTTGTTGTTTTTTGGGAACATTTGCTGTTTTTATTACCGCATCTTTTTATTATATGCAGTTCATTGTTGCATGCCACCTTGGGAGGCCTCCTGACCTGAAAAGCTGCCTTGAAATATTTTAAATAAATAAATACATAAGAAATTCAGGAGACCAAGGTCTTTCAGACATAGAACAGTTGCAGGGAATTTGCTTTACTTTTCCTTGTTAGAAAGACCTAAAGGGCTGCACTGTAGACCTAAAGGGCCACACAGCTTGGCCCCTGTAAATGGCCAGGAGACCAAGCGTTCCTTGTGTACTGGATTTGGTTTTGGAAGAATGGCGGGCAGTCCGGTGTGAATTTGCCCAGAATCATACACAGTATTTAATGCAGTAATTAACAGCATAAGTACACTAATGTGTTAGGGCAGTTGGCAATTTTCATGATTTTGGAGTGGTTTCTCATAACTATATTCTTAAACAGTGAAGGCCATGGTTTTGGCTACTAATAGAAGAAAAACAATGCACGGTGGTCACTCTTCACACTGTGTACCTTCTAACTGATAAAGGATGCTTCTTTCCGTACTGTGAGAAAATTATTTTGCTGCCAAGAGCGAAAGGCCTTTGTAAAGGGGTGGGGGGCAGCATAGATGTGCTTCTTGACAGTTTCCTAACTCAGTGAGACTTTCTGAATCCTAAAATCCTGAGCAAATTGGCCAGTTACCTATTCTCATCTGAGAGGGGGAAGGTGCACCACCTGCTCAGATAACCACCCCGACTCTGAGGAATGGCACCCTGTGACCTTCCTGGGACCCCGAGTGGCTGAACCAAAAGTTAGGTGATGTGTAAGCTTTCTTTTGCTTTCTCTGCATCCATTTTCCATTGATAAACTCTATCATTCTTTCACACCAGTGGACTCGAGTCATGTTGGTATCCTTGAATCTGTTTAGTGTGTGGGCCCTGGCCAAGACCCAATGTAAGACTGGATGTTTCCTCCCTCTGCTTCTCATCAAGGCAAGGGGGGGTCCAACTTGGTCCCATCCATCAGCCAGAGAAGGAGGAGCTACAGGGAGCTTCTCTTCTCCCTGCCGGAAAGGACACTTACTAGAATGGTGTAACTAAGAACTAGTATGACCACCAAAGAGAGACACCATGTCCCAAGATGCAGACAATCATATGTTTATTGAGATCTCAGTGCCTTTCAGCCCCAAAGGCCTTCTTCAGGGGCAGTCTACAAAAACCAGACATTTTTATGAAATTGGTAAAAACCTGTTTTGGAGCTACCAAAAACCAAAGCCATGAAAAGCAACAAAGCGATGAAACGTATCATATGACAAATTTCAAAAATACACTCAAATAAAAAGTCTAAAGATAAACCATCTTAAAATGAGTCGTATATATACATATTATTTACATTTATCTAAAAATATTGTTTGAAAATACTTACAGAAATCTCTGAGAGATGTATGGTTCTGTGACACCAAGGCAGGAGCGAAAGTAACTTGTGATAAGAAAGCGAATAAGTATCCTTCCGGTAGGAAACCGAGTTGTCACCAACCTTTCTACAAATCAAAGGCCAACGTAACAGATAACCTCAGGGAATATCAACAGTGCCAGTTGACAGGTTTCAGGTTTTTGAGGGACTTGGGCAAGGTACCCAGTGACCTTTGCCTTTGCCGCCCCTCAGTTGTGGAATGACCTGCCGGTTGAAATGCACCTCCTGACCTCTTTGAAGGTCTTTAAGCTGGAATTAAAGATGCTATTATTCTGTCAGGCCTTCCCTTTTTAGAACCCTTGTTCCTTTTGCTCAGTCTTGTATATGTTTTTTAAACTGTATTGTTTTTAAGCTGTGTTGTTTTTATTGTTGGATTTTTGGTTAAACTGTTTTTAGATAAAAGCTGTTTTCAGTTACATGTTGTTTGTGTATATTGTCTGTGTGCTTTTATGTAAATGGCTTTTAAACCTTGTATATTGTATTTTAGTGTTTTAACTCTAGTAAACCGCCCAGAGAGCTTCAGCTATGGGGCGGTATAGAAATGTAAAAAAATGAATGAATGAACGAATGAACACTAAATGCCCTCAATGGGTCTCCCCTTCAGTGAGTTTACCTTCTCACTGCCATTGTCACCAGCTGCCATTGCTCCTGCACCTCTTCCTTTTTTTCCTCATTGTGACCACTTGCTTGCTTGACCATCAGAGAGCCAGTGATCAAGTAGGTCTCAGCATCCAGTGGTCCACCTTCTCATTACCGCCATTGTCTGCGTCAGAGTGACAGGCAGGTAAACCAGCAGGTTGTGATGGTGAGGAAGAGGAGCAACTCCAAGTGGCCTGCTGGATGTGGGTCCCTGGCAGGTGCCCTGACCATGCTACCCTTGAGCCTGGCCCTGCGTATCATCAAGGAGGAAACCACACATGAACTTGAAAAGGGAAAAGAAATACAGTTTCTCATTTAAATCTTGTGGAGCTAAAGTTCTTCATGCCACAAACTGTATGCCTGATACAGTCTGACCTTTGTTTTTTAAGAGCCCGATGTTTTTTCCATCCTTAAACTGAGTACATGGACATCGAATAATACGCACTACATTACTGGTATTACAGTTGTCGAATGTCTCAGGGGTACTGTTGAGCCCAGGGGGAGTGTGGGCAGCTTGGCGAGCAGGTGGGTGGGGGCTCGGGTGCAGGTCCGTTGGCCCCCCGAGCAGGAGCAAGGGCTTGGTGGGTGCTCAGAGAACCTGGACAGGCACCTGTCCATCCCTACTCAAAATCCATCATTTTGCCAATGTATTTGCAGGAAACAGTGACTAAAGGGGTAATGGCCCTTGTCTACACTTATGAGAATAAGTGTGTTTATTATCCCTAAATTTGCTTCTAACCAATACAATTCTTATAGCTCTATTTCTTTTAAAAGAAATCATGGGTTTTTCTTGACATCCTGGTATCCCCTGTAAAATATATACATGTTCTAATATTTCCCTGTAAAATATTACTAACATGGCTAAATGCTGGATTACAGTTTAAATGACCCTATTCTGTGTCACCAAAAGATCAATCTGTGTTACTGAAGAAACCTTCCTCAAACTGCTGATCACCACTTCTTTAGGATATCCTCTATCCATAAATTGATTACTTCCCATAATCTGGATTCAGAACTTTTTGACCTGTTGAACAGTTAGGTCTAAATTGTAAGAACTACCCGTATGGCAGTTTATACCTGAGGGATTTAGAATATGAGCTGTGTCAAATCTCAGATATGTATCTCTGTGTGTAAGTTTTCTGTAAACCAAGGTACTAAAACAACTGTTCTCTTTTCTGATGAGGAAATTCTAAAAGCTGATCTCATCATAATTCTGATGAGTATTGAATTGAAGATTAACATCTCTTGAATTAACCCAACCAAAAATGTTTTCCAAATCTGCTGCACTTCCTCTCCAAAATAAAACAGAACAAAGCATCATCTATACAATCTCCAGCTACTCAGAAGATGTACAAGAAACGGATTTTCAGAAGAATAAATAATTCTATGAAATTATTTGTCTCCATGTAATTATCAGCATGTTGGGATGTGGTCTCCCTCTTTGGGTTTTTTTTTTTTTTGGTAGATACTTTCTGGAGGGTTTTGTGTGTGTGTGTTTGTTGACCTAAGAACTAGCATCTGAGTTTGCTTTTTTCCTCCTCCCTCACAATCCGTTTTCCTTTTATGCTGTGTCTTTTGGATTGCAAGCCTAAGGGCAAAGACTCCCTTCTTATTAATATTTGTAAATTGTCCTGGGATCCTTACAGCTGAAGAGTGGGAATAAAGTGCTTTAAATACATTTCAGTATATCACACAATAGCCCGCTTCAGTCATTCATCCTTCTTGGGATTACCATCATGTGAACTGAAGAGTGGGGCTGTGCTCTCTGTTCCTCTTGCCATGTCCCCTGCTGACTGTGCCCCCAAGTCCTCATGTTGAGAGAAGACCTGAAGAGTAGACCCTGCTTCATGCGCTTTGCTCGCTCCATGATTTAGAATCTTCTACTCTCAAAATCAAAATTGAGAATTTCATGCAGTCCACATTTTAAGGCAAACTGACATAATTCAGACTTCCTGGACTAAAATACAGATCAGAACATAGTTATCCTTCTGATTGTGCAGTTCTCCGAATTTTGCGATACAGCGCACAGCTCAAGAAATGGGTACGACAATGCATATTAGGGGGAAATGTGTACAATTCAAACACATGTGTTTGAACGTAATAATAACAGCAAATGGGATGGAACTGACTTATGACAGAACACATGTGAAGCTGGCACGGACTGGGAATAGATTGATCCATCCATCCCTACTGATGTCTCTTCCCCTGCCTGTTGAATGCAGCATTCATTTATTCCACAACAGCTTGTCTTGTGCTAATTGTTGAAGTACATTTCCTTCTCTGCTTAAAAAATTACGATAGTTTCCAAGGATGGTTAATCTTGAAATAGATTGAGCTGTGTTTATTATAGTACCACAATAGCAATACAAAATACATTAAACAACAGTGACTACACTGACTGGAAAGGTATTTGGGAATACAATTTTTTTTTTTTTTTAAAGAAGATGCACCTTAAATCTTTCCCAAAGACAAAGTAAGGGCAGTGATTTACTGAAGGACAGGTGCCAAAAAATAGGAGCCTTCCCTGGTAAACAGGGACAGTTGGAGCATATGGGTTCTTGCCCCACAAAGCTTTTGCCATAATAGATTTGGTGATCTTTAAAGTGCAACCAGACTGCGGCTGGATCTAGGTTTGAGAGGGCCCTTGGGCAAGACACCTTCAATGGGCTCCCTCCCTCAGTGAGTCTATCTTCCCACTGCCATTGTCACCAGCTGCTTTTGCTCTTCATCCTCTTCCTCATCATTACCACCACTTGCTTGCTTGACAGGCAGAGGGGAAGTAGGTCGTGGCATCTACCGCTTCTCCTTCTCAGCACCATCACCGTTGTCTTGGCCAGAGTAAGTAAGGTGAATAAGGAGGAGCAACTCCGGAAGGCTCTTGTCAGTGAGCCTTTGCTGGGGAGTGGGGTCCACAGCAGGTGCCCAACCATGCCTACCCTTGACCCTGGTCCTGGCCCTGAACCAGACTCTTCTGTGTTCTGCTGCAACAGACTTCACATGGCTACTGCTCTGCAATTTCTCCAAGTAGGGATGGATGGATCAGTCTAAATCCGATCCATGTCACTTTCTCATGCATTCATTGCTTGAAGTCCATTCTGTCCTGTTTCCACAATTAATATGCAATTCCCTCCTCCAGAAAAGAAGACGTGCATGCTCCAGGGTTTTTCTAGAACCCGTACAGTATCCTTCAAAGCACTGGACTCTTAACCCATGCATCTCCAAGACTAAACCATCCTTTTCCAGTTGGCATCACTCCCTCTTCTTTGCCATCTCTCCCCCTCAGCCATCTCAGCCATGGAAGTATGTTTTCAGCATGGTGGCAAGGTTAGTCTGCCCTCATGGATTTAATGCCGATAGTGATGCCTGGCAACCCATTACTTGTCCCTATTATGGGGTCATGCTGTGCTTTAAATGTTAGCAGACAGAAATATTAGAAGATGCATTATCCACCATGCCTATGCCTATTTATGAAGCCAACCAATTTAGACTTTCAGATCATCCATGCTGGGAAATATCTGGAGTAAGGGAAGGTCTGGAGTCATCCAGACTGATACAATCCCATTGAAATCAGATTCTTTTAAAGGTCAGATCTCAATGTCTGCCTTTCTTCATTAGGCTTGTTTTTGCAAATTGGATTGACATTTCCATGACTAGGCCAATAAAATTTCTTGTAGCCCACACCAGTGGAGTTGGGTGGCTCTGATTTTGCTAGGGCTGAGAATCCATTCTGGGTTCCGGTCAGAACCAGCCAGAGCTCCAAAGGAGCTATTCAAGGTGCTGAACCTATTTTGGCATTCAGCAGCTTGAATGGATCCTTTAGAGTTCTGGCTGCTTCTGACTGAAATCCAGAATGGTTTTATAGCCCCACCAAAATTGGATCCACAACCCACCACTGGCTCACACTTACCACATGCTGCGAATACTCCTCTCTGTCTGTCTGTCTGTCTGTCTGTCTGTCTGTCTGTCTTGTCCTGTTTCATTCCATCTCAGCTCCATGCCTTCAACCTACCTGCCTCCTCACTTCAAAACACTTCAGTATGTATATACCTGATGGGTTTGCCAATACTGCTTTGACCTGCACCAGTATTTGACTTGTTTGCATAATTGAAAATGAGTTTTGAAACGGGGAAGAATACTTGGAGGATCGTGCAAGTTAGGGGCTTTTGACTCCTTTCTGATTTATCCTAGAAGAAGTGACTGCATTTACAAGAGCAGATTCATTGCCTTGGGGTGTACAGAGATGGCTGGAATTCAGAACTCCTTACAAGCAAACACTGTGTGGCCAAAACATGCTGGGATGCTCTGCCATGTATGCAAATATCCCTGATTTCATTTTGTTTTAAACCTAAACCTAAACCTAAAGACAGCAAGCAGGACTGAGGGGAAATACAGGGAGACCTTTGTGAAATGAAGCCCTGCCCCTGTTACAGACTGCAACATGCCCAACCCAGACAACACCTGGTTCCGAATTAACAAATATACTATCTACATGCAGAGCTGGCATTCCCACACACTGACTTTAGGCATTTTCTTGGGAGATATAAAGGTTTGGGTTCTAGTCCCCACTTGGCCATGGAGCTTACTGGGTAACTTTGGGCCAGTCACTGACTCTCAGCCTAAACTACCTCACAGGGTTGTTGTGAGGATAAAATGGAGAGAGGGAGGACTATGTAACCACCTTGGATTCCTTTGAGGGGAAAAAAAAGGCAGGATGTAAATGAAATAAATAAATAAATAAATAAATAAATACAAAAATAAGGGTGCAAGGAAGGGACAAGCAACCAATCATTGGGGGAGTGTGGGCAGTAAATCCAGAGCATCTACAACTGGATGTAATATGTGGCTGAATAGGATCTGGAACCCAGGAGTACGAAGCCCAAGTTCTCTGGGTTTGAACCAGGCAGGTGGGTGGAGGTGAAGGTAGGTTGGCTGACATCAATGAGGGAATGGGACAGGGTAGTTCAGGAAGACCCACTGGGATTCCCACCAGTCTCAGCCTCGCCCCAGTGGGTGCAGAACTCAGTAAGACCTGGGAGCTCCAAAATGCTATAGATTAAGCCTACCTGTATCATGAGGCTAGAAACCTGCTCTTTAATCAAAGAAAATCATCAGGTTTTGGGATGAAAAACTGCCATACTCTGCAGCCACTTTTTGCATGTAGATTTCATAGAATCATAGAATCATAGAATAGTAGGGTTGGAAGGGGCCTACAAGGCCACTGAGTCCAATCCCCTGCTCAATGCAGGAATCCAGGTCAGAGCATCCCTGACAGTTGGCTGTCCAGCCTTGTCTTGAATGCCTCCAGTGTGGGAGAGCTCACCACCTCCCAAGGGAATTGGTTCCATTGTCATATTGCTCTAACAGTCAGGAAGTTTTTCCTGATGTTCAGCCGGAATCCGGCTTCCTATAACTTGAGCCCATTATTCCGTGTCCTGCACTCTGGGATGATCAAGAAGAGATGCTGGCCTTCCTCTCTGTGACAACCTTTCAAGTCCTTGAAGAGCGCTATCATATTTCCCCTCAGCCTTCTCTTCTCAAGGCTAAACATGCCCAGTTCTTTCAGTCTCTCTTCATAGGGCTTTGTTTCCAGTCCCCTGATCATCTTTGTTGCCCTCCTCTGAACCCTCTCCAGTTTGTCTGCATCCTTCTTAAACTGTGGTGCCCAGAACTGGACACAGTACTCCAGATGAGTATTTCTACCCCTTGCAGCTTTAGAATGACCCAAGATAGAAGAGGATAAATATTTAAGTGCTTATTTTTATGAGCTAGAGCTGCATTTAATATTTAGGTAGAATCTTGCAATTTTGGTGGGGTACAGATTTTCCTGAAACAGACACTTCACTTTTCCCAGTGTCGTTCAATGTCATTTCCACCTCCCCCCACCAACCCTCCGTGGTTTCTGCTTCACTGTTTGTTACATTGATCCTACTCCATCTGGTTTCAATCTGTGAATAGAAAGATCTCACAATTCAATCTGATTTGGCACCTTGATCACCTCTCTGAGGGCTACTGAGGGCAACCTTGAATGAGGACAATGTTAACGGGAAATGTTGTGAAGAGTGCCCCAAAATTGCAAAAGCAGGAGGCTTTTATCAACATTTGCCAAAAATGCCCCCACCCTGCAAATAAGCTCTGCTCCAAGCCCCTGGGATGCTACCTCGAGCCCTTCAGGTGTGGCAGGTTTGAAATCAAAATAATGAACAAGGACTTTACGGCTCCTTGACCCCTTTTTATTGAGTCAGCTCTGTCACAGAAAAATACGAATGCTCCTTGTCTTGACTAGTGTTTGTTTTGACACTGGCCCCTCTATTCTAGACAGTGTGCCCTAAATGGATCAGATAAGGCATGGGAGAAGCAGAGGGGCCATCTCCCCTGCACTTTGGATGGGGTAAGGCAATAAACAATAACAATACAGAAAGCCGTTGAACACTGGACACACCAAAGCAATGTAAGAAGAGCACTGCTGGGTCAGACCAAAGGCCTCTCTACTCCAGCATTCTGTTCCCACAGAGGCCCATGGGAAGTCCACAAGACGGACATGAATGCAACAGCACCCTTCCCCTCATAGACTCACACAGGCCTCTGTTGCCAATGTCCCAGTCCTGTTCACACAGGGATTGCCACCTGATTAATACCAGGATATTGTTTGGAGGTCTATATGTACAGTAAGGAGCAGTTCAAGGTGTGCCACTGTCCTGTTCTGTGCTGGCATTCCCAAGTGGATGTGCCAAGATTGTAGCTGGGTCCTCCAGGGGTGACAGCCTCAGAATGGCAAGAAAAACACCAAAGAGATGGAAGGCTTCTGGCGACGGAGGGAGGCTTTTGTGCTATTGGAGAATCCTGATTTGAGGTTGCAGGCTCCAGCACATAGGTTGCTTTGGCACAGTGCAGCAACAAGAGCAAAGTGACCTTCCGCAGCGGTGCAATTTTCTGTTGATCATGGGAAAGAAATGAAAGGTAATGCAATATATAATTTACCTGTGCCCCCAACTTTCAGTTTCCATCCATCCATCCAGAGTTCACAGGGTGCCTGGTCCTCTCTCCAGAGCTAAAATAAAGGCAATGCTGATTACCGAAGCAAGTAATTGGTTTACCTCTTTTCTTACGGCATAGAGGCAAAATATTAGTTACAGAGGTGACCAAGGCATGAGAAGTCACAAGATACCATCCTGTGGCTGAGCAATACTGATTACACTGTGATTAAGTTGTTATTGGTGGGAGACTGGATGCCACTTACAGGACTGTGGCTTGTGGTTGTTTGTTTCCCCACAGAGTTGAAATGCATCGGCTATTCCAAATGAGCAAACTGAATTCCAATATTTTTTCTCCCTCTGAATGAATAAGTGAATTTAACTTTGTAACCATTGGGAAGTTCACTTAAAAAAAAAAAAGTATGTTTGTATTTAGTTACTTGAGGGTACTTCCAACTATTTGTATCATCTACTGAAGATAATTCCGAGATTGGCTTATCAAAATACTGAGCAAATAAAGAATGGGGGAAGCAGCAGGGCAAACATTGATGTATAAGCAACAGCTTGACCATCAACGTCACACAAATAGGTGATGTGAATTTCTCAAAATGGTTGAAAGCCAACAATACTTGATATCCAAAAGTGCAAAGAAACAAACAACCCAAAAAGCATTGATGCCAGTTTTGAGAATTCAAACCAACAGTTACGTTCACACCTATGTATCAGTTTGTAGCTGGTGCCTGTTGTGCACGTGATCTGAGATGTGGTACATGAAGGGGGGAAAAAAACAACCCGAGTATTTGCAGTTCCGGAAAGTCTGAAATATTCATGATCAGGCCTGTTGCCCAAGGGGCTCTTCCTATGGTTTTGGCTAAAATTCAGTGGTGGTGACCTGGGTCACTTCTGAATGCAGTTCATCCCCTCTGCGTCCATGGGAGCCCCTTTTATGGCTGTCCATGTCTAGTCATGCCGACTTATTGAGGACTTCCGAAGGAGTGCAGGTGGAGACGCGCTCTCGGGTGGTGTTCCGGGCCCGGCTGAAGCTGTTCTGTTCCATCCTTGACCGGAAGGGGAGGCAGAATTCTCGGAAACACCTCTTGAAGTTTTCATCTAAGAAAGCATAGAGGACTGGGTTGAGGCTGCTGTTGGTGTAACCGAGGGCAATGCAGAAATGCAGGCTGGCCATCACATAGGGGTTCTTCTTGTCGATGCCCACCAGGGTCCAAACGATGACAAAGATCTGGATGGGCGTCCAACAGATGATGAAGGCTGCTACCACTACCAGCACCATGCGTGTGATGCGGCGCAGGTTGCGGTCCTTCTCCTTGGAACCCGAGAGGAGGCGGACGCTCTTCAGGCGGAGAATCATGAGCCCATAGCAGATGGTAATGACCAAGATGGGGACCAGGAAGGCAAAGATGAAAACACAGATCTTGGTGACTGTGTCCCAGTAAATCTGAGGTTCAGGAAACTGGAGGAGGCACACTACGATGCCACCTGCATGAAAGGGAGAGAAAGAGATGGAGGAGATCTTTGGTCGGTACATGGAAAGGGAGAGGGAAGGAGAGAGAGAGAGAGAGAGAGAACAGCCATAGCTCAATTGCTGAGGGAAGGACTATTTCCTTGCAGGAGAGCCATAGCTGGTGGTTCAACTCCCAGAATCTCCAGGTATGAAAGACTCCTCTCTGAAACCTTGGAGTGGACCAATAGTCTGACTTGGTAGCTTCCCATTAGGTCTGTGCGCTGCTTCAGCCTGAGGCCTGAACCCCGAGTCGAAGCGGGCTGCTTCAGGTCACTTTGAACCCCTTCCAAGGTGAAGTGGAGGGGGCACGAAGTGACTCAGAGCGGGTCAGGGGCTCTTCAAAGCACTCAGTGCACTTCGTAGCTTCGGCGACTCCAGCCCAGCCCCCCCAGCCCACCTGCGCTGGCGCCTCTAGATCCTTACCTGAGCCACGTTCCCTGCCACCACTGCCTTCTCCATGCCACCTTCTCCTCACCACTGCCATGTCGCCACCACTGCCACTACCTTCTCCTCGTTGCTGCCTTCTCCATGCCACCGCCGCCGTGCTGCCTCCGCTGCTGCTTTCTCCTTGCCACCACCTTCTCTGACACCTTCTCCACTGCTGCCAACCCCTGAGGCCTGGACACATGGTGACTCTTCTTGCAGGTAGTCGCCATTTTTAAAATGGCAACCTCCTGGAAGTTCCTGGAAGTTGGCATTTTAAAAATGGCGACTCCCTGCAAGAAGAGTCGCTGCATGTCCAGGCCTCAGGAGCTGGCAGTGGCAGCAGGTGGTGATGGAGAAGGCGGTGGCAGTGGGTGGCGACGGAAAAGGCAGCGGCGGCAGGGAATATGCAGTGGCGGTGGAAAATGCAGTGGCGGCAGTGGAGAATGGCGGAGGTTCACAGCAGAGGAGGCGGAGGCGGCAGCCCAGGTAAGGAGCTGGGGGGTTGTGTGGGGGCATCATGGGAGGACCTGAAGCAGGGTTCGGTATCCGAATCCCGCTTTGGGTTCCAGGCTGAATAGGGTAACCCCCCCCCGAATCAGCCCGAGTCGAATTGGGCCCGCCTTTGAGGCCATGAAGTAGCTTCCGAGTTGGATTGGGGGGTCCCTGCACAGCCGTACTTCGCATTAGGGATGGCTGCATGAGTGACATTCAAGGTCACCAGGATTTCCCAAACATCATCTTGCTGCTCGTCTCATGCCTGATTCCTGTTCACCTTTGCTACCACTGCTCGCTCCGAGCGAATGGGAAGCTTGCGCAAATTGAGCAGTGCTCGAATGGGAGATGTGTCCAAATCTCCCCAGATTTGAAGAGATCTCCCCTAATTTGCACACATAGGCCAAAGCGGGGCCAATTCAGTCTAGTGAGGAAATTTGTGCAAATTAGAAAATTTGCGCACACTGAACTGGGCATCAGGAACTAGATGAACACAAGCATATGCACAGCAATGTGTAAATATTTTCAGCAGACACGTGCTCATGTTCAGAGCTTCAAATGGGGCATGTTTTGCAAACCAAAACAAAATTCTCATACATTCCTGCTTCCTATGTCTATGCCCTATGACAGAGAGAGAGAGAGAGCCCAAGTTCTGACATTTTTTCCTGACGCTCGTCCACTACAGATGCTTATTTTTTGCAGCACCATCTGTTCACTGAAACAAGTGTAGCTAACTACATCAGGACCTGCTGCTGTTGTAATTCCTTACTATTGTCAGCATCCCTGAACCCTCCTGAGCCTGTTTTGTATACTGCTCAACCACATCTGCAGACTAACTGGAATTCACACACTGAGTACAGCAGGCTTTGTTGGGTTGGGGGGCAAGAAAAGAGTTTGCACTGGTATACAATGAGAGCTGATTTGCATTCAGCATCCTCCTTGTTGCATTAGTTATGAGGGTCTGCAGCTGTCACCCTTCTGCCATCCCACCCCAATATACCACAAACCAAGGAACACAAGAAATGCTGTCCAGAGTAGCAATGGATGGGGATGGGCTGTAGCTCTGTGGTAACCACCTGAAATAATTTGGGGTCATCAACAAACTTGGCCACGTCACTACTCACTTCTAATTCCAGATAATTTATGAACAAGTTGAAAAGCACTGGTCCCGATACAGATCCCTGTGGGACCCCACTCTTTACTTCCCTCCATTGGGTGAATTTACCATTTATTCCTACTCTCTGCTTTCTGTTCTTTAACCAGTTACTGATCCATAAGAGGACCTCTCCTCTTATTGCATGACTGCTGAGTTTGCTCAGGAGTCTTTGGTGAGGGACTTTGTCAAAAGCAGTTTGGAAATCCAAGTAAACAGTGTCTACCAGATCTCCCCTGTCCACATGTTTATTGTCACTCTCAAAGAACTCTAAAAGGATAGTGAGATATGACTTACCTTTGCGGAAGCTGTACTGATTCTTCTTCAGCAGGGCTTGTCCTTCTATATGCTTACTAATTTTATCTTTAATAAAGCTTTTAAACAATTTACCTGGAATAGACATTAAACTAACCTGCCTGTAATTTCCCAAATCCCCCCTGGATCCTGTTTTTTTAAAAATGGACATTGCATTGGCCATTCTCCAGTCCTCCAGCACAGAGACTGACTGAAACCCAGAATGGATTCACAGCCCCACCAAAGATGGAGCCACCAGCCTCCACTGATGCATAGCCCTACTCTGAGTAGTGGGGGAGGTGGCTTTGCATTTGGGACGAAGACTTGCGAATCAGAGCTGTGCACAACCCTTGTTGGAGAAGGGGAAGGGAGGTGGCTTTGCAACTTAAACAAGGGCTGTCTAATCAGCACTGTGCAAAGATGGCTTCTGAAGGAGAAAATGCTTTCTCCTATGCACAAACCAAGCCAGAAGGTTGCGCATGTGCTCAAAATGTGCTGTCTGTACTTCCACAGCAGCCTCACAGCTACAATTATGCAGATTGGTATGCATGCGAAGTTGCTCAGCTTTAAGGGCATCCCTGGGTCGGGTTGCAGAACAGAAAAGTGGTACCTCTATATCCTCAAGCCTTTAAGGATGTGGAAGGACTTCCGGTTGGAGCTGATGTCGCTCTGGCAGCTTCCCATGGGCTCTCCGTGGGAGCTTTCTCTAACAGTTTTTTAAAAGGTTGAAAAACCTTTTCATCTCCCCTCTGGAATTAAAAGGGGGGCAAGGCAGCTCTGGATAACATCTTGGAGAAAAGTACCCCCCCTCGAGATAGGGGGGGGCGGGATTCCAGGATTATCTCCCCAGAGCTTTACCAACGCAAAAAGCTGTTCTGAAACTCCTATTTCATAGGAGAAAGCAGGGCTGACGTGTTCCATAATAATATATGCTTTAAGAAATATCAGCAACTCCTGAGGGATGATTTAAGAAATATTAACAATATTTGAGAACATCTGAGGACCTGCAAGATCTGTTTGAGAGAAATATGACTACACCGAAGAGAAGAAAGGGGCTGGCATTACCGCCAACTCCCCCCATACCTCCTGTGTCAAAAGTTTTGAAAACAGAAGATATAGGGGAATTATTTACTCTGATATAGACTTTATCTTCGCAATTTACAGAGCAAGCCAAAAGGTTGGATTTAATCCAAAATTCCATCACCGCCTTGCAAGGAGCTGTGGATTTAATTAATGTGTCACGGCAAAAAATGGAGACGAAAATTAACGAGCTAGAAGACCGAATGGCAGGGAATGAAACTACGATACAAGTATGTTTTAAAAATGTCTCTGACAGAATTTCTCAACTGGAGGCTTTCACGCGAAGATCCAATGTACGTATTATTGGGATTAAAAATATGTCTAATGATGTAAAATTGTCTATTTTTGTGGATAAGCTTTTGCATGAGATACTCCCTATCCCATCTGATTATTTACTCAATATTGAGCAGGCATTTCATGTGCCAAATGCTAAAGGGACTGACGATATGATAACAGTCCAATTTATAAAAGTCTCCACAAAGAATTATGTCCTGCTTTTGGCAAGAGAGGGTGGAAGCCTTCCTGGAAACAGGATAAAGTTATGTTATTTCCAGATTACATCAAAGAGGTGGTGAATAAAAGAAAGCAATTTAAAAGCAAAAAATACGGCAAAACAAATGAACTTACAATATTACTTAAAATATCCTGCTACACTTTGTATTGTGTCTGAAGGTCAGATGAAGAAGTTTCTAAATCATGAAATGGCGGAGGCATGGCTGAACGTACAAATGCGTGAGAGTTCTGTTACAACCCCATGAACTGGCATCTTTAAACAAGCTTTGTTAACTGCTTGTATTTAGTCTACATGATCCAGGCTAGAAGATAAATGATTATACATATATTTGTTTATTCTCTTCCATCTTTTCTTTTTTTCCTTGCTTTTCTTTATATTTTTATTATTTTTTATATCAAAATAGATATGGTATGCTGTATTTAAATTTGTTGTTTGAGGGTAATTGTGCTCATGCATTTATATATCTCGTATACAATATATTACTGATTGTTGAAGATTTTAAGTTTTATTATTATATAACACTATATTTCTTCTTCTTCTTCTTCTTCTTCTTCTTCTTCTTCTTCTTCTTCTTCTTCTTCTTCTTCACATAGGCTACTGGGAATGAACTGTAGACCTGTTTCTTTGATATAAGATTTATGATATGATATTGAAATGTAAGGTTGTTTATTAAACTGTAAGATTGTTTAATAGTTTTTAAAATAGAATGGCATCAGAGGCCGGGGTGTATTGGAGTTTAAACTTAATTCTTTAAAGGGGAGGGGGAGGGAGGGGAAAAGAATCTTCTTTTCTTTTTCTTTACTTCCTTTCCTCCTCTCTTTTCCTTTTTCCCCCCTTTTTCCTTTTCTTTTTGTTACTGTGGTGTCTGTCAGGGTGGACACTGAGCCCATAGAATCCCAGAATAGCTCTGATTCTGAGGAAGAGCAGTCGCTCCTGGGAGAGGAGCGCGCTCCTCTTTCCCAGGGCCAACAGCTGACGGAGATTCCTCCCACCAGCATTCCTAGCTTAGATAGCAGTCCAGGGAGTGACAGAGCGTGGGAAGCAGACTTGATGGATGCATGACGCCGACGCAGAGAGCGGCGCCAAATGGAGGGTGAGGAAAGGAGGCGTAGTGCCCCTTTGGCACGCAAACAACGGCTGTGCCCAGAGGATCCAAGGGAAAAGGGGAGGGACTCTCCCTAGTCCTTAAGTTCAGGGGTCTGCCAGTAATTCCCTTTCAAACGGGGACCAACTGTTCCAACTTAGGGCATAGGTACTGTGCTGCTCAGATCTAGTTGCTAACGGTAGAGTTGTTAAGTTGTAAAAGAGGAATAAAGCTTTGAAAGGAATCCCTTTGTCTGTGTCTGGACTTGGCTACTGGATTAGACTGAGAGAGGCCTCCAAGGAGCCCTTGACAGTGTCCTCATCAGAATATTGTATTACTGGGAAATTGTAGTATTGATCAGGTTGTTGGTATTTTTGGTATTGTTTATTTCATTTATAAAGATAAAACATATATATATATATATATATATATATATATATATATTTTAAAAGCCTTTATGGATGTGGATGGATGGAATAGAATATAGCAACAGACACTTGCCTTGAGATTTGGTGACAGCCATGATCATGATGGGCACCCCAATAACAGAGGAGAGGACCCAGATGCAGACATTGATTAGCTTTGCTTTGGCTGGGGTCCGGAAATCCAGGGCCTTGACCGGATGGCAGACAGCTATGTACCGGTCCACACTCATCATTGTGAGGGTGAAGATGCTGGTGAACATGTTGTAGTAGTCAATGGAGAGGACCACCTTGCAGAGGAGTTCCCCAAAGGGCCAAGTCTCCATCAGATATTTAGCGCTCTGGAAAGGCAGCGTGCTGGTAGCCAAGGCGTCCGCCAGGGCCAGGTTGAAGATATAGATATTGGTGGCTGTTTTCATCTTGGTGTATCTGGAGAGATGAGATAAGTGGAGAGAGATAAACTACAGTTGATGCTTGCTCACTGGCCAAGAAGGATGGACATATTCTTATCGGTCTAAACAAAAGCCCCAAACCTGTCCAGTTTTCCAGCTTTATCATAGGCAGGGCTGGTGCCAAGGGTAGGCATGGTTGGGCACCTGCCAGGGGCTCACACCCCAGCAGGGGGCCACTGACAAGGGTTCCCTGGAGTTGCTTCTCCTCTTCACCATTGTGACCTGCTTGTTCACCTGCCTCTTGCTCTGGCCCAGGCAGTGGTAGTGATGAGAAGGAGGAGCAGGAGATGCCCCTGTCAGCTTGCTCATTAACTCCCTGCCTGTCAAACAGACAAGTGGTAGCAATGATGAGAAAGAGGATAAGGAGTAATAGCTGGTGACAATGGCAGTGAGGAGGTAGAAATACTGAGGGACAGGGCCCATTGAAAATGTCTTACCCAAGGGCCCTCAAAAACCCGGAGCTTGCACTGACCAGAGGAGCTTTATTTTGTTGTTATACAAAAAGAGACCTGTAACCAAAGACACTGTTAGACTCGCCCCACTTCTCTGAGATGTGAGAAGTTCCAGGGGGTGCAGAACTTACTGATGTTTGGTTCCCTCTTGAAGGAGGCCACTGGAGGCTTATTGGCATTTTGTAACATTTGCATTGATTTACAAATATGCAGGTTGAGCACAGATGGGGCAGAGCTGAAACCAGGGGTGCAAAACCTCAGGCCCGTGGGCCAAACCCAGCTCTCCAGGCTCCTGAGATGGCCATGCCCTCTTTCCCTGGCACCACATGTTTCCCTCTGACCACTGATCATTTGGTGGTTTCCCAGATTTTGTGCAGTCTTTCCCTTCCTTCTAAAGGTTAAAATGCTAGACAATTCGTACATGGGGATCCAACCAAATAAAAATATGTGGATCAGTAGGTAAGGATCAGATGGGAGCTGGGTATGTCTGAGACTGAGGCCAGAACCTAGAGTAATTACTTTTTGAAGGGTAAGGTGGGGAGCTTTGAACACAGGATGTTGCCCTATACCAAGTTAGACCACTGGTCCATCTGCCTCAGTGCTGTCTACACTGACTGGCAGGAGCTCTCCAGGGCTTCAGATGGGAGTCTTCCTCAGCCCTACCTGCAGATGCCGGGGATAGAACCTGGACATTCTGCCTGCAAAGCAGATGCTCTACTACTGAGCACATCTGCAGCAGATGTATTACTAGGGATGAGCGAATGTTCAAGATCACAAGGATTCTCCAAAAATCATCTCACCAAAAATCATCTCATGTATGATTCCTGTTGGTGTTTGTGATCGCTGCTCGCTCTGCAAAATGGGAAAGTTGCACAAACTGAGTAGCAATGAAACATGATATTTGCAGAAATTCCCCCAAATTTGCACAACTTTCCTCCATAGCCTAAGGTGGGGCTTTCAGTCTGCAGGGGGAATTTGTGCAAATTAAGAATTTTGCACAAAATCAAACTGGGAAAGTTGTGCAAATCAAATGTGAGCAATTGTCCGGCAATTTGCAAACATTTTCGACAGACGAATACCTGCACTTCTGCTCTGGTTCAGGGCTTTGAACAGGGCATGCTCACATGTTTTGCGAGCAAAAATGAAATTCTCATGCACCCCTGTGTGTTGCCACCCAGCACATCTGATAGAAACATAGGAAGCTGCCTTATACAGAGTCAGATTGGTCCATCTCGCTCAGTATTGTCTGTACACTGACTGGCGGTGGCTATTCAGGGTTTTAGACAGGGTTCTTTCCCAGTTGTACCAGGAGATTCCAGAGACTGACCCAAGTCCTTTGCCAAATAATTCATGAACTGCTGACGTCCTAGGACAGGCTTCTCCAATCTCATGCTGTTCTGATATGTGGGCCTACAACCCATCATCCCCAGCAGACTTGTAGCCTAACACTTCTTCCCTTGCATTTCATTTCAGGTATTAAACCTTAGAGGATTTTAGATGTATGTCCTGCATCAATTAATACCTATCCATCAGTCAGTCATTTTGTTTCTAGCTCTGTTCCTCCTTCCCATGAATAATTTTCAGGCTCCATGAAATTCTAGATATCAGTTTTCAACAGCATCCAAAAGCAACCAACAACCCTGGGAGCCAGTTGCTTTCAAAAATGCAGCATATCTTTTTACTATATTCATATGATGATGTTCTAGTCTGTATCTTGCTAATATTCACAGACTGTATGTAAGGAGTGGAGCAATAAAAGTATTTCTCTCAGTACATTGCAACAAAATGACCAGGCTATCTTATTTTAAAACATGTATATGTCAGGAATATGCTTTACAATAGAAAGAAATGGTCATACACCGAGGCCAACTTATCCAGTCATATCAGATGGGTTTGCTACATTTTGCTTCATAAGTTCATCTCAAGGACAATCAGCCTTTGCATGCATCTCCCTCCCCTGCCACACACACATGGGCATGATGTCTGCAGAGGAGGGAAGAGAAGACCCCCCACCCCCAATCCAATAGCACAGGTTCTATTCATTGTCCTGGCCCCACAATTCCAAATAACCTCTGCAAGCGAGCACCTCTCAGTCCACCTGTACAGTTGATCCCCACATATCATGTACATAGGATGGAACAGGGCTCCATCAGTGTTCGATCAGTGACCTGTCCACAGATCTTTGTGAGCAAACTGTGCATGCTGCCATGGAACAGAGGATTGCTGTTGGGTTGTGGGATGATGGGTGGGGAGAAGTTTGGACCCGGGGTGGGGTGGGGGCAAAGTTTAAAATGATTAAGGAACACTTGACTTCAGTCACAATCCTATGGGTTGTGCCCTTGATGATTGGAAGTCCCCTGGACCCTGAGGCTTATTATCATCCTATGCAGGGCAGGAGCAGCAGCAAACATGATCTTTGCCTCCCTGTCCTCCTGCCCTGAATTTTTTGCTAGATGGACTTTTCAGCCTGTCTAGCAAAGACGTTTTGGAGGGGGAGGGAAGGAGGCTGGAAGAAGCCCAGGAGATCTCATCTCCTGGCCTCTGCAATCTCCTCCCCCCCCAAAAATGACCCCTTTCTTCCCCCTCCTGAGTTCCTGACCTCAGAGGCCAGCCAGTGTGGTTCTTTTTGCGCCGGCTGTGAGGGGGAGGGGGGCAGAGCTCCAACCTCAGATCAGGGTATCCAAAGTAGCTATGGCCCCCCAGACACTGTCCAGCAGCCAGAGGGTTGCTGCCTTAAAGGCTTAAGCCAAAGGCTTCACAGAAGAGGTGGGATTTGGGCTAGAGCATAAGAACATCAGAAGATCCATGCTGGATCAGACCAAGGGTCCATCTAGTCCAGCAAGGGTCCATAGGAAACCCACAAGTGGGGGTGTCAAATTTCAGGCCCATGAGCCTAATCCAGCCTGTGGAGTCCCAATCTGGGCCCCTGGGCTTCACAAGATGGCCACACCCCTTTCTCTAGCCCCACCCCCTTTCCTCCAACTGCTGATGTTTAGTGGTTTCCCAGCCATTGGATCGTTCCCCCCCCCATTCTAAAAGGTTGAAAATACCCCTCCTAAGGTGACAGGCAGTAAGAGCTTTAAGGTGAAATGTGCTGGTATTTTTTAGTATATTGACTCCACTCCCTTTTGCCTTCTGCCTTGCCTGCTACTGGAATGTGGCCCCTGAGATAGCATCTCCAAAACTGCATTTGACCCTTGGGCTGAAAGAGGTTCAACACCCCTGGGAGGGAGCTTGAAAGAAGAGAGGGTGGGGTGGGCACCAGGGATATGTTATGAGAAGGCAATGGTCATGTGTAGCTCAGGTGCTGTAGCTCAGTGGTAGAGTACCTGCTTTGCATGCAGAAGGTCCGAGGGTCAATCCTCACCTTCTCCAGATAGGGCTAGAAAAGAATCCATCCTGGAGAGCCACTGCCAGTCAGTGTCAACAGTTCTGGGCTAGATGGACCAAGGGTCTGATGCAGCATAAAGCAGCTTCCTGTTTTCCTATCCCCCCTGGGCCCCCTTAATTTGGAAGAGGCAGGGTATTATTTCAAGCTGTGTAGGGATAGTCACTGACATACACAGATTTAAAGGAGGACAAGTTCATGGAGGATGAGGCTAAAAATGCCATGAAGGTTAGACAGAAACTCCATCTCCCTCTGACTGTGAGTTGCTGGGTGGTAACAGCAACGAAGGGCTATTGCTTTCATGGCCTGTTTGTGACTTCCCAAAGGCACCTGGTTGGCCACTACAGAAATCAGGACCCTTTGGTCTGATCCTGCAGGGCCCTTCTTTTGTTCTCATGTTGCCACGGGCGTTTTGGGGGGCTCTGGTGCAAAGTGAAAGTCCAGGACCGTTAAGCTTAGAAAATAGGCAAGTACAGGGAGACATGATGGAGGTGTACAATATTATGCATGGTGTGGAGAAAGTGGGTAGGGAGACATTTTCTGTCTCTCTCATAGTACTAGAACTAGGGATGGCGGAGAATTTCTCCACGAATCTCTGGGAGGCCGAATGCCAACGCATTCGGCCCCCTGAAATTGGTGGAGAAACGGTCCGCCCCCCCCACCCCCCCGGAATGGGACTTACCTCTGTCGAATGTCCCTGGCGCTGGCAGCTCCCGGCGGTGGTTCGGCGGCGGCGGTTCGGCGGCGGCGGTTCGGTGGCGGCGGTGCGGCGGCGGCCGGTCTTCCAACCGGCTGCCGCCACCGCCATTTCCCAGTAAAAACAACAACAACAACAACAACAAACGTGATAGGCTACGTAAAGATTTAGGTAGCCTATCATGGCTAGATTTTCAAAAAACACCGTGATAGGCTATGTAAATCCTTACGTAACCTATCACGGCTGACTTTGGGGGAAAAAGAAAGCGCGTACGCAAATGGCGGTGCCCATGGGCGCCGCCATTTGCGTTCCTTATTTGGGCACGTGTAGTCTACGTAAACATTTACGTAGACTATGGCGAAAATAAGGGCAACGCTATTGGCAACGCCAAGAATTTCGGGGGGAGGAACGGAGCGCCTCCCCCCCACCGCGAAGCAAGCTGCGGGATCAGGTAAGGGACTTTCGTCCATCCCTAGTGGGGTCATTAGGGATGTCAGAGAATTCCGCGACGGATCTTGGTGAGGCCGAATGCCAGTGCATTTGGCCCCCCGAAATCTGTCGTGGAACAAAGCCCCTGCCCCCCAACCCATGAAAGTCGTGCAGGACAAAGTCCCCGCTGCCCCCAACCCACAAAAGGCGCGCGAAACGGAGCACTTACCTGCTCCTGTCGGTGCTCTTTGCGAATGGCGGCCGTCCTGCAGCTGCCATTTGCTTCCTCCTCTTCATAGCCATGATAGGCTATGTAAATACTTACGTAGCCTATCATGGCTAATGCAGGGACGCCATTTGCATCCCTGCGGAGGCCATGATAGGCTACGTAAGTATTTACGTAGCCTATCATGGCGGCGGGGGGGGGGAACCCAGCATACACAAATGGCGGCAGCTACTACTATTTGTGTATGCTGGGTTTTTTCCCCCTGCCATGATAGGCTACGTAAGTATTTACGTAGCCTATCACGGCAGGGGGGGAAAAAACCCAGCATACGCAAATGCCGGCGGCTACCATTTACGTAGGCTATCACGGCTCAGTACAGGGACACAATATTTATGTAACCTATCACGGCTCAATACAGGGATGCAAATGGCAGCGGCTACAACAGCTGCCATTTGCATCCCTGCAGGGCTGCCCAGCGGCCGGATGTCCGGCTGCGGGCGGCTGGGCTGGATTCTGGGGGGGAGGACCGGATCACCTCCTCCCCATCGAGGATACCGGGGGGAGGGACGGAGCGCCTCCCCCCCCACCGCGGATTGCCCGGCATGGAGCCAGGTAGGTGTTTCATACATCCCTAGGGGTCATCCCATGAGGCTGATTGGTGGGAGATTTAGGGCAGATAAAAGGAAGGACTTTTTCACGCAGCGCATGGTTGAATTATGGAATTTGCTATGGAACTATGGAATGTGCTACCACAAGATGTAACGATAGCTGCCAACTTGGATGGCTTTAAAATGGGATTAGACAAATTCATGGACATAGACATAGACATGGACTCATAGGGCTGGAAGGGGCCTACAAGACCATCGAGTCCAACCCCCTGCTCAGTGCAGGAAGCCTGATTCCCAGGCGGTCTCCCATCCAAGTACTAACCAGGGCTGACCCTGCTTAGCTTCCGAGATCAGGCAACATCAGGCACATCCAGCCCTTCACAAGACTAGACAAGGCTATCAATGCCTGCTAGCCATGATGGCTATGTATTTCCTCCAGTATCACAGACGCTATGCCTCTGTATCCCAGTTACAATAGAACATGAGCAGAAGGATGCTACTGCACTCATGTCCTGCTTGTGGGCTTCTCATAAACATCTGGTTGGCCACTGTGGGAGGAGAATGCTGTGCAAGACAGGCTTTTGGTCAGACTGAGCATGCCTCTCCTTACATTCTTATGAAAGTCAAACAACATGTTACTTTAAAGGCATAGGTATCAGCTCTGCATGCTTTTATCAGAGTTTTTTTGGGGGGGAGGGGGATGTGTGTCTGATTTCTACTGGACACCCCCCAAAGACAGAAAAGGGAAGTTTTTCTTTCTTACAGTAGCTGGGATTTTACTGGTCGTCACCCCCACCCCCCGCAGGGGCATTACCTATAAAATCACAGCTGGGAAAAGAAGGATTAAACCTCCCCTTCCCATGTGGGGGGCTCCCAAGTGAAAAAAATGGACCCCATATGTAAAAAAGAAAACAAAACAAAATATGTATTTGCTAGCTTTGCCTTTGAAGTAACTTGTGGTTTCATCCTGAGATCAGCAGCACTGTTAGAGTTGGGCACCCTGCAAACATCCATCCTTCTTGCCCTCTGGAGTAATCTCTGCCATTGCCTTAGTTCTCTCCCTCCCTCCCTCCCTCCCTGCATGTGTATGTGTGTGTGTGTGTGTTTGTGTGTGTATTCAGTTCCACTCTACACAAAAACTACTTAAGCTGTGATAGTACTAGCTTCACAAGAAGGATTAATAATTTGATAGCTTATTTGCAGAGAAAGAGCAATTGTTTGGAGAATTCAAAAGCTAGAGGCAGCAATTTTGCTTCAAGAAGGATCCCCCCTCCCGCCTCCCACCTCCCTCTTCCCACTTCTCTCTTTTGGCAAAGGTCCGATTGCATAAGAAACCATTTTTTCCTCTGTCTTTCAAACTGCAGGACCAGCCATACAACCTTCCTTCATATGGTTGGCTGCTTTCCTTGTATCCTCTTTTTAATCTGATTGTCCACGACGCAATAATTATTATGTATTACTTTATTTTCTACCAGGTTTGCTTTCAGAAATCTCTCCGGTTACCATGGGAAACTGATCTCCTGGAAATTTCATGATTAACAATCATCATCTGAAGTTTTACAATTCTCTCAAAAGATGGTACAAGCTTTGCATAACAAAGCCCACACTATTCCAGTTGTTTTGCCCGGTAGACAGAAAAGGGGGTTATTGCTGAATGAAGTTAGAAAATCAAAACAGAATGTTTATTTTTCAAATGCTCAGGTTCTGATCTTTTGGAGTTAATATTTCATTTTATTTTACTTTAAGATTTTGACTCAGTATACATTGTGTCAGGGCAGCTTAATGCAATAAAAAAATAAAACAAAGGTCATAACAATAACTGAGATTAAACACGATAAAAACATGATCAAAATGGCAGCAGTAAAAGTCATGACAGATTAAAAAGCCTGGGGAATGTAAAAGGACAAAAAGATAACAAAGAAAGCAGAAGCCAGGTGAGCATCCCTGGGAAGAGAATTCCAGAAATGGGGTGCCAACACTGAGAAGACCTTCTCCCTAGTTGCCAGCCTCTGATGATGGGGCCATGATAATCTCAGGACTGGGCAGGCTGATGTGGAGGCAGGACTTCCTTCAGGTACCCTGGTCCCAAGCTGTCCAGGGCTTTAGCAATAAGCCCTTTGAATTGTGCTCCAAAATGGACTGGTAACCGATGGAGATTATATGCACATTTATCACTCAGTGGCTACGTTCGCATGGAAAGATAATCCAGAATTCTCCAGAATGCATACAACCCGTTAGGTCCAACTTTGCTCCTCCTTGGTACAATGATCATGAAACAAACCAGGGAGGATTAACTATGCACTGTGTGAAGAAGTATTTCCTTTGATCTGATCTGAACCTCCCACACCTTGGCTTCATGGGATGACCCCCTGTTCTATGAGAGAGGCTGAAAAACATCCCCCTATCCACTTCCTCTATACCATGCATAATTTTGTATATCATCTCCCTGTACTCACCTTTTTCCTAAGCCAAATGGTTCTGGACATTTTAACCTTTCTTTCTTTCTTTCTTTCTTTCTTTCTTTCTTTCTTTCTCTCTCTCTCTCTCTCTCTCTCTCTCTCTCTTAAATTATTTATTAAATTTATTAATCACACATCTGGCTGGTCACCCAGCCACTCTGGGTGATGTACAGCATATAATAAAACAGTTTAAAACAATAAAATTCTACAATAAAAACGTTTTCTAAAATACCCTAACCCACCCAAAATGCCTGCCTGAACAACCACATTTTTAATGCATGGCAGAAGCTCATTAAAGAGGGGGCATGGCGGAGTTCCCTAGGGAGGGAGTTCCACAGAGTGGGGGCCACCATAGAAAAGGCCGTCTCCCTCATCCCCACCAGTCTAGCTGTCCTAGCATTCTTCCTGGCATAGCAAGGGTCATATACGAGAGCAGGTTTCTGGACGACTGATGGTAGTAACATCAGAGGAGGAAAGATCACAGGTAAGGAAACTAGGGCAAAATGACACAGTGGGGCTATCCCACAGAGATCTGTTGATGTGAGACTTCTGTTGCCAATTAAAAGCACTCAGAGAGAGCTTTTCCACCACCTGATATAGGGCCAGCTCAAGACATTTTGCTGCCTGAGGGAAAGAACAAGATGGCTCCCCCTCCCATTTCATGTCCAAAAGCCAACTGGACTGGCAGTTAAATCTTTCTTCCACACTGGTGATGGAACAGCATCCTCCCCTGCAACTGAGGGCATCAGGCTAACTTAGGGAGTGCAAGGCAGCAGGCAGGTCATGTGGCATAGAAGGGCTTTCCTCCTACACCTTGGTGCTGTCTCCTAGCCTCTGCTGCCTGAGGCAGCTGCCTCACTCGGCCTAATGATAGGGCCAGCCCTGTAACTCATGTCTTAATGGAGAAAGTTTATGCATTCAGCTGAGAATCAGTGTCACAGAGCAGCCGTTTCTGAAGCTTCCTTTTTGCTGGCTTAAGAAAAGCTTACTGCCAAGTGATGTAAGGAGGGGAAAAAACCCTTCAAGTGATGACAGCAGAAACTCTTCCTTTAGGGATTATGTGTCACCTTGATGTTGATCTATGGCTGGCTCCCATTCAAGGCCAATGGAAGAGTAATATTTTATTGGCTGGATTTCAGGCCAAAGCCTTTAGCCGGTGAGATATTATCAGACTAATGCTGATATGCTAGGGGTGGGGTGGGGTGGGGTGGAGTAAGGGGAGAACTCCCAAACACTTGGGACATCAACCAGCAATAATCAGTAAACAGAAAAAGAGGCTATTAACTCTTTTTGTTCACTTCATCTCTTTCTCCCTCCCGCCCCGCCCCAGCTGCTCCATTTAACACTGAATGGATAACAAGTGGGGGGTTGAAGGACTGGCAATATCCCCTGCCCCCAAGCCTTTACAAGATGAAATGAGGCCAGACTTTTCAAGCTGTGTGTGTGTGTTAACATCAACATCTCCCCCACTGAACACTTGCGCCATCCCTAATCACAAATTCCTAGGTGCTTGCATCAAATTTTTACTCACCAGTCCTGCATGTCTGGATGGAGAAAACATGACAACATTCTTAGTTAGCTAGCAACATCACTTTGCCACTGGGGATTTTCCACCCCTGCTGGAGATGTCTAGACTAATTCCCACATGCATATGAGTTGCAAAGGACTTAGCATTGTTGCCTTTGCTTTCCTTTTTATTCCAAACACCGATCTTTCTCATTCATTTTCCACGGACTGGTAGAACTCCCTTCTTAATATTCCCTCCAGCACAAAGGGTTATTTCAGGTGGGCATCAAGGTTAAGTTTCACATCATAGACTTGAACTTGAGTCATAATTAGTCTCTCCTGTAATGAAAAGCTTGAAGTGATAAAGGCATTGGCATCTCCTTCCGGCTTGACATGTTGCTGATTAATTACTTTGCCTTAATCGCTGTTCGGAGGAAAAGAAATTATTCTAAAAACACAGCAGTGTGATTGTAACTTGGAATATTTCACGATCAGACAAAGATTAAATGCTAATTTTCCTGTTGCTCATATAGGGGTAGGGACTCTAGATGCCAGAGAATGGCTTGATAGGGATCTGCATATCTAAAGGTGCTTTGGGGCACAATCCTATGCATGTTTAGACAGAAAACTAAACTGTCTAAAATTGTCTGGGGAATGCTGGTGGTTTTAGGACTTTTTCCTCTACCTAAACATGCATAGGAATCTGCCCTTAAGCACTTAGGCCCTTTTGTGGATATTTCAGTTAAGAACATAAGAACACAAGAAGAGCCCTGCTAGATCAGAAAGGTCCATCTAGTCCAGCATTCTGTTCACACAGCAGCCAACCAGCTGTTGACAGGAAACTCACAAGCAGGACATGAGTGCAACAGCACCCTCCTGCCCATGTACCTCAGCAACTGGTATACATAGGCATGCTGCCTCTGATACTGGAGGTAGCAAGGTGTGTGTGGACAGTAATAGCCAATTGTCCAAGGCAGGGTTGAGATCTGTTCAGGGCAGCCTTTCCCAACCTTGGGTCTCCAGATGTGGTTTGATGGCATCTCCTATCATTCATGGCCCGCATGGCCAATTGCCAGGTTGTGCTGGGTGGGACTCAAGGCTGGGAAAAGCTGGTTTAGGGTCCTGAGTTGATCGGAGATGCCATAGAGCAATTTCACTCCTGTGATAACTGTTCTCCTCCCAAATACCACATTAGGGGGTTTTAGATACACCCCTCCCACACACACACATTAAATTTAAAGAATCTGTGAAAGGGTTCTACATGCATACCATGGTACATGCATGGAGTGCCTCTACTCAAGGGGAGACCCTGGTTGGGCTAGGATATCCCCTCCTCATGAAGGAGTTTACGTAGTGGAGGCTGGTGACTCTGATGTCAGTGGACAGGTTAGCTAGACAAGGTCCTGTCATTTCCCAGTCTCTGGGCCACAACAGAAGTCTGCCTCCAGGCATCCTGCAAACCTCATGTTTCCTCACACAGTTTCCTCAGGCAAGTTTCCTCGAGAGTCGCAGTGTGAGGAAGTGCAGACTGCAAGCCACAAGCATAGGAAGTGGACTACTCTTGGCCATCCATTGATGTCCTGCTTCCTCAGACAATTCTGACCTTTCTCCTTTACTGCCTTGGATGCTTGGAATCACCTCCCAGAGGTGTGATGCCACTTTTTACTTCTGTCAGCTCCCTCTCAAGACCCATCTTTTCTGCAAAGCCCTTGGCACACCCTCCAAGTCTTCATCCTCTACTGTAAATCTTTGATTTATCTGCTATCCCGGCCTCTTAAATCGTGTTACCTTTAGGATGATCTTTTGTTGACTGATTGTTTTTAAACTGTTGTGAATATGTTGTGTATGTTGTTAAATACCTTGAGTATTTAAACTAGACTGAGGGGGAATGGAATGGAATGGAATGGAATGGAATGGAATGGAATGGAATAGAATGGAGAGGTTATGACTGGCTGGCTGGAACCTTAAACAAGAACACCCAATACTGCAACATTTTGTTGCAGATCCCAATCGGTTTTGTCTATGTCCCCTCCCCCCTTTAACAAATAAGAGAATCCCCTTCCACAGTTCCTAAATCTAAAAAATCATGGAAAGTTTCCAAAATTATTCTTCTGCTCTTTTAAAATACTAGTTTTTTTTTTAAAAAAACAAACACTTGGGTTTTTAAGAAACATTTTCTATTTATTCCATGTGCAATAAGCTGACAGCTTGCACCTAAATATCCCCAGTGGTGTAGTAATAAACTTTGAAGTGCAGGCATTCATCATGGCAATCTCCTTGAAGCCATGCTCTGAAGGAGAATCCAAAAATGCAGGCAGCTGTGTTGATCTATTTAAACAAACCAGTTCTAACAGTTTTCATCTCCACCAGGAGCTGGACTTTTCAGTGGGGGCTGGTGGCTCTGATTTTAGTGGGGCAGTGAATCCATTTGGGGTTTCAGTCAGAACCAGCTAGAACTCCAAAGAAGCTATGCAAGGTGCTGAACCCTAGTCCCAAAATAGGTTCAGAACCTTCGATAGCTCCTTTAGAGTTCTGGCTGGTTCTGACTAAAACCCAGAATGGATTCAGAGTCCCACCAAAATTGGAGCCACCAGCTTCCACTGGGTCTTTTGTAAAGCAAATGGGTCTTAATTGCCCATTCAAGATCAAGACACCCCAAATACTTTGCATTGCAATAGGAAACAATATATTAATGCTGGGAAAATCCAATTCTCCCCAGCTACTGTGAGGATTGCAGTTCTGCTCAGAGGGAACAGGGACGTCTCAGCGGGTGGGAGTGGCAGATCACCTCAGTGTCCCTGCTAAAGTTCTGGCGCTTTGTCCCCGTGAGCCCTGACTCCACTATGCCACTAGTTATCCCTGCCATATTTAGAAGTTCATATACTTCTTCTGTGCTTTGTAAACACTGTCTTGAAATCTTCCATTTGTACACTCATTATTGTTGCTTGGCTGCTGGGTTGTTTTTGCCGTTGTTTGCTTATAAGTGACTTGTGGATGAAAGCATCTGATCTCCCCATACTGAGTTGAGTTCTCAACAAAATCGAAGGACCAAAATTCATCTCTTGCCTTTGCTGGAGACATTTTACAGACTGTTGCATACAGAAGGGCCCAACTAACACTCACAGATAAATTGGGAATCTGTCAAAATGAGGATAGAAAAATCTTACGTTAGACAAATCCTGAAGATAAGCTAAAGATTAAAAGATAGAAGATCCTCCCAAAATTTCCTATCTTTCTGTGCGTGGCCCAAACCCATTTTTAATTGCCCATGTGAAGATGCTCATATTAAATTACTGTGCTGGGGGAGCATTGACTCTGCAGCAAGAAATGGAGAATTTCGGGGCTGTATATATGATGTCAATATGACTTTGCATGCAATAATGCATTCTACGTCTAGCTTATGGGGAATGGAAAAAAAAATCCATGACACTGGAATCTTCCATGTCATGCTCTGTAGCTTCTGGGACTGCAACAAGCATTTCCTGTTCACTTTTGAGACTATGATTGCATCCATGAAGACAACAAAATGACATTTTCTGCTTTTTTAAATCAAAGCTGCAGTTCTCAGAATGTTGCATTCTTCTTCTAGTGCGATTATGAAATTGTGGAATGCGTAGAACCACAATGGGTGCACAGTATGGGATGAGCAGTTACGTGAGAAAAACAAAGCAAAACACTCGATCCAGCAACGTAGCATTTCCTCTGTATTAACCTGGTAAATGTTGCTTTGAGAGCAATCCTATGACCCCCAGACAGCATCTGGGGAGCCAAAGCATACTTCGGATTCCTGGATCCGAGCTGACCTCAGACTCAGGAGTCCAAACTCCCCTCCCCCTCACAGCTGATGAGGAGAGAACTGTGCCGGCTGCCTCTCCGAGGGTGGAAAAGCGACCTCAGAGGGAGGGTAAAGGGGGCGGTTCCATGGGTGGGGCCTGGGGAAGCCAGGATGCAAGCTATGCCCAGCCCTCCCCAGCATCCTTCCCTCTCCCTCCCTGACACCTCAGCTGGGTGGGCGAAAAAGAGGGTAAAGGGAGGGTAAAGGGGGCGGTTCAGTGGGTGGGGCCTGGGGAAGCCAGGATACGAGCTATGCCCAGCCCTCCCCAGCATCCTTCCCTCCCCCTCCCTGACACCGCAGCTAGATGGGTGAAAAAGAGGGTAATGGAGGTAAAGGGAGGGTAAAGGGGGTGGTTCAGTGGGTGGGGCCTGGGGAAGCCGGGATACGAGCTATGCCCAGCCCTCCCCAGCATTCTTCCCTCCCCCTCCCTGACACTGCAGCTAGATGGGCGAAAAAGAGGGTAATGGGGGTAAAGGGAGGGTAAAGGGGGCGGTTCAGTGGGTGGGGCCTGGGGAAGCCGGGATACGAGCTATGCCCAGCCCTCCCCAGCATCCTTCCCTCTCCCTCCCTGACACTGCAGCTAGATGAGCGAAAAAGAGGGTAATGGGGGTAAAGGGAGGGTAAAGGGGGCGGTTCAGTGGGTGGGGCCTGGGGAAGCCGGGATACGAGCTATGCCCAGCCCTCCCCAGCATCCTTCCCTCTCCCTCCCTGAAACTGCAGCTAGATGGGCGAAAAAGAGGGTAATGGGGGTAAAGGGAGGGTAAAGGGGGCGGTTCAGTGGGTGGGGCCTGGGGAAGCCGGGATACGAGCTATGCCCAGCCCTCCCCAGCATCCTTCCCTCTCCCTCCCTGACACTGCAGCTAGATGGGCGAAAAAGAGGGTAATGGGGGTAAAGGGAGGGTAAAGGGGGCGGTTCAGTGGGTGGGGCCTGGGGAAGCCGGGATACGAGCTATGCCCAGCCCTCCCCAGCATCCTTCCCTCTCCCTCCCTGACACTGCAGCTAGATGGGCGAAAAAGAGGGTAATGGGGGTAAAGGGAGGGTAAAGGGGGTGGTTCAGTGGGTGGGGCCTGGGGAAGCCGGGATACGAGCTATGCCCAGCCCTCCCCAGCATCCTTCCCTCCCCCTCCCTGACACCTCAGCTGGGTGGGCAAAAAAGACCATCTAGCTGAAATGCATAGCAGGGGGAACGTGGAGGCAAGGCTTGCCTCTGCCACTCCTTCTGGTCTGCATTGGATGGCCATAAGCCTCTGAGTTCACAGGCTTTCGGCCATCCCCATAGCATTGTGCCTTTAATTTCTAAAACAATAGGTGCTCAAGAGTTCAATGCATTCAAGCAAGTTCACAGCGGTCACACTGCACAAGTGCAGGATTTTCACACTGGAAGCAGAATTCATCATTCCAAGAATTAGAGTTTTGGTTTATATATTTTAACTTAAGGTAGTTTTCTGATCTGTATCACTGTGACAATCAGCTTGGAAGTGTGTAGGCAATGACTGCTGAAAGCTTTAAGTCTGCCTTGGCAAGGCTGGCATCGCAAGTTGGCAACATCAGGCACCTGCTAAGGCCAATGCCTCAGCAGGAGGGTGGCAGGGGTGCTGCCCAGCCCCTCCAGCCCACAATATCGGCTGCTTCTCCCTGATAGGTGTTGCTGCCTGTTCATCTCTAGGTATGGATGGATCTGTCAACTGGTTTCTCTCAGTTTCTCATTTTTGATTTTTCCAATCATAGTGGTATAGTGGTTTGAGGGTGGGACTGGGACTTGGGGAGGTCTGAGTTCTAGTTCCCAGTCAGCCATGAAGCTCACTGGGTGACTCTGGGCCAGTCACTAGCTCTCAGCATAACCAGCCTCACAGGGTTGTTGTGAGGTTAAAATGGAGGAGAGGAGGACCAAGTAAATCGCCTTGGGTTCCATGAAAGATGGAAAAAGCTGGCATATAAATGTAATAATAAATAAACGAATGCATAAATTAAGTTTGGTCTGTCCTGAACTTTGAGAATTTTCCCAATGTTATGTTCTATGTTTTTTTTAAAGTTCATTCATACACATTTTTAGGTGCTTTTCTCCTAACACACATGCAGTTGCATATGCAATTTTGCCCATCATACACATCATACAAGCAATTTCCTAATATAACACATTTTTGAAAGTTGTTTCCACTAATATACATGTTCTTCTGTGCACTTTTGGCTGTTTTTTTGTATGCAGTTTTTGGCTGGAAAAACTCACTGCAAAATTTGGAGAAGCGCACATTTAGAACTGAGTTTCAGAGCAGTTCGCGTATTTGTTCGAAAGTGCAAAATTAGGCAACATCAGATTAAAATGTGAACCAAATGCATTTCTCCCCCTTTCCTATTTAGCTCTCCTCTCTTAACGGAACAAAGAGTGACGAGAGCAAGAATGGGTTAGCAGCAGCCTCTGCTAACCTCGCCCTGTCCTTGGGAGGGGGGATGCAATCAGATCAGGCCCAGAGGACATGAATAGGCAGGGGGCCGGTAGTGGTGGTGGTGGGGTTTCCACCTGCTTAAGAACCCCCTAAAATCTAAACCTGGCATGGTGCATTGGAAGCACGGTGCCTTTTGACCTGGGAGCCCTCCCTGTAAGTGCCGCTATGATGGGTTATGGGACATGGGAAAGACACTCTGAATATGTTCAGAGGCACTGTTTTCTTTGTCAGGACATCCTGTGTTGCAGAATAGATCCCTGGCACAAGCTAAGCCCTGCTGATACAACAAACCTATTGAGCAAGCAAGCAAGCAAAGCAGAGGCAAGGGAGTACTAATATGAGAAGCAGAGTGAGCTGGCAGTGAAAGCTGGTGGCTCCGATGTCAGGGGGCAGTGAATCTGCTCCGGGTTTCAGGCAGAACCAGTCAGAACTCAAAAGGAACTATCAGCCTCCACTGCCATTACTCCACTGTTGGTACTTTCAAATGACCACTACCCAATGTATCAATCATATGGCATAGAATCATAGAATTGGACGGGGACCCCGAAGACATCTCCTTGCCTCTTACATGTGCAGTGACCATGTGCCCCCATGCTTGCATGCTTGCATGTGAGGATGCTCTGTGCACATCCAATGTATGCATGTAGAATGGTGGAGGCTGGAGAGCTCCTTTAGAGTTCTGACTGAAACCCAGAGCGGATTTACCGCCCCACTGACATCGGAGCCACCAGCCTCCACTGCGTAATGGCGTAGTTGATGGGCCAAATAACCCCCTTGGGCAGGAACAGGGAATGTTCAGCACTGACGTCCACATCAAAAGTGGATGGCAAGTCAAAGGGCTGCGGCTAATACGCATATTTTGTTGGGTACAATGGATGCAGTTTTCATATAGTGTTCCTGCTCCACATGCAACAAGGACACTGGACAGCTGTTACACTTTAGTTCTGCAAAGATCTTGGTCTATGATTCACTGCCCCACCGACAGCGGAAACACCAGCCTTCACTGATATGTCCCATATGTGAACAGTGTTCTCTGAGTGTGGATGCAACCAAAACAGCAACACACACACACACACACACACACACACACACACGGTATTACTAGGCTTGGTGGAAACCCCAAGCTTTCCAGAGGTACCAAAGGAGAAAAAAAGACATTAGAAAAAAAATTAAGGGGAGGCCTTCCCCTCCACACTCCAAAACAGCCTGAGAAGGACCGAACTTGCTGTGTGGCCAAAGAATGCTGGCTGTCCAGAGTGCTGCCTGGTGCCAACATTGTTATTTTTTCTGTGCCAGGTTAACACCTTCCTCTTCTCTCAGGCCTTTGGCAGCATACGATGAGGTTTTAATCAGGCCTTGCATTTGTTTTAGGTTGATGGTTTAAAATTGTTTAGATATGTGTGTGTGTGTGTGTGTGTGTGTGTGTGTGTGCTGTCTGTATATATATGTATGTATGTCGATGTTCTTTTTTTATACTGGGTATAATGTATTTTTTAATGGTTTTAAATCTCTGTAAACCACCCAGAGAGCTTTGGCTGTTGGGTGGTATGGAAATGTCATCAATGAAATGAAATGGAAAATCAGGTGCTGGGGGTGGGGAATGGCATACTTTGAAAGAGGGCACGGCTGGCTCATTTGCACCATGGACAGGAGCACTCCACACTGCAATATTTTGTTGCACATCCCACTTGTACATATTTTACGGGGCAGGCATGTTTTTTGCATATATTCCCTTCCCCCTTCTCACTGCCCACCTGGGTGACAAAAGAAGTTGTCTCTAATTTAGGTGTTAATCTAAATTCTTCCTACGCTGTTCCTCCTATGTTTCAAGCCCCTTGGATTAAAGGAAATCGAGGTCACTTTAACAGGCTCCCCGCAAATGTCTTCCCAAGGTCTTTATTTGATTCGCTTGAAATTTCAGCTCTCTGTCTGACCCATGTAGTTAAAAAAGATTGACAGGAGTCCAGTGTAGACCGTGAAGCTTACATGCCTGTTTTCCTTCTATGAGCAATGGGGTGAGAAAAAGGGCTATCTTCTACCTTCATGGGTTTTGATTTTCAGTCCCATTTTCTGGAAGTCAAGCGTTCTTTACCAGCCATGGATGAAATGAAGCAAGGCAGCAAGAAGCGAGTTTCTATGATGGAAGGTTTAGAAAAAATCCAATTATATGGCTTTCCTGTGTCCTTGTAACTGGTGCATCATCATTTGTAGTGATTAAGCAGCTGCCTTGGTTAAAGACACATTGAATTTAAAGATGCGCCAGGCAAGGATGTTTATTTTTAATTTTCAAAAGTGCCGTATGGCACTCCAAATTTAAGAAGCAATTTGACACAGAATTATACCAGTGGTCTGTGTAATCAACGCATCTCAATTCGAACAGCCAGCATGTTTTACCCCACCTCTCGCACCAGAAACTAGGAACAAACCGAGTGCTAGAGATGCTTTGGCACATTTGAAAGGAGAAAAGGAGAACATCAGCAGACAAGTGTGGTTTCCCCCCAATCCAGCCCCCATGGTTACCTGATGGGAATGCCCTTTCCTCCAATTGCTGATCATTTGAAGGGTTCCTGGCTTTCGCACAGCTCTAGGGATGCTGGAGAATTCTGCCACTGACTCAAATGAGGTCAGATTCCAAAGAATCCGACCTCTGGAGTCCGTGGCAGAGCAGCTGTGCTTCCCTCCGGGTCTGGAGCAGTTCACGCGGGGCGGCTCTCCGGGTCCCTATAAGACACAATATGCTAATGGCGACTGCCATTAGCTTATCGCAGGAAAGTTACAGCCGTAAAAGGCGTATTGTACACCATTTGTGGCTGTAAAGCACTGACTTTGACCTAAATACAGCCATGAACAGCTGTATTTTACGGCTGTATTTTTCCCACGATAGGCTAATGGCAGCCACCATTAGCAGACTGCATCTTATAGGGAGCCAGAGAGCCACTCTGCCAACTTTGGTGGACGTGGTTGGGCTCTGGAGGATTTTGTGAGGCCCTGAGTGGCCTGAATTGCCCCTCCACAGACCGGACTGTGGGGAGTTTGTACATCCCTACACAGCTCCCCCCAGTTCTAAGAGATTGAAGTGCCTTTTCTAAGGTTTCATCATGGGTGGCAAGTGATGGTATTTTGGCTCCTCCCCTTTTGTCATTGGCCCTGCCCACTTCTGTTACCCCCACCCACCACTGGAATGTAGCCCATGAGAGCTTGTCCAAAATGGTTCTCCACCCCTGCCCTAAATACTGGGCATTTGGCGTGGGCTTGCTTCCATTCTTAATTCTTGTCACTGACATTCAGCTATTTCTGTTTTAAAACAGGCTTTGCTCATTCATACCACTTTAATCGCCATTTGTTCAGTTGCTCATTCATGCCTTCTTTGCCTTCTTGTCCCTGGCTGCTTTCATAATGGATTAATAAGATGCTGTTTGGTACTTTTAAGTAGCTGGCGTTGTCAACTAGCTGTCCATTGCTGTGAGATAGAACACATTGGCTGACAAAGAGCATCTGCAGTAAGCATCCTACCACTAGGTCACACCACCCAGTCTGGCATTGAAGGACTGGTGCACCACCTAAAATTCATCTGCGGCATTGCTAATGAACTACCATGTTTTGCTTCTGCTTTCTGCCTTACAGTGGGCTTGCACATTCTGATGAATGAGAGGGATGGATCTGAGCATTTGGATTTCCAAAAGGATTTCCGTACCCTTTGCTGCAACCTGAAATCTACTTTTGCTACAAGCATTGCCTGACCCTACTTCACAGCAGGACCCCGTGCAGTGGAGGCTGGTGGCTCCAGTTTCAGTGGGGCTGTGAATCCATTTTGGGTCTCAGTCAGAACTAGCCAGACCTCTAAAGGAGTGGTCCAAAGTGCTGACCTTACTTTGGGGATAGGGTTCAGCACCTTGGATAGCTCCTTTCTAGTTAAAAGTAAATCCCACTGTGTTCAGTAGGGATGTACGAATCCCTTACCTGGCTCTGTTCGGGGGATCCACGGGGTGGGGGGAGGGAGGCGATCTGTCCCTCCCCCCGGAATCCTCCCTGGCCGGCTCTGCTCCGTGGCAAGTCCACGGAGCTGCTGCAGCCAGACCTCCGTCCGCTGCTGTGCTGTGGCCGAAAATGGCGGCTGCCATAGCGGCCGCCATTTGCATCCCTGCGTGGCCGTGATAGGTTACGTATATATTTACTTAGCCTATCATGAAAAGAGCAGGGACGCAAATGGCATAGCGGACGCTATTTGTGTCCCTGCTCTTTGCTGTGATAGGCTACGTAAATACTTACGTAGCCTATCGCGGCTAATGTAGTGAGGGAAATGGCGGCCGCAGACCGGGGCTACCATTTGCACCCGCAGATGAGGGCAGTGGACGGCCGACAAAAGGTAGGGTCCATCCCGGGGAGGTTTTGTGGGGTCACAGGGGGGATTGCTCTGTTCCACCGTGGACTCCGGCGGGCCGGATTCTTTAGAATCTTTAGACTCTTCACTGGAGTCTGTGGCAGACTCTAACATCCCTAGTGTTCAGTCAGTGGGGTTTACTCCCAGGAAATGGTGAATACAATTGCAGCCTGAGACTTTGTAACACCTCCGCCACATTGTTTTATAAGCTACAGGCTTTTGCAGTTTTATAAGCTGCGGCCGCGAACGGCATCCTGCTTAGTGGATGCCATTTGCGTGCCTCCCTTTGGCCATGATAGGCTACGTAAATCCTTACGTAGCCTATCATGGCAAAGCAGGGACGCAAATGGCGTCCCCTACGCGGGACGCTATTTGCGGCCGCAGCTTGGCCACGGCCAGAAGTTAGGCTGGAGTAGAGCTGGCCCGGAAGGATTCTGGGGGGGAGGAACAGATCGCCTCCCCACCTGGCAGAGCCCCGCAGACGCAAGTAAGTGGGGTTTCGTACAACCCTAATGCCACCTGGGCCCTCTCACAGTGGCGCTGCTGCATCTACCAACCTTGCTGCCCACCCCACGGTCACTTGTGAGCAGGCTTACCTGGTGATGGTGGCAGAAAAGGCAGGGTCAGGCACTTGCTGAGGGCCCACCCCCCAGCAGGGGCCCACTGCCAAAAGCCCCCTGGACCTGCTCCCCCTCTTCACCGTTGCAACTTGCTTGTTCGCCTGCCTCTCGCTCTGGCCCAGACAACGATGGTGGTGAGTAGGAGGAGCAGGAGAGGCCACGGCCCAATTGCTCCCTGGCTCTCTCCCTGTCAAGCAAGCCACTGGGAGCACCGAAGAGAAAGAGGATGAGGGGCAATAGCAGCTGGTGGCCATGGTGCTGAGTAGGTAGACTCACTGAGGGACAGGGGCATCTTGTTCAAGGGCCCTCAAAACCTGGAGTTTGCACTGCCTGAAGTGCTTTATCTTCCTCCTCCTCCTCGCTATCCCTCCCTGTTCATCCGCACAGGAAACCTGGTTAGATTAAACCACCTCAACGCGTTCGATCCAAAATGGAGAGCTGTGATCAAATGTCAGTTTGCTAGCCAGCAGGAGCGGCATCAAGGGTAGGCCTGGTCAGGCACCTGCCAAGGGCCCACCCCCGTGCAGGGGCCCACCGAGAACAGCCCCCTGGACTCTCACTCCTCCTCTTCACCATTGCAGCCTGCTTGTTCACCCGCCTCTCGCTCTGGCCCAGACAACAATGGTGGTGAGGAGGAGGATCAGGAGAGGCCACGGCCCGCTTGCTCCCTGGCCCTCCGCCTGTCAAGCAAGCGAGTGGCAGGAGGGACAAGAAAGAGGAGGAGGAGAAGCAGCAGCTGGTGGCAATGGTGGTAAGGAGACAGACTCGCCGAGGGAGGGGGCCCATGGAGGGTGCCTTGCCCAAGGGCCCTCCAAGCCACCACTGCCTGATACATTGCCAGGCCTAGTCCTCATGACTTCACTGCAGAAGTAGCATGGAGGAGGATTTTGCCCACCTGTAGAACCTGGACCCGGCACTGCTTTGATGGACTGGGGCTGCGCATCCGGCTCTAGGCCCTTTCCTGCTCCAAGCCTTGCACACCCTTTCCTTCCTCCCAAAGGGCATTGGCAAATCCACTCCCACATGCAGCAGCACAAGGACAGCAAGCGCTGTTGAGTCACCTGCTTGGAATCGCCTTTGTGACCGCCGTGATGGAAATGAACCCGTCAGGTTGTCGTTTTTCTTACTGCGCTCGTTTTAGAATGCGGGTTCTGTTACCTCGTTCTTTTATTTCTTTTTGGACTGCGCTCCGTCATCTGCCAGGCCTTATGGCTAATGTGGAAATAAAATGGTACGGGATCGAATCATTGTTGTTGGCAACCCTGAAATTTGCCTTCGCTCTTCATGCGTGAGAGAGAAGGAGCGGCTGTCTCCATCTCTCTCGTGCCTGGTGTTTTCGCCTCGTCCTGTGCCTCCAGCAGCCGCGTGGAAGATAGAACTGCAAATTTCTCCACGCTCAGCTAATTCATTGCATTTCAATTGCTTTATAAGCTTTGGAAATGACTCCGCTGGAAAGCGTTGGCTCTCTAAGCAGCGCCAGGAGATAAGAGTATACTATATGAACAGGATGCATGAGAGAGGTTAGATATGATTGAAAGATAACAGGGTGATAAATCAATCATTGGAGAAATAGACTTTGAAGAAGGGACGCAGAACCTCTTTCATCCAGAGGGCCAAATGCCATTTCAGAGAAGCTTCCAGGGGCCATATTCCAGTGGTGGGTGGGGCCAAGGACAAAAAGGGGCAGGGCCAAAGGCAAAAGGGGAGGGCTGAAAAAAGAAAAAATCCTACAAATGCCAGCATGGTTGATCTTAAAGCTTTCACTTCCAGGAACTGAGCCTTAGGAGAGGCATTTTATTTTTATTTTCATTTTCATTTATTACATTTATTAATCACCCATCTGGCTGGTCACCCAGCCACTCTGGGCGATGTACAATAATAAAAACAGTTTAAAACGATACAAAACTACATTAAAAACATCATATTTCTAAAAATACCCTAACCAACCCCAAATGCCTGCCTGAACAACCACATTTTTAATGCATGGCGGAAGCTCATTAAAGAGGGGGCATGGCAGAGTTCCCTAGGGAGGGAGTTCCACAGAGTGGGGGCCACTACAGAGAAGGCCCTCTCCCTCGTCCTCACCAGTCTAGCTGTCCTGGCTGATGGGACGGAGAGAAGGCCATCTGAGGCTGATCTTGTTGAGCGGCCTATCTGGTGTTGCTGGAGGCGCTCCTCGAGATAGGCTGGGCCAGAACCATACAGGGTTTTAAAGGTCAAAACCAACACCTTGAATCTGGCCCGGAAAACAACTGGTAACCTTTAAAAAGCCAGGAAATGAGGGAAAGGGGGTGGGGCCAAGGAAAGGGGGCATGGACATCTGGACAACACTGAGGGGGGATCAGGACCCAAAGAAGGCCAGATTTGGTCCCCAGGCCTGAGGTTCTGCACCCCTGCTCTAAAGAAACAAAGGCTTCTTTCCTGCTGTTTATGAAGAGATTTGCAGATTTAGGTGAGCTGAACTGAATGGAGCTCTGCACCAGCCCAATTCAATGATACAGCTATTCTCAGCACGGAGAGGAACATCTGCACCTGCCTGCCGTATAGCTATTAAAGATGAAGAGCCTGTCAGGAAAAAAAAATTGGTGGCGACTAGGGATGTGTGAACCCCCACCTCCGTCCAGGATCGGCAGGCACCTGCTGAAGCACCGCCCCCGCTCATGCCCCCAGACCCATGCTCGAGCCCCATGAGATTGGCCAGCCACCCTCAGTTGGCTCAGGACCTGTCCAGCGAGTGCCAACCATGTAGCTGACTTATTTGTTTATGAGAAAAAGGGAGCTCAAAAAAAATGTGCATATTTAAAAGCTTTATCTACACAATATTAGAGGCATAATGCCTCTAATTTGGCCCAGGAAAGCTTCACCTACTCAATATTAGAGGCATAAATGCCTCTAATATTGCATAGATGATGCTTTCCTGGCCCGAACGTGTGCATATTTAAATATGCACAGTCTTTTGAACTGCTTTTTTTCATAAAAAAACCAGTCGGCAAAATGGTGGCCGCTCATCGGATGGTTCCAGGTGAGTGCGGGGAGCGTCTGGCAGGGCTCTAGGTGGGGGCGAGCGAGGCCTGGGTCTTGTTGGGCGTGATCTTGGGGTGCGGGGGGGGGGAGCCTGACAGTCTCCTGGATGCAGTTGGGCATCTGCAATATCCCTAGTGGCAACCTGAATTGAGCATTAATGTGCTTGAATATACGGGGATTCAAAGCCAGACTTTAAAGAGCTAAACAGTCAAAAGTCTTCTTCACTCTGCAGATGGGCATTCCCATGATCGAATGTTTCTCCATACAAAGAATTCCTTGCACATAGAAAACTAGATGCTGGGGGAGGTGTGCGGGGAGTTTCGAGCCCTCTAGTTTTATATGTGCAAGTAGGGTTTCCATGGGTCCTCCATTTAAAGAGCTGCCAGAGGACTGCCCTCTCTTTTGAAGGCATCTCCCATCTGAAGTTCTGTCCAGTCCAAGCCCAGTATAAGATAAAGAACCATCAGAAGGAAGACCTGGGCCTTGAAGTTGCCCATCAGTAGCACCTGGACAGCAGACTGAGACACTGGTCACCTGGTCCTGACTATGGTACTATGTACTGTAGAAAGAAAGGTTCCCCCTGTGCAAGCACCAGGTCATTACTGATCCCTAGAGGGATGCTTGCTATGCTGGCACTTTCATGGCAGACTATAGTGGGGTGGTTTGCCATTGCCTTCCCCAGTCATGACTACCTTTCCCCCAGCAAGCTGGGTACTCATTTTACCAACCTTGGAAGGATGGAGGGCTGAGTCGACCTGAGCCGGCTACCTGAGACCTGGCTTCCGCTGGGATCGAACTCAGGTCATGGGGAGAGTTTCGGTTGCAATACTGCCACCTACCACTCTGTGCCACACGAGGCTCTTGTACCGTACTATGTATTGTATTTCTATTTAAATTATAATAATTATTTAGAAATTTGCATCTATACATATAAATCAGCCTATACACATTTAATGTAAATTGGCATCTTCTTTTTTCCTCGATTTTGGTGATGCATGTCCTCTTCTTTGGCAATTCCCCAATGGCCACCCTACGTGCAAGTTCCCCTTCACATTTCATCATGGGAGCCCTTAGATGTAATCTGAAGTGGTATAGCCCTAACACTGATACTCCAGTGAGGACTAGGCCTAGCCTGATTCGGGAGAGAACATCCACACCCTCTAGTCGCTAAGTACGAATAGAAGCATCATTAGTGCTTTTGCAATTACCATTCCGTTGATGCGAGCTTTTGCAAATACCCCTAGAAACAATTTGGAAGTTGTGCAATCCTCAGTCTGATTTGCTCGGCACTTAATGGTGCTTCTGTCAGAGATAATTTGCCCAAATGAAGCCTAGCAACAAATGGAGTTCCACCGGAGCCCAAACTTTGCTTCCCACACAAGTGCCTGGTGCCCAGTTTGCCGATGCGCCTGGCCTGTGTTTCAAAGGTTTGTGGAGATGAAGTGGAGCTCATTTTAAACCTATGGCTCACTTGAAGGAGTGTTGATACTCCTCTCCCCCTTCCAGGGTCTAGAAAGTATTTCAGCCTCAAGGAGAATATGGACTTCTGCTCAAATTCGGTCAGTGTTGAACAGCTGTAGGTTTTGTTATGGTGTAGGCAAAACCTGAGGAACATTTTGGAATGGTTATCAATGAATTGCATACTGAGAAGTTGAGCAGGGTGTCCACTGGTCCCTTGAGGCTTAAAACAAAATCACCGTTTGAGGGTGTTTGCTCAACTCTGGGCAGAGAAATGTGCCTAGAATTTGGGCAAACGAACACTGATGAAATTTTAAGGCGGGGTGCACAACTTTATTGGCTCTGAAGGCCACACACACGCACCAGTGATCTTGATACAGATGCTTCTTCCTTGCTGTGGCAGGAAAAAGTGGTTTTCATGACAATCTCAGGGGGAGACAGCAGAAAGTACATGCATGGTGGAAATGGCGTGGGGGATTCAGTGGCAACAGAGCACTTATGCTGGTGGTGGTGGGGTAAAATCCTTGGGGCTACAGGCTGTGCACCCCTGTTGTAAGATAGTAAGTAAGGTACAGCCAACATTGCAAATCAATTAAGAACTCTCAGGGAAAACATAAGTATCCCCTCCCCGCAAGAGTTTTCCAATTTTGCCTGATTGCTGAGTCAATTCTGAATCGAACTGAAAGGAATTCAGCTTTCCTGAGTGCTTAATTTCTAAACTGTGAGGGTCTAGAGTTTGTGTCTTTCCAAGAATAAAAATAAGAGGAAAGGTACAAAGTCATGCCAGGTGTTGTGGGGCTTAAACCAGGAGCCCCGTGGACAGGGCTGGCTCACGACATTTTGCTTCCTGAGTAGGGATGTACGAAAGTCACTTACCTTTTCGAAGGGTGACATTCGCGGTGGGGGGGAGGCGGTCCGTCCCTCCCCCTGAAATTCCCTCTGGCCGGCTCCGCTCCGTGGAGATTCCATGGAGCCGCCATCCGGGGCCGCCCGCAGCTGGACATCCGGCCGCTAGGCAGCCTGCAGGGAAGCAAATGGCGGCGGCCATAGCCGCCGCCATTTGCATCCCTGTATTTTGCCATGATAGGCTACATAAATATTTACGTAGCCTATCATGGCAAAAATACACACAAAAAACAGCGGACGCAAATTTTATTTATTATTTATTTATTGCATTTATACTCCACCTTTCTCCCTCTCGCAAGGAACTCAAGGCGGCTTACATTATCCTCCTCCTCACCGTTGTATCCTCACAACAACAACCCTGTGAGGTAGGTTGGGCTGAGAGTCTGTGACTGGCCCAAAGTCACCCAGTGAGCTTCCATGGCCAAGTGGGGACTAGAACCCGGATCTCCCGGCTCCCAGTCCGTCACTCTCACCACTACACTACGCCACCATTTGCGTTCCCTTTTTTTTGGCCATTTTAGCCTACGTAATATTTACATAGGCTATTACAGTGGGAAAAAAAAGGGAACGCAAATGGCGTAGTGGCCTCCTTTTGCGTTTCCTTTTTTTTTTTTTTTTGCTGTTTTAGCCTATGTAAATATTTATGTAGGCTATTACTTAAATGTAGGCTATTACATAAATATGTAGGCTATTACAGCAAAAAAAAAAAGGGAACGCAAATGGTGGCCACTATGCCATTTGCGTTCCCTTTCCCCCCTGCTGTAATAGCCTACGTAAATATTTACGTAGGCTAAAACAGCAAAAAAAAAAGGGAATGCAAATGGCGGCGGCCGCCGCCATTTACATCTGCTGTTTTTGTTTTTGTTTTTGCCATGATAGGCTACATACATACTTACGTAGCCTATCACGGCCTCTGCAGGGACGCAAATGGCATCCCTGCGTTAGCCATGATAGGCTACGTAATTATTTATGTAGCCTATCACAGCTATAATGAGGAAGCGAATGGCGGCCACGTCTGGCATTCGGCCTCACCGAGATCCGTGGTGGAATTCTCTGACATCCCTATTCCTGAGGCACAGAACGTGATGGCGCCCTCTCCCATTCCATGTCCAAAAGCCAATTCTTGAACAGTGATGATGTATCTAAAATTATTCTATCTAAAAGTATTTCTAGGCCCCTTTTAAGGGTGGAACCCTCTCAGGGTAGTGATGGAACAGCATCCTTCACCACACCTGAAGGCAGCAGGCTAGCTCTGGGGGCATAGGCAGGTCACTTGGCACACAGGTCTCACCAGTGCCTTGCTGCCGCCTCCCAGTATCTGCTGCCTGAGGAGACTGCCTCACTTGGTCTAATGGTAGGGCCGGCCCTGCCTATGGCATAGCTATGGCTTCCTATGGCATCAGTGTTGTTGGCTAGAGGAAGAAGCGACAGGCCCATGCAACTTGTTGGATGTTCCTGATCTCTTCTGATCTCAGAAACTAAGCAGGGTCAGCCCTGGTTAGTACTTGGATGGGAGACTGCCTGGGAATAAGGCTTCCTGCATTGAGCAGGGGGTTGGACTTGATGGTCTTGGGGGCCCCTTCCAACCCTATGATTCTATGAGATCTATGAGAACTGGAGGCTTGCCAGAGTGATCCAGGGTAATTGTGGCCTGGGAAATCACAGGATGCTGCAAGGTCAATCAGAAGCTGTTGATGCTTGACCCCCTTGGAAGACGATTCTTTTGAGAATACAGAAAAGAGTTCTAGGGTAGTTTGGTGAGAAGGTAGGTATTGAAAATGTGACAAAATGTCAACAGGAACTAGTGATGGATGAATCAGTCTATATCTGGTCTGTGTCAGTTATGCATGTATTCAATCATAACTCCATTCTACCCAATTTCTGCATCAGTCTGCAAATTCTCACATTTCAGATGTTCATTTTGTGTTCGCAACTTTCCCCAGGATCTGCAATTTGTTAGCAACTTCCCCTTATCTATTCATTTCTGTATGCGCTTTCCGTAATACATGCCTTTCCCCAATATATGCATTTTGGTCTGAAATTTCTGAGCCACAAACTGCATTGCAAAATGTGGAGAAGTCCACCGTCGAAAGGATATGTGTGTGTTCTGATCTGCATATTAGCCTGAGAAGTGCAAAATAAGTCAGTTTGCTTAAAAACACAGACTGAACAAAATACTCCCTGTGCCTACGAGGAACCCATATTTCAGGATTCCCTTCCTGCTTGGATATTAGGTGACCTGGGTGATGGCAACTGCATGAGCTAGGCACCACTGTGAAATCTAGTCCCACTGCCTTGCACTTGGGAAGGGGATGTAGCTCACTGCCAATGGGATGAATGCTTTGTAGGTAAGTAAAAGGTCCTAGGTTCAATTTTCCCCATCTCCACTTAAAGAGGGCTAGAAAGACCTCTGCCTAAATCTTGGACAGCCCGCTGTTGCCCGTCAGTTGGGTGAGATGGACCGATGGTCTGGCTCAGTATAAGGCAGCTAGCTGCATATGGAACACAAGAACACAGGAAGCTGCCTTATACTGAGTCAGACCGTCGGTCCATCTAACCCAATGCTGCCTACACTGACTGGCAGTGGCTCTCTAGAATTTCAGGCAGGAGTTTTTCCAGCCCTACCTGGAGATGTCGGGGATCGAATCAGGGACCTTCTGCATGCAAAGCAGGGGCTCTATCACATTGAGCCATGGCCCTTCCTGCTGCGGCCCTTCTGGCCTGCTGGGGGCAGGGAATCTGGCCCCCATGCCCAAAAGGGCTTCACACCCCATGTGTTTTGTTTGTGTATGTTAAAAGCCACCCTAGAGCCTGGATGGGAAACCTGCAGCCCACAGACTAAATTTGGCCCGCCAGGCTGGTCCACCCAGCCCATGGAAGGGAGAAGAAGCAGTGAAGCTGGCACCAGTAGGCTTCACTCAGCCTGGGCTCTCACCCTGACATCATCACAGATGGGGCCCTGTCACGTGGCATCATCTGGCCCACGGGGAGAGGGAGAAATCTGGCCCCCATGCCCAAAGGGGCTTGCCACCGCTGCTGGAGAGCATTTCTGTGAGTGACTCATGTGCTGGGTCACCCAAGGCAGCCACTCTACTCAGTTGAGGGGTAAACCAAAGTCAGTGCCAATTGCCTCCATCAGCTTAGTTAGTTTTGCAGAAGCTTTAACAAGGGCAGATAGCCAGCACGGGATTCTTGGAATCCTGCTTTGTTTGACCACGAAAGCCTGCCACTTCAGCTTCCTCAGTTGCAAAGGCTTCTTGCAAGTGGTCTGACTTGGGAAATTGGTTGCTGGGAATCAAAAAGCTGATTTCCTTCAGCATGACAGTGTGGGCTGCATTTGGATGTTGATTTATTTCAGGGGTTTCTCTCCCCGCACCCTTCTCCATGCTGTTGCTGCAAAGCTCAGTGAAAATAATAAACAGACAATCCTGAAACCTCCTTTTGAAGAATTTGGATGGGGCCTACTTTAATCAGCTAATTATATTACCCCTGTGTTCACAGCCATCAAGACACATGTATAGCTGGAAGAGGAAAATATACGGCAATGTATTCTGACCCAAGACATCTTCATGTTCATGGCTTACCTGAGAGCAGAAAAGCTGGATTCTGTGACTAGTAGAAGGTATGCAAATTGAGCAAATATGCATAATTTAGCATATTTTGCATAATGTATTCTGATTTTCCTGGAAGAGGGGAAGATCAGGGAGCTATGCAGAAGCCCACCCCAACTACTGGAAATCTTATGTAGCCACTTTTCTTGCCTTTTGAGATTTCAGCAGGCATTGCCCATATGATTTCAAGCATATGGGCTAGAAACTTGCTTTTTTAAAAGTAAACTTGCTTTTTTAAAAAAGTAAAAGCTGAGATCCTCAGAAAGCTGAATCCCACTGTTGATGCTACATTCTCTGCTGTTAGTGCTCTGCCACAGATTTGGACTGAGATACACTGGAGGATAAGCTATAGTGGCATATGAATTCAGAGATAAAAGACTTGGCTTGGGCTGATGGGAGTTATAGTCCAAAATATCTGGACAGTGCCAGGTTGAGGAAGGCTGATCTGGCAGACATAAAGACATCTGGCTATATTCTTGAATTTCTTAGGCATAGTTTACAAGCTATGGGGGTGATGGAAGAGCCATAGCTCAACGAATGAGCACATGCTTTGCGTGCAGAAGGTGCCAGATTCAATGTCCAGTGTCTTGAGTTTAAAGGATCAGGGAGGAGGTGATGGGAAACACCTCCCTCTGCCTGAGACCCCAAGGAAATGAATCGCTGTACCATTTGAGAAACTCAAACCCATAACCTTTGGTAAATATATCCAGAGACCCTACCCTCCTGATCACTGCACTATTGATAGTGCTAGTGAGATTAATGTCCTACTAAAACTCTGGCCCTGGCTAAAAGTCTCTTTGGGGAGCGAGGCTGGAGAGAAGGTTAATAAGTTCTCCATTATGGATTGTAGATGGCCTCGATACATTTTACAAGTTATTTTCCTCCAGTGAGTCACTATTGATTTCGTTCACAACCAAAGCCAGGCCAGAATGACCTTGTGAGATGGTTGCCATGTTATGACTGTGCTTTCTTTTGGAAAGAAAAATGGTAAATAAAACAGAATTGGGACAAGCGATAAAAAAAATCATCTTGGCGATGTCTTGAATTCTGCCTGGTTGGGCTAAATTCCTCTGAACTCCAAGTTAAGGTTCATGTACGCAGATGTGGGGCATAACATGCCACCCTGCCAAGATTTAGGCTGCGGCCTGTTCCTTCCCTCATCGCTTCAGCCTTCCTGAAAAGCAGGGACTGCTGCACACAATAGCCATTTCAGTGGTAACAATTCTGATCATTAACTTCCTGCGAGTCCTTTGATTGGTTTCATTCTTCATTTATCCGAGGATAGCTACTTCAGACAGAATGGGGAGTGATTTTCTTTTAAGGAAATCCTACATTCCTCACAAGCCCTTTCTGATTTTTGCTGCTGAGGGAAATGATCAGCATTGGTGTCCTAAAGCAACTGCAGTGTCTGGGCTGTGTCCTCTTTTACTGGGGACCATCCTCTCTATCTGAACGTGTCCTCTATTGGAAGGGCTTTCCTGTCCAATTCCAGTTTAGGGTGCAATCCTATGGAGACAGACGTCAGCCTCCGAACTTGGAGGCTGACACCAATCCAATGCAGGGTGGCTGGAGCATAGAGGGAATCCTCTCCTCTGTGCTCCAGCCACCCTGCATTGCCGGCTAGATGGGCGATTTCAGCCATCTAGCTGGGGAGCATCAGAGCGGGTTTGGGGGAGGCTGCGTGGCACATAGAAAGCCTCATAAAGAGGCTTCCACAATCTCCTCCCCACCCCCTTTCTCCCTCTTGGCATTCTGTTTCTGATCATGGAGACCGGCAAGAACTGTGCTGCCTATGAGACAGTGGGGGAGGGGGCAGGGAGCATGGTTCCCCCAAACAGAAAAATCCTATGGCCTTCTAGGCACTGTCTAGTGACCATAGGATTTCTCTCTTAAACATAAAGAACCATCACAACTGTTGCCCATCCACAGTTAACACCTGTGCAACAGACAGAACAGGTAGGCACACAGGCCATTTGGTAACAGTCTTCGGCACTATGGTGAGATGTACTGTATTTCTATTTAAACTACAATAATCATATCTATATTTGCATCTATACACATAAATCGGCATATACAAATTGGATGCAAATCAGTATCTATTTTTGGCCTCTTTGGGGTGACACATTTCCTCTTTTGGGGTGATTCATAAGTGGCCAGCCTAGCTGGCCCTATCATTAGGCAGGGGGAGGCAGCCATCTAAGGCTAGCGGATTTGGGGTGTCATGATAGGGAAGCAAATGATTAGCTATTCTATCATTTATTAGGACTTTTGATACAGACTCTGGGGCTTGAACAAGGGAACATGAGGCTGAGACCTAGGCTAGTGAGCTACCATGGAGAATGTGGGTTGTGATGTCAGAGCCCTCTTCAAGCACAGAAGCGCATAGAAGTATATAACATAAGCCCATAGGATTGGCAGGTGGTCTGAAGCTTCCTGACTGGGCAGGGTTGGCATAACTCCCGGGATTCTGACGTCCTGCCTTTGCTTGGTCAGTGGAACAGGATGGGTTTACCTGTGGCGACTCAGGTGACATTGGCCTCTGGGGTGGCTGTTTGCGCATCATCAAAAAAGAGAAGTCAAAAGAGGATACAGATCTGCATCAGATTTGCTTGTGCTGATTTATATATATAGATCCAAGTTTAGAATTAATTTATCTCAGCATAGTAGGGAGGACTGTGGTCAGGTCACCTGTGTATCTGTTGCTTAATCTGCTCTTCTCCAGGTAGGGATGTACGAACCTACCCCCGTCCAGGTTCTCCGGGTGCCTGCCCAGCCCCTGCCCCCACTCGTCGGCCCCCAGACAGTGCTCGAGCCCCTCCTTCACTCGATGAGCCGCCCACACTAACCCCGGCAGCCTTGTCAAGCTCTGTGGTCAACATTTTGAAAAATAAAATGGCAATCGCAAAAATGGGCATATTTGCGTATGTGTGAAATGTGCGTTTTCGCGAATGCACACGTTTTCGCACACGCAGATATGTGCATTTTTGCAATCACCATTTTATTTTTCAAAAAATGGTGACTGCAGAGCTTGATGAGGCTGCTGCAGTGAGTGCAGGCCACTCGCCGAGCATGGGCAGGGGGTGAGTGGGGCCATGGGCTTGGGGATGTGGGCAGGGGATGTTAAGCCAGATTCCCAGACAGAATTCAGCGCCCACACCATCCCTGTCTCCAAGTGCTTATTATGGATGGAGAACTTCAAGGCCCTTGCTCTCTTTTCTTTACCTTTAAATTTGACTTGGACTGGACAACCCTTCAAAAGAGGACACCTTCAAATAGAGCAGGAGTGTTGAACTTCTTTCAGCCGGAGGGCTGAATTCCATTGCAGAGAGCCTCTTAGGGGTTCCAGTGGTGGGTGAGGCTGAAGGAGTTCAAAAATACCAGCCTATTTTAGCTGCAGCCCCTTGCTACTACAAACTAAGTCTTTGTGGGGGCATTTCAACCTTTTAGAACTGAGGAAAAAACTGCACAAAAGCCAGGAAACCACTACATGATTGGTGGTCAGGCAAAAGGAGTTGCAGCCAGGGGAAGGGGCCACGACCTTCTGGAGAAGCCCAGTGGGCTGGATATGGCCCTTGGTCCTGAGGTTCTCTACCTCTGAAATAGAGGACAGCCCCTCAAACAAAGGGCCAGCCTCTGTAAAGTAAGGCAAATATCCACCCTACTGAAGTCAGGAATTCTGAGTTGGAGAACTTGCTCTCCCCATGTAGATTTGAGTATCACCACTGATGATACTCAAATGGCTGGTGGCTCTGATGTTATGGGGCAGTGAATCCATTCTGGGTTTCAGTCAGAACCAGTCAGAACTCTAAAGGAGCTATTCAAGGTGCTGAACCCCTATAGGTTCAGCAGCTTGGACAGATTGAAGGTTCAGCACCTTGGAAGATCCTTTAGAGTTCTGACTGGTTCTGAATGAAACCCAGAATTGATTCACTGCCCCACTGACATCGTAGCCACCAGCCTCCTCTGATTATCACTGGCCACAGCCCTGTCACAAAGGTAGCTGTCTCAGTGAGGCCAAACTGTTCCTAGAGCCCTTCTTGCCTCCCCAAAGAGTAGGGAACCATGAAAGATGAGCATCCCTCTATGTCACAGTTGGGGAACCTGTGGCCTTTCAGATGGTGTTGGACTGCAACTCCCATCATTCCTGACAATTGACCATGCTGGCCTGGGCTGATGGGAGCTGGAATCCAACAACATCTGAGAGTGTGTGGTGTAGTGGCTAGAGTGTTGGACTGGGAGTTGGGAGATCCAGGTTCTGGTCCCCACTCAGCCATGGAAGCTCACTGGGTGACTTTGGGCCAGTCACAGACTCTCAGCCCAACCTACCTCACAGGGTTGTTGTTGTGAGGCTAAAATGGAGAGGAGGAGGATTATGTATGCCGCCTTGGGTTCCTTAAGGAGGAAAAAGGCGGGATAACAATGTAATAAGTAAGGAAAGTAAGTCAACATCTGGCAGACCACAGGTTCTCCAACCCCTGCTCAATATCACTTCCCCCCTCTCCATTATTTCCCTTGTTCTCATCATCCTTTGTCACTGGCTGAACTTTGCAGGCAGAAACAGCAGCTGACTCCACTGGAAATTTCCAGTACCACAGAAAGATGGCCCAGGGTTGTTGTGTTTTCCCTTCTCCCGTCTTCCAAATAATATTCCTAATTTGAGAAAAGTAGCCATGGTTGTCTTGCAGCAGTAAAAAGTCACTGTGTTGAGGCACTTCAGAAAACAAATTGATTTATTGAGGCACATGTGTTTTGCGAGCACCAGCTGACAGCAGATGGATGAAATGGACTGAGAAGGTGACAGCTAGAACCGAGCTGAAATTTCTCAGATGACATTTTCTTTTCCCTGAGAGAATTGACGAGATGTTTCTTTTTCTCACCCCCCGCCAAGAAAAAGAGGGACATTTTGCCCAATTTTCTTTGAATATTCTGTTCTCCACCATTTTCTCTGTGTAGCTGTTGCCTTTCCACCACACACACACACACACACACACACACACACACTGTATTGGCCCAGGCCTGTAACCAAATTACCTGTAGCATTAGAGAGGCCTACAGATCCATAGTGCTTTGCTTAAGTTCATTAATAGTTGAATTCCCTTGCTAGTAGGCCTCTAAACATGTGAGATGAGTCAAAAGCCGATATCAAGATGTGCCTGGGAAGCAAAGTGTGTTGCGTCTTAAAGCTGCAAGTAGTTGTGCTGAGAACCAACTACTTCTAGTCTATGTTGGGAATGAACAATAGGTGGCACTTGCTAGTGTTGTGCTGCCTCACTGCTGATATGTATGGTATAAGTCCCATTGTACCCCATGGCTCTGGGTTCAGAGAAGCTGTCTGATCCAACCATTGGGTATGCCTGTGTACTGTGAGTTACTCAATAAAGTATCTCCTTATCAGATAAACCTGATTTATCACTATCTTGGCACCTCTAAATTAAGAGTTCGAAGCCCACGGCCGGGGCAATACAACCCCCCCCCCCCGCAATGCCCTTGTGTGACACTTGGACTGGAACATGGTAGAAGATGCAAAATCATGGCCTGGCTGCTGACACAGTTGCTGCTGTTGCCACTTGCTGCAGCAACACATAAATAAAAATAAAAGTTAAAAACAAAAACAGAAACCCTGCACCCAGGTAATCCATATTCTCTGCCAAGAAAAGTACTGCAACTTGCATCAGTTAAGCAAGTTGATCACGTTTGCATAATTTGGCTTGTGTTGCAGAAAAATGTTTGGGAAGGCAATTTTGCATAATATATTCTTGTTTTGCTACTCATGGAGCTGTGCAGAGTACTGAAGCCTCACCTTCCCACAATTGGAAATCGTATTTAGATATCACTCCTCTTTAGCAGGCATTGCCTACCGAATTGCAGGCATATCTTCACAGTCATAAGGGCTAAAAACTTGTAGGAACCTTGAAGATGCCTGTCAACAGCCCATTAGCACCTGGACAGCAGACAGGGTTGGCCCACAGGTCCCTTGATCATAGTCTTTCCCCACTATGGTGAGCTGAATTGTATTTATTTATATTTAAAATCATAGGAATTATTTCAAAATGTGCATCTATATGTATAAAGTAGCATATGAACATTTGATGCAAACCCATGTCTTTTTTTTTTTGGTCATCTTCTTTGGTGATGTATAAGTGGCCACTCTAAAAGCTGCTCCAGATTAATACTGTGCCAAAATGTTCTCCTACATTTTTTTGACCTTTGTCATTCAATCTCATAGAAAAGGAATTGCTTTTGAAAATTCAAATGAGAAGAAAATTTCAAAGAAATTCTCATGGATTGGGTTCAGGGTTTTTGTGATTACCTTACTTATGAGGTGGCCAAGGAGCATGTGTGAGTGTCCTGCCTTTCACTGTACAATCATATCTCTGGCAGCCTGTAGTCTCCTTGGCTTCCCACACTTCAGTAATGAAGTCATTCCTCCCATAGGAAAGATAAGGAAGTACAATATCTGCACCAATGGCCACCTTGCAGGGATTAGATATGCTCAAAAACACCACCAAAATAAATTATAAAATGCCCTGAAAATGAGGCAGAAAAATGGAAGCCTGTTCCATGGGGGAAGAAAACTTTTAGGAAACTGGAAGACAGATTTTGGCACAGCACTAGCTCCACCTGTTTCTGGAGCTAGACCCAACATTGCCACCTTCACACCTGCATTGTGGAGGATGCAAAATTAGGACTAAGCTGCCAACACAGCTGATGCTGTTGGAGCTTGCAGTGGCAGTGAAAAAAAAAAGAAAAACGGTATGAAAAAGAAAGAAGCTGTGCTACAAGACCTGCCAATGGTGAGCCCTATGTGTGGAAGAAACTGATGAGAATTTCTCCTCCCCCTGGATAAATTCGGTGAAATTGTCTCCCCCGCCATTCTCTGCCCACAAACTGGGTGGTGGATTTTGAGAAGCCGTTTGCACACAGCTCTACTCCAGAGGAAGGGAGTGCATATCCTAAAATCCTTTGCAATACGCCAGAGTTCCGTGATAGACATGCAAGGTTCATTTCGCAGACATGAAAAGGGTTCTTCCAAGGTGTAACGTTATCAAACGGCTGTTTACCAATGACAATGGTAAACACTCCCAACAACATCAGTGCTGCCCACTCTCCCCCAGCAATGGAGGCTAATTCTAAAGCAGGGATGGACATCGTGTGTCCCTCCAGATGTTTTGGCCAACAACTCCTATGATCCCTCACCATTGTCTATACTGGCTAGGGCTGGTGGGAGTTGTAGGACAAAACATTTAGAGTACTATAAGTTGCCTATCCCTGATATAAAGGAAATGTATCTTTACCCACAAGCGGCCAAAGGTTTATGGGGGCATAGAATCATAGCATAGGAAGAGACCTTGGAGATCATTTATTCCAGCCCCCTGCTCAGTGCAGGCTTTGCACTGCACACTGCAGCTACAGCATCACTGACAGACGGCCATTCAGCCTCTGCTGAAATACCTCCAGCAACGGAGAACCCAGCACCTCCTGAGGAAATCTATTCCACTACTGAACAGCTCTCACTATAAGGAAATTTCTCCTATTGTTAAGCCAAGATCTGCTTCCCTGCAATTTCCCCCTGGTGGTTCTAATCCTGCTCTCTGGAGCAATAAAGTCTGCTCCATCTTCTGCATGACAGCTTTTCAGATATTTGAACACCACTATCATGTCTTGCCTTAATCTTCTCTTCTCCAGGCTAAACATACCCAGCTCTTTCAGCCTTGCCTTAATTCTTCAAAATACATGATAGCTGTATACAGCCCAAGTTGTCACAGCGTTTTGTCTCGAAAGATTTCAGTGAATCCAACAGACTAAAATGTGCTAATTGTTCCAAATTGCTTTTGAAAGGGTTTTTCGAAGGAGAAGAACATTTCATTGAGATTCTCATGGGTGGGGTGTGGGATTCTTGCACTTGCCTTAGTCATGAGATGGTGAAGGGATGCATGTATTAGTGTCCTTTCTTTCATCATACATACATCTTTCTGATGGTCTGCAGCCTCCTCAGCTTCCCACATTTCAATTAGATCCTGGGGGAAGACTCCTCGCATGGGGCCTTTTCAGATCAGGAAGCGTGGGCAGCCAGGGAGGCTGCAGAGTGATGGAGAGATGTGTAACAGAAACGGGGTGGGGGGAAGCCACATACTACCCTCGGCCACCTCACAATGCTAAGCTCAAAAACATAACCAAAAGAAATTCTAAACCACCCTAAGAATGAGGAAGAAAGACAGAAGCCTCATTCACGGGGTGAGGTGGGGGAAACTTTCAGGAACTGGAGGACATGTTTTAGCACACAGCACTAGAGATAAGCTGTGGAACAGCTTTCCTCAACCTGATGCCCTCCAGATGTTTTGGACTTCAGCTCCTATCAGCCCCTGCTAGTATGGCCAATGGTCAGGAATGCTGGGAGTTGTAGTCCAAAACATCTGAAGGGCACCCCAAGGGCATCTTGGGGCTATTGCAAGATAAGTGGATATAGGATTTCATTTCAGCCTGAATCACAGAGATCTAGTTCCTAGATATCACAATTGTATCCCACCCATCCTGCAAATAGGTCAGGGAAGCACATATAGACCCATCCTATTTTATCCTTACCACAACCCATGTGAGATAGGTTATACTGAGAATTAACCCCTATGAACTGTCCCCCTTCCTCAACGGTCACAACCAGCAGCCATTCCAGCAGGCTGCACTGAGGGAGATGAGAGAGGAGAAGCAGGCTCAGTCTACCTGCCCTGCTGAAAGACTTGAGTTTTTACCTCTTCCCTCCTGATTCCCTTTTCCTTGTGTGTAGTGCCATTTTAGATTGTAAGCCTGCGGGCAGGGACTGAATTCTTTTACTGATTTTTTGTAAGCCACTCTGAGATCCTTTTTGGCTGAGGAGCGGGATAAAAATACTCTAAGGATGCAATCCTATGCATGTTTAGACAGAAGAAAGTCCTACAACTCCCAGCATTCCTGGAATGCTGGGAGTTGAAGGACTTTCTTCTGTCTAAACGTGCACAGGATTGTGCCTTAAATAAGTAAATAAAAAGTTTTGCCCGGGCCCAGTTCACCCAGCAAACATCATGTCTGAGCAAGAATTTCAACTCAGAATTTCACTCGATCTGTTGGTGGCTCTCAGATTCACCCCTGCCCCTGCATTTGCTTCACTTCTCTCTGCCCTCATTTTCCCATGGAGAATGGAGACTCATCTACAAAGTGCTTTTAAATCTCGAACAAAGACATCCTGTGCTAAATATTAGTCAGCCAGCCTAAGGGGCGGAAGAGAAGATAACAGTTAGCACAACTCAGAAACCCTGCAGACTATAAATGTGTGAAACTGGCACTTCAAAGGGTGGAACTAAAACTTGGAGGAATGGAAGAAAATGGCTCCAAGACAGCCAAGGCATCAGGCTGGAGCAGGAAGGAAGATAAATGGGTGGTTATGTAATTGCTGCCTTCAAAACAATACAAAACACTTTTGCCCTTACCCTAAGCATGTTTATTGGAAAGTCCCATGGACAGATTGTGCAAATTGCCACGAAGAATGTCAGAAGATTCCTCTTGAGTCACACCAAAGCATCCATTTAGTTCAGAATCCTCTCCTGGTTCCTACAGAAGCAGAAGTTTCCAGGATGCCCACAAGTGAGACATTGCCTCTGAACCTGGACATTGCATCAGGGGCGGGCAACTTGTGGCCGTCCAGATGTTTTGGCCTACAACTCCCATCAGCCCTAGCCAGCATAGCCAATGGTGAAAGATCATGGGAGGTGTTGGCCAAAACATCTGGAGAGCAACAAGTTGCCCATTTGTTGACACCCCTCCAAAGCCATGGAAATCAGTGGATATCACCATGTCTTGTGGCAGAGAGTTCCACACCTTCCTTGTGCATTGCGTGGTGAATGCTTTCTTTTTTCTGCCCTGGATTTCCCACCAATTCATTTCATTGGGTGACCCTGACTGGTAGTCTAAGGAAGGGGGCTCATGAGGATGGAAGCTATCAGGTTTATTTTTTTCTCAAACAAAACAGTGGCAAGGGAGAGAACATGTGGTTGCTTAAGAATACAACTCTTTAAGGGCACAATCCTTTGCATGTTGTACAACCAAGCTTGCACAATTGCAACTTCAGCAGGATTCTCCTTTTGCACAAAGTTCGGAACCTAGTTTCCACTAGCAACCTCTTGCTCAGTCCATTGTGCAACAAAACCTGTTGTATGACCAGTTGTGCATTACATTGTGCAACCAGTTGAGCATTCCACTTGCACAGCTGGTTGCACATTGCAGTTGTGCAACCAGTTGCACAAGCATAATGTGCAACCGCTTGTGCAACAGAAAGATTTGATGGAGCTCTGCTAGCACTGCATAAGTTTACAGAATGACACTGTTGGATACTTACTGCCCATAGATTCATAAAGTTGTAGAGTTGAAGGGGGGCTTGTAGGACATCTTGTCCAAACTGCTTGCTTGGTGCATGAAATCCAGAGCTATAGAGTAGTGCTGTGCCAAAAATTTTGACTCTTCCATTTTCAGCATTTCATAGGGGTGGGTGGGGGAAAAATGAAAATTCCTGAGAAAGAGGCTTGGAGGAGTGAGAATTTTGGAGAATTTTCTCTTGGGGAGGGGGACAGGGTTTCCACATACCTTTTTAAATGTAGGCAATACTTGAGGGGTTTTCTCTCTATGTGTTATTTTTTTTAAATCACCCCCTGCACTTGCAGCCGGCCAGGCCTCATCTCCAGCCCACAGTTCTTTCTGAACTCCCAGGAGACCATGTAACCTCAGCCTCTCCAAAAGCCATTCAGGAAGAACTCCCGGCCGGAGAAGAGTCCTGGGCTCCTGCAAGTGCAAGGGTGTTAAAAAAAAAAAATAGAAAGAAGAATCACCTATGCTTAAAAAAGTTATGTAGAACCCTGTCCCCCTCCCCAAGAGAAAATTCTCAGAAATTTTCCCTCTCCCCGAGAACAAGGCAGAAAAACACTGTCTCTTTCACAGGGGGAGGAAAAGTTCCCAAAATAGGGGGCACAGCAGTATTATACAGCATACGACCTCAACAGCTGACTGGTCAGTGTCTGCTTGAAAACTTCCAGCAAGGGGGAGCCCCCCCTCCCCAGTAATTGGTTCCCTTTGTCATAACACTCTTACCTTTAATATGTTTATCCCGATGTCCATCCAAAATCTACCCTCCTGTAACACAGGCTCAGATCCAATGTTACTGCTACTTAGAGTAAATGGTCCTCAGGAAGGGTCCTCCTCCCTCAGCTGTCACCACCACTAGGCATTCCAGCAGGCTGTATGGTGGGAGATGATGGAGAGAGCAGGGCTATACCATGAGGACTGCTAAGAGAATTAATTTCTCCCCCTCTTCCTGCTCTGTTCCTTTTTCCTTGTGTGCCATGTCTTTTTAGATTGTAAGCCTTCTGGCAGGGACTCTCTTGTTTAAATGGTTATATGTAAGCCACTCTAGGAGCCTCTTTGGCTGAGGTGTGGCATAAAAACACTTCAAATAAATAAACAAACCCATTGAAATGAATGGGATTTCAGTTCATTATGACTAACTGAAATTGCATTCATTTCAACGGGTCTGCCTTAAATCATACTAACATTGGATTAAACGGATTGTATCTAGTCCAGCAGAGAATAAGTCTTTGCCCCCTTCTGCGTGACAGTCAGGTTTCTGATGTGCGCTATCATGTCGCCCCTCAGTCTTCCCTTCTGCAGGCTAAACATACCCAGTTTCTTCAACCCTTCCTCAGTCATAGGACTTGTTTTCTAGAAAGTGAAATAGAAAGAGGAAAGAAATGCAAAATCAAGAACTTACTGGACAAAATTCTTCCTAAACAGGACAGAAAGAACTTCATTTTTTTATTAAAGAAACTGAATGTGGGGAAAAAGTGAAACTGACAAGTTTATCCACCCGTACTAAACACACAGGCATCCCTTGCCCATCAGAGGATACTTTTTGTGATCCTAAGGTAGCTTATATCACACACTCTTTAATGTCACACATATCACACATAATATGGAGGGTAGACAAACTGGAGAGGGTTCAGAAGAGGGCAACAAAGATGATCAGGGGACTGGAAACAAAGGCCTATGAAGAGAGACTGAAAGAACTGGGCATGTTTAGCCTTGAGAAGAGAAGACTGAGGGGAGATAGGATAGCGCTCTTTAAGTACTTGAAAGGTTGCCACAGAGAGGAAGGCCAGGATCTCTTCTCCATCATCCCAGAGTGCAGGACACGGAATCATGGGCTCAAGTGACAGGAAGCCAGATCCGGCTGAACATCAGGAGAAACTTCCTGACTGTTAGAGCAGTACGACAATGGAACCAATTCCCTAGGGAGGTGGTGGGCTCTCGCACACTGGAGGCATTCAAGATGAGGCTGGACAGCCACCTGTCAGGGATGCTCTGACCTGGATTCCTGCATTGAGCAGGGGGTTGGACTCGATGGCCTTGTAGGCCCCTTCCAACCCTACTATTCTATGATTCTATGATTCTATGAATATGGCAGCCTTCCTCAGCCTGGCATCCCTTAGATGTTTTAGGCTTCAGCCCAAGCCAGCACGGACAATGGTCAGGAATGCTGGGAGTCATAGTCAAAAATAACTGGAGGGCCACAGGCTGGGGAAAGCTGAAATATGAAAAAAGAGGTATTTATACCCTGTCCCAGTGTGTTTCTTTGCATTGAACATCATAGAGTTAGGGTTGAAGGGCAGCAGCATGCCTACAAAGACAACAAAAAGAAACCTCTAGGGACCTTGGCCAATCACAGCTCCTGGACATGTTTTTATAGAACTGTACATCCCCTTCAAATGATACTGTATTTACTGAATGCTCAAGTAGTGGAAATGCAGCAAACACTTCACACACACACACACACACACACACACACCCTTTAGGCAACTGCCTATATTGGTTGAAGAGACTATCAGCATGTGATCTCCAAGATCATAGAAGCTTTGGATGATCAGATTATCAGTAAAAGTTGTCAGCTTAGTGTGCTGCAATCATAAACAAAGATAAATTCAATGCTATTAGAAAAAGGATTCAAAATAAAACTGTAAGTATCAGCATTCTGTTATATAGTCAGATACTGTTTGCAGAACACTTTGTGCTGTTATATTACTACATCTTATAAAATGATACAGGAGAGCAAATATAAAAAAAGCAGGGAGGAGGGAGAAAAGAAAAAAAAGACAGTCAAAAATTATCAAGGGATCAAGCAACTCCCTTAATAAGAAAGGACTAAGCAGTTGCCAATGTTTAACTTGATTAAAAAGACAATCTGGGCGTGACATGATGATACAGAGTTCTAAAATTAAATTAAGAACAATGCAGAGACCGTGAATGGAGGGAAATGTCAAAATATTATAATGCTGGGACATCCAGTCATTTTCACTGGCTGAAGATGATGCTGGCCATGAAGGCTATTGTTTGATGGTTGCAAAATTAAGTACACCAGGAAACGTATAATTTACCTGTGGAATTCATTGCCCTAGGCCAGAGATGGGGAACACATGGTTCTCCAGATGCTGTTGGATTGCAGCTCCTATCATCCTCTACCATAGGCTATGCTGGCAAAGGCTGATGGGATTTGCAGTCCGCCAATGTCTCGAGGGCCACACATTCCCTACCCCTTGCCATGGGCCATGAGGCATGATAGTTAGGAACATCCATTTTCAGAAAGATATATCTGATTACCAGATTCAGGGGACAAATGCCCATCTTGGTTGCTTTTGAGTTGCCTTAGTGCATCCAGCTAGCCCTTGTGGTGGCTGGACCAGGTGCGGCAAATGTTCTTATAGCTCTACTAGCAGCCAATACTGCAATAACAGCCAACAAGTCCTGATGGTTTAAAAAGTAGTGCTGTGCTGAAAATTTCTCCATCTTTTTCATCCATTCTCATTCAATTTGTTAGAGTAGTAATTGTTTTTGAAAAGAAATTCAATGGTGATGAAAATTTTGGACAAACTCTCATGGATTGGGTTTGGGTTTCTTGTGCTTACCTTACATAGGAGGTGGCCAAGGAGTGTGCACAAATGTCCTGTTTGACATAGTACAATCATCTCTCCAGCAGCCTCCTCGGCTTCTAACATTTCAAGCAAAGCCCAAGGAGAAGACATCATGATGTAATTCCTCCCATAGGGCTTTTTCAGATCAAGAAGTGCAGGCAGCCTGGGAGGCTGCATAGAAACAGAGAGATGTGTAACAGAAAGAAAACACGCACACATAGCCCCCTCAGCCCCATTCACACTGACTAAGCCCCCAAACACCACAAAAATAATTGTGAAGTACCCTGTGAATGAGGTAGAACAATGGAAGCCTCTTTCATGGGGGAAGAAAACTTCCATAAAATTAGAAGATAGATTTTGGTGCAGCACTAATTCCATCTCTTCCCTGGAGCTGAATACAACACTGCCTCCCTCACACCTGCATTATGGAGGATGCAAAATGGGGGCCAGCCTGCCAACACAGTGGATGCTGTTGCCACTCGTGGTGGCAGCACAAAAACACCAAAAACGCTTATGAAAAAAGACGCTGTGCTACATCCCCTGCCAATGGTGAGCCCAACCTGTGAGAAATTATTGAGAATTTCTCCTCCCCCTGGAGAAATTTGGTGAAATTGCCTCCCCCTGCCCGATTTCTCTACCCATAGGGTGGAGAATTTCAAAATTTCATAGGGTGAAGAACTTCAAAATAATTTCAGTTTCTCTGCCCAAAGGGTGGAGAATTTCTGGACACCCTCCAGATATGTTGTATTTGGACTGTGCCCTAATTTATTCCAGATTCTTTCCAAATTCTTGGCAAATTTCTCTGTGTTCTTGTACTCCTTCAGGTTGCTTTCTTGGTGTTCACCCTAAGGCTTACAGTACACTGTGGGGAGCACTCTTCCCCCAACGTGGTATCCTCCGGAAGTGTTGGGCTGCTGGTGGGGATGATGGGAATTCTAATACAACATACTGGCTGGGGAATACTGGGAGTTGTAGTACTCTTTTCTGCCTAAACATGCATAGGATTGCACCCTTAATATCTTGGATTGGGGAATGGGTTTGCCATAAACCCAACACTTAGCACAAGTTAATATCCTTCATGTAATGGAAAACATGGATGTGTATTACATGTGCAGTATTCTTGGGATCCAGATTCTTAGACTAAATGCCTACAGACTGTTTGAATACAGACTTGACCATGTTTCAATATGGGACCCATTTTTAGTTATTTGGGGTAGATTCTACATTTTGTGTGTCTATTTCCTCTCCTCTCCCCATTTCCTATTTCTGTCTCTCTCTCTCTCTCTCTCTCTCTCTGTATTTCTCCTTCTCCCTCAAACATACTGTTTTCTTCTTTTTAAAACAACAAAAACAACAACCTCAGAACAAACAAACAAGAGTAATGGTGCTATTGGGGTGACCCATCTTAGGCTGTGGTTTGACCCAGTTGGTGGTGGTTTAAGGTTTTGGGAGCCCTTGGGCAAGATGATCTCAGGGGGAAGCCCTCCCTGACTAGCCCCAGCTTTTCTTCATAGCTGTTGCTGACACTCATACGCTTATCCTGTCTTTCAGGGTCCAATGTGCACCATTGTCCATAGAGAGGGCAAGGCGACCAGAAGTTGCTCCACCTTCCCCTTGCTCCTGAAATGGCTCACTTGCATGGAGCGGTCAGGTGAACAATAGGCAGTGACAGCAAGGAGGTGGATCAGCGAGGCCAGGGAGCTCTGAGGGTTTGCAATGACCCACATGTTGGGCTGTGGGCCTCGACAAATGCCTGATGATGCTGACCCCCAGTTCCAAACCTGGACCCATTTATGAGTCATGAGCCATTGCCTGGATGAAGCAGGGCTATTCTGTTGCCTCTGCTGAGAGACCAGCCAGCTTTGGCTCTCTCTGATTGTCACCTAGCCAGCACACATTCCATCTGGCTACTTGTACAGTTTCCATTCCAGCTGGTCATTATAAGTACCCCAATGCTTATAATAAACACTTCCCTACAAGAAGGAACACACAGTAGGAGTACCCTAATGCTTCACCCTTCATCCTTTAGTACCCTAATGCTTCACCCTGGTCATTATAAGTGCCCTAATGCTTCACCCTTCCCTACCAGAAGGAACACACAGTAGGAGTACCATAATGCTTCACCATTCATCCTAATGCTTCACCTTGGTCATTATAAGTGCCCTAATGCTTCACCCTTCCCTACCAGAAGAAACACACAGTAGGAGTACCATAATGCTTCACCCTTCACCCTAATGCTTCACCCTGGTCATTGTAAGTGCCCTAATGCTTCACCCTTCCCTACCAGAAGAAACACACAGTAGGAGTACCATAATGCTTCACCCTTCACCCTAATGCTTCACCCTGGTCATTGTAAGTGCCCTAATGCTTCACCCTTCCTTACCAGAAGGAACACACAGTAGGAGTACCCTAATGCTTCACCCTTCACCCTTTAGTGCCCCAATGCTTCACCCTGGTCATTATAAGTACCCTAATGTTTCGCCCTTCCCTACCAGAAGAAATACACAGTAGGAGTACCTAATGCTTCACCCTTCACCCTAATGCTTCACCCTGGTCATTGTAAGTACCCGAATGCTTCACCCTTACCTACCAGAAGGAACACACAGCTCCAACTCAAAGTTCCCTGGGACATCAGCCAGAGAACAAAAGGCCACTGGGATGCTGCACTCCCTGCCTCCCAGGTTAAACATCATGGCATGGGGGAGACCAAGCTAGCCCCATACATTGGCCAGAGAGGGAACAGCTGCAGGGAGCTTGTTTTGGCCTTCCCTGCCAGAAAAAAAACACCTATAAGAACTTTGGAAACTAAGACCTGGTGCCTGAGGTTTGCTTCCCCCCCCCCTCCTCCCTCCCAATCTCTTTTCCTTTTGTGACATGTCTTCTGGCTGAACAGCAAGGTGAAAATCCTATAAAGAAAGAAAGAAGAACCAGTGCCTGAGCTTGCTTCCCCCCCCCCATCCCTTTTGCCTAGGGATGTACGAAAGTCACTTACCTTTTACGAAATTTGATTTGCGGTGGGGGGGAGGCGCTCCATCCCTCCCCCCAATATTCTGCCCGTGGGGGGAGGCATCCCGTCCCTCCCCCCCAAAATTCTGGCTGGGGGGGAGGCGTCCCGTCCCTCCTGACGCGAATCCTGGCCCGCCAGGTCTGCAAATGGCGGTGGCCGTAGCTGCCGCCGTTTGTGTCCCTGCAGTCAGCCGTGATAGGCTACGTAAATGTTTATGTAGCCTATCACGGCTGAATTAAAAACCAAAACCCAAAAACCGTGCGTACGCAAATGGCGGCGCCCATGGGCGCCGCCATTTGCATTCCTTATTTTGGCACGTCTAGTCTATGTAAACATTTACGTAGACTACGGCGAAAATAAGGGGAACACTACGCTATTTGCATTCCCCTTATTTCTGCCGTAGTCTACGTAAATCTTTACGTAGCCTATCACTTTTTTTTTTTTAATTTGGAAATGGCGGCGGCGGCAGCTGGTCGGAAGACCAGCCGCCGCAGCCGCCGCCGCCGCACCGCCAACGAACCACCGCTGGAGCTGCCGCTGCCAGGGAGATTCGCCCAAGGTAAGTCCCGTCCCGGGGGGGGGCGGGGGGGGGAGACTGTTTTGCCACCGATTTCGGGTGGCCGAATGCGCTGGCATTCGGCCTCCCCGAGATTTGTGGCGAAATTCTCTGACATCCCTACGTTTTGCCTTGTGTGCTGTGGCTTTGTAAGACTGATAACAGGGACTGACTTACTGCTTGTATTTGCATGCCACTCTGGCAGCCTTTTTGGCTAAAGAGCGGAGCAAAAATGCTTTCAATAAATAATAATGAATAACAGAAAACGTATGAGATACAGGACACCAAAAGCCACAAGGCACCTTTCCTTAATCCCAGATTTGGCATTGTAGCTCTTGTATAGGCAACTATAAACATGATCCACAAGGGCAAGGAGTGCTCAGCAACATTTATTTATTTATTTATTTATTTATTTATTTATATACCACCCAACATCCGAAGCCCTTTCAAAGCCAATGAAAAAGACTCTGTTTTAGAAGGAAATATAATCCCTTTTGATCATCTCCCTTGTGGATTTAAAAGAAATCATGTGTGCTTCACAATAGCAGGGATCTCTGTCAGTCTTGCAGCTGTCTGGAAAACTGGGTCACTGTTGTATCGGCCATTTGTACTAATAACACATATGGGGCAGTATCCAACTGTGTCATTCCATTAGCCCAAATGACGCTGCACTAATGGAAATTAGGTCCCGGAGTGTATGGGAAGGGAGAATCCAACTGAAGTTCTGCTTGCACAACCACTTTCAGGAATGTGCCATGTGGCCCAGTAGCACACGCTCCATTAGTGCAATCTGTAGGCACTTGCACAGCAGACAAATTCAGTGGAGCTCTGCTAGTGCTATTTGAGTTTGTGGAATGACACTGCCCCATGGATGAGCCACAGCTTTCCAGCCTGTGGTACCTTTCCAACATGGGTTCCAATGGTCACCAGATCCTTCACTCCTACCCTCTTGGCTTTCCAACAAAATCCACCATTAGGATGACGTGTCAGAACTGGGAGCTTTTCACTTACAAATAAGTTATTCATAACCTGACATGGACTCTCATTCATTAGAGGTTTAAGCAGAGGCTGGATGGCCACCTATCAGGGATGCTGTAGCAGTGGATTCCCTGTATTGGCAGGACTAGATGACCTCTGAGGTCACCTTCCAAATCTATGATTCTATGCTATACAGTTGATATACTGGGTATTGATCATTTGAAAGTATCGGCACTGGGGTAATGGCAGTGGCGGCTGATAGCTCCGTTAGAGTTCTGACTGGTTCTGACTGAAACCTGGAGTGGATTCACCGCCTCATTGACATTGGAGCTCCCAGTTTCCACTGGGTAATGGTAGGTTTCTGACTGAAGGCACATTCAGATTCATTTATTTCTTTAGTGACTAGGCAGAGTGGAAAGAGCAGGAATGGTGGGCTTATCAGTATGCTGTCTGCATGCTGAGAATGACAGAATGACTGAGGAGACTTTGAAATTGATTGAGGCACTGGAACTGCCTTTGCATTTTCTGTGTGTGTGTGTGTGTGTGAAAATAATAGATTCGTGTTGCTTACTGTTCCTAAGTTAAACTGCTAATATCACCAACCTTAGTAGTCCCAGTAGTTAATGGTTGGTTTAGATCCTGATTTAGTCATATTTAGAGTAGACCCATTGAAAGCATTGGGGCTTCAGTTGGTCATGACTTACTTAAGTCCCATTGATTTCAATGGGTCTATAAGTATGATTAAACCTGGAGCCAACCCATACTGTTTAGGGGGCAGGTGCACAACCAGCCCAGATCATTATAGTATGGATAAAGTGCTGGGATTGTGTTGAATTATTTGTTTGTCTTAGGAATTTATATCCCCCTTTCCCAGTTTCCCCCCTCTTTCTTTCTTTCTTTCTTTCTTTCTTTCTTTCTTTCTTTCTTTCTCTCTCTCTCTCTCTCTCTCTCTCTCTCTCTCTCTCTCTCACACACACACACACACACAGACACACGTAATCAAAGCAGCTCACAAATCAGATTTTTCACAATAAAACAATAATGAAACCATCCAGATTGAGACAAGTGTAAAACATCAGCATAAATATCCAAGAGATAAATATCCCAAAGATCAGCATAAAGAATACACAGTCATAAAAAGGGTTTTTTTTATTTTTAAAGAGGAAACCCAACAGAAAGGGTTTCCTCTAAAGCTGGGAAGGGAGGGAGCTTCATGGAACTCCTTGGGGATAGAATTACAAAGCTGTGGTGCCACCACCAAAAAAGCTCCATTCCCATTACCCATCAACCAAACCCTTGTCAATGATGGCCAGACAGCAGGGCCTCTGAAGCTATTCTGAGCAGTTGGATAGATTTGGCAATTCTTACTTCTTAGGCGATTTAGGGCTTTAAAGGTCAACACCAGCATTTTAAATTAGGGCTTTAAAGGTCAACACCAGCATTTTAAATTAGGGCTTTAAAAGTCAACACCAGCATTTTAAATTGAGCCCAGAAATGAACTGGTAACCAATGTAATTAGTGAAGGAGAGTTGTGACCACTGGATCACCAGCATCTCAGTGGCCACACTTTGAACCAACAAAAGTTTCTGAACTGACTTTAAAGGCAGCCCAGGTAAAGAGCATTATAGTAGCCTAGCCTAGATGAAATGAGTGCATGAGGAATTCAAGCCAGATCTTGCATGAAATGTTCTTGCATCTTCAGAAATGTTCTGGATTCACCTGCCCCAAGAAAGTAGTAGAGCTGTCACTTTAAGGGGAGTTAGGCTGCAAGCCTATACCTACTTACCTTGAAGTAAGCTCCATTGATCTCAATGGGACTTACTTTTGAGTAGACAGGTATAGGATTGCACTGTTAGTCACTCCTTCTCCCTTTACTTTGAACCCCCATACAGTGAGTTCTTAAAAATCCTTGGTATCCTTTTATTTTGGAGAAAAATATCAAGTCATTAGTTCTCAAAGTGGTAGATAGAATTTGGAAATTATCAAAACAATAATAAAGGCTCAGAAACCACAACCAGATTTTCTGTTTGCGGACTTTCTATTGCCCCCAAAATGGGATATTTTCATTCAGGAAAGCTAAATGTTCCTTGTAATGGCTCCAGGTTACTGCACTTACAACACCAATGTTCTGCTCTCTCACCTCAGTAACCACTTGTCACCCATTGCCAGGGAATAGTATTTAGAAAATATCTTTCCAAATGTTTGGAAAGGAAGTCAGGGGACACAAATGCATGCAATTTGCATATTTTGTTCCCAAAGCAGAATTTGGATGTGTGGACCACAGAATTCGATTATCTTGTCATGCAAAGTTGTAAGTTCCCTGACTATAGAAATATTGCATGTTCCTAAACCACAACTTCGTAGAGCATCTGACAAATATACAGCCAGCATGTGAATCTGATGATGAGTTCTGAGTTGACTACATGAACACAGATCACTTCTCCTGCCCACAGTCTTGGATATTCTACAGTCACTGAGTGTGACTCAGAAATAGCAATGAAAAACTACATTGACACCACTGTTCTCCTTTCCCCACATAAATCTGTGAATGGTGACTCACAGCCTCCAAACTAACAGTGATTTTCACAAGTTGGGGTCTGGGCAGGTTTGTGTGCGTGTGTGTATCTTGCAAAATATACAATTTGAATAAAAAAGCCACTGGAAGGAACTAGCTCTGTCTGACCACAAGTGAATTTAGTAAGAGGGGTGTGCGCGCGCGCGCGTGTGTGTGTGTGTGCAAAGCACTATTCTTAAACAAAGCTCTTGTCATGACTGAGCCATAACTCACTGGTGGAGCACATAGTTTGCATGAAAAATGATCCCGGGTTCAATGTCCAGCAGAATTTCTAGCTAGGAGAACAGTGATGAGTACTAATGCCACCCAGAGTTGAAATGGTCTGACTCGGTATAAATGACAGCTTCTTGTGTTCGTTAGACAAGCATCAACTTGATCGCATAAGCATTTGATCGCGCTGATGATCAAGGACCAGAAAATATTATTACATCGGGTTATTATTTCATTGATATTTCTGCTGCCTATCATGGTTACCTCTGCCACATTAACATGAGGCACCTACTCCTGGAAATGTCTCCCTGTGATCAAAATACTACATAATCACAAGCCAAACCCAAGAGTTATTAAAGGAACACACCATGCTCAAGACAAGGACATGCTTCCATACACAACTCATGCTTGTTTTGCACACCTATCCTTACTCTCATTTGTGTGAAATTAAAAGAGGCACTCTCACACACAGGCACATATACTGGCACTTAGAACAAAACTCTGTTTTTCACCTTGGGAAACATAGAGATGTCTATATCTAATATTCACCATGCAGCTGGCTTCTCTGATAGTAGAGACTCCACCATGAACAAGGCAATGCATTTTCTGTTCCAAGGTGCTTCCTCCACTCAAGAACATCCACAGGATGGACAGAATCCTAGAACTGGAACCCCACACATGGAATCATATTCCCATGCACTGACCTGGCAATGCAGTTCCTTACTCCCATTACAACAGCAATAACATCCAATACTCTTTTATTTTGCACTCACAAATGCATACATTAAGATACAACACAAACATATTCCCACATTTTAATCCTTGGTTGCTATGCTAACTTATAACAAACAATAGTGTATTGCTCAATTACACACACAAGGCACAAAATTCCCACAGCCAATCCAATTATTCGTCTTTCTAACCAGGCTGTACTCAAAGGAACACACTATGCTCACTGACATGCACAGTGTATATTAGTACACACATTCTCTCTCTAGCCACTTTTCTTGGTGTTTGTGTTACATATAATTCAGTTCACGGGCATGTGATCTTTTGCATGTGCGCACACGCACACACACACACACACAGTCTCTAAGCGTGTTTTCTAAGCACACACTTTTATTTCCAAGTTAGTGCTACACACAGTTCTAACTGATTTTCTGACATGCAGTTGGCATAGCCTCTTTCCTTGCTGCTGCTGTCTACAGTCCTTAGTGGTGGAGGCTGATGGTACTGATTTTGCTGAGGTGGTGAATCCATTCTGGGTTTTAGTCAGAAACAGCCAGAACCCCATCCCCAAATAGGTTCAGCATTTGGATTCCTCCTTTAGAGTTCTGGCTGGTTCTGACTAAAACCTAGCATGGATTCACTGTCCCACCAAAGCCAGTTCTACCAGCCTGCACTGGACACCCAGCCAAGGGAGATGTGCATAGAACTTTCCCCTGTTTAGTCAAGGAAGAAGCTGGGGCTACACACCCAGAGTTCTGCCCTTACCTGACAATGCCATACATTACTAGGATGTTTCCCAGGAGCCCCACGACACAGACCACCGAATAGAGGGCAGTGATAGCAATGGCTATGATGATTGAAGACGTGTTCTTCAGCGGGGATTGACTCGTGGCATTGGACGTCATGAGAGAACTCAAGTTGAAGTCTTCCAAGGTGCTGTTGTAGAGGAAATTGATGTCGCTTTCAGAACCGGGGCAGCTTTCAGCACCGGGTGGGGGGCTTGACTGCTCCATGGTGGTAGGGAGCTTCCAGATCCCACCACCCTGAGCGGTGGGACAAAAAACTGACCGGGCGGCTTGCAGTTCAAAGGCTTCCTGAGCTCTGTCCCGTCTTGATGGTGCTGAACAAAGCACGCTGTCCTCTGACTCCGTGGTGATCTCGCTCTCTCCCCTGCAAAGTGCATCCAAATAAAAACAAAATTTGAAGGGGGTGGGCAGGGGGAGGAAGGGGAATTGACTAGCAGGGTAAAGGCAGGAATTCTCAGCAGCAGCCGTCTGGACCAGCAAAAGCTGCATCTATTCTAGCTTTCCTGCATACTCTCTGCTATAAACACGACACTGCACTACCTTCCCCCTTCCTCTGCTGCTGAGCATCTGAGCACAGCAAACTGAATTTGCAAAGCTCTCCTAATGCTTGTGATTTCTTTTTTAAAGGGGGGTGGAATCTGACATCTCCCTTGGACGTCGGGAACTACGTAGGGGCTGCGGAATAGAAGGGGGCTGTCAATCAGAACCCTTTGGGGTTGATGGGGAGAGGACAAATAATTCTATACATTACTCTCAAATGTCTTGGAAATGCTCTTTCCTTGGCTAACGTGTTCTTAGGGAGCTGTTGATGTTATCATGGCAAAGTCTCTCCCCAGCAATGCGGGCATTTATTAGCGTATTTAATTGTATTTGAATGGGGTGGTGGTGGTGGTGCTGGGGAGGGAGAAGAAAAGAAGCAAATTAATCATGAACATTCAAGTAGCACAGCAGCCTCCTTTTTATGGCCAACTATATGGAAGATAAAGTCATTGCAGGCTGAGTGCACTGCCACCCAGATGATCTGTTCCTCCAGAAAAAGTGGGGCTAGCTAGCATCAATACATAATGTCAGGATCTCAAAAGCACATGGAGAGGGATGCCTATATTTATGTTTTAGACTTCTTTTTCCACAGAGACTGAACTGATCTTGAGTTTGTACATCTTCCAGAAGCAATGCAATTTTTTTTTGAAAATATAAACTTGGTTTTGATGGCTAGGGAGAAGGCATGAAAGGGCCATAGTTCAGTGATAAAGCACATGCTTTGCATTTGGAGGTCCCAGGTCCAACCCTTATCATCTCAAAGAAGGACTGGGAAACAAGTGGGGGCTGGTGGCTCTGATTTCGATGGGGCTTTGAATCCTTTCTGGGTTTTAGTCAGAATCAGCCAGAACACTAAAGGAGCTATCCAAGGTGCTGAGCCTATTGAAGGATAGAGACGCAGGAGAACCATCATACCAGTTTTCAAATATAAGCAGTGAGGTACCTTGGTAGGGTTCAACACCTTGGAGAGCCCCTTTCAAGTTCTGTCTGGTTCTGCCTAAAACCCAGAATGGATTCAAAACCCCACTGGAACTGGAGCCGCCAGTCTCCACTGCTGGGACAGACCCTTGTCTGAAACCCACTGTTGGAGTATTGCTCAATGCATACAGCCTTCCCCAGCCTGGGGCATTACCGGTTTTTTGGACTTCAACTTCCAGCAGCCCCAGTCAACATGACTAATGGTCAGGAATGCTGGGAGTGGTAGTCCAAAACATCTGGTGTCATGTTAGGGAAGGCTAGTGTAAACCATACTGAGCTAAATGGTCCAATGGTCTGATACACTATAAGGCAGGTTCCCATGTAGGATCATTATCCAGTCTGTGGACATGGCACGCAATCTTATACACTCTTACCTGGGAGTAAGTCCCATTGATTTCAATAGGTCTTACTTCTGAGTAGACATGTATTGCAGTGCGATGTCTGACTCCAACCAATTAAACAAATTATAAAATGGAAAAATAGCTCAACAGTCTTAAGCCAAAATAACCACACAGAAAATATACTTCACATTCCAATAACTACAAAGCGAAATGGAAGGTCACAAGCTTGCATTTAAAAATGTGATCATGATCTATTTATTTAAAAGTCTCTCCCCCCCGCCCTCCCCTGTAAGTTGAGATCACTAGTGCTTTCTCTTTGCATAAATCATAGGCTCCCTTAACCTTCAGGAGTGTCAAGGCGGGGCCACAGGACACAGTCTGAGGTGGGCCAGGACAGGAGCCAGGAATGGAAGTCCATTGGACAAGCCAGAGCAAGAAAGAGGCAGGAGCGAGGAACAGGCCAGGAGTCACTGCCAAAGAGCAAGTCAAGCCCACAGGACAAAACAGGAGGCAATATTGAGGAGGGAGGGGCCATAGCTCAGTGGTAGAGCCCCTGCTTTGCATGCAGATGGTCCCAGGTTTGATTCCCAGCATCTCCAGGTAGGGCTGGAAAAACTCCTGCCTGAAACTCTGGAGACCCACTGCCAGTCAGTGCCAACCAGTGGAGGGGGGTGGCTCCGATTTCAGTGGGGCTGTACATCCATTCCAGGTTTCAGTCAGAACCAGCCAGAACTCTAAAGGAGTTATCCAAGGTGCTTAGACTATCCCCCCAAATAGGTTCAGAACCTTGGATAGCACCTTCAGAGTTCTGTCTGGTTCTGACTGAAACCCGGAACGGACTTACAGCCCCACAAAAATCGGAGCCACCAGCCTCCACTGGTGTCAACAGTACTGGACTAGATGGACCATTGACCTGACTCGGTATAAGGCTGTTTCCTCTGTTCCCACGCCAGAAGTCAGGACGGAGGAGGGGTCTGACCTGGAGTCAGAACCAAAAGCATAACCAAGAAAGCAGGAACATACCAGATCTCAGGAAGACCCCAAGTGAGTCTCAGAAGAAATGGGAAGCCTTTTCAATTTCTTCCTACCCAGAATGATCGAATGGCCAGCCTGAGTAGGCAGAGCCAGTCCAGGGTGGGGGGTCTTCATTGCGAAGGCTGCCGCTTGCAGTTCAGTGGTTCACCACATGGGGTCACACATAGACACAGAAGGGTCTGCCAAGGAGCACCTTCCTACATTCTTCACTTTTAGCCGTGTGTGTGTGTGTGTGTGTGTGTGAGAGAGAGAGAGAGAGAGAGAGAGATGGAAGGCAGGAAGACTAACAACACAGTATTAAAAATATACAGTATATTTAAGCTAAACGTTTTGGCTTCGGCCCCCATCAGTAGCTGTGCTGTTCAATGGCTATCGGGAGTGGTAGTTTGGAATGCCTGGAGATGAAAGTTCCTTAGGAGAAAAAAACAGGGGTGTGAGTGGTATAATGCCTACAAATTGACCTCTAGATTAAGGCCATTGGGACTCAGTCTATAGATCCAGAAATTTTCCCTTTTGTCAAGCATGTCCTTGTCTTTTGTTTGTTCTATTGGAAGCAACTGTAAATCTGAGAGACTTTGTGAAGGTGAGGTGAAATGTCCTGCAACAGGCTGCACCAATTTTTTGGTGAGGATCACAGATTTGTGGTTACGGAATCTTGTTCTTAGGTCCGTTGTAGTTTTCCCTACATATTGCATACAACGCTTTTTTTGTTTTAACATTCAATTAAATAAATCAGTAGACATAACTGTGCTCCTGAAAGAAGTGGTTCCTTGGAGGTATTATCTATAAGCTTTTTTTTTTTTTAAACCCTACCCTTCCACCCAAGAGTGCAAAGTGGAATCTCATTTCCACCTACACATCCCAGGGAAGCTGTGGAACTTTTCAACCTCGAAGTGCTTTGGGGCTGGAAATGAGCTGAAAAACTGAATCCAGACAAGACTGTGGTCTTGGAAGCAGGGAAACAAATTACCATGACTGGAGGTCTGCGACTGGTTTTAGACGTGGTTGCAGTCCCCCTGAGAGACTAAGTATGCATTGTGGAGTTCGTAGGCTGGTATGCCAACAGCAATCCTATCTGGAGATGATGGACCTTGCTTCAGTTTTCCATGCTCTAGTAACATCCAGGCTGGATGTCTATAATGCACTCTACATGGGGCTGCCTTGCAAGAAGGCTCAGAAACTTTCAACAGGTACAAGACTAAGTACATGTAGATGCTAGGTAATCAGATCATGTGATATGTATATTGTGCCACTTGCACTGTTTTCCTTTGCACTTCTGGGCCCAATTTAAAATGCTGGTATTGATCTTTAAAGCCCTAATTGGTGTGGGTCCTGGTTACCCTTCACCCATACCAACCTGCCTTTACCCTGAGACCAGCATCAGAGGCCTTACTTGTGTGTCCACCTGTAAGAGCAATTGGACCAGCAGACACAAAAGGTAAGGCCTTTTCGGTAGCAGTCCCCCATTTGTGGAACTCTGTTCCAATTGTTTTCTATTTCAGGCCTTCAATGGGGCCCTAAGACTCACCAGTTTATCTTGGCCTATAATTGTGTATATGGTGCTATTTGTAGGGTGGTCATTTATGATTTGTCAAAAAAGAGGACAAAAGAGGACACTCATTTGCATAAAATTTGCATATGTTAATTTATATAAGTAGATGCAAATGTAGAAATAATTATTAGAATTTAAATAGAAATACAGGTCATCTCACCATAGTGCAGAAGAGCGTGGCCAGGTGACCTGTGTGTCTGCCTGTTCAGTCTGCTGTCCAGGTGCTAAGTCTGGATGGGCAACAGTTCTTAGGGTTCTTTATCTTTATACTGGACATGGACTGGACAGCACTTCAAATGGAGGACACCTTCAAAGAGAGGAGAGTCTTATAGCAGGCTTTCAAACAGAGAACCATTCTCTGCAAAAGAGGACACATGGCCACCCTAGCTATTTGCTTCTAAGTGTTCATTTTGATCTTCCACTTTTATCATTGTTTTGTCGTGTTTTATGGTTTTCAAGTTCTGTTGTGTGCTGCCTTGGGAGAGTTTACCCTAAAAGGCAGGTCATATGTCTTTTAAACCAACAAAACAACAAATGATCCCCCCGCTCCAATTTTATCCTCATCACACCCCTGGGAGATCATTCAGGCAGAGAGACAGTGACTGGCCCAAGATCACGTAGTCATTTTTGCCACTGAGTGGGAATTTGAACCCAGGTCTTCTCAAGTCCTAAACAGACACATCGGGTTTGAAAACATTCCCTCCCTCCCTCCTTCTTTTCCTGCCCAAATCAATCCTATTGCTAAAAGGATACGGCTCTGACCAAAGGGAGCCCTTAGATCTTGTTTACACTGAGTTCTGTTCTATCATTCCTCGCAAGTTATGTAACTGAACACTCATCCTCATATAAGGAGAGTATAAGAGATCAGTGCTTATTAGACTAGAGACCACAACTGCAATATTAAACAAGATAAAACCAGAGAACAAAGGGGGGAACAATGTGTTTGATTCACCCTTCCATTCCCCTTGGGGTTTTCCTCTGTAATAGAAAGGAGGCCGTTTAGGCTGCCAAGTATTATACCAGTAGATGAAGGGACACACACATACTAGTAAAAACATGAAGGCAGAACTTCAAAGCAGATTTATGCCATGCAACTGATTGCATCTCAAAATTAGCTACAACAAAAGTACCCTGCTGCTTACGTTTGAAAACGGGTATGATGGTTCTCCTGTGCCTCTATCCTTCAATAGAGTTATTGTCAGTCTTTCTGTCTCCCTCACTCCCCCTCAGACACATTTATACATCCCTCCCCACTTTTCTATCTTACTAAGCTATGTTGGCTTGCTTAAGCATCATGACACTAAACAGACGGATGCTTCACCATGTCACAAGGGGCTCCGAAGTTGCATCAGGGATTATGTTCACCACCACTGCCCCTCTCCCCTGCCACTCACTGTCAGGAAAAAGGAAGGCTCTGTATGAGAAAACGTTATAAGGAAGAAGAGGGCATGGAATAAAAGCCTGGTCCATGCTCCATTCCTTGGAAGAGTATTTTCTGGAAGATGAACACATGTACGCACACGCGCGCACACACACACACACACGATCTCTTCTACATTCAACAAAAACAGCAAAGAGTCTTGTGGCACCTTAAAGACCAACATAAACATATGGCATAAGCCATCCTGGGCTACAGTCCACTTCATCAGATGCATGAACTGTTATGTTGAGTTGCAGGCATATATACACCTGGTTGTGGGGCAGGATTGTAAACAGTGATGTCAGAGGGAAACAAAATGCAGAAATTATGACAGTGGTCATTATTACCCTCCTAAAAGGGGCCATTCACAGAAGAGTTGTTGGGTGATGAGACAATACAGACACCTTTTCATTGGCAAAAAAAGGTTTGTGGTTTTTGCTGCAGCAGACTAACACAGCTACCCCTCTAGACATGACTATATTCAGAGTTCAAATGTGTGTGTGTGTGTGCGCGCAATGTAATTTTACAGACTTTGCTAATCCCTTACTTGGTGAATCTTTCTTTCAATGACTTCTCCTGGACTCTCTCTCTCTGTCTTTGCATGTGTGTATCAACAGCAGTCATATCCACACCTTCCCCTCAAAGCTCTTGCCAAGCCCTGAACAACTTGGGACCTGGATACCTGAGAGAGCGCCTTCTCCCTTATCAACCTGCCCGCCTGGTCACTGAGAGCTTGCTCCTGGTGGTTCCGCACAGACCTATGGCCCAATTGGAGTCCATCTGAAGAAGAGCCTTCAGTGTGGTGGCCCCCTTTCTTTGGAACTCCCTGGCTCTGGAGGTCAGGCAGGCACCAACACTGCGTTGGTTCCAGCGCCTTGTGTAAACATCTTTATTTTAGGAAGGCTTCCTTGACTGACCAGTGACAGTTTTTATTATAATAATAATAATAATAATAATAATAATAATAATAATAATAATAATATTTTTAGCATTGAGTTTTAGTCTTTTATCTTAACTTTCTATCTTTTATTGTTCACTGCTCTGGAATCTGTCTAGATGTGGAGCAGTGTATAAATGTTGTAAATAAATAAATAAGCAAGCCTACAACCTTAAAGGCATTTATTAGGAGCCAACAGCGATATCCTATGTATGTTTACTGAGAAATATGTGTGCTATTCTTCTTTGTACCAGTTGCTGGGGAACACAAGCAGGAAGGTGCATGTCCTGCCTGTGGATTTCCCATGGACCTTTGGTTGCCACTGTGGGAAAAGGATGATGGACTAGAGAGGCCTTTGGTCTGATCCAGCAGGGCTCTTAGAATCATAGAGCTGGACAGGACTTTGGAGATCATCGAGTCCAACCCCCTGCTCAGTGCAGGCTTTGCAATGCAGGATGTGGCTAAATCATCCCTGACAGATGGCCATGAAGGGATCTTCAGGGTAATGTAGTCCAACTCCCTGTTCAGTGCAGGAACTGCAATGCAGGTTGCACTTACAACTACAGCATTCTTGACAGATGGCCACCCAGCCTCTGCTTAAATACCTCAATAGTCCAAACGCAGCCTGACTAAAGCAGAATGAAGCAGAATGGTTCCTTCTTATGTTTTTAAGTAAGTCTAAGCCCCACCGAACCTGATGGGACTTCTGAGAGGAAACATGGTTAGGATTACACTGCACAAAAATGAATGCAACAAAGTTCCGTTTTCTTGCTCGTTGTACTGTCTGTCTGTCTCTCTGCCTCCCTCCCCTCCCACTTCCAGTTAGTGGATGGTGAGGGGTTATAGCTCAGTGGCAGAGCCCCTGCTTTGCATGCGGAAGGTCCCAGGTTTGATCCCTGGCATCTTCAGGTAGGGCTGGAAAAGCCCCTGCCTGAACCTCTGGAGAGCCGCTGCCAGTCAGTGTCAACAATAGCAGGCTAGATGGACCAAGGGCCTGACCAATGTAGGCAGCTTGCTTTTGTCCTACGTATGTTCCAGAGAGACGTTCCAGGGGCGGCGCTACAGAGCTTAGTCCTGGCAGAGCACTGGCATGGTGTGCTGCCTTTGAAATATCTGTTTTATCTGCAAACATATGAAAAGAGCACAGTGGAAGCAAATGCTCGGCCTGAATCAGGTCCCCAAAGAGAATTCCAAGGAAGCTTCAGGCCAGCCAGCTCACATCTCTGTCTGATTTTTTTCTTTTTTTGCACTTCAGCAGCCGAACTAGGTGTGCCTCTCTTACTCCATCTCTCCATCCCTCCCCCCACCCTGTGCAGAGCCCTGCTTTGAGACCCCACCAGAGACAGCACCAAAACACAGTAGGGGAGGGAACACAGAAGGGATGCAGGCCCCATCACCAGAAGACCGTCCTCTCCAAGATGCCATAGCATCATGTATGGCCAGCACTGGGGCTGGCCCTACCATCAGGCAGAGCGAGGCAGTTGCCTCAGGTGGCAGATGCTGGGAGGCAGCAGCGAGGACATAGTGGGGAGAACGGCATGCAATGCAGCTTGCCCTGTACCCCCTAAGCTAGCCTGCTGCCCTCAGGTGTCCCCTTATCAGTGTTTCAGAAAGACTGCATACGCTGATGACAGTGACACACAGCTCTATCTCCTTGTGACATCTGAATCAGGAGAGGCTGTGCAAGTCCTGGACCAGTGTCTGAATTCAGTAACAGGCTGGATGAGGGCCAATAAACTGAATCCTGGCAAGACAGAAGCCCTGTGGGTGAGTGGTTCTCAAGTCCGGGAGATAGGCTTATTGCCTGTTTTGGATGGGGTTGAACTCCCCAGATCCATCACTGTCGCTGGAGGCCCAAGTGGCCATGACAGCTCGGGGCGCCTTTTACCAGCTTCGGCTGGTTCTCCAACTACGGCCTCTCCTGGACAGGGATAGCTTGGCCACAGTGGTACAGGCGCTGGTAACCTCAAGGCTGGATTACTGCAATGTATTCTGTGTGGGGCTGCCCTTGAGGCTTCTCTGGAAGCTGGAGGTAGTGCAGAACGCAGCAGCTCAGCTGTTGTCGGGAGCTGCCCCTTTTCAGCATGCAGCTCCTTTGCTGGGGGAACTGCACTGGCTGCCTATCCGCTATCAGGTGAGGCTTAAGGTTCTGGTACTAGTGTACAAGGCCCTAAACAACTCAGGACCAGGATACCTGAGACAGCACCTTCCCCCTTGCCAACCTGCCCAGTCACTGAGCTCATTGGAGGGCTCACTCCTGGTGGTTCCACATGGACCTATGGCCAATTGGAGTCCACCCGGAGAAGAGCCTTCAGCTTGGTGGCCCCCTTTCTTTGGATCTCCCTGCTCCTGGAGGTCAGGCAGGCACAACACTGCATTGCTTCCAGCGCCTCCTGAAAACAGCACTCTTCCAGGAGGCATTCCTGAATTGACCAGTCATGGTTTCTATTGGCATTCTGTTGTTGTTGGGTTGTTTTTTTTAAAAAAACACACACACATGATTTTAAGGTGGTGTTTTAATCTTTTTATTCATTTACTGTTTTATCCCTTGTGTTCACCGCTCCAACATCTGTTTTCAATATGGAGTGGTATACAAATATTGCAAATAAATAAATAATAAATAAATCCAGCTGCTGGTCCATTTGGCTTTTATACATGGAATGGGAGGGGTCCCATCTCGTTTTTCACCTCAGGCAGCAAAATGCCTTGAGGTGGCCCTGCCAAGCACAGGGAGAATTTTGATGTATTGTACACGATTACATCCAGGTTGCTTTCTTGGCAGTATTAAATCAAAGTAGGGGTGTACGAACCTCACTCACCCATCCAGTCCAGGGCATCTGCTGGGGGGGAGGCGATCCGTCCCTCCCCCCGGAATCCTTCCCAGCCAGCTCCGCTCTGCGTTGAGCCCATGGAGCCATCGGCTGGGCCTGTCTGCAGCCGGACTTCCATCTGCTGCCACGCAAATGGCATCCGGTGTAGTGGACGCCATTTGCGTCCCTGCCCTTGGCCGTGATAGGCTACGTAAATATTTACAGCAGCGGAAGGAAGACAACCTGGAGCCACCACTGCCACCGCCATCAGGTAGGTCCATCCCGGGGGGGGGGATTTTGGGGTGGCAGGGGGTAGTCCATTCCATCATGGACTCCAGGGGGCTGGATTCTAAAGAATCCAGCCTCACTGGAGTCTGTGGTGGATTTCTCCAACATCCCTACCGCCATCATTTCAACGCACACAGGTGAAGTTAAAGTAGGAAGCTGTTTTTTTGCCAGGTCAGACGATTCATTCTTCTAGTCCAGTGTTGTTTACCCTGACTGGCAGCATCTCTCCAGAGCCCCAGGCACAGGTCTCTCCCATCACCAGCGACCCGATCCTTTTAACTGGAGAGGGCAAGGATTGAACCTGGGACCTTGTGCATCCAAAACATATGCTGTACTCCCCAGCTGCTGGTGGCGGGAAGGTTAGCTTGGGGACGGGGTTCATAGGCTGCACTAACTTATAGAAACACTAACTTGGGAGTAAGTCCCATTGAACTTAATGGGACTAATGCATGAGTTTGTGTTGTGAGTAGTTTTGAGTGGAGAACTAAGGGGACTATTAGCAAATTAGAACAAGGGCATGAACCCATGCGTGCAATTCTGGAGATCATATGATATAACCATCTTGAACCATGCACTTCTTCATGTGGCATTAAACAATTTGTGTGTGTGCGTGTGCGTGTGCGTGCATGTGCATTTGCATGCACATGTTAAAGAGAGGGGGGTGGAGGAGAGATTTTAAAATATTGCAGTAAGGGACAATGCATATGTTATTATCTCTGCTCCATTGATTGAGATGTGCAGTGCAGGAGATGAAATGGTTGATTTGGCCTAGAGGAGGAGGAGGAGGAGGAGGAGGAGGAGGAGGAGGAGGAGGAGAAGAAGAAGAAGAAGAAGAAGAAGAAGAAGAAGAAGAAGAAGAAGAAGAAGAAGAAGAAGAAGAAGAAGAAACAACAGCAGGGAATTATTCCATGTTTTTCATCTTAAGTTTACACATTTCTGCTAACAGATAATCTTGCCCAATTTATGCAGAGACCAATTCCACCTCTCAGGAGTGTGCAGTGAGCTAAGGGTAGCAGTCGTACACTTCCCCCTCCAAAAAATATATAGAGAGAGAAATCTTTCACATCATAACTACAAGTTATTACAAAATACAGTTGAGTTTGCTTACTATCTGCATTGTTTAACTTTTTTACACATTGCCCACCAACAGTCTATTAGGTAGCATTCATTAAGGAGCATCTAGACTTGTCCTAAAGTGGGTGTTCCTTGCTTGTAGAAAAGTTCTGTGCAACTCAACAGCCTGCTGGTAGAGTTTAGCACCACGGATAGCACACTCAGCAAGTCTCTGGGCGGTAGAGTCTTACTGGAAGCTGTAAAAGGCAGGAAGGCTTCCTTCAGAAAATGGTAGTTTACATGACGAAAACAGGAAGGAGTACAAACACCAGCAAAATGAATGTAAGTTGGAACAGGGCAACCAAACAAAAAGAAAGGAAGACTGGAGGAGCATATTGCTAAAAAAAACCCAAAAACCCACGCACACACTAAACCAGCAATTTAATGAAACACATCAGAAGCAGAGAAGACAGTGAAGGCCTTCAGATCACAAGGGTGTGAAAGGTGTGTTGAAAGGAGATGGCTAGGGTGGCCACTTTTGGATCACCAAGAAAAGAGGAAATGCATCACCAAAAAAGAGGAAAGAAGAGGATGGTGATAACGTTCGCATATGCTAATTTATATGTATAGATGCAAATTTAGACATAATTATTACAATTTAAATAGAAATACAATATATCTATCTCATCATAGTGTAGAAGACTGGGACCAGGTGACCTGTGTGCCTGCCTGTTCAGTCTGCTGTTCAGGTGCAAATTGTTGATGGGCAACAGTTCTTATGGCTCTTTTTCTTTAAACTGGAAATGGAGAAGACAACCATTCAAATAGAGGACACCATCAAATAGAATCATAGAATCATAGGGTTGGAAGGGGCCTATAAGACCACAGAGTCGAACCCCATGCTTAGTGCAGGAATCCAAGTCAAAGCATCCCTGACAGTCCACTGGCAGCCCTTCAAATAGAGGGTCGTCCCCTGAAAAAGAGGACACATGGCCACCCAAGGAAGCTGAATAAATTCTTTGCATCAATCTTCACTGTGGAACATGTAGGACAGATAGCTGGATCAGCTTTTTCCAGGGGGCGGGGGGCCATCTAAGATCTAATAACAGTTTTTCAGGCTTATTGGCAAATTAAACATGAGTACCCAAGAATTCTTTTAAGAATGCAAGTGCAGAGTCATGGGCCTTCTAACATGGTCTGTTTTCCTTGGAAGCATCATGAGTAAAGATCCTAGAGCAGGATGTAAAATTGCTGCCGCATTGCACACAACACAATGTGCGCAATGTGGGAAAAGCACAGTGCTGGGCTTAACTGATTTTGCACAAGATGGGGTTCTTCTCACCCACTGTAAAATAACTTCAAGTCTTCCTCTTTAGGGGGAAACCTTCATTCATTTGTACAGGGAAGAGAGATGCAAAAGGAAGGTTGTTAGCTATTCAGACGTTTGTCCTTCCATTTGCTTGTGTCCCCCCCCCCTTTTGCTTAAACCTTTCTACCGTTTATTTATACTTGAAAAGCTCTGGGGAGATTCACCAGCAGGTCAGCTTGTCATCATGTAAGCTGTTGAATCTTCATTTCTGTCCTGGACAGCACCATAAGGCATTCCCTCTTTTCACACTCCGATGACCCCTCTCCTTTCGCCTTTCCAAAGATGACATCAGTTTTCCTTGCCAGCTTTCCTATAAAGGGAATTGAATGGAGATCAAACATGCCACTTGTGTCAATATCGCGGCAGCATCCCAGGAATATGAAAGACTTGGATCTCAGGAATAGATGGTTGGATTTGAAGTTCAAATGCCCATGAACAGATATTCAATATTAAATTACAGAAAAAGGGGAGGGGGAAATCCAAACAATTTGGCATAGCTTCTTCAAACTATATATGGAGCAGAATACCCATGCCAATAACAACTGGAATATCCCACTCCGGCACACATGCTAATGAGCAACTATCTCAAATCTTTAATGTGGGCTTCAGGTTTTGGGGGCCCTTTGGCTAGACACCATCAATGGGCCCCCACCCTCAGTGAGTCTACCTTCTCAATGTCATTGTCACTAGTAGGAAGGTATGAGAATTCATTTTTGTTTGCAAATCATGAGAACATGCCCCATTCGCAATCCTGAATGCAACTGCGAGCAAAAGCATCTTTTCCAGGAGATTTTGGCGATTTCCCACACTTGCGTTCAAAAATGCACACTTTTAAAATTGTGCACTTTGAGAGATGTGCAGCCCCCCCCCATCCCAAGAATGCATTTTCACATTTTATTCTGTGGGGAGAAAGTGTGAAAAAAAAATGTGCATTTTTCCTGTGCGCACGTTCCCTATTGGAAAGAAATGAAAACAGAGCACAGTCAACTATGGGAAACAAGGTGAGCTGAGCTTCCAGCTGGTGTTCAGAGAAAAACCGGCTATTGCGAAAATGGCTTGTTTGTCCACCCCAAGTCACTAGCTGCCACTGCTCTCCCTCTTTCTCAGCGTTGCTACCACTTGCTTCCTTGGCAGGCAGAGAACCAGTGAGCAAGTAGGCTGTGGTATCTCCTGCACCTGCTCCTCACCACCTCCGTTGTCTGGGCCAGGATGAGAGGCAGGTGAACAAGCAGGTTGGAATGGTGAAGGAGAGGAATCAGGGGCTCCAGGGGGCTCTTGTCAGTGGGCCCCTGCTAGGTGTGGGCCCTTGGCAGGTGCCCAACCATGCTTAGGTTTGATGGTGGCTCTGTGTCTGTCCTCCTTTTTCCTTTCCTGTACATTCTTCCCTTTCCCCTCCTCTGTCTCTGTATCATCCTCCTTCTCTGTGTTCCTCCCTGCTCCTTTTCTATTTCACATAAGAACTGAACTGTAACAAGAAATGTGAAAACACAAGTGAAAACACAAAACTGCAACACATCATCTTGGGTGGGATGGGGTGTGGGTGGGATGGGGGAAGAAACTGGAAAATTGCAATTAAACATGTTGTTAAAAAGCTGGAAAATCAGAAAGAAACTTTTCCTAATGAGTAATGACAAAAATGCCTGCTCAGCTATGGAACCCTGGTTGGCTTGGCTTCGGGCAAGTTACTCACAATAGCCTCAGCTCTTCCATGGTAAAATGGAAAGAGCAGCGATCTGCTGCTGCTGCTGAAGATGGCAAATAACGGCTTCATAATATGCTGATATTATGCTCGTAATGCTGATTTCTATTAGGAGCTCCAGGCATCCTTACCCCCAAACACTTGCTCGGCTTGTAATTAATAATGAATTTGGAGCCGATGCCCTGCTTTGAGGCCTGCATAGTCAGCATTCTGCAGACTGGGCTGATGAGGCTTACAGCTGCAGTGGTGGTAAATATAATCTAATAAAGAAAAGCACTCTGAGTACATGAAAAGTCACTTTCCTTCAAGTAACCTCATGGGTCCGGCAATGGAGTGATGGTGAGTAAGCTACTTCTTCCCAGGGCTGATAAAAATAAATGATTTTAAAATAAATAAATAAATAAATAAATAAATAAATAAATAAATAAATAAATACATTCAGATGTTTACAATTTAAATTGGATTTTTTTTATTTCAATTGGATTTTGAAATCTTATTAGAACGATTAGTAAAAAAAAAGAGCCTAGGTCATAGAATCATAGAATAGTAGGGTTGGAAGGGGCCTACAAGGCCATTGAGTCCAACCCCCTGCTCAATGCAGGAATCCAAGTCAGAGCATCCCTGACAGGTGGCTCTCCAGCTTTGTCTTGAATGCCTCCAGTGTGGGAGAGCCCACCACCTCCCGAGGTCATTGGTTCCATTGTCATATTGCTCTAATGGTCAGAAAGTTTCTCCTGATGTTCAGCCGGATCTGGCTTCCTGTCACTTGAGCCCATTATTCTGTGTCCTGCACTCTGGGAGGATGATCGAGAAGAGATCCTGGCCTTCCTCTCTGTGACAACCTTTCAAGTCCTTGAAGAGTGCTATCATATCTCCCCTCAGCCTTCTCTTCTCAAGGCTCAACATGCCCAGTTCTTTCAGTCTCTCCTCATAGGGCCTTGATTCCAGTCCCCTGATCATCTTCGTTGCCCTCTTCTGAACCTTTTCCAGTTTGTCTGCATCCTTCTTAAAGTGTGGTGCCCAGAACTGGACACAGTACTCCAGATGAAGCCTAACCAGTGCTGAGTAGAGGGGAACTAGTGCTTCACGGGATTTAGAAGCTATACCTCTATTAATGCAGCCCAAAATAGCATTTGCCTTTTTTGCAGCCACATCCCATTGTTGGCAGTACTTGATTCCTTTAACCCTTTCTTAACTTGGGACCAACCCAGATATGATGTGAGACAGCAGATGTTCCTGGGATGTAAGATTTATAACTATGGGAAATAAAACACAAAGGATTTTGCTTTTGGTTGGCACCAGGGTAGGCAAGGTTGGGCACCTGCTGAATGACCATATAGCAGCAGGTAGGGATGTATGGATTGTATAACAGCCACTCTGTCTGTGTTTCATGGATTGTCAGGCACCTTTTGTTCTGTCGTCCGTTCACAGACAGATTATTATTATTTTTAGTTGTGCGGAAAAATACGCAGATAATTCTGTAAGAGTGTTTGCAACGATTTACATAATTTACCTTAGTATGTAACATTTTGCGCGTTGTCCCTCATTCCATTCTACTTTCCCCCTGCGTATCTTTACCAGTCTCAGCAGAAATTGTGTAAGTTCCTACAAATGAATATGTGTAAATTTCAGGAAAGTTTTTTTTTTTTTTAAAGATCCAGAAGTCCATGGACTCTGCATTACCGAGGGGGTTGCTCTGCAGCAGATTCCACAAGTTGGATTCTTAGAAATCAGAGCTCATTTTAGTCCATCTCGAATTTCTCCAGTATCCCTACCAGGAGGGTCCTACTGACAAGAGGCCCCCGGAGCTGCTCCTACTTTTCCCCTTTGCAACTGCTTCTTCACCTGCCTCTTGCTTCCCCCCCCCCCCGTGCTTTCCTTTTAATACTCCCACAGACACTGACTCATAGGCTTGTTGGGTAGTTGTTGCCACAGAGGTACAGAGGCCATGGTGGAAGCCAGCCCTGTTATTAGGCCATGTAAGGTGGTCAGCGGATGTGGAAGTTGCTGGGGTACGTGAGGGGGCAGTGGCAGCAGGGAGGGGCAGCATGGCAGAGAAATCCGCTGCGGATTCAAATCAGGGCGGATTCTCGAGAATCTGACCTGTGATGTCCACAGCGGACCGATTCCATTCAGCTCTAGGTCTGCTGGATTTCCCACGGGGTAGCTCTCCTCCATTCTAAATGGTGCTGGGGAGACAGCGCTGGGGTGCTGCTGAGGCCCTTCCTCCCTGTGCCAGCTGTCAAGGGCTTCCTTAATGGCTGGCACCGAGAAGAAAGGTCCTGGCACAGCCAGCTCCCATGGAAGGGAGCCACCCTGTGAAATCCAACGGATGTGGTAAGGCTCCAGGGAAATCTGTGGGGCCCAAAGTGGCCCGGATTTCCCTGCTGCAGCCCCCTGGACTGGAAGTTGGGGGGTTCATACACCCCTAGCCAGCATCAAAGGTAGGTATGGTTAGGCACTTGCCAAGGGCCCACACCCCAACAGGGGCCCACTGGCAAGAGTCCCCTGGAGTTACTCCTCCTCTACACAGTTGCATCCTGCTTGTTCTCCTGCCCCTTGCTCAGGCCCGCACAACAGTGGTGGTGAACAGGAGGAGCAGGAGATGACCCTGCCAGCTTGCTCTCTGGCTGTCAAGCATGAAAGTGGTAGCAATGAGAGGAAAGAGGAGGAGGAGAAACAGCAGCTGCTGGCAATGGTGGTGAGAAAGTAGATTCACTGAGGCAGGGGGCCCATCGTGGATGTCTTGCCCAAGGGTCCTCCAAAACCTGGAACTGGCCCTGCTAGCAGTCCCCCCCTGCCCCAGCTGTGCCTCCTGCACTGTTCCCCTCTGTTGCAGGACAGAGCAGTTTGTACCATGGGGTCCACCTTGCATCCCTTAAGCTAGCCTGCGATGCAGGCTGCAGTGTCTCTTGCCAGCGTTGAAGTAAGAATCAGCTGCCAGTCTGGTCAGATTCTGTGCATGGAAGGGAACGACAGATCTGTCAATTCTGGTTTCTCTCAATTTCTTGTTTCTGAACTTAAGTTTGGCTCATCTCTAGCTTTGACAATTCTTCTGCTTTTTTTTTTTTAAAGTACAGATGAACTGCTGCAATTCTTTCTTTCTTTTTAAAGTTTGCATTAACTTTACTGCTGGCTCTTTAATATGTTTAACGTTTTAATGTCTTTAATGTTTTAATATTTTATTATGTTGATACTTTCATTATTGTATTTAATGTTTTCATTGTTATTTTCTTGCTGTTTTTTTTATTATTACTGTGAACTGCCCCAAGGTAATTTGCCAGTTGGGTGGCACACAAGTGTAATAAACAAACAAGCGAATAAAAAATAAATAAAACTTTACATGCATTTGTGTGCACGTTGCCAAGAGACAGAAGTGAGCCTATGGGAGACTGCTCTTTATATACGTAAAGCTGACAATAATAAAGTTTATCTAAACTCACAGAGAACCAAAGACATTGGACAAATGTATAGAAATGTGAGTTCATTGAAAAAAAAGAAAATCACTGGGATTCAATCATAATGTTCATCCCGATAGATTATTTGAGCTTATATTGTATGTATGTATATTCACTTCTTTATATTTGGTCAGGCACAGTCAATATTTATACTTGATTCATATAATTCCATTGCATACATTGATGATAATAAAGAAAAGCACTCTGAGTACACGAAATGTCACTTTCCTTCAAGTAACCTCATGGGTCCAGCATTGGCGTGGTGGTGAGTAAGCTACTGGTTTCTGGGATTGATAGAAATCAATAATTTTTAAAAAATAAATTAATTAAAAATCAGATTGTACCATTAAAATTGGATTTTTTTAAAATTTAAATCACAATTTGAAATTTTATTAAAATGATTAGTAAAAAAAGAACCTAGTTCATAGAATAATAGAATAGTAGGGTTGGAAGGGGTCCTGACTGCTGAGAAAACTTCTGCTGCATGTATCCTCCACTGTGTACCTGCCTTCTAATGAAACCTACACCTCTGAATATGTATTAAGGTTATATTAAACTATAATGTACTTCTACTAAATATGATTAAATAGAATCTTCCTCACTAGTGATTTAAACTGTGATTTAAATCATTAAAATTGAGTCTTTCAGAGAAGCAATTTAAATCATGATTTAAATCATTTTGATTTAAATCAAATCAACCCTGCTGTTCCCCCCTCAGCCACCACCCATGTGTCATGCCTTCACCCACATGCCTTCCCCCATCCCTGGCACTGTGGCCTTGGAGGAAGACTCAGACTTAGACATAGAAAGGACTGATAATTTGGATGCTGCTCAGTCACTGGAATGGCAGAATGGTGAAACGCTGTCTCTGCCTGGCTTCTCAGAGTTCAGGTGAGTCTGACACTCATAGCCAACTGCAAGAACCGACCTTGGAAGGACCATTCACCGCCACTGCAAGAACTGACCTTGGAAGGACCAATCACCGCCACTGCAAGAACCGACCTTGGAAGGACCATTCACCGCCACTGCAAGAACTGACCTTGGAAGGACCATTCACCGCCACTGCAAGAACCGACCTTGGAAGGACCATTCACCGCCACTGCAAGAACCGACCTTGGGAGGACCATTCATCGCCACTGGATCTTGTTGAATGTCCTGCTGATAAGAGCAGTGGCATAGTGAGCCAGGGCTCACAGGGGTGAAGTGCCAGGACATTTGGATGAGCAAGGATGATGCCGTCCACTGCCACACCTCTCAGACTTCTCTGTTCCCTCGGAACTTAGCCACAATCTTCAGAGTAGCTGGTGGGAAACTGATTTTTTCCAGCGACAATATATTGTTGTGTGCTGTCCCTGTTGTAAGGAAAAGTATTTTCTGGTGGCTTGGTCTTGAATGGGTAATTAAGACCCATTTGCTTTACAAAAGACTTAAAAGATATAATACACACTTAGGCTGTTCACACATAACGCTAAACCACCATGGATTAATTTTGCTGTGGGGCTTAGCAGAGTGTGCTGGCTGCCATTTTGAATTATGCAAGTGTCAGTGCACTCGTAGCTTGCTGTGTCATGCAGACTTGGTGTCATGGGTTGTTATGGGCTTGTCTGAGGGTTATTTGAGGGTTGTCTACCCCCTCAAACAACCCATGACACCAGGTTTGCACGACACAGCAAACCATGATGAGCCCATGAGCATCTGGCATGACACGACAGCCCCCAAGGCGAAATTATTGGTGAGGGAGGCTCTAGCTAATAGAAATCTTTGGTATTCTTTAAAATTCCCAACAGACTCTCTTGTCAAAGAGCTTCTACACACAACCCTGCCCCACAGTGTCCTTTTTTGTTGGTGATCATGAAAACTCTCCCCACAACAGGTTATCTGCTGCTCCCCTTTTCAAAAGTTAGGGAGGGAAAGGGGTGGGTGGAAACTGGCATGGGTGGTTGAATATTGGTGAGAGCAGGGGGCAGGGCCAAGCTCCATCTTGAACCTACCCCCATTCAGAGGGGTGTGGGCCCACCTTGAAATGGGACATGGCTTATTGAACGGCCAGAATTTTAAATAAAAACTCCCCCAATTCTGAATTTGCCCCATCACTAGATTTACGTCTCTGGACAAGGCCTTCTCCATCTAAGCATTACAATCTACTATTATTTATGATGGTATGGCTAAGAAAAGTGGATTCACTTTGAAGCTGCACCATGGTATTTCATCCGGGAGAGACACCCTATGGATTTATTGTCATTGATGAAAAAGCTCATCAAAACAACAGGAGGGAATAATGAATGCTTTGATGGAGGATTCTGGTTGTGATCTGGAAGGATGTTGTTCAGATGCTCAGTAATGTCAGAAAGCTAATGGATGTTGGTATCTTTGCAAATTATCACGTTGGCCCTGCAATATTTCATCCTAGGAAGGAGAATATTCTACAAGAGTAGATCATGTATTGCCAGAGGGGTTTTTTTGCTAATGGCCTCATCGTTAGAGCATGCAGGTGGGCAAAAGTCATACTTCATGCTACATCTGTGTGAAGTCCTGAGGCTTAGACCTAGCAATGTGTCAGTCAGTGCTGGGTCCAGGTTTCTCAGGGCTCTTGGGCAAGGCACCCTCAATGGGTTCCCTCCTTCACAGAGTTGACCTTCTCACCTCCATTGTCACCAGCTTTTTTTGTTCCTCATCCTCTTTCTCATCATTGTGACCACTTGCTTGCCTGACAGTCAGAGAGCCAGTGGGCAAGTAGGCCATGGCATCTCCTGCTCCTCCTTCTCAACACCACCATTGTTTGGGCCAGAGCAAGAGGCAGGTCAACAAGCAGGTTGCAATGGTGAAGAGGAGGAGCAAGAGTCCAGGAGGGTCTTGGCAGTGGGCCCTTGGTGAGATGTGGGCTCTTGGCAGTGCCCAAACATACCTGACCTTGACTCCAGCCCTCGTATCAGGTCTGGGGCAGGGGGGAGCAGCATTCTGGAGCACACCAGGAGCCAAGAACCCAGAGTGAAGATGAGAGACCAATATGATATCGAGGCCCTGTTATACGTTCCACCACCACCACCACCAAAAAAAAAAAAAAAAGGCTGGCCTTATCTGTGGCAGCACCCAGATTTTGGGACTCTCTTCCTAAAGAGGTGAGACTAGCACCATCTAGTGACATCCCTGATAGTGTCTAGATGGGCAGGGAAATATTCTTATTTCACTTGGCTTTGAATAGTTTTTAATACTGATGCTCTTTTAATTTTAAGGTTTTAGTTTTGATTTTTGTTTTGTAAAGTGCTTTGGGCCCTTGTTAGAACCAAAACATGGTATAAAATGCCCTTTATAAATAAAAATAAATATAAATAAGTTTGTTCACCAACCTGGCTGTGCTGCTGTTACAAAAATTGTGTTCTTTTCCCTGGTAGACTTTCCAATTTGTTTACCAAGAACAAGAGGAGGCAGAGATCTGGTCCAACACGATTTTATTCTGCAGAATAAGGCAACCCTTGGGGCTAACGCTCCAACAAAGGCTACAATAAAGTGATGAGATTCAAAAGTTTATATAGGCAAGACCTTTGGGGCTGTCTTACGCTTGTGCTGTACTAATCTCTTTGTCTAGCTGAGAGGGAAACAGAAGACAGGCAGCACCTTTGACATATCTAGGCATGCGCAGAGAGGTAGCCTTGTACTCTAGTAAACACATTCTTGGCATTCCTGAGTCTCTGATAAGGCGGTGTGTCTTTGTTTAGCATGGCAGTCTCACACTGAGGTAAAACAGACATAGCCTAGCTTATAAAATCATGGGATAACAGACATACTACAACTGAAATTTCTATAACACTGCTAGAGGATAGATGAAAGACAGCTGGTAATAGATTTTTGTGTGAAATGAAAGAACTAACTTAAATCCCATGGATTTCAGTGGGTCTGCTTTCATTATGACTAAATCTGGATCCAATTCTATGTCTTTTCGTGTGCGTGCATTCTTCATTTGCTGCTGTTTTATTGATGCTGTTGCTTTATTGTCCTTTTATATAATATTGTCCTATTGGGATCTGTCATCAGTTGTCCCATGTGGTGAGCTACTGAACTGCAGGTGGCAGCTTCTCGGTGAAATACCATCAGGCCCTGGGCTGACTCCTCCCCCAGGCTGACTATTGGATCCTCCTGGACAGGAAGGAGCATAAGAGAGTTTCCTGTTGCTGTTGCGCTTGAGCAACAAGACCATCCTGAGCTCCTGGTCTGCTCCTGCATCTTGTCTGTTCCTTGGTCCTGACATCTTGATTGCTCCTTAACTCAGCCTCCTAATTTGTTGTGGTTCCTATTTACTCTTTGGTCCCCATGACTCCTGGGTCATCTCTGACTGATCCCCACAGCCCAGCCCTGACAGTTGTTTTATTTCTGAATTTTATACTGAGGAACATAGGGGATGCACAGCTTGAACCAGTTTTCAGTTCATTTGTGCCTTTCCCCCTTTCTAGGGTTGAACATTTGCATACTGATAAAACACATAGCAAAAAAGCCATCTTGAATGGATCATATACATGATTGGGTCAAGATTCTGGAGTTTTACTGGCACACATGTGTGCACTGATAAGACACTACAAAGAAAGGGTAAACTTGATATAAGAGTTGTGTGAATATTCTTTTATGTGTGTGTGTGTCCCTAATGTTCAGGAGTATATATGTGCAGAAGAAAATAATCTTGATACAATCATAAATATAATCAGATTGACTGCCTTTTAAAAAGGTGTTTTATTCATGCACTTGAGTACATTGGTAAAACACATGCATGTTACAATTGTGGAATTAATTGCCAAAGACAGGTCATTAATATTCCCATTTTACACATGGAAAAAGTGAGACTGGCTTTCAATGACTTTCCTGGATGCAACATAGCTGACCAGCAAGTTTGAATCCAGATTTCACAGGTCCAAGTCCCCAGATTTCATGCCGGGCTACAATGGCTCAAAATATGACTTTGGCTGATATGACTTCCAGCACACTCATACTCAAGGATTTATCTCTCTGTCCTAACTACCCACCACCACAGCAGTCTCAAAGTTCTGAGGCTGTTGTGCCATTGTGGATATGTCCTTGGGACTACAGCTGCTGATATATTTGTTTTGTGTTCTCCCCTTTGCTAAGCAGTACAGAGATTCTGGAATAGCCTTTTAATGAGGTGACAGTACTGAAGACATGCAGAATTTTTGTAATGTTTTGTTTCTTTACAAGCATACAGATTGAAAGTGGGGGCAAAGAGAGATACCCAAAAGCAAACAGCATGCTCTTCCAACTCTCCAAGGCTGCTTCTTGCCATGCAATTTCCCCACACACATACACAGACAGAACACTGGTCGGAGCCCGTACCTTGGCAGGAAACTGTGACTTGCCCATCTCAGTAGTTTGGAGTAGCCACCAGCCATCAAAGGCCAGTCAGAAAACAGCGTCAAGTGATCAGCTATTCAAAAGCGGAGAAAGAAAGTTGTTTTGCATTGCCAAAGAGCATGCTTGCAACAATATCTCTTATCCTCATGGGTCATCAAGCTTGCCTCTGAATACAACATTAGCATTTTGAAAATTAGTCTGGTGCACTAGAGCACAGGGGAGCCGGAGGAAAAGATATAGAACACAGTCTTTGTAGTCAGCAAAGAACTTTTTTTAAAAAGGCTATTCGATAAAGTTTGCATCTTTCATCCAAGCCCTGTGGAATGGGAAGTTTCATTTTTAGTGCATTTCCTTTGTTTTTCCAAAAGTGTATTCTCCCAGAGCAGGCGAGCGTAGAACACGAATTCCACAAGAAAGCTGCATAGCAAACCTGTAAGCACCTTTTCCTTCAGGCCTCTTACAAATCCATGTCTCCATATGGATGGCTCGTGCTATCCTTCAGTTCCACAAGGATGGGCTATAAACAGAGGAAGGCATGCAAAATGAGGAAGCCTGACTGCGGAAGAGATGCAAGATAAAGAGTCAAAGCTGATGTAATCAAAGGAGACAATAACCTATGCAAGAGAGAGAGAGTGGAGACTAGAAGAACACTTGGCATTGCTCTGTGGCACCTTTCCAAGACCATTACCCAGTAGTCTAAAGAAACACTACTGAAATATCATACTAGAGGAGAATTGTAGTCTATATATTCCATTATCTTTCCAGCAACTGGATAATTCAAAATAGGTGGGGGGGTTTTAAGGATAAAGCAACCTTTCGAGCATAGGTGGGGAACCTTTGGCCCTCCAGATGTTCATAGAATCACAGAATCATAGAATAGTAGGGTTGGAAGGGGCCTATAAGACCATCGAGTCCACCCCCCTGCTCAATGCAGGAATCCAAGTCACAGCATCCCTGACAGATGGCTGTCCAGCCTCGTCTTGACTCTTGAATGCCTCCAGTGTGAGAGAGCCCACCACCTCCCCAAGTAAGTCGTTCCATTGTCATATTGCTCTAACAGTCAGGAAGTTTGTCCTGATGTTCAGCCGGAATCTGGCTTCCTGTAACTTGGGCCCATTATTCCATGTCCTGCACTCTGGGATGATGGAGAAGAGATCCTGGCCTTCCTCTTTGTGACAATCTTTCACATGCTCGAAAAGCACTATCCTATCTCCCCTCAGTCTTCTCCTCTCAAGGCTCAACATGCCCGGTTCTTTCAGTCTCTCCTCATAGGGCTTTGTTGGACTCCAAATCCCATCAGCTCCAATCAGCATAGCCAATGGTCATTGATGATGGGAACTATAGTCCAACAACAGCTCCCCATCCCTTGCTTCAGAGGGAAGGACTGACTTTCTGCAAACCTACCCAACTGCATTGACCTACCTGTTTTACCCATAGATGTGTCAGGGCGTTGGGTAGCCAGTTGCCTTACTTTACAGTCCTCCATTTTGGAGAGCTGGCAGAGGACAGTTCTCTATTTGAAGGTGTCGTCTATTTGATGGGCTGTCCAGACCAAGTCCAATTTTAAGATAAAGACCCAGAAGGAGTGAAAGCAGGGGCCTTGAAGATGCCCATCAACAGTTAGCCCCTCTGCAGCAGACTGAGCAGGCACACTGGTCACCTAGTCAGTCTTACCCTCTATGGCAAGACATCTTTATTATTATTTAAATAATTATTATTTCTAAATTTGCATCCATCCAGTGAAAGTGCTATGCAGATTGGTGTCCTCCATTGTCCTCTTTTGGGGTGATGAATTTCCTCTTTTTTGGTGAGGCCTAAGTGACCAAACCTAGTCAGCAGTGAGATGCAGGCAGCAGACAGAGGTAAGCCGAGAGCCAGAAACAGAGCCAGAGCCAAAGAACAAGCTGGAGAGTCAAAGCCAAGAAACACACCATAGCCAGGAAGACCTCGACGTTCAGAGAAGGTCAAATAGGAAGCCTTCTATAGCTCTTCCTGTTCAGGAGAGCCCAAAGGCCAATCTGGGTGGGCAAAGACAGTTCAGAGTCTGAGAATACTTTCCTGCCTGGAAAAGGTTTCAAACTGCAGTTAAGAACGTAGAAGAGCCCTGCTGGATCTGACCAAGGGTCCATCTAGGCAGCATTCTGTTCACACAATGGCCAACTAACTGCATGCAGGAAACCCACAAGCAGGATATGAGTGAAACAGTACTCTCCTGCCCACATTCCCCAGCAATTGGTGGGCATAGGCATACTGCCTCTGATAGCGGAGGTAGTATATATCCATCAGGACAAGTAGATATTAACAGCCTTCTCCTCCATGAATTTGTTCAATCCCCTTTTAAAGCCATCCAAATTGGTGGCCATCATTACAGCTTGTGGTAGCGAATTCCATAGTTTAGCTTTGCACTGTGTGAAGAAGTACTTATTTTTATCTGTCCCAGAATCTCCCACCAATCAGCTTCATGGGGTGACCCCTTTGGGTTCTAGTATTATGAGAGTAGGAGAAAAATGTCTCCCTATCCACTTTCTCCACACCATGCATAATGTTGTACACCTCTGCCATGTCTCCCCTTACTCGCCTTTTCTCCAAGCTAAACAATCCCAGCTGTTGTAACCTTCTCTCATAGGGGAGTTGCTTCAGCCCCTCAATCATTTTAGTTGCCCTTTTCTGCATTTTTCCAACTCTACAATTTCCTTTTTAAGGTGCTAGTTCTCATAGCTCACCACATGAGGCAGAGTCAAAGATTCCCAGTTCTTCTACCCCTGGCAATTCCGGACAACACACTTGTTGCCCCATTGGTATAGCACCTAGGTGAAGTTGAAAGTGGGGCAGGTTACCTGAAACAGTATCTCCTTCCATGTTTACCTACTCAGTCAGTAAGATCATCACCTGAGGCCCTTCTCCAGATGCCCCCACCCAATGAGGCAAGGTAGGTGGCTTCAAAAGAGAAGGCCTTTTTAGTGGTGGCTTCCCTGTCTGTGGAGTGCCCCCTCCAGAGACGCTTGCCTGGCAACTCCATTATGTGCTTTTCAGTGCCAAGTGAAGACCATCTTGTTTTTCCAGGCCTTTTAGAATTGTTTGTTTTAGTGCCTTTAGAACTTTGCACTGCTTTACCCCCATTGCTGGTTTTATTTTTTATTTTATGATGCTCTGCATCTGTTTTTATCCTTTAAAAGAAAACTGGCTTGTTTTACTAACACAGTCGTATTCTTATTTTGTATACTATCCTTTTAATTTGTTCACCACCCAGAGAACTTCAGATACTGGGCAGTTTAAAAATGTATGAATAAATCCATAAAATAGTTGACATAATCACATATTCCTCCTTTGCCCTGCTTCAGTTGCCCCCCTCCCTTCCTCTGTTGCTCCCCTGTCACAACCAGTGCCGGCTCTACCGTCAGACAGAATAAGGCAGCCACCACAAGCAGCTGATGTGAGGTATCATAAAAGGGCAGCAAACTTTTAATTATTTGGTTTATTATTATTATTGTTGTTGTTGTTGTTGTTGTTGTAGTCTTTACTGCCAGGGAGGGGAAGAGGTGCTTGTGATGAAAAAATAACTGAGCCAGCTTTTGGGTCGTATAGTAAATCCCACTGAACTCAATGGGACTTAGTTCTGAGGATACATGCATAGGATTGCACTGTTCGAAATGCTTTCTGGGTGGTAGACAGACAGACAGACAGACAGACAAACAAACAAACAAAACACAAATGAACAAACAAAAGCTAGACTGCCCAGAGACGTAACAAGGACAACTGGACAGTCAGAATATCACCATGGGAACCTCACACTGACTCTATATTTGTAGCCTAACATGGCAATGCACATTCAGGCATTAAATACTGCTGGTAGGGCAGGAGAAAATGAGCAATGTGGGACTCTAGATAACTACTCTTTGTCCTGTCTGAAATTTAGTAGATCTGATACTGGAGTTAGGGGGAAGGTAAGCAGGGGTTACAGGCATCAGAGGAACAGCTGGGTCCAGTTTAACCAACAGCATTAGAGTGTTATGAAAGGGCAGCAAATGGTTAGTTGTTTAGTTTATTATTGCTGTATTTTTGACTGCCATGGACAGAGAGAGGCACCCATGGGATTTTCTCACTGCATGCCAGAAGAACTTGCCCGGCCTTGGGGACTGTACACAAAGCAGCACTACTTGCCACTCCATCTTGGGCAGCCAAATGTCTATCGCTCATGCCTTTTTTTGGATTCTAAGTCCATTGGGGCCGGGACCTCTACTCTCATTCTTTGTAAAGTGGCACGTGCTTCTAAAAATTAAAACTGGGTCCCTATGTTGTGAGCTGGGGTTAAAGGTGGGGTTTGGGTCTGAAAAGGTTAAAGACTACAGTTTTATAGAACTGCCTTATCTTTTACCTTGAGAAAGAAGAAACGTCCATCCAGTGTTCTTTTTCTAGGACTGCATTCCTTGGGCAGGGCGGTGGGCAGGATTAGGCAGGGTGGCAATAGTTTAGTGCCGCTCAAGCTGAAATTCTTGGGCTGGTGCAAGATGAACCAGAGTAAAAGCATCTGCCAAGAATGTTCTCATCAATCAAGAAGGAAAGTCAGAGGTTCGCAGATGATCAGATGCCGTCATAGTTCTGACTATAAATGAGGCTAATGAAGGATCTGGTGGTGTTATTCCCATGACCTTTTGGGCAGCTTCCAGGAAACCAAAGTCTTGAATACAAAGCTGAAACTTAAAGAATTGACAAAAGGGCACCACCTATGTAAATATTTACGTAGGCTAAAACGGGGAATCAAAAAGGGACGCAAATAGCTCCCGCTATGCTATTTGCGTTCCCCTTGATTTTCGCTGTCATAGTCTACGTAAGTATTTACGTAGATTAAGAGGGCAAAAATAAGGAACACAAATGGCCGCCACCATTTGCGTATGCGGTTTTTTGGGTTTTTTTACCCAGAGCCCTCCGCGGCTGGAAATCCGGCTGCGGACAGCTCTGGCCTGGCCAGGCCTGGCCGGCTGCTCCATGGAGCTGCCGCGGAGCACAGCTGGCCTCGGAGGATTCCAGGGGGGAGGAATGGAGCACCTCCCCCCCCGGTGAGGATTCCAGGGAGAGGGACGGAGCGCCCCCCCATCAACATAATCCGTGAACAGGTAAGTGACTTTCGTACATCCCTAATTGTAGTTCAGATCACAAACTTCTTATTGCACAATTTAGAATCAGACTAAAGAGAATAGGGAAGACCCATAGATCAGTTAGATATGAGCTCACTAATATTCCTAATGAATATGCAGTAGAGGTGAAGAATAGATTTAAGGGACTAGATTTAGTAGATAGGATCCTGGAAGAACTATGGACAGAAGTTCGCAACATTGTTCAGGAGGCGGCAACAAAAAACATCCCAAAGTAAAAGAAAACCAAGAAGGCAAGATGGCTGTCTGCTGAGACACTGGAAGCAGCCCAAGAAAGAAGGAAAGCAAAAGGCAACAGTGATAGGGGGAGATATGCTCAATTAAATGCAAAATTCCAGAGGTTAGCCAGAGGAGATAAGAAATTATTTTTAAACAAGCAATGCGCGGAAGCAGAAGACGATAATAGAATAGGAAGGACAAGAGACCTCTTCCAGAAAATTAGAAACATCGGAGGTAAATTCCAGGCAAAAATGGGTATGATCAAAAACAAAGATGGCAACGACCTTACAGAAGCAGAAGAGATCAAGAAAAGGTGGCAAGAATATACGGAAGATCTGTATATTGCGTACGCGCTTTTTTTTCTTTCTTTCAAAGTCACCCGTGATAGGCTACGTGATGATTTACGTAGCCTATCACGGCTGACTTTGGAAATCTAGCCGTGATAGGCTATGTAAATCGTTACGTAGCCTATCACGGGTGTGTGTGTGTGTGTTTTTTTACTTTACTTTTTTTTCGCGGCCAGGGAGATGGAGCGCTCCTCCCCGGCCTGAATTTCGGCGGTGAGGGATGGGGCGCCTCCCCCCCAGCCTGAATTTCGGCCGGACGGGGCAGGGAGCCTCCCCCCCCTCGCCTGAACTTCGGGGGGAGAACTGAAGCACCTCCCCCCCACCGTGAAGCAAGCTGCGGGACCAGGTAAGTCCCTTTCGTCCATCCCTAGGCGTGGGCTGGTCCATGAAGTCACGAAGAGTTGGAAGCGACTGAACGAATAAACAACAAAACCTTGAGTACAGTTCTGAGGTGGGAAGGCAGGATATACATGAAATGAAGCAAACAAAGAGAAAATGAATGTGTACACCTATACACAGCCCTGACCATTCGCACAAGAAGTATTTTTGTTAAAAAAAAATAACCTCCAATATTTTCTCGACTAAGCTCATTGTATTGTTTATTCTGCTCTTTCTATTTCAGAACTTCTCAAAGCAGCAAACAAAAAATACAAGATAAAAACAATTAGAGGTGACCACTTCTGCATCATCCAAAGAAGATTTGCATGAAATTTGCATATGCTGATTTATATGTCTAGATGCCAGTTTGGCAATAATTACTATTATTCAAATAGAAATACATCTCACTATTTCCCAAGCAGCAGCCCCCTTGCCCCCCATTCACCACAACTTGATTTTGTGCTGTGGGCGGGGATGTATAAAAGCTGCTCGACAGTTTGCATGTGGGGAGAGTCTGTTGATTGGATTGGAAAGCCACGTTTCACACATGTAACTCCTCCTTACGTGTGCTTGCTGGCTTGAGCCCAGTGCCAGCTCCAGGTTTTTGGGGGCCCTTGGGAAAGACACCCTCAGTGGGTGCCCTTCCCTCAGTGAGCCTGCCTTCTCACCACCACTGTCACCAGCTGCTCTTGCTCGTCATCCTCTTTCTCGTCTTTGCATCTGCTTGCTTGCTTGACAAGCAAAGAGCCAGTGAGTAAGTAGGCCGGGGTATCTCCTGCTCCTCCTTCTTACCACCACCATTGTCTGGACCAGAGCAAAAGGCAGGTGAATGAGCTGGTTGCAATGGGGAAGAGGAGGAGCAAGTCCAGGGGGCTCTTGTCACTGAGCCCCTGCAGGAGTGCAGTCCTTCAGCAGGTACCCAGCCATACTCCATCTCCTTGCGATGGAGACCCAGACTGGTAGCCTATTAGAAACCCAGTTGTTTTTCATCACTCTGTAAAAACAAACAAACAAACCTGGAATTATAGACTCCTCTTTTGCTACTGCCAGGGAATTGCTCACCTGACCCAGCGAATAGACCAGAGCTCCCAACAATGCCTTGAGGACTAGGGATGTACGAAAGTCACTTACCTGTAACGAAATTTGATTCTGGCTGGGGGGGGGGAGGCACTCCGTCCCTCCCCCCCAACATTCTGGTCGGGGGGGAGGCGCTCCGTCCCTCCCCCTGAAATTCTGGCTGGGGGGGACGGGCTCCGTCCCTCCACCCCCGAATCCTGGCCAGCCGGGCCGCAAATGGTGGCGGCCATAGCCACCGCCGTTTGCGTCCCTGCAGTCAGCCGTGATAGGCTACGTAAATGTTTACTTAGCCTATCACGGCTGAGTTAAAACAAAAAACAAAAAACCGCGCGTACACAAATGGCGGCTCCCATGGGCGCCGCCATTTGCGTTCCTTATTTTGGCATGTCTAGTCTACGTAAACATTTACGTAGACTACGGCGAAAATAAGGGGAACGCAAATAGCGTAGACGCTATGTAAATGTTTACGTAGACTAGACGTGCCAAAATAAGGAACGCAAATGGCGGCGCCCATGGGCGCCGCCATTTGTGTACATGCAGTTGTTGTTGCTTTTTTTACTCAGCCGTGATAGGCTACATAAATATTTACATAGCCTATCACAGTATTTTTTAAAAATCTAGCCGTCATAGGCTATGTAAATCTTTACGTAGCCTATCACGTTTTGTTGTTGTTGTTTTTTTACTGGAAATGGCGGCGGCGGCAGCCGGTTGGAAGACCAGCCACCGCAGCCACCGCTGCTGAACCGCTGCCGGAGCCGCCGCCGCCAGGAGGATTCGCCCAAGGTAAGTCCCGTCCCGGGGGGGGGCAGGGGGGGCAGACCATTTCGCCACCAATTTCGGGGGGCCGAATGCGCTGGCATTCGGCCTCCCCGAGATTCGTGCCAAAATTCTCTGACATCCCTATGAGGAGCCTGAAAAGCAGCTGAATCTCCAACTATGTGGGAAGCTGAATTTCCCCATGACTGTTGTCTATGCCTGGCATTGACTTCACTTCAGTCAATCAGTTTGCTCATCTATGTCAGTGTTGACTTTCTCAAGTCAAATCGGTGCTGGAGCAAAGAACGCTCTGTAAATAACCAGTTCAATTCCATTGGTGTTCCAGCCGCCACCTCCCCTGCAACACACGCCCCTATGACACACACACCCCATGTCAGTAATCCAGTTCACATTTATGGCAGCCCCTACGTGAGCATCTCGGGAATGGACAGGCATTGCAGCTAGGCCCAGTGGTCACCGCAAAGAGAAATAGTGCATATACTCAGATAAGATTCTGCAAAGAGGTCTTCTTCTTTTTCTAGGAGGGACAGAAAAAGAAAAATCTCAGAAATTCTGTTTATTTATTTTAAAAAATCATCCCACTCCTCAGCCAACAAGCCTCCCAGAGTGACTTACATGCAATCAGTAAAACAAGACAGTCCCTGCCAGCAGGCTTACAATCGAAAAAGGCATGTCACAAAGGAAAAAGGGACAGGGAGGGAAGAGGGGGAAATGGTATTTCAGCAGGGCTGGTAGAATGGCTTTGCTTCCCCTCTCATCTCCTTCTGCAGAGCCTGCTGGAATGGAAATGTCTTCTGGGAAATTTCAGCCCAACTGTATATTTGGGGGCATGATGGATATCAAACTTTGGTCGAGTTTGGTTTCAATATAGCCTGTGACTACTTTGCACACAGAGTGAAATCTCCCTACCATATTCCCCATCTCCACTCCCAAAAAGAGAATTTTAGAAAAACAGCACCCCACAGCTAAACCAGTTCAAAACGTTTTTTACTTGTCACTTTTTAAAATGGATGGTTGGTTCCTTTTTGTTTAGAGGTGCTTTCCAGGTTGCCTGGCGCTGAGCTATCGCTTTGAAAAATGGAAGCGACGAGAGCTCTGATGTGCCTTGTGTTTCTTGGCTGGCCCACCAGCTATAAATGTGGGTGCAATTTATGTCGAGAAGGTAGCAATCCACATTTTCCTGAGCAGGCTGGTCCTAATCATACAAGCATATTGGGGGAGGTAGACAAGAGGGACAAGCTGAATAGGTGTGCAAAACTGGCATCAGTGGTCTGGTAATCTATAGACAATTATCCAAATAATATTACGATATATAATGTTTTCTTCTCTGTTCGGAGAACTGATGGTGCAGTCTTACATACACTTACTGTAAGCCTCACTGAACTCAATGGAACTTGCTTCCAAATACATATGCATAGGATTGCACCATTAGACAGGTTTTCTGGGTGCTAGACAAACAAAAACAAACAAAACTAGGCTGCCCAGAAGCTTAGTGAGAATTACACCCTCCTTTCACCTGTAATTAGCTGAGAAATTGAACAGTGATATGCTCCCTTGGCAGCCATCTTCCCAGACTGTACTGAACTCTGCATTATGCTTACTAAACTCTGAAGCTGACTTTGGTTCAGAAGCTGCAAGGCCTACTGGGACAGGGCAAAATTAAATTATAAAATGCCCTGACAATGAGGCAGAAAAATGGAAGCCTCTTTCATGGGAGAAGAAAACTTTCTGGAAACTGGAGGACAGATTTTGGCACAGCACCAGCACCACCTCTTCCCTGGAGCTGGGCACAACACTGTCCCCTCACACCTGCTACAGGGCTTTCTGGAAAGTAGTGGGATTGAAAGCATCTGCATTAGAGAGAAGATGTATCCACCATCACCCACAGGAACTTAATGCTTAGAAGAGCCTGGGAAAGCACTGAAACCTGAAAAATTACAACCAGAGCTGGGCTAAAATTTCTCAGGAGACATTTTTCTCAGCAAAGTTCTGAGATTTTCCTTTTCTTACCACTACCTCACCTTCTCCACCAATATAAAAAGCCACTTTGCAGTATTTTCTCCAATTTTTCTTCACCTTTGGGTGGGGTGGTTGACTTCTCTAACCTCCCTACAATGCAAATGTCCTAGAATGATGCTAGGTTGCCAGGCTGCCAACAAATCTGATGCTGTTGCTACTTTCAGTAGCCATGCAAAAAATACCAAAAAGCCTTGGGAAAAATTTAAGAAGCTTTACTACAACCCTTGCCAGTTGTGTGATGTAGCTGTGAGGAAATGCTGGAGAATTTCTTCCCTCTGTGTAGAGACATTCAGTGAAATTGTTCACCCAATTTCTCTGGCCAGAAATAAGGTGGAGAATTTTGAGAGGCCTTTTGAACACAGCTCTAGTTTTAAAGCTTGGTGTTTCATTTCCTGAATACCTCAGGTTCCAGCTACAAAAACGTACTCATGCATTGGGAGTAGGGATGGACGAAAGTCCCTTACCTGTTCTCGAAGCTTGCTTCGCGGTGGGGGGGAGGCGCTTCGGTTCTCCCCCCGAAGTTCAGGCGAGGGGGGGGAGGCGCTCCACCTCGCCCGGCTGAAATTCAGGCCGGGGGTCCCTCGCCAGCAAAATTCAGGCCGGGTAGAAGCGCCCCATCTAGCCGGCCACGAAAAAAAAGTAAAACAAAAACAAAAACACACACACACCCGTGATAGGCTACATAACAGTTTACGTAGCCTATCATGGCTAGATTTCCAAAGTCAGCCATCATAGGCTACGTAAATCATCACGTAGCCTATCACGGGTGACTTTGAAAAAAAAAAAGCGCGTACGCAAATGGCGGCGCCCCATGGGCACCGCCATTTGCGTTCCTTATTTTGATACGTCTAGTCTACGTAAAGATTTACGTAGACTACGGCGAAAATAAGGGCAACGCAAATAGCGTTCCCTTATTTTCGCCATAGTCTACATAAATCTTTACGTAGACTAGTCATGCCAAAATAAGGAACGCAAATGGCGGTGCCCATGGGCTGCCGCCATTTGCGTACGCGCTTTTTTTTTTCTTTCAAAGTCACCCGTGATAGGCTACCTGACGATTTACGTAGCCTATCACGGCTGACTTTGGAAATCTAGCCATGATAGGCTACGTAAATTGTTACGTAGCCTATCACGGGGGTGTTTTTTTTTTTTACTTTACTTTTTTTTTTTTCAATGGCGGCAGCGGCAGCCGGTTGGGAGACCGGCCGCTGCTCCTGCCCCCGCCGAAACGCCGCTGAAACGCCGCCGGGACCCGCCGCCGAGAGGGACATTTGGCCACGGCAAGTCCCATCCCGGGGGGGGCGGGGGGCCGGCGGAGAATTTCCCCACCAATTTTGGGGAGCCGAATGCGTTGGCACTCGGCCCCCCGAAGTTTCAGGGAGAAATTCTCGGCCATCCCTAAGGGAGAGCCCAAGCTGAAATACAGACATCAGAGAAATCCACAACAGATTCAAATCGGTTCTCAATCTGACCTGCAGATTTTGCAATGGACTGGCTTTTTCGAAGTTGCACAGATTCCACGGATGTGTGAACTGGTTTTTTACTTTTGGGGTTATTTGCACATATGTGCATTTGTGCTAATGCACATTTGTGCAAATGCACACTTGTGCTAATGAGCATGAGTTCTATTCTAATGCACACTTGTGCTAATGTGCATTTGAGCTAATAAGCACTTGCACAAGTGGACCAAAATTCTTGTACATCCCTAAAAAAAATCAAGTTCCATCAATGAACAGACAATGCAATGAAAGACTACTGAGAATCCACGAAACATGGACAGAACAGATTTAACAAAATCCTTGTATCCCTAGGCTGAAAGAACCTTAATCCAACAAGCTGAGCTCTTGATAGACAGTTGGAAATAGCTTGGAGCTAGGAGTTGCCTTGCTCTGAAAGAGCAACAAAGATAAGTCACTGTCAAGTTTCTTGGTCTTCTCTGTTCACAATCACACACTCTAAGGCACCAGGCTTCAGGTTCACTACTTTATTAGTTAGCTACCAGGTTCTTTACAAAGACAAATCCTCAGAGACTCTCAGAATACAAAGGGAAACAGCTACTCCACACAATTACGAATATCAAGAGAGGAGCCAAGTGGGAATCAGAGATGTTGCCAGCAGTTTGAACAAGAACTGACCAGCCAGAATAACTTAGAGGGGGATGCCCCTCCCTTACAGTTGTGCCCTCCTCCTACGTAGGCTATCACGCATAGCCAACCGGGTGGAACGTCTGAGCCGCCTCTAACTTTTCTCACTTTGCTCTCCACCAGACTCTAGCAACCTTCATTCACACCCCACACTCTCCTCCTTCTCCGAGACCTGGGTTCTCATGGGGGAGGAAAGGGGGGGCCTTCAGGTCAAGCCATCTGTGAGCCAAGTTCCTGAGAAGAACGCCTATCCATATCTGAGCTCACTAGGGAGGAAACCTCCCCCAGTTCTGGCTGTTCCCATCCTGGGTCTGAGCTGCTAACTATCTCCACATGCTCAGAATCATTCCTGCCAGTCACTGACTCCACCTGCAGCTGAATTTGGAGCTGAGCCTAAGGAAGGATAAGCTGGCATGTAATTCACTTAGCTACACCCCTTCCCTTTGAAGTGATAGTTACTGGGCTCAGAGCAAGCAAAAGGTAATAAGAATAGCTGAAACAATGACGAATTGCTTTGAAATGAACTCTCCATGCAACTGTGTGGCTTGATTCCACGTTGGGCTAGTGGTTAGTGGCTAAATACTTATTTGCATTTGGCCTGGGATCTTGCAGAGATGCTGACAGACTAACACCACAGTCCTAAACATATTGTAGAGAAGAAAGTCTTCAGTTTTACCAGGATGTCCTCGCATGTCATGCACTTTGGTTAGAACTGGAAGTCTTGTCTGTTGTGGGAATTGACCAGACAAATTGCTCTGCCAATTAAGAACGGTCATGCAGAGAATCGAGAAAGAGTGCCATGTCCGTACTGGGTGAGGTTTCCCAATGATGAGTCATATTAAGCTGCAGGCTGCACGCCTGGTGGTGCCCTTCTGTCAATTCTTTAAGTTTCAGCTTTGTATTCAAGACTTTGGTTTCCTGAAAGCTGCCCAAAAGGTCATGGGAATAACACCACCAGATCCTTCGTTAGCATCATTTATAGTCAGAACTATGACGGCATCTGATCATCTGCGAACCTCTGACTTTCCTTCTTGATAGATGAGAACATTCTTGGCAGATGCTTTTACTCAGGTTCATCTTGCACCAGCCCAAGAATTTCAGCTCGAGCGGCACTAAACTATTGCCACCCTGCCTAATCCTGCCCACTGCCCTGCCCAAGGAATGCAGTCCTAGAAAAAGAACACCGGATGGACGTTTCTTCTTTCTCAAGGTAAAAGATAGGGCAGTTCTATAAAACTGTAGTCTTTAACCTTTTCAGACCCAAACCCCACCTTTAACCCCAGCTCACAACATAGGGACCCAGTTTTAATTTTTAGAAGCACATGCCACTTTACAAAGAATGAGAATAGAGGTCCCGGCCCCAATGGACTTAGAATCCAAAAAAAGGCATGAGCGATAGACATTTGGCTGCCCAAGATGGAGTGGCAAGTAGTGCTGCTTTGTGTACAGCAAAGCTTCGGCTATTGGGCGGTATAGAAATGAAATAAATAAATAAATAAATAAATAAATAAATAAATAAATACAGTCCCCAAGGCCGGGCAAGTTCTTCTGGCATGCAGCTAGAAAATCCCATGGGTGCCTCTCTCTGTCCATGGCAGTCAAAAATACAGCAATAATAAACTAAACAACTATCCATTTGCTGCCCTTTCATAACACTCTAATGCTGTTGGTTAAATTGGACCCAGCTGTTCCTCTGACGCCTGTAACCCCTGCTTACCTTCCCCCTAACTCCAGTATCAGATCTACTAAATTTCAGACAGGACAAAGAGTAGTTATCTAGAGTCCCACATTGCTCATTTTCTCCTGCCCTACCAGCAGTATTTAATGCCTGAATGTGCATTGCCATGTTAGGCTACAAATATAGAGTCAGTGTGAGGTTCCCATGGTGATATTCTGACTGTCCAGTTGTCCTTGTTACGTCTCTGGGCAGTCTAGCTTTTGTTTGTTCATTTGTGTTTTGTTTGTTTGTCTGTCTGTCTGTCTACCACCCAGAAAGCATTTCGAACAGTGCAATCCTATGCATGTATCCTCAGAACTAAGTCCCATTGAGTTCAGTGGGATTTACTATACGACCCAAAAGCTGGCTCAGTTATTTTTTCATCACAAGCACCTCTTCCCCTCCCTGGCAGTAAAGACTACAACAACAACAACAACAACAACAATAATAATAATAAACCAAATAATTAAAAGTTTGCTGCCCTTTTATGATACCTCACATCAGCTGCTTGTGGTGGCTGCCTTATTCTGTCTGACGGTAGAGCCGGCACTGGTTGTCACAGGGGAACAACAGAGGAAGGGAGGGGGGCAACTGAAGCAGGGCGGACAAAGGAAGAATATGTGATTATGTCAGCTATTTTATGGATTTATTCATACATTTTTAAACAGCTCAGTATCTGAAGTTCTCTGGGTGGTGAACAAATTAAAAGGATAGTATACAAAATAAGAATACGACTGTGTTAGTAAAACAAGCCAGTTTTCTTTTAAAGGATAAAAACAGATGCAGAGCATCATAAAATAAAAAATAAAACCAGCAATTGGGGTAAAGCAGTGCAAAGTTCTAAAGGCACTAAAACAAACAGTTCTAAAAGGCCTGGAAAAACAAGATGGTCTTCACTTGGCACTGAAAAGCACATAATGGAGTTGCCAGGCAAGCGTCTCTGGAGGGGGCACTCCACAGACAGGGAAGCCACCACTAAAAAGGCCTTCTCTTTTGAAGCCACCTACCTTGCCTCATTGGGTGGGGGCATCTGGAGAAGAGCCTCAGGTGATGATCTTACTGACTGAGTAGGTAAACATGGAAGGAGATACTGTTTCAGGTAACCTGCCCCACTTTTAACTGCACCTAGGTGCTATACCAATGGGGCAACAAGTGTGTTGTCAGGAACTGCCAGGGGTAGAAGAACTGGGAATCTTTGACTCTGCCTCATGTGGTGAGCTATGAGAACTAGCACCTTAAAAAGGAAATTGTAGAGTTGGAAAAATGCAGAAAAGGGCAACTAAAATGATTGAGGGGCTGAAGCAACTCCCCTATGAGAGAAGGTTACAACAGCTGGGATTGTTTAGCTTGGAGAAAAGGCGAGTAAGGGGAGACATGGCAGAGGTGTACAACATTATGCATGGTGTGGAGAAAGTGGATAGGGAGACATTTTTCTCCCACTCTCATAATACTAGAACCCAAAGGGGTCACCCCATGAAGCTGATTGGTGGGAGATTCTGGGAAAGATGAAAATAAGTACTTCTTCACACAGTGCAAAGCTAAACTATGGAATTCGCTACCACAAGCTGTAATGATGGCCACCAATTTGGATGGCTTTAAAAGGGGATTGAACAAATTCATGGAGGAGAAGGCTGTTAATATCTACTTGTCCTGATGGATATATACTACCTCCGCTATCAGAGGCAGTATGCATATGCCCAGTTGCTGGGGAATGTGGGTGGGATGGTACTGTTTCACTCATGTCCTGCTTGTGGGTTTCCTGCATGCAGTTAGTTGGCCATTGAGTGAACAGAATGCTGCCTAGATGGACCCTTGGTCAGATCCAGCAGGGCTCTTCTACGTTCTTAACTGCAGTTTGAAACCTTTTCCGGGCAGGGAAGTATTCTCAGACTCTGAACTGTCTTTGCCCACCCAGATTGGCCTTTGGGCACTTCTGAACAGGAAGAGCTATAGAAGGCTTCCTATTTGACCTTCTCTGAACGTCGAGATCTTCCCGGCTATCGTATGTTTCTTGGCTTTGACTCTCCAGCTTGTTCTTTGGCTCTGGCTCTGTTTCTGGCTCTCAGCTTACCTCTGTCTGCTGCCTGCATAAAGATTTATGTAGCTTATCACGTCTTTCTTTTTCTTTTCTTTTTTTTTTACCAGAGTAGAAATGGCGGTGAAGTCGCAGCCGCCCGGAAGATCCGCCCCAGGTGAGTCTCGTCCCGGGGGGGATCTGCAGGGGGGATCCGTGGGGGGTGGCAGGCCCTTCCACCATGGAGTTCGGGGGGCCGAATGCACTGGCATTCGGCCTCACCGTGATCCGTGGCGGAATTCTCTGCCATCCATAACTTAGGGATATACGAAAATCACTTACCTGTTCGCGGATTATGCTGATGGTGGGGGGGAGGTGCTCCATCCCTCCCCCCGGAATCCTGGAGGGGGGGGAGGCGCTCCGTTCCTCCCCCCCCCCGGAATCCTCCTTGGCTGGCTCAGCAGCCGGCCAGGCCCAGCCAGGGCAGAGCCATCTGCAGCCGGATTTGTGGCTGCGGGGGGCTCTGGGGAAAAAAAACACAAAAAACTGCATACGCAAATGGCGGTGGCTAAGGCCGCCGCCATTTGTGTTCCTTATTTTTGACGTCTTAATCTATGTAAATATTTACGTAGCATAAGACAGCAAAAATAAGGGGAACGCAAATAGCATAGTGGACGCTATTTGCGTTCCCCTTATTTTTGCCATCTTAGTCTACGTAATTATTTACGTAGACTAAGACGGCCCAAAATAAGAAACACGAATGGCGGCAGCCATAGCCGCCATTTGCATATGCTTTTTTTTTTTTTTAACCCAGTCATTTTAGGCTACGTAAGTTTTTACATAGCCTAAAACGTCTGGGTAAAAAAAGAAAAAAAGGCATACGCAAATGGCGGCGGCCGTAGCTGCCGCCATTTGAGTACGCCTTTTTTTTTTTTTACCCAGGCATTTTAGGCTACGTAAAAACTTACACAGCCTGTCACGTAGGTGTAAAAAAACCCAAAAAAACCTACAAATGGCGGCAGCCGGTCAGAAAATCAGCCGCTGCAGCCGCCACTGCCGAAGCTGCCGCTGGAACCGCCGCCGCCCAGAAGATCCGCCCCAGGAAAGTCTCATCCCAGGGGGATCCGCGTGGGGGGCGTGGGGGGACAGGCTGTTCCGCCACAGATTTAGGGGAGCCGAATGCACTGGCATTCGGCCTCCCTGAGATCAGTGGCAGAATTCTCTGCCATCCCTACCCTAACTACAATCAGCTCCAGGTCTTGTTTTTACCAACTGCATAGATGTCTGCCACCTTTGGCTACAAAGGATGTAGTCAATCTGATTTCGTGTACTCAAGGTGGCTACCAGTAAAATTCAGATTAAAAACAAAATTGCTCTTAAACATACTATAAAAACAAATAAATTAAAAACACAACAATAAAAGAGATGAACAGCACCATGCAGATAAAAACCCCTTCATCAAAAGACCAGTGTATATTCCAAAGGCCTGCCTGATTTTTTAAAAAACGTTTTTGCATGCTCGATGATCCTTTCCAAGAGGAGGAAGAGCAAGCTATCCATCCTTCTCCTTTTTCATCCTGGCATGTTTTCCTGCTTCTCTTTGTGGGTGTGGAGTTATGCCACATGCACCTGGTCTGCTTAACTCATGAGTGGGGATGTCAGAGAAATCCACAAGTGAACCAAATGAGTTTGGATTTTTATGAATCTGGCCCACAGATACCACAGTGGAGTGGCTTTTCCCCATTGGGCAGATTCTGTGGACTTGAGGACCAGTTCTTAAACTTTCTGGAATTTTATGCAAATGCTGTCATAGAGGAATGCACCCCTCCCAGACACACACACACACAGCCCAAAATGTGCATTTCCCCCATAGGCTAAAGTGTGAAAATGTGCATTTTGGGGGAAATTGTGCTTTTGGGGGGAAACTGCGCATTTTGCATCTGCGAATTTGCACAAATTCAGAAATTTAAAAAATTGATTCCATTGATGGGCAGGTGATGGAATGAAAGGCACCTGACAATCCACAAAACATAGATGGAACAGATTTTACACAATCTGTACATATTTATTTGTTTATTTATTTACAATATTTATATACTCTTCCACATCTAGAACAGATTTCGAAGTGGTGAACACAAAAGATAAAGCAGTAAAAGAATAAAAAGATTAAAACACCACATTAAAATTATACTTCTTTTTAAAAGCCGTACTCATGAGTAGATCTGTTGGTTTGGAGGGATCCAGTTGCACACTTGACTTGTTGCTGGCCGTTCTGCAGCTTCTGTAAACCCACCAGGTTTTGAGTGCGTCTGTGTGCGTGTGTGTGTGGGGGGGGGAGGGGTCCATTCCAATCAGTGGATTCTCCTTCTGTCACTTAAAATGGAGTTCTTCCCAGCTGAGGGATTTGCAAGGGCTACATCAGATCTGCCAGCTACAGCAGACTCAGTTCCTAGCAATCAGCGGAATCCCTCCCAATCAGTATATCTCCTCAGGAGTAAGCCAACCACATGGATATATTATTTCAAACAGGCAGCTAGAACCTCTAAGCCAGTGGATCTGTTGCTGCATGCAATGTATTTTGTTCAGGCATCATGGCAGAACAATTATGGGGTAAGTATTTGCCCTTCTTTAGCTGGGACTGATTTGTCAACGCAGCTAGCCTTGGACTAATAGTAGTGTCAGGGTTGGATCGGAAACCATAGAGCCCCAAAGCAATTCTGATTTTGAGGAAGAGATAGAAACCGTGGGAGAGGAACCCGTATGCTGTTCAGAGGCGCCGCCGGAGGGAGAGCCCCTCCCTGCTCACATTCCTGCAAGGCGCTGGCGCAGGGACAAGCAGGAGATGGCGGGCACTGAGAGGAGGCGTTCAGCCCGCTTGGCGCAATGACAATAGCTGCGCCCCGATGCCCCATGGGAAAGGGGTGGACTCTCTCCTCCTAGCCTTTAAGTTCAGAGGCTTCCCGCCCTTTCCTTCCAAACGGAGACCAACTGATTCCCTAAGGCTAGAACCCCCTGGTAGGCAGCTCTCTTAAGTTTCCCTCTTAGGCTCAGGCAAGAAGCATCTGTAAGCGTCATTAGGCTGACTGGAAATAAAGCCTTGGAAAAGAGCCCTATTGTCTGCGTGTTGATTCTGGCTACCTGAGGATTTCAGAAGGCAGCAAGGGTGCTCCTGACAAGTAGCACTGATTACTGACTCTGCTGGAGATATGGAGCAAATGGCATCAACTGTTCCTGACTTGTACCGGTGCAAGGCACACTGTGTGCAAGCATGTATGAGCCTAGTAGTTACTGCATAGTGCCATCTTCGTAATTAGAATATCATAATCTAAGCCTTGCCCTATAAATGTATGAATATTCAGGAGAGTGCTCCTGAACACAGCTGTGTGCTTGCGGATGTTGAAAGAGGAAAGGTGTGTCAGGGCACACATTAGTGGGACAAGAGGGATCATTTGATTGCCAGTGAAAAATTAGACGTTTCTGTGTTGTTTAGCAGATGGTGTGCTAATGTGCTTGCACCTAAGAGTGTGAAGAGAATCCAGGGAGTTTCCCGTATTTGTTTAAAAATGTATATTCTAACAAAACAAACCACTAGGCCTACAATTATAGCAAGCCTAGCACATATTAAAAATTGGAACAGCTTCTGTATCCATTCATTTATTCATATTAAAAATGTCTCTGTTGTTTTCTTTTCTTTAAAACACAACAACCTTCAAGACCAAGTGCCAGTTAAGAGATAAAACAAAATCCAAGCTCTAAAACAAACCAAGAGCTGGTGGTAACGTAACAGTTAATGATGAGTTGTGATCTGTATTAAAAACAATGTCTCCAGCCGTGTTTCATATTATGCTGGTCTGAACAGCCCAGCGGTGATGCAGAAAAATGAAATTTTAAAGGTGAGATCCTAGGATCCTAGGAACAGGCAACGATGATCCTTGGAGGGAAGAAGGTTTCCCCCTCCCTCCAATCTTCTTTTATAATAATGTCAGTGCATTCACTGCTTGGAAAGCTGCAAGATTGACAGGGTTAACTAGAGCCCCTGGCAGTGTGTGGGCAGACTCTGTGAGAGTTTCTTCCACACGTACTCGGCTACTGCTATGCACCTTCTCCTGACCTACAACACCTCTGTTCTGCAGGCAGGCTGACTCCCACATCTCTCTGACATTCCAGCTAGTGATGCTGGAGAAATCCATCTGTGGGGTCGAATTTGATGAATTTTCCAAGGTTTCCTACCCTGCGTAGACTTCATTTCAGTTACTGCTGTGGTGCCCAACTTGATCTGCAATGAGTTGGGCCAGTTCATGGATTTTCCAGGCATTTTGCACATTTCCCCCCTGCAGGTTCTGCAATTCGCACAAATTTCTGGGCAACTCGTGCAAATTTCTGAGCAATTTGTACAAATTCAGCTGTAATTTCTGCAAATTGCTCAGAAATGTTCACAAATTGCAGAACCTATTTTTAAAAAGCACAAATAAAGTTCCTGGTATTCAAGGAAAAGCCCCCAGCTCTCCTTGCAGTAGGGATGTACGAAAGTCACTTACCTGTTCGCAGATTATGTTGATGGTGGGAGGGGCGTTCCATCCCTCCCCCCGGAATCCTCACTGTGGGGGGAGGCGCTCCGTTCCTCCCCCCCCCGGAATTCTCCGAGACCGGCTGTGCTCCGCGGCAGCTCCGCGGAGCAGCTGGTGAGGCCCGGCCAGGCCAGAGCCGTCCGCAGCCAGATTTCCGGCCGTGGAGGGCTCTGGGTAAAAAAACAAAAACAAACCGCGTACGTAAATGGCGGCGGCTACGGCCACTGCCATTTGCATTCCTTATTTTTGCCTTCTTAATCTACGTAAATATTTACGTAGACTATGACAGCGAAAATCAAGGGGAACGCAAATAGCGTAGCGGGTGCTATTTGCATCCCTTTTTGATTCCCTGTATTAGCCTACGTACATCTTTACATAGCCTATCACGTCTTTCTTTCTTTCTTTCTTTCTTTCTTTCTTTCTTTCTTTCTCTCTCTCTTTCTTTCTTTCTTTCTTTTTTTCTTTTACAAGAGTGGAAATGGCGGTGGCAGCAGCTGGTCGGAAGACCGGTCACTGGAGCCGCCGCCGGAGCCACCGCCGCTCGGAAAATCCGCCCCAGTTGAGTCTCGTCCTGGGGGGGGATCCGCAGGGGGGCGGGGGGGGCAGACTGTTCCACCACGGAGTTCGGGGGGCCAAATGCACTGGCATTTGGCCTCACCGTGATCCATGGCGGAATTCTCTGCCATCCCTAGCTTGCAGAAACAATTCAAGCAACACATGCTGCAAAACTGTCGAGTCAAAAAAGAGCTGGATTCCTAGTGATAGACATCCCTAATTCCAGCAGAGCCATGGTCTGCAGCTTCTTGTGCCATCTTCTGGTGGATCTGCAGACATCCATTCAGTTGCTGGCTTGAGGTTTTGGAGGGCCCTTGGGAAAGCCGCCCTCCTTGGGCTCCATTTCTCAGTGAGTCTACCTTCTCACCTCCATTGTCACCAGCAACTCCAGGGGCTTCTTATCAGTGAGGCCCTCATGCCTATCTATTAGGGCTGTGCACCACTTCAGTCCAAAGCCCGAATAACGAGTTGAAGCGGGCTGCTTCAGAGGTACCTCTGCGTGATACGAGGCGGAGCAGAATAGCAGCGAGGTGCCCCGAAGTGAAGCAGCTTGTATATGAAGCTCCTCGTCTGACTCAGTGATTTGTTCTGAGCAACCCAGACAGCCTGGCATCAAAAGTATCAAGTTGAGAAAGTTCAGCAAGGCGTTGAGGAGGAGAGAGGGGAGGGGAGGGGAGGGGAGGAGGAGGAGGAGGGAGGGAGCTTTGGTGGATGGAAACTCTAGTTGCCAAATCAGGGCTGAATGTAACCCTGCAATCTCCAATCAGAGACAGTGGTGGAGGAGGGGGGAGGGAAGATTGAGTAATTGGAGAAAAACAGCCGCGTTTCAGAGACAGAGATAATTCTGGTGGTGTTACTTAGGGATGTGAGAACCCACCCCTGTCCGGGCTCTCTGGAAGGTCCCCCCCAGCCCCTGCTCTCCCCAACAGTCCCTCCACCTCCACCATGACAGCCAAGTTTTTTAAAAAATGGTGACTGGAAGTCTATGTTAGCGGTGGACGAAAGTCCCTTACCTGTCCTCGAAGGACGTTTGCGGTGGGGGGGAAGGCACTTCGCTGGTCCCCCTGCAAAGTTCCGGCCGGGGGGGGAGGCTTCCCGCCTCGGCCCGGCCGAAATTCAGGCCGGGGGGGAGGCTTCCTGCCTCGGCCCAGCCGAAATTCAGGCCGGGGAGGAGGCTTCCCGCCTCGCCCGGCCGCGAACGCGAAAGTTAAAAAAAAAACAAAAAACGTCCCCTGATAGGCTACGTGACGATTCACGTAGCCTATCACGGCTAGATTTGCAAAGTCAGCCGTGATAGGCTACGTCAATCATCACGTAGCCTATCACGGGTGACTTAAAAAAAAAAAAAGCGCGTACGCTAATGGCGGCCCCCATAGGGAGCCGCCATTCGCGTTTCTTATTTAGTCGCTGTAGTCTACGTAAATGTTTACGTAGACTACGGCGAAAATAAGGGCAACGCAAATAGCGTTGCCCTTATTTTCGCCGTAGTCTACGTAAATGTTTACATAGACTACAGAGACTAAATAAGGAACGGGAATGGCGGCTCCCTATGGGGGCCGCCATTATCTGTACACACTTTTTTTTTTTTTAAAGTCACCCGTGATAGGCTACGTGATGATTGACGTAGCCTATCACGGCTGACTTTGCAAATCTAGCCGTGATAGGCTACGTGAATCGTCACGTAGCCTATCAGGGGGCGTGGTTTTTTTTCTTTCTTTCATTGCAATGGCGGCGGCCTTAACCATTTGCCTTGGTCTCGATCTGAATCAGCCCTCCTTCATTCCTACTTTTTGGAGTGGGAGGAAAGCTCCTGTTGGCATCAAAGGGGATTTCCCTGTCACATAAAATACCAGGGGTGTGGGGGTAGGGATGGCAGAGAAATCCGCCACGGACTCCAATGAGGCTGGATTCTTTAGAATCTGCCCCCCCCCCGGAGTTTGTGGCAGAATGGACTACCCCCCCGCCACCCTCTGAAATTCCCCTGGGACAGACCCTACCTGGCAGCAGCTGGTCCAGGTTGTCGTCTTCATTCTGCAGCCATCCGCTGCCAGGCTGTGGAACAAAATGACGTCTGGCGTAGTGGACGCCATTTGTGTCCCTGCCCTTGGCTGTGATTGGTTATGTAAATATTTACGTAGCCTATCACGGCAAAGAGCAGGGATGCAAATGGCATCCACTATACCATTTGTGTCCCGGCCCTTTGCTGTGATTGGCTATGTAAATATTTATGTAGTCAATCATGGCCAAGGGCAGAGACACAAATGGCGTCCACTACACCATTTGCATTCCTGCTCTTTGCCATGATAGGCTACATAAATATTTACATAGCCAATCATGGCAAAGGGCAGAGATGAAAACGACGTCCCCTATGCTAGACACCATTTGCGGCTGCAGCCTGGCAGTGGACGGAAGTCCGGCTGTGGGAGGCCCAAGCTGGTGGCTCTGTGGACTTGCTGTAGAGCGGAGCCAGCCGGGGAGGATTCCAGGGGGATGGCCGGATCACCTTCGCCCCCCCAGCGGATGCCCCGAACAGATGGGTGTTTGTATTTCGTTCACCCCTATGTGGGGGTGTGATTCTGATTGGGACCATTGGGGGGGCAAAGGGTTAAAGCCCACACCCCACACTGGGGATGGACAACTCCATCCATTTTGCTTTCTCCCACATTTCAGTGATTTAAACCTCAAGTTCTTTCCATACCGAGTATGAAGAGATTAGTGGATTTTGAGAAATTCTCATCAAAGGCAAACTGAAATGAAATTCTCATGCATCTGGACCAGCCAAATTCAATAGGTATGGCTATTCCTAGCATGGAAAGGACCATGTAGTGCCTGCCTGCCATGTAGCTGTTAAAGACAAGCAGCCTGTCAGAAAAAAAAGAGATGGCAAGCAACCAGAATTTATCACCCTAAAGATGGTTGAGTAAGTAACACAGAGATTCAAACCCAGACTGTTAAGAGCTAAGCATTCAAAGTGCTCTGCATGGCTGAAAGAATCTGTTAAGTTTTAGTTTCTTACACATTTGAATTTTTAAAATCTCAAATTCTTTAATTCCCAAATATGAAGAAATTTGGGAATTTGGGTAAATCCTCACAGAAAATGAACTGGAATGAAATTCTCACCCATCCCTATCCCACACCATGCCTCGGTTTACTTTGGCCCCCCCATTATCTGAATTTTTTAAAAAGCAGTTTATGGTGCAATCCTATACATGTTTAGACAGAAAAAAGTCCCCAGCTGGGGAATGCTGGGAGATGTAGGACTTTTTTCTGTCTAAACATGCATAGGATCACACCCTTAAAGGCTAAAGTTGTAAAAAAAAAAAAATCACATATTTGGTCTGAGGGCGCAGGAAGGAGCTACCATGCTGAAGCTAAGCAGGCCTGAATCTGGTCGGTGCTTGGAGGGGAGCCCACTTGGGAATCCCATGTAGCCACCTTGAGTTCCACAATGGAAGAACGATGGGATATACATGTAATAAATAATTAAAATATAGCTCAGCCCTCTCTTATACCACCTACTCCAAGGGTTGGCCCCTGCCCCCTAAAAGTGGGATCCACCCCCATGAAAAAATGGCATTCATTGAGCAGCTACTGATCACCCAAAGGGTTATAAATAGCTTCTTTGCTAAATTTGACCCTTTTAGCACTCCATAGCTACTATGGAACCGTCTGTCTGTCTGTCTTTCTGGCACCCACAGGGGCTGCAGCCCAAGGGGGGGAGTCCAGGAGTTGAAAATGCCCCCTAGACCTCCTGTAGTCACCCACCCCTGACCTACTCTGTCAATGTTCAGCTTGGACTCCGAGCTGGATCCAACACAGGTATGATGCAGACTTGGTGCCAGCGTGCAGCATCCTTAGCTGCCAGGGCTCCATCCCCCTTGCATGCCCTTGGACCACCTCTGAAAAGCAGCCACCTTTAAAGTAATGGTTGAAGTTAGCTTTCCTTGGCTCAGTTCGGAACAGGCTCAGAATAAAACTATTTATTTCCCCCCCCCAATCAGAAAAAAGAAAATCATTTTTCCCATGCCCATTCCGAAATTCAAGATGCATTGTGCTATGATGGAGCTTGGGGGCCTCCTCACCCCCCACTTCCTGCCTCGCAAGCCCCCATCACCCCTTCCCTTTCCCCAAAATGTACTTGTTGATAAGGAGTGATAAGGAAGGCTTGCGGCAGGTCATCTGTTAAACTGTGGCATTGGAGCAGCATCCATAACCCAGGTACAAGAGTCTTAGGAAATAGTTCCCATGGCACCCAATATCCCTCTTATGATGATTCCCACTTAGAAAGTACGCAGTTACATTCAGGTGGAATTCCTTTACATCTGAGATGAATTTTCAGCCGGTGCCTATAAAGGGTTTACTTGCAGAGAGAAATACCATATCTGGATGCCTTTCTCTCACCACATTGCATAATTCTCCATTGGATTCTGCATTCTTGGTTCATATCTGATGTGCAAAACAGACTGGATTGGGTATATTTCCAGGCTGTCTGAGTCACCCTGTAAATGAAACATCTGATGGAGACCCCCCCTCCCCCAACATCACCCAACCAAATGCACAATAATTTACCTCTCCAGCAAAGGGCTATGAATACTCTCCAGAAGAGAGCAGTTGCATAAGCCAGAGGTGCCACAACATTGCATGTTATTAAACTCCATTCTTTTTACATGAAACATCAAGCACAGTGCTGCATGCAGCGGCTGCTTTGCCAGAGTGTGCATTGCGCGCACACATACACACACACACACGCGGACACACTTGACACATTACAGCAAACTGCCATTTCCCCCGCTATATACAGCTGATCTCCAAGCAGGAGTATTGTAAGGTGCAACAGCAGTCCTGAAAGCCAGAGCACAGTAGCAGTAGCAGTTACTGGCAGTAGTAAGAGAGCTCTAAGCTAAAATAGGCTGGTATTTTTGGTTGGTTTGGCCTTGCCCCTTTCACCGTTGGCTCCACCCCTTCTGCCTCTGGCCCCACCCATTGCTGGAATGCAGGCCCCAAGAATTTATCTGAAAAGGAATTGGCCCTTGGGCTGAAAGAGGTTCTTCCCCTCTGGGTTAGGTCTTTAAGGGTGCAATCCTATGCATGTTTGCATGGACAAAATTCCTACAATTCCCAGCATGCCCCAGCCAGCGCTGCTGGGAACTCTAGGACTTTTTTTTTCTGTCTAAACACACATAGGATTGTGCCCTAAGTGTGTAAAATCAGCACTTTGAATTGGGTCTGGAAACTAGGATGACCATGTGTCCTTTTTCACAGAAGGCAGTTCTCTATTTGAGAACTGCCAGAGGACCGACTGTCCTCTATTTGAAGGACAGAAACCAATTCTGGTTTAAAGATACAGAACCCTCAGAACTGTTCCCAATCCAGAGTTAACCCCTGGACAGCAGACTAAACAGGCCAGGACACAGATCAGCTGGTCACAGCCCTCCACGCTATGTTGAGAAGTACTGTATTTCAATTTCAGTGTATAATAATTATTTCTAGAATACACAGATTAGTATATGCAAATTTTATGCTAATCGGTGTCCTCTTTTGTCCTCTTTTTAAGCAATTCATAAGTAGCAACTCTCTTGGAAATGGACTGGCAGCCAGTGCAAATGGCAAAGTAGTGGCATAATGCAATTATACTGGCCAGTCCCCACTAACAATCCAGCCGTGACTAGCAGATGTTTCTGGACCACCTAAGAAAGCCCCATGTATAACGCATTGCAGTCATCTGTACAGGAAGTTACCACAGCAGGAATAACTGTTGCAAGGCTATCTTTACTTTACGAACATCATGCAGGGACCATTGGAAATGACAGCTCTGTGATAACTTAGGCTTACCAGAGCCAACATGGGTAACAGTGGGCTTCTCCTCATTTTGGCACCTTGTGTGAACCGTTCCCACACCAGTGATACCTCTTCCAAGAGGCAGATAATGATAACAGCTTCTCTCTCTGCACTAAGCACCTGAATGATGGGATGGCCAAGTTATGGCATAAGCAAGAGTCAATTATCTCACAGAAGCTGTTCCCAGTAGCTTCTGTGAGATATATGTAATTTACGCTCGGGGTTTCAGGATCGTCTAACTGTACTGCAAATAAAATGTACATTGCAAATAATCCTAAAATGTATCTAGGTGTAACACACATTTCTGTTATGGCTTTGTATTGATAGTGGTGAAGAGAGAATCATGCTTAACAGGGCTATTACACATGAAAGGATGATGCAAAGTATTGACACAGGTGGTAGAAAGGTGAAGGGACAAAGAAGACAATGGAATCAAGAGAATCTACCTTTGCAGAGATTATAGGATTAAGGAAGATGGAGAAGAGGTGGTCTGAGAGACTATTTTGGCTGAGTTAACACACATATCTTCATCACTTAGGGCCTGCAATATCAAATGTAAAGGCTCTCCTTTATAGAGAACAGTCCTCTGGCAGCCTTTCAAACAGAGGACTGTCCTCTATAAAATAGGACTTATGGCCACCTTAAGAGTACCTTTAATGGAAAAAAAATCACATTCTGAAATACATTTCAGCAAAAATTCAGGGGGCAGGCTGTTAAAAATGGTGAAAAGTTCTCTCATTCAGAGTGAAGACAAGAAGCATTTGCCCTCACTCTGTTTTGGTTTTGTGATCTCATCACACTGCCACCTTTGGGTGGTTATGTTGCCATCTTGTCCTTTGCCTCAGGCAGCAAAAGGTCTTGGGGCAGTCATGTGTGAAAGATATGGTTTCCATGGCTTTTGCTTCTGCACTTGTGTTTTTATTGGAGGGTGTTAGTATGTGTAGGGTTGCCATATGAGGCAGTTTTGGGGGGTTTGTCTGGATTCTGGACATGCAACCTGGTGCTAAGAAAGTATTGGTGGGTGGGAGGCGTTCCGTCCCTCCCCCCAGAATTCTCGACGGGGGGGGAGGCGATCCGTTCCTCCCCCCCTCCAGAATCCTCCACGGCTGGCTATGCTCTGTGGCAGCTCTGCGGAGCAGCCGGCCAGGCCCAGGCCAGAGCCATCCGCAACCAGATTTCCGGCCATGGAGGGCTCTGGGTAAAACAAAACAAAACACGTGTATGCAAACTGTGGCGGCTACGGCCGCCGCCATTTGCGTTCCTTATTTTTGGCCGTCTTAGTCTACGTAAATATTTACGTAGACTATGATGGTGAAAATAAAGGGGAATGCAAATAGCATAGCAGGCGCTATTTGCGTCTCTTTTTGATTCACCGTTTTAGCCTACGTAAATATTTATGTAGGCTAAAACGGCGAATCAAAAAGGGACACAAATAGCGCCCACTACGCTATTTGCGTTCCCTTTTATTTTCGCTGTCATAGTCTACGTAAATATTTACGTAGACTAAGATGGCCAAAAATAAGGAACGCAAATGGCGGCAGCTGTAGCCGCCGCCATTTGCATATGCGTTGTTTTTTTTTTAATCCAGCCATGATCTTTACGTAGCCTATCACGTCTTGTAAAAAAAAACAAAAACGACAAGACTGCAAATGGCGGCGGCGGCAGCCGGTCGGAAGACCAGCCGCCGCCAGAGCTGCCGCCGCCACCCAGAACATCTGCCCCAGTTAAGTCTCGTCCCGGGGGAGATCTGTGGGGGGGCGGGGGGGCAGCCGTTCCGCCACGGAGTTCGGGGGGCCGAATGCACTGGCATTCGGCCTCACCAAGATCTGTGGCAGAATTCTCTGACATCCCTAGATGTAAGGCTTGTGTAAAATTCATTCCGTCTGTGTTTTGTGGATTGTCAGGGACCTTTCAGTCCATCATCCATCCATTGACAGAATCAGATTTTTTTTGTTTCTGAATTTGCATTAGCACAAATGCACATTTGTGCAAATTTGCACATGCAAAAATGTGCAAAGCCCCTGAAATGCACATTTTTATGCTTTAGCCTGAGGGGAAAATGCACATTTTTGACTGGGTTTTTAAAATTCTGCGTATTTTTCTACAACAAAATTTGCGCAAAATTTGGGAAGTTAAGAAATTGGTCTGCAAGTTCACAGATTCTGCTCAATGGAGGAAAAACGGGTCCGCTGCAGAATTCATGATCAGATTCATGAAAATCCAAACTCATTTGGTTCCATTGTGGATTTCTCTGACATCCCTACCTGGTGCCTCTTTGGGCTATTCACTTGCCTGGATTCCCAACACTCATTTAAAAGAAGAAGCAACACTTTTAAGTGTTGTACATCTGGAGTTGCAAAAGAAAAATGTGCAGCCAGTATCCATTCCAAATGTACAGTGTGAAATAAGCTTGGTCCTACATCTCATTGTTCTAGTCAATAAGGGAAGTCATGACTATGATTGACAGGCAAATGAGGTAGCAATATCCTGCTTTGTCTTCCTCTTGAATGTATGACCAATAATAATAATAAGAATGCACCATTTCTGAACCTTGGCTGTCAGAAGAAGTCTGCTTCTGAGAGTGGAATGAGTAAGAACGGTATGTGCTACCAACTTGGGTGCTGCGCCTAGATTGTGCACTGGATTTTAACTGGCTTCTAAAAATAAGTCATTTTTAAGAAAAAAATAAGTCCACTTTCTGTCCCTCAATGGAAAAAAAAAAACAGTTTCTTGCCCTCGTTATAAAGTATTCCTGTTCATTTTAGCGGAGGTTTCTAACTATATCCCACATAAGGGGTGGACAACCTTGTGCCCTCCAGACGTTTTTAGACTGAAACTCCCATCAGCCCAACCAGTAGTGGCCAGGGATTATGAGAGTTGTCATCCAAAGCATCTGGGAGGCACCTGGTTGCCTACATCAGCCTACTAATCTAGAGTTGAAGAACATATGGCTGTCCAGATGTTGGATTATAACCTCTATCAGCCCTAGCCAGCATAGCCATGGTGAGGGATGATAGTATATGTAGTCCAACAACATCTGCAGGGCCACACACATCCCTGATCTAATCCTTAAAATACTGTTGGCTAGATAGCATTTAAGAGGCATAGCATTTATGTAGTCTGAGAAGCTGAGATGTTTCTGGGGCTTATGATGCCACAGGATAGCAAACCTAGTCTCCTCAGTTCAGAGTAATTATCTCTGATAGTACTTAATGGTTGCCTCTCCCCCAGTCAACCAATGGATAGACTGGTGGCAGCATATGCCTTATATTTTGAGATTTAACAAATCTCAGGTTTTACTTACCTGTGTCTCCACTGCAAGTCTGAGGGCAGGAGAGAGACCCATCACCTAGATCTGCCTAGTTATGGGGCAATTTATAAAATAATGATGGGTGAGGATCTGTTCTACGAAGCTAGTCATTCTCTGGTAGGTTAATTAAGGGGTAATAAGAGGACAAGGCACCACTGTTAAAGGTACGGGTGCCTTCTCCTTACTTGTATCTGGCCATTCTGGTACCAGTTGATTTATTACATTTCTGATCCACCCAAGAACTAATGTTCTCTGGGCAGATTACAACCATTAAAATGCCATTTTTGAAAACACAGTTTAAAAATGCAATGCAAGTATTTAGAAGAATAAATGACAATATAATGCAAACCAACAGACAGCGCAGGAATTGATATAACGGCCATAATAACCTAGAACTAGAACCTGGTCTTTCAATGTGTCAGGTGTTCCTCAGGATCCCTTTAAAGCTCCGTATCTTCACAAAGTGAACTGCAACTTCCCTTCTTCTGCTCTTCTTCCCTCTATTTGATTCTAGCAGTGTCTTGGATTGCACGACTTCAGCCCTGTGTGCTCTTTTATTTAGCATTCTGAAGCCTATAGTGACTATTGCAGTCTCACTTTCTCAGTCCTTTTATTCATCTACACCAAATATTGGCCTGGTGAGTGTATCTGCAGGGGACATGACTATTATCAGGGTTTCAGAACATGACAAAGGATCACAGACAGCTGTACTTGTGTTGCTGCTGAATAATATTTACTCTTAGCCTGGAAGAGAGCGGAGCTTGGAGATCAAAAAGGCAAGGAAATCTATGCTGTATGTACTGTGGAGTTTGAGTATATTCATCTCAGATTTCATGGATCTCTGTGGGCTTCAAAGATGCTGGAGAAAGTCCTGGATGCAGGAGTCCTCTGATCAATGTGGCGTCTTTGAGGCATGACTCAGGCATCCACATCTTCCTAAATTTCCAAACTTGAAATATAAACTAGAGTGTTTATCAAGCTGGGCAACATGATGCAGGAGAACCAACGTTTTTCAGGCATAGACAGAAATGGAGGTTGTTCACATAACTCCAAAGTTCTCATCCTGTCCTCCAGCCTTCTGCTTTCTTCTGGAAGCCTTTGGATTTGAAAGTCTAAGTCATCCTTCCCCAACCCAGTGCCATCCATTAGACTACAACCCCATCATCCACACACATTATGCCAATGCTGGTGAGGGTGATGGGGTCTGCAGTCCAGCACATCTGGAGGCCACCAGTTTGAGGAAGGCTGGTCTAAGTCTTGAAGGGTCCACAGTGGCCATGGGAGACGCAGCCCCTGTTCTGGAAGTGTGCAGCATAGAAATAGGTGCTGGGAAGTAGCACTGGATCTTTTCATCCTTAGGGGAAAGGCACCTCCTCCCCTGTCTGCGGCTTCCAGCTCTTCCTTGGTGGCAATATTGACCAATAAAAGCTCTGGGTGGGGATGAGGCCAATGGGGGCTGGTGGCTCCTATGTCAGTGGGGCAATGGAACCACTCTGGGTTTCAGTCCAAATCAGTCAGAACTCTAAAGGAGCTATCCAAGGTGGTGAACCCATTTTGGGGATAGGGTTCAGCAGCTTGGGTAACTCCTTTATAGTTCTGACTGGTTCTGACTAAAACCCGGAGCGGATTCACTGCTCCACTGACATCAGAGCCACCAGCCTCCACTGGATCGGAACATGTTGGTGAGTTAGAAATCACGCTTGTGATTTGGGTTTTTATACCCTGATCCTCAAAGTGCTTTTCTGCTTAGACATCAAATTCTGACTCTGAGCCCGGGTGGCTCAACATGGCCATGATTTTGATTAAGCTGCAACTGTTTATCACATGGAGTCAGGTGGGAGTGTTGTTAGGGGGAAGCTCTGAGCCCTGTCATTGGGTTGGCTGTGTGATTTATTGTTCCCTTTGTTCCAACCACCAGTGGGTTGCACGAACCAAACTGCCGCTCAGAGACACTGGCAGACATCTTTTGCTATTAGCTTTGCTGTAATTGTCATAATTAATCATGCCCATTTGAAAGCATTTGCTTATGATCCAACTTTGAAAGCTCCCTCCTCGCCAAGGATATTGTACATGGATGGCCACCAAGGACAGCATAGCTTGGGATGCATAAGAATTTAGTTTATGTTGGCAAATCATGCAAATGTGCCACATTTGCAACCCCAAACACGGACGCAAGCAGGAAAATGGGTTCTCTGAAAATGTTAGCAAATTTTCTAACATGCATTCACATAATGCACATTTTTTAAACAACAACAACATGCATTTTTAAAAGTGCTCATTTTTTAAATGCGCATGTTCACTCTGTAGGCTATGGGGGAAAGTGCAGACTTTTGGAAAACACACACAGTTTTGGTGCATTTTTCCTGTTCGTTTTGCACAATTTTCCCATTCACAGAAAACGAATGGAGATCGCAAAAGAATATAGTAAAAATGGAGAGACAAATATCAAACTGATGTTCAGAGAATCTGGGTGAATGCTAACATCACCTGTTCTCTCATCCCTTGGAATAGCATGTCACACCATCTAACCACTGCACATGCCTCCTCTGCTGCCTCCCCCTGTTCCAGTGCCCTCCTCTCCCAAATTTGCCTTGGGACAGTGGGATAATAGCAGTTGTGTGAAAGAGGGGAACCTTTAAGCCTATAACGTGTGGGTGTACAGACTTCAAAAACAGACACTGCCAGTCTTGTGCATTACAGACTCCAAGACCTACACAGCCTTATCAAACAGACCAGCTGGCTGTGTTGGCTGGGGATGATGGAGCTTGTAGTCCAGGACATCTGGAAGGTGCCAGTTGGGAAAGGCTGAAATGAGCACTCCCAGACTTTCCTGAAATTCCATTTAACAGGGCTTGGTTTAGAGTCCACCTTGTTTGAGTGCAAGATTTGTTAGCAACCTGGACTTTTCAACATTTTGCATAATGGGGCCATCTGGTGTTTCCAAGAGCTGCTCTTAATGCTCCAAGGATCTTGGATCTTGGTGGATGTTAGGTGAGGGCAGAGGCAGACTTTTTTTTTTTTTTAAGAATGGTTTGGTGATGAAAATACTTTATCTTATTAAAAGGGCCCATCACTGTCATTTTAAACAGTCCAGTTGCATTTCCGCTGCTGGAAGAGAACTCAATTAGTCCATATAAATCAAACCAGTGCATTCAAGTCAGATTGCAAATGGGCTATTATGTCTGACTGATGCGAGGGCAGGAATGTACTTTTATGTTATCTGCAGGAATTTCTCTTTAGCTAGTGGAGCTTGGAAAAGTATGATGTCTCCCTGCCTGGAAGGCTCCTTCTATCAGCTCCAGACATAAAGGGGAACTCCATTCACACCCTGGGCCTCAACAGGGAGTCAAAATCAGGCCCATTGGTTTTTGCCCACTCCCCTCTCATTGCCAGGGGCTGTGCCCCCTCCCCCCATGCCTACACTGAAGCATTTCTGCTTGTCTGACTGTGCTAGCGTGGCTCAGCTCTGCTTCTAGAAAAATACTCCCCACTGAGGAAACTACTACTCCCTCTGACCCACTTCTACCTGCTTTTAACAGCTGAGGACCACGAACACTTGCTTTTTGCAGAGCAGTACATTAAAGCACATTCTGTACCATTAGCAAGCTGTCCAGAGAACTCATGTGCTCTTTATCATGCACCTGGGACATATCCAGTCTGCCAGGTGTCTGTGCCCAAGAGAGTTCCAGTTCCTTGTTCTGCACCTTGCTTCCCCATCTGTGGTTTAAAGATGATGTTGCACAAAGCATCTTGTTAAACAACTTTTAGCAATTGGTGAGTACAAGGAACTTTGGACCATCCCACGGAAGTGATTGCTCTCATCCTCATATTCATAGCTGGTGAAAATGTTTGGTATACACCACAATGCTGAGGGCCCACAAAAAAACCCAGGTGTTGTTTTTTTTAGAGAAATTCAAGAATTTCTTTTCTGTTCACAGATCATGGGAATGTGTCTGGTTCACAATCCCAAATATGAACTTGAGCAGGAGCACTTTTTTTTTTTTTAGAAATGTTTGCAAATTCAGGGATTTGCTATCTTATTAGAAAAATACACATTTTCACACTGTAGTCAATGGGGGGAAAGTGCACGCTACTGAAAAATATGCACAGAAATGCACATTTTTCCCATTGAAACAAGCCCCCCCCCCCTGAAAACAGGTCAAAAATGGGAGTGAGCTGAATTGAGCTACAAAGTAATGTTTGGAGAATTTAGGAAAGCTTGAAAATTCCTGGTTCTCCCATCCCTAGTTTCTTTTTTAGAGAAGACGTTTTCTTGATTCCCCCCCCCCCCGAGTTTTAGAGATAGGCCACAAACATAATGTAAGAAAGAACTGATTTACACCAGACATTTTGTTGCCTGTTTTTTGGACATAACTATAGGGATGGCAGAGAATTCTGCCACGGATCTCGGTGAGGCCGAATGCCAGTGCACTCAGCCCCCCGAACTCCATGGCGGAACGGCCTGCCCCCCCCCCGCGGATCCCCCCTGGGATGAGACTTACCTGGGGCAGATCTTCCGGGTGGTGGCGGCTCCGGCGGTGGCTTCAGTGGCAGCAGCTGCGGCGGCTGCTCTTCCGACCGGCTGCCGCTGCCGCCATTTCCAGTGTTGTAAAAAAAAAAAAAGACGTGATAGGCTACGTAAAGATTTATGTAGCCTATCATGGCTAGGTTTAAACAACAACAACAACAACAATGACATGATAGGCTACGTAAAACTTTACGTAGCCTATCATGTCTGACTTTAAAAAACAAACAAACGCGCGTACACAAATGGCGGCAGCTACGGCCGCCGCCATTTGCATTCCTTATTTTTGGCCGTCTTAGTCTACGTAAATATTTACGTAGACTAAGACGGCAAAAATAAGGGGGAACGCAAATAGCATCCGCGCTTTTTTTTTAAAAGTCAGACGTGATAGGCTACGTAAAGATTTACGTAGCCTATCATGGCTGACTACAGGGATGCAAACAGCGGCGGCTCCAGCCGCCGCCATTTGCGTCCCTGCTAGCCAGCAGCCGGATGTCCAGCTGCTGGCGGAGCCGGCCAGTGGCTCCGCGGAATCTCCGCAGAGCGGAGCTGGCCGGCAAGGATTCTGGGGGGAGGGACGGAGCGCCTCCCCCCCCCAGTGGAACCTGGCGGAGCCAGGTAAGGGGGATTTCATACATCCCTACTTAACTGTTACTTTTTACTGTTGTCATTCCAAAGGAAAATGAAATAGCAGTTGCTTCCTTTTTGTAGTCCTGGGAGGTAACCTAACATAATGTTGTTTGTGCATATTGTCTATGTGTTTTTATGTAAATGGCTTTTAAGCTTTTTATATTGTATTTTAATATTTTAACTTCTGTAAACTGCTCAGAAGCTCTCCGAGGTTTGGCTATGGGGTGATATAGAAATGTAAATAACAACAACAACAATAATAAGTCTATGAACACCAGTTTGAAGGGATGATCAGCTCGTAGATTTGCAAATTTGATCTTCCATATGAGTGTGAAGTAGAGATGTGCGAATCGGCAAACACTGAGTTTGTCGAGTTCTTTGATTTCTACCTTGAAGCTCGTTCCAATTCAGGGTCATATCAGATTTTGAGGGGCTTTTTTCCTCACATAGAAATTCATGCATATTTCCATGCACATTTCTGTAATGTGCATTTTTGATATGTACACATTTTTCTTTGATTGATTAAAGCATGCACACACATATTTTTCAAGTGTATGCAGTTTTATGTGCATTTCCTGAAAGCAGACTTTTCCGTATGCATTTTTCAGATGTATGTATTTTTAAAAACATTTTTTGCATGTGCGGATTGGATAGCAAGCTTGTAAATATATGGATTTCTGATTGCAAACTGTGTTTAGGTCAGCATTCAGTTCTGAAGGCTGCAAATTGGGTAACCTTGTGCAAATGTACCCCAACAAATTTATCCCTAGTATGAATTGCATCTGTTAGAAATGTTGCAGATGGTATTTCTTGCATTTCATGGTCTTTTGATCACAATGTTAACTTTTTGTCCCCTTATGCCTGTGTTTATGTATATCTGCCAACTGATAACACTTCATGCACTTGATAAAGTGACCTCTAGCCCAGAAAAGCATATGCCACAATAAATCTGCTAGTCTTTACAGTACCATGAGATTGGCATTTTTGTCACAACAGAATAGCATGGAATTTGTCAGATTTTAGAAAACCTTAATTGTTGTTGTTGTTTTTAAAAAACACACAATGAAAAAATGATTAGAATGTTGACTTCAGTGGCTGAGACATTCTTTGGTTTCAAAGGCACCATGGATATTTTAGATCTTAGCCTGAAGCTGGTTTGAGTTTCTGTTTGCCTCAAATTTTGGAAGATGTACATGGATGAACTGAGATGATTTGCTTTAGTGGCTCCACAGCAGTTGATCCGAACAAGCTCATTTGGCTGATTCAGACAAGCCCGGTTCAAAGAGGTTGATTCAACATAGCAACACCATCCTATGCATGTTAAGTAGGGATGGCGGAGAATTCCACCATGGACTCCAATGAGGCCAGATTCTTAGAATCCGCCCCCCCGGAGTCCATGGTGGAATGGACCACCCCACCACCCCGTGAAGTCCAACCCGGCCAGATCCTACCTGGCACCACCAGGTCCGGGTCTGTCCGGGTCTGTCCACTGCCCCTGTGTGGATGCAAAATGGCATCCAGTGTAGCTGATGCCATTTGCGCCCTTCCCTTTTGCTGTGATATTTATGTAGCCTATCACGGCAAAAGGGAAGGATGCAAATGGCGTCCACTATGCTGGACGCCATTTGCGTCTGCAGATCAGCCACGGCAGCAGCAGGCCCTGGCTGGCGGCTCCGCAGACTTGTCGCGGAGCAGAGTCGGCCAGGGAGGATTCTGGGGGGAGGACTGGATCGCTTCCCCCCCGCAGACCTCCCAGTAGATGAAGGTGAGTGGGGTTTGTACACCCCTAATGTTTAGTCAGAAAAAAGTCCTACAATTCCCAGTATGCCCCAGCCAGCCATGTTGTAGGACATTTTTTCTGTCTAAACATGCATAGGGTTACACCCTAATATATTTCTCAGGCTGAAATCTTACAGTCCCTGGGAGGTCCCAGGGGTCACTGGATTTTTTGGATCTCCCCCTCCAAGGGTCAAGGGGGAGGTCCACCCATGGAGAGGGAGATCTAACCTCATATGGCCCCTTCCAGCCTCCACAGAAACCTCCACGGCCTTTTCCTCTCTGTTGTTGCAGTCCCAACGTCGGGGGGGGGGGTGAGGAGATGTGCCAGAGGTGGGCCAGTGGGCATGATAGAAACCACAGCCCTTCTGGCCCATGGGCCCAGCCCCAAACCGGCTTCTGACCCACTCCAACCCTGGAACTGTGGCAGATCAACTCATCCCCACTGGTTTCAATGGAAAGGAATGTGTAAACTAAATAAAGAAATAGAAAGAAACAGGCCTGGGGAGGATGTGGGGGTGGTTGGGGAAGGGGCAATGCTTCTCTTCCCACTCTTTCACCCTAATGGGCTTGTGCCAGTGGAGGTTTGGATTCCCTGGAGGCGGCTCTGATGTCTGTGCTCTCTGCAGCATGAGGTAGGATTGCTCTGCCTACCGCCTTTCAAGATTGTGGTTTTCCCTGTACAATAGTGTTACAATATAACACAATAAAATCCAGCCTCAAATTAGACAAGCACCTTAAACTAAAACAATTTTAAAATAAGCCCCTTAAAATAAAATACAGTTCCAAGTATCTAACACCAGCCAATAACTTGCCACTTTTTCAATTAAAAGCCAAAGGGAACAAGTGTGCTTTGAAAGCCCTTTTAAAAGCAGCCTCAGATGGACCCACCTGTATATCTCTTGGGAGGGAATTCCACAGCAAAAGGGCTACCACTGAGAAGGCCCTGTCTCTAGCACCCTCCAACTTTACTGATCTTCATGGCTTCCAAAGATGGATATTGGGCATGGGCAAGTTCATATGTGTGTAGGCAGTCCTTCAAATAACTTGGACACAGAACATCAAATGCCTGCTAAATACAAGTGGCATGTAATGAACAACCCAGCAGCTAGGCTGGCCATGTGTCCTTTTTTTTTTTTTTTTTTTTACAGAGGACAGTCCTCTCTTTGAAGGGTTGCCAGAAGCTTGTTCTCTATTTGTCCTCTATTAGAAGGGCTGTCCAGTGCAAACCTGGTTTAAAGATAAAGAACCACACGATCTGTTCCCCATCAACAGCACCTGCCACAGCAAACTGAACAGGCAGGCACACTTGTCACCTGGTCACAGTCTTCCTCACTATGGTAAGATTTGAATTACGATAATTGTTCCTAAATTCGCATCTATACATATAAATTAGCGCATGCAAATTTCATGCAAATCACTATCCTCTTTTGGGGGGGGTGATGCGTCAGGGCTACGCTTGTGGCCATGTGGGAGGCAGTGGGCTCAGCCCTCGAGGAATATCAGGCAGCAAAACTTGTCTGCAATCTGCTGGGTTTGCAATGGCATGCAACACTTTCACTGTTCAGCTTGCTGGCTGTCGGCCCCTTGCCTGTGCCACCTCCTCCCTGCTCCTTCTCTTGCCTGTTCTCATATTCACAGACAGACACAAAGCCATAATGGGAGAAGAACAGCAGATCCCCCTGGCTACCATTGCCTAGGCCTCCTCCCCATCCTTGCCCACTGCTTCCAGCCCTCAGTGGTGCCCAGGGGGCAGTATGCAGCATTCTAAAGCTGCAGCCCTATACATACTTACCTGGGCATAAATCCCTTTGAGATCAATGGGGCTTATTTCTGAGTAGACATGTATAGGATTGTGCTGTGAATGCTGCAGCCTATTTGAACAGGTAACAGCGGCTTCCGATGCTAGGCCTGTGTTAGGGTGGCCACGTGTCCTCTTTTACGGGCTTCCGTTTGAAGCTGTCCTCTGTTTGAAGGGCTGTCCAGTCTAGATCCAGTGTGAAGATAAAGAACAGGGGCCTTGAAGTTGCCCATCGGTTCATACCTGGACAACAGACTGATTGGGCCCACTTGTCAATGGATTGCAGTAACTTCCGCACTTGCTATGTTGAATAGCATGGCCAAAGTGTCTTCTTTTACAGAGGACAGTCCTCTATTTGAAGGACTGCCAGAGGACCATCCTGTATTTGAAGCTGTCCTCTGTTTGAAGGGCTGTCCAGTCTAGATCCAGTGTGAAGATAAAGAACAGGGGCCTTGAAGTTGCCCATCGGTTCATACCTGGACAACAGTCTGATTGGGCCCACTTGTCAATGGATTGCAGTAACTTCCGCACTTGCTATGTTGAATAGCATGGCCAAAGTGTCTTCTTTTACAGAGGACAGTCCTCTATTTGAAGGACTGCCAGAGGACCATCCTGTATTTGAAGCTGTCCTCTGTTTGAAGGGCTGTCCTACCTGATTTAAAGATAAAGAACATAAGAACCGCTGCTCATCCGCAGTGAGCACTGTTGGACAGCAGACTGGATAAGAGGACACCTGGCAGGTTAGGGTGGGCTGTATCAGGGCTGGCCCAAGACACTTCACTGCCTGAGGCACAGAACAAGATGGCACCCCTTCCTGTTCCATGTAAAAAAGACAACTGAACTGGCAGTTGAATCTTTCTTGGACCCTGGCAATGGGACAACATCCTCCACCACACGTGAAGGTGGCAGCTAGCTGAGGGGGCCAAGGGCAGGCTGTGTGGTGCACAGCCCTCTCCTCCAACACCCTGCTGCTGCCTCCCAGTACCTGCCACCTGAGGCAACTGCCTCACTCTGCCTAATGGAAGAGCTAGCCCTGGGCTGTATTGTATTTCTTTTTAAAATTAAAGGAATTGTTTGTAAATGTACAGCGATACACATAAATTAGCATTTGCAAGCCACTTCATGGTCCCCATTTTCTGAGAAATAAAATGGTGGTGGCAAAAATGTGCACATTTGCGCATGTGCGAAAATGTGCATTTTTGTGAATGCACATATTTGTGTGTGCAAAAATGCGCATTTTTGCAAAAAGTGCGCATTTCGCACATGCAAATATGCACATTTGCAAAATGCACATTTTCGCGCATATGAAAACACGCACATTTGCGCGACTGCCATTTTATTTTTCAAAAAAATGGCAACCGCAGAACTCAACGAAGCCACTGGGGTGAGTGCGGGCTGCTCGCTGAGCATGGGAGGGGCTTGAGCACTGTCTGGGGACCAGCCAGTGGGGGGAGGGGCTGGGCAGGTGTCCAGAGAACCCAGACAGAGGTGAGTTTGAACATCCCTATCCTGACGTCATTGTTGTTGTTAAGATGTTAGTGTGGCTTGTTGCCATTTTATTATTTTTCTGTTACTTGAAAGTCACCTTGGTAGGATTTGTATCCTGAAAGGCAGCCTATAAATAATTGTAATAAATAAATAATAAATATGGAAAAAGACGCCCAGCATATAAATAAACTGATGATGATTGCCACGATGTTCCAAGTGTAGGGGGTTTTCTTTATTTTTTTTGGCATTTGCAGGAGTGTAGTGAATTTAATTAATGGGAAGAGCTGCAGCAAAGAAATCAATCACCATATAGCAATAGCAGCCACACAAGCAACCAGCCACACAGGGCAACCCGAGCAGTGGCCATATGAAGGCCCTTGATGGATGGGCTTTCCATGTCTCCTAAATTTTAGGACCAAACTGGTTCACCAAACTATTTGAACTCTGTCGGTTCAAATCTGTCTAACTGACAGAAAGCTGTTCACTGGCTAATTTGCTCTAGGCTGTTTTTTTCTCTTTCTTTCACATCTTTTCTTTTGTTTTCTTTTGTTCCCTGGAAATACTGGAAGGAAAGAAAAATTAAGCAATGTTCCTCCTTCCCCATACAATGTAATACGTGAAGGCCAAGATAGATAGCTTTTAATCCTACCCATAAAAGCTGCCCTGGTAGGCTAGCATAATGGCTCAGAAACTGAGTAACAAATAGGGTGGAGATGTGTTCTCCTGTACCGAGGACCGTCCTCTGCTTGAAAGGCTGTGCAGTCCAACTACTTCTGTGAACCCTAGGGCTCCCTGGAACATGCTGATATTCCCTCTTGGTTTTCAGTAGCCCTGTTTTGGCTATGATCTTGTGAGCACTCAGCAACTGAGTTTGCTATTAGCAAGCTGAGCCTGGGGTTCTGGGGAAATCCATCGAGCCCCAAGAGGGCCAGATTTCCCCGCTCTGGACATCCATTTCCACTCCTTCTTTACCACTGTGTTGTGGTCCTGGTGGCAGTGTCAGCTATGCTTCCTGCTTTCATTTTCATCATCTTTCTTTTTGAGATACCAGAGTGAAGGCAGGAAGGATTGCCATTGCTCTGACTTGATTTTAGGGTGATACAACATAGCCAATGAGATTTGCCTGTGCAATTATATCTGAAGCCAAAACAGAGTGAGGGCAACATTTTCTGCCTTCACTCAAGTATCTAGTGTAGGGATTGGACATCTATCACCCTCCAGTTGTTGTCAAACTCCAACTCCCATCAAGCTGACATCATGGTTAATTGTCAGCAATGATGGGAGTTGTAGTCCAACAATATCTGGAGGGCCACAAATTCCCCAACCCTGATCCAGTGGGTAAAAAAAAAAAAAAGTTTCTGGCCAGAGTGGAGAGCATAGTTCCTGCCACTGATAACTAGGGATGTGCAAATCTGCAAAACAAATTCAACGAAGTTCTCCGTATGCCATCTTGAAACTCAAAGCTTGTTCAACTAGAGATGGCATGGATGCCTGACTGGGTTGGGAAGCCCATCAGGCTCCCCCCTGCCCACACACCTGGACCATGCCTGCCCAGCCCCTGGCCTCAGTTGCCCCTGCTCGCTCCCTCCCAGGCAGTCCCCGCACTCACCTGGACCTGTCCATGAGCACCCGTGGAGGGTTTTTTTTTTAATGAAAAATTCGCGGAGGGTTTTTTTTAATGAAAAAAGGAACTAATTAAAATGCACATATTTAAATATGTGCATTTTCATTCAGCTCCTTTTTTCATTAAAAAAAAAACCTTGGCAAAATGGCAGGCACTTGTGGACAGGACCCAGGTGAGTGTGGGTGGCTTGCTGAGCTCGTGGGGGCTCGAGTGGGGGTCCAGGGGGACTCAAGCAGGGGCAGCACTTCAGCAGGCACTCACCAATACCGGGCGGGGTGGATTTGCACATCCCCAGTTCCAGCTTGAGTCTGGAGAATGCAAGCTTTGTTTTTTGTCTTTTCTCAGGACAATCCACGCGTATTTCCCTGCATATGTTTCCAAATGTACGCATCAATTGTGTGCATCTTTGAAAAGCATGCATTCTTCTCCCATTGACTGAAGTGTGTTTGTGCACATTTTTCAGAAGTACATTTTTTTATGCACATTTTTCAACTGTACGCATGCTGTCGAACGCGCTTATTTTTTGTCCGCTGATCACATTGCAAGCTTGGAAATGTATGGACCTTGACCTCAGTTTGTGTTTCAGTCCATGTTCAGTCTGGAAGGTGTGAAGTAGGCAAATCCTTATCAAAAAACAAACTGAAATGAGTTTCTCATACATCCCTATGGGTAAGTGGGGAAAACAATTTGTCCTGTTTCACAACCCTCATCCTGAAAAACATCTCAACAGGGGAGAAGTCCACAGTCTGTAATAAGGAAGTGAAATTGTGGCAGCGGGGGGCGGGGAGGAATTTGGCTCAGCCCTGTATGCCAGTGCTCTTTCTTTAAATATCAACGTGCCAATGGTAAGGGCAAGATTCTATCCCTTCATGCAAATCAAGCATAACAACAGCTTTTGCTTTCGAAGTCCATGTGTGGAGCAAAACACACACCCAACATTCATCCCAAACCAGCAAACAGATGCCTGGTTCTGTTCAAAAGATGAACAGATCTCAATTGAGCAGAAAACCACTGGCACTGATCAAAGTGGAATATTTGTCGAAGTGTCCAAATACCTCAATCTCATTTTTCAGAATCTGAAAATCAAATTAATTCTGAGCTGGTCTAATTCCTATTAACTGGAAGCAACCCAGCTAAGTAGACTTCTATTAAGATATGTTTGTATACTTTGGCATATCAAGATATACCTGTGGTTCTGGCATGATGCTCGTGTCACATGATGTTTTCGCGACGGTGCTCTATGGTTGTCACTCAGCCATGTCTTGAGCCTTTTTGTCCTTTTGCCATTGGGCATCTCAGAAGAACCAGGTTGTTAAGCAATCCAAATAATGCTAGATTTTGCATTCTATGCAGCCACCCTAATCCAGTGACAGGCCATCTGTTCACAACAGCAAGTTTCTGTGTGCAGATCACTGCCATTGGCTATACACGAAGCTGTTCCTTGAGTCAGGTAGTGCCCAATTCAGCAGCTCAGGTACATTCACACTACTATCCAGGGAGTTTCCTGTCCCCACCCCCTGCTGAATTCTCTGCCTCTGCCTCACTGAGATCCACTTGTCAGAAGGCGTTTTGCCATTATCTAGTTGAAACCATTTTATATTGACCCAATCTTGGAACTATATTATTTTCTGGATGGAAGTTTGGAACAAAGTAGGAATTCATCTATGGCTACTCCCAAATAAAGGTGAGTGGTTTTTTAACATCGGAGGGGGGGGGACTGTGGCCCTCCAGATGTTGTTGGACACTGAATACTGGGCTCAAGTTACAGGAAGCCAGATTCTAGCTGAACATCAGGAAAAACGTCCTGTTAGAACAATACAGCTATGGAACCAATTCCCTAGGGAGGTAGTGGGCTCCTCCACACTGGAGGCATCAGGATGAAGCTGGACAGCCACCTGTCAGGGATGCTCTGATCTGGATTCCTGCATTGAGCAGGGGGTTGGACTTGATGGCCTTGTAGGCCCCTTCCAACCCTACTATTCTATGATTCTATGATTCTATGAACTCTTCTTGATCATCCCAGAGTGCAGGACACGGAATCATGGGCTCAAGTTACAGGAAGCCAGATTCCGGCTGAACGTCAGGAAAAACTTCCTGACTGTTAGAGCAATATGACAATGGAACCAGTTCCCTAGGGAGGTAGTGGGCTCTCCCACACTGGAGGCTTTCAAGATGAGGCTGGACAGCCATCTGTCAGGGATGCTCTGACTTGGATTCCTGCATTGAGCAGGGGGTTGGACTCGATGGCCTTGTAGGCCCCTTCCAACCCTACTATTCTATGATTCTATGATTCCCCCTCCACACCTGCTACAATCTTGATAATTACCCTCCCCCTCCATTGAGCCTCTTTGCATTTTTTTTTTTTTTAAGCCCTGTATATTAAATTCAAAGATGCATTTAATGCCATGCCAAGTTTGGCTCAGTCATTTGTCCGTACCATTCATAGGGAAATCTTGTAAGAACAGAGAAACCATGGCTACATTGCTTGAGCACAGACTGCGAAGTAGCCTTGGGCAGAAATGACCCTGAGAGTTTTATCAGCTGAGGCTCTTCGTGGATTTACTCTAGATCAGGGGTAGGCAGCCTTTGTGGGCTCGTGGGTATATTTGGAATTTCGAGGTCTCATGGGCACCACCACAGAGCTGACTGCCATTGAGGTGTGGGGCGTTGGGCTGCTTGGCAGCGCAGTGCAGAAAAAGCACAGGACACGACATGTGCTACATTTCTGAGCCCTACTCTAGATCAAGGGTGCAGAACTTCAGCCGCTCACCACCAGAAGACCACACCCTTTTCCTCTGCAATGCCCCTTTTCTCCAATCCGTGATTTTTTTGCAGTTTCGTAGATGTTATGCAGTTCTTTCCCCATTCCAAAAAGTTGAAATATGTTTCCTACAGCCAACTTGCTGGCAGTAATAGCTTTAAGCTAAAATATGCTGGTATTTTTTATTTTGGTCCCACCACTTTTGTATTTGGCCCTGCCCCTTTTGCTTTCAGCCCCGCCCACCACTGGGATGAAGACCCTGAGAGCATCTCCAAAACGGAATCCAGTCCTCAAGTTAGGGATGTATGAAAGTCACTCACCTTTCTGCGGATTATGTTTATGGTGTGGGGGGGAGGCGTTCCATCCCTCCCCCCAGAATCCTCGATGGGGGGGAGGCAATCCGTTCCTCCCCCCAGGAATCCTTGAACGGCTGGCTGTGCTCCGCGGCGGCTCCGCGGAGCAGCTGGCCAGGCCCAGGCCAGAGCCGTCCGCAGCTGGATTTCCAGCTGCCGCCATTTGCGGTCCTTATTTTTGCCGTCTTAGTCCACGTAAATATTTACGTAGACTATTACGGCGAAAATAAAGGGGAATGCAAATAGAGCCTGCTATGCTATTTGCGTTCCCCTTTATTTTTGCTGTCTTAGTCTACGTAACTATTTACATAGACTAAGACGGCCAAAAATAAGGAACGCAAATGGCGGTGGCTGTAGCCGCCACCATTACGCGTGTGTGGTTTTTTAACCCAGCCGTGATAGGCTATGTAAATCTTTACGTAGCCTATCACGTCTCTGTAAAAACAAAAAGAAACCCTCCAGACTGCAAATGGTGGCGGTGGCAGCCGGTCGGAAGACAAACCGCCACAGCCACCGCTGAAGCTGCTGCCGGAGCCGCCGCCACCCGGAACATCCGCCCCAGGTAAGTCTCGTCCCGGGGGGGATCCGTGGGGGTGGCGGGGGGGGTGGCAGGCCGTTCCGCCACAGATTTCGGGGGGCCGAATGCACTGGCATTCGGCCTCACTGAGATCCATGGCGGAATTCTCTGACATCCCTACCTCAAGTCGAAAGAGGTTCTGCAGCCCTGCTCTAGATTTACACCAGGATTAGTGTCTGACCTGGTGTAAATGCAACTCTTCTCACCACATTTTGGCTTGATTGATCCTTGGGACTTGGGAGATGGTTCCATTATGTCTGATTCAGGATTACATATGCTGTAGGAGCTTATCCACAGAAGAATGCCGCTGCTTGGTCTCCCAGCTCCATCTGCCCTTAATAAAGGACTTGAAATGTAGCCTAGATTGCACTTTATTAAATCACGCAGAAGAAAGGAGCGGATAAATTGAGGGATTTAATAAAAGGCTCCACCAGACAAAGCCAAATTGGGCCGCTGTTGTCTTCAGAACCAGAAAACTGCCAGGGAAAATAGAGTTGGTTGAACAACTAATAAGAAGTTGCACATGTTAGGAAGGGTTATAAAGCAAGGTTTGAGCTAGATAATTTGCAGGGTTAATACAGCGGATGGAGGAGAGCTGTGAACTGAAAATACAGCACAGAAACTCATATAGCCTCAGCAGCTCCCACTTTATGCTGAGATGTCATAAGAGCCACACTACCTGTCATGCTCAAACTTATTTTATCAAAATCCAAACTGCTGCTGCTAATTCCAGTAGGAGTGTGCGAGGGCAACCATGTGTCCTCTTTTACGGAGGACTGTCCTCTATTTGAATGCAACCTCTTTCAATGTGAAGGCCAAGGAAGGGCTTGGGGGCCACATTCCAGGGGTCAGTGTGTCTTTAGGCAAAGGTGGGAGGGCAGAAATACCAAAAATGCCAAGTGCTCCACATCTCGGATAGCTCCTCCGGAGTTCTGACCGGTTCCAACAGAAACCCAGATCAAATTCACTGCCCCACTGACATTGGAGCCCCCAACCTCCACTGAATTCCAACCCATGGTGTATTCAGGGCCCAGCACTACTACTAGTCAGAGTGAGACAGCCACCTCAGGCAACAGTCGCTGGGGGCAGGGAGTGGTGGCAAGGTGATGGAGGACAGAAATGTGTGTGCCACATGGATTGCCCTGCACTAGGGATGCACAGATTTTGTTAAATCTGTTCCAGCTGTGTTTCACGGATTGTCAGGTACCTTTCATTCCATCAACCACTCATCAATGGAATCAGATGTATTATTCTTTCCCCCCAGATTTCCATCCTACTTGCGCTACTTCGCTTTTGCGCTAATTTGCACTAGCGCCTTAGCGCAAGTACACATTCGTACCCGCGCACACTTTTGCACTTGTTCAAATGCACAAGCGCAAAAATGTGCATGGGTACTAATGTGTACTTGTGCTAACATGCTAATGCGAATTTGCGCAAATGCCCCCCTCCCAGTGAAAAACCGGTCTGCACATCTGCAGAATCCACATGACTCAGAAAAAGTGGCAGGATCTGCAGGTCAGATTCATAGAAATCTGAACTCATTTGAAATCAGTATGGGTTTCCTACACTCCTACCTGGAATCCTCTAAGGTAGCCCGCTGTCCTCAGGTACAGTGGAGGACATTATCCCGTTGGCAGTGTTGAAGGAAGATCTAACTGCCAGTCTGGTCAGATTCTGTATGTGGAATAGGGGGCCATCTTGTCCTTCTCCTCAAGCAACAGAAGGTCTTGGGCCCTGGGCATGTTTGCAATAATCTGTATATTTGCCACATGGAGGATGAGCAAGCATTACAGGGACACTGAGGCATGCACACAGGTAGGCAGTATTAGTCCCAAAGCAAAAGCATCCCTGTCGCTGCAATTCAGATTGATTAGCTCTTTAACAGCCGCATCCACAACTGTTGTTTCACGCTGCTAGGGAAAATTGGTTTTCCCACTGTATCCCTGGCAGGTGGCTGTGATTTGCATTCCAGGTGCTTGGAACAACCAGCCGGCCATTAGTGTTCATTCTCCTCTGTCAATGACCAGCCCAGACCAAAGTCTGACAAAGCTACAGACATTTTGCTACTTTGGTTAAGCCAGTATTCCCCAACCTGGTGCTCTCCAGGTATTTTGGCCCAGAATTCCCAGCATCCCCTGGCTTGGGGATGCTAGGAGCTGACGTCTGACACATCTGAAGGGCACCAGGTTGAGGAATGCTGCGTTTATGCAACTGAGAAAAAGGCCTTCCCACCTCTGTGTATTCCTCAGCTCCAGCTCCTAGCTTGGTCCTTCAGCACCTTCAAACATTTGAACGACTGTTGCTTAAATCATAGAATCATAGGGCTGGAAGGGGCCTACAAGACCATAGAGCCCAACCCCTGCTCAATGCAGGACGTCTGATTCCCAGGTGGTCTCCCATCCAAGACTAACCAGGACTGACCCTGCTTAGCTTCCAAGATCAATGGTGGAAGAGATTTGTTTTCTATTACTCCAGAGGGCAAGGCCAGGAACAATGGGTTCAATTAACAAAAAAGAGGATTTCAATTCAACATTAGGAAGAACTTCCTGATGGTACAAGCCATTTGACAATGGAACGGATTGCTTCAGAAGGCTGACATTAATTTTTAAGCAGAGGGTGAATGGCCACCAATCAGGGGCACTGTAGCAATGGATTTCCTGCATCAATAGGGGGTTGGACTAGATGACCTTTGAGGTCTAGGGCTAGCCCAAAACATTGTGATGGCTGAAGCAAAGAACAAGATGGCACCCTCTCCCATTCTATGTAGGGATGTATGGATTCCCCACCATCCGTTCTGGTGGGGAACCCGTGGGGGGGGGAGCCAATCCGTTCCTTCCCCCCCGGAATCGTCTGGAGCAGCTTCACTCCGTGAGGATTCCAGTGGGGAGCCCGGCTTGGGGGCCACTTACCTTGCTGCTTCCCGGCCAGAGCCGTTCGCCTCCTCCCTGCTGATTGCCATTTCTTAAAAAAAAAAAAGGCAATCGGCAGGATGTGCCCATAGACATATATGCAAAATAGAGCCATGAATCTTGCGTATAAGCCTATGGACACATAGACTTATACGCAAGATTCATGGTCTAGTTGCGTATAAGTCTATTCGCATATCATGCCGATCGCCATTTTTTTTTTTAAAGAAATGGTGATCGGCAGGGAGGAGGCAAATGGCTCTGGCTGGCAAGAAGCAGCCGAGTGCTGTTGCACCTCCAATCCTCCTGGAGTGGAGGTAAGTGGTGTCGATCTGCTGTGGATTCCTGAGGCTGGATTCAAAGGAATCCGGCCTCATTTGAATCTGCGGTGGATTTCTCCAACATCCCTAATTCTATGTACAAAAGCCAACTCGGCTTGCAGTTGAATCTTTCTTCTGGTAGTGGGACAGCATCCTCCCCCATACCTGAAGGCACCCGGCTAGCTTAGGGGGCGCATGGCACAGAGCTCTCTCCTCCAGCACCTTGCTGCCATCTCCCAGCATCTGCCGCCTGAGGTGACTGCCTCACTTTACCTGATGATAGGGCCAGCCCTATTGAGGTCCCATCCAACCCTATGATTCTTATGATTAGATGACTCTCTTGCCTGCTGCCAGCTCATCTCTGACATCTGCCCTCAGTTCAGGCCTGACAATCTCCACCTCCAGGCTCAAGCAGGAAACATACAAAAATGAAGTTTAGGACTAGGCTAGCACCAGTCTTATCCCTCGCTTGCAACTCCTAAGGGATGCCCATCTCAGACTCTGCAAACCATAGCTCTGTCCTTGTGATTCTAGCAACCTCCTCCTTAAGATGCATGCTTCCCCTTCCCACTGTTTTTCTTCATTAAAAGCCATAATAGAGAATGATCGGAGGAAATGCAGTAGATGAAAGGAAACTCAAGTCCCCCTGGATTTAGCAAAAAGATAAATACGGGACTCCATGTGCTTAATCCTCCCTTTCAATTCCTTTTATATTTCCTGTAACAGAGCATTGCTTATTGCTTATTAGAGTTTCTTCTTCTTTTTTGTAGCAGCTTCCTGACCACCCATGTATTCTTCCAGTGCATTCTGGCTTATTTTTGTGTTTTTGAAAAGAAATGGCAAAGGGAATATTCAATCGCCTTCTCGACGTTTCTGTCTTTTTTTGACTCCAGAGCAAAGACTTTTAAAAGCATGGATAAGGTAGAAGGGCTCAGAAATTATTTCATGCTGTGAAAAATGGTCATATGGACATTATTAGTAGTAGAAGTACTAGTAGTAGCATTTATGTGTTGCTTCCCACTGCAAAAAGCTGTCTCAAAGTGACTTATACACAGAAATACAGAAATATATCATTAATATAATAGAAAAAACAAATAAAAATAAATGTCATAAAACCATAATCTAAAAACAAAAAATGTTAATCTACAGTACACAACACACACACCCCTCACAATTTAGAACAGGGATAGGGAAAGTGGTCCAAACATTAAAACTCATAGTTAAAAACTCATCCAACAAAAATGAATAAAAAACACACACAAATAAAAATAAAAGACAAATAAAAGCATGTTATTAAGAAGAAATACCAGCACCTACCAGATTAAAAACTCAATCTGGCAGTAAATTTATTATTACATTTATATGCCCCCTTTTTTCCTCTTGAAAGGAACCCAAGGTTACATGATCCTCTCCTCTCCATTTCATCCCCACAACAACCCTGTGGTAGGTTAGGTTGAGAGAGTCAGTGACTGGCCCAAAGTCACCCAGTGAACTTCATGGCAGAGTGGGGACTAGAACTTCGATCTCCCAAGTCCCAGGCCAACACTCTGACCTCTATACCACACTGGCTCTCAGTTTAGATTCCAAAGGCTTGCCTGAATAAAAATGTCCCTGCCTGGCAGTCAGTCTCACTTGGATGCAAGATCCACAACCATGGGGCCACCACCAAAATGGCTTCAGTCCTTCCTATCCTTGCCCTCAGCACCTTTGTAGATTTATTTATTTATTTATTTATTTATTATTTCATTTCTATACCACCCAATAGCCGAAGCTCTCTGGGCGGTTCACAAAAATTAAAACCAAACACACAATAAAACAATTTAAAATATATAGAACATTAAAACCACAATATAACAATACAACCACAATAAAATCTAGCAGCAGTGCAGGAGTTTAAAATACAGATTTAAAACAGCAAAGATAAAAATTTAGAAAGCTAAAATGCCTGTGAAACTCTGAGATGGAACTCTTGAGTAGGGAATTCAGAAGTGGAGGGCCTGGACTATCTCATACCAACATCCACAATTGTTGTGGGCTGTTCATTCTAGGCTAGGGGTTGGCAATCTGGCCACAAGCACATTTGGCAATTTGAGAAACTGTCCTGGGTACCACAAAATGGCCACCATGGCAGGCATGGCAAAGGACAAGTAAGCTATCCAAAAGACTGAATACAGTACAGAAATGGGGTCTGAGCCCCAAAGCACTAAACAACTGCTTTGAACTCACAATTTTCACACTAACAGAAATTTCACAGCAACCTCAGCTGCTCTTAAGAAAATGTGTTAATTAAAAAAATAATAAGTGGGAAGGGCGGGCACCTTGGCAGGTGTCAAGAAAGGTAGAGGAGGGTACAGTGGTGCCCATGGATACTGCATTGTCTACTCTCCCACTACACTATAGATTTGCAACATGTCATTAACCCTGAAGAGGAGGATAATCATGAGCAATTGCCAGCAACTGGGAGGATGACCTGTGTACGCCTTGATCTTTAAGAGGTGCCAGATGGAATTATTCCAGGTGCAGTGCACATGCCAACTGTAGCAGAATATGTAACAGTGGGATTTGCTGTGAGGTTCTTCCATCAAGCATAAGTGGATTCAACCTGTGTCCAGTGAGAAGCAAGAGCAGCTTTGTGAACTTCCCATCACTGAAAAATGACTTTTTCACCTGCTGCAGGTAGGGATGTCAAAGGAATCCATTTGGATGGGAGCAGGGGAAGCTCGACAAGCTTTCCTTAGTTCGCCCCCAGCCCTGGACTTCTATCCACTTTCTGCTGCTGAGCCCAACTCGATCTGCATCGAGTTGGGCCAGTTCTCAGATTTTCCAGATTTCTTGAGTTGGACAAATTATTGCTGAAGTCTGTGCAACTTTGTGTACTCTGAGCAAATCATTCAGATTCCGACTGCAACTTATGCAAATTACACAAATTTCAACTGTAATTTGTGCAAATCTCTATCTGCACAAATTGCAGCTCACCGCAAAACAAATGTGCAAAAAGTTCCCATCGTCTGGGAAAAAGCCACAGCTCAGCCCACAAAGGCAAACTGAGTCAGGCACTCTGTGGAACGCCATCGAGCAAACAGAGAAACGGATTTCCCAAGAGCGGACATTCCTAGTTGCGGTTGACCCCATAGTAGTAGCAGAAATTGCACTATTTCCCCTTTCATCAAGCATGCAGTGGGAGAAGCAGGACCTCAGGTGCTCTTCTGCCAAGGCAGACTAGTCCCAGCTGAAGTAAGCACTGCTACCCTGGATGGGGGAGAAATTAATTCAATTCACATTTGAAGGTACAGTTACCTAATTTTGCACTTTCAAAGCAATACACACCCCAAATCTAAGCTATCCTTTCAAATTTGCAGTTTTCCAAATTTTGCGAGGGATTTCTCCAATCACTAAATGTGTACAATCTAAACTCTGTATAGTAGTGAAAACAACATTCAAAAATGCATTATATTTGGAAAATTGATTGCCACAAATGTGTATATTAGGCAAAAATTATTAAGAAAAATGCACACCAACATGCAAACAAGTTTTCATGGAAACTTTAAAAAAAAAAAAATTCAAATTTGGGATGAACCAAATTTAAGATTGGAAACATGAGAAACTGAAAGAAACCAAAATGGACAGATTCGCCCATTACCACTCTGAAGCAAATGGGCTGGATAGCCACAGTGGTGCAATAATTAGGGGAGCCTTTCCCAACCTGGTGTCTTCCAGACATGTTGGACTGCAATTCCCATCATTCCCAGCCAGCATGGCCATTGTTCAATCAGATTTGTCTGGGGCTTCCTAGCAACCCACATGTGTTCTTCCCTCCCTGGGAGTTAATAGCAACCATAAATGATCCCTTGAGAGCTGCCCAGATTGGCTAGTTGCTGCTGCCCACCATAATCTATGGTGGCCATGTGTCCTAATTTACAGAGGACAATCCTCTATTGCACGGATGGGCAACTTATGGTTACTCCAGATGTGCAACCTATGGTTGTTCCAAACATGATAGAAGTGGGCAACTTGTGGTGCTCCAGATATTCTCAAATCTCATCATTCCTCAACTGTGGCCATGCTGGCTAGGGCTGATGAAAGTTATAGGCCAAAACATCTGGGGAACCACAAGTTGTCCACCCCTGCGCTACTTGAAGAGCTCTCAGAGGATAGTCCTGTATTTGAAGGGCTGTCCAAGTCTCATTTAAAGATAAAAGATAGTAAGAAGGGACAGCAAGGGTGAAGGTGCCCATGAACAGTTTTCAACTGGACAGCTGACTGAGCAAACACACAGGTCACCTGGTCACATCTTATTTGGTCCTGGACCTTTTGCTGATAGTCTGGCTTTTAAAGACAAGCTGTTGGGTGAAAGAAGTTGTGTTTTGCTGAGAACGCCTTCCCACTTTAAGCCTATTCACAGGTCACAAATAGGGATGATGGAGAAATTCATTCAGATCACTTTTTAATACCAACTGACTTGATTTCACACTTTCAGTCTACTATGTGAACTGAAAATCAGTTATCCTTTGAAACGTGTAGTTCTTCAGATTTTGCAATGGAGTTCTCCAATCAAGAAAGTGCAGAAATGTGTATATTGGGCAAAAGGAAACAGAGAGAAACCAAAATGGATGCATCTGTCCATCTCTAGCCACCAAGGGGAGCATTTCCAGCAATTTTGATAGGAGAAGACGAGAACAAAAAAGAATTGGGGGGGAGGGGCAGAGAGCTCTAGCTGAAAAATGGCTGATGCTACAGAGGCTTTTCCCTCCTCTCGAACAAACTTTTTTGGATTCAGCACTGGTGATGCTCATCCAAACAGCCAGGTGGTCATGTCTTTCCCACAATGCCTCCCCTAAAAATGCTACTACTTAAGACATAATGTCATTCCAAATGTACTGGGGGGGGGGACTTGATGGACCCCTTGTTTGCCATGTGTCCCCCCTGCAAAACTATGCAAATGGAATGACACTGCATCATGATGCTACATCATGATATGGCTCTGTCCAGGGGAGGCATTGTGGGGAAGATATGGCCGCTGAGATGTTTAGGAGTGCCACCAGTGCTGTGACCAAAAACGTTTGTTTGAATGTGTGTGTGTGCGGGGGGCAGAGCCTCTGTCACTGCTGCTGTATTTCATCTAACACTCTCTGAAAGTCTGGTAATTTTTCCTCCCACCCCTGAACATGAATTACTTTTTTTTGCTCTCTGCTCTCTCTCTCTCTCTCTCTCCCCCTCTCTCCCCCTCTCTCTGTTTCCCAGCCATTAGGCAAAGTGAGGCAGTTGCCTCAGGCAGCAGATGCTGGGAGGCGAGAGCAAGGTGACTGAGGAGAGAGCTGTGTACCGTGCAGCCTAATCTGCAATCCCTAAATTCGCTTGCTGCCTTCAGGTCCAATGGAGGGCACTGTCCCATCATCAGTGTTGAAGGCAGATCCAACGGCCAGCCCAGTTGGCTTTTTGTACATGGAATGGGAGGGGAGCCATCTTGTTCTTTGCCTCAAGCAGCAAAATGTCTTAGGCCAGCCCTGCTGTTCTCCCACCAAAGACCCCTTGAAGTTCTGCAAAAAGGTTCACAGCGCAACATTCAGCTCATCTCTAGAAAAAAAAGAGAAAGGAATATAGTTCAGCACCTTGGATATCTCCTTTAGGTTTGTTTGTTTGTTTATTTATTTATTTTGTTATATTTATATCTTCCTTATATTTATTTTTCTTCCTTAAGGAACCCAAGGTGGCATACATAATCCTCCTCCATTTTATCCTCACAACAACAACCCTGTGAGGTAGGTTGGACTGAGAGTCTGTGACTGGCCCAAAGTCACCCTATGAGCTTCCATGACCAACTAGGGACTAGAACCCAGATCTCCGGACTCCCAGTCCAACACTCTAGCCTCTATACCGCACTGGCTCTCACTTCAGGGTTCTGGCTGGTTCTGACTGAAACCCAGAATGGAATCACAGCCCCACTGAAATACGAAACACCAGCCTCCAGTCCTGATTACCAGACCTCGCCTCCCTTCCCCGGTCTAGCTCCTGAAGCCTCCTCATGTACAGTATATCTTCAGGACTCCAACATCACATCCCAGAAATACCCGGGTTTCTGATTTCTGTGGGCACATCAATATGACAAGGCACATTCTTAGCATGTCACATTTCCATCTCTTTCTGGTTTGATCCTGCCAAGCTCGCATCATGCCCCGAGGGACCATGACTCATGCTGCTGCCATCATTGCTATGGACGAGGAGGTGAAGCTTGACTTCAGCGTGTTCCAGCCAGCTGGAAATTATTCTCATGCCTGCACCCCTCTGAGGAGGTGACAGCGAATAAGGCATCGATGCTGATGCAAATGCAACATGTGTTGTTTTCCCCCCACTGCTGGTACACAGGAGCCTAGGAAGCTGCCTTGTATACCAGGGCAGACTATTCATCCATCGACTCAAGTGCTGTCTACCCCAGGGGTTGGGATTTTCTTTCAGGTTGAGGCCAAATTTAATTTTGGAAAAGCTCTTTGGGGACTGCATTCCAGTTGTCGTTGGGGCCGAAGGCCAAGGGGTGGGTGCCAAAATATTAAAAATAGTGGCATATTTTAGCTTAAAAGTCTTACCTAATGGAGGGCACAATCCAGTCGGGATAGTTGGCTGTCTCCGCACTCAGAGGTGACTGAGTACCCAATGCAGGGTGGGTGAAGCATGGAGGGGATCTTCTCCTCTGTGCTCGAGCCACCCTGCATTAGCAGCTAGATGGCTGAGTCTGGCTGTTTAGCTGGGATGGGTCAGCACAGGGGGAGGCCAGATGATGCATAGGAAACATCGTAACAATACTTCCACCATCCCCACCCCCAGGAATGCCCCCTTTTTCCCTGCTCCGTGCTGAGTCAGGAATGAATCTGAGTGTGTGAAGATGTCTGACAGCTCAGATTCAGAATGGGAACAGCCAGAACAGGGGGACGCAACCTCTCCACTGAGCCTAGATATGGAGAGACTTTCTTCCCAGGACCTTGACACACAGATGGCCCAGCCTGAACAGCCTCCCCTTTCCTCCACCATGAGAATGCAAGTTGGGGGGGGGATCTTCTCCATGCTCCAGCCACCCTGCATTAGCAGCTAGATGGCTGAGTCTGGCTGTTTAGCTGGGATGGGTCAGAGCACAGGGGGAGGCCAGATGATGCATAGGAAGTGTCACAACAATGCTTCCGCTATCCCCACTCCCGGGAATGCCCCCCTTTTCCCTGCTCCATGCTGAGTCAGGAATGAATCTGAGCATGTGAAGAAGATGTTTGACAGCCCAGATTCAGAATGGGAACAGCCAGAACAGGGGGACGCAACCTCCCCACCGAGCCTAGATATGGGGAGACTTTCTTCCCAGGACCTTGACACACAGATGGCCCAGCCTGAATGGCCTCCCCTTTCCTCCACCATGAGAATGCAAGTTGGGGGGGGGCAAGGGCGTGACTTGAGGAATGTGAGAGTCTGTTGCAGAGCAAAGTGGGAAACGTTAGGGGCAGAGCTAAGACGCTCTGCCAGGTTGGCCACTCATGATAGCCAATGTAGGAGGGAGCCACCCTAAGGGAGGGGCATCCCTGCAAAGCTAGTCTAGCTGTGAAGTTTCTTGCCCAGATTGCTGGCAACATTCCTAACTTCCACTTCATATCCTCCATTGATATTCTTAGATGTGTGGATTAGCTGGTTCATTGCAGTCTGAGAGTTTCCTAGAATTTGCATTTGTAATTAAGCTAGTCGTTAACCAAAAAAGTATTGTTAGCCTGGAGCTTTGTTTCCTGGAGTGTGCTGACTGCGAAGGAAGAGGATGGAGGAATGTGACATGCTGCTCTTATGAGTGCAGAGCCAGGGATGAACCGTGGCTCTTAATTGGTGGTGGGGGTGGGGAGGTGGTTTCCTGGGAACCAACCTTGGAGCGCTGGCTCTGAGGTCGGTTCCCAATATGAACAGAAAAATCCTATGGCCTTCTAGCCACTGTCCAACGGCCCTAGGATTGCGCCCTAAGAGCTTTAGGATCCAATACTCTTGCAATGATCATACGTCTCCAAACTCAGAGGCATGGTCATCCTATGCAGGGCAGGAGCAGCAGCAGAGGTGATCTTCACCTGCTCATCCCCCTGCCCTGCATTTTTTCTAGATGGGCTGGCTGTGAGGGGTCAGGTGTCAGAGATCCGATTCCCAGCTCTGAGGTTGGAGAGCTGTCTCTGACCTCTGATCTGGGAACCCAAACTATCTTATTTAGTTAGTTATCTTAGTTACTAAGTTACTTAGTTACTAAGTTAGTTATCTTAGTTACTAAATTATCTTAGTTACTAAGGGAATGATCCTATGGACCCTAGATGCTGTCTAGGGTCCATAGGATCATTCCCTTAGTAACTAAGCCTTAGGAGAGGCATGTCAACCTTTTAGAATGGGGAAAAAAGTGCACAAAAGCCAAGAAATCACCAGGCAATTGGTATTTGGGGGAAAGGGGCTTGGCCTTCTGAGGAACCCTTGGGAGGGACTATAGCTCAGTGGTAGAGCACATGCTTTGCATGCAGAAGGTCTCAGGTTCAATCCCTGGCATCGCCAGATAGGGCAGAAAAAAAATCTTGCCTGAACCCCTGGAGAGCTGCTGTCAGTGTTGACAGCACTGGGCTAGATGGACCCATGGTCTGACTCAGTTTAAGGCAGCTTCCTATGTTCCTAACCCTAGAAGGCTGGAATGAGACCCCTGGAGGGCTGGATTTGTCCTCCAGGCCTGAGGTTCCCCACCCCTGTCCCACTCTGACTGGCAGCAGCTCTCCAAGGGATTTGTGGCAGAGGCCTTTCCTGCTACGTGGTACCTGATCCTTTTAACTGGAGATATCAGGAATTGAACCTAGGACCTTCTGCATGCAATAGGAATAATTCAATCCCCCACATTTTACTCCATCCATCTAAGCCAGATAGATGACAATGGATCCATCTGGCTTAGCTTCTGAGATCAGACAAGATCAGTTGCATCCAGCCCTTTGCTCAGAATGGTGATGGCTAGTCGGCCACTCTTTTTCAACTGTGTTGTCATCCCTCATTGAGGTTCAACTTATTTGGCACCTCTTTTGGGCTGGATGGCATTAGGAACTAGGTACATTAAAAAGAAAGGAATAGCTCCATTTGCAATTTTAGCAGCTAGAGAGATTTGGCATCCAGTGTCTTGTCAGCTGCCATGTCTTGTCCATATTGTCATGCTAAACTAACTAGAGCAGTGCGCAAAAGGCCTCTTGAAATTCTCCACCTTATTTGTAGGCAGAGAAATTTGGGAGACAATTTCACCAGGAGGAGGAGAAATTCTTCACAGTTTCTCCCAGGTAGGGCTCCCTGTTGGCAAGGTTTGTAGCACAGCTTCTTTCATTTTGGGTAAGTGTGTTTGGGTATTTTGTGCTGCCACAGCATCAACTGTGTTGGCAGACTGGCTGCCAATTTGTAGGGATGTATGAAAGTCACTTACCGTTTCGCGGATATGCTTCGCGGGGGGAGGCGCTCCATCCCTCCCCCCGGAATCCTCGACGGGGGGGAGGCACTCCGTCCCTCCCCCCGGAATCCTGCCCGGCCGGCTCTGCTCTGTGGGGATTCCGTGGAGCTGCCGGCCGGCTCCGCCCGCAGCTGGACATCTGGCCGCTGGGCAGCAGGGACACAAATGGCGGCGGCCATAGCCACCACCGTTTGCGTCCCTGTACTTAACCATGATAGGCTATGTAAATATTTACGTAGCCTTATCAAGGCAAAGTTAAAAAAAAAGCGTACGCAAATGGTGGTGGCTACGGTGGCAGCCATTTGCTTTTGCTATTTTTTGCTGTTCTAGCCTATGTAAATATTTATATAAGCTAGAACGGCTAAAAATAGCGAACACAAATGGTGGCCGCCGTAGCCGCCATTTGCGTACGCTCCATGCAGCCACGGCCGGCCAGGAGACCAGCCGCCTCCGCCCCTGCCGCCGCCCCTGCTGCTGCCCCTGCTGCCCCTGCCGCCCCCGCCACCCCCGCCGCCACACCTTCTGCTGCCCCTGCCGCCGCTGCCCCTGCCGTCCCTGCCCCCGCCACCGCCCCTGCCGCCCCTGCTGCCCTGCCACCCCTGCTGCCGCCGCCCCTTCCGCCGCCGCCCCTTCTGCCCCCACCGCCGCTGCCCCCACCGCCCCTGCCCCCGCTGCACCTTCCGCTGCTGTTGCACCTTCCACCACCGCTGCCGCCCCCGCCCCACCCCTGCCACCCCTGCCGCCGCCCCCGCCACCACTGCACCTTCAGTGGGGTTCCACGGGGTGGGAGGGGGGGCAGGAGGTCATTCCGTCATGGATTCCAGGGGGCTGAATGCCAGTGCATTCGGCCTCACTGGAATCCATGGTGGAATTTTCCGCCATCCCTACCAATTTGCATCCAGGTATGTGGGTGGGGCAGGGCAGGGGGGCAGTGTTGTGTCCAGCTCCAGGGATGAGGTGGACTTAGTGCTTTGACAAAACTGCCCTCCAATTTCCAGAAAGTTTTCTTCCCTCATGAAAGGGGCTTCCATTGTTCTGCCTCATTCTCCAGACAGTCTATTAGTTTATGTTGAATTTCTTTTGGTGAAATTTCTTTTTCACTTCCAGATCTGAAAAAGCCCTATGTGAGGAATTAGCTCATGGTGCCTTCTACTGGGCTTCAATTGAAGTGTAGGGAACTGAGGAGGCTACAGGCTGCCAAAGAGATAATTGTAGAATGAAAGATGAGGCACTTGTGTTCACTCCTTGGCTCCCTCCTAAGTAAGGTAAGCCCAAGAAACCCAAAGCCAAGCCATGAGAATTTCTCTGAATCCTATCAAATTGAATGAGAACGCTTGAAAAAAAATGTGGGAGAAATTTTCGGCACAGCACTAAAATTAACTTTATGGGAGAATCCAGTCTTGAAAATACAGAGGCAGCCTTCTATGAGGAAGAATTGGATTGAGAGTGGAATCTATACTTTAGATCAGTTAATAGGATCATAACATGAGTTTTAATCATTTTCAGTGCTGCAGCTTAGATATCACTTACCATCTAGTGCTCGGTAGCCATATATTCAACTACAGCATCTGTTGGAGATCATATATGAGCCACTGATGATGAGTGCTTCAGCACTTCCTATATGGCTGGAGGAATTAATTGGTTCTTCTGTATAGAAAGCTAAGCCCACAATAGCGGTTTATAAATGACTTTTGGAATGTAATAAAGTAGATGCTCAGAATGTCAGAGAGAAATGGAATAAGGAGTTGGAATGCTGTATACAGCCCAATCAGTGGGAAGCTGGCCTCCATATGTACTATCTTATCTTATATATCCCTTTTTGAGTGCCTTCCCATTGACTGATTCTCATGAAAAACACTTCATTGGAAAGCTCTAGACACACAAATCCCACAAATAACAACGGTTTTCACTATAATTTAAAGTTGGGTGCTTATTTATGTTGATAAAGCTGTTTTGTTTTGTTTTTTTAAGAATGAGGCTATCTTCTATAACAATGCACTAAACAGTTTTATTTTTAATATAAAAATGTCAAATATAATTAAAGAAACATAATTAATTGCAAATTGGAGCAGAATTAAATAGGAACACAAAAGAGTCTCTGTACACCTTTATAAACACAGGTGTGGGCCAAAGTACAAAGATATGCCAGTAACATACAGCCTGTAAGCAAATCATGAAGGAATTCGGAATTAGGTCATGTGTGCTCATTGGCAAACCTCAAGATTCAAGTTGTTGATGGACCAGGACAAGGGCGTTCCAGTGGCCGCCTTTGAGTTTACACCAAGAACAATGCATTTAAGGAAGTTTTGTAAAGATGAAAGGTGTAACACCTTGAATGTTTCAATAAACACAGTTAGTTAAGTTAAACCTTTCGTTAGATTTGATCTTTCTCTGTGAACCGTGTTCGTGGGTAACCCACTGGTCTCTGTAGATGTAAAACTGAGACTGCTTTAACAAACATTGATTCTTCACAACAGAGGCTTGTTAAGAAGAAGCTGGCCAGCTCTTCTAGATGCTACATCATCAGCTAGATGCTGACGATGTAATGCAAACAATGCCTTGTTGAGGCATATGATGTAGTCCTGTGGTGGTGGTGTCTGTTTGGTTGGAAATCATTGCTTGCAGAAATTTTGTTCTTGAACAATCTGTGATAATTGTGGATGTTCATGCGCTTTTAAATTATATTCCTGTGATGAAAAGCAAAAATGGACTTTGAGAGCCCTTGCAATTGCAAACAGACTCATACGTCAAGCCTTGAATGATAAACACCCACCAATATCATTCAATTGTCTGGTGATCTTACTGCTCTTGCTATATTTGAACGTATATCCCACAGTTGTCAACTTCATATGGATGCTTGCTTAGATACATGGACTGCTTATATTAAAGAGTATATTTCAAATGATAGTGTGAAATCCTTTCTCTCTCTCTCCTTCCTTTTATTAATGGTGTTGTAAATGGTAACTGTGAATGGATATACTTTTAAGTTCATTCATTCATTTTTTTTCCCCCTTTCTCTTTTGTTTCTGTTATATTTGCAAATAAAATTTAAAAAACTGGTTTTTGGAAAAATAAAAGAGAATATTTTTTTAAAATGTAAAAAAGAAATTAATGCTTAGTAGGAGCAGTAACTGTGTCACTGAGTGGGCAACACACTAAGCAACAGCTGCTTCTATAGATAGATGCTTAACAGCTGGCATCGTTGAACAGAGCTAGGGATGTTTTGGGCTCACAGATTTCCTCAAAAATAGGATGAAAAGAACTTGAGATTTTAAAGAAATTCAAATGGGGGAGAAAGCAAAACTGACTGATTTGTCCATCCATAAAGAAAGGGTTTGAATACTTAGTTCCTAATTTGCTTAGCTTTGAATCCCTCTGTATTCAACCATGTTTATGGTCCTGAATTAGGGTTCCAGTGCTGAAGGAGGCAGTGACAGATTTTATTTTCTTGGGCTCCAAGATCACCGCAGACAGTGACTGTAGTCATGAAATTAAAAGACGATTGCTCCTTGGGAGGAAAGCTATGGCAAACCTAGACTGACAGCATAGTCAGAAGCAGAGACATCACCTTGCCGACAAAGGTCTGTATAATCAAAGCTATGGCTTTCCCAGTAGTAACGTACGGCTGTGAGACCTGGACTATAAGGAAGGCTGAGCGCCGAAGAATTGATGCCTTCGAACTGTGGTGCTGGAGAAGACTCTTACGAGTCCCCTGGACTGCAAGGAGGTCAAATCAGTCAATCCTAAAGGAAATCAACCCTGAATGCTCATTGGAAGGACAGATACTGAAGCTGAAGCTGAAATATTTTGGCCATCTAATGTGAAGAGAAAACTCCCTGGACAAGACCCTGATGCTGGGAAAGATTGAAGGCAACAGGAGAAGGGGACGGCAGAGGATGAGATGGCTAGATAGCATCACCGATGCAATGAATATGAACTTGAGCACACTCTGGGAGAGAGTGGAGGACAGGAAGGCCTGGCGTGCTACGGTCCATGGGGTCACGAAGAGTCAGACACAACTTAATGACTGAACAATAAACTGAAGGAGGCTTACCTGGTACTTACGCTGGCATTTTTCCAGCCTTGCTCTTCTCCCAGACATTTTAGAGACTTTGTTTTTAGATATTTTTTATGGCTGTTCATGTATCTTTAGATACATTTCCTAGGTTCTGCACCTAGGAAAAAGAAACCAAATGCATAGTTACAATACGGGGGATACTTGGCTCAAAAATAGTACAAGCGAGAAGGATCTTGGAATTGTTGTAGATCACAAGCTGAATATGAGCCAACAATGTGATGTGGCTGCAAAAAAGGCAAATGCTATTTTGGGCTGCATTAATAGAGGTATAGCTTCCAAATCCCATGAAGTACTAGTTCCCCTCTACTCAGCACTGGTTAGGCCTCATCTAGAGTACTGTGTCCAGTTCTGGGCACCGCACTTTAAGAAGGATGCAGACCAATTGGAGAGGGTTCAGAGGAGGGCAATGAAGATGATCAAGGGATTGGAAACAAAGCCCTATGAGGAGAGACTGAAAGAACTGGGCATGTTTAGTCTTGAGAAGAGAAGACTGAGGGGAGATAGGATAGCGCTCTTCAAGTACTTGAAAGGTTGTCACAGAGAAGAAGGCCAGGATCTCTTCTCCATCATCCCAGAGTGCAGGACACAGAATCATGGTCTCAAGTGACAGGAAGCCAGATTCCAGCTGAACATCAGGAAAAACTTACTGACTGTTAGAGCAATACGACAATGGAACCAATGACCTAGGGAGGTGGTGGGCTCTCCCACACTGGAGGCGTTCAAGATGAGGCTCGACAGCAATCTGTCAGGGATGCTCTGACTTGGATTCCTGCATTGAACAGGGGGTTGGACTTGATGGTCTTATAGGCCCCTTCCAACCCTACTATTCTATGATTCTATGACTGTATGATCTGTTCTTGTGCTATTTGACATTTTGTATTTAACTGTTTGTATTGTCTTGCATTCTTTTAACTGTTTGTAATTCACCCAGAGAACACTTGTTACTGGACGGATCAAAAATATAATGAATGAATAAATAAATCACCTACTTTTCTTTTCTGATGGACTCCTCATCTTTAGCAGTTACATGGCAAAAAGGAGTGACATGGTCCTCTCCATGCTGGGAATAGCTCTTCCTATTGCATATAGCCACAGCAAATTGATAATAATTTCATTTGAGTTGGGTTTTTTTATTATTTAAAGTTTTATTAGTTATTTGATACAGCAAACGGATACCAACCAGTTTCCCCAACCCACCTACACCTCTCTAAAATTATCACTTCCCCACCATCAATAGTAACCCTGTGTTTTTAACAACAACTAGCACTCACTTTACAACACATAATTTACGCACACATACAGACTGACAGAAAGAAACAAATCAAATCAAATATACAAGAGACAAGGGGGAACGGGGGGAGGGGAGAGGGTCAGAAAGAAAGGAAACAGGGAAGGTGCTTTCCAATTATTCCCTCAGAGACTTAGGCTAACCATCAAACAGTTCCAAGAACATGGACCAAATATTTAGATTTTTTTGCTTGCCTCTCATCTGCTAAATGCTACCTTCCCTTTTATGGCCAAGGCCAAGAAATCCTCTGTCTATTGTCCTATATGTGGTGTAGTAGGGGACTTCTAGTCCTTCAACACAATATTTGCTCTTTACAATGACATTTTCAGTTTTCTTTGCTTCTTTGTTCATCAGCCTCAATAAATGTTTCTACTCATTGTAAGATGTATAAAAAGTGGATTCTCCCCAGTTCTGGAAGCCTGGGAAAAAAAGGAAGTGCAGCAGGAAGTCTTGACCTGTGCAAAGTGTTATGGTTGTTAGTGATTTTGTCTTTTCTTCCATGCTTTCTAAGTTTTTGCTTTTCTTCTGTAGTTTCCAATCCTACCCCCTCTTCTTTCCTAATGTAATTGAAAGTGCCTTAAACTCTCAGGCTGCCTTTACATTAAAGAAAAAATCTGCAGTACTCCCGTTGTGGAGCCTTTCCATGTTTACAGAGGGCTCCCAGACAGCAACCATGGCGAAAATAAGGGGAACGCAAATAGCGTAGAAGCTACGCTATTTGCGTTCCCTTATTTTTGCTGTCTTAGTCTACGTAAATGTTTACGTCGACTAAGACGTGCCAAAATAAGGAACGCAAATGGCGGCGGCCATGGCCGCCGCCATTTGCGTACGCACATTGTTTATTTTTTTTAAGTCAGCCGTGATAGGCTATGTAAACATTTACGGAGCCTATCACGGCTGACTGCAGGGACGCAAACAGCAGCGGCTACGGCCACCGCCATTTGCGTCCCTGCTAGCCAGCGGCCGGATGTCTGGCTGCTGGCGGAGCTGGCCGGCGGCTCCGCAGAATCGCTGCGGAGCACAGCCGACCGGCCAGGATTCCGAGGGGGGGGAGGAACGGAGCTCCTCCCCCCCCGGCGAGGATTCCGGAGGGAGGGACGGAACGCCTCCCCCCCAACCATAAACATAATCCGCGAAAGGTAAGTGCCTTTCGTACATCCCTAGTGACTGCTGAGAAGGGAAGTTTTTAATGTTCAAGGTTCCATAGAACTCAGTGAAACAGCATCATCTAGTGGCTGTTTTAATAGCGCAACAATCCAACTTAATTTGATACTTCATTATTTCCAGATCTTTTAAAGATGGAATAACCAGGAAATACCTCTGGATGTGCCCTGGAGGTTGACGACATCATGAAAAGGACCCACAAACGTCCATGGGTGAGCAACCTCAATAGCAGGATAAAAGGTCTGTGTGATGAAGCCCTTTGTCGGACAAGTCCCTCATGAGAAATGACTGCTGTCTCTTACATCTGCATTGTATGATTGTGGCTCATCTCATGTGGTATCCCAGGGTAACCTTGCTGGTATTAATATTTGCCTCCCAACCAATCTGATGGGATCCTTACACTTTATCTCGTGGAATGTTACAGGTTTAGGCTCCCCTAACAAACGCACGCAAGTGCTTCGCCACCTCAAAAAAATCCACACTGATATAGTGTTTCAACTAGAAACCCAGCTGCTGGCAGAGGATTCAGCTTGACTTTGGAAAAGCTGGGTGGGAGGTCTACAGTGCAGATTACTCCAAAAAAGCCAGGGGAGTGGCTGTACGTGTGCATAGGAATCTAGATGCAACTGTTCTCAGTTCATCTCTGGACACAAAGGGCAGATATACCATATTAGATTTACAAACTGACTCTGAGGGAAACCTTCTCAGGTTGTTTTTAAAATAAGAACTTAGCAAAATTTTCACATGTCTTCATAAATGGCATGGAAAGAATTTGAGATTAAAAAAATAATTAAAAGTGGGAGAAAATGAAACCGACTGATTCATCCATCCCTAACCTGTTGCTAGATACAGTCGAAGGATATCAGCAACTCTTCTCTGCCCACACAAGGGAATATTGAAGTGCACAGTGTTCGTGCAGGTATATGAAGCTTGCTGAAAAAGGGAGATGCACTATGGTGATTTTGCAGAAAGCAGTTCAGGTGAGAGAGAGAAAAGAAATTGCAGAAGCATTGTGCTGGTGGTGTATTTACTTAGATTACTTTAGAAGAAAGGGGTGGTGAGGGGGGACAGAGACTGTTTTTCCTTCCTCATCCTGTTCTATTTCCATCATCATCATTTTTTTTATCAAGCTTCTTAATTTGGAACATGAGATTTGGCTGTATACTTTTGAAAATCCAAGGATCTTCCACCTGTATGCCAGGCCGTAGTTTTGACCAAGGGGAGGTGAGAGGAAAGCAGGCTGAACTCACAGAGTGGTGACTGAGGAATTAGCTGGTAGGTGCCTCCTCCGAGGTTGAAAATTAGCTTCCCACTCTCAGAGTTCTCCCCTTTCCAATGGTGAGAAGGAGTGTCACAAGCTGCATGTCCCCTCAAGTCAATTGGGCATCTCCACAACAACACCCCCCACAACAAAGGAGAGGCGCGTGTGTGCGTGTATGTGAAGAAACTAGAACTGAACTGAAATTTCTCAGAATACTTCCCCCGCCCCCGAGAACATTTCTGATATTATTCTTTTTCTCATACACACACACACACACACACCTCAAAAGAGAGACTACTTTGCAGAATTTTCTCCAAATATTCTCCACTCTTTTTTGGGTATGGCAGCTGCCATCCACCCCCACCCCAAATTGGGTATGCAAATTGCCAGAGAGACTAGATACATGGTTGCTGCTGTTTGCAAAGGAAGCACAAACCAAAAAACGACCCTTAGGAAAAGAGGCTGCTACTCTCATTGGTAACTCTAAGCTCTGCTTCCAAGAAACCGTTGAAATTGTTTTCCTTCCCCTGGAGAAACCAGATGAAATGGTCCCTCCAATTTCTCTGCCCACAAACAGGGTGGAGAATTTCAAGAGGCCATCTGCACACGGCTCCAGAAGAAACAACAGTTTTCGGGTGGGGCAGAGAAACAGAGAAGCAGAGAGAGATGAGGAGTTAGCTAAAGCCCGAAAGCTTTTTGTTGTGCTGTCTCTGTCTCTGTCTCTGTCTCTCTGGAGATTTGCTACCTGGTAGAAGTGTGTACTCTGCTTGCCTCCATTTATGCTCTACTTCTATATTTATAAATAAACCAAATAATAAAATGCCATATGTGTCTTGTGCTCTTCCACTGAAAGAAGCCAAATCCGAGTCACACTACCTCTGGAACCATAAAGCAAGATACCATGTCTGTGTTTGGCCATCAAATTGCCCTTGACTGAGAGAGTGAAAAGCAGCAAGAGGGGCCACTTTCTGCTGGTATGTCATGCAGAACCATGTTGGGGAAAACAGGCATGGCTGTAGCATGTGATAGGAGCCAACCATAGAGGAAAAAGACACTCCAGAAAAGTTAGACTTGTTTGGCAAATTTATTATCCCAGGGGATAAGGCACTGAATGCTTTACATTATCATTAAGACCAAATTCAAATGTTCAGATCAAGCGTGCGTGCATGCGTGCGTGCGTGCGTTAGTCCTCCAATGGAACCATCTCCCTGCCTGTAGAAAGCTAGCATGACAAGAAGAACAGTCTCCCTGTCCATGACATGCTAGCTTTTCTCATGCAGGAGGAAGTGGCTTCACAGAGCTTATTTAAGGCCACGATGTGCCGGCAGAGTGTATGAGTGAGATGAACAGAAGAAATGAGCATGCTCAGATGCATACTAAGAGGAGGAAAAGTACTGATTTTGACATCTCATGGTGTGTATCTGCTGATAAGAGAACGTCCTTACTCGATGCTAGTTGGCCAGGGGAAGCTATAGCCCTGAGCACGAGCAACAACTGGGAGGCGGTTCAGGCGGATATGACCAAAAATGGCCAAAGATGACCGTGAGTTCAAAGAAGACGTACCAGGGAGAAATACGTCAGTCAAGATAACATGCCCAGATGGCAGACTTTGGGCCACATTTTAGGACATTTCAAAGTAAGCAAGGGAGTGGATGCGCCCGATCTCGTCCGATCTCGTAAGCTAAGCAGGGTCAGCTTTGGTTAGTACTTGGATGGGAGACCCCCTGGGAATCAGGCTTCCTGCATTGAGCAGGGGGTTGGACTCGATGCTCTTGTAGGCCCCTTCTGACCCTATGATTCTATGATTTTGAGGTGGGTGCATTTTCAGACAAACAATCCTGCATGTGCATCCTGAAGTGGTACATCACTTGCCCTGTGGGAAGGAAGAAGTCATGAGGGAGACAGGAGCAGGCAAAGGGAATATCAGGGCTTGCTCCAGTTGGGCTGACCCCTCTCCCCCCAATGTTCCTTCCCAAAGGGCCAACAGACACCAACTGCCCTGTGGGAAAGAACATCACACATTGTCTCCTGCTCCAGTGGATCCTGTGGTGTTGTTCAGTTGTGTTTTTTGTGCATACAGTTCTTGCTGTATTGGTTGTATTCTACAAATTTTGTAAGCCACTTAGAGGACTCTAGTTTCAAAGTGGGATATCAACCAACCAACCAACCAACCAACCAACCAGTCAAACAGTATATTCTACCATATCAGAGAGAGCAGTCAGCTGTGAGAAGAAAGCCGAGTATAAACATGTTAAGGAGCTTCCATAGGATTGTGCTCCCCTTAAAAGGAAGCTTCAGATCTTGGAGGCTTCCAAGTATCCAAAGTCCTGCTGGGCTGCTGCCAGAAGGGCAGGAGGAATGACAGAGGTGATCTTCACCTCTCCGTCCTCCTACAACAACATATTCCTCTTGACAGGCCTTTGAGCCCTGGGCCAGGGCTGGGGAGGCCATAGGATTTCTCGTATCCTGGCCTCTCCTCTCCCCCATCTGCCAATCAGAATGCCCTTTCTTCCCTCCTTCCAAGGCCACATTTGCGACCTCAGGAAGCAGCTGGCATGGTTCTTTCTGCAGCATCAGAACTCAAGAGTCCCCCGCCCGAGGTCGTAGCAGTGTTTACGGCCTCAGGAGTGGGACTCTAAACAAGCCTATGTTCCCTGAGTTGCTCTCCAAGGGACCATAGGATTGCTCTCTTCAACAGTGTTTAATTTAACCCTGGCTTTACCAGACTTTAGCCCTAGATGCAACCTAGCATCTATGTCCCCATCCTCTTCACTGCCATTGTTTGCTGCCATTGCACCATGGGGATTGAGGGGCTGGAGAAAGAGGGTAGATGAGAGAGAGATGCTGCTATTGGTCCTCCATTTACTTCTGGGCTGTGCCCCATGGTGTCTGGGTTGATCTGGTTGGCAGTGAACCCACTGCCTCTGCATAAGCCCTGGCAATCAATCCAATTCAATCCTGCCCTGCCCTGCCCTGCCAGCAGTACTGGGGTTAGGTAATTTTAGGCTCTGGATTTATGGGGTGGAGTCTTTAGATGCTAATCAAAAACATGGTAAGCCAGCTAGGGCTGTTGGAGAAATTCACAATGGAACCAAATGAGTTCAGATTTTCATGAATCTGGGCAGACCTCGCGGACTTGTGGACTGTCTTTCTAACTTTCCTGAATTTTGTGCAAATTTCGTTGTAGAAAAAACATGCAAAAATTAAAAAAAACATCCAAAAATGTGCATTTCCCCATAGGGTAAAGCATGAAAATGCACATTTGGGGGGAATTTGCACATTTTCCCACATGTTATTTTGCTCAGATGCACATTTGCACAAATGCAAATTTCTGCAAATTCAGAAATGAAAAACCTCCAATTCTATCGATGGGTGGACAGTGGAACAAAAGGCACCTGGCAATCTGCCAAATACAGATGGAACGGATTTTACACAATCCATATATCCCTAAAGCTATGCTGCATTCGGGGGCCCACTGGTTCATTCTGTTGAGTGGGGCCTTGGAGTCTGCCCCAAAGTTCTGCCCTAATGGTAGCAGTGTGCACCAGGATCTGTTTTCAACACTCTGGAATATATGAAGAAGAAAGAAGAATCTAGCTCTGAGCCTGTACATTTATTCATGCTTGAATACTCCAAACTAATCCCCATGCCCCTGGAATTAGGGGAGGGGCTTCCAGGCAAACTTGAGCCCCAGCACCTCTTATTCTAGAAATTGAATACCTCCCCTAAACCAGAGGGAGCACCCCTTAATGTTGTCATCAACACTGCATAGGGATGTCCATCGCTGGGAAATACATTTCTTTTTTGGCTTGACAGATTTCCCCGGCATGTCCAACGCTGCTCCCATTTGCAGTCCAAGACAGGGGGTTTTCCACCCCCCCCGAAAACTGGGGACTTTAATTAACAAATTTAATTTGTGCAATTTGTGTAATTTGGGCAAGTTGCAGCTGCAATTTGTGCAAATCTCTATTGCTGCAAATAAAAACACAGACGGAAAATCCGCGAACTGGACCCACTCAATGCAGATTGCGTCGGGCTAGTTTGCAGAAAACGGACTGAAGTCTGTGGGGGCGGGCAAACCAAAGGAAGCTTGTTGAGCTCCATCCCCCAAATGGATTCCTCCAACACCCCTATATTAATATAGCACCATCAAAGTACCTGGCATTTTACATCTGGCATCTCCAGATTGGTGCCCATAGGCACCAAAGTGCCCACAGACACCTCTCTTGGCACTAGCCAAGCTCCTCCCCCTTTTTGAGTTTTATTTTATTTCTTAAGATTTTTTGTTGTTTTACTTAAAAAAAATAATACTTGTGAAGCTGGCATGCTGCAAAGCAAAGGGATGCCCTCCATCACCCTCGTTATTTGTGTTCACAGGAGTGGTTTTCTGTTTTGGAGCTCAGAGCCCCTCTCTGCCTTGTATTCAGGTCCTTGGGGAAGTTCTTTTTCTTTCAGCCTCATTAGCTTGCCATTCTGCAAAATGGGTATTTTATGGATACCCACTTTGGCCATTTTATGGATAGGCAAGCCCACCCTATGACAGCCATTTTGTGAGAGCACCCACAGCACCCTCTCAAAAATTCCGGATGTGTCCACCGACCCATAAAGGTTGGACTCGATGGCCTTGTAGGCCCCTTCCAACCCTACTATTCTATTATTCTATTACCCTTGCTTTACATTCTAAAGCAAAAGATAAGTCCTTGCCTCAAGGAGTTTACAATCTAAACTTAAACTTGGTGGGGGTGGGGAGGTAGTTTGCCACCTGAAGTGTTAGAAAATGGATGGGGCCGGAACAGAAGCAGCAATTCCAGTCTCGTACGCAGCTCGGTCACAACCTGTTTCCAGAGGGCTTCTTAAGTGGCTTGATCTTGAAAACCACATGTATTATTCTCTTTGGGGTCTGCTTTTTGTGAAGGTGCTGCCTGGCTGCTGGGCTGTGGGTCCTCCCCTTTGCCATTTCCATCACTGCCTGACTCAGTCAAAGACCTTTCATCAGCTGGATTCCCAAGAAGCACAAAAAGAATTAATTGAGCAGCAGTTTGACTTTGCACACGGAGAAGAGCGAATGAACCAAGAAGCCAAATAAACCTGCCCTGCTGTACCGGCAGGCCCAGCCCATGGCAGACTTTTATCTCGAGCCTAGAGAAAGAATGGCTGAACAGCAGTTGCGTGGCATGGTGCTGAGCCCCTCCGCCGAGGGCCCTCCATTCTTGCTGCTCCCCGTCTTTAGCAGAGCATGCATTTTTAATGCCTCATTCTCTAATGAGGTGCAGGGGATACAGAGAAGGCAACTGCGGATCTAATTTGTAGCCTGTGCATCACTCCAGAAGAAAGGAAGCTGGCCCAAGTGAGAGAGCATTTGGCTAACCAGCATATTTTCTAACCTCTGTATAATGTATTTTTTAATGTTTTTAATCTTTGTAAAGCACCTAGAGAGCTTTGGCTATGGGGCAGTATAGAAATGTAAATAGTAGTAATAACGGTAATAGTAGTAATAGTAATAGGTAAGCGTGGAAGCTGGTTTTGTTTGAGCTTGGAGCAAGGGATGTACGGATATTGTAAAATCCGTCCTGTCCGCATTTTTTGGATTGTCAGGTACCTTTCATTCCATTGTCTGCTAACTGGTGGAATCAGATATTTTTCCAATTTCCCAAATCTACTTTAGTAGAAATTTGCAAATTCACACTTGCGAAAATGAGCAAATCCCCCCCCCCCCGCACATTTTAATGCTTTAATGCACATATAGGGGAAATGTGCATTTTCAGCCAGTTTAAAACCAAACAATATGTATTTTTCTACAACTAAATTTGTGTAAAATTCCAGAAAGTTTAAAAAACACACACAACCCAGTCTGCAAGTCCATGGAATCTGTGCGACTTGGGAGAAGCCAGGCTGCTGAGGAATCCATAGGTTAGATTCATAGAAATCTGAACTCATTTGAATCCTCTGCAGATTACTCCAACATCCCTAGCTGGAACTTAGCTACCTTGAAACCTTTTTTTAGCTCCAGGGGTCTGCAGGGATACTGACAATTCAATTGGCATGAGTTGATTGATGACTACTATTGATGGATTGATTGGTTGATTATATTTATATCCCACTTTTTTCCTCTTGCAAGGAACCCAAAGCAGCTTACGTGGTCCTCCTCCTCTCCATTCTATCCTCACAGCAACCTTGTGAGGTAGGTTAAGCTGGGAGTCATTGACCCAAAGCCACCCAGTGAGTTTCATGACCAAGTGGGGACTAGAACCCTGATCTCCCGGGTCCTAGTTCAACACTCTAACCACTCTGCCATACTGACTGTACTAGCCAGGATATATTTACTTACTTACTTATTACTTACTTACTGTCTTACTTAATTTATTTCCTGGATTCGTATCCCATTTTTCTACTGATGTCCTCAAAGCAGGTCACAATATTGATACAATGCAGTGAAAAGCACACACGCATGAAAACAAAAAGCAAAGAACAAAACCAGGCGCAGGTATCTGGTTTTGCCTTTGCCTGCCTCCCTTTTTCTTCTGTCCCTTCCCAGTTGGTGGAGGTAGGGGAGGAGACCAGGGGTTGGCATAATCGTGCACCTGACAAGGCCCATAGCTCAACTGGGGCCCCAGTGCTTGTTTGGCTTCCCATGTAAGTTAAGGCACTTCAGATCTTCAAACAAATGGAACAAAGTTAGGACAGGAATAAATGGAATCACTTAGGGGAAGGGTTATTTTATTTACAAATTGCTCTCCCACTAGGGTGGCCACTTACGCATTGTTTTAAAAAGGACAAAAGAGGATATACATTTGCATAAAATGCCCATACACTGAATTTATAGAGAGAGATGCAGATTTAGAAAGAACTCCTTTAATTTTAAAAAGAAATGCAATACAGCCCACCTTCGTGGGGGAGAGACTGTGGCCGGGGTCCTGCATGACTGCTCCTAGGTCTGTTGGCTGGGTGCTCACTTTGGATGGGCAATTCCAATGTCCCTGCTCTCCCTTCTTGGGGTTCTTTAACTTTAAACTGGACTTGGACCAGTTTAAGGCGAATCCCTTCAAACAGAGGATGATGCTCTGTAACATAGGACACATAGCACCTTACCCACTGCAGAATTTCAGAACCCCCCAGCCCTGCTCCTCCTGTTCCTTGCAGTTCCTGCCTGTTCACTTACCTCCCCTCTAAGCAAGTAAGCAGTGACAGGAACAAGAAGCAGCCTCCACTCACCTTGACCTTCTCCTTTGACTGGGAAGTGTGGATTAGGTCCAAATGGGCAGCAGCAACAGCCATGGGGAAAATGGGAGTCCACCAAAGACATCTTGCCTGGACTGGGGTCCGAGCAGTGTCCTGTCTAGCTCAGCTCAAGTTTCCCAGGGGAGACAATCTAAAGCAGTTGTACTTACTAGAAGGGCAGCATAGTGTTAAGTTCAACAACAAAGAGTCCAGTCCAGTTATGCAGGGTGGCAAGGACAGGTTCTTGGACAGCTCTACACTGATTGAAGCACACTCAGAGCTGTTGTCTCAGCAACATGAAGAGGTCTTCTGAGGCTTTATGAAGGGTGGCTGATCTGGATGTGCTGTTAACCCCACCTCCTCTGAGGAACTGTCTGTCTCTTCAAGGGCCATTGCTTGATTTTGAGGCCTCTGGCATGGAAGTGGTGAAGACTGCATGGGGGGTTGACCTCTCAGTCCGAAGAGCCCAGTAAAGCCACATCCTCTAGCCAGTAAGGTCCCAGGGTAACAGATGATGGCCACTGGATTATACATCCTCCATCTTGGAGTCCTCCTCTGAGCCAGAGGGGCGAGGGAATCAAGGCCACAGAACGTGACACACTAGAATAAACAGTCCATGATGACAGTATGTAACCTCTGTCTTCAGAGGCTTCTGAATACTACTTGCTGAAGAACAACAGTGAAGGAGCGCTGTTGCATTTAGGCCCTGTTTGTGGGCTTTCCAGAGGCATCAGGTTGGCCACTGGGGGAAACCAGATGCAGGACCAGGTAGGCTGGTGGTCTGCTCTGACGGGGCTCTTCTTATGTTCTCATGTTGCATCTCTTTAGACCAGGGGTGGAGAAATGTGTGCCCTCCAGATGTCATTGGACTCCAACTCCCATAAGCCTCAGCCATCATGGCCAATGGCCAGGGATGATGGGAGCTGTAGTCCAATAACATCTGGAAGGCGCTAAGTTGCCCCACCCCTATTTTAGAAAGTGTAAATTCCAAGCTCCTGCTAGAACCTGTTCTGGACACTGTTACCCTTCAGGGGAACAGAATTAGAATGAACAATTTTGGATTATTTATTACATTTCTATACCACTCAATAGCTAAGGCTCTCTGGGTGGCTCACAACAATTAAAACCATAAAATACAACATGATAACACATAATAAAAAGTTTAAAAGTTCAGTATAAAATAAAAATAAAAACAAAAATAAAACCTAGCAGCAGTCAAAAAATTAAAATACAGTAATGGATTTAAAATCACAGCAATTAAAAAAATGGACAGGGCAGGACAGGGGTGCAAAAAATAGGATGTGAAGCCAGGGCAGACCAAGCAGGACTACTCAGCAGGACTCAGGAGGTCACCAGCAAAATAATAATTATAATTCCCTCTATTTCTGATGTACAGGCTGTGATGTATGTTGCCAAAATGGCATCACTCATGCCCAAGAGGGAGGGATCAGCTGGGGGGCACCCCAAGATTTGCAGAAGAAAAAAATTATTTAGGAAAAACTTAATAGGGGGATCCTTCTCCCTGCCCCCAAATAACAGCCCAGTAAGGTTTGCGCAACCATGGAACACTGACTGATTTGTGGGGGGGACGGACAGGAAACCATGTGGGAGGGGAATGGAGTAGTGTATCATGGAGGAGGGCATGACGGGCTGACTTGAAACACCAAAGAGGAGCTTTCCACTCTGCAACCTTCTGTTGCAGGTCCCAGTTGTAATAATAAAATCTTCACCACCACCATCATTTGTTGGACCAACTCTGAATCTTCTGGCTTTTCTGGACCCAAATCCTGATTATCTTCTAGAACTTAGTTTTACTGGTTGGATAAGTGGAACAGGAGGATGGTTGGCAACGTAAAGCAGAATGTGTCAAATCTTACAGACTGGCCCTCTAGCTAGGTTTACATGGGCAAGTTATTTTCCCACACAAGGGAAGACCCAACGTCACAAATGCCTGTATTGCTTGCTGTATAACCCCATCCCTTGAGAAGAGGGCTGCAAGACCAGGTGACTGTGGCTCCATTTACAAGAGGAGCTCTGAGCACAGCCCACAGGTTTTCTGAGGTTTATGCCATGCTTGGAGGCCTGATTGTATTAATCACCAGACCTAAGCAGGAGCAAGGAGGCAAGGTTAAAGAGAGTTGTAGTCCCTAATGTACTCCATTGCTTTCCTTTAGCAGCCATCATGATTATTTCTCTGCTTTGGAGAAAGGCCATGCTGGTGTTTGTTGCAGATGGCTTGTTTGCATTCCACTTGGTTTCCTGGAGAGCAGCAGGAGCATCCCAAAGTGGATCATGCATTCCTCAGAAGAACTGGCCACAATTTTTGCTCCTCTTCCATGCCATCTCTTTGCTTCAGAGCAGCACCAGGTGAGATCGCTTCCTCTTCAAAACTATCAGCTGCTGGGATTAAGTCTTGAGACAGCATCATTGTCAGGCTCACTAACATTGGTTTCATTTCTGAATTTGCGCAAATTTGCACTTGCAAAAATGCACAAATTCCTTCCAAATGCACATTGTCATGCATTAGCCTATGGGAGAAATGCACATTTTTGGATGGGTGTTTTTCATTTTTGCATATTTTTCTATGACAAAGTTTGTGCAAAATTCCCAAAGGTTAGAAGAAAGGTCTGCGGAATCCACCTGATGGGAAAAGCTGGTCCACTGTGGAATCCATGGGTTAGATTAGTAAAAATCCGAACTCATTTTGTTCCATTGTGGATTTCTCCAACACCCCCAGTTCTGACTAAAACCCAGAATGGATTCACAGCCCCACTGAAAGCACAGTCACCAGCCTCTGCTGGGTGGGGCCGGAAACAAAGGAGTTTGGGGGTGGGGCTGGAGGCACCCCCCACTCTTTCTTTCTTGCACACACCTTCACACCCGCACTCACAATACCCATTCATCCATTCCTCTCTCTTTCCCATGTTTCCTCTTTGTCCTTTTCCTCTCCCTCTCTTTCCCCCCTTATTTCTACCTTGGTGTCCCCCTCATGTTCTTTCTATCTCTGCCCCATTCTCTCCCCTTCTCATTCTTAGTCTTCCCACATTTTTCTCACCCCACCTGCCTCCCTTCCACATCCGTCCCATACAGTGATTAGGGTCGGAAAAAGCCGCAGTTCATGTCAATGCCGTAAGTTGGCCATTTATACATCTCCAAAAAAGAGGACATGCATTACCAGGAAAGAGGACTCCAATTTGCATAAAATGTGCATAGGCCAATTTATATGTATAGATGCAAATTTAGAAATAAATATTCTCATTTAAATAGAAATATAGCACATCTCACAATAGTGCACAAGACTGTGACCACATGACCTGTGTGTAGGGATGTATGGATTTTGTTAAATCCATTCCATCTGTATTTTGTGGATTGTCAGGCATATTTTGTTCCATCATCTGCTCATTGACAGAATTGGATTTTTTTTTTTTAGGGATGTAGGAGAATTTGTTCCTGTGTGCAAATGTGCACTTGCACAAATGCACAATTGTGCAAATTCCCACCTCCAAAAGTTAAAAAAAAAAAAAAGGTCTGCAAGTCCATGGAATCCATGCAACTGGGAAAAAGCCAGCATGCTGTGGAATCCTAAGGTTGGATTCATAGAAATCCAAAGTCATTTGAATCCATTGCAGATTTCTCTGACATCCCTACCTGTGTGCTTGCCTGTTCAATCCACTATCCAGGTGCTAACTATGGATGGGCTTACAGCTCTTTATCTTTAAACCAGCACCGGACAGGACAGTTCTTCAAACAGAGGACTCCTTCAAATAGAGTGCAAGACCCTTCAGTCTTGCACTTGAGGACACATGGCCGCCCTAGTTTTCATGCCAAGTTTGTGGGCTTCCCAGAAATATCGGGCCAGCCTCTGTGGGGCACCAGACAAAATGAACCTTTGAACCTTTGATGCTGGGCAAAGTGAACCTTTGAAGAACATCAGAAGAGCCCTGCTGGATCAGTCCAAGCAAGGACCTATCTAGTCCAGCATTCTGTTCATGCAGTGGCCAACTTCCCACAAGAAGCCCATAAGGAGCACATCAGCACTAAAAATTGAAGTGCTCTACCTACCAACCAATCTGCCTTCCAACATCCAGCCACCACTCATAATTCAATGGACGGTATCCAATGGTGACTGGCCACACATGGCCAGTCCCACCACTTGAGCAACAGCAATTTAGCATTTCCATGGGCAATCCGAAGCAAGCAGAAACGCTCATTTCTGGAATGGGGCAGGCCAGTGGAGAATGAACAAAGGAGCCCCACCAACCTGCCCCCTTCCAGAAAGGAGTGTTTTCACTCATCTTGGGGCTTGCACAAATGGTGGGAGCTGTGTGCACAACAGAATTGGCAGGGCTGGTCAGGCACAGAACAAAAGCAGTAATAGGCCCCATGTGCAGACAGGCAGAACTGGGTCGTCCTGCCCAATGTTCCACACAGAGAGGCAGCTGACAGTGTTGGAAGCAAAGTGGAGGGGGGCTTTCCAGGGTGATGGAACAACATCACATGGGACTCAGGGACCTGGTCTTCTTCTTGCCTTATTTCCCAATGCTTCACTGCACAACTTGGCCATCTGTGACAATGGAAAATGTTACCACTAGAACAATGGAAGACTAGAGGCATCAAGATATGTAGGCTGACAATTTTGTTTCCTGAGAAAGGAAGAAAGAAAGAAAGAAAGAAAGAAAGAAAGAAGGAAAGAAAGATCAGTTGTCATTTTCTTCATGCCAATTGGCATCTTTGTCATGTGTGTCTTTGAGGAAAGACCTTGGCGTTTGGTCAACTCACCTAATGATCTGTGCCTGTTAATGATTAGCTCAATGAAAGATAAGTCTGTTTTGGAGAGTGTTTAATGAATTAGCATTTGTTTCCTGGATAATTGCTTACCTGGCAAAACTCTGACATAATTGGCTGCTCAGGGTCATTTTCTCTCAACAGCAGCAGTTTCCCCAAGACTGAGATGTGGTATGGGAAGCACATAACCGATTGCACCACATTGATGACGGCCTGAGTTTTTGCTCTGGAAAGCAAACTGATTTGTTCTGCCAATGTGTCCTTCAGGACCTGGTGGTTTGGTTTGGCTTCCCGTTCTGCTGCTATTTCAAATAATGATTTAGCAGGATCAACAATCCCAGAGATTGATCCCACAGCGATGGATAAAAAGAGACCACTATAACCAACAAATGAGACCTGCAACAAAATGTTGCAGTGCAGAATGCTCCTGTTCATTGTGCCAGCCAGCCAGCAATGCCCCTTTTCAGCATATTCTGTTCCTCTTCCTCTGGTTTTCCTGCAACTGTCAGTCAGCATTCTTTATCCATTCTTAGTCTTCACTCGGCTGTGTTTTCTTCTTTTTTGGGGGGGTGTGCATGTTCAGTCCCAGTGATTGTGTAAGTCTGTATGTCGATATGTGCGCACAAACGGTCTGATGTCACTTGTTTGACAGTTCTGAGTGGACTAAAAGTGATGGGTTATTCATTGTATCATGATTGGTGGGAAGGGTGATGGGTGGGAAGAAAGGTAAAATGATGGGGTCTGCTATTGCTGTTCCCAGAATGTACACTTAAGACTTCCATTTTTAAAAAGCAACCTTTCTAAGGGGCAGTTTCAAAGCAGCCCCTTACGCAAAGCAACAAATCCATTCTTGATGGCTTTGCCTAAGGGTCTGCTTTGATATTGTGGCTAGAGAGCAAAAGCACAGCCCCTGTCAGAGACCTTCTCCCTCAATGATCTCCTGTGGGGGTGGCTTTTTAACCCCCCCAACCTATGTTTTCCCACTTTTCCTTTAAAGCAGCCCTCTAGGCCAGGAGCGGGGAATCTATGGCCATCCAGATGTTGGACTACAACTCCCATCAGCCCCAGTCAGCATAGACAATGCTGAGAGGAATGATGGGAGTTGCAGTCCAGCAACATCTGGGGGGTCACATATTCCCCATCCCTGCTCTACGCAGACCAGCAGAGACATCTCTCTTTTGCTTTGCATATGGGCTGCTTTGAAGGGCTGTCCCTGACAAAACATTTGTTGGAAAACAAGAGCTGGATTGATCCTATGAGCCATGGGTGTTGAACCTTGGGTCCAGGGGCCAAATCTAACCTGCCTCAGGGTCCAATGCACCCCTCGGGGTTCCCCAGATGGCCACGCCCCCTTCCCTAGTCTTCACCCCCTTTCCCCCAATCGCTGATCCTTTGGTGGCTTCCCAACTTTTGCAGTGGATTTTTCCCCATTCTAAAACGTTGAAATGCCTCTCCCAAGGCATAGCTACTGGCAGGAAGAGCTTTCGGCTAAATAAATAAGCTGGTATTTGGGGTAGCTTGCCCCACCCCTTTTGCTTTTGGCCCCACCCACTTCTGGAATAAGCTTCTCCAAGAGCTTCTCCAAAACTGAATTTGGCCCTTGGGCTGAAAGAGGTTTGATGTCAGGAATGCATCTGACCATGTGGAGATGTCTAGCAGCTCAGATTCAGAATCTGAATGGGAACTACGCCAGAACAGAGGGAGGCACCTTCCCGAGTGAGCCCAGAAACAGTGAGACTTTCTTCCCAAGACCTTGGCACGCAGAGGGCCCAGTCTGAGTGGCTCCCCCTTTCCTCCAGCTTGAGAACCCAGGATTTGGAGGAGGAGGAGAGTGAAGGGCATGACTTGAGGTATACTAGCATGACTTGAGGTATACTCTGTTGCAGAGCAAAGCGGGAAAAGTTTGGGGCAGAGCTCAGACGCTCTGCCAGGTTCACCACTCATAGAAGCCAATTTAGGAGGGAGCCACCCAAGGGAGGGGCATCCCTGTGAAGCATGTTTGGCTAAAAAGTTCATGCCCAGTCTGCTGGCAACTTCTCTAACTTCCACTTTGTCTACACTACTGATATTCGAAGACATGTGGATTAGCTGTTTCATTGCAGTCTGAGAGTTTCCTAGAATCTGCATTTGTAAAGAAGCTTGTCGTTCACTAATAAAGTAGTGTAGCTCAAAGCCTTGTTTCCTGGAGTGTGTTGATTGCGGGGGAGTTGATTGCTTCTTTTGTCACCAAAAGAAGGTGACATTCAGCACCCTGACCAGAAGCAAAGCATCCACCCAGCAATCCCACAAAGGCCAGGTATACTTTTTCAGTTAATAATAATAATAACAATAACAACAACAACAACAACAACAACAACAACAACACCTATTAGTAGCAATGCAAATGGTGAGTAGATATTCCATTTTCCTTCCGAAGACAGAGCGATGCAGCCAGGGTTGCAAGGGATTTGAGCTGGTAGATGCAATGAATAAAACAATCTGGTTTCTTTTGACCTCTCTTTCATAATAAATTTGGGTTTGCTGCCTGCAGGGAGCAGCACAGCAATATTTCTCCTTCTCAGATGAGCCGATCCCATCACTGACGTAGTTGGCCTGACCGGCCAGAGGGTAGAATTACGTTGTGTGATGCATCGTGCCTTGAGGATGCAAAAAGGTTTGTCACAAGCACTTCAGCTGGAGGTTTGTTTATCTGGCAGATGCGGTGTGGCATTTAGCTGAAATTGTGAATGGCAAACAGCTTGCATCCCCCCCCCCCCAAAAAAATGAACAATGGAATAACAACAGAATGGACAATCTGGGCCAGGAAGGCATCCATATTCACAGTCAACTCAAAATGAATGCCTTGAAAGGCTTCTGCTGTCTGGGCTGGCCCAAGACATTTTGCTGCCTGAGGCACAGAACAAGATGGCGCCCACCAATCCATATACAGAAACCCACTTGACTGGCAGATGAATCTGTCTTCAACAGTGATGAGGGGACAGCATGCTCCACTGTACCTGAAGGCAGCAGGTTAACTTCGGGGGCACAGAGCAGGTCACCTGGCGCACAGGTGTTCCCTTCAGCACCTTGCTGCCACCTCCCAAGATCTGTTGACAAGATATGGTGAGGCCATCCCTGTCTGCTGTATACGATAGATATTGTGACAGTGCTTTCATTCATTCTTACTTACTGACACTTCTTCCAAGGGCCATCAGGAGGGATACATGGCTCTCTTCTCCCCACCATATTATCTTCACAACAACCCTGTGAGGTAGGTTAAGTGAGACAAGAGGGGGTAGGGTGGCCCAAGAGGTCACACTTTGTGACTGAGCAAGGACTTTGGACTTGGGTTCGTCAGCGTAAACAATTGCATTGGCTCTCAGCTTCAGACTTTCAGTTCTAGCCCCTTTGGAAAGCTTCAGGCCACTTAGCTAGGAGTAAGCCTCATTAAACTCAATTGGAGTTACTTCTGAATAGACATGTATAGGATTGCACTGTTAGAGACTAGTAGGTGACTCCTGGCAACTCCCTCACCAAACCTATCTGCATTTAGATTGAAAGTGCCTCGTGGCATGACAGAAAAAGGAAGGAAGGAAGGAAGGAAGGAAGGAAGGAAGGAAGGAAGGAAGGATCTTACAAGGTATTCTGGGACTAGAGAATCACCCACACAGGGTGAGTCAGTGTGAGTCACACAAAGCCAGTGTGATGTAGTCCAGGCCAGCACTAACATTAGGCAGGGTGAGGCAATGGCCTCAGGCAACAGACACTGGGAGGTGGCAGCAAGGTGTTGGAGGAGATAGCTATGAACCCCACAGCTTGCTTTGGCCCCCTAAGCTAGCCACTTGTCTTGAGGTGCAGGTCTTCGGGTGCAGTGGTAGATGCTGTCCCATGGTTAGGAGTGGAGACAGATGCACCTGCCGTTCCGTTCAGCTTATGTAAATGGAACTGTTCTTTGCCTCAGGCATCTTGTTCTTCACCTCAGGCAACAAAAGATCTTGGGTCAGCCCTGGATGTAGTGGTTAGAGCACTGGACTCAGACTGTGGAGAAACCAGGTTCAGATCCTCACTTAGACATGAAGATCACTGGGTGACCTTGGGCCTGTCACTTTCTCTGAGCCTAAACTACCTCACAGGGCCATTGTGAAAGTAAAATGGGGGGCGGCGGAGGTAGCACACCACATCGAACTCCTTGGTCCCTCTTCTGAATATTTTGAAGTGCAAATGGCCAGAGCATACACAGCTTCACTCTTCAGGACAGAGGTGATTCACGTGCCTTTTGTAGTTGGTAACTCATGTGTCTGCACTCAACCCACGGATAGGGATGTCAGAGAATTTCTCCATGAATCTCTGGGAGGCCGAATGCCAACGCATTCAGCCCCCCCGAAATTGGTGGAGAAACGGTCCGCCACCCCCCGGGATGGGACTTACCTTGAGCGAATGTCCCTGGCAGCGGCGGCTCCCGGCGGCGGTTCGGCAGTGGTTTGGCAGCAGCGGCGGTGGCGGCCGGTCTTCCAACCGGCCGCCGCCCCCGCCATTTCCAAGTAAAAAAACAACAACAAACGTGATAGGCTACGTAAAGATTTACATAGCCTATCACGGCTAGATTTTCAAAAAACACCATGATAGGCTACGTAAATGTTTACGTAGCCTATCACAGCTGACTTTTTTGGGGGAAAAAAAAAGCGCGTACACAAATGGTGGCGCCCATGGGCACTGCCATTTGCGTTCCTTATTTTGGCCCGGGTAGTCTACGTAAACATTTACGTAGACTACGGCGAAAATAAGGGCAACGCTATTACGTAGACTACGGCGAAAATAAGGGCAACTGCAGGCCAGGGATGCAAACAGCGGCGGCTACGGCCGCCGCCATTTGCGTCCCGGCAGGAGAAGGGGTTTCGCGGCCGGAGAGACGGGGCGCTCCCCCACGGCCAGAATTTCGGCGGGGAGGGATGGGGTGCCTCCCCCCCGGCCAGAATTTCGGTGGGGAGGGATGGAGCACCTCCCCCCCACCGCGAAGCAAGCTTCGGGATCAGGTAAGTGACTTTCGTCCATCCCTACCCACGAACCTTGTCATCATGGCCCTTAATATGAGCAGTACACAGGCAGAAATGCTTGCAAAGGAAGGAAGGAAGGAAGGAAGGAAGGAAGGAAGGAAGGAAGGAAGGATGGAGGGAGGCAAGAAAGAAAGAAAGAAAGAAAGAAAGAAAGAAAGAAAGAAAGAAAGAAAGAAAATGGAAGAAAAGAAAGAAAGAAGGCAAGAAAGGAAGGAAGGAAGGAAGGAAGGAAGGAAGGAAGGAAGGAAAGAAAAAAAGAAAGAAAGAAAGCTGCTTTCATAGGGAAAAGAGCAAAAGGATTATAGAAGCATCCCATTCAGCAGCCTAGCTAATAAAGTAAGTGAATTAAAACATTAAAATCTGCTAGAGGAACCATCTGTTGTCAGTGGTCACCTTGTGCAGGAATTAATATACACCATCAGTTTTCATCACTCCCACTTTGTCAGCACTTACTAGTCCGATTTCTTCCCCTGCAAACTCTCCACTTTGCCCTGCTTGGAGGATTTTCAGCTCCATATCTCCAGCTTTGAAATCTGAGGTCCCCTGAAACAATGGCCAATTCCTATGTAGTGGAGCTAAAACAAGCTGCATTTCTGGATCGAAAGGTTTTTTTCTGGGAGCTAATTATGATTGGCTTTGCAAAATATTGCTGCTGGAACCTTGATGAAGGAGAAATCGATCAGTGCGTGTGTGCGTGTATGAAATACTTAAGATCAATGTTCTCCAGGCAGTGTTAGCTTGGCAGGGTGAAGCCGGTACCAGAGCTGTGTTCAAATCACATCTCAAAATTCTGTGCCCTATTTGTGGGTAGAGAAACTGGGTGAACAATTTCACTGAATTTCTCTAGGGGAAGGAGAAATTCTCCAACACTTTCTCACAAGTAGGACTCGCCATTGGCAAGGGTTGTAGCACAATTTCTTTCTTTTTTTGCACTGCCACACTAGGGATGGACAGACACCCCCTGTCTGGGTTCTCCGGGTGCCCGCCCAGCTCCTGCCCCTGTTCACCACGCTCAAGTTCCCCACGGCTCGCCAAGCCTCCCACACTCACCTGGTATCCATCCCCCAGCACCATAATCACCATTTTGTGAAAAAATTGTGATCGTGAATATGCACACATACAGTTGTATGTAAAATTGCACCATGGATGGCCCATATGATTACAGGCATAAATGGGCCATTTATGCCTGTAATCTTGCATATATGGGCCATCGACGGCACCATTTTGCATACAACTAGATCTGCGCATATTCGCGAGGGCACTCGCAAATGGGTCCTGGGTGAGTGTGGCTAGCTCGACAATTGTGCACAGGGGGTGTCAAGCAGGGGCAGGGGCTTGACAGGCACGGCTTGGTGGCACGGGCAGTGGGGGCCAGTCCACCGGACTCCCAGACTAAATTGGGCACCCATGCCATCCCCAACTGCCACTGCAAGTGGGACCAGCATCAATGTTGTTGGCAGCCTGTCCCCAGTTTTGCATCCTCCACAATGCCCAATACCTAATGTTCCTGGGCATTGTGCGTGGTGGGGAGAGGGAAGGCAGCCACCCCCCCAAAACAGTAGTGAAGAACAATTGGAGATAATTCTACAAATTGGCCTTTTATTTCTAGGGGGTAAAAATAGAAAGATCTCAGAACTTTTCTGGGAAAAAAAAGTATTCTGAACAATTTTGGCTCAGGTCTAGTTGTCATTCTTTAGGGTTCAGCAATTTTCCCAGGAACTTCCCAATATTAAACGTGTGAGGGGTGATTGTGGATACATCTTGTCTCTAATGCAGATGCTTATAATACTGCCGCAAAGTCTTGTAGCAGGTGTGAGGGGGGCTGCGTTGTGACCAGCTCCAGAGAACAGCTGAAGCTACCGCTGTGTCAAAATCTGTCCTCCAATTTCCTGAAGGTTTTCTACCCCCATGAAAGAGGCTTCTGTTTTTTCTGCCCCATTCTCAGGGCATTTTATCATTTATTTTGAATTTCTTTTTGGTGGCATTTGATTTTTGAGGTTACATAATTACTGCGAGGTGGCTGAGGGTGTTGTGTGTGTTTTTTCTTTCTTTCTGTTAAATGACTTTCCATAGCTCAGCAGCCTCCCAGGCCACCTGCACAATCTGATCTTAAAACAAGCCCTATGAGAGGACTTAGCTCATGATGTCTTCCCCCAGGCTTTAATTCAAGTGTGGGAAGCCAAAGAGGCTTCAGGTTGCTGGAGAGATGATCATACAATGAAAGATAGGGCACTCGTGCTCCACTCCTTGGTCACCTCATAAGTAAAGTAGGGATGTCAGAGGAATCCATCCAGGGGGTAAAGTTTGCTGATATTTCATCAGCTCGGCCCCCCAGACCTTGGCTCGCTTACCAACGAGCTGACCCAACTCAATGCGGATCAAGCTGGGCCAGCTTGCAGATTTTCAGGTGTGTGTTTTTTTCTTAAGTTGACATTTACACCAATTGCGGCTGAAAGTTGCACAATGTGCCTGCAATTTGTGCAAATTAAGCATGTTACAGCTGAAGTAACAAATTATGTAAACTGCAGCTGCAATTTGCATAAATGTCAATTTGAGAGAGAGAGAAAAATCGTGACAGAAGTTCCTGGGAAAAGCCTGCAGCTCAGCTCACAAATGAAAAATAAAATGTGGGAGAAATTTTCTGCACAGCACTATCTGGTACAGAGGGAATAACCTGTGTACAGTTCTGGTTACCGTACCTCGAAAAAGGATATTGTATGGCTGGAGAAGGTGCAGAAAAGTGCAACCCAAAGGAGCGAAGTGCTGGAGCAACTCCACTAGGAGGAAAAGTTACCATGTTTGGGTAAGTGGCAGGAGGAGACACGATAGAAGCGTGTACAATGATGCATGGTGTGGAGAAAGTGGATAAGAAGTTTCTCTCCCTCTCTTGTAATACTAGATCTCTTGGGGTCATCCAGTGAAGTTAATCATGGGACATTCAGGACAGACAAAAGGAAGTTTTCACCCAGCACATAGTTTAGCGGTGGAATTCACTTGGACAAGATGTAGTGATGGCTGCCAACTTGGAATAGTTTTAGAAGGGGATTAGGTTTATCCTCCATGAATATATCTATCAGTGGCTACTAGTCATAATGGCTATATGTTACCTCCAATAATGGAGGAAGCATGCCTCTGTAGACCAGGTGCTGGGGAATACCACGTGCTGCTTGTGGGAAGGGATGGGCAAACTCACCGTAGCTCGCCTCGAGTGCTGCTTGCCAGACCTCCACCCATTGCCTGACCCTGCTCGTCACATGTGGTGAAGCGCCACACAGTGAACGAGTGCCCCATGAGCGGCATGCGGCCACCCTGCTCCCTCACTGAGCTGCCATTTTGTGTAAAAATGGTGGCTCAGCCTTTCTCATAAAGGGCCATTTACACAAATGGTGGCCTTAAAGCAGTCATTCATGCAACATTACAGGCGTAAATGGTTTGTTTACAGGGATTTAATGTTTACAACATTACAGGGAGGCCTATAATGTTGCATAAATGGCCGCTTTATGGCTGCCATTTACATAAAATCAGCCTTTACGGAAAAGGCTGAGCCACCATTTTGCGCAGAATGGTGGCTCGGTGGAGCAGTGGGGCCTGCCACACTTGCCTGACTTGGCACACATCAAATCGGGCAAGTGCGGTGGTCTGTGGACTGGTGTCCAGAGGGCTGAGCTGGCAAGGAATCGCTGAGCTTCGAGCCTCAACCGGACAGAGAAGAGGATCCACTGAGGGCATCTCGCTCATAGTCCCCCTCCCCCCAAAACTGGAGTTGACACTGTGTGTAGCTTGGTCCCAAGAGGCATCTAGAAGAGGAAGAAGCTTACCTAATCAGTCAATGAAGCAATGTATTTATCCATTGTGCTATGTCCCAAAACCACTGAGGCAGTACTAATCTGTACTGCAGCAAAAAGAAGGCATCTCAGTGGCTTCCTTGGGGAGTGGGAAGGCAAAGACTCATGTCCAGTTAATGGGCTGGTGGATGTACTAATGGAAATAAGGTAATACTTTTTGGATAGGTACTAAGACCTCTGAGAGTGGCAGAAAAAAGCAGCAGTGACTCTTCTGAAATTAATTGTGTTCTCTGACCCAAAGGACCCTGAACTGCTGACACTTGCAGAATGGAGCAAGAGGAAGTCTATGCCCAGCTCTTGATGGAAAACACAAGACAGGCAGAACAATCCTTCGCCCTTAATAGAAGAACTGTAGCCAGACCTTATTCTATGGGAGAGGAAATACACACTCTGTGCCCTCAGTGTTTTGGCTCTTGTTAATTAATTGAAGGAAGGGGAGCAGGACATGACATTTCCTTCCAAATTAAGAGCAAGTGCAGCTGGGAACATTTATTTTGAGACATTTTTCAATTTGGCAGATCCCCAAAGCAGGGGACAACCCTTTGCAATTCAAGAGCAATAAGGCAAGGGCCGTAGCTCAGTGGTAGAGCACATGCTTGGCTTGCAGAAGGTCCCAGGTTCGATCCCTGGCATCTCCAGGTAGGGCATGAAAGTGTCGATCAGTGTCGACTGTCAGGGTGGAAACTGAGCCAATAGAGCCCAGAGCAGTTCTGATTCTGAGGAGGATCAGCAATCCGTGGGAGAGGAGCCAGCTCATCCCTCACAGGCACAGCAGCTGGCAGAGATTCCTCCTGCCGGCATTCCTGAGATAGATAGTGACCCTGGCAGTGAGAGAGAGCTGGAGGGGGGCTTGCTAGACACTTGACGCAGATGCAGGGAGCGACGAGCGATGGAGGGCGCGGAAAGGAGGCGTAGCGCCCGTTTGGCGTGCAAGCAACGGCCGCCTCCCGTGGACCCAAGGGAAAGAGGGAGGATCTCTCCCTAGCCCGTAAGTTCACTGTCTTCAAGTGACTCTCCTTCAAACGGGGATCAACTGCCTACTCAGCACATAGGCCACTCTGTTGTTCCTTGCTTAGTCGCTGGTGATTAGCATCTGAAAGAGTCATTAAGTTGTAAAAGGATTAAAGCCTTGAAAAGAATCCTTTCATCTGTGTCTTGAATTGGCTATTGGAGTCTACTGAAAGAGGCCGCTAGGGCGCCTCCTGACAGCGACAATACTGGGCTGGATGGACCAAGGGTCTGATGGTGTAAGACAGCTTCCAATGTTCCTAACAATGACTTAGTTAGGAATAGTTATCTGAAACAATCACACAGGCAGACTTGAAACCATCTCAGGAAGGGTTAAAATAAGGCCAGATCAAATAAAATCTTGAGTTGAATGCTTAAGATTAAATGCTAAATTAAATAATTAAATTCCTTCCACTAAAGAGGAAAGAATTCTTCACTGCTCATCTCAACTAGAACTAGGGTTGTTGTTATTGTTGTTCAAAGAGGCTTACAGTCATCCCACCTGGATTGCGCCTTAAATTAAAAGGACATGTCTCCATAACCTTTCTAAAAGTGAGGAGAATAGAAGCCAGTCATAGTTCTTGAAGGAGAACACTCCATAATCTGGGAGCAACACAGGAGAAGGCCCTTTCATGTTTGCCTGACAAAGAGGCCTCTGCAAGAGAGCCTCCGTTGCATATCGTAACAACCGGGCAGATTCATGATGACTCAGGCATTATGTGGATGAAGCTTTCCTGAAACAAATTACAGCTTCAGTAATTTGGGGAGATGGAGGTTCTGCCAGGGACTCATTCTCTGAGCCCAAAATGATGGTAGGGCTGTGTCCTCTGGCTGGGAGGGCCCTGAATAAAGCACTGACTGTCCTACTCCTGAGGAAATAGCCTGTGCCTTGTCCTCTGCTGCACACTGCAAGGTCTGAGGGCTATGGGTCACGACACACACTTGTGTGAAGAGATACTACAACATTCCATTGCAGCTCTCCTTTGTGGTCTTCTGTTTCTGATGGGATGAGGTGCTTCAGCTGAAGGAGTGGGAAGCTAAAACAAACACTCTAAAACTTGTTCCAAGGAGGGACTGTATTGCTGATGGTAGAAACAGGTTGTCTGCGAGGTGACTTCCAGTCACGGTCTCCATTTAATCTCCCTCCTATGATCACTACCTGTGCCAGGGGAGAGCTTAGCCATGATTGCATTCTGGTGTTTTGTACATCTCGGCAAATGAAGCATGTCCCTCTGGCTCTTGGATGCAGGTCTCGCACCATACGAACACAAGCGCTTTCCTCTTCCCTCCAGTGATCACCATTGCAAGTCAACCCACACATCATCTCTGCTCTGCTGAAATTGCTGGTGGGTGGAAAACCTCACTCACGCACACACACGCCAATGAGGTCTCCTATTGAAGGGGGTGTGTGTTTAATATTGTTCAGGAGAGATGGTCTTGGAGCTGTTACCTCCAAACTGGGGAGAATTTTGTTCAGTTTGCATTTTGATGCCAACTTACCAAATCTGCACTTCCCAAATCAATATGTGAATGGGAACACAGTTATGTTTTGATATTCACGCTTCTCAGAATTTTGTGATGCAATCCTCCAAACAAACAAAAATGCATGCAAAAATATGCATATTACTGAGAAAATATATACCATCTGAAAGCATTAGATTTAAGGGGAAATTGCTTGTAGTGTTGTGTATATTAGGCAAAAAAATGCCTACAAAAATGCATGTATTAGGAAAAAGTTGCGCAAAGATGTATACAAATGTTCATGCGGACTTTAAAAGCAAGTTTCAAACTGAAGTGGAAAACGGACAGTACATACAAAGGACTGAAAGAATAAGAAATGGAAAGAAACCAAAATGGATAGATTTGTTCATCCTGACACCCAACACGCAGGTTCCTAGGGATGTCATTTTTGCTTGCAAAAACAGTATGCCCTGCTCGCAAGTCCGAATGCAATTGCAAGCATGAGCTCTGCCAAAAATGTTCAGAAACTGCTGAATGTGTGCTCATGTTTGATTTGCATAACTTTCCCTGTTCAATTTGCCCCAATTTCTTAATTTGCCCAAATTTCCCCATAGACTGGATCAGCCCTGCTTTAGTGTATGGAGGAATTCTGCACAAATTTCACATTCATTTGCTGCTCGATTTGCTCGATATTCCCATTTGTGCAGAGCAAGCAGTGATCCCAAACATGAATAGGAACCAGGTATGAGATGATAGGTACACCAGTGTTTAGACTGTCCTGTGAATGCATCCATGATTACATCTTCTGGCCATGAAAAATTTCCATAAACTAAAGACATGCTGTGATAAGAAGAATGTTCTCTTGTTTGCCCTGAATCTACTATGTGTGTATTTGTTTAAAATATTTATATACCGCCCTTCATTATCAAATCACAGGACAGTTACAAAAGGAATTAAAAGAGCAATTAACATAAAATGGAAAGATGAAAACCATGAAGAAAATCTACCAAACTAGGTATTAAAATCAGCAAATGCCTATACAGATAGGTTTGCAGCACATATCTAAACACGAACAAGAATAGCACCTGTTGCACTGTGGATTGTGTGTGTGTGGGGGGGGATTCCAAAGACAGGGCACTATCTTAACAGAAAAGGTCTTCCCCCGTGTATGCCCTGGCCGTGGGCTGCTAAGGTTTGAAGGTGCCAAGATAACAATAAGCCAGATCCAGGTTTGCTTACAAAGAGACTTTATTGAGTACTTACAGCACACAAGCGTACCCAATGGTTGGATCAGACAGCTTCTCTGAACCCAGAGCCATGGGGTAAAATGGGTTTTATACCATACATGTCAGCAGTGAGGCAGCATGACAGCAGCAAGCATTAATTAGCGTTCATCTGCAACTTTCCCAGCATAGACTAACAGTGCTTGTTCAGAAGGAAAACAATCAGAACTTTCCCAGCACAGACACCTGTAGCTCGTCATAAACATAGCCTCACTTCTCAGGCACATTCTAGGCCCTACTAGCCTTCATTAGCATGGAATGTGCTGAGGCTGTGCTATTGACCTTTGACTCCATCTCACATGCTCAGAGGCCCACGAGCAAGGAAATTGCACTTATAATGAACCTAAAGAGAGCAGTGTGGATCTCTAAGCCCCTCTAAAACTACAGGTGACTTGGTTACACTCCTGGGGCCATTACACCCCTGCATGCCATAAGATGAACCTGTTCAGGCAGTGGGACAGCCATGAGGCCCTGATCTGTGGATCTCAGTAGAGGTGTACAAGAATTCTGTTTCAGTTTGCAAATTACTCAAAAATGCCCTATTTGCAACCCTGAATGCAGATGGAGGCTCATGTTCTAAAAAAATATTCACAAATTCCCAAACTTGCATTTGCATTTGTAAAATGTGCACTTTAAAAAAATGTGTGGATTTCTTAAATGGCACATTTTAAAAAAGCATTTGCCAGCTGAGCATCTACCACCCAAGGCAGTCAAATGCCTAATCGTTGGGCTGGCCCAGCTAGCGAGAAATGCAGTGCCATATTTTTTATCTGAAATAAAAATCGAGTTTGTCCATATAGGCAGGAGGAGCTGCATGAAAACTACCAAGAGAAGTCAAGAAAGAATTAGCACATCTTTCTTTACTTCCCTACCAAATATATCTAGATTTCTGCCTAATAGAATATCTAACACCTGCAGCCCTCACGCTTACTCCCAATGATGTGACTGAAAAAAAACTTTCATTGACTCCATTTCCTTCAAGTGCCTGAGAAATTCTGTTCAACGCAGTTCCTTTAGAAAAATCCAGTGAGTGATTGGCATTCTCTGTCCATCTTTAGCCAAGACAAAGCACAGAACACAGTTCAATATCTTCAGAAATATCTTCCGTAGCCTCTCTGCTCAGGCTGTGGAGTGTTTTCCAGCAAGCCTCAGAGTTTAACTTTTATTTAACTTTTATTTATTTTTATTTTATTTATTAAATGTATATTTCATCTTTCCACCAAAAATGGCACTCGAAGTGGCTAGCAATAATAAAAGTGACTTGTTGTTTTTAAAAACTTAATTAAAAAGCAACATAAAAACAAAAAAAAAATATTAAAACCACGTTTTCCTTTGCCTTGCAGTCATGGTAGCTGGTGTCACACAGTGGCTAAAAGGCCGAGATGTGAATTCAGGATGTCCCTGGTTTGAATCTTGCCTCCATCCCAATGAACTCACTAGCTGGCCTTAGGTAAGCCACTCACTCTCAGCCTTACCCCCCCCCCTCCAATCTGCAATATGGTGGATATTAATATTGTCTTACCTTACAGGGTTGTCATAAGGATAACAAGTAGATAGCCCATGCAAAGCACTTTGAAAACTTGAAAGCACCATACAATTATTATGAAGCACTCAACTTAAGGCCAAGCAATACATGATGTTTAATTAGTAGTTTGCCATTGTGTATTTCTTTTCTCAGTGTTAAATACCAGCCTGGGTGAGGTGGGGGAGATCACGATCAGCATGGCAGCATATGAGGAATGGGATTTAATCCTTTCCAGCTGAGCCATGGTCCCAATGAAAATCTCTCTCTCCACCAAGTTTCTATTGAAAGCTGAGAAAAAAGGCACGTAAGGCAAACGACATATTTAATGTCACATGTAGTTTAGATCTCAGTAAGGCCCACAGGCCATCTTGCTGGAATCCTATCTCTGTTCAGAATCCTAAGCAAAAATTATTAACCCGTGTTGGTTCACAAGGCCAAGCTACAAAAGAAGAGTACAGGCAGGTAGCACAGAATTGCAGGGATGGTGTCAGGAAGGCTAAAACTGAGAACGAGCTGAGGTTAGTGAAGGATGCTAAAAGCAACAAAAAAGCTTTCTTCAGCTACATGCATAGTAAAAGACAGAGGAAAGAAATGGTAGTTCAACTACTAAATAAGGATGGCAAAATGATAACAGATCACAAAGAAAAGGCAGAAGTGCTCAATTCCTACTTTGGGTTAGTCTTCTCCTGAAAGAGGGTCTATAACCCCGCTGGCAAAGGCAAGGTACAGGCTGAAGGGGCAGGATAGCAGCTTGAGATCAATAGGCATATGGTCAAGGAACACCTAATTACTTTGAATGAGTTCAAATCTCCAGGGCCAGATAAACTGCACCCTAGAGTAATAAAGGAACTGGCAGAAGAACTCTCAGAGCCACTATTATCTTTGAGCAATCATGGAGGAGGGGTGAAGTGCCAGATGACTGGAGGAGGGCTAATGTTGCCCCTATCTTCAAAAAGGGCAAAAAGGAGGAATCTGGGAACTACAGACCAGTCAGTCTGACATCCATCCCTAGGAAAATTCTGGAGCAGATTATAAAGCAATCAGTCTGTAAGCACCTTGAAAACAATGCAGTCATTACTCAAAACCAACATGTCAAGAACAAACCCTGCCAGGCTAATCTGATCTCATTTTTTGAACAGGTAACCTCTCTTGTAGACTGTAGGAATGCTGTGGATATAATATACCTCGACTTCAGCAAAGCTTTCAACAAAGTTCCCCATGATATCCTGATGAGCAAACTAGCTCAAAGTGGGCTAAATGAAACAACTATCAGGTAGATCCACAGTTGGCTACGGAATCGGACTCAAAGAGTGCTTATCAATGGGATCTTCTCAAACTGGGGAGAGGTAATGAGCGGGGTATCACAGGGCTCAGTCCTGGGCCCAGTGCTTTTCAACATTTTTATTAATGACTTGGATGAGGAGGTGCAGGGAATGCTGATCAAATTTGCAGATGACACAAAATTGGGAGGGACAGCTAATACCCTGGAAGACTGAAACAAAATTCAAAGTGATCTTGATAGGCTGGAGCGCTGGGCAGAAAACATCACAACAGAATAAAATTTAACAGGGATAAATGCCACGTTCTGCACCTAAGAAAAAGAAACCAAATGCACAGTTACAAGATGAGGGATACTTGGCTCAACAATATGACGAGCGAGAAGGATCTTGGAACTGTTGCAGATCACAAGCTGAATATGAGCCAACAATGTGATGTGGCTGCAAAAAAAGGTAAATGCTATTTTGGGCTGCATTAAGAGAAGGACAGCTTCCAAATCATGTGAGGTACTAGTTCCCCTCTACTCAGCACTGGTTAGGCCTCATCTGGAGTACTGTGTCCAGTTCTGGGCATCACACTTTAAGAAGGATGCAGACAAGCTGGAGAGGGTTCAGAGGAGGGCAATGAGGATGATCAGGGGACTGGAAACAAGGCCCTATGAGGAGAAAGGACTGGGCATATTGAGCCTTGAGAAGAGAAGATTGAGGGGAGATAGGATAGCGCTCTTCAAGGACTTCAAAAGTTATCACAGAGAGGAAGGCCAGGATCTCTTCTCTATCATCCCAGAGTGCAGGACAAGGAATAATGGGCTCAAGTTACAGGAACCCAGATTCCAGCTGAACATCAGGAAAAACTTCCTGACTGTTAGAGCAGTATGACAATAGAACCAATTCCCTAGGGAGGTGGTGGGCTGTCCCATACTGGAGGCATTCAAGATGAGGCTGGACAGCCATCTGTCAGGGATGCTTTGACCTGAATTCCTGCATTGAGCAGGGGGTTGGACTTGATGGTCTTATAGGCCCCTTCCAACCCTATTGTTCTATGATTCTATGATCCTATGACAAATGAGAATTCTTTTCAGGGGTCTGAGTGCTTGAGAAATAGAATATCAGGCCAGATTTCTCATTCGAGCTTATGCAGGAATGTATGTACGTGTGTGTGTAGGATCACTGTCAGCTGAACTTTTTTTTTTCCTGGGCATAATTTACCCTCATATATCACAGTTTGCAACAAATTCAAGGACCCAGCTTTCAGAGACTGAGAATCACATCCGCATATCATTGTTAGCAATAAATCTTATCAGCAGAACGCACCTGCAAAACAGATGCTAAATCGTTCCATCTCTAAGCTAAAGAAGAGACTGTAGCATCTAGTTTCTTTAGTTTTCAACCATGCAAGACATATGACATGACGGATGGAGGGCCGGATCTATCTCTCCCAATATATTCCTCTCCATGTGTTGAGCTGGAATGCAGTTCCTTCCCACTCACCTGGTGCACCAACCCCAAATCCACCATCTCTGTCTGTACAGCGGGGGGTGGAACTTCTGAATACAGCCTACACATGTACAATTAGGCATGTGCGGGTGAAAATCATGTGGTCCATTTACTGCATTCTTTCCCAACCTGGTGCTATGGATGGCGGAGAAATCCACTGCGGACTCAAAGAAGGCTGGATTCTCAAGAATCCTACCTGCAAAGTCTGCAGCGGACTGGCTCTACTCACCTCCGGGTCCGCTGGATTCCCTGTGGGACAGGTCTCCATCCTAAACATCGCGATAGGCTACTGGCAGTAGTTGCGTAATTTCGGGACTTGTGGCCGTAAAGCACTTCCTTCTATGTAAATTGCGTCCGTTTACATTGCAATTTACATAGAAGGAAGTGCTCTACAGCTGCAAATGCTGTAAATGAAACAATTTATGGTTGTAATTTTCCTGCAATTGACTAATGACGGCTGCCATTAGCCTATCGGGACGTTTAGAATGGAGGACAGCCACCCCACGAAATCTGATGGATGCAGTAAGGCTCCGGAGAAATCCGCAGGGCCCCAAATGGCCCAGATTTCCCCACTGCAGATAGACCCCAGACCACATGACGGGGAGTTCGTACATCCCTACCTGGTACCATCCAGATGTTCTGGCCGACAACCCCCAGCATTCCTGACCATTGGCCACACTGGTTGGGGCTGGTTGGCGTTGAAGTCCAAAACATCTGGAGGACCTCAGGTTAGGGAAAGCTTATTTACTAATTTAATGTAGTTCAACGACAGGCAAATTGTGGCCCTCCAGATGTTTTCACCTACAACTCCCATCAGCCCTAGCCACCATAGCTACTGATGAGGGGTTGTGGGACTTGCAAGCTGAAAGAACTGAGGGCCACAAGTTGCCCACCCCTGATGTAGTATGTCAAGCACAGCTTCCACCTACATGCATTGAATCATAAATATGTCGGCAGCATTGTATATGTACAGGCAAGGATGGTAGATGCAGAAACAGTAGAGTGGGTGAGTGGGGAGAAAGTCTGTGCACTCAGTCTCCTTCATATATATAGTATGAAGGAGTCTGAGATCATTCTTGATGAATCCCGGGAAGGACTAGTTCCCCTCTACTCAGCACTGGTTAGGCCTCATCTGGAGTACTGTGTCCAGTTCTGGGCACCACACTTTAAGAAGGATGCAGACAAACTGGAGAGGACTGGAAACAAAGATGATCAACAAAGATGATCAACAAAGATGATCAACAAAGATGATCAAAGATGATCAACAAAGATGATCAACAAAGATGATCAAAGATGATGATCAAAGATGATCAAACAAAGATGATCAACAAAGATGATCAACAAAGATGATCAACAAAGATGATGATCAAAGATGATCAACAAAGATGATCAGAGGACTGGAAACAAAGCCCTATGAAGAGAGACTGAAAGAACTGGCCTTGAGAAGAGAAGTCTGAGGGGAGATAGGAGAGCGCCCTTCAAGGACTTGAAAGGTTGTCACAGAGAAGAAGGCCAGGATCTCTTCTCGATCACCCCAGAGTGCAGGACACGGAATAATGGGCTCAAGTTACAGGAAGCCAGATTCCGGCTGAACATCAGGAAAAACTTCCTGACTGTTAGAGCAGTACGACAATGGAACCAATTCCCTAGGGAGGTGGTGGGCTCTCGCACACTGGAGGCATTCAAGATGAGGCTGGACAGCCACCTGTCAGGGATGCTCTGACTTGGATTCCTGCACTGAGCAGGGGGTTGGACTTGATGGCCTTGTAGGCCCCTTCCAACCCTACTATTCTATGATTCTATGATTCTATGGTCTTTAATTTAAGACATCCAAACAAGTTTTAAGAACAGCATTATTCATTGTAGCCACAAACCAACCCATTTCCCAGAAGACAAACTGGTGAGGCTAAAAGGAAAATAACTTGCCTAAGGATGAGGTGGGCTCTGAGCTCCAAAACACAAAGCCCCCCCCCCATTTTCTGCTCCAACACCCATTTCCCAGAAGGCAAATTGATGAGGCTCAGAGAAACTTGGCCAAGAAACTGAGCACAAGGCAGAGATGGATTCTGTGCCCCAAGTGCCAAATCACATATTTGCCCCAATAAAGCACAACAAAATACCCATTCTGAGAAGGCAAACAGGGGATCACAGAATCATAGAATAGTAGGGTTGGAAGGGGCCTACAAGGCCATCAAGTCCAACCTGCTGCTCAATACAGGAATCCACGTCAGTGCAGGGATCCAAGTCAGATGCTCAGATAAACATTGACCCACCCCCAAAGCCAGGCAATATACACCCACCCACCCAGCACAGGCAAAAGTCCCCCCTCACTCCCCACCCCTAGCTCCCAGGATGCTCCCTGCCCCCTTCCCAGGTTACCTTCCCCCCCTTTTTTTCTGCGTAGCTGGGAGTCTTTCAGAACCAAGTGCTGCATTGTAGCTGCCCACCATTTTGTTTCCTAAGAATACTTCTGGGGGCCATGTGGGGCCCAGAGGCATTCTAGACAAGTGTGGGAGGCTGACATTTTGCTTTGCAGCACGCCAGCCTCCCAGTTAAAACTTTTTAAAAATATAAGAAAGTATTTTAAAAATCAGGAAGGGCGGGGAGCCTGGAAGGCACCACCAGGGCCAGCATCGAGGCCAGGCATGGTCGTGCACCTGCTCCTCTTCACCTTTGCAACCTGCTTGTTCACCTATCTCTCGCTCTGGCTCAGACAGTGATGGTGAGAAGGTGGAGCGGGAGGTGCCACGGCCTACGTGCTCCCTGGCTCTCTGCCTGCCAAGCAAGCAAGAGGTAGCAATGAAGAGAAAGAGGAGGAGGAGCGATGGCAGCTGGTGACAATGGCATGAGATGGTCACAAAAGAACAACAGCAGGAGCAGCTCTGTCTTCCTGGCCCAGACATGGAGCATTTCTACACCAGGCTAAAATCCTGCAACTTTACTGGGGCTTCTGCTTCCAGATTCCTTGTGGGATTACGATCAGCTCCTTTCCATATGGTTTTTCCTTCCTTCCTTCCTTTCTTTCATGGCAAGTTCTATATGTTTCAGTATAAAGCTACTAGATGGCGCTGTGGTATTATTCATGATAAAGCACCATTTCATCCGTATGCCATAGATTTACCACGGTTCGTAGCCAGATGAGGGAAAATGCTGGACTTTCGACATCATGAAAATAACGCAATAAATGTTGCAAAGAGCAGGAGGTGCCCTGGAGGATGAAGACATCATGTATAGGACCTGCGAACGTCCATGAGTTACCAATCACGAGGGCATGAAAAATGCCTTGTGTAAAAATGGCCATGGTTATCTGTTCTGCTCCCAGTTCTAATCTGGAGAAAGAGGAAGATGCTTCCAGGGCAGAGCACAGGGGGAGAAAGCAGGGTGCCAGCGGTGAAACACCAGGGAAGGAGAACATGAAAAGGCAGCAATCCAACCAGTAATAAAACCAATAACATCATATAAAACAAGAAAAAAATTAAAAGTAGCCATAATAATATTGAAAGCAGAAGATGTACATCAAAGCTGTGAAAAAATCTGATTAACTAAAAACAGGGAGAAGGACAATTCTAAAATGCAACTTTAAAGATACCATTAAAAGTAAAACAAGTAGCAGCCAAAAGTTAAATTAAGGGCACAATCCTATGCATGTTTAGACAGAGAAAAAGTCCTACAATGCTGGGAGTTGTAGGACTTTGTTCCGTCTAGACGTGCATAGGATTGCGCCTTAAAAGGCCTAAGTCTTCACTGGACATTAGAAAGTCAACAAACTAGGTTCTTTAGAGATGGTGTTCCACAATTTGCGGGCTACCACAGAGAAGGCCTGCTCATGGGTAGCAACCCACTGAATCTCAGTAAGTGGGGGCAATGGGAGAAGGGCCTCAGATGATGATCTCAGGGCTAAGGTAGGAACATTGGGGAAGAGGTAGTCCTTCAGATACTGTGGCCCAAAGCTGTGAAAGGCTTTGTAGATTAACACATTGACTTGGGCCCAGAAATGAATTGGGAGCCAGTATAGAGTTGGAAGGGACCTTGGAGGTCATCTAGTCACACCCCCTGATCAGTGCAGGATCTTCACTTGCAACTCCAGCCATCCAGCCTCTGCTTAAATACCTCCAGTGAAGGATAGCCCACCACTTCCCAACGCAGTCAGTTCCACTGTCAACCAGCTCTTCGATTCTCCTAATATTTAGCTGAAATCTGTTTGCCTGCAATTTCCAACTGTTGGTTACAGTTGTACCCAGTGGAGTAACAGAGAACAACACTGCTCCATCTTCTGCTCCTTAAGATAGTTGAAGACAGTAATCATTTTAACCAGAGAGGCTGATGAATGAACCTGGAATCTTCTGCATATAAAGCATTGTGTAAAATCGTTCTGTCTGTGTTTCCTGGATTGTCAGGTGCCTTTCGTTCTGTTGTCTGCCCATGGATGGAATCAGATGATTTTGTTTCCAAATTTGCGCAAATGCACATGTGTGAAAATGCGCAAATGCCCCCAATGTGCATTTTCACATTTTAGCCTCAGGGAGAAATGCGTATTTGGGGCTGTTTGTAAAAATATTTTGCCTATTTTTCTATGACAAAGTTTGCGCAAAATTCAGGACAGTTAGGAAAATGGTCCGCAAGTCTGTGGAATCTACCCGGCAGGGGAGATGTTGGTCTGCTGCAGAATCCATGGGTCAGAGTCATGAAAATCCAAACTTATTTGGTTCCATTGCAGATTTCTCCAACATCACTAGCTATGAACCTGCCCCCATGTGGCCATCTTCTCAATGCCTCCTACTAGCTTCCTAGCCCCCACCCTTTTCTTGATCATTTTGAAATGTGTCTAAGACACAATGGCTTTCTGTATAAATGGGTATACTTAAAACAAACAAACAAACAAACAAACAAACACAAAGGCCTTTTTCTTCCCCAAGATGGGAGGCTGTTGTCATGCTCTACCTGGAGGAGGATTCGTCTGAGGAAGAAGAGGAGGGGGAGAGCCAGCACAATGGGCCTCAGCCAGAGTTAAGCACGGAACAGGAGGCTTTGGCTGACAGTCCTCCCCGGAAACATTGCAGGAGCAACCTGGCCCCCCTCAAGCAATTCCTGAACTACCCTCAAATGCTGGAAGCAGACTCTGAGGGGATCCATCCCTCTGAGCAGCGTAGAAACAGATGTGAACAGCAAAAGAACAAAAGGAAGTCACAGCCTGGGGCTGCCCTGAAAAGCAACACGCTGACCTAATTAGCCAGCTTTGCTGATGTAACAACCAGCTATAAATTCAGCCCCGCAGACGCCAACTCTGCTGCAAACAACAGTACCTTAACCTCGGCTTTGGCTTTCCAGGATATCAGATCTGTCAGCCTCCTCGACCTTTGGCTACCCATCTGGATAACACTTTCAGTCACTGCCCTGACTGACCTTGATGCTTGAGTAAACGGATGCTGGTGAACCGACCTTTGGACTGCTCTGACCTTGCCTCTGCCTGTGCCTGCATTTGAAACAGGACAGCTATGGAATGCCCATTTCTGCAGATGCAAGAGAACATCCAGAGCTGATGAGACAGACTGAGTGGGAAGGGTGATTGGTATCACTAAAATGTTAAAGGAAGAGTTTTAGGGATGTCAGAGAATTCCACCATGGAACTTGGTGAGACCGAATGCCAGTGCATTTGGCCCCCCGAAATCTGTGGCGGAACAGCCTGCCACCCCCCCGTGGATCCCCCCCAGGACGAGACTCACCTGGGGCGGATCTTCCGGGCGGCGGCTCCGGCGGCAGCGGCGGCCAGTCTTCCAACTGGCTGCCACTGCCGCCATTTCCAGGCTTGTATATATATATATAAAAAAAGACGTGATAGACTACGTAAAGATTTACGTAGCCTATCATGGTTGGGTGGGTTTTAAAAACAACAACAACTGCGTATGCAAATGGCTGCGGCTACGGCCACCGCCATTTGCGTTCCTTCTTTTTACCGTCTTAATCTATGTAAATATTTACGTAGACTATGACGGCGAAAATAAAGGGGAACACAAATAGCATAGCGGGCGCTATTTGCGTCCCCTTTTGATTCACCATTTTAGCCTACGTAAAGATTTACGTAGGCTAAAACGGGGAATCAAAAAGGGACGCAAATAGCGCCCGCTACGTTATTTGCATTCCCCTTTATTTTCGCCGTCATAGTCTACGTAAATATTTACATAGATTAAGACGGCCAAAAAGAAGGAACGCAAATGGCGGCGGCTGTAGCCGCTGCCATTTGCGTACGCAGGTTTTTTGTTTTTGTTTTTTACCCAGAGCCTTCCGCGGCCGGAAATCTGGCTGCGGACGGCTCTGGCCTGGCCGGGCCGGGTCTGGCCGGCTGCTCCACAGATCTGCCGTGGAGCACAGCCGGCTGTTCGAGGATTCCGGGGGGAGGAACGGAGCACCTCCCCCCCTGGCCAGGATTCCGTGGGGAGGGACGGAACGCCTCCCCCCCCACACACCATCAACATAATCCGCGAAAGGTAAGTCACTTTCGTACATCCCTAAAGAGTTTGCCCTGTTTTATGAATACTTGGAAACAGCCTCCCCGATCTGGTGCTCTCCATGTGTGTTGGACTGTAACTCCCATCATTTCCAGGCAGCATTTCAGGCTGGGGATGATGGGAGTTGTAGCCCAACACATCTGGAGGGCACCAGGTTGGGGAAGACTGCTTTAAAAGGAAGCTGATTGGAGCCGTAGACACAGGTGTGCAAAATTCTTAAAATTGATGACTGCAGAGGTGATGCAGAAGAAAAGAGGAAGCAGAGAGGACAACACTCTACATAGGAAACTCTTAACCAGGCAAGGAATGATCCTGGATACATCCAAGTGTTGTAAATTTGAGTGAGTTCCTATTTTGATTATGACTAGTCCTGAGAGAGAGGGAGGAATAGAGGGAGAAAGGAGGGAACCCCCTTTCTTCCTTTAAAATAATTATGTGTTCTCAGGCAAAGATTTTGCAAATATAAGATTCTGATAAAACATGAAAGTGTCTAATAGCTCCAGATGTGCCTGAAAATGTAAATCACTGGGGATGGGAGGAACAACTCACTGTAGAGCTATTTAAAAGAATAAGTCCGCACTGATTGCCTGTCCCGAAGCCAGCAATAAATTTGATATTAAATATTAGTGACTAATTTCATTGCTAAGTAGACCACTTAATTGCAAGCATGCTATAAGCAAAGGCCTCCTCTTAATTAGACGTTAGAAATGCAATCATTCCTCGAGTTGTGTGGAATGACTGTTCCATTACCCAAAGAAGCATTGCAAACCATTCTAACTTCAGCCTTCTAGATTTTGTTTTAGTTTCTTTTAGTCCTTCCTTGAATTAAATATAGCAGGCCTTAATAATTCAATGGTAAGGTTATGTATCCTGGGGGTAGGTGTCTGTGTGTCGGGGGGGGGGGGGAACTGTGGCTTAGTTATTTTTTTTTAACTTTGGCATGTCCTGTACAGTTAGGAGTAGCAACAGTGAGTGGAGCTTCTGCTAAGTTCTTCACTTCTGTGTGTGATAAATAAAGAAAAGTTGTGTTTGAGGCCTGCTGATTCTTACAAGCATTTCCTCTACCTATACAATATAAGGGGAGCTAGAATTTCTCCATGTCACCAGGGAGGGTTAAGAAGATAATCCGTTGATGTTGAGCCAGTTCTTTGACCTTGCTGAAATATTGTCCAATAGCTCCATATCTCTATGCATGTTTACTCAGAAGTAAGTCCCATTGTATCCAATGGGGCTGTGAAGGTTTGAGGCCTACAGAGGCAAATGGGAAAAAGGTCAGGCTTAGAGCCTGTTTTTTGTTTGGTTTTGTTGGGGCAGTAATTTCATTTCCCCAGTTAAGTTTCATTTCTTCAGGTTTGAAACAGTACTTTCAGTTTTGGGGGAGAAGGGTGTAAAAAGAGTCTGAAAGACCAGAGCAGTGAGAGCAGAGTCAGAAGACCAGAGCAGGAAGAAGCAGTCTAGAGTCTAAATGCAGCTAGGGTAAAGGAACATGCGTTTTCCAAATTTTATTTTCTCTTAATGCCTTTTGTATCACTCAGCCCTATTGTGTAAATACCTTTAGTTGTGATTTGCTTGTTTTAATGTTACCAGTAAACTGTTGTGGTTAAGCCCTGTGTCTAGAGTGTCAATCACCCCACGTCTACAGCCTAAACCCCACATTATTGAGAAGGGGAAGTTTAAAAGAAGGAAGGTGGGACTCTTAGGGATGCAAGAGATCCTTAAGGAGTTGCTCAGGGGATCCAGGTCATAAGGGGAACCCTGACATGGGCATATTCAAAGATATAACATTGCAGCATTTAACACACTATCCTTCTATGCTCATACGATTGCTTTTCTCCATAGAGTGTTTGGGATGAATATATGATAGCTAGATAGATAATCTCCCCAAGCAGGGCTCCTGTACCTTTAAGAGTTGCGTGACAAGCCAAAATGCATCTGATTTATTTATTTTATTCACAGCATTTTTATCCCACTCTTCAGCCAAAAAAGTTTCCCAGAGTGGCTTACAAAGATTAATATTAAGACAATCCCTGCCCTCAGGTTTACAATCTAAAAGACATGACACCAATGAAAAAGGGATTGGGGGAAGGGGAGGAAAAAAGGAAATACATCTCCTGCCAATATATTGGGCCAGGATGGTCTTCCCCTCACCATGACATTCTTCCTGGGAGGCAGGGGTGCAGCATCCCAGGGGCTCTTGGTTCTCTGGCAATGGAAGAGGGTCAAAGCAAATACGATTAATTCCACGCAATATGGTCTGACTTTATCGCATATACGAACAGAACAGAACATCAATATTTGATTCCCTTGCACGCACTATAAAACCCTATGGCTTTTATAAGGAAGAAAACAGATGAAGAATAATCCTGAGTCTGTCTGATAAAATATCTAATAACGCTGAGAAGAATTACCTGTGACCTCTGTACACCCATTAAGATATAACTGTATGGTAAGAAGATGTAATCCTGATGGAATTTTTTTTTATTTTAGTTTCTATTTTGGTTTTGTTTTGTTTTATTTTGCTTTGTTGATATTACTGAAATTCAGTAAATTGTATTAAAAGAAAAAGGAAGAGGTCAGAGGCTGTAGCCCCAGGGAATGGTCAGTTAGAGCTACATGTTTTATCTGCAAGCTCCCTGCAGCTGCATTCTCTCTGGCTAATGGATGAGGTGATAGAGAAGTGGCGGGCAGGGACAGGCAATGTCAGTTCACCTCTCTGGCTTCTTCTTCCTTATGTACAGTCTTCCATGCCTATCGTAGCTTTGTCCTACTTAGCAGGGCAGGTGAGAAGGGTGGACAAAAAGACCGGGAGAGGGAAATGTGGGAGCAGTCACAGCTACTTCAGATAAAACTCTTCTTGGCAAGCAGGCTGCAGTAATGCAGTAAACTGCCCAGAGAGCTTCGGCTATTGGGCGGTATAGAAATGAAATAAATAAATAAATAATGAGAAAAACAATTAGCAAGGAGCTGACAGTCAATGGCTGAGGGAAGCCTGGAGTTTTTTTAACTACAAAAATAAAAGTGTAGAGCGACACACACCTCTGCACTTCTGGCTATTGACTGAAAACCGCTATATCCTATATGTGGGGCAGGAGCACAGAGTGGACAGAGACACTATTCATAGAATAGTATAGTAGGGTTGGAAGGGGCCTACAAGGCCATTGAGTCCAACCCCCAATAGAGGGAATATTACTCTATTCCTCTATTTTCTAGGCTCTATTCCTGAATCTCTATGGTACCCTGCTGTGCCTTTTGCCTCACACCGCTTATCATGGTTACGTTCAGTTGGACACCATCCATTGGAATCTCACTGAAATGTGACTGTAGCTTTTCTTATTTCTGTGGGTGGGAAAACCTTGTATTTGTATGAGTTTTAAGCCTCTATTTCTGGGCTCCCCGATGTGGCGGCACCCATTGCTGGATCCAGGTTGAGGGCCATTGGGCAAGACATCCTCAATGGGCCCCCTCCCTCAGTGGGTCTACCCCACTGTAGTCTACCAGCTGCTATTGCTTCTCATCCTCTTACTCACCATTGCTTCTCACCACTGGCTTGCTTGATAGGCAAAGAGCCTGTCAGCAAGTAGGTCGTGGCATCTCCTCCTCCCTACCACCATTGACTGGGCCAGAGCAAGAGACAGGTGGACAAGGAGGTTGCAGTGGTGAAGAGGAGGAGCAACTCCAGGGGGCTCTTGTCCGTGGGACTCTGCTGGGGTGTGGGCCCTTGGCAGGTGCCCGACCAGACCTACCCTTGATGCTGGCTCTGCTTGCTACATACAGACCTGATGAATTCTGCAAATGCTCCCTGTGGGACATGTCCCCCCACTAGAGCAACAAGCGTAGCGAATGTCCAGGTATTTAGTTCACATTGTAGGCCAGTCTCGTTTGCCTACTAACTCAGAACATTGTGAGTGCATAGTATTTAGAAACACAGAAGGGAAGCTGTGAGTTGGGACTCGTGCATTCCAAACAGCTGTTGGCAGCTATAAAAACAGGCCCGCATCTATGGGGAAAGCAACAATAGCTAAACAGGGTTCTGGCTGCATCAGAACCACTTTATGGTTGCTAGGTGTCCCATGTTTTATAAGATGTTTTCCCCTTTTCACTTTGGTGCAGGTATTCTGTCTCCTCTAGTAGAATCCCATACTGAGAGAAGGGTGGATACTTATCCATTGCCAAATGAGACCAAATGCATCAGGTTTACTGGGCATGTTTAGCCTTGAGAAGAGAAGACTGAGGGGAGATAGGATAGCGCTCTTCAAGGACTTGGAAGTTTGTCACAGAGAGGAAGGCCAGGATCTTCTCGACCATCCCAGAGTGCAGGACACAGATTCAAGGGTTCAAGTGACAGGAAGCCAGATTCCGGCTGAACATCAGGAAAAACTTCCTGACTGTTAGCGCAATACGACAATGGAACCAGTTACCCAGGGAGGTGGTGGGCTCTCCCACACTGGAGGTGTTGAAGACGAGGCTGGACAGCCATCTGTCAGGGATGCTCTGACTTGGATTCCTGCATTGAGTAGGGGGTTGGACTCGATGGCCTTGTAAGCCCCTTCCAACCCTACTATTCTATGATTCTAGGGGATCATGACTTTTGAGTAGCCACATTCCAGACCATACTCCAAGCCTCCAAATATAATGGTTATTGGTTAGCTGCAAAAAAAAAAAAAAAAAAAAGCCAAACAAAAGCATAGCATTTTCCAGAACAGGAATAAGTTTGCTTGTCTGTTCAGGGAGGGTGGGGGATGGAAAATTGGGGGTGGGGGTCTATAGAATGGGGTTTACTGAAATAAGTCATGGCTGGCTGGAACACTGGGGAGAATAGTGTTGGGGGGTATTTTTCTTGGGACTACAATGTGAAAGGAAAATATTAGCCCCCCCTTCCCAGTGAGTTGTGATACCCCCTCCCATGATTGCTATTTAAACTGTAAAAAATGGATATGTGAAAAGCATTCACACATTCCACATACTGTCTAGTTTGGCCTTCAGACTGCATCCTACAACGACAACACACTCAACTTTCTCCATGGTTGCACATTGCAGAGTCATTTAAAAAAAAAATTGGCAGAGTTTGATAAATAACATGCAAAAAATAAATTAATAGTTGACAGTTGACAGCTCTTGAGATTTCTTTCCTTTTTTATTTTTTCGCAGTCTGCCAACAAGTTTGAACAGATGCCAACCAGGATAAAGCAGTCAGCTTTGAACAGCTGTAAACATCTGACATCCCAAAAGAAACATCTGAATTACAGATATCATATCTCTTATTCAGAGTTTGGAGGTCAGAACAGGGAGATTCACCCAACTTCGAATATTTGTAAATATTCATTCAAGTCGCGGCCCAATATTATATCACAGTCAAAGCAGCAATCTCTCTGTTTATAATTGGGTCAAGGAACCGGTGGTCCCCTTGATGTTGTTGGACTATCGCTTCCATCATCCCTGATCACTGGCCGTGCTGACTGGGGCTGATGGGAGATGAGTCAAGCAACATCTGGAAGCCCACAGGTCCCCCACCCTTGAATAAGGAGTGATCTGGAAAGGAGTCTACAGCCTGATCCAACTGTGTCTATGCAGCTGCCTGACTGCATTTTAGAAGAAAACAATTGTTGCCTCCAATCGAATGTCCAGCAGGGAGGAGAAACAGGGGGGAACAAATCTGGCCTTCTGTTCCCTATGCCACCAATAGCTGTTCTATGCAATTCCTGATTTTTTAAAAGGGCTTCTCGCATCCAGCTCCAGCAAGTCGATCAAGGAGGAACTGCACGCGCAGCACCCATTGATGGCGCCTGTGGTTCCTTATCCAGGACTTAGGGATGTCAGAGAATTTCTCCACGAATCTCGGGGAGGCCGAATGCCAGCGCAATCGGCCCCCCGAAATTGGTGGAGAAACGGTCTGCCACGCCCCTGCCACCCCCCAGGACGGGATTTACCTTGTGCAAATGTCCCTGGCGGCGGCGGCTCCGGCAGCGGTTCGGCGGCAGCGGCGGCCGGTCTTTTGACCGGCCGCCACCACCGCCATTTCCAACTTAAAAACAAACAAACAAAACAAACGTGATAGGCTACGTAAATGTTTACGTAGCCTATCAAGGCTAGATTTTTTAAAAACACCGTGATAGGCTACGTAAATGTTTATGTAGCCTATCATGGCTGAGTGAAAAAAAAACAAAAAACCGCGTGTATGCAAATGGCGGCGCCTATGGGCACCGCCATTTGCGTTCCTTATTTTGGCACATGTAGTCTACGTAAACATTTACGTAGACTACAGCGAAAATAAGGGGAACGCAAATAGGGGAACGTAACATAAAATAAGGGGAACGTAACATTTGCGTACACGCGGTTGTTGTTGTTTTTTTCACTCAGCCGTGATAGGCTACATAAACATTTACGTAGCCTATCACGGCTGACTGCAGGGACGCAAACAGCAGCGGCTACGGCCCCCACCATTTGCGTCCCAGCAGGACAGGAGGATTCGTGGCCGGAGGGACAGGGCGCCTCCCACCCGGCCAGAATTTCAGGGGGGAGGGACGGGGTGCCCCCCCAGCCATAATTTCGGGGGGAGGGACGGAGCGCCTCTCCCCCACCGCGAATCAAGCTTCGGGTTCAGGTAAGGGACTTTCGTACATCCCTAACCAGGTAGGGATAAATGCCTGGAAGCCTGTTTCAGTGTTTGCAGGACTCTCAGCTGAACTGGAGTCTGTGGCTATAAATGCCACCTGGAGTGGTGACATTTGTTAGGGTGTTGTGCCCTCTGGCAGCACCACATATTTACCTGGAATCCCAGTGACAGTTGCGGTGTGTGTGCGTGTGTGTGTGTGACTTGACCCCTCTCATGTACTAAGAGAATGTGTCACAGTGGGGCATGGCTCTGCATAGCCACACCCTTCACTGCCAATGTGTGTGATGGCCATGCCCCCTACGAGCTGTGTGTCCAGCAGCCAGGTGAAGGAGCCCTATGCACATAGTATAACATACACTGACTTCCTCCACATGAGCTGGTGATCCCACCTCATGTGGATGAGTTCCACTTGTGTACATCTGTATGAGATAGGGGCAATTCTCATTGCAGCCAAGTGGGCAACTGGATGGGGTCATGGCTAGCTTGTCAGCCATGACCCCTTCCAGTTGCCCCTCACAGTTCTGTGACTCCCTCATGTGTTGGATGAACGTGTGAGGGGAGTGTAACCCTGTAGTGCATTGGGGCCAAGTTCAGCCCAAGTTCACCACCTTCCCCTGTGCTGGGTGAAGTACTTCCTTTTATCTGTCCAGAAGTTAGGAAGCTGCCTTGTCCAGATTAAGACCATTGATCCATCTAGCTTGATATTATCTACACCAGTGTTGAGGAACCTTAAGCCTGGGATCCTAATCTGGCCTGCTGGGATCCCCCAGATGGCCACACCCCCTTCCTTTATAATAGCCCCACCCACTATTCCCCAACTGCTGGTCCTTTGGAGGTTTCCCAACTTTAGTGCAGGTTTTTCTCCATTCTAAAAGGCTGAAATGCTCTAAGGCAGGGGTCCCCAACATGGTGCCTGCAGGCACACAAAATATATATTTTAATTTATCCCCCCATTTTTAAAATGTGTATATATACATGGACGTGTATGAAATGCATACAACTGTCTAGCAATAATACATGGACTGCAACAAAACTAGACCAAATATCCAAATGAGTATCCCTTTGAAGGTGATGTCTGTATGCCACTCTTTCAAGTACTGAAAGCATTGTACGGTCCGTTGCATTGCAGGAGGTGAGCATTTATCCTTCCAGTGTTTTAACCCCCTTTAAAAGGGGGTTGGACAAGTTCATGGAGGAGAAGGCTACTGATGGCTACTAGTCCCAATGGCTATGTGCTACCTCCAGAACCAGAGGCAGTGAGCCTATGTACACCAGTTGCTGGGGAACATGGGTGGGAGGGTGCTGTTGCACTCATGCCCTGCTTGTAAGTTCCTGGTTGACAGCTGGTTGGCCACTGTGTGAATAGAATGCTGGACTGGATGGATCCTTGGTCTGATCCAGCATGGCTCTTCTGATGTTCTGATGTTCTTACGTTGTAATATCAGCCTTTTAACTGTCGAAAGGGCATGGAGGAGCTATTTACGCTGACCATTGTTAATTACCATGAAGCAGATCAATAATTTAAAAGAGCATGCACATCTGTGAATATGAAAGACTGTTCCAGTACAACATTTATCTGTATGAGAACCTCCTTCCGGAAAGAAAGAACTACTGGACATTCCAAAACATATGTTTAAAAGAAGCGCTAGCTGTATTGCACTGCCAGCAATTAGCCGAATTAGACAATCTCTTATTAAAGAGATGTTGCTGCCTCCCATAGGCATGAAACAGAAGTTTTTGCTGAATAAGATGCAGCCTAACACCCATAGATGCAACCAGTGGACACCAAAGCGGTAATCCACTGATTCAGCATTTTGTGGTGGTGCCCACAGCATGGTTTTAAATTCCCAAATGTGCCCATGGCTCCAAGAAGGTTGGGGACCCCTGCTGTAAGGTTTAATTACTGGCAGTAAGACATTTAAGCAAAAATATGCTGACATTTTGGGTCCTGTCCCTTTTGCCTTTGGCCCCAGCCACCCCCGGAATGTGGCCCCCGAGAGTTTCTCCAAAATGGAATTCAGCCCACAGGGTAAAAGAGGTTCTGCACCCCTGCTATAGTGTCAGTTGTTAGGGTTGGCAAAGTCTGGGTGGAGAGGATGCAGAGCGAAAGCTTCATTATGCACATTCCCCCTCTCAAGGTTTTATGAAACTCAAATCCCATTTACCCACCTTCCCCTCAATGGCTACTAGGCATGATGGCTATATATTACCTCTGGTATCAGAGGCCATATGCCTCTTGATATCAGTTGCTGAGAAACGTGAGCAGGAATTTGTTATTCTGCTCACATCCTACACGGCTTGGGGCGGCAATATCTGACAGAGCACCTCTCCCGAAATGAACCTAGCCGTAGTCTATGTTCAACAGCTAAAGTCCTCCTCTGGGTGCTTCCTCTGAGGGAAGCTTGGAAGGTGGCAACGAGGGAGAGGGCCTTCTCAGTGGTGGTCCCCCACCTGTGGAACTATCTCCCCAACAAGACCCACTTGACACCAACATTGTTGTCTTTTTGGCGCCAGGTTAAGACCTTCCTCTTCTCTCAGGCATTTGGCAGCACGTGATGACATTTTAATCAGTCCTGGATCTGTCTTTGCTTATGACTGACTGTTCAAAGTTGTTTTTAGTTATATGTTGTCTTTGTGTATATTGTCTGTGTTTTATGTAAATGGCTTTTAAACTTTGTATATTGTATTTTAATGTTTTAATCGCTGTAAACTCCCCAGAGAGCTTTGGCTTTGTGGCTGGCTATCAGTGGCTACTAGTCCTGATGGCTATGTGCTACCTCCAGTACCAGAGGCAGTGAGTTGCTGGGGAACATGGGCAGGAGGGTTCTGTTGCACTCATGCCCTGCTTGTGGGTTCCTGGTTGACAGCTGGTTGGCCACTGTGTGAACAGAATGCTTGGCGAGATGGACCCTTGGTCTGATCCAGCAGGGCTCTTCTTATGTTCTTATGTAAATATAATAAACAACAACAACAACAACAACGATGATGATAAATGTCCTGCTTATGGGCTTCCCAGACTAGCACTTGATTGGTCATTGTGGGAACAGAATGCTGGACTAGATGGGCCTTAGTCTGATCCAATATGACTCTTCTTAAATTCTGATGGAATAATGCCCCCCTTCCTGCCGACAAATTTAGACCCCTCAACAAATTGAGCAGAAACGAATGATGCTAAATCCTTAATGCAAATTCCCATTGCAGAATCTGCAGTTTTAGGTTGCGGAACTGGGATGAGGCATTAGCCCAGAAATTCAGATTCCAAGATGACGTGGGCACGCCACAGTGTGCTGCAGTCACAAAGGCAACTCTTTTTGCCTCTCGGTAGGAAACGGTCCCTTATGTGTGCATTCCCCATATACCTTCCCTCCAACGAAAGGGCACGGCTGAACAGATTTCCATCCTGCAAAGCATCCTAGTTACTTAAGATTCAGAGCGGCTGCTGGGCATTTTCTCTGACCTCAGCCCAAATGTTCATCTGGGCTTTAATGAGCTCTTCAAGGAAGACGTAGATTAGTCATTCCACAAACAGGAAGGGCCTTTGCATATTTATTAATGCTCTTTTAGTTAAAACCAGGAGAACTGGAATAGTACACAGAAACAATTCTCCACTAAATGCCTAGATGGGATTCATTTCACTTAAACTCCACACAAATGGGAATTGGGCCAATAAAAATGCATGTGATCAAAGCTCAAGAGAAGTAGAGCCCACAAATTCAATCTCTTGGTGGGAGATATGTGTGTATATTTAAGAATCTGCAGGTTTATTTGTTTGTGTTCCAGTTCAAAGAGCATAAGGAGAGCCCTGCTGGACCAGACCCGAGGGCCATCTACTCCAACATTCTGTTTCACACAGTGGCCGACCCAGTGCTTGACCATTATCTCTCAGCCTAACCTACCTCACAGGGTTGTTGTGAGGTTGCAATGGAGGGGGGAAGAGGGAGAACCATGTATGCCACCTTGAGCTCCTTGGAGAAAGGGTGGGATAGAAAGTTAAAGAATAATAATGACGATTCCAAGAAGCCCTGTACAGAGGGCTGTAAAGGCAACAGCTTTCCTCTGCTGTCACTCTCCCCCTTCCTGCAACTGAGTTGAGATGAGTTACTGAAACTGAGAAGGAAGTGGAGGTTAAGGTTTTGGTGTGCTGGGACTGGGCTTCAGTGATGACCTGACAGAGTATTTAGGCAGGCTGGCACCCACCCTCCCTATAAGTGCCTGCAGTACAATAGCAGTGAAGATGGGGGAGGGGGGATGGAAACCATCCAGTCCATTCCTCCTTCCATGCTGAAAAAGACAGTAGCACATCTAGGTAATTTTAGATTATGGGGTTAAGGGTCTTGCACACATATACACAGTCTTTAGTTCGTAATGTGTGCGTTGAGGGACAGGGCCTTTTTGGTGGTGGGACCCCACTTTTAGAATGCTGTCCTTAAAGAGCAGGGGTATAGAACCTCTTTCAGCCTGAGGGTTGAATTCTGATCCCAGAGAAGCTCTCGGGGGCCATATACCACTGGTGGGTGGAGTCAAAGGCAAAAGGGGAACAGTCAAAAAATACCAGCATATCTTAGCTTTAAGTTCTCACTGCCAGGAACCAAGCCATAGGAGAGGCATTTCAATCTTTCAGAATGGAGATAAACTGCACAAAAGCAAGGAAACCATCCAGTGATCAGACGTTGGGAGAAATGGTGTGGGGCAAGAGGAAGGGGGCATGTTCATCTGAGGAACCCCATAGGGCCAGCTTAGGATCCCAGGAGGCCAGATTTGACCCCCAGCCTCAGGTTCCCCTGCCCTTCTAGAGAGGCTTGCCTGGCACTTATGTTAATGTCCTTCTGGAACCAGACAAATATTGTTTTGGTTCTTCCAGACTGTTTAGTATCCTATGTGATATGTCTCAGTGTCATTTAACATCATTCAAATATCAATATGATAATTTTAGTCTCAGCTTTTATGGCTGTTGGGGAAGGTTTGCCCTTACACAGTTGTTTTAATTCTCTATTAGGTCCCAGGCTTCTGGCTGGGATTTGTTTCTTCTCTGCTCTGATCTGCGTTTTATTGGATTTGACTGTGTATTTTGATTATGTAACATGGTTTTTATGTTTTAATTTGTTTTCCTTAACTGTACACTGCCCAGAGAACCTAAGCTGTCAGGCAACAAGCAAATCTAATAAATAAATAAATAAATATCAGTTCACTTAGAGAGCAATCCTATGGTCCATGGGCAAGAATCCCAGAGAGCATAGGATTGTTCAGGTTCTGCCCTTCCGAGGTCAGAGACACCACTCCAGCCTTGGAAGGGGGAGTCAGAGATCCGACCCTCCTCCCCTGTCTCCTTGCAGCTGGCACAGAAAGAACCGCACCAGCTGCCCTCCGAGGTCGGAAAAGTGACTTCGGAGGAAGAGGAAAGGGGGCATTCCAGTGGGCTGGGAGGGGATTGGAGAGGCCAGGATATGAGTTATCCTGAGCCTCCCCCAGCCTCCTTCCCTCCCGCTCCAAAATGCCCTCACTGGATGAAAAGCCCATCTAGCAAAACCTGCAGGGTGGGAGGACAGGGAGGTGAAGATCACCTCCACTGCTCCTCCTGCCCTGCCGTGTATGATTGGACACCTCCACACTTCAAAACGTGGTAAGCCAAAATGTGGTAAACTATCCCTGCGCTGATTCGTCCTGTTGAGTGGGGCCCTGAACTTCTGCCCCACCATCCTGACCCGATGACACCACTGGAAAGGGATAATTCTCCTTGAGTCCTAATACCTAACAATTGTTCCATGTCCCAAAGCAGGTCAACATATATCCAAGTAGGACTGAGTATATATAAATCTTGACATTTAGCTGTGGTGGCTACGCTTCTTGTTTTCCCTCCTGGGAAAATTTTTCCACCTAATTGCATCCAGTTAATTGTTAGATTGCAAACTCTACTAATGTAATGCACCAGAGCTTTAAAGATTGTGCTCACAGCAACTTTAACCCACCAGGCTTGACAAAAATGGCCAGCCTTGAAAAGAAAGAAAGAAAAAAAATGGGGGAATCAGCCAACAACAAAAAGAGAACTGACTCTGTCCTGACTTTGAGCCAATGTAATAAATCCACTTAAATGCCATGAGATTCAAGCGACCGAGCTTGCAAAGTGACCAAAAGTATTAAGTGGGCAAGTTGCATTATTGTCCTTGGGCCATATCCTCAAGTCAACATAAATGGTTCCTTTAGAATAAAAATTGTTGATTTTAGACCAGCCAAGGATGGGAAAAACCATTTGAAGAGAGTTTTCAGCTCTATCGGATCTAATTATTTTCTCCCTTGGAAGCTGAGCCTGCATCTGTGTGAAGAGAAATTGAGCATTGTCTTTGATTAGAGCATAATTAGACCATTAAATACATAAACATCTGCAGTAAACCGATACAGGTAAAGTTATTCAGGTTTCAAACAAGGGTGAAATGTAATCTGACCTTCTTGCCAACTGTTTTTAAATTTCAGATCAATGTTTTAAATTAAATGTTGACAAAGAGCAAATATAGCAGTTAATCAATAAAAGAAATTAAAGAGAATTCAGCTATTAAAGAGGGGGTGGGATAGGAAATGTGTAGTGTCGCTCTTCCTATAGCTCTTCCTAGGGACGTAGAAGTAGTAATCTATATAGTAAACCAGAAATTTAGTACCACACATTGAACTCATCCTTGGAGCGCCTGAATTTAGGGTGGCCACCAACACATCATCATCATAAAAAAAAGGACAAAAAAAGACATGGATTTGCATACAATTTGTGTATTCTAATTTAATATGTGTATATGGAAACTGGACAGGAAGGCCTGGGGTGCTATGGTTCATGGGGTCACAAAGAGTCGGACACGACTGAACAACTGAACAACAACAAATATGGAAACTTGAAGATAATTACTATAATTTAAATAGAAATACAATAAATCTCACCGTAGTGGGGAAGACTTGCTTGCCTGCTGCCAAGGTGCTGTGGAGGGCAACTTCAAGGCCCCTGCTGCTCTCCCTCCATGTGGTCCCTTGTCTTTAAACCTGACCTGGACTGAACAGCCTTTCAAACAGAGGATGCCTTCAAATAGAGGACTGTCCTCTGACAGCCTTTCAAAAACAGGACTGTTATCCACAAGGTAGGACACATGGCCACCCTACCTGCTTTGTATGCCCTTTCTTTCTGAGACACAGTGGGTGTGGCTACACAGGGCAAGATCTTGTCTGCAGTGGCACCAACTTTGGGGTGATCCAATTTTACATCTACTTCATAAGCTTGTGTTGCCTGATAAACTCTCATGGCAGAAGATTCCCTCCATATCACCCCTCCTAGAATAAATATACCCGCTGCATACTTAGTGAAAGCTGTTTATTCCTTATATTCAGCACACTAGTTCATGGAAAGATTTCTTGGGAATCATTTTTTGAAATTTCACATAATAATAATTAAAAAAAAATAACAACCGGGGATTGAGATTCAATTTCTATGGATTTCACATCGACTTTATAAGCACGACATGCATCATAAACCCGCCAAAGCTCCTCCATGTATATGCAAATCTACCATGGCCAAGCTAAGTCCTACACATCTGCAAGGATTAAAAGAGGGTAGGAAAAACTACTTTTCTTTCTGTTTGGTTTGCGTGTGTGTCTTTTTAACGTCAGCAGGGGGGAGGCTGGTAAAAATCCAACTGCAAACACCTGTCTGGAGAACTCAATTGGGTTGATATATTATGGAGAGGGTCACATAAACTCTGTATATGGCTCCTGGGAAATGGAAGAGATGGAACAGAGCTAGAAATAAAAGAAGGCAAGCTTCCATTATGCTCATGCAGTGGGAACTCGGTAGAGATTTGCCATCCTGCCCCCCCCCCCAAGCCACTTACTGGTAGGGATGCTGGAGAAATTCTAGACGGACTAAAATGAACTCAGATTTTTTAAAATCTGACCTGCAGAATCTGCTGTGGACTGACCTCCTCAGGCCACGGAGTCCATGAACTTCCACATTTTATTTTTGTACTTTCCTGAAATTTACGCATATTTAAGTCGGACACGACTGAACGACTGAACAACAACAAATTCATAGGGAAATATGCAAGTTTCTGCTGAGACTGGTAACTATATGCAGGGAAAAGTTGAATGGGAGACAATATGCTAAATGTTATGTACTAAGGTAAATTATGTAAATTGTTGCAGACCATCTTATGGAATTATTTGCATGTTTTTCTGCACAACGAAAAAAAATCGAATCTGTGAATGGACAACGGAGCAAAAGGTGCCTGATGATCCATGAAACACAGATGGAGCATATTTTACACAATCCATACAACCGTACTTACTGGACATAAGGCACTGCATAGTGGTCCTAGCAGCCAGTGCTGACTACTATGAATGGCAGCAGCTTTCTCAGGATCCAATCTGGTTACCAGAAAGCTTTTAACTGGGAAGATGGGGTGGAGGATTGTCTTAAGGGAGACTTTTTGAGCACTCTGCAAAGAAAAGTTTATATCTCCGGTCATCAGCTGATCAGAGATAAGAACTTCTCCTTGCTAGGAGAGGAGGTGAAGCCTGGGAAAGAAGCTGTTGGGCCAGATGAGGAATCCTCGTGGGCCGTATTTGGCCCATGGGCCAGAAGTTCCCCACGCCTGCCCTAAGGCCTTTGAAATACATAATCTTAGTTCTACCACAAAATTATGGCCCTTTCCTGCTGAGATTAAGGACCAGCTCACACAGACCGTTGTTAGAGGTTTTTAAGAAGAGGCTGGATGACCACCTATCAGGGATGCTGTAGGAGTGGGGTTTCCCCACATTAGCAGCGGTTTGGACTAGATGACCTTTGGGATACCTTCCAGTTAAATGCCCAAGATTGGCCTTTGGGACACACAGTGAAGAGAATGGGGGAATCAAACCAGGGCTGCTTTATAAGATCATAAGATCTAGTGTGTCACAACGAGTCAAGTAGACCAGCACTCTGGTTTCTAGCACAGCCAATACCTATTATCAGATTTATCCACTACAAATTTGTCCAACATACTTTTAAAGCCCGCAGTGCTAGTGGCCTGGCCATCACTGCAACTTATGGCAATGAATTCCACAAATGTATTATGTGTTGTATGGATCCTGAACCTTCAGACCCAGCTAAAACAGAAAACTGGACTGATTCACCTCCCCAAAGCCATCACAGGCTATATGCACCAGCCTAAAATCATACCTAGGGGTCTACAAATTTTTTGGCCCTGAGGGCCACATATGGTGTCTGCCGTAGGGCTGTGGGTGGAACATCTGTATGTGTACATGTGTATCCACGCACTTTCCTACACACACACACACACCTCAGCTGAGATCCTGCTGACATCCCACATCAAGGGATCACTGTGCACACATATGCGTAGATGAAAGTCTGTCCCATCCCTTGGTGATCCCTGCCAAGATTGTCATTTCTCTTCCACTAGTAGCCATGGGAGAACAGGAATGTCAGAAGCATGGTTCCTGGGAGCTGGAAGAGGCTTTCACCTCTCCTGCCCCGCCCCCAAACAATCCCAAGCGATGTCGCTGTCTCAGCCCTAGAACAGCATTCCCCCCCCACCGCAGTCCAGTTGATATCTGGAATGGGAGAAAGTGGGAGGGGTCCCAGTGGCTTTGTAGGCTGAACCAGGAGTGGTCAAAGGGTGCAGCGCACCCCTGTATTAGCCCCGCGCCATGTTCCTTCAGCATAACAACTGAACAGAGACTATGCACATATAAATCATGAACACGTCACCTCTGTGCCAGTGGTGGGCAACTTGTGGGTCTGAGGACACATGCGCCCTCAGACTAATTTCAAAAACCCTCCGAATGGGATCACTTTAGACCTCTAGCAAGAATGAGCTGTCTTTTCCCTAGCAGTCCATTGCTTGGGAAGGAAGGGGGAGAGAGAAAAGGGAGAGGTAGAAAGAAAAATGGAGTGACCCCACCTACCTTTGGCTTTGGCCCTGCCCACCACCAACATTTGGACCCCAACAGATGACCCATGAGGGAAACCATGCGACAACAGAAAAAAAAAAGGTTGCTCACCCTTGCTCTATGTATGCAAACATTACAATGAACATGCATAGGGATGAGGGGAAGGGCATGATTCTTTCCCCAGCATGAGCAATCCTGTTCCCCCCTCATATGCACATTCAGTTTATACAAAAGTAACACTTATATGTTACATTACTTATATGTAATGGAACGTATCACAAGGCTAAAAGATATGACGCCGGAAGATGAGACCCTCAGGTCAGAAGGTGTCCAATATACTATTGGGGAAGAGCAGAGGGAATTTCCAAGAAGCGCCAGAAAGAGTGAAGCGGCTGGGCCAAAGCCGAAAGGACACTCAGCTGTGGATGTGTCTGGTGGTGAAAAGAAAATCCGATGCTGTAAAGAACAATTTTGTTTAGGAACCTGGAATGTAAGATCAATGAATCAAGGTAAGCTGGAGGTGGTCAAACATGAGATGGCAAGATTGAACATTGACATCTTGGGAATCAGCGAACTAAAATGGACAAGCATGGGCGAATTTAATTCAGGTGACCATCATATCTACTACTGTGGGCAAGAATCCCTTAGAAGAAATGGAGTAGCACTCATAGTCAACAAAAGGGTGGGAAAAGCAGTCCTGGGGTACAATCTTAAAAATGATAGAATGATCTCAGTACGAATCCAAGGCAAACCATTCAACATCACAGTAATTCAAGTCTATGCCCCAACCACTGAGGCTGAAGAAGCTGAGGTTGATCGGTTCTATGAAGACCTACAACACCTTCTAGAACTAACACCAAAAAAAGATGTCCTCTTCATCATAGGGGATTGGAATGCTAAAGTAGGAAGTCAAGAAATCACCGGGATAACAGGCAAGCATGGCCTTGGTGTACAAAATGAAGCAGGACAAAGGCTAATAGAGTTTTGCCAAGAGAACACGCTGATCATAGCAAACACTCTTTTCCAACAGCACAAGAGACGACTCTACACATGGACATCACCAGATGGTCAATATCGAAATCAGATTGATTATGTCCTTTGCAGCCAAAGATGGAGAAGCTCTATACAGTCAGTAAAAACAAGACCTGGAGCTGACTGTGGCTCAGATCATGAGCTTCTTGTTGCAAAATTTCGGCTTAAATTGAAGAATGTAGGGAAAACCACTAAACCATTCAGGTATGACCTAAATCATATCCCTTATGAATACACAGTGGAGGTGAGGAATAGATTTCAGGGATTAGACAGGAAAGATCTGAATGTCCCTGATAGCCATGATAGTGCGGTCACTGAACTTGAGCCGGACATCCTAGAAAGTGAAGTCAAGTGGGCCTTAGGAAGCATTACTAACAACAAAGCTAGCAGAGATGACAGTATTCCAGCTGAGCTATTAAAAATCCTAAAAGATGATGCTGTTAAAGTGCTGCATTCAATATGCCAACACATTTGGAACACTCAACAGTGGCCACAAGACTGGAAAAGCTCAGTTTACATTCCAATTCCAAGGAAGGGCAATGCCAAAGAGTGTTCAAACTACCACACAATTGCGCTCATTTCACATGCCAGCAAGGTTATGCTCAAAATCCTACAGGCTAGGCTTCAGCAGCATGTGAACCGAGAACTACCGGAAGTACAAGCTGGGTTTCGAAGAGGCAGAGGAACTAGAGATCAAATCGCCAACATTCGCTGGTGATCCCTGCCAAGATTGTCATTTCTCTTCCACTAGTAGCCATGGGAGAACAGGAATGTCAGAAGCATGGTTCCTGGGAGCTGGAAGAGGCTTTCACCTCTCCTGCCCCGCCCCCAAACAATCCCAAGCGATGTCGCTGTCTCAGCCCTAGAACAGCATTCCCCCCCCACCGCAGTCCAGTTGATATCTGGAATGGGAGAAAGTGGGAGGGGTCCCAGTGGCTTTGTAGGCTGAACCAGGAGTGGTCAAAGGGTGCAGCGCACCCCTGTATTAGCCCCGCGCCATGTTCCTTCAGCATAACAACTGAACAGAGACTATGCACATATAAATCATGAACACGTCACCTCTGTGCCAGTGGTGGGCAACTTGTGGGTCTGAGGACACATGCGCCCTCAGACTAATTTCAAAAACCCTCCGAATGGGATCACTTTAGACCTCTAGCAAGAATGAGCTGTCTTTTCCCTAGCAGTCCATTGCTTGGGAAGGAAGGGGGAGAGAGAAAAGGGAGAGGTAGAAAGAAAAATGGAGTGACCCCACCTACCTTTGGCTTTGGCCCTGCCCACCACCAACATTTGGACCCCAACAGATGACCCATGAGGGAAACCATGCGACAACAGAAAAAAAAAAGGTTGCTCACCCTTGCTCTATGTATGCAAACATTACAATGAACATGCATAGGGGTGAGGGGAAGGGCATGATTCTTTCCCCAGCATGAGCAATCCTGTTCCCCCCTCATATGCACATTCAGTTTATACAAAAGTAACACTTATATGTTACATTACTTATATGTAATGGAACGTATCACAAGGCTAAAAGATATGACGCCGGAAGATGAAAACCCCATGGAATGTATCACAAGGCTATTGAAGGCAAAAAGAGAAGGGGATGGCAGAGGATGAGATGGCTAGATAGCATCACGGATGCAATGAATATGAACTTGAGCACGCTCTGGGAGAGAGTGCAGGACAGGAAGGCCTGGCATGCTATGGTCCATGGGGTCACGAAGAGTCGGACACGACTGAACGACTGAACAACAACAACAATAACACCTATATGTTCTTCTTGTGTTCTGTCTCCATTCTTGCTAAAATTTTGCATAAGATTCAAGATCTGACAATATTTTAGAACTCAAATTAGCCTTCTTGAATTATCAACTTATTTCACTTTCTACTCTATTTCTCTCTCTCTCTCCTTCTCATTATATTCTAACCATTAGTATTTCTACTCCTAGAGCAGCTAACAATTAATAAATGATCAAAGCCACTGCCACATTAAAAACAGAAGAAAACATTTATACAGTCAAAACAATCAAAGTGTAACCAATTCAGATGATATTTTTAAAGGCCTGGAATTTATTTTTAAAAGGTTTTTGCCTGATGCTAAAAGGATATAAGAGTGGGTGCCATGCAGACCTCCTCATGGCAAAAGTATTCCAGAGAGGGGGTGCCACAACCAAAAGGCATTCCACTTGCCATACAGCTCACTTCAGAAGTTGGGGAAACCCAGAGACCATCCTCCCAAGAGGACTTCAGTATACTGCCAGGTTTATGCGAGAGAAGGCAGCCAATTCATGTACCCAGGAAGGAAAAGGCATTATGGGAGTCTGGGGGAGTGTGCAGCCACATCCAATTTTGTGTGTGTGTAAATTTGGTCCTGTTTAACCTCAGAACTTGCACCAAATGGGTCCGAAGCACCCCAGTGGGTAACCAAGCTAATCCCAATGGACAAGACTTACCTTACAGGAGGATGAGCTTGGTAGCCCCATCAAGAGCATCTGGATCAAAATAAATGGAGCAAAGAATAAAAGGAAGCTGATGGTCGGAGTCTACTACCAGCCACCCAATCAAGGAGAAGACGAGGATGAAACTTTTGAAAAGCAAATTGCCAATGTTTCAAGGAAGCATGATGTAGTAGTAATGGGGGACTTCAATTTCCCCGATATTTGTTGGGAGACAAATTCTGCAAAACATGGCCCCTCCAGGAAATTCCTGACTTGTGTGGCGGATAACTTCCTCCTACAGAAAGGAGAGGAAGGAACTAGAGGATCGGCTATCCTTGACTTGATCCTAACCAACAGAGATGACTTAGTGGATAAAGTAGCAGTTACAGGAACTCTGGGGGAAAGCGACCATGTTGTACTTGAGTTCTTGGTTCTAAGGGAAGCAAAAGCCGAGTGTAGTCAAACGCGTATCCTGGATTTTAGGAAAGCTGATTTTAATAAACTCAGAACAATGATCAGTAAGGTCCCATGGAAAGCGATGCTAATGAGACAAGGAGTCCAAGATGGGTGGGAGCTTTTAAAAAAGGAAATTCTCAAGGCACAATTACAAACAATTCCAACAAGAAGAAAAGGTGGAAGACAACAGAAGAAGCCAATGTGGCTTCACAAAAAGCTTAGGGATGACCTGAAAACAAAAAAGGACACATATAGGAAGTGGAAAGAAGGCCAAGTAACAAAGGAAGAGTACAGGCAGGTAGCATAGAATTGCAGGGATGGTATCAGGAAGGCTAAAGCTGAGAACGAGCTGAGGTTAGCGAGGGATGCTAAAAACAACAGAAAGGCTTTCTTCAGCTACGTGCATAGTAAAAGGCAGAGGAAAGAAATGGTTGTTCACCTATTAAATAAGGATGGCAAAACGATAACAAATGACAAAGAAAAGGCAGAAGTCCTCAATTCCTACTTTGGCTCAGTCTTCTCCCAAAAGAGGGTCTATGACCCCCCTGGCAAAGGCGAAGTGCAGGCTGAAGGGGCAGGATTGCAGCTTGAGATCAATAGGCATATGGTCAAGGAACTCCTAATTACTTTGAATGAGTTCAAATCTCTAGGGCCAGATGAACTGCATCCTAGAGTAATAAAGGAACTGGCGGAAGAACTCTCAGAACCACTGTCTATTCTCTTTGAGAAATCATGGAGGACAGGGGAAGTGCCAGATGACTGGAGGAGGGCTAATGTTGTCCCTATCTTCAAAAAGGGTAAAAAGGAGGAACCTGGGAACTACAGACCAGTCAGTCTGACATCAATCCCGGGGAAAATTCTGGAGCAGATGATAGAGCAATCCATCTGTAAGCACCTTGAAAACAATGCAGTGATTACTCAAAGCCAACATGGATTTGTCAAGAACAAGTCCTGCCAGACGAATCTGATCTCATTTTTTGATCAAGTAACCTCCCTTGTGGACCATGGGAATGCTGTAGAAGTCATATACCTCGGCTTCAGCAAAGCCTTCGACAAAGTGCCCCATGATATCCTGATGAGCAAACTAGCTCAAAGTGGGCTAGATGAAACAACGATCCGGTGGATCCACAGTTGGCTACAGAATCGGACTCAAAGAGTGCTTATCAACGGGACTGTCTCAAACTGGGGAGAGGTAATGAGTGGGGTACCTCAGGGCTCAGTCCTGGGCCCAGTGCTCTTCAATATTTTTATTCATGACTTGGAGGAGGAGGTGCAGGGAATGCTGATCAAATTTGCAGATGACACAAAACTGGGTGGGATAGCTAATACTTTGGAAGACAGAAACAAAATTCAAAGTGATCTGGATAGACTGGAGCGCTGGGCAGAAAACAACAGAATGGCATTTAATAGGGATAAATGCCAAGTTCTGCACCTAAGAAAAAGAAACCAAAGGCAAGATGGGGGATACTTGGCTCAACAACACGACAAGCGAGAAGGATCTTGGAATTGTTGTTGATCACAAGCTGAATATGAGCCAACAATGTGATGTGGCTGCAAAAAAGGCAAATGCTCTTTTGGGCTGCATTAATAGAAGCATAGCTTCGAAATCCCGGGAAGTACTAGTTTCCCTCTACTCAGCACTGGTTAGGCCTCATCTGGAGTACTGTGTCCAGTTCTGGGCACCACACTTTAAGAAGGATGCAGACAAACTGGACGGGGTTCAGAGGAGGGCAACAAAGATGATCAGGGGACTGGAAACAAAGCCCTATGAAGAGAGACTGAAAGAACTGGGCATGTTTAGCCTTGAGAAGAGAAGACTGAGGGGAGATATGATAGCGCTCTTCAAGTACTTGAAAGGTTGTCACAGAGAGGAAGGCCAGGATCTCTTCTCGATCATTCCAGAGTGCAGGACACGGAATCATGGGCTCAGGTTACAGGAAGCCAGATTCCAGCTGAACATCAGGAAAAACTTCCTGACTGGTAGGGCAATACGACAATGGAACCAATTACCTAGGGAGGTGGTGGGCTCTCCCATGCTGGAGGCGTTCAAGGCAAGGCTGGACAGCCATCTGTCGGGGATGCTCTGACTTGGATTCCTGCATTGAGCAGGGGGTTGGACTCGATGGCCTTGTAGGCCCCTTCCAACCCTACTATTCTATGATTCTATGACAAACATCACTACAGACAAAACTGCAAATTGAAATCTATTTAAGGCTTTATTTCAGAAAAATACAGAATATAAAGAAAGTGGCATGGTGGTTATATGAGTGTTAGAAACTTTCTCTATCATTACAGGGAAAGAAAATGCAACAAAAATGGAAGATTAATCAAAAGAATTGCAATTGCCAAAGCTGGTATTATGAATTTGGCTAATAGGATAACGGCTTGAGCTTCTAACATTGTTATGACTCCTCCTTCCAACCTTCTCCTGTTTACTATTTACAGTTCAAAGCTAAACTAAAACAAAACTAAATTTAACTAAAACGTAAGTGTTAACTCTCCCATTACTTCCTCCTGCACCTTACTTGAATATAATACAACTATGCGAAAACATTACTAAGTTCCTCTAGGCATGTGAAGAACAGAGTTAGAAGTTAGAGTGAACGGAAAAACCCAAGACTTGGAAATAATTCCAAATCCCATCTTCAGAAATAACTCCCAAGTCTCAAGCTCAGAAATAACTCTAAGTTCCAAACTCAGAAATAATTCTAAGTTCTACTTTCAGAAAATACTCTAAGTCCTACCTTTCAGAAAAATATTCTAAATTCCAAAGTCTAAGAGTCTAAAGAACGAAGTGAAGTAGCAGCAGCAGCAGCAGGAACAGCAGCAACAGGAACAAGAGCAGAAATGTCTCACTATGTCTGTCTTTATACACTTGCTCTGGTCAAAAGTGGGGCCCCCAAGGAGTAATGAGACAACCATCTTCCAATCAAAATGGGGTGCATGTGGTTAGAGCACTCGCCCACCAATCAGAAGTAAGATGTCTCATCTATCTCCCACAACCTCACATGTTTGGGGAACATAACTGGCATGGCTACAAATGGGTTCATAGCATCATAGAATCATAGGGTCGGAAGGGGCCTACAAGACCATCGAGTCCAACCCCCTGCTCAATGCAGGAAGCCTGATTCCCAGGCGGTCTCCCATCCAAGTACTAACCAGGGCTGACCCTGCTTAGTTTCCGAGATCAGATGAGATCAGGAGCATCCAGCCCTTTGCTTACTTTGAAATGTCCTAAAATATGGCCCAAAGTCTGCCATCTGGGCATGTTATCTTGACTGATGTATTTCTCCCTGGTACATCTTCTTTGAACTCACAGTCATCTTTGGCCATTTTTGGTCATATCCACCCGAACACCTCCTCCCAGTTGTTGTTTGTGCTCAGGGCTACAGCTTCCTCCGCCCAACTAGTGTCGAGTTGGATGTTCTCTTATCAGCAGGTGTACACCACAAGATGTAAAATCAGTACTTTTCCTCCACTTAGTATGCATCTGAGCATGCTCAGTTCTTCTGTTCATCTCACTCATATACTCTGCCGGCACATTGTGGCCTTAAATAAGCTCTGTGAAGCTGCTTGTAAAGACAGCTGCATTTTCCCCCCCTTTCTTCAATGACAGTCCTGCAAAATCTTAGTTAGAGTCTTGGTTAGTGAGATAATATCGATCAGCATAGAATTAAAACTTCAAGGTCTTCTCGTCTAGGGTCAACAGTCTGGAATACAAAACTGATTATTAAATACAAGTCTGGGGTCATTTAGGGGCTCTTCTTGAAGGTCTCCCCAAAACCCTCACACAGGTCATTCAACCATTCCAGATCAAATTAGCCATTTTCACTCTTTGTTAGCCCCCAAACATTATTTAACCCTTTTAGTACCAGATTAACAGTGTGTGTATGTACAAATTCACCCTTTGCCTCACTGAAGAAAACTTTGTAAACATGTGCATCCACAGCTTGCAACTGGCCTTTCTCTCCCTTCTCTGTGAGGTTTTCCTAGATATGGTGTAAAGGAAAACTGGTGGCTAAAATTTCAGGGTCCCTGGTATTAGATACCTAGGCACACTTACCTTAAACAGCCTCAGCTTGGCCTTGATGTTATAGGTGAAGTTCCTTTGAGAATCTGGGGCAGAATGTTCGCATTCACTCAGATTCACTTAAATTCTACAAATAAGGACTAAAACAAAAACAAAAATGCATTTATTAAAGAAAGATAAAGAAATGTAACAGTTGCACAAACCTTCAGCCAAGCCAAGCAAAGACATACTCACAAACCCTGCAGCTGTATGCCTGCCACTCACACCTGTACTTTACCAGCAAGGGGATCCTCCTTTCTCCAGCCAAGATTTGGAACCTTCTTACAATACAGGACCTCCACAGAAGCCCTGTAGCCAGGAGGAACCTTGAGTTCCTCTATGCAAGGACTTCAATTATCTTCTAGACTTGGTGACCTCTTTCTTATTACATATCCTAAAATCTTTACATCTATTGGTCCATGTAATCTTTTAGGTCATACTCTTCCCAGAAAGTCCAACCTTTCCCCCCAAAATTCCATCCTATCCCTGATGTATATTGTTTACTCCAAACTGAGCCTTAGTTCTCCTTTTATATGGTCAGTGGCTTTTTTTGCTTCCCTTTATTTCCAGACAGGGGAATCCCAAACCACAACATGTTCTTTTCTATGATCACTTACCCATTACCTAGCTCCCTTATGAGGATACAGACAGCTGGAAGGTTATCAAGATATCTCTTATCAATTTATATATGGCATCTAGCAAGCTTCTAATACAATAGATTTTGCTTCCCCACTTTCCCCGTTACACATTAAAGTGTGGCTGGGGCTGACAGGAGATGTAGTCCAAAATATCTGGAGGGCACTAAGTTGGGGAAGTGTTATGGTTTAGGGACTTTGTTTGAGCTATTTGTCTATAGTTCAGTACTTTGAGAGCATTTAGCTGTCTGTTCACCACCTAATAGCAGATAAAATACTTCTAAACGAAGTGTACACCTAGGATTGTTTTCTGGGTTGCAAATTGCAATCCATGTTTTGTACTAACAAGAATTAGTAGAGGAAAATCTTTTTGATCCATTTTTTAATTACAAATATGCTTGTAACATCACATTAAAATATATTGTATGTGTTGACATTAAAACATTTCTTGTTCTTAATAGAGAACATTGTTAAAGATCCTTAGATCTTACATGTTTAACAAAAAATAACATTTCTTAACTATTTCTTGTTCTTAGACTTCCAGTCTTAATACCTTAAAAAGGAGAGACCTCATTTTAAATACCAAGTTCCCTATTCAATACTGAATAGGCTATTCAACTGACAGGTACACAGGAGTGATGAGCTTCTAAGAAGAAGCTCCCGCATTGTAAAATCAGCACATATTTATACCTTTTTTGTATAGAAATTACCTCATAACTAATATGATCTGCTGTCCCATAAAGCAGGGCTCACAAACTTAATTATTTCATTGTTATTAAACATTCTCTAAAAATGGGAACATACATAAAAGACTTAAAGGTACACCTTTCAGGCTAGATAAGATCAATTTTGAATTATACCTTTGAGAAGATAACTCTTTACCCAAAATTTGTCTGAGTGCATACAATTTTGTAGACTTCTATATACCAAGCTTTTTGATGTGTGTACCTTTCACAATATTTTTTGCTCATTAATTGATAAGGAAGATTTTAAGTACGCTTTTGACCTAGAATGTTACCATCTCACACCTGTTCATTACTCAAATAAACTTTTGGCCCAAGTGATAGGGCTTTAAATCAGCATTTTCTCTTTGGATACCATCCAGGTCATCTTGATTATATTTTTATGCCAGTTACTCAGAATTAATTATGAACCTGGTTGTGAATCTGTATCTTCTATACTATTTTACCTTATTAGTTCTTTAATTCCTTCGATGCCCAATTTCCTTCTATGCAACATGCTTAATTGCTTGGGGCTTGCAACTCCAAGACAAGACAGCTTTTGCATTTTTGTGGGTGGTGGCGGTGGAGTGGGGTGAGGATAGTCACTTTCTTCAGTAATCATTTCAGGCACATTGAGGACTGTGCCACCAAACTTTTGTGGCAGATCCATGACAGAAGGTTGCAGGAAACATACCTAAATCTAAGGCTGTGCATTGCTTTGGCCTGAAGCCTGAGCTCCAAGTCAAAGCGGGGCACTTCGGGTTGCTTTGGGATGCCTCCAAGGCAAAGCAGAGGGGGCATGAAGTGGCCCAAAATGAAGCAAGCCAATCTGAAGCTTGTTGTATGCTGCGGAGCGATCCAAAAGCCCAGCCACCACACCACCACCACTGCCACTGTCCAGCCCCTAGCTCCTTACCCTAGCTCCTTGTCCTCTGGATGCATGCTGGCAGCTGTCTTGTTCTCCTGGAGGGGTGAGGCATTTTTAAAATGGCAACTCCCTTTATTTCTGGAAATACAGGGAGTTGGCATTTTAAAAATGGCTTCCCCCCCTCCAGAACAACAAGATGGCTGCTGGCATGCACCCAGAGGGCCTAGGAGCTGCTGCCGGTGCTGGCGCCCCTGGTAGTGGCAGCAGCAGCTCCTCCAGCGGCGTCTCCCCTGGTAATGGCTCTCCTGGTGACAGCGGCCCTCTCCACATGGACCAAGGGCCCAGGTGAGGAGCTGGGGGCTGGGTGGCATGTTAGGTGTGTGTGTGTGTGAGGCAGGATTCGGATGTCCAAATCCAGTTTCAGCTTCCTAGTCTGAAGCGAGTCGCCCCCCACATCAGCCTGAGCCGAATTGGGCCTGCCTCGGAAGCCCCAAAGTGGCCTCCAAATCGGATCGAGGGGTCCATGCACATCCCTACCTAAAACAATGTCCATTTGTTGGCTAAAAAGTAGTTACATATCTTCTTAAGGAAAGCAGTTTGCAAAAGGATGGTTGAAAAGATTGCAGAGCCCAGGGCTGGCATCATCGCCAAGCACCATTGGGCAGCTGGCAGGGCCCACCACAGATATCTGCTCCATGATTCCCTCTATTTATTTATTTTTCAGCCCAGAGCTCTGAGCATCACCAGGCAACTGAGTGTAATTTCCCACAATGCCCCTGACATAGCATCCCAGAATGCCCCAGAGTGAAATAAAAATGGCAGTCCCACTGGATGCTGCTCAGAGCCCTGCTGCTGGTTTCTTCCACTCCCAGGTAAGCTGGCCAGAGCCTAGCAGGGTGCACTTTGCCAAAGGGCCCCTCTAACCTAGAATGAGACGTGACAGAACCTAGGCTCTCCTTGAATACCTAACTAGGGATGGAGAGATAAGTCTATTGCCAGTCCATGTCAGCTTCACATGTGCTCAGTCTTAAGTCTTTTCCATTCCACAACATTAAGCATGAAAATCTGCTTTTAAATTCAATGGATTTCCCCCTGAAATATGTACTTTGTATACATTTCCCCCTAAAATATGCATGTTCGTATTTTCTCCCTAGACGTTCACTGTTTTGTATGCAATTTCCCCTAAAACATGTGTTTTTCTTTGAGCCAACAACTGCATTGCAAAATTTGGACAAGCGCGCAATCCAAAGCATGACAAAACTGGTGTTAACATTCAAAGCCCTTAACGGCTTGGGGCCAGGTTACCTGAAGGATCGCCTCCTCCCATATGTGCCTGCCCGGACCTTAAGATCATCCTCCGCGGCCCTTCTCCGTGAGCCCCTGCCAAAGGAAGTGAGGTGGGTGGCTACTAGGAGGAGGGCTTTTTCTGCTATGGCACCCCGGCTCTGGAATGAGCTCCCTAGTGAGGTTCGCCTGGCGCCTACATTGTACTCCTTTCGGCACCAGGTGAAGACCTTTTTATTCTCTCAGGCATTTTAGCTTTCTAAATTTTTATCTTTGCTGTTTTAAATCTGTATTTTAAACTCCTGCACTGCTGCTAGATTTTATTGTGGTTGCATTGTTATATTGTGGTTTTAATATTCTATATATTTTAAATTGTTTTATTGTGTGTTTGGTTTTAATTTTTGTGAACCGCCCAGAGAGCTTCGGATATTGGGCGGTATAGAAATTAAATTAAATAAATGAATAAATAAATAAATGACTGCATTCTGATCCAGGAAGTACAAATCAGGTAGGGATGTGCGTACGAGCAAAACCTGAGTTTACTGAAGTTCTCCAAATTCTACCTCTTTTCACGTGAACATTTGTGTGTTTTCTCAGGCATATTTCCCCAAATGTATGCATCAATTGTGTGTATCTTTGAAATGTATGCATTCCTACCATTCACTGCGCACATTTTTCATAAGTACGTATTTTTCAAATGTATGCATGTTGTTGAACTCTTTTTGGGTGCCATGAATCACATTGCTAGCTCAGCAATGTACAGACTTCAACTGCAGATTGCTTTCGGGTACATTTTCAGTTCAAGGGGTACAAACTGGCTCAGTCTTGATCAACTGAAAAACAGATTTCTTATACATCCCTAGAATTAAGCCGGTTCCTAAAAGATGTGGACCAAATGAAATCCTAAAGCATCCCAATGCCTGCCTCACAACTTTTTCTTCTTCTTTTGGTACCCCATCAAGGACAATGGCTAACGCTTTTTTCTTTTAAATGCAACATCTGAGTGGGCAAGGGGGAAGAGAGTTGCCACGGAAACCACTGAAGCAAAGGAGTCATTTTACCACACCGGGGAATGCGGGGGAGGAAGAAGAATGCCTCAGCTTCGCGGAAAAGAGAAATGGGAAGGCGCTGACACAAATGGCATGGAAGGGTTAGAGAAGGCAGGTGAACATTAAGAACATAAGAAGAACCCTACTGGATCAGACCAAGGGCCCATCTATTCCACCATTCTGTTCACACAGTGGCCAACCAGTGTCAACCAGGAACCCACAAGCAGGGCATGAGTGCAACAGCACCCTCCTGCCCATGTTCCCCAGCAACTCACTGCCTCTGGTACTGGAGGTAGCACATAGCCATCAGGACTAGTAGCCACTGATAGCTTTTTCCTCCAGGAATTTGTCTAACCCCCTTTTAAAGCCATCCAAACCGGTGGCTGTCACGACATCCTATGGTAGTGAATTCCATAGTTTATGTGTTATGTGAAGGAGTCCTTTCTTTTATCTGTCCTGAATCTCCCACCAATCAGCTTCATAGGATGACCCTGGGTTCTAGTATTTTGAGAGAGGGAGAAAAATGTCTCCCTATCCACATTCTCCACATCATGCATAATTTTGTATACCTCTATCATGTCTCCCATTACCCTCTTTTTTCCCAAGCTAAGCAATCCCAGCTGTTCTAACCTTCCCTCATAGGGGAGATGCTCCAGCCCCTCGATCATTTTAGTTGCCCTTTTCTGCACCTTTTCCAGTTCTACAATATCTTTTTTTAGGTGTGGTGACCAGAACTGTACACAGTATTCTACGTGTGGTTGCATCATAGATTTGTATAGAGGCAGTATGATGTTGGCAGTTTTATTCTCAATCCCTTTTCTAATTATGCCTAACACAGAGTTTGCCTTTTTTTTACAGCGGCTGCACACTGGGTTGACATCTTCACTGAGCTGTCGATCACAACCCCAAGATCTCTTTCCTGGTCAGTCACCGCTAGCTCAGATCCCATCAGGCTATAGTTGAAGTTGGGATTTTTTGCCCCAACGTGCATCACCTTAGACTTGCTTACACTGAACCGCATTTGGCATTTAGATATCCATTATACCAGTTTGGAGAGAACCCTTTGGAGCTCTTCACAATCCCTTTTTGTTTTAACCACCCTAAATAATTTGGTGTCATCCACAAACTTGGCCACTTCACTGCTCACTCCTAATTCCAGATCAACACTGAACACCACTTTCCTCATGTACAGTGAGCTCCAAAAGAAACCCATTTCTTGCATGCAGGAAATCAGAATAAATGGTACAGACAAACCCTGCATGCATTTTCCCCTCCCCTCCTCCCAGTCCCCTCATTCATTCCAGACTTTGCAGGAAATATAATGGAGGAGGAGAGATGAAACAAAAACTAAAGATAAAAAAACAAAAAAACAAACAGCATTGGAGAGAAGCCTAAGAACAAGACACAATAATGGCTACTATCTACTAGGAGCAGGTGAATGAGTGATAATGGAGCTCAGCACAATTATCCAAACATCAACTTTCTGCTCACCTCGATCTCCACTCGCGATTGCAATCACTGTTTGTTTTGCGCGAATGGGAAACTTGCCCCAAACAAACAGCTATCAAATGTGAGGGTTGCTCCAAAAATCCATGAATTTGCACAGATTTCCAAATTTGTGCCTGTTTCTCCCATAGATTAAAGCATCGGTGATTTAAAAGTTTGGCATTTTGAGAAAGTTGCACATTTTGAGAAAGCTGTGCATTTTTCAAGTACACATTTTGTGAACGCGAATACAAGTTTGGGGATTGTCAAACATTTTAGGTGAAAATGTGCTCCCATTTGCATTCAGGATGGTGAATGGAGCACTATTCAGTGATTTGCAAACTGAAACAAAATTCTCATATATCCCCACTGTCTACGATGGCTTAAAAAAAAGTAGAGCTGTGTGCAAATGGCCTCTAGAAATTCTCCACCTTACTTGTGCACAGAGAAATTTGGGAGACAATTTCACCAAATTTCTTCAGGGGGAGGAAAAATTCTGAGCTGTTTCTCCAAGCTAGGGCTCCCCATTGGCAGGGCTTGTAGCACAGCTTCTTTGTTTTTTGGTAAGGGGGTTTGGGGTTTTCGTGCTGCAACAGCACAACTGTCTTGGCAGGCTGGGCCCCAGTTTGCATCCACCACAATGGAGGTGGCGGCAGTGTTGTTTCAAGCTTTAGGGATGAGGTGGAGTTAGTGCTCTGCCAAAATCTGTCCTCCAACTTCCTATTTTTTTCTCCCCCCATGAAAGAGGCTTCCATTGGTCTGTCTCATTCAGGATGTTTTATACTGTATTTTTGTGGTGTTTTTGAGCTTACCTAATCACAGCCAGGCTGCCTGCACATCCTGATCTGAAAAAGCCCTATGGGAGGAATTACCTGATGGTGCCTTAAGTTGGGCTTTAATTGAAATGTAGGAAGCTGAGGTGGCTACTGGCTGCCAGAGAGATGATTTTACATCTAAGCAGCTTGGGACCTCTATATCTGAGGGAGTGCCTCTCCCAATATATGCCTGACCGAGGACTGAGAACTGTTGGAAGTGCCCTCCTCTGCATCCCACCATTGGGAGACATACACTGTGGTGGGATGTGGGAGTGGTCCTTCTCTGCTGTGGCACCCTGGGTGTGGAATGCCCTCCTCAGGGAGGCCCGATTGGCACAGGCGTTGGTTTTGTTTTGGCGCCAAGTTAAAACATGGCTTTTCACCAAAGCCTTTGAGGACTAATTGAATTCCCTAAAGTTGCATACTGCTTTAACTGTTCGATTGTTTTAGATTTTCTAGTTGGTATTAGCTTGTTTAATGGTTTAATATACTTTTAGCTGTTTAAATGATGTATTGTTTCGATCTGTATGCTGCCCTGAGATCTTAATGATATAGGGTGGGATGCAAACCAGATAGATAGATAGATAGATAGATAGATAGATAGATAGATAGAGCCGGTGGGCCTATTTGTTGAACTGATAGTGGGGTGGGTTGCTATGCCAGTTCCCACGGTTAAAGCTGTTGATACTGTGCTTGAGGCCGGCACCTTTTGGTTACCTTTGAGGCTGCCTGCCTGCTAATTGTTGAGGTTGTTTGTTTTCCAGTCTACAAGAATGTAGAATGTATGACATCATGGGACCATATCCAGAATGGGAGGGATCAAGAGAACAGTATATGGTTCCCTGGGACCCACCCAATGCAGAGTCTCGACACAGACTCATGACAAAAGTGCTGTGTACAAGCCAGGCTGATTCTCAGGGTCTGCTCACTGCTGGAAGGGACTCCCAGTAGCTAGAGGGGTGTAAGCATATTCATCTTGTCCTGTAATTTCTTGCTTTATTTGCCTATTTTAGTTAAATAAACTTCTTTCCGTCACTCATTGGTGTGTTCACCAATGCCTCTGATATTGCCTCTGAATATCCAAAAAAGAACCATTGCCTATTGACAACTGGCAAAACAACTCCACCCAAAACTAGGGATGGCAGAGAATTCCGCCACGGATCTCAGTGAGGCCGAATGCCAGTGCATTCAGCCCCCCGAAATCTGTGGTGGAATGGCCTGCCACCCCCCCGCCCCCCCACAGATCCCCCCCAGGACGAGACTTACCTGGGCGACGGAGGCTCCGGTGGCAGCGGCAGCAGTGGCGGCGGCTGCAGCGGCTGGTCTTCCGACCGGCTGCCGCCGCCACCATTTACAGACTTGTGGTTTTGTTTTTTGTTTTCCAAGACATGATAGACTACATGAAGATTTACGTAGCCTATCATGGCTGGGTAAAAAACAAAACAAAAACTGCATACGCAAATGCCAGTGGCTACGGCCGCCGCCATTTGCGTTCCTTATTTCTGGTGTCTTAGTCTACGTAAATATTTACGTAGAGTAAGATGGCGAAAATACGGGGAACGCAAATAGAGTAGTGGGCGCTATTTGCGTCCCTTTTTGATTCGCTGTTTTAGCCTACGTAAATATTTACATAGGCTAAAACGGCGAATCAAAAAGGGATGCAAATAGCGCCTGCTACGCTATTTGCATTCCCCTTTATTTTCACCGTCATAGTCTACGTAAATATTTATGTAGATTAAGACGGCCAAAAATAAGGAACGCAAATGGCGGCGGCCGTAGCCACCGCCATTTGCGTATGCAGGTTTTTGTTTTGTTTTTTACCCAGAGCCCTCCGCGGCCGGAAATCCGGCTGTGGACGGCTCTGGCCTGGGCCTGGCCAGCTGTCCGCAGAGCCGCCGTGGAGCACAGCCGGCCATCAAGGATTCCAGGGGGGAGGAATGGAGCACCTCCCCCCCGTCGAGGATTCCGGGGGGAGGGACGGAACGCCTCCCCCCCCATAAACATAATCCATGGAAAGGTAAGTACATTTCGTACATCCCTACCCAAAACAGATTTTTTGCATAAAAACAGATGTGCATAAAATCTGCACATTTTAATTTAATATGCATAGATGCAAACGTAGAAATAATGAGTATAATTTAAACAGAAATACAGTCAATCTCAGCATAGTGCAGAAGACTGTGACCAGGTGGGCTCTGTGCCTGCCTCCGCTCCTTAGTCTTCTGTCCAGGTGCTACCTGCGGATGGGCAACTTCAAGGACTGCCCCTGCTCTCCATCCTTATGATCCCTTATCTTTAAACCAGATGCCAACCAGACAACCCTTCAAATAGAGGACTGTCTTCTGCCCTAGCCTCAACGCCAGTGGTTCTGAGAACAGCTGAGCTGTGGCTAGTGCTGCAAGTTTTACTCAGTCCAATGATGCACTGAATTGACTCATATTCTTCACTGCAAATATTTCACTGGAGAAATCAGGAACATCTCTAGCCACATGGAACAGATTTGGGAATATGGGGCTTTTTAGACAGCTCTGGGAAAATAAGAGATGCAACTGATCTGAAGATGCTGCACTTCTGAGTCTCCTGACTCTGCCAAATTGAACAAATTCCAGAGTTTAAAATCCGACCTGATGGAGGCAGCAATCCTATGGCTGCTAGTCAGCAGCTAGACGGCCATAGGATATCTGGTTTTCTGGGAACCGACCTCCGAACCTGCGATCCTGGAGAACTGACCTTCCCCCCATTCTACGCTGCCTCACAGGCAGTGCAGTACAGCCCCGGTACAGCCCTCCTCCACAAGAGGAGCACGAAGCAGCCAAAATGGGGCATTCCGGGTGGGGAAGGCAGAAATGCCAGTATGACACGTCCTACATGTTGTCCAGCAGCCTCCTCCCCCGCTCCGCCTTCCCGTGGCTAGACAGCCGAAATCTGCTGTCTAGCCACAAATGAAGGGTGGCTGAAGTGCGGAGGGGATGGATGATCCCCTCCGTGCTTCTCCTGCCCTACATTGGATAGGTGGTCACCTCCGAGTTCGGAGGCAGCCAACTATCTCCATAGGATTGCACCCTAAAGGAATAGAACCATGGCATCTTCATACTCTATTCATCCCCCCTCTCTCTGAAATCACCACTTGAGCTTACTTCTGGACTTCAGAGGATTGCTTGCTTCTGAAACCTGGTGAATACACTGGACAGTTTTCCTTTCCTGCAGCAAACAGGTGGCAGCTAGTGTGCATTCGACTTGAGGGAAAGGGTCTTCCCTGTGCTCAAGATTACCTGCACCCTGGAAGGACACCAGCTGAAATTTTACAGTATGTATTTACGAGCCGACCTCATTCTTCCTGCTTTGTTTCTCATTAAGTCTCTGTCTGTAACCTCTGTTGCTCCAGCTTGACCATTCCTGGTCTACACATGCAACTGAATGAGCGGTGGATAGGAGAAACCTGAGGTGGCAGAGTGGAGGGATGCCATTTTCAAAGGCTCCCAGGAGAAGAATTCTAGTTTAGTTTGGCACTCTCTGCTGTGTTACATTTCTTCTTGCAGGGAGATATGTCAAGGAGCATGCACAAACCCTCACCTGCACTCTAAGTAGCACAGCCCATTCTAACATCTCACAATTGGACCACCTCACTCTCTCACTTCAGGGCTCAGGGTATCTTATAATTTATTTTGAACTTCTTTTTGTGGTCTTTTTGAGTTTACCTAATCACTGCTAAGAAGATGCTGATGCTAGGGAAAGTGGAAGGCAAAAGGAAGAGGGGCTGACCAAGGGCAAGATGGATGGATGATATTCTGGAGGTGACGGACTCGACCTTGGGGGAGCTGGGGGTGGCGACGGCCAACAGGAAGCTCTGGCGCGGGCTGGTCCATGAAGTCACGAAGAGTCGGAAGCGACTGACCAAATAAACAACAATCACTGCTAAGTGGCCAAGGATGATGTGGGTTTTCTTTTTCTTCTTTCTATTATACATCTCCCCCTCACTCTGCAGTATCCTAGACAGCCTGAAAAGCCTTTTTCTGTCTAAACATGCATAGGATTGCACCTTAAATAAAGTAACGTTAATGTTCTGACATGCGTTGCACAGGTCATTCTCTTTCAGTCTCACAATGGGTTTCTTCTTCTGAAGTTCTTCTGGTGATGACTTTACTCCCGTTTATAGCCCCAGATGCTCCTGACAGTGGCCCAATGATGCATCTGTTGGTTTTCTCCACTGTGACAACCTGGTGGGAAAACAAGCAAAGGGCGCTGATCCTACAAAGCTTTGGTGCCTTGTTCTATTTGTCGCTCCCCGTTCTAACCTCAGAAATGCCTGTTAGTGCCTATTTGTATCTCCGTGCTCCTTTTCCTGATCTCTGCATGGCACAGCAAATTGAAAGAAGTCCTCTTTCTGATGTGCACAAAGCAATTAAAGCACATCATCCGTCACCCGTGTGGAGCGCAGTTCAGTACTTAGGAAACAAAAAATCCTTCCAACAGCTGAGCCTGCAAATGATCTAAGAGGAGCATCCTGCAGAGGTGCTGGGGCCAAGAGAGCTCAGCCGTTCTTTCATTCCTGCCAGCATAATAACAATTATTTTAATTTTTTTTAAAAAAAAGATCTATTAAGAGAGGGGCAAAGGGCAAGCTGAATAGCTGGTACATTAAGGAAGTCAGTCCAATTCAAGTAATTTATGAGCACTTCTTTAGTGCAGTGGCTAAAATACTAAGCTGTGAATCAGGAAGTCCCTGGTTCAAATCTGACCTCTGCCGGGAACTCACAAGGTGGCCTTAGGCAAGCCACTCACTCTCAGCCTCAGTGCCACCATCTGCAATATGGAGCAGGGGGGATGATACTGACTTACTTAACAGGGTTGTTGTAAGGATTGCAACATACATGCAAAGTGCTTTGAACACTTGGAAGCCCTATACTACTACCACTACTACTGATGATGATGCTGGTGCTGGTGACATTCCAGTACCAGCACTAGAGCAGTGGTGCCTCTTCATAATATCTGCTTTACTTACAAATATATAAGCAGAGTGTGAAAGTGGAAGCAAACCATCAGGGCTATAAAAAAGACCCCCCAAAGAGCCACTCAGTAGCCACCCTCCCAAGACTACAACCCCAACTCTAGCTAGAAGCTCTCCCCCTCCCCCACTGCCTGCTCCCCACGGTCCCAACTGCAAACTGCTGTTTCTGCCCCCTCCCTTCAGCGGGAGGAGTGCCATCTCCTCCAAACCCTGTTGGGAACCTCATTCAAAGCTACAGAGAGATTTCTAGCTATCAGGAGGCCATGCCCTAAACTAGGAGCGGGGAACCTGTGGCATCTAGATTAGGGGTGGGCAGAAAGTAGATCTCCAGCTACTTGGGACTTCAACTCCCAGTATTCCATCTTGACCATTGGCCATGCTGGCAGGGGCTTCTGGGAGTTGAAGTCCAAAATACCTGGAAACCTACCTTCTGTCCACCTCTGCTCCAGATGTGGTTGGACTACAAGCCTCATCATTCCGGTATCCTTTCTCCCACTTTCTTTCTGCTCTTGGCTGTAGAGCAGCTAGCTAGTAGGACTCTTCACACCTTCTCAGTTTGGCCTGTTTTTGTTGAACCTTCTTTCACTCATTCTTTTCTCAGCTTCCTCCTCTCCTGGACCCAATGCTGGTTTCCTTCTGTAGTCACTGACTCCTCCCCTGACCTCTTTCCTCTGGCCTCATTGACACAGCCCCCGCCCATCCTAGCGTCTCCCACCATGGGCTTTAAGTTTCTTCTGCTGTTGCTGGCCCCAGACCTCTCTTTCCTCAGCGTGTGGCATTGCCACATGGGTCCTTTGCTTCTGGTGACCCCTCCAGGTGTGCACAGAGTTCTGCAAATTGGGTGCTTCCACAGAAAATACCTTTTCCTTGATAGCCACCAAACTTACCTCTGAAGTCACTCCCAGGACACATGATCCTCTCACCCTGGTCATTAATTTCTCTCTAAATCACCCCCATCCCAAAACACACACACATACATACTCTGGATCACCTCACCTTCCCAAGCAACACACACATACACACACACACTGGATTACTTCCCTACCCCTAGCAAATTCTCTCTGGCTGGGTTTGCACAACACAACTGGGTTTGCACAACAACTCAGTGGTTGAGTGTGGGTTGTTGTTGAACCTTGGGTTGTCATTGAAACATAGGTTATCATGTTGTCTGAACCCAGCGCATATTCACAGGGTGGCTTGTTTTTCTCCAACAAGCCAACTTGCGGACCCATGGTTTGTTGTTGGGTTGTTCAGGATGGTTAACAAGCCACATTGCACTGTTAACAAGCCACCCTGCAGAAAATGTCCTGAGTTCAGACAACACACTGACCCGCCGTTCAACAAACAGCTCACGGTTCAACAACAACTCACACTCCATCCATACTCAACCACTGAGTGTGGGTTATCATGTTGTCCAACCCCCCCCCTCTCTCTCTCTGGATCACCTCCCTCAAAAGACCTCCCCCAACCCTCTCTCACACACAGTGGTGGCACAATAAATGTTGAACTGCAGGGGCTCATCATGATAGTCCCCATCAAGGGGACTGTTCCAGCCTTGTCCAACAAGACCAGACATAGGGAAACAGCCGTATGTCGCACCACTAATCACAGACGCTATAATAGCGAGTAAGTAAGTAACTAATAGTTTATTACGGTCAAATGGCCAGCAAAGCTATGTAGTGCATTGGCTGGAGATTGGGCTTTGAGGTCCCTTCCAACTCTACGATTGTATTCCCTCTTGTGTGTGGGTGGTGCTGTTTGGGCTACATAAACAATGGCACGCACAACTGAACTTCAGAAATGATGTGTGTGTTTTTCCCCTTGGTTTGTTTTAATGCTCTCCCATTTTAATTGGAACAAGATTTTCATTCTTGTAAATCACGTCGGGGGCTCTTTTTAGGGCCACAGGGTGGTATATAAATGTTCTATATACCTGCATGGTCTTTGTAAAATGCTCGAAGAGCTCCTGTTGCAATAGAGATGATATACTTGAAGTGTGCTTGGGTGGCACCTTCAGGCCCTTAAGCTTGGGACACATAACAATGCACACGGACTTCCTGGGCATTGTTGAAGTCATGAATGCAGAGAAGCACAATGGGTTGTGAAGGGATGAACAGGCTGCCTTGGGTTTCAGTAAAGAGCTTTTATTTGGTAGCCATAACGTATTTAATGAGTGAGGTTATGTCTGGGATTTTACGCTCAGCATTTGTTAGGGATGGGCGGAACGCTTACCTGCCGTTCTGCGGGAGGGTCCACAGGGGGGGAGGTGATCCGTTCCTCCCACCCGGAATCCTCTTTGGCCAGCTCCGCTCCGTGGCGATTCCGCGGAGCTGCCAGCTGGCTCCCAAGTGCCAGCGATACGGCTGCCATGCTGTATCGCTGGTTGAAGGGAGGGAAGTGACTGTGGATGCAAATGGCATCAAGGATGCCATTTGTAACTGTAAAGGCCTTAGTTTAAGGTAAATGCAGCTGTAAATGGCTGCATTTACTTTAAACTAAGGCCTTTACGGCCACAAATGGCGTCCTGGACGCCATTTGCGTCCACAGTCACTTCCCTCCAACCAGCGATACGGCATGGCGGCCATATTGCTGGCAATCTGGAGCTGGTGGATCCAGACGAAGAGGATTCCGCATGGAGGCAGGGGTAAGTCTTCCATTCCACCACGGACTCCGGGGGCCTGGATTCTTTAGAATCCAGCCTCATTGGAGTCCATGGCACAATTGTCCCCCTTCCCTAGCATTTGTCTCTGCCAGAGTACCATGTCTCTTTTACTTGGCCTAGACCAGGGGTGGGGAATCTTTTTCGGCCGAAGGGCTGAATGGGGAGGGTGTCAGAGGCCACAATCCAGCAATGGGCAGGACTACAGCCGGGGTGTGTGTGTGTGTGTGTGAAGGACAGAAGCAATTCTTCCCAATTTGGACATTTTCCCACCAAGCGTACAAAACACAGCTCAATTCCAAGCAAGCCTACTCAGGAGTAAGACCCAGTGCAACAACTTTCACTCCCACTTCTTGCCTTATTGATCCCACCATGAGGATCAGTAAGGCAAGAAGTGGTCTGAGAGAACCTGGAGAAGGAATGGCCAGCTTTTTCCTCCAGACACCATATGCTCCACTGTGCCAGTTCCCCAGAGACTGACCCTGTTTTCTGGAACTCGGCCCTGGTAAATCACTGAACACCTCTGCACCAGCCTAAAATCCTGCATTTAAAATGGGGCTTTTTGCTTCTGTTTTAAATGCAGGATCATGACAGACTCCCTTTACACATGCTTCCTCCCCCTCCCACCACCTTTCCCCCTTATCTGAGTCTTCAATATGTTATGTTTCATTATACAACCGCTAGATGGCTTCTCTTACTGTGGCTTTTCCTTTCTCATGAAGGAACTCAAGCAGAACTCAAACGCTGTAATTTGATAGCTCATTTTCTCCAATCTTTTAAAAAATGGAATAAAGGTCATTTGGTGTGGGAGACGCCCTGGAGGTTGATGTCATCCTCTAAAGGACCCACGAACTTCTGTGAGTAACCAATCTCAATAGCAGGATAAAAGCTTCGTTTGAAGATGCCCGCGATCACTATTTTTCTCCCTGGTAAGTAGGGATGAACGAATTGTGTACCTTCCATGCCGCTTGACTTCTGCAGTTTGCGGCCAGTGCTCCGTACCGTCGTTCACAAGTAGGGGTGCACGAAACCCACTTACCTGGTCTCACAGCTTTTCGCAATGGGGGGGAGGCGCTTCACTGCTCTCCCCCCGAAGTTCAGGCTGCGGGGGGGAGGCTTCTGAAGTCTGAAGCAGTCACACTTGTACAAATGCAGCATGAAGGGAAAGATCAGAAACCTTCTCTTTGTTTGAATAAAAATCATGAGCTGGGGGCAAGTGGGGTGCTGACATGTGTAGGAGTAAGTCGCATTGAACTCAGTAAGAGTCACTTCTGAGTAGACATGCAGAGTTGGTTCTCCTCTCCTCTCCGCTCAGCTTTGTATTTCCACATCTAGCTCATTATCAAATCTCCTGTTAGTTATCTCAGAAGACCCTTGGGTGAATGGGGGGGTTGGGTTCCAGGGAACAGTTGGATTGAGGGAGATTTCCCACACACACACATAATGGAAGAATATAGTTCTTCATATTCCCTGGTTCTTCAAATATTCTTCAAATTCCTGATTCTGTCCATTCCCTGAGCATGTGCAGAGTGTGTTTTATATTCAAACAAAGAGAAGGTTGCTGATCTTTCCCTTCATGCTGCATTTGTACAAGTGTGACTGCTTCAGAAAGAACTTTCCATTATACTCTCTCTTTTTCTTCATGAGTTTCATAACAGAAGTATGGTGTAGTGGTTATAGACCAGCCCAAAGTCACCCAGTCAGTGAGATAACTAACAGGAGGTTTGATCATGAGCTGGATGTGGAAATACAAAGCTGAGCTGGGGGCAAGTGGGGTGCTGACATGTGTAGGAGTAAGTCGCATTGAAATCAATAAGACTTACTTCTGAGTAGACATGCACAGAGTTGGTTCTCGTCTCCATTTAAGCCTCAGAACGTCAACAACAACGCTGGATGTGGAAATATAAAGCTTAGCAGGGAGAATAATGCCTTGTGCAGGGCTCCAGACTGGCATGGTCATTTTAAAAGGTTTTTTCTTTTTTCAAAACAGCGATGCTTTAAACAAAGAGTGCGTCGCTCAGGCACACCTAGGATAGCCTTCCTTTGGGAAGCCCCTAGGAGGAGGAAGTGTTTTGGCTGAAAGTAAACTAGGGGTGCACAAAAGCCACTTACCTGGTCTCGCAGGTTGCTTCGCGGTGGGGGGGAGGCGCTTCGCTGCTCCCCCCGAAGTTCAGGCCGGTGGGGGAGGCTTCCCTCCTCACCTGGCCGAAATTCAGGCCAGAGGGGAGGCTTCCCGCCTCGCCCGGCCGAAATTCAGGCGGGGGAGGAGGCGCCTCGCCTCGCCCGGCCGCGAAATAAAAAGTTTTTTTAAAAAAACGCCCCCGTGATAGGCTACGTGACGATTAACGTAGCCTATCACGGCTAGATTTGCAAAGTCAGCCGTGATAGGCTACGTAAATCGTCACGTAGCCTATCACGGGTGACTTAAAAAAAAAAAACGCGTACGGCTAATGGCGGCCCCCATAGGGAGCCGCCGTTTGCGTTCCTTATTTGGTCGCTGTAGTCTACGTAAAGATTTACGTAGACTACGGCGAAAATAAGGGCAACGCTATTTGCGTTGCCCTTATTTTCGCCGTAGTCTACGTAAATCTTTACGTAGACTACAGCGACCAAATAAGGAACGCGAATGGTGGCTCCCTATGGGGGCCGCCATTAGCCGTATGCGTTTTTTTTTTTTTAAGTCACCCGTGATAGGCTACGTGACGATTTACGTAGGCTATCACGGCTGACTTTGCAAATCTAGCCGTGATGGGCTACGTTAATCGTCACGTAGCCTATCATGGGGGCGTGTTTGTTTTTTTTACTTTTATTGGAATGGCGGCAGCGGCAGCCGGTCAAAAGACCGGCTGCCGTCTCTGCCCTTGTCGAAGACCTGCCGAACTGCCGCCGGGACCCGCCGCCGGGAGGGACATTCGGGAAAGGTAAGTCCCATCCCGGGGGGGGACGGGGTGGCGGAGAATTTCTCCCCGAAACTACTTCGGGGGGCCGAATACGTTGGCACTCGGCCCCCCGAAGTTTCGGGGAGAAATTCTCCCCCATCCCTAAAGTAAACAGAGACGGAGGATTTCAATTGAAAAAGAGCACCCACAAACAAGGCGGTGAGCACAATTCATTTAAAAAAAAAACACTTATGTATTTATTATCAGAATATACTACCTTGCGTTTTTATTTATGAAAATTTTGCAACTCTGTGCGGATGACAAAAAAATAACCGCATGCCTGCTGGTTCTGCAGCACCTCATGGTGCCATTTCTCAGAGGATTCCGTGGCACGGACTGAAGGGAATTCGATCCCATTTCAGTCCGTGGCGGAATTCTCTGACATCCCTACTTGTAAGTGCCTTCTTATTTTATTTACATTTCTAATACTGCCTTATCTGCCCCAAAGCCGTCAAGGCGACGTGCAACACTTAAAAACAATAAAACCTTGCAACAATAGAAGAACATTAAAAACAGTTTAAAAATCAAGACATTATGATTAAACACACATTTTAAAAGGCTGCATTGAAAAGAAGCGTCCTTTCAAAAGGCCAAGTGAGTGGAGGTATGTATTGAAGGAGCACATACAGTTTGGGGGCCACTCAGGAGAAAGCCCTTTCATGAGTGCCTGATATGCCAGCCTCTGAGTAACAATGCCTTCGAAAGGTAGGGATGGCAGAGAATTCTGCCACGGATCACGGTGAGGCCGAATGCCAGTGCATTTGCCCCCCCGAACTCCGTGGCGGAATGGCCTGCCACCCCCCCGCCCCCCTGCGGATCCCCCCCGGGACAAGACTCACCTGGGGCGGATCTTCCGGGCGGCGGCAGCGGCGGCTGGTCTTCTGACCAGCTGCCGCTGCCGCCATTTCCACTCTTGTAAAAAAAAAAGAAAGAAAAAGAAAGAAAGAAAGAAAGAAAGAAAGAAAGAAAGAAAGAAAGACGTGATAGGCTACGTAAAGATTTACGTAGCCTATCATGACTAGGTTAAAAAAAACCAAAAACACGACATGATAGGCTACGTACATCTTTACGTACGTACGTACATGGCTGGGTGGGTTAAAAAAAAACAACTGCATACACAAATGGCGGCGGCTATGGCAGCCGCCATTTGCGTTCCTTATTTTTGCCCTCTTAATCTATGTAAATATTTACGTAGACTATGACAGCGAAAATAAAGGGGAACGCAAATAGCATAGCGGGAGCTATTTGCATCCCTTTTTGATTCGCCGTTTTAGCCTACGTAAATATTTAAATCCGCGAACAGGTAAGTGACTTTCATACATCCTTATCGAAAGGACCTTTCTTACACTCCAACAGGTCATTCCGGTATCCCTCCCCATTTTCATTTTTTTCCCCCAACTGTCAGTCAGTATTTCATGGCTATTATTGACTGAGTACATTCAATCCTCATTGAGGGTTTTTTAAAAAAAATATTTAAAGATGAGTAGCCCCTTAGTGGGCTTCTTCACACAGAGTTTTTATCCTGCTATTGAGATTGCTCACTCATGGAAGTTTGTGGGCCCCTTAGATGACGTCGTCAACCTCCAGGGCATCTCCTCCACTAATGACCTTTATTCCATTTTTAAAGAGATTGGAGATAATGAGGTATCAAATTACCTCACTTGAGCTCTGCTTAAGTTCCCTACGTGAAAAACGAAAAGCCGCAAGCAGAGGAGTGAGATCAATGAAACATGTGGAAGAGGGAGAAGGAGGGGGGAAAGGGGAGGGGGAGAAGGAAGTGCATGTAAAGGGAGTCCGTTGTGATCCTGCATTTAAAACGGAAGCAGAAAGCTCCCTTTTAAATGCAGGATTTTAGGCTGGTGTAGAGATGCGCTCTGTGTGTGTGTGTGTGTGTGTGTGCGTGCGCGTGTGTGTTTGGATACCTCTGCACACCTCCGGGTTCTGCCAACCCTCTTATTTCTCAGTGGCCCCATTTTGGTGATAGTCTTGTTGGCACTTTGCACCTGACTTTGCTATTAAAAGGAGTTTGATTGTTATTAGCGGAAGAGAGGCAGGAGAAAATAGGGATGGACGAAAGGGACTTACCTTGTCCCGCAGCTTGCTTCTCGGTGGGTGGGAGGCGCTTCACTTCTCCCCCCGAAGTTCAGGCGAGGGGGGGGAGGCGCCCCGCCTCGCCCGGCTGAAATTCAGGCCGAGAAGAAGCGCCCTGTCTCCCCGGCCACGAAAGAAAAAGTGGGAGGGAAAAAAAAAAAACGTGATAGGCTACGTAACGATTAATGTAGCCTATCACGGCTAGATTTCCAAAGTCAGCTGTGATAGGCTACGTAAATCGTCACATAGCCTATCACGGGTGACTTTGGGGGGGAAAAAAAGCGCGTACGCAAATGGCGGCGGCCCATGGGCGCCGCCATTTGCGTTCCTTATTTTGGCACGTCTAGTCTACGTAAAGATTTATGTAGACTACGGCAAAAATAATGGAACACTATTTGCGTTGCCCTTATTTTCGCCGTAGTCTACGTAAACCTTTACGTAGACTAGACGTGCCAAAATAAGGAACGCAAATGGCGGCGCCCATGGGCCGCCGCCAATTGCGTACGCGCTTTTTTTTTTTTCCCAAAGTCACCCGTGATAGGCTACGTGACGATTTACGTAGCCTATCACGGCTGACTTTGGAAATCTAGCTGTGATAGGCTACGTAAATCATCACGTAGCCTATCACGGGTGTGTGTTTGTTTGTTTGTTTTACTTTTTTATTTTGTAATGGCGGCAGTGGCGGCCGGTCAGGAGACCGGCCGCCGCCCCCGCCCCCGCCGAACCGCCGCCGGGACCCGCCGCCAAGAGGGACATTCGGCCACGGTAAGTCCCATCCCGGGGGGGGGGGCGGCAGAGAATTTCCCCAACACTTTCAGGGGGCCGAATGCGTCGGCACTCGGCCTCCCGAAGATTCGTGGAGAAATTCTCCGCCATCCCTAGGAGAAAAAGACATCAGGGCCTGGTCCTGCTGGACTGACTTCTACCCACCCCCTCTGACCGGATTCAACTGACACAAACTGACCTATTGGGAAGGAACAGGAGAATGAGGGGGTCAGGCAAAGAAGACATCAGGGCCTGCTCCTGTTGGACTGACTTTTACCCACTATCTGTTGGGAATGTTGCAACCTTCTCTGCAAGTTACTGGAAGGGAGCAGTGTTGCAGTTAGTTAATTCATGGGAATTTTGGCCAGAGCTAGTCTTAGGATCTCTATAGCCTACACTGTGGTTTCCTGTGGTTTCTTCCTTTTGCTCTTCCCCTTCCTTCTCTCTCTCCCTCTCTCTGACCTTCACCATTGCTGGGAGCACGTGTGTTTGCTCTCTCGCTCCTGGCTGTGTAATGGAACGCAAAATGGACTGAACAAGCCCTTTTGGAAACTCTATGCTGCGCCTGTATTGTATATACAAGAATATTTGTGAGTAAAGCCACTTTACCTTTTCTTCACCGAAGAAGGGTGCGCTCTCCTTCGATTGCTATAAGATAGCCTTGTGTACATTTGGGATTGGTAAACACTCATTCTGTTTTGCCTTTTTGTTTTCCTCCACTAATTGCCTTTCTAACCGGAGACATCATTACTAAATAATCCCATCACTACCAGGTTCAACTGATGCAAACTGACCTGTTGGGAAGAAACAGGAGAATGAGACGGTCATGCAAAGAAGACATCAGAGCCTGCTCCTACTCCAAATGGACTGTCCCCTCTTACCAGTGGCAGCTGGTGACCCCACTTCCAGCGGGGCTGTGATTCCATTCTGGGTTTTAGTTACCACCAGTCAAACTCTAAAGGTGCTATCCCAGGTGCTGAACCTTATCCCCGCTTACCCCCACAGGACTGACACCACTAACTGCTCTGTGGGAAGGATCCCGATGAGCTGGTCTGTTTCAATGTTGTCTTATTGTGATTGCAACCATGTATTTTGATTTTACATATAAGCCACCTTTTGGAAGGGTTTTGTATTCTTCAAGGTGGAATATAAATAAATCAGACTGCAAGCTCCTGTCCGCTTGTACTCTGTCAAGTGCTATGCACACTGGCAGTGCTACAGAAATCATATAAATAATCTGACAGATATGACATCTCATTGTTTCATTTTCCTAAGTGGAACTGTGAGCAAATCTTTTTTCTCCCTCTCCCTCTCCCTCTGCTTATTAATCACACCTTGATGAAAATCTGATAGAACCACCACCAGGGGAAAGACTCCCCCACCCCCACCCTGCTTTCATTCTAAAATGAAAAGCAGCCTTGGAGGCTGCCATTTGGAGCAGAGGAAAACTCACATATATATTTTTTTCTCCCACAGTGAAGGAGTGTGTGCAAGCAGCTTGAGGGTGCAATTTTTAATTGAAATATATGACTGGGTGTATGGGGGAATAGTTTAAACACCCTTTCCCCCTTGCTGTTCAACACTGCAGCCTGCTAAGGCTGCTTAAAAACAAAACTGTCAGGGCTTGGTTAGGTTACATGCATTTGTGGTAACAGTTAATTTGGCCTTCAGGTGTAAAGAACGTTGGTAGAAATTATAGAATAAGGACTGGCATAAAACACAGCTTAAAAGGGGGCTTTCTGCTTTAAATGCAGGATCACAACAAACTCCCTTTACACTCGCTTCCTTTCCCCGCTCCCCTTTCCCCCTCCTTCTGCCCCTTCTCTGAGTCTTCCATATGTTTCATTGATCTCGCCCCTCTTCTTGTGGCTTTTCCTTTTTCACAGAGGGAACTCAAGCAGGGTAATTTGATAGCTCATTATCTCTGATCAATTTAAAAATCGAATAAAAGCCCTCTAGTGCAGGAGACGCCCTGCAGGTTGACGACGTCATCTAAAGGCGCCACAAACTTCCATGAGTGAGCCATCTCAATAGCAGGATAAAAGCTCCGTGTGAAGAAGCCCTTAGTGATCAGAGTTAAGAGGGTATTTAAAGGCATTTAAGTTTTAAATCACCTGCATAGAACTGAGCTGTGCTTTGCAGGAATGAGAGCTCTCACGTTGGGCTTGCTCCTGAATAGACATGCATAGAATGGAGCTGTGCGTTGTATGCTTGGTGGGAAAATCTCTAAATTTGTAAGAATTACATCAAGCCCTGCCCTTTCAGCTTTCTCTGTCTTTGGCCCCGCCCTGTTCCCTTAGCCCCCGCCCCACTGCTGGAATGCAGTCCCTGAGATCCTCCCCAAATTGGACTTGAGCTCCTGGACTGAAAAAGGGTCCCCACCACTGACATATGCTATACACTTAAAGGAGAACACGTAACACCAACATTCTTCCATCTAAAGGTATTGAAATTAAAATGGAGTCTGGGGCGTTACTTCTTGGAATGTGTCTTTCTTTCTTTCTTTCTTTCCAGAAGACAGTCCTCTATTTGAAGGTGTCCTTTATTTATTTATTTAATTAATTTAAAACATTTGTATCCTGCCCTATATCATTAAGATCTCAGGATGGTGTACAGATAAAATAAATTTAAACAGCATAAAACAATAAATAATTTAAACAGCTAAAAACTTATTGAACATTAAACAAGCTAATACCAATTAAAATCTAAAACAATAAAACAGTTAAAACAGTGTGCTACTTTAGGGAATGCATTTAGCCCTCAACAGCTTTGGTAAAAAGCCATGTTTTTACTTGGCACCAAAATGAAACCAGTGTCTGTGCCAATCGGCCTCCAAGGGGAGGGTATTCCACAACTAAGGTGCCACAGCAGAGAAGGCCCTTATTAGAAGAGCTGTCTGGCCCAAGTCCTGTTAAAAGGTAATGAACCATCAGAACTGTTGCTTATCAACTGAATAGCAGACTGAAGAGGCAGGCACACAGATCACCTGATCAGAGACTTCCACACTATGGTGAGATGTACTGTATTTCTATTTCAATTGTAATAATTATTTATACATTCGCATCCAGACATATAAATTAGCACACACCAATTTTATGTAAACTGCCCTCTTGGATCATCTAGTTTGGTGATGCATTGCCTCTTTTTTGGCAATTCATAAGAGGCCCTACTTGAAATCTAAATTCAGCATGGTAACAGACTATTCGCTGCTGATCATTTTTACTTTGTCATGCTCAAGAAGACTAGTGACTGGACTGCTTATAGGAACCTTGAGTGGGATAGGCTAAAGCTAATGCATCAATTTCTGCTACCCCTCTCTTCAGAAGGATTTTAATCTGCAGTCAGGCAGGTGGGCCTTGAATTATTTCTGAGTGTCCTTTTGATGTAGAGAATTCTCATGCTGTGTTGCCACTGTACACACACACACATGAGAGAGAGAGGGAGAGCTAAAGAGAAAGCGTACATCGCTCCATGGAAACCAGGAACCCTGGGATTTTTGTCACATCTTTATTCTATGGCATCGTTTGACAAAACATTTTCTAATGCTAATTGTTTTCAGGCTGTCACTGGGGGCTCCATTTTCAGAATATTTGTTCCTGTAGAAAATCAGTCTGTTTTCTTTCCAGGCTCAAAAAATGTTCTCCTGGTAAACCAGTTGTGTAAACTGACGATGAAACTGGGGAACATGAAATATATTCATTTCTGAACATGTGTCAACCACTAACTTGCTAAATCTTCCCCCCGCCCCAGAAGTCTCCATTAATAATAATAACAATAATAATGGTGATGTACAAACCAAACAATATGCTCAAATAACAATTAAAGCCAGATGTCGGAAACAAAGCGATTTGTGGGTGACTAGAGGGCAAAGGTAATGGGGAAAGTGGCAGGACTGTTTCAAAAACGATGTTCACGTTAAAAGCCTAGTCAAATGGAAAAGCTTTGGACACAACCCAGGAGGGGATCGCAGGGCTCCGCTGAGTGTGCCTTGCTGGCCTTCAGCTAAGTGTGCTGTGCACGATGGTACACTGCAACATGCCCACCAAACCTCATATAAAATATATTCATATATTCCAAACCTCATATAAAGGCAATACAGTGCCCTGAGGACCTGGAGGGCACCGTGGCCCTTGAAAGGGGGCCAAAGAGAGTGGATGGGAGTGAGTGAGAGGCTCGGTAGGCCGGATGGGGAGATCTGGCAGGGCTGGAGTTTCCCCATCGCTGCTCTAGGTGACGCATGGAAGGGCCTCCCTTGGCCAGTAATGCCACTGCAGTGGACTCAGCATGGTGGCAGCACATGTCATGGCAGTGCCAGCCGCAGGCACCTTGGGAGATATGCTGTCAGTAGGCTCTCCTCCTTGAGTGGTTCTACTTCCTTCTCCTCACTGCTGTTGCTACTTCCCATTAATTCGCCTCCCCTTTTGGGCCCAATCATCAGCACCTACGAGAGAGAGAGAGAGAGAGGAGGCTACTACTTCAGCTCCTTGCTCCTCTCATTTGGAAGGAATAGGCGAACACGCAGCAACACCAAAGAGAAATGGAGTTCTAAAGCTCCAGGGGTGCCAATGGGCCACCTACTAGGGAATGGCCCTTGGCAGTTGCCCAACAATGCCAACCCCTGACACCGGTACTGCCTAGTGGAGAACGGCGGGCAGAAGGGGTTAACATGAATTATGAAAATCCGATGGTAATCCTCTCCTGCACATGTTCCAAGCTACACATGCAGGAGAGGACGTTTCATGCTGCTCATGGATTTCCCCACCTAAAAGGTTGCAAGGATGGTGGGATTAGGTGGGTCTCGCTTGGTAGGTTATTCCAAAACCAAAAGGCAGAGGTAGCACAGACAAGACCCTGCACCCCGGTCCCCAAGTTGTTGCAGCAATGTGATCCTAAGATATGTAGATGTACAGCTGTGGAGGCAAGAGTTGGGCAACACCCAAACCCTTGTTGATCACGAGGTGGCCAAATTTGACATCCAGCCAGGCTGGCGTGTTCATGTGTTAGGGATAACAGCAGGCCGCTATCTTGTACTCTTACAAGAGGCTTGGCAAGTTGAACTTACAGTGCTTCATGGTTTAGATACCACTCTCAGGCAGCAACTCCCTCAATTAAGGGAGGAAGGGTCAGTGGAGCTGTAATGTGTTTTATTTTAACAAATATTAAGCTAACGATCATGGGTCTGTCACCCTGTGTAATTGTTTTGCAGCTGTGAGAGTTTCTGCAAACTTTATATGGGTAAAATCTATAGTTACATCATATAAAACTGGGCCAATAAGAACATAAGAATTTTTGTGAACCGTCCAGAGAGCTTGGGCTATTGTATAGAGATCAATTAATTAATTATGAACAAAAGAAGAGCCATGCTGGATCAGACCAAGGGTCCATCTAGTCCAGCATTCTGTTCACACAGTGGCCAATCAGCTGCCCACCGGAAACCCACAAGCAGGACATGAGTGCAACAGCACCCTCCCGCCCATGTTCTCCAGCAACTGGTGTACATAGGCTCACTGCCTCTGATACTAGTAGGGATGGATGACAGTCCCTTACCTCATCCCGCAGCTTGCTTCACGGTGAGGGGGAGGTGCTCCGTCCCTCCCCCTGAAATTCTGGGCGGGGGGGAGGCACCCCATCCCTCCCCGCCGAAATTCTGGCTGGGTGGGAGGCGCCCCGTCCCTCCGGCCGAAATTCTGGCTGGGGGGGAGGCGCCCTGTCCCTCCAGCCGCGAAACCTCTTCTCCTGCCGGGATACAAATGCGTCCCTGTTTTTTTTTTGTCCAAAGTCAGCCGTGATAGGCTATGTAAAATTTACGTAGCCTATCACAGCTGACGTTTGCGTCCCTGCAGTCAGCTGTGATAGGCTACGTAAATGTTTACATAGCCTATCACGGCTGACTTTGAACAAAAAAAAAAAAAAGGCGCGTACGCAAATGGCGGCGCCCATGGGCGCCGCCATTTGCATTCCTTATTTGGGCACATGTAGTCTACGTAAACATTTACGTAGACTACGGCGAAAATAAGGGCAACCCTATTTGCGTTGCCCTTATTTTTGCCGTAGTCTACGTAAATGTTTACGTAGACTACATGTGCCCAAATAAGGAACGCAAATGGCGGCACCCATGGGCGCCGCCATTTGCCTACACGCTTTTTTTTTTCTCCAAAGTCAGCCGTGATAGGCTACGTAAACATTTACATAGCCTATCACGGTGTTTTTTGAAAATCTAGCCGTGATAGGCTACGTAAATCTTTACGTAGCCTATCACGTTTGTTGTTGTTGTTGTTTTTTATTTGGAAATGGCGGCAGCGGCTGCCGATCAGAAGACCGGCCGCCGCCGCTGAACCACTGCTGGGAGCCGCCACCGCCAGGGACATTCGACAAAGGTAAGTCCCATTCCGGGGGGGCGGACCATTTCTCCACCAATTTCAGGGGGCCGAATGCGTTTGCATTCGGCCTCCCGGAGATTCGTGGAGAAATTCTCCGACATCCCTAGATACTAGAGGTAGCATATAGCCATCAGGACTAATAGCCATCGATAGCTGTTTCCTCCAGGAATTGTCCAATCCACCTTTAAAGCCATCCAAAATGGTGGCCATTACTACTTCAATAAAGGTACAGTCCTATGCATGTTTAAACTGGAAAAAGTCCAACCACTTCCAGTGTTCCCCAGCTAGTATGACTGGGGAATACTAGGCGTTGTAGGACTTTTTCCTGGTTAAACATGCATAGGATTGCACCCCAAATGACTCATGTCTGAAATGAACTAAGTGGCATGTAATAATCAGCAGTGAGGTGGTAAATGTTAAAGTGCTGGGGCTCACCATGACAGCCCCCCATAGTCACACCTCTAGGGAGAATCCAGAGTCACGCTGCCAGTGTGGCTGTATATATATAATATATATGCAAAGGAGCTCTAACAGAGAGAACAGCTCTAATAGCACCCAATAATAGTCTTCACAAACATGTAGGAAGAAAGCCAGACCATGAAGCACACGGTCTTTGATGTCTATATATTAATGCCCAGAGTATGGGAAACAAACAGAATGAACTTGAACTCTTAATACAAGAGGGAAATTATGACTTGACAGGTGTAACTGAGACTTGGTGGGATGACTCCCATGCCTGGAATACAGCAATTGAAGGATATAACTTGTTCAAAAAGAACAGGAGGTATAGAAAGGGAGGTGGGGTTGCACTATATGTGAAAAATATGTATCTCTGCACAGAAATACAGGAGGATGAGCTAGGTAGCCCCATCAAGAGCATCTGGATCAAAATAAGTGGAGCAAAGAATAAAAGGAACCTGGTGGTCGGAGTTTACTACCGGCCACCCAATCAAGGAGGAGGATGACACTTTTGAAAAGCAAATAGTCAATGTTTCAAGGAAGCATGGTATAGTAGTAATGGGGGACTTCAATTTCCCGGATATTTGTTGGGAGACAAATTCTGCAAAACATGGGCCCTCCAGGAAATTCCTGACTTGTGTGGTGGATAACTTCCTCCTACAGAAAGTAGAGGAAGGAGCTAGAGGATTGGCTATCCTTGACTTGATCCTAACCAACACAGGTGGATAAAGTAGCAGTTACAGGAACTCTGTGGGAAAGTGACCATGTTGTACTTGAGTTCTTGGTTCTAAGGGAAGCAAAAGCCGAGTGTAGTCAAACACGTATCCTGGATTTTAGGAAAGCTGATTTTAATGAACTCAGAACAATGATAAGTAAGGTCCCATGGCAAGCGACTCTAACGAGAAAAGGAGTCCAAGATATTTGGGAGCTTTTAAAAAAGGAAATTCTCAAGGCACAATTACAAACAATTCCAACAAGAAGAAAAGGTGGAAGACAAGAAGCCAATGTGGCTTCCCAAGAAGCTTAGACATGACCTGAAAATGAAGAAGGACACACGTAGGAAGTGGAGAGAAGGCCAAGCAACAAAGGAAGAGTACAGGCAGGTAGCACAGAATTGCAGGGATGGTGTCAGGAAGGCTACAGCTGAGAATGAGCTGAGGTTAGCGAGGGATGCTAAAAGCAACAAAAAGGCTTTCTTCAGCTACGTGCATAGTAAAAGGCAGAGGAAAGAAATGGTTGTTCACCTATTAAATAAGGATGGCAAAATGATAACAGATGACAAAGAAAAGGCAGAAGTCCTCAATTCCTACTTTGGCTCAGTCTTCTCCCAAAAGAGGGTCTATGACCCCCCTGGCAAAGGCGAAGTGCAGGCTGAAGGGGCAGGATTGCAGCTTGAGATAGATAGGCATATGGTCAAGGAACACCTAATTACTTTGAATGAGTTCAAATCTCCAAGGCCAGATGAACCTCACCCTGGAGTAATAAAGGAACTGGCAGAAGAACTCCCAGAGCCACTGTCTATTCTCTTTGAGAAATCATGGAGGACAGGTGAAGTGCCAGATGACTAGAGGAGGGCTAATGTTGTTCCTATCTTCAAAAAGGGCAAAAAGGAGGAACCTGGGAACTACAGACCAGTCAGTCTGACATCAATCCCGGGGAAAATTCTGGAGCAGTTTATAAAGCAATCCATCCGTAAGCACCTTAAAACAATGCAGTGATTACTCAAAGCCAACGTGGATTTGCAAGAACAAATCCTGCCAGATGAATCTGATCTCATTTTTTGATCAGGTAACCTCCCTTGTGGACTGTGGGAATGCTGTGGACATAATATACCTGGACTTCAGCAAAGCTTTCGACAAAGCGCCCCATGATATCCTGATGAGCAAACTAGCTCAAAGTGGGCTAGATGAAACAACGATCCGGTGGATCCACAGTTGGCTACAGAATCGGACTCAAAGAGTGCTTACCAATGGGACCTTCTCAAACTGGGGAGAGGTAACGAGTGGTGTACTGCAGGGCTCAGTCCTGGGCCCAGTGCTCTTCAACATTTTTATTAATGACTTGGAGGAGGAGGTGCAGGGAATGCTGATCAAATTTGCAGATGACACAAAATTGGGCGGGATAGCTAATATCCTGGAAGACAGAAACAAAATCCAAAGTGCTCTTGATAGACTGGAGCACTGGGCAGAAAACAACAGAATGAAATGTAATAGGGATAAATGCCAAGTTCTGCACCTAGGAAAAAGAAATCAAAGGCACAGTTACAAGATGGGGGATACATGGCTCAACAACACAACAAGCAAGAAGGATCTTGGAATTGTTGTAGATCACAAGCTGAATATGAGCCAACAATGTGATGTGGCTACAAAAAAAGCAAATGCTATTTTCGGCTGCATTAATAGAAGCATAGCTTCCAAATCCCGAGAAGTACTAGTCCCCTTCTACTCAGCACTGGTTAGGCCTCATCTGGAGTACTGTGTCCAGTTCTGGGCACTGCACTTTAAGAAGGATGCAGACAAACTGGACAGGGTTCAGATCAGGGCAATGAGGATGATCAGGGTACTGGAAACAAGGCCCTATGAGGAGAGACTGATAGAACCAAAGAGGCACCATCTTAAAGTATTGGCAGCCATCCGAGGCAGCCTCCTACAGTGGAAAGTCCCAGAGGAAGCATAGTCTTATCAACTGCCTTGTTGAAACCAACAGTAATGGTCTGTTTCATATTAGGTACAGCCAGAGGAGCCCCCCCCCTCGAGTAGCCGCCACTCCTGCAGCTGGTTAGAACCCGTTCCAGCTAGATCGCTTCCTGCCCAGCTTGCAAGGACAGGTCAGCTGTAGAGACATGTCAACTACGCATGCTTAATGAAGTTCATGAATATTATGTGGCCCACCCTGCATAGCTAATGAGGTCATTATACTGAATGTATATAAGCTGTACCAAAAACATCTAGGGTGTGGTTCTCCTTTGTGGCGTTAGCCGCGCGAATCCACCCGAATAGCGCTGTTTGTCCCCTACCAAATAAAACTGTGTTGGACTGAATCTCAAAGTTCTGTGTGTCTCTAAGGGGATAATGGCATACCCCTCCTAGAGGGAACAAATTTAAGCATAATTTGTGCAACAAATGGCGACTCCGCCGGGACTTTTCCTCTAGTCGACCCCCGTGGCCAAACGACCTCCGACGGCAGGCACCGGAATCCTGAATTAGGATCCACCATTCCCCTGCTTCTCAGACATGTGTCGACCAGTGCCAGGGACCCTAGAGAGGAAGTCCCTTTCTGGACACAGAACAAACAGTCTTCTGCTCAGAGGTGACGGTTTGAAGCAGCCGGATGCAGCCACCTCAGACGAGGTAAGAGTGTGTTTCTCTTTTGGAATTAACATTGGAACACAGGCCAGGAGAGCCATGGGTTCTGCCTCTAGTAAATGTTCTGAAGGCACACCTCTGGGGTGTATACTTCAACACTGGAAACAGTTTAAGGGTAATTATGGTGTTAAAATGTCTAGAGAAACTTTGGAGAAATTTTGTAACCGCGAGTGCCGTCATGGTTATTGAAATGTAAAATGTCTCCATGTAAAATAATAATTGTCCGCAGAGGTCCCCCGAAGGCTGCAGCTTCAGATGGCTTCTGCCCCCCATCAGCCCCCATTATTCTCCCGGCGCCTGAGGACCTTTTAGGCCCCCCCTTTATATCCCAGCCTCCCACAACCTGTGTCCCAGGAAACTCCGGCCGAGATTCAGGGCGAGAAAAAAATTTGGGAGGATTTTTGGAAAAAGGAACATGAAGAGAGGGAGGTGGCCGCTGCCAAGGCTCAGTTAGAGTCTCTTCAGAGCCACGAATCAACACCCCCCCCAAACGACCCTGAGGCAGCGCCAGAAACATCTCTTCAACCTCCCTTAAGGGAAGTCCTTGACTCAAAGGGACACTACCAGCGACCTCTATAATTGGAAACATCAAAATCCTACCTTCTCCGAAGATCCGGGCCAAATGGCTGGGGTCTTCAAGACTATCATTGACACTCACAAGCCCACTTGGCAAGATATGCAGATTGTCATGCGTACCCTATTGACAGCTGAGGAACGTAGACTAGTAAAAACAAAAGCAAGGGAATGTGTTTTTGAGACAGCTCAAGCACAGGGCGAGGACAAAAATAAGATTAGCGGAGCCAAGGCCATCCCTGACACCAACCCTGGGTGGTTACATGGGACTGATGTGGAGCACAAGCAACACGCCAGCTATGCTAATCTGCTTGTAAAGGGAATGAGGAAGTGTATTAGAAAGACAGTCAACTTATCCAAACTGTATGAAATAAAACAGATAAAAGAAGAATCCCCAGTGGGATTCTATGAAAAGTTGTGTGAGGGGTGTTGGAAGTATACTGATCTGGATCCTGAGAACCCCAACAATCGACGGGTTCTGGTGTCCCTATTTGTGGGCCAGTCATATGATGACATTAGAAGAAAATTGCAAAAGGTAGAAGGAGTAATGGGAAAGGGCATTGAAGAGCTTATTGAGATTGCTATGAAAGTCTATGATAGGCGGGAAGAAAAAGAGAAAGTCCAGGGGGCCAGGCTCCTTGCAATGGCCATCTGGGGTGAAGATCCTGGATGCCGAGGAAGGGGCCGTGGGGGATGGGGAGGGTCCTCGCGCAGCGGGCCAGGATGCGGCGAGAGTAATAGAAACATGGGCCGCCATCTAGACAGGAACCAGTGCGCCCACTGCAAACAGCACAGCCATTGGAAGAATGAATGTCCCCACAACCAGGCCAATGGTGTGCCCAGTGGTCCTGCGCAGACACCAGCCACCCCGGCTCCCCCTCCATGAAATGGCCCAGCCCCTGTTTGCCTTTAAATGGGAAGACCCTGACACCCACCACAAGACCCAGCTAATGTGGACAGTAGTGCCTCAGGGGCTCACATGCGCTCCTGAGATTTTTGGATCCCAACTGCAAGGAGATGTAGCCGCCTGGAAGGGGGGCCTCGAAAAAGGCCAGGTCTTACAGTATTGTGATGACCTGTTGATCGCCGCCGAGACCCCGCAAGACTGTGAACAATATACCCGCAAATTGCTCAATTTGCTGGCCACCTGCGGGTACAAAATCTCTGGAAAAAAGGCACAACTCATAAAAGCTGAAGTCACCTTTTTAGGCTATAAAATCTCAAAGGCCAGCACTGCCTTGATCATAGCCGAATACAGGCCATTCAAGACTACCCCTCCCTGAGCTGCCCGCGTGAACTTTGGGCGTTCTTGGGCCTCACCGGATTCTGTCACTTATGGATTGCAGACTATGGTGGCAAGGCTAAGCCACTCTATGAATCCTTGACAAAAGAAGGGGAGCTCAATTGGGCTTGGACCAGGGATATGGAAAAAGCCTTTCAAGAGCTTAAACGGTCCCTAATGTATCCCCCGGCCTTGATGATCCCAAATCCTGCCAAGGCCTTCTGCCTCTTTGTGCATGAGTGAAGGGGGGTGGTGGCAGGTGTGTTTTCCCAGGAGTATGAGCCCTCCCCCTCGCCCTAAGTAAAATCCGGAAAACACCGCGCAAAGGGATTAAGTTGTCCCCTTTCAAGCTCATGTTTGGGTGGCCACCCTGAGTTCTGCCCCCAGGACAACACAAGGGAGCTACTTGAGAAGTGGAAAAGCAAATGTTGTGGGACCATGTTACTGGTTTGCAGTCTGTTTTGTTTCAGTTACACCGCCATGCCACAGAGTTCCAGTCTTTGCCGCTTGACCGGGCTGTCCACCCTTTCCGCTCCGGAGACCAAGTACTGCTCAAAAAGTGAAAAAAGGAGCCCCTGACTGCCAGGTGGGACAGACCCTATACTGTGGCCCTGACTAGCCACACAGCAGTAAAACTTTTGATGTGAGATAGGTGGACTCATCATGCTAAGTTAAAAAAGTATCCAGACCAGACCTCTGCATCCTGTCCCCAAGAAGACCCGGGGTCCACAAGCAACAACCCTCTGCCCTCCCCGACCCCGGACGCTTGGGGAGGCACAGGGCGAGATTTAGAGACGGCGTGGGACTATCAGGCTCTTGAGGGGCTGAAGGGACTTTTTCGCCAAAAATGAAGTGGCTGTGGGTCCTAGCAATACTTACCAATGGAGTAGTGGGAGCGGGGCAATCTTAGGGATGTACGAATTCCTTACCTTGTTCTGGTGGCGGCGTCCACTGGAGGGGGGGAGGCACTCCGTCCCTCCCCCTGGAATCCTCGATGTGGGGGAGGCGATCTGGTCCTCCCCACCAGAATCCTCGAAGGCCGGCTCTGCTCCGCGGCAGCTCCGCGGAGCAGCTGGCCAGGCCAGGGCCGTCCGCAGCTGGATTTCCAGCCGCAGACTGGCTGGTGCTGGGTAAAAACAAAAACAAAAAAAAACAGTGTACACAAATGGTGGCAGCTATGGCGGCCGCTATTTGCATTCCTTATTTTTTGCCGTTTTAGTCTACGTAAATATTTACGTAGATTACGGTGAAAAAAAGGAGAAAGCAAATAGCGTAGTGGGCGCTATTTGCGGTTCCTTTTTTTCCCGCCGTAATTGCCTACATAAATATTTACGTAGGCTAGAACGGTGAAAAATAGCGAATGCAAATGGTGGCCGCCAGAGACCAGCCGCCGCACCCGCCGCACCCGCCACCGCTGCACCCACCACCGGATCCGCCGCCACTGCCGCCAAAACCACTGCATCCGCCCCAGGTAAGTGCCGTCCCAGGGGATTCCGCAGGGCAGAGCAGGAGGCCGTTCCGCCACGGATTCCGGGGGGGGGGGCGGATTCTACAGAATCCAGCCTCACTGGAATCCGTGGCAGAATTCTCCACCATCCCTAGGCAATCTTGTTGTCAAGAAAATGCCTAACCGTTTTCAGAACTTCTTTAGGGGCAAAACATTATAAATCCATGAAGTCCATCACCTGCCTAGAAAAATGCTTTTGCTTTATGACAAAGTTGAAATGGCTGACTAACGTGTTTAATGCTCGATGAAAGGCTTCTAAGGGGGGATTGATAGAACCAAAGAGGCACCATCTTAAAGTATTGGCAGCCATCCGAGGCAGCCCCATACAGTGGAAAGTCCCAGAGGAAGATAGTCTTATCAACGGCCTTGTTGAAACCAACAGTAACGGTCTGTTTCATATTAGGTACAGCCAGAGGAGCCCCCCCCCCCTCGAGTAGCCGCCACTCCTGCAGCTGGTTAGAACCAGTTCCAGCTAGATCGCTTCCTGCCCAGCTTGCAAGGACAGGTCAGCCGTAGAGACATGTCAACTACGCATGCTTAATGAAGTTCATGAATATTATGTGGCCCACCCCACATAGCTAATGAGGTCATTATACTGAATGTATATAAGCTGTACCAAAAACATCTAGGGTGTGGTTCTCCTTTGTGGCGTTAGCCGCGAGAATCCACCCGAACAGCGCTGTTTGTCTCCTACCAAATAAAACTGTGTTGGACTGAATCTCAGAGTTCTGTGTATCTCTAAGGGGATATTGGCATACCCCTCCTAGAGGGAACAAACTTAAGCATAATTTGTGCAACAAGACTGAAAGGACTGGGCTGAGAAGACTGAGGGGAGATATGATAGCGCTCTTCAAGTACTTGAAAGTTGTCACAGAGAGGAAGGCCAGCATCTCTTCTCGATCACCCCAGAGTGCAAGACACGGAATCATGGGCTCAAGTTACAGGAAGCCAAATTCCGGCTGAACATCAGGAAAAACTTTGTGACTGTTAGAGCAATACAACAATGGAACCAATTACCTAGGGAGGTGGTGGGCTCTCCCACACTGGAGGCGTTCAAGAGGAGGCTGGACAGCCATCTGTCAGGGATGCTCTGACTTGGATTTCTGCATTGAGCAGGGGGTTGGACTCGATTATTATTATTACTATTAAATTTATTAATCGCCCATCTGGCTGGTCACCCAGCCACTCTGGGCGATGTACAACATACAATAAAAACAGTTTAAAACAATAAAATTCTACAATAAAAACATTTTCTAAAATACCCACCCCACCCCAAATGCCTGCCTGAACAACAACGTTTTTAATGCACGATGGAAGCTCATTAAAGAGAGGGCATGACGGAGTTCCCTAGGGAGGGAGTTCCACAGAGTGGGGGCCACCACAGAAAAGGCCCTCTCCCTCGTCCCCACCAGTCTAGCTGTCCTGGCTGATGGGACAGAGAGAAGGCCATCCGAGGCTGATCTTGTTAAGTGGCCTGTCTGGTGCTGCTGGAGGCGCTCCTTAAGATAGGCTGGGCCGGAACCATATAGGGTTTTAAAGGTCAAAACCAACACCTTGAATTTGGCCCGGAAAACAACTGGTAACCAGTGCAACTCCTTCAGCACTGGACTGATGTGATCTCGCCGGCGGCTGCCTTTAATCAGGCGAGCCGCCACGTTCTGTACCAGCTGCAGTTTCCGAACCGTCTTCAAGGGTAACCCCATGTAGAGCGCATTACAGTAGTCTAAACGAGAGGAGACCAGGGCATGTACTACCGATGGGAGCAGATGGTCGGGAAGGAAGGGGCGCAGCCGCCGTATCAGATGGAGTTGATACAGCGCTGTCCGGCTCACAGCTGACACCTGAGCCTCCATGGACAGCTGGGAGTCCAAAATGACCCCCAGGCTGCGGACCTGGTCTTTCAAGGGTAGCCATACCCCATTCAACACCAGGTCAACATCCCCCAGCCTCCTCTTGTCTCCCACCAAAAGTACCTCGGTCTTGTCAGGGTTCAGCTTCAGCCTATTCCTCCCCATCCAGCCACTCACCGTCTCCAGACATTTGGACAGGGATTCTATGGCCAACCTTGGTGAAGATTTAAACGAGGGGTAGAGCTGCGTGTCATCCGCATATTGATGACGCCGCACCCCAAACCTCCTGATGATAGCCCCCAGCGGTCTTGTAGGCCCTTTCGATGGTCTTGTAAGCCCTTTCCAGCCCTACTATTCTATGATTCTATGAGCTAACGCTCTGGTTAAAAACTCTATCATAATACGCAGACATCCAAAACAAAACACACAGACCACTGACAAAATCTCATTGTTACGTTCATGGGGCACAGCTGCAATCATATGGATAGTTTCCTGGGAGTAGGGATCAGGGAGAAATGCACACAAAAATGCGAGCATTAGGAGAAACGTATCCAAAAATGCATACAAATTTGTGTGCAATTTTTAAAATGAGAGCGATTATGGTGTAATGGCTAGAGTGTTGGACTGGGAGGTTGGAGATCCGGGTTCTAGTCCCCACCTGGTCATGGAAGCTCGCTGGGTGACTTTGGGCCAGTCATGGACTCTCAGCCCAACCTACCTCACTGGGTTGTTGTTGTGAGGATAAAATGGAGAGGAGGAGGATTATGTACACCACCTTGGGCTCCTTAAGGAGTAAAAAAGGTGGGATATAAATGTAATAAATAAAATAAATAAATAAATTTTAAAAAAATCTCAAACTGATGTGGAAATGGGATGACCCGAATTAAGGGTGGAAAAATGAGAAACAGAGAGAAACTGAAACTCACAGGTCTCTCCATCCCTACCTGAGAGTAAGCACTGCTGAACTCAGCTGCTGAAGTTTATGGTAAAGCCTTTCTGACATAAATAATCATAGAGTGATGTAGTGTTAAATGTTGAAGTACAGGAGCTCATCCTGGCAGCCACCACAGACATGTCCCCAAGGAGAATTCACAGTCATATCCTTAGGATGTGCAACACGCACACACACGTGTGCCCATACACACACACACACACACAGTTTTCTATTATGTTTTCTATTATGTATACTCAAAGAGGCTGTCAGTCGGAATAAAAACTCCATCATAAAGCACAGACATCCAAAACAAACAAACAAACCACTAAGAAAATCTCGCAAGTATGTTTTTGTGGCATGATTGCAATCCTATGTATAGTTACCTGTGGTGCTTATTTCTGCCTGCAGGAGTTCTGTTTGTAAAACACATTGAGCTTCAACAAAAGATCGTCAACCAACTGAAATCCAATCTTTATCTTTTAATGAGAAATGCAACCAACCTTGTAAAGAAGTGTTATCATTTCAAGTGCTAGTGCATTTGAAATGGAGCTTCACTGAAGCAAAGAAGTATCCAGCCTCTGCTTGATTCTTTCCCTCATTTTCTCACTTCCTCTACTCCCAATCAGTCATGAACAATAGTAAAATTTGAAAGCCTCGTCATCACCTCATTCACTTGCCAGATCAAGGAGGAGCGGTCAGGTACTCCCTGATGCTCTGGCAGATGGCGTTAGCGCTCTTGCACTGAAAAATAGTCCTGGAGCTGGACTCCCTGCACTACGCCACTGGTGATAGCGTCTTTTAAAAGCTCGAAAGTGTGGACTTACGGATTTTGCTGAAAGTACTCACAAAATGTCAGATTAAACTTCACTGCTTTGATGCTTAGAGGTATTTCCCCTTTGACAGGCTGATCCCCCTGAAGCTCCAGTCTTTCTCTGTGTTGCATTTAACCACTATGTCAACAAGGGGAAAGAGACATTTAAAAGCTTACTCGAGTGATTCTACAGTTCTGTTTGCTCTGCGGTATGTCGAAGTGTACTGATAACTCAGCAACACTTTGGACTAAGATGCCTTAAATATAGCACTATGTGAAGTATCTTGTCCATGTTAAAAGCAAGGCCACACAAGCATGAGAAAAGGTGTGATCCATCTTTTTATTATTTTCTAGAATTTTGGTGTCATAGTAGCATTTATGTATTTATTTATCTGAAGTATTTTTATCCTACTCCTCAGTCAAAAAGACTCCCAGAGCAGCTTACATATAATCAGTATAAAAAGAGAGACCCTGCCCATAGGCTTACAAAAAAGACACGATACACAAGGAAAAAGGAATGGGGCGGGAAGTGTCAGGGTGGAAACTGAGCCCATAGAGCCCCAGAGCAGTTCTGATTCTGAGGAGGAACAGCAATCCGTGGGAGAGGAGCTCGCTCATCTCTCACAGGCACAGCAGCTGGCAGAGATTCCTCCTGCCAGCATTCCTGGGATAGATAGTGACTCTGGCAGTGAGAGAGAGCTGGAGGGGGGCTTGCTGGACGCTCAGCGCAGACGCAGGGAGCGACGACAGATGGAGGGCGCAGAAAGGAGGTGTACTGCTTGTTTGGTGCTCAAACAATGGTCGCGTCCCGAGGACCCAAGAGAAAGAGGGAGGATCTCTCCCTAGCCCATAAGTTCAGGGTCTCCGCGTGGTTCTCCTTCAAACGGGGACCAACTGCCTTACCTGGAGCTTAGGCTACTCTGCTATCTTTCCCCAGTGCTGTTCCTTGCTTAGTTGCTAGTGATTAGTATCTGAAAAAGTCGTAATAAAGGAATAAAGTCTCGGAAAGAATCCTTGTCATCTGTGTCCTGAGTTGGCTATTGGTGGGGACTGCAAGAGGCAGCTAGGGCGCTCCTGACAGGAAGAGGGGGGAAATTAAGTATTTTTAGCAGGGTTGATTGAATGGCCCTGCTTCCCTTCTCATCTCCCCAAGGTGAGCCCACCCATGAAACAGGGTGAGATGCCTGCATCAGGTGGTGCAGCTGGAGGAGCAGGAAATTGCACTGCTCCTGCACCCCACCCTGCCCAGGAGGCCCCACTGCTGCAGCTCTGCTGCCTCCAGTGGATGCTCTAGAGAGCCCCACCAGTCGCTCTCCCACCATGGCATTTGCTGCAGTGACAGAGTGGCTAGCAGGGCTCTCTGGAGCAGCCACCCACCCTCTGTTTCCCCTTCGAGAACGCCACTGCCAAAAGAAGTGGATGTGGGGCTCTTGCAAGAGCTTCTTTTGCTGGCGGTGGCAAAGGTAAGGGGGGAGATGGGACAGGGGAAGGGGGCATGATGTGGCAGCACTGATAGGGGGGAGAGGGGAGGGGCGTGAGGCAGAGGTATGTGTTCTCCTGCTTCAGGCAGCAAGAGAGCTTGCCCCAGGCCTGCATCTCCCTCACTATAGCCTGCTGGAATGGCTGTTGGTGAGGGAGGAGGAGCCTTCACTGAGGTGGTCTTCAGCATGGCTGGTGGAATGGCTCCACAAGCCCCCATCAATTCCCTCTGTACCACCTGCTGGAACAGCTGCTGGTAGTAGTAGTGAGGGAATGTTTTAGTCCAACCATCCCTGACCTGGCTGCACCCTCCAGGTGTGTTGGACTACAGCTCCCATAATTCCCACCATCATGACCTATGGCTGGCTGGGGATGATGGGGGGTGCAGTGCAAGACATCAGGAGGGTGCTGCCAGGTTGGGGAAGGCGGTTTTAGTCCAGGGGTCAATTGTTTTCAGACAGTGCTCCAGGGATACATGGCGTTCCTTTGAACCCTAGCAAGGTTTCATCAATGAAAGCTACAATTAGGGATGGACAAATCAGTCTAGTTCCAGTTCATGTCTCTTTTGCATGTGTTCATTCATAATCATAAGTCCATGTCCACATTAATCTGCAAACGTGTGCTTGTTTTTCAAACTCTGCAGAGAAATTCACAGTTAAATAAATATTATAAAGTTTATTTTCACTCAGAATATACATCTCTACATGCAATTTGATATTTTGAGGGTGCAATCCTATGCATGTTTAGACAGAGAAAAGGCCTACAACTCCTGGTATTCCCCAGCCAGCAAAGCATAAGATTGTGCCCTAAATGAATTTTTTTTTTACAGGGGGTCCAGATTCATTCATTCATTCCATTTCTATACTGCCCAATAGCCAAAGCAGTTCTGATCACGTCTTCCACTCATAACCCCCCATGTTTCCCACAGTTTCCTGGGGCTTTTTTCTTTCCATTAAGAAATCTGTTAAGAAGGAGAAAACCAAACAGGTGCACATCCACCTTTGGTTTGGTGGTGCCAGGAGCTGTCCATCTGGAAGCACCCTCACACATAGGAGTGCATACATCTTTTAGGGCACTATCCTATGCATGTTTAGACAGAAAAAAACATGGCTGAGGCACGCTGGGGGGTGTACAACTTTATTCTGTCTAAATATGCATAGGATAGTGCCTGCAGGTTTTAGAAGCAGGGTGGTTTTTTTTTCATAATAACACACACACAAAGAAATCTGCTTCTGAATTAATTGCTGGGGTCTTTTCAGTCCATCAAAATGTTTTGAACACACTTACCTAACTAATTGATCAACCAAATGTTGCCACTCTGCTTAGTAATCAAGAACATTGGTTAGATTTCAGAACAAAAGGGGCTTGAGGATCCCCCAATAATGGTGTTCTAATCAATTCTTAGTTTTCTTACTGGACCGTTTACCAGCTGCATGTTCTGCAAGCAGCTCAGGGGAGAACTGCACATCACACATACAAATGCATGTAACAAAACCCTCTACAGTTCCCCCTCCCCTCAATGAAAAGTCACTACAGCAGGCTACAATCTCGAGTAATGTGGTGTTGAGAGAAGGGGATACTTAACCCTCACCCCACCAGCCATTTTTACCTTCAAAATCACACACACACACACACACACACACACACAGCTGTTTCCCTCCCCAAGGAATTCTATATGCATTTTTTACTTGGGTACGTACTAATCAGAAACTCCATGGGAGGGAGAATAGCTTGGGAGGGTGCTTTTGAGCTGAAAATGGCTCAAGGTATAAGGATGGAACACCCTCTCCCCCCACCCCCATCCGTGCCACAATCACAGCCTTCCAATGCTGCTTTTTCCTTTTTTAAAAAAAAAGGTTGTGGCTTAATAATATGTGCATTTGCACGTAACGTACCATTTTCCCCACAGACAAGCAAGTTTAAAACAGAAGGAGCTGAAAGGGCCGCTTTAGTACCTAACACTATTTCTGAAGAAGAGATCATATAACTCATAGAATCATAGGGTTGGGAGGGGCCTACAAGACCATCAAGTCCAACCCCCTGCTCAAGGCAGAAAGCCTGATTCCCAGGCGGTCTCCCATCCAAATACTAACCAGGGCTGACTCTGCTTAGCTTCCGAGATCAGAAGAGGTTGGGCGCATCCAGCCCTTTGCTGAAGTGCTCATTCATTCATTCAAAGTTCAAGACTTCACTCTGATTAGCCAGAACAAAGGCAAGAGCTGAGTGCACTCTCCTCTTTCCACTTATTCCTCATTCCGCTTTGGTATCTGAAGTGCTTTGACTGCATTTGGAGAGTGAGTCAAAAGGTATTTCTCCAAGTGAGAGAATTTGCCCTGCTGAGTTGTGATAACAAAGTAAGAGAGGCCGTTATCCCACAAAAGAACTTAGGGCACAATCCTGTGCATGTTTAGACAGAGAAAAGGCCTACAAACTTTGTTGTAGGCTTTTTCTCTGTCTAAACATGCACAGGATTGTGCCCTTATTGGTTAATTATAGATAGACTGAGCACCCCCACCCCCACAAATAGGATAATACAAGCATTTGTCCAGGTCATGGGGCATTGTCATAGAGAATCATATATTAGAGTTGGAAAGTCCTTTGGAGGTCAACTAGTCTACCCCCTTGCTGAGAGCAGGATCTGTAGTTAGGGTTGCATGGCTCGTGCAAAATCCGTTCTGATTTTCACAGATTGTCAGGTGCCTTTTGTTTCATCGTCCACCCATCAATGGAATTGGATTTTTTCTTTGGTTTCCGAATTTCTGTAAATCCACACGTGAAAAAATGCAATCCCCCACCCCAAATGCACAAAGCCCCCCAAATGTGCATTTTTGCACTTTAGCCTATGGGGGAAATGCCAATTTTCAGCGGGGGTGCAGGTTGCGTATGTTTCTATGATGAAATTTGCACAAAATTCCTGAAGGCTAGAAAAACAGTCCACAAGTCTGCGGAATCTACCTGACAAGGGAAAAGCTGGTCCGCTGTGGAATCTGCAGTCAGATTCATGAAACTCCAAATGCATTTGTTTCCATTGCAGATTTCTCCGACAGCCCTATCTGCAGTGCAGGTTGTAACGATGACATCCCTGACCGTCCAGCCTCTGCTTAAATACCTCCCGGGAAGGCAAGTCCATCATCTCCTGAGGCAGACTGTTCCACTTCCATTTGGAAGTTTCTCCTAATGTTTAGCCTAAATCTGCATCCTTGCCATTTCCACCTCTTGGTTCTAATTTTGCCCTCTGGAGCAACGGAGAACAATTCTGCTTCGTCTTCTGCATGACAGCCCCTCAGATATTTGAAGTCTGCTATCATGTCTCCCCTTAATCTTAAAAATAAAAATAATTCCCAACAATAATTCACTTCCCCAGGCTACCAATATCCAGCTCTTTCAAGCATTCCTCATAGGGCCTGTAGGGTTGTGGTGGTCAGGGGAGAGGTTTTGTAGAATATGAGTAGGCAGCTTCATTATTCCCATCTTTTCATAGTCTACAGTGGAATGTGTTTTGCTGCTGGTTCTAAAGTTTAAAGTGCAACCCTATGCATGATTAGACAGAAAAATGCTCTACACCTCCCAGCATTCCCCAGCCAGCCATGCTAGCTGGGACCTGCTGGGAGCTGTAGGACTTTTTTCTATATAAACATGCATAGGAGTGCACCCTTAGAGTCACTGCACCCTCCTCTCTGGATTGCATATCATATTCCACAGAAACACCTATATTTATTCATTCATTCATTCATTTGTTCATTCATTCAATTTGTGTGTCGCCCTATAGCTGAAGCTCTCTCCAACCCACAAGGAGGAATTTTCTTCTCCGTGGTGCCCTCCCTGTGTTGCACCTAGGGATGCTGGAGAAATTCGAGACAGACTAAAATGAGCTTGGATTTCTGAGAATCTGACCTGCGGAATCCACTGTGGAGCGACCCCCTCAGGCCACGCAGAGTCTGTGGACTTTCGGATGTTTTTTTTTTTTTTAGCTTTCCCGAAATTTACGCATACATATTCGTAGGAAAATGCGTGAGTTTCTGCTGAGGAAACATTGAATGGAATGGGGGAAAATATGCTAAATGTTAGGTACTGAGGTAAATTATGTAAATACTTACGTAATTATTTGCGGATTTTACTGCATGATGGAAAAATATCATTCACAACTGTCTGTGGGCAGATGACAGAAGAAAAGGCACCTGGCAATCCATGAAACACAGCTGGAGCAGATTTACATAGTACATATATCCCTAGTCACATCTCCAGTATGTATGAAACACTTTTTTTTTAGTACACATGCCTATGCAACCATGTATTTCTCTGGTTATAGATGTATAATTTATTTTATTTAACTATATTTCCTTCGTCTGACTCCCTATATAGTAATCTTGTAATTACTTGTTTTTGAAAGCTTCCTAAAAATAATAGATGATTCTGTAGATGGAGGTAGGGAGAAGAGACAAGGGAAGTAAACTTGCAACACCATCCTATCCAGGCCTACTGATAGGTCCAATTGGCTTCAATGAAATTTACTTCCAAGTCAGCATTTAAAGCAGTGATGGAGAACTTCCAGCCCACGGGTGGGACATGGCCCTCCAAGCTTCTCCTTATTGCCCACCAAGTCTCAGCCAAGGTTCCTCCCTCTCCCTGAAGCCCCACCCTTTGTGAAGGAGAAGAGCAGCAGGGACGAGAGAGCTTACTGGGTTTCTGGGCTGCACGGTGAGGATGGGGCTCCCTTCCAACTGCCCAGAAATGGTGCAGTCTGGACGTGGAGAAAGAAATCCTTTACTCTGCAAAGGATGGCAACCTTTGTACATTGCTGGATCCTCAGTGCAGTAAATTGGACGGAGTGTTTCTTGATTCACTATAACAATCTGTGAGCTCCGAATGGTTTCGCTTCTGTAGACTTAACATCATTTCCTGTGTTATTGCATCTGCTTCCAACCAGAATGCAATCACCTTCCTCGAATCATTCCATGCCACCAAATTGTTCCAGGGTTTACAACAGATTATGCACATAGCATCTCTGTTCAACGGCTTGATTTAAAAATACAAGTCATGGCTATTTTATCCCCTAGGGTGGTAGGTGTTCATTCACTTCTTTATTTTAAAAAAAGAAGATAGAAAACATGTTTGATCCACTTTTAACTTCTGTTGGTTCTTATACAGCTTTCCTCCACCAGGAGAAATTCCCCTTTCATTTCATCACATCAGCAATACCGATCCGCTCCTATCATTCCCTTTGTTTTCAGTGTTCAGGCTGGGAATGCTGCTCCTTATACAACCAAAATGGCAGCATGAGAGGGAGGTATCAGCAGGCATAAAGAAAGCCCAAGGTTTGCAGAAATACCCCCCCAAGGAAAAACATCAACCCCTAAAAACATCAACCCCTATTTTGGGGAGGGGATCCCCAAAATAGCACAATGAGGAGTGTGTGCTTGGTGACCACAGAATGCTGACTCACGGGGGGCAGGGGGAGAAAAATAGGGGGGTAGAATGGAGTGACTGGAATCTTGCGCAGCAGCAGGCAACTCTGCAACATCTGATAGTTCCCACTTGTAGTAGGATTATTTCTCCTCTCCTGCACCCCCTGCTAATTTTTTTTCTCATGCCTCCTTTACATTTCTTACTAGGGATGTTGAGAAATCCGCAACAGATTCAGATGAGTTTTGGTTTCTATTAATCTCACCTGTGCATTCTGCAGTGGACCAGCTTTTTCCGAGTTGTGCAGATCTCATGGACTTATGGACTGCTTTTTAACTGGGGGGGGGGCAGAATTTGCGCTCGTATGTATTCACAAAAATGCACATAGCGCTGAAGTTGTTGTTGTTCAGTCATTAAGTCGTATCTGACTCTTCGTGACCCCATGGACCATAGCACACCAGGCCTTCCTGGCCTGCGCTCTCTCCTGGAGTGTGCTCAAGTCCATATTCATTGCATTGGTAATGCTATCTAGCCATCTCATCCTCTGCCGTCCCCTTCTCCTTTTGCCTTCAGTCTTTCCCAGCATCAGGGTCTTTTCCAGGGAGTTTTCTCTTCGCATTAGGTGGCCAAAATATTTGAGCTTCCGCTTCAGTATCTGTCCTTCCAATGAGCACTCAGGGTTGATTTCCTTTAGGATTGACTGATTTGACCTCCTTGCACTCCAGGGGACTCTTAAGAGTCTTCTCCAGCACAACAGTTCGAAAGCATCAATTCTTCAGTGCTCAGCCTTCCTTATAGTCCAGCTCTCACAGCCATATGTTACTACTGGGAAAACCATAGCTTTGATTAGATGGACCTTTGTCGGCAAGGTGATCTCTCTGCTTCTTACTATGCTGTCTAGGTTGGCCATAGCTTTCCTCCCAAGGAGCAAGCGTCTTTTAATTTCATGGCTACAGTCACCATCTGCGGTGATCTTGGAGCCCAAGAAAATAAAATCTGTCACTGCTTCCATTTCTTCCCCTTCTATAAGCCAGGAAGTGATGGGGCCAGATGCCATGATCTTAGTTTTTTTAATGTTGAGTTTCAAACCAGCTTTTGCACTCTCCACTTTCACCCTCAACAAGAGGCTCTTGAGATCCTCTTCGCTTTCTGCCATTAGGGTGGTATCGTCTGCATATCGGAGGTTGTTGATAACTCTCCCAGCAATCTTAATTCTGACCTGTGATTCATCCAACCCGGCATTTCTCATGATGTACTCTGCATATAAGTTAAATAAGCAGGGCGACAATATGCAGCCTTGTCGTACTCCTTTCCCAATTTTGAACCAATCGGTTGTTCCATGTCTGGTTCTTGCTGTTGCTTCTTGACCCTCGTACAGGTTTCTCAGGAGACAGGTAAGGTGGTCTGGTACTCCCATCTCTTTAAGAATTTGCCACAGTTTGTTGTGATCCACGCAATCAAAGGCTTTAGCGTAGTCAATGAAGCAGAAATAGACGTTTTTCTTGAATTCTCTTGCTTTCTCCATGATCCAGCGAATGTTAGCGATTTGATCTCTAGTTCCTCTGCCTCTTCGAAACCCTGCTTGTACTTCCAGTAGTTCTTGGTTCACATACTGCTGAAGCCTAGCTTGTAGGATTTTGAGCATCACCTTGCTGGCATGTGAAATGAGCGCAATTGTACAATAGTTTGAACACTCTTTGGCATTGCCCTTCTTTGGGATCAGAATGTAAACTGACCTTTTCCAGTCTTGTGGCCACTACTGAGTGTTCCAAATTTGTTGGCATATTGCATGCAGCACTTTAATAGCATCATCTTTTAGGATTTTAAATAGCTCAGCTGGAATACTGTCATCCCCGCTAGCTTTGTTGTTAGTAATGCTTCCTAAGGCCCACTTGACTTCACTCTCGAGGATGTCCAGCTCAAGTTCAGTGACCGCACTATCATGGCTATCAGGGACATTAAGATCTTTCCTGTATAGTTCTTCTGTGTATTCTTTCCACCTCTTCTTAATCTCATCTGCTTCTATTAGGTTCTTTATCATGCCCGTCTTTGCACAAAATGTTCCCTTGAGATCTCCGATTTTCTTGAAAAGATCTGTAGTCTTTCCCATTCTATTGTTTTCCTTGATTTCTTTGCATTGTTCATTTAAGAAGGCCTTCTTGTCTCTCCTTGCTATTCTCTGGAACTCTGCATTCAGTTGGATATATCTTCCCCTTTCTCCCTTGCTTTTCGCTTCCCTTCTAAAGCCTCATCAGACAGCCACTTTGCTTTCTTGCATTTCTTTTTCTTTGGGATGGATTGAGTTGCTGCCTCCTGAACAATGTTACGGACCTCCGTCCATAGTTCCTCAGGCACTCTGTCTATCAGGTCTAATCCCTGAAATCTATTCCTCACCTCCACTGTATATTCATCAGGGATATGATTTAGGTCATACCTGAATGGTTTAGTGGTTTTCCCTACGTTCTTCAATTTTAGCCGAAATTTTGCAACAAGAAGCTCATGATTTGAGCCACAGTCAGCTCCAGGTCTTGTTTTTACTGACTGTATAGAGCTTCTCCATCTTTGGCTGCAAAGGACATAATCAATCTGATTTCGATATTGACCATCTGGTGATGTCCATGTGTAGAGTCGCCTCTTGTGCTGTTGGAAAAGAGTGTTTGCTATGATCAGCATGTTCTCTTGGCAAAACTCTATTAGCCTTTGTCCTGCCTCATTTTGTACATCAAGGCCATGCTTGCCTATTATCCTGGTGATTTCTTGACTTCCTACTTTGGCATTCCAATCCCCTATGATGAAGAGGACATCTTTTTTTGTGTGTTAGTTCTAGAAGGTGTTGTAGGTCTTCATAGAACCGATCAACCTCAGCTTCTTCGGCCTCAGTAGTTGGGGCATAGACTTGAATTACTGTGATGTTGAATGGTTTGCCTTGGATTCGTACTGAGATCATTCTATCGTTTTTGAGATTGTACCCCAGTACTGCTTTTCCCACCCTTTTACTGACTATGACTGCTACTCCATTTCTTCTAAGGGATTCTTGCAAACAGTAGTAGATATAATGGTCACCTGAATTAAATTCGCCCATGCTTGTCCATTTTAGTTCGCTGATTCCCAAGATGTCAATGTTCAATCTTGCCATCTCATGTTTGACCACCTCCAGCTTACCTTGATTCATTGATCTGACATTCCAGGTTCCTAAACAATATTGTTCTTTACAGCATCGGATTTTCTTTTCACCACCAGACACATCCACAGCTGAGTGTCCTTTCGGCTTTGGCCCAGCTGCTTCACTCTTTCTGGCACTACTTGGAAATACCCTCTGCTCTTCCCCAGTAGTATACTGGACACCTTCTGACCTGAAGGGCTCATCTTCCAGCGTCATGTCTTTTAGCCTTGTGATATGTTCCATGGGGTTTTCTTGGCCAGAATACTGGAGTGGGTTGCCATTTCCTTCTCCAGTGGACCACATTTTGTCAGAACTCTCTGCCATGACCTGTCCATCTTGGGTGGCCTTGCATGGCATAGCTTATGGCTTCACTGAGTTACGCAAGCCCCTTCGCCACAACAAGGCAGTGATCCATGAAGGGGAGCGCTGATGTACATTAATGCTAATGCGTGCTTGTACAAGTGAAATGAAATTCTTGTACATCCCTAAAAAGAAATGATCCAATTCTGTCAATGAATGAATGACAGAACGAAAGATGTTCTGACGATCCACAAAACACAGACAGAATGGAGTTAACAAAATCCATACATCCCTTTTCCTTACATCTTTGTAGGCAAAATCTAGCACAAACAAACCAAGTCACGATAAGACCTGCGCACAACAAGACTTAGGGGGCTGAATAACTAATGTGAGTAATATACCTACCTAGTTACAGAGCAAATGAGATGCAGGTCCCATATCCTAGCTGTTCTGTTGCAGAGTCAACCGGAGTATCTACAAAAGTCCAGATCTATGCATCCAGTCAAGAACATTATTTAATGTCTCTCCACAGCCATCTGATCACTGGAAGAAGATTATTTTATCTCATCATCCTTTCCTAAGCAAAATTGATCATCATGGTCTTCAACAGGGCTGGTGTCAAGGGTAGGAATGGTTGAGAACCTACCAAAGGCCCACCCCCCTGCAGGGGCCCACTGACAAGAGCTCCCTGGACTTGCTCCTCCTCTTCACCACTGCAACCTGCTTCTTCGCCTGCCTCTCGCTGTGGCTCAGACAATGGTGGCAGTGAGATGGAGGAGCAGCAGATGCCACGGCCCACCTGCTCACTGGCTCTCTGCCTATCAAGCAAGCAAGCGGTGGCAATGAGGAGACAGAGCATGAGGAGCAAGAACAGCTGGTAACAATGGTGGTGAGGAGGCAGACGCCCTACGAAAGGGAGCCCATTGAGGGTGTCTTCCTCAAGGGCCTTCAAAACCCTGGAGCTGGCACTGGCAGAGCAACCACAATAGTAAAAGGGTGCAAGCTGGCTACCAAGATTAGAACTGGAAATTCATGTGGATCTGACAACTTGCCCTCCATGCACCCCCACAGCTAGGCTGGTAAGGACGAGGGAGAGGGCCTTCTCTGCGGTGGCCCCCACTCTGTGGAACTCCCTCCCTAGGGAATTCCGCCATGCCCCCTCTTTAATGACCTTCCGCCATGCATTAAAAACATGGTTGTTCAGGCAGGCATTTGGGGTGGGTTAGGGTATTTTTAGAAATATGATGTTTTAACGTAGAATGTTATTGTTTTAAAATTGTATTGCTGTACACCCAGAGTGGCCGGGTGACCGGCCAGATGGGCGATTAAGAAATTCAACAAATACATAAATACACAATACTTTTCCTTGGTCTTTCGGGCCCAAACCAGATGGTGAGGATGGAGTTTCTGGGACCAGCAAAGATGTCCCACGTTGTCCTGGTCCTGTATGCAAGTTGTAAGCAAGCACAATTTGTGACATTGAACAACATCATCACAGGGCACGTCAGTGAAAGCATTGGCCTTAGCTTCGTATTTCCTGGTTTTGTGGAGCTTGACCAACATGAGATAACTCTGGTCTAAAACTGGCAGTTTTTTGTGTGTTTTTTTTAAATCATTGAATTGTTCCCTGTTGTAATGCTAAGTATTTTAGGGTGGATTGGTCTTAAATGGGCAATTAAAACCCATTAGCTTCACCAAAGACCTGCTCCTGACTGCAATGAACTGGTTTGCTGATATGGATCAACACAGCTGCCTGCATTTTGGGACTGTCCTTGGGGGTGTGGCTACGGGGACCGTCATGATGAGTGCCTGCACTTCAAAATGTACCACTACACCACTGCTGGTGATTGTGACCATCTCTTCACCAGCCTAAAATCCCACATTTAAAGGGGGCTTTCTGCTTCCGCTTTAAATGCAGGATCACAACAGACTCCCTTTACACATGCTTCCTTTCCCCCCTCCCCTTTCCCCCTCCTTCTCCCCCTTCTCTGAGTCTTCCATAGGTTTCACTGATCTCACTCCTCTGCTTGCGGCTTTTCTTTTTTCACGGAAGGAACTTAAGCGGAACTCAAGCGGGGTAATTTGATACCTCATTATCTCCGATCTATTTAAAAATGGAATAAAGGTCATTTAGTGCAGGAGGCGCCCTGGAGGTTGACGACATCATCTAAAGGGCCTACAAACTTCCATGAGTGAGCAGTCCCAACAGCAGGATAAAAGCTCTATATGAAGGAGCCCTGAGAGTCTCCTCAAAAGGAAACCAAGCTCTAGGAAGCATTGCCACCATGGGAACCTCTCGCTGTGCCTCGGGGAATTGCAGAACGTGTGAAGCACCATTTAAAATTTTAAAAATGTGCAGCGTTGCAAAGCAGCTCACAGGGTTTGTGTTCTGATCAAATTGCTTCACTAGTGCATGTTGGTTATAATTTAGGGAGTCTCTCCCTCCTCCTTGAAGCTTTTCCCTCCCTCTGTCTTTCCTCATACTGGGAGTTCTTCCCAAAGAAGGAAAGCCTTTGCCACAGTTGTTAAATGTGGAAAGCCCAAATATATTCAGTAGTTGCACCATCTAGTATAACCTTTCCCCATCTCAGTGCCTTTTGTTGGACTACAACTCCCATCATCCCCAATGTGTTGCCCTCCAGAGGTGTTGGACTTCAACCTCCATTGTCCACCACTTTCACATGTGCTGAACTGCAACTGCAATCACCTCCAGTCAGCATAGCTATTGGGCAGGCTGGCTGGGGATAATGAGAACTGGACTCCAACACACCTGGCAGGCATCAGGTTGGGAAAGACTAAGCTAACGCATCACACCTTAGAGCCAGCAATCTAGGCACTTCTCTCTCCACAGCCACCCACTCTCTTTCTTTCTCTTTATCTGAATATAAAGTTGGCCATTGTGGAAAGCACACAGAGGAGCACTCCATAAATCGATAAATAATAATGAAGACAATAATTTGTCGATCATGTCAGTCTTCCCTCAATTATTCTTTGTTTTTTTTAAGCGTGGGCATGGGGTAGGAATAGCCTGCAGTCAATGCTGGTTGGATGTCTGCTGTTAGGAATAAATTAACATATTTCACACCGACAGGTTTCATCTCCCTTTAATATTTCAAAAGCCTCTCGCAAGCAGCTCCAGCTCTCTTAGCACCCACAGGGACATTTATTTCATTTAATATTGAAAAGGAGAAATAAATAAATTAATGTCAGAAAGGGGAGGGAGATGTTGGCAGGGTGCAGGGTGGGAAGGAGGGAGAGATCATGGCAAATTCAGTTCTGCTTCCCTGTTCTCAGACCAGGATTTGAGATTGAAGGCACAATCCTATGCAAGTTTAGACAGAAAAAAGGCCTGCATCTCCAAGCATGCCCCAGCCAGCTATGCCTTTTTTAGTAGGCCTTTTTTCTGTCTAAACTTGCATAAAAATGCACCCTTAAATAACAAAAGGCATCTCTACACGAGCGATTTATTGCATGCTTGCGATCGGCCATCCACGGAAGTTTGCCGGTCCTTTACACCAGGGGTCCCCAGCCCACGGGCTGTGGACCGGTACCAGTCCGTGGCCTGTTAGGGACCAGGCTGCAGTAGGGGTGTGGGAACCCTCTCTTACCTTGGGTCCGCAGGGGGGGGAGGCAATCCGTCCCTCCCCCCCACCCCAGAATCCTCGCCGGCCCTAGCCAGCTCCGTTCCGCGGCAAGTCCGCAGAGCTACCGGCCGACTCTGGCCCTGTTTTTTGCAGTAATAGCCTATTACCGCAAAGAACAGGGACGTAAATCCATTTGCGTCACAGTGGCCGGAAGTCCTCCCCCAGCCGGAGCCGGCCGGCAGCTCCACGGCAAGTCCAGGGTTGATGAGGATTCGGGGGGAGGGGATAGCCCCCCCACAGACCTAAGGTAAGGGTGGTTCCCACACCTCTACTGTGGCCCGGTCCCATCCCCCACCCGGTCCATGGAAAAATTGTCTTCCACAGACCGGTCCCTGGTCCCAAAAAGGTTGGGGACCGCTGCTTTACACGTTGTCATCCTCCCGCACCTTTTCCCATTTATCCCACTTTCAAAATGATCAGAGATAACCTGGAATATTTTCAAAAACATGGGAAAACATGTGTCTGCCATGTAAATGCTTGAGCACATTTCTTGATCAGAGGGAGAAGAGGGTAAAATGCCTCCCTGCAATGAAGGGAGACAGATCTGATCACCCACCCCACCAAGCTCAGAATCAATGCCCTCTGTTGATTCAGACCACCCCATTAGGTTCAGTGGGGCTTACTCCCAAGTAAGCGTGCAGACTTGCAGTGCGATCTTACATTTACTCAGAAGTAAGTCATAGTTTTCCTGGGGGCTGCGAGGAAACAGTACAGCACAAGTTAAGCGAGGAAGGCAAGACTGCCCCTCTCCTTTGCACACATGCCAGGGAGGGAGGGAGGGAGGGAGAGGCTCCCTCAATTCAAACCATGTGGCTGCCATGTAAAGGAGCTGCTCCAAATCCCACAAAGAAACTGAAAGCAGGTAAGGAATGCCCTGATAAGGATGTGGGGGTTTTGCTAGAGACACCCAAAGAGTTTCACTCATGGTCAGGCTCTCACCAATGGTCTGCCCCACCGAAGATGTTGATGATGATGATTTTAAGGACAGCCCTGCTGGATCAGATTAAAAGCCTGTCGAGTCCAGTGATCCATTCCGACAGGGACCAACCACATGTGTATGGGAAGGCTGCGTCGCACACAAGCAGGACAAGGGCGCAACATCACACTCCTGGTCATGTGCCCCAACAACTGTCGGACAGAGGCATCCTACCCCAGATATTGGAGGTGATGCATAGCCAGTGGTTCAAGCTTTGGACCAAAGCACAGGGCCTCAATTTCGGGGCAGGGGGATGATCAACCAGAGAGCATTAGGCACTGAGGGGTAATGGCAAACAGAGTCAGCATCAGTCCCTGGGCCCACTGGGGCAGACACTGGCCGCTGCAGCATCCTTTTTTTCTTATTCTTTCTTAAAGCAGGAGTGCCGAACCTGAGGCCTGTGGGCCATATCTGGCCCTTCTACAGTCCCAATCTGGCCCTCCAGGGTTCTCCAAGAGGCTGTGCCCCTTCCCTTGGCCCCACCACTTTCTCCCGGGCCACCAGTCATTGGGTGGTTTCCCAGGTTTGGGGCGGCGTCCCCGCCACCAACATCCCTGGCAGCCATTCTCTGGGGTGCAGGCAGGGGTCTTTCCCAGCCCTACCCAGTGATACCAGGGATTTGGACCTGGGGCTTTCTGCCCCCCATGCAGGTGCTCTGCGGTTGAGCTGTAGCCACTCCTCACCTCGTCCATTCTCCCAGGAAGGAAGGAAGACCCAGGAGCGCCTTGCCGCTCAGTTTACGACACAGAACTGAAGTGGCATGACTCAGTACCAGCTCCCTGGGACGCACAGCCCCTCCAGTTTAATGCTGCTAGCAGTACAGAGATCACTTAGCACAGCCATTCATTTCAACTGATTTTTTCCTGCACCATTGCTCATTTTTCCTGGCTCTTTCTCCCTTTTCTCATCACTCCAGGAGACCACACAGAATGGATCGCCCCTCATGGGTGGGAGGGGAAGGCAGTGCTGGTTTTCTTCTGCGTGTTTAGCATTCAGCTTCCTTGCAGGTGCTCTGTCATGAGAGATATTTCCTGATGCTTTCTTCCAGCACCCTGGGATTCTCCCCCACCATTGATTCATGCCTTTTGCTGCTGCTTTGCATCCTCGCTGAATTATATTTACCAGCCATGCTCCCAATCAATTCTTCCTGCTCTCCCCCAGTTACCCTACAGTTATTGCCTCCTCCTAAACAGCTGTTCCTGCTCTTTCCCTCAGCTGCTTTTTCCTTTGTTTGTAAGACTGGCAACACCTCTTTAGATGAGCAGCAGGAGGGGTTTTTTTTAATGATAATCAACAGTGGTGTAGTGGTACATTTTGAACGTAGGAACTCATCAGGGCGGCCCCTATGCCTTGCCCCCAGGAGATGGAGAGACTGCTCAATCCTGCTTTTCTATTATTTATACTCAAAACAGCCTAACGCTCTGGTTACATTTCCAGAAGGGGGGGCAAGTTAATCTGTTGCAGCAGAAACAACAGAAGAGTCTTTGATGCACCTTAAAGCAGAGGTATGGAACCTTAGGCCCATGGGCCAAATCCAACCCATCAAGGATTCCAATCTGGCCCTCTGGGGTTCCTCAGATGGCCACACCCCTTCTCCAGGCTGCACCTCTCTCCCCCACCAGCCAGTCCTTGGGTGGTTTCCTGGCTATTTTCCGGATTCTAGAAGGCTGAAATGCCTCTCCTAAGGCTGAGTTACTAGCTGCAAAAGCTTTAAGCCAAAAATAAACTGGTGTTTTTGGCCCTGCCCCTTTTGGCTTGGGTCATACCCCCTTTGGCATTCAGCCCCACCCACCACTGGAGCACAGCCCTCTAGAGCTTCTCCTGCATTGAATTCAACCCTCAAGCTGAAAGAGGTTCGTGATCCCTGGCCTTAAAGATGAGCAAATTTATCTTGGCATGAGCTTTCAGGGACAGTGTCCACTTCATCAGATGCATAAAATTCCATCATAAAGCAAAGACATCCAAAACAAAGCAACAAACTAATAAAAAAGACCTCGGCATCAGGTTTATGGGACATGGCTGAAATCCTATGCAGGCTTGCCTGGGAGCAAGTTCAACCGATCTACCGCATAGGTTCAACTTGTAAAAGGCATTGGCCAGGTCTGCACCATTGCAGGGTAAAAGAACCCATCGTGGCTCCCCTCCCCCCACGTGTGCCTCACATACATGCCCGTTGTTTACATAAGTGCCCATGCTGCAGTGTGGGATGGCACGTTGTCCAAATTTGGCATGTGGCACAGCGGGAATGGCTTTGTAACATCCCCCCACACCTCTACTGGATGTTGTGGGTTGTAGGGTGGATATGAAGCATCCCCTGCCATGCGCTGGGTCCAGACGACGTGCCAGCCCACACTGCAGCATGGGTAATTATGTAAACAATGGGGGCATGCGCAGCATGCACGGGGGCGGGTGGAGAGGCCACGATTGCTTCTTTTACCCCCCCCCCCCGATCTTGCAAACCCAGTCACTGTCGTCACTATTCTAGTCAACATGCTCTTTCTTCTCATTCTGTCCCCAAACTATTAATAAAGGCTGGACAGACAGTTGGACATACTAATTGTGACCCAGGGATAAGGGCTTGTCCAAGGGCATGGTGGCCTGAAAGCAACTGATACTGCTATCTTGCTGAAGCTAAGCAGGTTCAGGGCTGATCAGTGCCTGGATGGGAAACCTCTTGGGTTTAGGCAGAGAGTGGCCAGCAAAGACAAGGAAAGAGAGAAACCAGCTTACTAAAAGTTAAAAGAAAGAAAAGGAGAGAAAAATTACTGCTGGCCATCTCATCTCATAGCAAGATTCCCCCACCCCTCAAAAGGAATTATGCACAACTATACCCTATTTATTTTTAATATAATTGGATGGGTGGGGGGAGTGTTTGGATCATGAACTGCAACATCATGGTGGGCAATTTATTGGGGTAATGGGTAAACTAATTAAAAACATATTTAGCTGAACTGAGGCAGTGTGCAAATGAATTGAATAATTTATTTAGAGCGAGTTGGAGGGAGAATGAGTTGGCTTCCTTATGTGACATTTAAATGTGAATTTGCATAGATAGATAGATAGATAGATAGATAGACAGACAGACAGACAGACAGACAGACAGATCTCACATTTGGAACTGTTATGCAAATGTGTGACCTGTAGGCATGGGCCCCAGGCAGTGGTGGCTGGTGGCTCCAATTCTGGCAGGGCTGTGAATCCATTTTGGGCTTCAGTCAGAACCAGCCAGAACTCCAAAAGAGCTATCCAAGGCATTATCCCCAAAATAGGTCCAGCACCTTGCATAGCTTCTAAGGAGTTCTGGATGGTTCTGACTGAAACCCAGAATGGATTCTCAGCCCCACCGAAATCAGAGCCACCAGCCTCCACTGGCCCCCATTTTTTTTAGTACCGAACAACGTCCCTGGATAAAATTGCAAAATTCTAAAATTGCAAAATTCACCCATAGAACAAATTACTGGAGTGGGTTTAAGATTTCTGAAAATCCCTTATGTGTGTTATTGAACTATTTATATCAATTGGTTGACAGCAATGACCTAGAAATGGTAATGATTCTGTTGGAGGCTTTAGAGTTTTTCCATTATTGGTTGGGGTGGGGGGAGGAGCCTTATGAGTGGTTCTGTATTAAATGAAATGTGGCCATTATGTCTCAAATAACTTACTACATACGAGTTGGTGAGGGATGTATTAATGAGAGCCCTTTTATACAGATGAAAATGGAAGGCAACAGATGTGGTCCATTAAGGGGAAAATCCAAACAATTAAACAATTAAGGGGAAAATCCAAACAATTAAGCAAGGCCTTCATTCCGCATTTTGAAAAATATAAATGCCAGCAATTATTTAGATCAGTCTCTAGTGTGAGTTGGAACACGAGGGCTCCTTGGAAGACCTTCTGAGGAGACGCAAGTGCACTGAGTTCTATAGGACTCACTGCAAGGCAAGAATGCCTGAGGTAGCAGTGTGAAACTATAGCTCTGGGGTGCCGAACCTTTGGCCCAGGGGAGAAATCGGGCTCTCTGGGGTCCCAAGCCGGCCCTCTGGGGTTCCCTGATGGCCACACCCCAACTACTGATTGGCGCTTTCCTGGCTTTTGTACACTTTTTTCCTCATTCTCAAAGGTTGAAAAGCCTCCCCTGCCTTAAAATGCGGGATATAATAAATAGGTAATTGGGGGCGGGGGAATGTATCTGTGAAATGCTGGAGGACAACACCCTCAAGACAGCACTGCTCACCACACTGTACATAGTGCATCATCCTGCCCCATTCCACTCTGTGTTTAGGATTTTTTTTTTTTACATTATATAATTTTTAAAATTTTGTTTCCCGATACAGTCATTTGAGACAGTTACAATACTTCCACTCACCACATATATAGGGCATCTATATTTGCTAAGGGCACAATCCTAGAGGGATGGCCATAAGCCTCTGAACTCTGAGGGTAACAGCCATCCAACACAATGCAACGCACACACACACGTGCGCATACACACACACACACAATCTCAGTGGGATACTTGGTATCAGTTGTGTAGTTGATGGGGGGGAGCAGAAAAGAGCACCTCCCATGTTCTTCTTCACCTCCCATAGAAATAAGATTTGTTGCAGACCTTTCTTAAATTCTTACATTACTGGAGAGCCAGTGTGGTGTAGTGGTGAGAGTGTTGGACTGGGAGCTGGGAGATCCAGGCTCTAGTCCCCACTCAGCCATGGAAGCTCCCTGGGTGACTTTGGGCCAGTCACAGACTCTCAGCCCAAAAGACTCTCTACCTCACAGGGTTGTTGTTGTGAGGATAAAATGGAGAGGAGGAGGATAATGTCAGCCGCCTTGGGTTCCTTGCAAGAGGAAAAATGGCGGGATATAAATGCAATAAATAGATACATACATATATACATACATACATTTCCTCAGACTAGGGATGCTGGAGAAATTCGAGATGGACTAAAATGAGCTGGGATTTCTAAGAATCCAACTTGTGCAATCAGCTGCGGAGTGCCCCCCCTCAGTCCGCACAGAGGCTGTGGACTTTGAGATGTTTTTTTCACTTTCCCGAAATTTCCGTATATTTATTCGTAGGAAAATACACAGGTTTCTGCTGAGGAAAAGTTGAATGGAATGGGGGACAATAAGCTAAATGTTACATGCTAAGGTAAATTAGGTGCATTCTTACGAAACCTCATATGTAATTATTTGCGTATTTTTCCACACAACAGGGGAAAAAATTTGCATCTGTCTGTGAGCAGACGATGGAACAAAAGGCGCCTGACAATCCACAAAACACAGACGGAGTGGATTTTACACAGTCCATGCATCCGTACCTCAGACAAAACAATATTTCATATCTCCTCATCTCTGAATTTTGTGAATGGTTAAATATTAATTTTATTAAATTATGAAATACTTTGTTTTAAGGCTTCTGACTTATATTTAGCAAACTACATTAGCATTGCAAAGTTCCAGTTGCCTCCTGGTCATACAGGGCTGTTTCTCACCCTGGCCCCCATCCCTTGTGTTCCTCTCAGTGGGCTGGGTGCCAAACTGGATTTGTGTCACGGCTCAACCCCAGAATCTGCATTCAAAGCTAGGAGTCCGCCATAGAACATTTAAAGCAGGGGCGGGGAACCTGTGGCCTTCCAGAGGTGATGCTGGACTACAAGTCCCATCAGCCCCAGCCACTGTGGCCAATGGCCGAGGTTGATGGGGATTGTGGTCTAATCACATTTGGAGGGCCACCGATTCCCCACTCCTAATTGAAAGTAATAAAGATGTGTGCTCAGAGTCCAATCCAACACAGTGGGTAAGTGGCTTTTTCTGGGATGTACAACAAGACCCCAGCTGATGCTAATTCAGTGTCCTCTGAAAGGGACATATTCTGACAGCCTGGCATGAAATATGGGCCTCAACCCAGTCTGTATGCACTAGACCTGCTCTGGATTTAGTTAAAGGCATTTTATCTTGGTCCTTTTGATGGAGGTTCTTCTAGCTGCTATCAGATGTGAACTACAGACTTCTTAGATCATAGACTCTTAGGGTTGGAAGGGGCCTACAAGACCATCGAGTCCAACCCCCTGATCAGTGCAGGAAGCCTGATTCCCAGGTAGTCTCCCATCCAACTACTAACCAGGGCTGACCCTGCTTAGCTTCCGAGATCAGACGAGATCAGGCACATCCAGCCCTTTGTGCATTTGAAATATGGTGCAAGGAGAGGGAGTAGATTTTGTCCAGACAGCCAGCAAGTGGCAGCTGCTCTGAAGAATCAAGGTGTGGATTGTCCTTGCAGCCTGGGTTCAATGACACAGCTAGAAAATGGGCCAGTTCTACCAGTGGTGCAATTAGCTCATGTTCTACTCCGGATTGAATGGTCCTTTGGGAAGAACCAGCCCTTCCATTAGGCAGAGTGGGGTAGTCGCTTCAGGGGGCAGATGCTGGGAAATGGCAGCAGGGTGTTGGGGAACAGACCTGTGTGCCATGCATGGTGGTGCAATTAGGGCTGGATTTCGGGGCCAAAGTCCAGGGGCCCACAGCCTACGGAAGCCCAAATGACCTCCCAGAGAGTGGCAGGTGTCGAGGGCATTAGGATAGCAGTAGCAAACTCCATTTTACTCCTGTAGTCATGATGGTGCTCTGATTTAAGTGAGGCCTAGAGGCCTGGAGTTTTTGTTGGGAAGGGGTATCCCCCAGAAGAGTAGTTTCATTTCCCTGGTTATGTTTCAGTTTCATTTCGCCACTTAGGTTTCATTTCTTCAGGGTTGAAACAGTACTTTCAGTTTTGAGGGAGGAAGGTATATAAAGAGAGTGGGAGAGTCAGAGTCGAGGAGACCAGAGCCTGAAGAGGGAGCCCAAAGAAGCAGCCTAGAGAAGTCTAAGTGCAGCTAGGGTAGAGGAACTTTGTTTTATTTTCTTTTGCCTTTTGTATCACTCGGCTCTATTGTGTAAATACCTGTAGTTGTGATTTGCTTGCTTTAATTTACCAGTAAACTTTTGTGGTTAAACCTTGTGTCTAGAGTGTCAGTCATCCGACGTCTACAGCCTAAACCCCACGAGACTGGAAAGGGGGAGGTAAAAGAAGGAAGGTGGGTCTCTTCAGGCAGTAAGGGACCTGAGATCCTTAAGGAGTTGCTCAGGGGGTCCAGGTCATCAGGGTGGAACCCTGACACCATGGCACACAAAAATGGTGCCCATGGGTATCCGGCATGAAGCAACAGCTCCCGCAGGTAAATTAACCTATGGCAGGCTGTCGTGTCATGCGAACCACCCAATGTGTCTTTTACACATCTGTAAGTAGGGTAGACTTGACAGGGTCAGAAGTAAGCACACAGCCCACACGAGATTCACAGCAACATCAGACCAGTTCTATCAACATCCAAACCTGAACTTTTCCCAGACACACCTTGCCAGGCCGGATCAGTGACATGTTTGCAAATCACCTTCATTTTCCTATTTGGCTCCAGAGGTAGTCCGGAAAGGTAAAAACAAACAATAAGCCAAACAGCACCACCTAGTCACACACAAGAGGGAGATATGAGCAAGCATGGGGCACCCTACAATTTGCAGAGGTACTAAAAAAATTTAGAAAAAGAAACCCTGAGTGGGGAGGAGAACCCCAAAACAGCCCAATGAGGACAGAGCAGGGCCAATGGTCATGGAATGCTGGCTGACTGGGGTTTTTGGGGGGGGGAACCCAAGGGGAGATGGGGGGATGGAATGTAGTTCCTTGGAAAAGGGCATGGCTGGTGGGCTGGAACAGGAACACGCTATGCTGCAACTTTTTGTTGCAGGTCCCACCAATCTGATCTAATCACGATCACTCAGAATCCTTTGGATGCGCAACGCATGTTGAATGGACACTGATGGCGCACTTCTTCCGGCAAATAAAACAACAGCACCTGAATGTCAAGACAACGCTGGCCACATGGGTCAGTTGCTACTCGTGGAGCAGTGGTACGTTTCGAAGTGCAGACGCTCATCATGATTGTCCTCATTGCTACACCCCCCAGGGGAGCCCCAGAATGCAGGCAGTTGTGTTTATCTATATCAACAAACCAGTTTTCTGAGTTTTCATCTGCTCGGAGTAGGTATTTTGCAAGACAGACGGGCCTTCATTGCATATTCAAGAGCAAGCCACTGCAAAATTCTTTGCGTGACAACACGGAACAATTATATAGTTGAGGCAAAAATGCACTTCCCCCCCAGCTAAGGTCAGAGGGAGCAGAGAAGCCTGGGGATGGGGGGCGGGCAGCTGACATCAGCATCCCTGCTAATAAAAAAGTGACAGTGCTGCATTCCTGCGAGCCCTGACTCCACGAGGCCACCGGTTGCTCCTAGCTTTACAAGTGATGACAAACTCCATGTACTAGTCATTTCAGCTCCTAAGTGGCTAGTTGAGTAGACAGCCTGTGATGGTTGCCCCCACTGCCCCCGCCCCAAGCCCAGTGTCTCAGGAAGTCAGCTGGGCCCCCCTGTTCTTAAACAGGTTTTCATGCTATTTATTATCACTTAGCAGGCCATACAATTCCAAGAAGGGGAAATGGCCTCACTTTACGCAACAGAACAGCATGGCTGGAGAAGGAAGGATGCCTTGCATTATTAACTGCAGAATGTTTGGGCAACTTGCTAACCATAAGGCTATATGCAATGAGGGAAGCATATCAGGGTGGGAGCAATTCCTGCAAAGCAGTTTATTGTGGCAATAAATAATTCAGCTCCAATTCTGTACAACAAACACATGAATATTGCTATGCCTTCATGGCTGCAAATTCGGAAAAGACAACTACTTTGAATGTCTTTCAAATCAAAGACAAAGAATCAAGGTGCTCTACTGGGTCAGAATGTCAAGTTCTCCTCTGGGTGAGCTAGGTTCCTTGTCCTGCCTTTGCCATGGATACATCCCTCACAAGCAGGGTTTAGAGGCTGCTGTAGAGGCTGAATAAGGCTGAATCCTAAGCACTCATACTAGGTAGAAGTCAGTTTGGCTGCAATGAACAGGACTTATTTCCGGGGTGTCAGGGTAAGGCCATAAGTTCAAGGCTATAAAGTAGGGGTGAGGAACCTGTGACCCTCCGGTTGTGGTTGAATGACAACTCCCATCATCCCTGACCATTGGCTATGCTGGCTGGGGCTGATCGGAGTTGTAGTCCAACCACATCTGTAGTCCAACCCTTGCTGGAAAATTCAACCAGCCAGCTGTACCTACTTTTAGGATACTCCATTCCATCGAGACCCCAGTTCTGCCACCCCACAGACATTTAGCATTCTATGGACTCTCAGTATGCTCAGTCCTCCCTGAGCAGTTTTTGCCCCCGCCCTTCCAGCCTGTGGGCAGAGACTGCCTTATTCTTTGTTCAGTGCCTAGGAAGCCTTAGGAGAAATAATAAGTATTATTATTAATAATAATAATAATAATAATAATAATATCCTAACATCTTATGCTCCTAAACCTGTGCTCAACGAGCTCAGAAAGAACAAGCTGGAAAAAGCATGCTTCCCACTGCATGCGTGTACATGTGGAGAGAAAAACACACGCATGTGCGCATCATGATTTATATCCGGGTCCCCGGGGATTTATATCCAGATTCTTACAAGAAAGGAAAGCACGAAGGTGTGAAGCAGCTCTCCATAAAGCGCTAGGTTCAGGAGAATGAGAGAGAATTTATACTAAGTGGCTAACGAATTGCCCTATGTGCGATAAGCAGGAATAACAACCCCCGTGGCATGTCAGGCATCATGATGAGCCCAGAATGAATTGTTTTAGGGCGCAATCCTATGCATGTTTGGACAGAACAAAGCCCTACAACTCCCAGCATTCCCCAGCTGTAGGACTTTCTTCTGTCTAAACATGCACAGGATTGCGCCCTTAATTTATTTTATTACAGCAGCTTAGAACCAAGCTTTAAAAAAGAAAAGAAAAAAAAAACCCCAACACTCTGTAATGGGGTTGGACTCGATGGTCTGTAGGCCCCTTCCAACCCAACTATTCTATGATTCTATGATCCAGCCTTCACCAACTTGGTGCCCTCCAGGTGTCTTGAACTACAACTCCCATCAGCACCAGCCAGCAGGACCAATGGTTGTGGAATGGGGGGATTGTAATCCAAAACATCTGGGGGGGGGCAGGCTGGGGAAGACTACTGCAATCAGTGGCAATGATGATGATGAATTATTGTTATTATTACTATTATTAACAACAACCACCCAAACTTGTTGTGGAGGAAAACTGTAACTGGAGAAGCTCCCTGGGCAACGGCGATGGCCAAACCGCCCTTCCCTAGGTCTGCCTTTGGGTCGGGTTTGCTAACTGCGTTGGTGGCGTGGAAGACAGAGGCGGGGAGGGGGGAGACCGCCGGCGCGGCCCGCCTGGCCCGCCAGCAGCCAGCCCGGCGGCCCCTCCAGTCTGCAGCGGCCATCTGCTGCCCTCCGGCGGCCGGAGCAGGGAAAGAGCGCCGCGATGATGGCCCGAGCTGCGGGAAAGGCTGCGCTCTCCGCGCAGGGGCGGGAAGGACGCGAAGCTTTGAGAGGGGGGAAAAGGGAGCGCAGAACGGGCCCGGACACTCGGCGCCACTGGGGTTGGGACCAGCTAGGTGCAGCAGCCCCTTCATGGATCACTGCCTTGTTGTGGCGAAGGGGCTTGCGTAACTCAGTGAAGCCAAAAGCTATGCCGTGGAGGGCCACCCAAGACGGACAGGTCATGGCAGAGAGTTCTGACAAAATGTGGTCCACTGGAGAAGGAAATGGCAACCCACTCCAGTATTCTTGCCAAGAAAACCCCATGGAACGTAACACAAGGCTAAAAGAGATGACACCGGAAGATGAGCCCCTCAGGTCGGAAGGTGTCCAATATACTACTGGGGAAGAGCAGAGGGTATTTCCAAGTAGTGCCAGAAAGAGTGAAGCGGCTGGGCCAAAGCCAAAAGGACACTCACCTGTGGATGTGTCTGGTGGTGAAAAGAAAATCCGATGCTGTAAAGAACAATGTTGTTTAGGAACCTGGAATGTCAGATCAACGAATCAAGGTAAGCTGGAGGTGGTCAAACATGAGATGGCAAGATTGAACATCGACATCTTGGGAATCAGCAAACTAAAATGGACAGGCATGGGCGAATTTAATTCAGGTGACCATCATATCTACTACTGTGGGCAAGAATCCCTTAGAAGAAATGGAGTAGCACTCATAGTCAACAAAAGGGTGGGAAAAGCAGTACTGGGGTACAATCTTAAAAACGATAGAATGATCTCAGTATGAATCCAAGGCAAACCATTCAACATCACAGTAATTCAAGTCTATGCCCCAACCACTGATGCCGAAGAAGCTGAGGTTGATGGGTTCTATGAAGACCTACAACACCTTCTAGAACTAACACCAAAAAAAGATGTCCTCTTCATCATAGAGGATTGGAATGCTAAAGTAGGAAGTCAAGAAATCACCGGGATAACAGGCAGGCATTGCCTTGGTGTACAAAATGAAGCAGGACAAAGGCTAATAGAGTTTTGCCAAGAGAACACGCTGATCATAGCAAACACTCTTTTCCAACAGCACAAGAGGCGACTCTACACATGGACATCACCAGATGGTCAATATCGAAATCAGATTGATTATGTCCTTTGCGGCCAAAGATGGAGAAGCTCTATACAGTCAGTAAAAACAAGACCTGGAGCTGACTGTGGCTCAGATCATGAGCTGCTTCTTGCAAAATTTCGGCTTAAATTGAAGAATGTAGGGAAAACCACTAAACCATTCAGGTATGACCTAAATCATATCCCTTATGAATACACAGTGGAGGTGAGGAATAGATTTCAGGGATTAGACAGGAAAGATCTGAATGTCCCTGATAGCCATGATAGTGCGGTCACTGAACTTGAGCCGGACATCCTAGAAAGTGAAGTCAAGTGGGCCTTAGGAAGCATTACTAACAACAAAGCTAGCAGAGATGACAGTATTCCAGCTGAGCTATTAAAAATCCTAAAAGATGATGCTGTTAAAGTGCTGCATTCAATATGCCAACAAATTTGGAACACTCAACAATGGCCGCAAGACTGGAAAAGGTCAGTTTACATTCTGATCCCAAAGAAGGGCAATGCCAAAGAGTGTTCAAACTACCGCACAATTGCGCTCATTTCACATGCCAGCAAGGTGATGCTCAAAATCCTACAACTTAGGCTTCAGCAGTATGCGAACCGAGAACTACTGGAAGTACAAGCTGGGTTTCGAAGAGGCAGAGGAACTAGAGATCAAATCGCCAACATTCACTGGATCATGGAGAAAGCAAGAGAACTCCAGAAAAACGTCTATTTCTGCTTCATTGACTACGCTAAAGCCTTTGATTATGTGGATCACCACAAACTGTGGCAAATTCTTAAAGTGATGGGAGTACCAGACCACCTTACCTGTCTCCTGAGAAACCTGTACGAGGGTCAAGAAGCAACAGTAAGAACCAGACATGGGACAACCGATTGGTTCAAAATTGGGAAAGGAGTACGACAAAGCTGCATATTGTCACCCTGCTTATTTAACTTATATGCAGAGTACATCATGAGAAATGCCGGGTTGGATGAATCAGAGGTCGGAATTAAGATTGCTGGGAGAATTATCAACAACCTCCAATATGCAGACGATACCACCCTAATGGCAGAAAGCGAAGAGGATCTCAAGAGCCTCTTGGTGAGGGTGAAAGAGGAGAGTGCAAAAGCTGGTTTGAAAGTCAACATTAAAAAAACTAAGATCATGGCATCTGGCCCCATCACTTCCTGGCATATAGAAGGGGAAGAAATGGAAGCAGTGACAGATTTTACTTTCTTGGGCTCCAAGATCACCGCAGACGGTGACTGTAGCCATGAAATTAAAAGACACTTGCTCCTTGGGAGGAAAGCTATGGCCAACCTAGACAGCATAGTAAGAAGCAGAGAGATCACCTTGCCGACAAAGGTCCATCTAATCAAAGCTATGGTTCTCCCAGTAGCAACGTATGGCTGTGAGAGCTGGACTATAAGGAAGGCTGAGCGCCGAAGAATTGATGCTTTCGAACTGTTGTGCTGGAGAAGACTCTTATGAGTCCCCTGGACTGCAAGGAGGTCAAATCAGTCCATACTAAAGGAAATCAACCCTGAGTGCTCATTGGAAGGACAGATACTGAAGCTGAAGCTCAAATATTTTGGCCACCTAATGCGAAGAGAAAACTCTCTGTAAAAGACCCTGATGCTGGGAAAGACTGAAGGCAAAAGGAGAAGGGGACGGCAGAGGATGAGATGGCTAGATAGCATCACCGATGCAATGAATATGAACTTGAGCACACTCCGGGAGAGAGCGCAGGACAGGAAGGCCTGGCGTGCTATGGTCCATGGGGTCACGAAGAGTCGGACACAACTGAACAACTGAACAACAACAAAAGGTGCAGCAGGCTGCGAGGGATGGCGGCAGGTGCCAGCAGATATCATACCGTTATAATAACGATCGGTGCCCACTGGTGTCATGTGTACCAATAGTTATGATAACAGTATGAAAACGGTATAACTGCTCTGTGTAGATTTAGGGCGAGGCTGAGCCCGCGAGGTCCTTGGGTCGGCTCTCTCCGGTTGGAAAAAGAGAGAGGGAGGGGGCGCACGGATAGCCCTCCCAGGTCCAAGACAGATTGCCCCGCCGAGGAACGAAGGGTCCCTCGAACCGGCCGGAGGGGTGGAGGCGGCTCGCCATGCGCCACAGCTCGCGGTATGGACGGGGTATTATGCCCCCAGTGCATATTATTACACAGCTTCCCCCCCCCCACCTCTTGTGGCTACAGGATAAAGAACTCTGCGCATGCTTAAAGGCAGTTCGGAGATTAATTTACGAGCTCCCAGAGCGAACCTTACTTTTGCGTCAGTCTTTCACTCAGGGCTCCGAAGTTGGTGTCAGAACTGGGGCTCGCAGCCTGATGCCAAAATAGGCAAGTGCCTCTGAGCATACACTGAGTGTCTTTCCCTGGGAATAGGAGTGACCCTGAAGATCGCCTCTCTTTTTTCTAACTTAAGCCGCAATCTTATACATGTTTAGACCAAAAAAAAAACGGGAATACTGGGAGTCGCAGGACTTTGTTCTGTCTAAATGAGCATAGAGTTGCACACTTGAGGATGCAATTCTATATGCATTCACCTGGTAGTGAATGTCATTGAACTCTGTTGGGCTTACTTCTGAGTAGACATCCACAGGATCTCACTGTCAGCCTGCACAAAGGCAATAAGCATTGGTGCTATGATCTGTTAACACTGGCCTTGGGGATAGTTACCCACCTTGAGCCATAAATTAGGGTGGGCTATATCATATGCCCTATTAATCAGTGTGACAAGATAATCACTTAACAAGGGGCAGATATCCATTAACACAAGTTCACCATGGCTTTGTACCCACAGAGAGGTTAAACAATGGTAAAAGACTGCATTTCCCACCTTTCCAACATGGGGTGTAAGTAGGATTCCACTTATGGTGGAATGGTTTCCTATGAGTAGAGCCAGGATTTTAGGAACAAACCCAGCCTTGCCCCCTTTGGTGCACTGAACTACCACACCCATCATCACCAACCAGCATGGACAAATATTAGTACTGGTTTGGGATGCAAAGTATCGATGAGGCTGGCCAGAGGATGATAGGACTTGTAGGCTGTCCAACCCATTTGGAGGGCACCAGATTGGGGATGGCTGACCTAACCCACTATTTTTGTCATTAGGGGTAGGCAGAAGGGAGGTCTGGATCTACTGGTAGATCTCTGCATGATTTGAAGTGGATTAGCAAGGATGTCTGACTTCCAATCGATTTAATTTCATTTATTATATTTCTATACTACCCCATAGCTGAAGCTCTCTGGGAGGTTCACAGAAATTAAAAGCCATTAAAATAAAATTACATAAAGTATAAAAACCATTCATGGTTTTTAGATTAACAGTGGGAACTGCCAAATGACTCTAGAACAAAATGTCTGGATGGAAAGGCTGTGTGCTCAGTTCAGTTCCAGCACTCAGAACAAGTCCCTGGGCTCAGATTCCTGGAATTCTGAGTGTGTATCTTTTGCACCTGGCTCGGATGGGTGGATCTCAGGGTTGTGGTTGAAACAAACTAGATCCCGCAAGCCTGAAGTCTGTCCTCCTCTCTATTCTGGGGCCATGGGCAGAGGCCTGTCATTCCCGTGATCACCTGCTGCCTAATCCTTTAACTGGAGATGCTGGGCAATGGAACTGGGACCTTGTGTGTATGTGAACAGGGAACAATGGCATGATATGAGAGCCATGCTTTTCACACCCAAGGTCTCGTTGCTACCTGGCATCTTCAGGTAGTCCCCGGAAAGACCAGGTTCTGCCCCAGATCCTGGACAGCCATTATTCTCCAAGGGTTGGCAACCTGGTGCCCTCCAGATGTGTTGGACTACTGCTCCTGTCAGCCCCAGCCAGCATGGCAAATTGTCTGTGGTTATGGGTGTTGTAGTCCAAAATATCTGGAGAGCACCGGGTTGCCTACCCCTCGTGTAGACAGTACTCAGCTAGATGGACTGATGGGTCTGACTCAGTATAAGGCAGTCCATATATTCCTGTTTTAATCGTTCCTTTATTGAGACCCATGAGGACTGGAACCTTAGTTTGTTTGTTTACAGTGGTACACCATATGCTTTGCATGAAAAAGGTCCCAGGATTGAGCCCTGGCATTGCCAGGTAGGGCTAGGAAAGACACCTGTCCAAAGCCCGGGAGAGCTGCACCCTCTCAGGGAAGACCATAATGAGCTAAATGGGCCAGTGGTCTCCCTCAGTGTAGAACAGCTTCCTATGTTCCTAATAATATTGAGAATATGACAGAATGAAAACCTCTCCAACTCTTTCTTTCGGAGTCAGTTCCAAATACCTCTTCAAAAATCCTTTTTTCTCATTGCTAACATCATATCTACTCACCTCCTTAATCCATGTATTGGCTCCTTCTTCCATATCCAAAGGTGAATATACTCCCCACCAACAACTGCACCAAGAAAACCCGACTTCTGCAAACTGTATTCAGTATGCCAACTATGTATGCGCTTGCCTGCTTTGCATTTAGCCTGATCCTGTGCATGTTTACTCAGACGCAAGTCCCTATGCCCACTGGGACTTATTCCCAGGTAAGCATGTGTCCAACTGCAGCCTTCATTTGTTCTGCTTTCTGAATATAGCTTAAGGAGCAATCCTATGCATTTTTAGACAGAGAGAAATCCTAAAAAAATCCCCATCATGTAGGGAATTGTAGGACATTTTTCCTGTCTTCAGCATGTGTAGGATTGTGCTATTATCTTTGCAAGCTTGAGGGCTAGAAATTGGCTTTCTTAAGGAAAGTTAGAGAGACTCAGGGTGCTAAACCAGTTTTTTAGTGCAGTGAAATTGCAAACTCACAGAATATGTGTGTGCGCATGTGCACACGCACGCACACACACGCACACACACACACACTCAGCCCAAAGTCTGAAGATCCAATAAAATCTGTTTTTTCCCGCCTCCCACCCCTGCCCTCCCCAAGATAATGGAACCTAGCTTCCTGGAGAAAAGCAATCAGCTCTCAGAGACTACCAGGAAAGGCCTGTGTCACTGCTGCTGGTCCAGCCACTGCTGCTTCTCCTGGCACTGCTGTGGCTGTTGTCCAGAGTAATGTCATTGGGTTGGCTGTTGGTGGGAGCTTTTGATGGATGCAGCTTGTTTGGAGTGTTGCTGCCCCTCCCCTCCCATCCTCTCCCTTCCAACTTAAGACAGATGCAGGCAATCCTCTTGAGGCATCTGCTTTGTCGTGACTTCAATTGCCACATCTTGTCCTAAGACAACCTGTGGCCTTTTCCAACATGGAGCCCTCCATATATGGACTACAACTCCTATCATTCCTCAGTCTGCATGGCCCTTGGCTGGGGGTGATGGGGGCTGTAGTCCAGCAATTTCTGGAGGGTGTCAGGTTGGGGGAGGCTGCATTACATCTTGTCCCATCTTCAGTAGACAACAGTATTCCCCTTCTGCCCTGCCCATCCCAAGTTCCGATATCCAGTCTTTTTACCCAGCTCCTTCAGTTCAGTTATTCCTCCCATAAAGTGTTTAAGCCTTTATTATTCCTGAATCCTTTTTTTTTGTGCCCAGTACTGCACACAAACTAACCCAAGTAACATCCGCTAATGAGGTCTGACTGAGTAGTCATCCTTGCCCTGCCTTACCTCCCTCCATCTACATCTCCCTCCCATTGTCTATTGCAGGAATCAGATGGTGAGGAAAAGACGGAGAGATGGTTTGGGGTGAAAAGTATCCAGGATTTCCCTTGACTCCCTTGAATCAGGAGGAAAGGTGGGCCCAAGTACCCTTATCTGAGTATTGTTAATTGCCGGTCCAAAAAGAGGGCTTTTGTGCCTTTAATAAAGCACTTCCCTTAATACCAGCTGAAATGGCTTAACAAGGGATCAGGCAAATCAATGGTGCCTAAGGTCTATCAACAAGTAAACACTGTAGCTAAATTGACCCTCCAAATACAGAGGAAGTTGCCTGGGGGACAAATAGCAGGGGAGAGCTTCAAACTCCAGTTGTGGGCTTTTCCGCAGCATCTGGCTGGCCCCTATTGGAAACAGGATGGTGGACTCCTTATGTTCTTGTGGGCATTTATAATAGCGCAGGGTCTGGAGTTGCAGCAAACGTACTTCCAACTCTTTTCAAAATCACCATATATCTGTGTACCCTTAGGAGCACAGGTGAGGAACCAGCAGCTCTCTAGATGTTGCTGGACATCTAGAGAGACTCCCATCACCCCAACCTGGCTGGGGCTGATGGGACTTGAAGTTCAACAACATCAGAAGGCCCCAGGGGTTCCCCATCCCTGCTTTAAGACTGGTCCAGACAGTGGACATGATCCAGCTAAAGTTAAGCATTCCTAAACCACCTTTCCATGGGAGAATTTATCCCGTGCTTACATCTCTCCCACTGAATACAGTGGAATTTAAAGGTACTTAACTCTGGCTGGATTATTCTACCGCCTTTTATCTTTTTCTTTTTTCTTTAACCCGTGCAAGAATTGTGTAGCTGTTACTCGATTGCTGAAGGACTGGAGCCATGTAAAGGGGGTGGGGTGCTCAGGGAAGTTCTAGGCTGCCTTTCTGAATGTCCAACTTTCATTTAAACAAGTAATTCTCTAGCACTTGTACTTGTGGACAGGGCCGTCCCAAGACATTTTGCTGTCTGAAACAATAAGATTTTTGTACATTCCATGTACATTCCATGTACAAAAACCATCCTGGCTGGCAGTTGACAGTCACTTCAGCACTGGCAATGGACATGACTTGACTTCCACTGCACCTCAGGGCAGGTCTAGCAGACTAGTTTAGGAATGGCAGGGCGGCAAGATGCATGGTACACGTAGTTCTGCCACTCCCCAGCATCTGCCGCCTGAGACAGCCACCTCACTCTGCCTAAAGGTAGGGCCGGCCCAGCTTGTGGAGGTATAAGGGAAAGCATGGAGGCCATATTCTATCTAATTGTTTACTAAGCAGCAATATATTTAAATTCATTTGAGCATATGAAGATGCTAATGGCTGGGTTTGGATGGTCAGTGGGGGAAACAATGCAGCATCAGTTGTTTCCCCCAGCCCCACACATGCCAGTTGCACAACCTGGATTACCCTAATTACCTGTGCCATCTGTCGCCTTAACCTGGTGCAGGCGTAGTGACTTTTCACCCATCCTACAACCCATGGCTTGGAGTAGGGGTTGTAGGGTAGGTGAAAAGTCTCTACATTCACACGGTGCACCAGGTTCGGATGACATGGCAACCTGTGACACAGCATGGTTAATTACGGTAATTCTGGTTGTGTGACCAGCATGCGTGGCTTATGTGGGGGCTGCGTTGTTTCCCCTGCGGATCATCCGTGTTTTGGCAGTGCTACAACGGTTCCCTTCCCACGTAGGCCCCCTCGCCACCACATTTCTGGCTGCAGGCCTGGTGTTGCATCCTCGTTCCCTCTATTTCCAGTGTTCCGGGGTGAGTGCTGTTGCTTGTATACCCCAAACAGCACCACCCATGCACAAGGGTGAGCTCAGGGAAATCCCAAGATTTGCAGAAGTACAACAGAATCTTTAGAATACAGAACAAACGGCCTAATGAGGACAGAGAGTACTTAGTGGCCACAGGTTGCGGACTGTTTGGTGGGGGGAACTGATAACTTCGCTTCTGCACAGCGGACCCAGAAATATTAGCGACTTAAGAAACTGGAGAACAAGTGGCCAGTATCTCGAGTTACATTTACTAACTCTTTTATTTAAAAATACACAAATATAAGAAAGCATAAATCTATCTATTCTCTGTCTTCCTTTCTACCGAAGGAAGGGCGCAATCTCATGCATGTTGTGACAGAGAAAAGGCCTACAACTCCCAGCATGCCCCAGCCAGCATTGCTGGCTGGGTCATGCTGGGAGTTGTAGGCCTTTTCTATGTTGAAACATGCATAGGATTGCACCCTAAGACTTGCTTCATGCTGTAATCTCCTCACACTACCTCATTCTGTCTGACCAACATAACTGTCTTTGTGCTTCCCTCTTTATCCAGGAGATGGAACTCTCTACTGTCACCAAGTGTCACAGCTATCTAATGATCAATACATGAATTCTATGTGTGTGTGTGTGTGTGTGTGTATGTATGTGTGTGTGTATATGTATGTATGTGTGTGTGTGTATGTATGTGTGTGTGTGTGTGTGTGTATATATATATATATATATATATATATATATATAAAATAAAAATATATATAAAATGAGATAATGCTAGATAGAAGATTGACTCCTAACAGGAAACATGGTAAACAGGGTGGGCGGGGCATGGATTGGAGTATTCTCAAGTAGGACATGGCTGGTTGGCTGAAACACTGGACAGGAGCCCTTCAGTCCAGTCTGTTTCCCGCCTCCCAGCTGAGCAGAGCAGAGCAAGCTGCTCCAGTTGGTCCAGGGACTACAGAAGCAGGCAAGCTCCCAGAAAGTGAGCGACCAGAGCGAGCAAGCGGGGGAGCAAACAGGAGTTGGCCAGGGGAGTTCGGCAGGGGAGGTCAAGGGGGAGGCCCCTAACATTTTTTTTTCTTTTTTAACTAACTTTTTTTCCCCATTTATTTGTCTTGTAACACACACTTCCACACCAGTGGGACTCTGCTTTTAACCTCTACTGAGTAGAGGAGCAGGCACAAGCTAGTCTAGAACAATCACAAAGCTAGACACAAAAAGGGAAAAGAGGCAATGGAAGGACAGGACTCTCCAGTGGTGGTGACCTGCAAGTTGTGTGCAATGTTTGTTTTCTTGCCTGAGAACAACATGACCTACACCTGCAACAAGTGCAAGTTGATCATGCTGCTGGAAGAAAAAGTAAGTGGACTGGAGCGGCAACTGTCAACCCTCCGGGGAATAAGAGAACATGAAGAGTTCTTGGACAGAATGGGGGAACTACAGCAGCAAAGGGAAGACCAGAAGCTTGAAGAGCAACAGCAAGATGAGGCAGAAGTGGGAAATGCTGAGGTGAAGAAAAATGGAGTAGAGGATACTCCTTGGAAAAGGGTGACAGGAGGACGCCACTCTGCACCAGTGGAAGCAGTGGAGATGTGGAACCGATTCCAGGTACTTGCGGATGAGACTGCGGATGAAATCTGATTCCGTCAATGAGCAGACAACGGAACGAAAGGCACTTGACAATCCGTGAAATGGAGATGGAATGGATTTTACAAAATTCGTACATCCCTACCCCAAGCTGCCCTCAGGGGCAGTGCACAATGCGGTCCTGTCCGCAGCATTGATATAAGGTTCAGCTGGCAGTCTGGTCAGCTCTTGTAGATGGAATGGCGGTGGGTGGGAGGTGCCATCTTGCCCTTTGTATAAAGGACAAACGCCGTTTGAGTGGGCCCTGTTTTTATCCCCACTTCGCTGGTTGGGCTGAGAGAGTGTAGTATTTCTTATTATTTATTTATTATCATTACTTACAACCCACCATCTAAAACACAAATCCTTCCAAGCCAGCTTAAAAGTAACATAAAAAAATAATTAACAAAATGAAAATTAACAATAACAAAAAATAAACAATATTTGATTGCTTTCCTGCTCAGTGCAGCTGGACTATGTCTGTGATTACATCAGAAGATAAGAAGAGCCCTGCTGGATCAGGCCAAGGGTCCATCTAGTCCAGCATTCTGTTCACACAGTGGCCAACCAGCTGCCCATGGGAAACCCACAAGCAGGACATGAGTGCAACAGCACCCTCCTGCCCATGTTCCCCAGCAACTAGTGTACCTAGGCTCACTGCCTCTGGTACTGGAGGTAGCATATAGCCATCAGGACTAGTGACCACTGATAGCCTTCTCCAGGAATTTGTCTAACCCCCTTTTAAACCCATTCAAACTGGTGGCCATCACTATGTGTTCTGAAAGTGAATTCCATAGGTCAACCCAGTGCTGTGCGAGGAAGTCCTTCCTTTTCTCTGTCCTGAAACTCCCACCAATCATCTTCATGGGATGACCCCACTGGGTTCTAGAATTATGAGGGAGGGATAAAAACGGCGCCCTATCCACTTTCCCCACACCATGCATAATTTTGTACACCTCTATCATGTCTCCCTTTACTCGCCTCTTTTCTAAGCTAAACAATCCCAGAAGTTGTAACCTTCCCTCATAGGGATGAATGATTAATTGCCCCTCATTTAGTCAACCTTTGTGCCCTACAGGGTGCTGATGGTGTTACATATTGGTGTGTGTTCCCTACCCCATTATTTCCAGCCTCTTTTCTGGCAGTATAGCCAAAGAGTGCTATTTGACTATAATGGGGGTAAACAGCACTGAACATGGAGGCTCAATTTAGCTGTCATGACTAATAACAGTTAAGAGATAGATTGATCATCCTCCATGAATGTGTCTAAAAATTCCCTTTTAAAGCCATCTAAAATAGCGGCCATCACAACAGCAGCAGAAACATTTGTACACACTCTTCCTCAGTATGGGAAAGTTGGTATCTCAGTATGAAAAGGTATCATGGGTGCAGAACCTCAGGAAGGAAAGGAAAGGTTCCTCCTGTGCAAGCACCGGGTCATTACTGACCCCTAGAGGGACGCCGCTTGCACTGGCGTTTTCATGGCAGACTATAGCGGGGTGGTTTGCCATTGCCTTCCCCAGTCGTGACTACCTTTCCCCCAGCAAGCTGGGTACTCGTTTTATCGACCTCGGAAGGATGGAAGGCTGAGTTGACCTGAGCCGGCTACCCGAGCCCCAGCTTCCGCTGGGATCAAACTCAGGTCGTGGGGAGAGTTTCGGTTGCAATGCTGCTGCCTACCACTCTGCGCCACACGAGGCCCAGGGCTGGGGGCCAAATCCAGCCCTCCCAGATGGCCCCACCCCTTATACTGGCCCCACCCCCTTTCCCCCAGCCACTGATCATTTGGTGGTATCCTGGTTTTTGTGCAATTCCCCCCCCCCCGCCATTCTTAAAAGGTTGAAATGCCTCTCCTAAGGCTCAGTGACCGGCAGTAAGAACCTTTAGCTAAAAGATGCTGGTATTCTAGCCACACCCCTTTTGCCTTTGACCACACCCCTTTCTCCAGACCCACCACCTCCCACCCCTCAAAAGCTTCTCTGACCTAGAAGTTGGCCTTTGGGCTGAAAGAATTTCTGCTCCTTTGGTTCACACCAACAAACCAAGCAAGAACAGCTCACAAGGCAGTGGAGAGTGAATGAGGGCAGACTCAAGGGTAGGGAATGCAATGAGGTGTCACCTGCGACAAGTCTTTTCAGGAACAGATGCAGCAAAAAATGACCTGAGACAATCTTCCTTTAGGGAAGGCGCGGGCATCTGGTTGGGGCTCGAAGCTTGGCGGATTACTCCTAGCTCAGCCCCCTGGATGCCAGCTCATGCACCCCCAGGCCTGCCTGAGTTGGGCAAGCTCGCCGTTTATTTTTTGTTAATTGTATTTATTTTTAAAAAATTGTTGGCTGCCTATCAAGGCAGAAGCCCTCCCAATGCAGCTCATGGCAATAAAATACATAAAAACCGTTAAAATATTAAAAGCAATAAAAACATAAACACAATAAAATAGCGATAAAAGCAACCATAAAAGCCGACAATGAACCAACGACAACAGCCAAAGCAGCAACAACAGCAATCATGTCAAAAGAAGGCCATGGTAAAATAATATGTTTTCAAGGCCTTTGTAAAAGCCTGCAGTGATGGAGTTTTCCGGCACCAGCCAACCTCTCACCATCTCCTTGCATGGAGCAAACGAGAGGTTGGCACACGGCAACAGGACTCGTGCGAGCGCTGCCTCTCAACATCTCCTTCCTCACAAGGAGACTGCGAAGGGTTGAGTGGGGGCAAGCGTCCCATGCCGGTGGCCAACCCCACATTCTGCTCTTGCAAGGAAGAGAGAACAAGGGGTTGGTGGGCAGCAACAGGGACTCCAGCTGCTGCCATTTTGTGCAAAATGGCAGCTGGTCGAGCAGCAGGACACCTCACACCACTTGCTGAGCACCCACGAACCATCCAGCAGCTCGCTGCACGTGGTGAACAGGATTGGGCAGTCGGTGAGCTGCACTCGGGGCGAGCAGTGGCAAGTTCGCCCATCCCTACCCCCCCTCCATGTTCGTTTTTCCCACAGACCAGCACTGATGCTGCAGCATGTGGGGCCGTCAACAACTTTCTGCTGTCACCCAGTGCTCACATGTTTGATGGGGCCCAAGCTCAAGTTTACGCTCTCACGCACAGGGAGTCAGGACTCCTACCCCAGGTTTTTGAAGTCGGCTTTCTACAGATTGCTGGAGCAGAGACTGACTGGGAGTCATAACCCGACCTGGAAGACGCATCCAGTGCTCAAGATGTCCCCATCTTCAGGCTTACCGTGACAAGAGGCCTTGCAGGGACAGAATAAGCTGCAAAGAACAAGCCTCTTCCTCCATCACTTGCGTTGGCTGTACAGCCCTGTACAATTCTGGCAGTGGCAGTGGTGTTCAGCTGTATTCAAGAATAGATCGAGCTGACTGGGGATAAGGGGAGTTCTGGTCCAACACATCTGGAGGACGTCACATTGGGGAAGGCTTTTGCAAGGGCATGGAGTCCGCTAGAATGGCAAAACATGGCAGCAGCGTGTTCTAGAGCAGCGGTGCGCAGACCTCAGGCTTGCGGGATCTACTTTGGGGTTGTTGTTTTTTACCAGCACCCTGGTAAACTGGAGCCTCACACCTAAGACAGATACTTAGAAACAAAAAAATTCTGAGCCTAAGATTTTGTTCTAAGTACGGAATGCAGCTGACAGTCTTTCCATACAAAAATGATGTCCTAGCTACCACAAACACTCTTATTTCAGCCATATAATTCAGATGGGGTGGGGTGAGTAAGAGTCATTTTGTCTTGCTATTGTTAAACAATTGGTGGTCAGAAATCCTTGCTGATCTAATGCAAATCATCCAGAGATCTACGAGAAGATCCAGAACTATGTTCTGCCCATCCCTGCTCTAGAGGGTAGATTTACCAGGAGCTGCGCCACTTAGAATGTTCTAGAACTGTGGGGTTTCTAGACATAACACAACCTCTTTGCACTGATGGATTCTTCTTACAGCTCAGCAGGATTTTAGAATGAGGAACCAGCCTCTGTCTAAGGAGGGATTTACAGAACGGGGCCTTCTAGCATTCTTGTAATATTACTGGGGCGAGAGCCATATTTTGAGTTCTGTGAGGACTCCAAAACAAGAAACCAAAACCTCTATGTAGACATTTCTCAGCCAAAAAAGCCCTGCTTATCACAGATGTTCTCACTGGCCATTTCTTTGGTTGGAGATGGCATTGCCATTCACAGCCACCTAACAGGATTTGCACATCAGAAGAAGACTGGGAGGGACTTATTTAAAGACTGAGAACCCTATTAAGCGTAACATGCAAATGTGTGTGACAAGATCTCCAAAAGGCCGCTTTAGGAGGGGTCAATTTAGAGCAGAGAAGTGGTCCTAAGGAGGGGGAAAGACTTCTCTGTTCCAGATACCCCCTCAAAATGATTCCCCCTCTGTGAAGAGAGGTTGTGGCTCAGCGGTAGAGCACCTGTTTTGCGTGCAGAAGGTCCTAGGTTTGATCCCCGGCATCTCCAGGTAGGGCTGGGAAAGATCCACCCCATCTGAAAACCTGCCAGGTAGTGTAGACCAGCCTTCCGCAACCTATGCCATGGTGGCTGGGGATGATGGGGATCACAGTCCAACATATCTGCAGGGCACCAGATCAAGGAAGGCTGGTGTAGGCAATAGTGAGTTAGATGGACCGACAGTTCAACTCAATGTAAGGCCGAAACCCTAACAGAGGCAATTTGGAGGGGAGCAGTAGTGGGTGAAGAAAGGCTAAAGCACCCCCACTCATACCAGCAGATTGTCCCCTCCCAAAGCAACTAAAAAAAAAAAAGCTGTCAAAATCATGTGACACACATTTGCAGGTAACGTTTAATTAAAGGTGCAATCCTATGCATGTTTAGACAGAAGAAAAGTCCTACAACTCCCAGCATTCCCCAACCAGCCATGTTGGCTGGGGCATGCTGGGAGTTGTAGGGCTTTTTTCTGCCTAAACATGCATAGGATTGTGCCCTAATCTGTATTTCTTCCTTTCTTCCTCCCTTTTCTCCTAAATCGTTATGAAGTTCATAGGGGTATTAGGTGGTCAGTACATGTGAATGCGAAACATACAGTTCTGGGGGTGATGGGAGGACTGGATGTTCTTCACCCTGTCTGCAGAAGCGCCGTTGTCCTAGTGCCTGGTATTCTGAGGTATACTGCCTCTGAACACGGAGAATGCATTTAGCTATCAAAAGGGAGACATTGCAGCTGATTGGGTGTGTGGCTAATGGTAAGAATAAAATAACAGAAGAGCTGTCATATCTACCTCAGTCTGGCAACCTGCAGCTGGTATGTCAGACACCATTTGTAATCTTGTAACGAATACAGAGTGATCCGTGTACGGCCCCGAATGCAAACTGTGGACATGGCGACGTTTTGTTTCCAACGTAACTCTCATAGATGCTGGTTTTTCAGCTGTAGACTTGGAGCAAATCAGCCATTTCCCATGGAAGCATCCACTCAACAGAAGATCAGAGAGGAGAAAGACCACAGCTCAGTGGTAAAGCACATGCTTTGCATGCAGAGGGTCCCAGCTCTGACTGAGATAAGTTCGAAACACTGGAGAGCAGCCTTCCCCAATGTGGTGCTCTCCAGATGTTTCAGACGACAACTCCCATAATCCCTGACCATTGGCCATGCTGACTTGAACCAATGGGAGTTGTAGTCCAAAACATCTGGAGGAGGCCATGTTGGGGAAGACTGGATTTGGGGGTAAGGCAGCTTTCTATGTTCCTAATCATTGAGTTGGAAGCGACCTTGAAAGTCATCTCATCCAACTCCCTTCCAATGTAGGAAACCTACTGCTACAGCATCCCTACTAGGTGATTATCCACCACCTAACAAAGGAGAGTCCACCACCCTCTAGGGGGGTTTGTTCCACTGTCGAACAGCTCATGCCATCAGGACGTTCTTCCTAATGTTAAGCTGAAATCCCCTTTCTTATCATTTGAACCTGTTTTGAGCCCAACCCTGTGGAGCAGGGTGTGCGGAATCTTGCCAATTTCAATTGGGAGGAGCTCTCAGGGGCCACATTCAGGTGGTGGGTGGCAAAAGGGGGGTGGAGCGAAGGCAAAAGGGATGGAGTCAAAAATACAAGAAACACCAGCATTTTTTGGCTTCAAGCTCTTCCTGCCTTAGGAGAAGCATTTCTACCTTTTAGAATGGGGAAGAAACTGCACCAAAGGAAACCACCCAACAGTTGGTGGCTGAGTGGAAGGGAGTGTGGCCAGATTGGGCCCCAAGAGAGTTGGATTGGGCCCCCAGCCTGAGGTTCCCCACCTCTGCTCTGAAGCAACAGGAAACAAAATTTCTCCATTATCCATGGGTAGTATCCAATGTTAGTCCTAGCTAGAGTAGACCCATTGACATGAATGGGAATAAAGTTGGTCACTACTAACTTGTCCCATTCATTTCAATGGGACTACTCTACGTAGGTCTAACATTGGGTAGTATCCAATGTGACAACCTTTCAAATATTTGAATATGGCTATCATATCGCTTTGGGGAGATCAGTCCTATGATCCCTGGGCAAGCATCCCAGGGTCCATAGGATGACTCAGATTCCCCCCTCCAAAGTCAGAGACAGCGCTCTGACCTTGGAAGGGGGAGTCAGAGATACACCCACACACACACACAGCTGGCATGGAGAGAACTGTGCTGGATGCCTCTCCGAGGTTGGAAAATTAACCTTGGAGAGGGTGAAAGGGGGGCATTTCACTGGGTGGAGAGGGGCAGGGAGGAGACCAGAGAGGCCAGGATACAATGTATGTTTAGCAAAAAACCCAAAGATCAGAGGATGGGAGGGTGAGATCGCCTCTGCCGCTCCTCCCACCCTGTCAGCCTCAGCCTGGCAGGACATAGGAATCTCGGAAGCCTTGTCTAAATGCACCCACCTCCATCAAGTGTGCCTGATGAATTTTGCACGCGCACGCACACACACACCCTCCCTTGTGCAGGAACCACTCAACTTTGCTGCTTTCCTCAAATATTTCTACAGAATCTCCCAGACAGTTGCTGCTCATAGTATACGATTTGTTTCTGTTGCCCCACCCACATTGGTTTGCATTTCATGTTCTGTAACAGCTCGCAGACATGCCGTTACAGGAAGTTCTTGTTCCTATACAGTTTGATCTTAAAACCAGCATGTCCAAACCACATGTAGGAGATGGGGTTGTTCACTGAATTGTGATTACGCCTTCAGATTCCACAAAGTTACTGGTAACGGAGCCAGTGTGGTGTAATGGTTAAGGGCGTTGGACTGGGGAGATCGCAGTTCTAGTCCTCACTCGGTCATGGGTGACTTTGGGCGAGACGCTCAGCCTAACCTACCTCACAGGGGTGTTGTGGGGATAAAATGAAGGAGGAGAACCATGTGTGCCACCTTGGGTTCCTTGCAAGAGGAAAATGGCAGGATAGAAATAGAATAAATAAATATAACAAATAAACAAGGCAGGACTCTTAATACAGGCCTGCAGCGGGCTTTCTCCTCCGCCAAGTGACCAGAAGGAGGCCGAGGTCTGAGGCTGGGCTGCACTTAAGGGGACAATGCACAGTTAATTCAGTGCACCTTAGTTCGACACAAATCTATCACAGACTGTGTTCTGATGCTATGCAGCTGCTGCGCTCGCCTTCAGGTTCTCTACACTTGGCTGAAAAAACAACCAAACCCAAAACCCTTTCAAAAAGGTATTTCTTAAGGAAGGAAATAAGCCAGTTATATAGTTGTCCAATATGAAGGAAACACGTGAGAACACATTTGCTTCCTCCACGGTGAACAGCATGCGCACCTACACAGACATGGGCCACACACAAACACACACATCCCTTTGCCTTCCCTCTCTCCATCTATGGCTCCATTGACTGACTTGTCTCTGAGCTGGGCTGGAGGGAGAAAGCAGAGAATAATAGCATCACGGTGTTGGAGGCCACCTGGTCCCATCCCCAGGTCCAATCTTATAGGCCACCTGGTCCAATCCCAAGGTCCAGTCTTATAGGCCACCTGGTCCAATCCCCTGTTTAGTGCAGGAGATCCTGAACAACAGGGTCCTCAACGGATGGCTGCCCAGCCTCTGCTTGAAGATCCCGGTGAGGAAGAGCCTCCAACCCCCCCCAGACAATTGGTTCCATTGACCTGGTTTGCACAACATGACAACCCACGATGGCTAATCACCCATGGTGGCTGGTTGAACCCAATGCACTTTCTGCAGGGTGGCTTATTTTTCGCGAACAAGCCACCCTGAGAATGCATGGCTTGTTTTAGGGTGGTTGATATGCTTAGCTATGCTTGTAGTGTTGTCTGAACCTGGCAGGGCAGCTTTGTCATGGGCTGTTGGAAACAGCTACAGAGCTGGCTGGCCAGAGTGGCAAGAACCAAGATAGCGATGCAGAAAATGAGGATATTTGCTGCAAAGGTGCCTGGGATACATGCCGGCGCCGGCGGGAAGACTAGTGGGGAATGAGGGGGGAAACAAGCCATGGCAAACCCATTCATCTTTTGGGTTAGCAAACAAACAACCCACCCACCCATGGTGGCTTATTCACAGGGTGGCTTAGCTTGATGTGCAAAGCCCTGTGTCCAACTGCTCTTACCATCAAGATGTTTCTCCTAACATCCAACTGAAATGAACCTCCTGTAACTCAAGCCCATGAGATCCTCTGGCGCAGCCAAAAACAAGTCTTTGCCCTGGTCTAAGTGACAGACATTCAGGTTTTTGAAAGTATTATGCGCGTGCGCACACACGCACACACACACACACACACACCCTGCACTCAGCTCTAGATTAAACATACCCAGTTTCTTCCACTTTTCTTCATGGGGTGGGGAGGGGAGTAGAGAGAGGGGAAGGGAGAGAGAATGAATGGCATATAGCAGTCATTCCCCAACCTGGTGCTGTCCAGATGTGTTGGACTACAACTTTAATCATCCCCAGCCAGCACGGCCATTACCGTATGGTCAAAGCATGACCTTAAGGCACATGGTGTGGCAACTGAATTGGTCAGTGCCTGGATGGGAGACAGTCTGACAACCTGATGTATGCCACCTGATGTATGCCACCTTAAATGTAATTTTTTTAAAAAGGCATGCAAAACAACATCAGCTCACAAGAGAGGTTGTAAAAAGAAGGAGGAAAGTATAGAATAAATGCCATTGCATTCTGTCCAAAATAAATATTTTTCTAGAGATGGAGACACCTTTGAACTAGGGATGGAGGAGAATTCCGCCATGGACTCCAGTGAGGCCAGATTCTAAAGAATCCAGCCCCCTGGAGTCCGTGGCGGAATGGACTGCTCCCCCTGCCACCCTGCAAAGTCCCTGCGGACTAGATCCTACCTGCCTCTGGCGGGTCCAGATCCAGCCACTGCTGCCCCACGAATGGCGTCCCCTACGCAGGACGCCATTTGCGTCGCTGCTTTAAACGTGATAGGCTATGTAAATATTTACATAGCCTATCATGGCTAAAGCGGGGACGCAAATGGCGTAGGGGACGCCATTTGCAGCTGCAGCAGCCCAGCAGCGGACGGAGGCCCTGCTGCGGATCGGCCTGGCCGGTGGCTCCGCAGACTCGCCATGGAGCGGAGCAAAGCCAGCCAGGATTCTGGGGGGGAGGAACAGATCACCTTCCCCCCATAGAGGATTACGGGGGAGGAATGGATCACCTCCCCCCCCCGGCCAACCCCCGGCGAAAGAAAGGTAAGGGGGATTCGCACATCCCTACTTTGAACTAGGGATGGGGGAGAATTTCTCCCCGAAACTTCGGGGGGCCGAGTGCCAACGCATTCAGTCCTCCGAAGGCTCGGGGAGAAATTCTCTGCCCCCCCCGCCCCCCTGCCCCCCCCGGGATGGGACTTACCTTTCACGAATGTCGCTCCCGGCGGCGGGTCCCGGCAGCAGTTTGGCGGGTCTTCGTCAGGGGAGGGGGCGGCAGCCGGTCTTTCGACCGGCTGCCGCCACCGCCATTATAAGAAAAGTAAAAAAAAAAAAAAACGCCCCTGTGATAGGCTACGTAACGATTAACGTAGCCTATCACGGCTAGATTTGCAAAGTCAGCCGTGATAGGCTACATTAATCGTCACGTAGCCTATCACGGGTGACTTTGCAGATCTAGCCGTGATAGGCTACGTAAATCGTTACGTAGCCTATCACGGGGCTTTTTTTTTTTTTTTACTTTTCTTTTGAAGTTTGTGGCTGGGGAGACGGGGCGCTTCTCCCCGGCCTGAATTTCGGCCGGGCGAGGCGGGAAGCCTCCCCCCCCGGCCTGAACTTCGGAGGGAGAAGCGAAGCGCCTCCCCCCCACCGCGAAGCAAGCTGCGACACCAGGTAAGTGACTTTCGTACATCCCTACTTTGAACTACGGATGGCGGAGAATTTCTCCCCGAAACTTCGGGGGGCCGAGCACCAACGTGTTCGGCCCCCCGAACAAGTTTCGGGGAGAAATCCTCCGCACCCCCCCGCCCCCTGCCCCCCCCCCCCCCGGGACGGGACTTACCTTCCCTGAATGTCCCTCCCAGCGGCGGGTCCGGCTGGCGGTTCGTCCGGTGTTCGAGCGGGGCGGGAGCGGCAGCCGGTCTTTCGACCGGCTGCCGCCCCCGCCATTGCAATGAAAGAAAAAAAAAAAAAGTCCCCTGATAGGCTACGTGACAATTCACGTAGCCTATCATGGCTAGATTTGCAAAGTCACCCGTGATAGGCTACGTGACGATTCACGTAGCCTATCACGGCTGACTTTCCAGATCTAGCCGTGATAGGCTACGTGAATCGTCACGTAGCCTATCAGGGGACGTTGTTTTGGTTTTTTTTTTACTTTCGTGTTCGCGGCCGGGCGAGGTGGGAAGCCTCCTCCCCGGCCTGAATTTCGGCCGGGCGAGGCGGGAAGCCTCCCCCCCCGGCCTGAATTTCGGCCGGGCGAGGCGGGAAGCCTCCCCCCCCTGGCCTGAACTTCACGGGGGGAGCAGCGAAGCGCTCCCCCCCACCGCGAACAAGCTGCGAGAAAAGGTAAGTGACTTTCGTCCACCCCTACTTTGAACTTGACCAGCCAAAAGACTCGGATTGCCCCCTTGTGGCTCATGTGGAAAATGGCACTCAAGTCAGGCATGTGTCATTTCGGCCAGTGAGGAACGTTGGGACGCCCAGGTTGAGTGCTTAAGATCTGGGCAATCACAGGCCCAGTGTCAGCACACAGCTCCCCTGGGCAGACTGCCAGGGTCCCCAAAGGGTCTACCACTGGCATCTCTCTTGGGCCCTTGAAATATATTCTGGTGGTCTGAACAAAACTGGGTGGCAAGCTGTCATGTTTATTTCCCACAATGCACCTACCACAATGTCACTACAGGGCATGGTGGAAAATTAAAATAGTGGCCCCAGGTTGAAGGCAGGGGCACTAAGAGGGGCCCCAGCAGGGCGCATTTTAAGAACATAAAAGCCATACTGGTTCAGACCAAGGGTCCATCTAGTCCAGCATTCTATTCACATAATGGCCAATCAGCTGTCAACTGGGAACCCTCAAGCAGGGCATGAGCATGACAGCACCCTCCCACCCATGTTCCCCAGCAACTGGTGTACACAGGCTCACTGCCTCTGATTCTGGAGGTAGCACACAGCCATCGGGACTACTGGCCATTGATAGCCTTCTCCAGAAATTTACCTAACCCCCTTTTGAAACAATCCAAATTGGTGGCCATCACTACATCTTTTGGTAGTAAATTCCATAGGATAACTATGTGCTGTGTGAAGTACTTCCCTTTATCTGTCCCAAATTCTCCCACCACTCAGCTTCATGGTCCTAACATTATGAGAGAGGGAGAAAAATGTCTCCCTATCCACTTTCTCCATACCACACATAATTTTGTACACCTCTACCATGTCTCCCTGTACTCACCTTCTTCCTAAGCTGAACAGCCCCAAACCTGTTCTCATAGGGGAATTGCATTCCTCCAGCCCCTTGATCATATTGGTTGTCCCTTTCTGTACTTCATCAAGGCCCTGCCTATAACCCAAAGATCTTCATGTACATCTTGCAGAGAAAACATATTCCTCAGCTTCCTTCCCAGAATGAACTGACATGCAGAGGGACAGGTGAGCATTCAGAGTTTACTAATGTACATGATTATCAATGGGCAACTTCACATTTGCTTTATACAAGCCCAGTTCCTGGTGCAATCCAAAGACATTAAGGATGTTTCAAACATTACTGGAAAGAAAAAAACAAACATCACCCCTTACTCCCCTCCCCTTCATACAATAACTGGATGGGTTTGTTGGCATTTCCATTTCTCTGGCATCCATGGGCAACTGATAGGGTACTGAGCAGCCCAGTGGGGTCTACTCACCTGCCCGGTCCCCTAGTTTATCTAGTGGCAGCAGCAGTGACTGGGAAGCCGTCCGCCATTTTGATTTTCCCACCATGCCCCAGAGCACCTGATGTAGTGTCACTGTGGGGCATTTGGGGAAATGAAAATGGTGTGTAGCTTCCCATTTTGCCAGGTAAGCCCATAACTGAGAGAGTGAGTGGGCCACCGGGGAGGGGGGGACCACAGGGCACTTTGCTGGGTTCCCGCCTCTAATTATGAGCCAGCCCTGTCCAGGTCCTTATGACTGACCCCCATCAGCAATGCATACACCTCTGAGAGCAGGGGTCCTGACAGTAGAGGCTGGTGGCTGTGATTTCAGTGGGGCTGTGAATCCATTCTGGGTTTGAGTCAGAACCAGCTGGTGGCTTCGATTCTGGTGGGGCTGTGATTCTGTTCTGGTTTCAGTCAGAACCAGCTATCCAAGGTGCTGAAACTAATTTGAGGACAGGGTTCAGCACCTTGGATAGCTCATTTAGAGTTCTGGCTGGCTCTGACTGAAACCCACTGGGTGTTGCGCCTCTTTCAGCCCAAGGGCTGCATTGCATTTTGGAGAAGCTTTTGGGGGTCACATCCCAGTACCAGGTGGGGGCAAAGGAGGCAGGGCCAAAGATACCAGCCTATTTTAGCTTAAAGCCATTATTGCCAGTAACTGAGCCTTTGGAGAGGGATTTCAACCTTTTAAAATGAGGGGAAAGCACAAAAGTCAGGAAACCACCAACGGTGTGTGGCTGTCTGGGAACCCCAAAGGGCCAGACTGGGAACTCCAGCAGGGTTGTAACTGCATGCTTGCCGTAGAGCAGTCACCCTCAACCTCTTTCAAAACTAGGGCTCGCTTTTGACAACCACCTGCAGGATGGGAGCTGGTGATCATTTGGGTTTGTTAGTTTGTTTTACCGTACATCGTTGTCTTCCTGCCTTTGTATCTGGGATGACCTGATACAAAGGAGGGCCATCACTCAGAGGTAGAGTGCAACCTTTGCATGCAGGTCAACCCCACCCATCATCTCCTGTTAAAGGGTCTGGGGAAGAAGAGCTTGGAAAGACCTTGGAGTGTCCCTGCCAGCCAAAGGAATCGATAGCAGGCTAGACAGGCCAGTGGCCTGATTCTCAGCATCAGAGAAGGAAATGAGGGAAGCTGGGTAACTGACACCTTGTCCTACCTGGGAGGAGAGAAACTGCATCTGCTGAAATTCTCTCTTCTACTGTTAAAGATACAGGAGGCCTTGGCATCCATCCTCTGTGCCATCTGGTCACCTGGTCTCTCTCTTTTTAAAAAATAATCCTAAGCAACATGAAAAAAATGGCTGTGACGTCACTGCTGCGACCCACCTGAGTTCGGGGTACGGTCCACCTGTGGCTGCCGACCTATCAGTGGAAGACGAACACTCTGAAGAAATCAGAGCATCCCATCCTCTGACAGCACATGATAAGCTACAGGAATGAAGATCGACACTTGATTACAGAATCAGAACAGTGTATATATTCTGTGCTAAAAATAATCATACTAAAGATGCCTAAATTCCGAACCAAGAAAAGCTGGATTTTGTGATCTGACTAAATCGTTGGTAGTCATGCAGAGGAGCAAAAACTGCATGCAGGACACTGAAGACCCATCCGCTACAGACTTTAAAATCTTGATCTGCCCCCATTTCTGGCTTTGAAGATTTCCCTATATGTTGCCCATATATGCACTTTCAAACCTATCTAGCCTTGAGGGCTAGAAACCTTGTTGTTGCTGTTTTTAATGAAGAAGTGGCGAGTCTAAGAATGTGGAATTCTGCACTCTGTTGTCTGGACCAAATTCTCAACTTGTGCAGTATGAAAGGACAGCCCCGTCAATAATAATAGTATTGAATTATCAGCAGACCGTCATACCCTTCAAGTGATTAATTACATTCCTATTGCATTTTGACAAATCCAATATGGGGCTGGAGTGCAGAAACCTTCCCCTTTCAGATTTTTCCCATTGTCTTCTTTTAGTTCTTCAGTGGACAGTCCAAAGGTTCTCCCCACTCTCTCTGGCTGAGACAGGACAGCATCTCCTCCGTCAGTGGCTGGCATACGGGAGCAAGGAGCATCAGCAGAACTGCAAGACAAAGGACGTTTTGTGGAACAGAGCAGACTTAACGTTGCTAGATGCTCTAGCACTTGGCACCCTGTAGCGGGGGCTTTTGTATATTGAGGAGACAGCACGACATGCAACAACTGCTTCTTTTATGCCTGAAACCCCTGTGAAATCTTAAAAATCAAGTCTCTTAGGCCTCTTTAAGAGCTTTCTAGCATCTTGGCCCGATTCCTGGTTTTCCAGAGTATGGTCAGGCTGGTACGACCTTGGCATGAGGGAGGATCTCTTCGGCCATGGTCCTCTTGGGTAACATAAAACACTGCATAATCATCATGAGACTGAAAGTTTTGACCATCAACAGGTGTGATTGATTAAGGTGTGGTGAGCTACACCACACAGCCAGCATGGTGTAGTGGCTAGAGTGCTGGACTGGGAGCCGGGAGATCCGGGTTCTAGTCCCCACTCGGCCATGGAAGTTCACTGGGTGACTTTGGGCCAGTCACAGACTCTCAGCCCAACCTACCTCACAGGGTTATTGTTGTGAGGATAAAATGGAGAGGAGGAGGAGGATAATCTAAGCCGCCTTGGGTTCCTTGCAAGAGGAAAAAAGGCGGGATATAAATGCAATCAATCAATCAATCAATCAATCAATCTATCAGGGGGCTGTGAGAAACAGCACATAGACATAGGGGACTTCAAGTATATAAGTCCGTCCAGAGTGTCACTCAGCTAAGCTTTGGCGCAGACCGGGACCATGGAGGTGCTGTGCGCTGGATTACTGGAGTCTCTCCACTGTCATTATCTGGGGCTCCCAACAGCAGAACGGAAGAGGAAGATAGTTTGCTTAGTTTGCTTTATAACATTGCATGCTTAGCTGTAATGCTCTGCCTGCTATAGTTAGCAAAGCTTTTTGACTCTTACTTGTGTGGTCATTGCTCTGAATCCAAACAAGAACCTCTCTGCCTTTGGCAGAACACACCCAGGAAAGCCAAGTTCCACAGTGGCCATCGACACAAGTTGGGCACAAACCAAGGTTCCATATAAGGTGGCCTCCCTCAATCTGGTGCTCTCCAGATGTGTTGGACTACAACTCCCATCATCACCAGCCAGTATGGCCTTTTGGGGCATGACACAGCCTTGCTGTCCCCAACCTAGTGCCCTCCAGATGTGTTGGATTACAACACTCATCATCCCCAGCCAGCACCACCAATGGTGCTGGAGCAGAGTTACAGCAGAGACGCTGGATTCTGAAGACCCTGAACAACAAAGCACAGTACACACCTTCCAGCGGTTCCCGCACTCGTTGCACAGCACAAAGGTCGTCATGGGCTCATCAGCACTCCGTGTTTGCACCTGAAGGAGAGAGCCAGAGGAGATCAAGGAGTTTGCACTTCTAAACATATGGGGTGCAAATACTAGCAGAAAAGCAGCTGGGAAACCTGCCCTCAAAATGTAATCCCCAACTAAACTGCAAGCTATTATCAGGGCTAGGCAAACTGACCACAATTCTGTACAAAGGAAATATGAATTCTGCAACCTGCATAAATTAAGTAAATTAAGTACATTTCCTTGGATAGCATATTTCTGCTAGCAAGATATAGGGACAAAGAGCTAAGCAGGATAGATATAGACACACACACACACACACACACACACACACAGATCTCGCTCAGCCTTTTTCATGGCTTCTGAAATTTCACCAGGAAGGTGAAAGCTAGGAATGGGTGGGAAATTGATTTAGTTCACATTTCAGTGTGGATTTACCAAATTCACAATTCCCGAAACTAAACATAAACCAGACCACAGATTGCTATCCAAATCCATACATTTCTAAAGTTCGTGATGTATTTGCAAAAAAAAACCCAACTGTACACAAAAATGTGTATGCGTCAAAAGATGTGCAGAAGTTATTTTAATTACAAATTACAGAAACATGCATATATTTGCAAAAATATGCACAGAAATGCTTTATTCAACTGTGGGGGTGGGGGAGGCATACATTTGCCAACATGCACACAAATGTGTGCATTTAGGGGAAAATGCAACCAAAAATGTGGATTAAAAAAAAAAGTGTAAAACATGCATACTAAATGCAGACTAAAAAAAAATAGGTTGCAATCCAACGTGGAATCGGGATGGAAAGACCTTAGCATTGGAAAAATGAGAACCTGCGCGAAATTGAGCTTGATGGATTCAGCCACTCCTACCTGTAGTGCTTTGCACAATTAACATGCTTTAGAGAGCAATCCTATGGCCCCTAGACAGCATCTGGGGGGGGGGGCATACGACTTTTTGGATTCCTGGATCCCCGGTCAGAGACAGTTCTCCAACCTCAGAGCCAGGAATCCAAGCTCCCTGCACCCTCTTCCTTCCCCGTGCAGCTTGCAAGGAGAGAACCATGCCGGCTGCCTCTCTGAGGTTGCTTTTGCAACCTCAGAGAGGAGGGAAAGGGGGCGGTTCTGTGAGTGGGGAGGGGAGGGGACTGGGGAGGCCAGGTTACGAAGAATCCTCTGGCCTCCCCAGCCTCCTTTGCGGACCGAAAAAGCCCATCTAGCCAAAATGCACCTTTGTGCTCCTCCCACTCTGCATAGGATGCCTGTCAGAGTTTGGAGTCTGATGGGCATCCAACTAGGATTGCGCCCTTACATTCCTTATTGCTTTCATCACACAAATCTCTTGTGAGGCAGACAAGTACTGATTCCCGTTTTTCAAATGCAGCATGGATGCTGACACAGAATCACATCATTACATAATGTTACAGCATGGAATGCTCCCTGTTGCGGGAATGCGGCCCTCAAAATTTTATTTTATTTATTATTGCATTTATATCCCGCCTTTATTCCTCTTGCAAGGAACCCAAGGCGGCTTACACAATCCTCCTCCATTTTATCCTCACAACAACAACCCTGTGAGGTAGGTTGGGCTGAGAGTCTGTGACTGGCCCAAAGTCACCCAGTGAGCTTCCATGGCCAAGTGGGGACTAGAACCCGCATCTCCCGGCTCCCAGTCCGTCACTCTCGCCACTACACTACACTGGCTCTCCAAAAGGGAGGAGGGAAGGCTCCCCACCCCTTGATAAGGATAAAATCTCCTAGGTGGGCAGGCTAAAGCCAAACAACCCCCCCCCCCATTTTGGAAAGTATTCCCCTAGGACACCTGGGTTCTTCCTGCAGAGACATAACACTCACCAGCTCCATCCACTTTCCCCCACCTGATTATATGTGCAGTTCTTCTTCTTGCATTTGCCACACTGGAAGAGGTCGGTCGCGGTGCCTCCGGTCTTGGCCATCTGATGTTCTCGGATGGCTTCCTGAGTCATGGCGTTCCTTAGCTCCTTCAGCTCATCACTCGCCATTTCCTGTAATGCATAACAGCCTTGCTGGGGTCTGACACAAGCCCAAAGGCATCGGATACACTTTTCATTCAGCCTTCAACTTTTGCAGTGCAATTCTAGGCATGTTTATTCCAAAGGAAACCCTACTGTGTGCAAAGGGGCTCACTTTTGGGTAAGTATCAAGAGGATTGCAGCCACAATTGATTTCTTGGTTAGATTAGTCCATTTTTTAAAGAGTGCCCTGACTACTTAGGCAGTGACTGACTGGGTTCACACAACACGCTGACCCACACCCAGTGGTTGAGTGTGGGTTGTTTGCTGAACCACAGGTCAGTGTGTTGTCTGAACCCAGGACATTTTCTGCAGGGTGGCTTGTTAACCATGCAGCGCGGCTTATTTCCTCAAACAGGCCCCCTTGAGAACCCATGGTTAATTCGTGGGTTGTTCAGGGTGGTTAACAAGCCTCACTGCATGGTTAACAAGCCACTCTGTGGAAAATGTCCTGGGTTCAGACAACAAGCTAACCCACAGTTCAACAGCAACCCACATTCAACCACTGAGTGTGGGTTAGTGTGTTATGTGAACAGCCCCATTCTCTCATATAGATAGACAGAGCAATACAGATTTTATATATGATTCTCTCTCTCTCTCTCTCTCTCTCTCCTTCTCTCTCAGAGAGAGAGAGAGAGAGAGAGAGAGAGAGAGTTTTATTTATTTATTCATTCATTCATTCATTCACCTGCCCCTTAACAGAATTTCTCTGGGTGGCTTACAAACAAATACATTAAAATACAATGTACAACAAAAAGGTCTGAAATAAAAATGCAATAAAAATATAGAATTTTAAACTGAGACACCTTGGGCTAAATGTTCTTTTTAAAAAGTTACTTTAAAGTCCTGGGAAACATAAAGGCCTTTGCCTGGCCCTGAAAATATGGTGCCAGACAAACCTCGGGGATGGGGGCGCTGTTCTATAACCAGGGTTCCACCACCGGAAAGGCCCTTTCCCTACTGGTCACCTGCCTCACCTTATTTGGCAGGCGTACCTGGAGCAAGGCCTCTCAAGAAGATCTTAAGGGTAGGTACATATGGCACATTGTTTTAAAATGCATACTCATAAAGGATATAGACAAATTGGAATAAGTTCAGAGCGGTATGGAAGACAAATCCTATCAGGAAAGGTTGAACAGAATGGGCATATTCCGCCTGGAGATGAGAAGAAGACTGAGTGGGGACAAGAAAGCACTCTTCCGAGATCGAAAGGGCTGTCCCATAGAAGAGGTTCTCTGCTGCCTGAGATTTCTTCCCTGATTTGTTCTCTGCTGCCCAAGAAGACAGGACTAGATAAAATGGGCATAAGGTGTAGGAGGGTAGCTTTCAGTTGAACATTAGGAGAAAAGTCTTGACAGTAAGAGCAGTCTGACAATGGAGCTGATTACCTAGAGGGGTGGTGGGCTCTCCCTCGCTGAAGGTCTTCAAGCATCTCCAAGAGATGCTCCAGTTCTGGATTTCTGGCATCAAGCAGGGAGTTGGCCTAGATCAGGGGTGTGGCCCTCCAGATTTGTTGGACTCCAAATCTCATTAGCTGTAGCTAGCATGACCAGTGGTTAGAATGTTGAACAGGGACTCGGGAGATCTGAGTTCTAGTCCCCACTCGGGCCATGAAGCTCATTGGGTGATTTTGAGCCCATCACTGACTCTCAGCCTAACCTACCCCACAGGGTTGTTGTGAGGATAAAATGGAGAGGAGGAGGACGATGTAAGCTACCTTGGGTTCCTTGCAAGAGGAAAAAAGGCGGGGTAGTAGTATAGTAGTAATGGTAGAGTTGGAGTCTAACAAGAACTTTAGGACTGCAGGTTCCCCAGCCCAGATTAGATGGCCTGCAAGTCCGCCCCTCCCCCCCTATGATTCTAAGGATGTCGGAGAAATCCATCTTGGGGGGGGAGTTCAACAGGTTTTCCTAGGCTTGGCTCCCCAGTCTTTCTTTCAGTTCCTGCTGCAGCACTCAACTCAATCAGCAGTGAGTCAGGCCAGTTCTCAGATTTTCCAGGAATTTTGTGCATTTTTGTGGAAGGTTCAGAAATTTGCGCAATCGCTCAATTTGCGCAAATTACAGCTGAACTTGGTTGTAATTTGTGCAGATTCCTTAGAAATGTGAGCAAATTGCTCAGAAATGTGCACAAATTGAAGAAGCTTCCCCCCCCAAAAAAAAATGCGCAAAAAAGTTTGCAGCGTTTGGGGAACAGTCCGCAGCTCGGCCTGCAGATGCAAACCGAGTCGTGCATGCCACAGAACTCCAAGCCAAAAAAGAACCAGATTTCCTATCAACAGGCATCCCCATATTATTCTACAAAAACCTGACATTGGCAAGCGCTGTCCTTCAAAGAGGCATTCTCTCATACACACGTGGAATGCCTCTTCTAAAATGGTATGCAGGAAGCCGTCTTATGCCGAGTCAGACCAGTGGTCCATCTAGCTCAGTATTGTCCAGGCATCCCCATATTATTCTACAAAAACCTGACATTGGCAAGCGCTGTCCTTCAAAGAGGCATTCTCTCATACACACGTGGAATGCCTCTTCTAAAATGGTATGCAGGAAGCCGTCTTATGCCGAGTCAGACCAGTGGTCCATCTAGCTCAGTATTGTCCAGGCATCCCCATATTATTCTACAAAAACCTGACATTGGCAAGCGCTGTCCTTCAAAGAGGCATTCTCTCATACACACGTGGAATGCCTCTTCTAAAATGGTATGCAGGAAGCCGTCTTATGCCGAGTCAGACCAGTGGTCCATCTAGCTCAGTATTGTCCAGGCATCCCCATATTATTCTACAAAAACCTGACATTGGCAAGCGCTGTCCTTCAAAGAGGCATTCTCTCATACACACGTGGAATGCCTCTTCTAAAATGGTATGCAGGAAGCCGTCTTATGCCGAGTCAGGCCTTATTGTCTTATTGTCCAGGCAATACTGAGTTAGATGGACCAATGGTCTGATTCAATATAAGGCAGCTTTCTGTGTTCCTACTGTACATGGTGGTAAAGTTGAGATATAATCCAACAGGCGTCTCCACACTTACTTCTGCGGTCATTTTGGCAATGAGGCCCGGTGGTATGGCTCCACACAACACATTTCGGCGCAAGCCGGGATTCTTGGGATCCTTCAGATTGCTAATCCGGCTCCTCACCCGGTTACGGTACTTCATATCGGTGGCCTTCAGCTCCTGGTAGATATGTGGCAGCATCAAGGAACAAGGCTGAGTGGAGGGGAGGGGCTGTAGCTCCGTTGGGAGAGCACATTTTCTGCGTGCAGACGGTCCCAGGTTCAAACTCCAACATCTCTAGTAAAAGGATCTCACGGAGCAGGCGATGCAACAGACCTCTGCCTGAGATCCCCAGCCTGGTGCCTCCAGATGTTGGACTACAACTCCCATCATCCCCAGACCGCATGGCTGAACACTTTACACCCCAAATCAGTACTAATAACTATGGCTGAGGATACTGGGAGTTGCAGTCCAATATATCCAGAAGGGTCCAAGCTGGAAAAGGTTGCCCCAGAGCAGGCGAGGGCGACCACTTTTGGTCTGGGGGCTGGATTATGCCCTCAGACCAAGGCAGCGGGCTGGATATTGTTGAGGGGGCAGGACCTCACCCCAAAGCCCCGCCCTGTTCCATGACATTAACCGCCTTGCTTTTCAAAACCCTTTTTTTCTCCAGGCAAAGAGAGGCATGGAGAAGGGGTCTTCGCCAGGGCTTGCAGAAGCAGATTCCTGCATGCTCTAGCCAAGCTGGGTTCCTTCTTCATGCAACACTTACATCCTAGTTTGGGCGTGAGCGGCACAGTAAATGCTGTGGGGGAATCCCCGGTTTATCAGAGATCTGATCAGAGATAACGAAGGGATTCCCCTTTGCGCCACTGACTTTGGGGTGCGGCTTGGGGAAGGCAGGGGGTGGGGCCTATGGAGGGTGCTCAACCCTCCGCGGGCTTTGTGCCCCAGTGCTGCTGGCCTGATTAGGCCAGCAGGCTGGAGGTTGCCCTGCCCTGGCCTAGAGAGCCACTGCCAGTCATAATAGACAACAGTGGGCTAGATGGATCAATTCTCTGACCTGGTATAAAGCCTCTTTCTTCATCCCAGTGGTGGCCAGGAACCCTTAAGGATGTGACATTCAGAGACTGTGTCCATTCAGACCTGTTGACACACTTAAAAGGAGCTGCTGTGGCTGCCATTTTGACTGAAGTAGCAACACTGGGGGAAAGGGGATAACCCTTCCCACTCCTCAAAAGGAGGAAACCTCAAAAGGTGCTAAAGAAAATAATTATTTCACAAGTGAGACCTGCAACAAAATGTTGCAGTGTGGAGTGTTCCTGTTACGGATACTCCATTCCATCCCCTTCCTGCACAGTTTTGCCATTCTTTCCACTATGGGAAACAGGAAGCTGGACTACACAGGCCTTTGGTCTGATCCAGCAGGGCTTTTCTTACGTTCTTACGAGTTTCCACTGGATGGATCATTCTATGTGTGGTCAGTGTCATTTTCACACGTATTCAATCTTAAAGCTGTTCCATCCAATTTCAGCATCAATCTGCAATTCGTTCATTTAAAAAAAAAAAAAAACTCAGACAAAAAATCCACATTTGTTTTCATTGGCAACTTTCCCTAAGATGTGCATTTTTGTATGCAGCTTTCCTTAATTTTCATGCACAATTTCATGCACATTTTCATGCACAGTTTGCTGTAATATCTGCATTTCTTTATGCACGTTTTGAGCTGAGAATCTCACCGCAAAATATGAGGAAGTGCACAATCCAAAAGGGTAATTATATTCCGGTCAGCATATTAGTCCGGGGAAGTGTGCATTGGGTTGGTTTGCTGAAAAATGCAAACCAAACCAAATTCTCCCCCATCACTAATATGCAATGCCTTAAAGTTTGTTCTGGATATTCAGGTTCAACCACCTCCAGCCACCCAAAAGGACCGCTACAGCCTCCTCTAGCCCAGGGATGGGGAATATGTGGACTTCCAGATGTTGTTCAACTGCAACTTCCATCATCCTCTACCATTGGCTATGCTGCCTAGGGCTGATGGGAGCTGCAGTTCGACAACATCTTGGAGGGCCACGTCTTCCCCATCACTGCTGTAGCACTTGTTCACACCCAGCGGTCCATACAATCCAAAGGATATGATCTTCAATTTCAGCTGCCATCTTGTCACAATTGACTCCAAACTGCTTGTAATCATCTATGGAGGGAAAAAAGGTGCAAAGAGCAGGTGGGGCAGAACAGGTTGTTGATCAGGCTATCGAGATCCAATTATGTGTTCATCCACTGAAAGATGTGATTATTCATTTGTGTAATTTGTGTCATCCCCTTTTTGTGTTACATTAACGTAGATTCAAAGCAGCTTACAAGCTTTGCTTACGAAACAAAAGGATAAAGCAGCACATTAAAAGGGGGAAAGCATGAGGAACAATAGTTTAAACTAACAGTAGACACGTAGCTATAATGTAAGGCAGACTTCACAGAAGGAATGCCCGCTAAAAGATCACTATTTTTTGTTATTATTGTGTATTTATTTAGTACCATCAGCGTGCATGGTGCCTGACAGGCTACAAGAGCACAGGTCCTTGCCCCTAGGAACTTACAATCTAAAATCCAACAAAGGGGAAAGAACAAGGGAGGAGGAAGCAGAGATAGGAGGAAGCAAGGGTGGGTGGGTGGTGTGATTATTTCAGTTACATGTACTTTACAGGCTAGAAGGGCATGGGAAATAGGGAGCTGTGCTATTGGCCATGTTGGCTGGGTATGATGGGAGTTGTAGTCCAATCTGTGTGGAGGGTGCCAAGTTGGGGAAGGTTGGCCTCTTAGCATGTAACACCTAGAAAGCTGTAGATGTAATAATGATACTAGCAGCAGCCGTAACTGCTGGTCCATGAAGTATAGAAGTCAGCATCATGGTAATCTAAAAACTACACACCAAGAAAATTAGGCTAATAAAAATCACACTATGCAAATCAATACTAAGTTATTAATTCAGTTTATTAAAAATATTTAGATCTCTGTCTCTGTCTCTCTCTCACACACAGTTAAACTATGGAATTCGTTGCCACAGGGTGTAGTGATGGCCACCAATTTAAGAGCGGGGTTGGACAAATTCCTGGAGGAAAAGGCTATCAATGGCTACTAGTCCTGATGGCTCTGTGCTGCCTCCAGTATCAGAGGCAGTGAGCCTATGTACTCCAGTTGCTGGGGAACATGGGTGGGAGGGTGCTGTTGCGCTCATGCCCTGCTTGTGCGTTTCCTGTGGGCAGTTGGTTGGCCACTGTGTGAACAGAATGGTGGGCTAGATGGACCCTTGGTCTGATCCAGCAGGCCTCTTCTTATGTTCTTAACATTTGATTCATTTTCCTGTTCCTAACTGTGATTTTGAGCACCTGACTCTTGCTTTGAAAAGGTTCCAAGCCACGGAGCTTTTTTTTTGGGGGGGGGTGTCCCTCACCATCCATTTTCAGAGCTGCGGAGACCATCTCGATGCATTTATCCCGGACCGAGTCCCCTGTCAGGTAACAGGATGCCAAGAAGCAGTTGGCAGACGCAAATGTCGGAGTGGCAGGGCTGGTGGGTGTCCTGGGCACATCTGGTCGAGGTTTGCTATTTGATCTGAACAGGGCGGCAAATGACAGATCTTTGCATAAGTAGAAGATCGCAAATATTGTCATGGTGAACCTCCCTAACGTAGCCACTTCAGAGCTGGCCCAAGGCAGTTTGCTGTCTGCAGCAGAGCAACACGATTCCCCCCACTTCCAAAAAGTCAAGGTGTGTAATGCCCAAGGCTAATCAAGTTATTCTGGCCCCTGAGGCAGAAAATCCCACAAATGCCTCTTCCCCCCTCGTTGGCAGTACAAATATAATAAGCAATTAAATACATAACAATTTGCTGCCCTTTTATGACACCCCAAATCTGCCAGTAGCACATGGCTGCCTCACTCTGTCTAATGAAATTAAAGGCGTGGTGACGTCACTGGCTGAGAAGGCTTGGAAAGGGGATTCACAAAAATCATAGAGGGCAAGGCTATCAGCGACCAGAGTGGCCACTTATGAATGGCCAGAAATGAGGGCTTCAATTTGCATATGCTAATATATGCAAATGTAGAAATAGTTGCTGTCATTTAAATAGATATGCACTACATCTCACCAGAGAGTGGAAGACTCTGAGTAGGTGACCTTTGTACCTTCCTGTCTAGTCTGCTGACTGTGCTAACAGTGGATGGCCTGCAGTTCTTATGGTTCTTTATCTTTGAACCAGAACTGGACAAGACAGCCTTTCCAACAGAAGATGGCTTCAAACAGAGGACCGTTCCCTGGCAGCTCTTCAAAGAGAGGAGACATTATACATGGTGTGGGGAAAGTGGGGAGGGAGACATTTTTTCCCCTCATAATTCTAGAACTCAAAGGGGTCAATCCTATGAAGCTTGGTGATTGGTGGGAGACTCGGGACAGATAAAAGGAAGAGCTTCTTCACACAGTGCAGAGTCAAACTATGGAATTTGCTACCACAGGATGTAGTGATGGCCACCAGTTTGGGTGACTTTAAAAGGGGACTCAACAAATTGCCAGAGGAGAAGGCTATCTGGTCCTGATGGCTCTATGCACCTCCAGTACCAGGGGCAGTGGGCCTGTGTACACCAGTTGCTGGGGAACATGGGCAGGAGGGTGCTGTTGCACTCATGTCCTTCTTGTGGGTTTCCCATGGGCAGCTGGCTGGCCACCATGTGAGCAGAATCCTGGATGAGAAGGACCCTTGGTCTGATCCAGCAGGGCTCTTCTCATGTTCTTATGACATGGCCACCCTAAGACTGCTAGTCCTGTTGGCTATATGCAACCCCCAGTCTTCAAGGCAGTATGCCTCTCAATACCAGTTGCTGTGGAACATGAGCAAAAGGGTGCTATTGCTTTCATGTCCTGCCTGGAGGCTTTCCAGAGGCATCTCCTTAGCCATTGTGCGAAAGAGGATGATGTACTAGGCAGGCTTTCAGTTTGATCCAGCCAGGTTCTTCCTATGTCCTTAAGTCTCAAACCTACAGGGATTACCTCTGGTTGCCCTCACTCCCCATATCCATTTTGATGTGCTCTACAGTGGGATTACCTCTCCTCTTTGCCATCGGTAGAGTTTTTCCGGGAACCAGTAGGAGATGCAGTTGAGCTGGAGCCTGTGGAGGCTCTCCTGGAGGGGAGAAAGAGAGATGCAATAATGATTCCAAAACACTCACTCTGTAACAAGAATGCGGGGGGGGGGGAGATTTTATGAAGAATTTTAACTACAGAGAATAATTTGGGTCCCTCAAGCTGCACATGATTGACATGGAGGGAAACACTACAAAGCACACGCTGTGGTGAACCTCCCCCTTCAGGAAATGCGAATGGACCTCACATCCAGTCCTTAGCTAGGACAATGCCCTGCCTATAACTCCCCAAGGAGGCCTTTAACTGCAACTGGAGCTTTGGTTTGAGCTCAGAGTTTATCATTGTTCTGGACATCCCACAGCTCTCACTTAGACTGAGAGATGGGGATGAAACCACACCCTTGCATGCCTAATGACAAATTGATTGCCAGCCTGGCAGCCAGCCAAAGGCACCAAGGGACCCTTATGTAGCCAAAACAGCACCACCCAAGAGGGAGGTGTTGGCAAGCTTGGGGGAACCCCAAGGTTTGCAAAGGTACAAAAATTATTTAAGGGGGGAAAAAACCAGGACAGCTCAGTGAGGACTGAGCATGTTCAATTGTAACAGAATGTTGAGTGTCTGTTAGAAGGGAAGGGAATGAAAAAGGACGGGAAAGGGAGAATGGAGGATCCTGGAGAAGGGCATGGCTGGCTGGAACTCTGAACAGGCACGCCCCACACTACAACATTTGGTTGCAGGTTCCACTTGTTACCGTTGTCTCCCAGCATTTCCTTTATCTCATCATTCCCAGCTATACAAAGGACTTCATATCAAATACATAACGAGAACGGTTCGACTAGGAGAGCTTCTTTCCCTTAGGGCAGGTGTTGCATGTGGGGGCTGGGGCCTGGCCCTTTCTGAAGCCTCCCCATGGCCAATCCACTGAATTTGCCTGCAAATTTTGCTGGCGCAGTGTGGCAGCAAGGAAAAACAGCCTGCTTTATCAAAGCCAGAAGTGTGGTTTGCCAGCAAAACTCAGCAATGCAGCAATGGCAAAAAAAAGGGCTATTTTAAAGCACTCCCCCACCAAATTTCACCAACAAACCGCACCTTCGGCTTTTAAAAGCAGGCTGTTTTTCCACATTGGCTGTTTTCCAGACCACCAAATTTCAGCTGTGAGGCAGGGGTGCAGCTCCTGGTGGGATCTGGAAGGAACGCAGGCCCCCAGCCCCTACAAAGTGCCCACCTCTGCCTTAAGAGATCTGTAAAAATACCTTTTCTGGACTAGGACTGTGAGAAAAGCCCCCTCGGCTTGCCAGACTGCCAATGGTGCCGTAATACGTCCAGCTCGGTGCAACTGGCATAGCTGACAGGTTCGCTTACCTGTCCACTGACAGTCTTTTGGGAGAGGAAGAAGAGGAGGAGGAGGAGGCAGCAGTGGAGATGGAAGATCTTGAGTCTCCAGAGTCTCTCCTTCATCAGAGAAGAGAAAGGATATACGTCACAAAAAGGAGCATGAATTATCCGACCTTTCCCTTGGAACATCGCAAGCTGCCTCCGGCCAGGTCAGAGGCTTTGTCCATCTAGCCCCATATTGGCTGGCAGTAACTCTCCAGTTATGAAGAAGACGTGTCACCCCATCACCTGCTACTTGATCATGGCCAGCCCTACCATGAGGTAGAATGAAGTGGTGGCCACAGGCAGCAGATGCTGGGGAACGGCAAGTGGCACTGAGGTGTTGGAGGGCAGAGCTGTGTTCGCACCATGTGACCTCACCTGCACCCTCCCAAACTAGCATGCCACCCTCGGGTGCAGTGGAGGATGCTGTCCCATCACCAGTTTTGAAGAAAGATTCAACTACCCATCCAGTCGCCTTCTGTACATGGAATGGGGGGGGGCCATCTTGTTCTTTGCTTCAGGCAGCAGAATGTCACGGGCCAGCCCTGTAACTGATCCTCCAGCCAGAGATGCCAGAGGATGAACATGAGACCATCTGCAGGTGAACAATGTGCTCTACCCCCACCATGCCGTGCAGGGCTGGCATCATGGGGAGGCATGGTTGGGCACCCGCCGAGGACCCGCACCCCAGCAGGGGCCCACTAACAATGTCAGAGTGCTGGAAGCCCTGGATCTCTGTGTCTCAACTCCAAGTCATGGACACTAGCAATGGGAAGGAGGTGGTGTACACTCTGTGCCACCATGGTAGCTTAGCGGAGAAGGGAGATGCTGCTGGTCTGATCTTTGGTGCACTTCCGCACCACCACTGCACATAGCCAGGGGGCGGTATTGCAACTATCACCTCAGCAGAGGTCAGGTGACCCAAAGGGCCAATAAGAGCTCCATCTTGTCCTATAAAGCTAATGACTCTTGGCCCGTCTCAGTCAGAGGAGAATGTGTTGCTCTAGTACAGCCTGAACTTCCCTCCTCACCTGCCAACTGGCCACAATGTCTACCTGCCCCCCACAGTTTGGTCACCTTCCTAACTCCAGATCACCAACCCTGATGCTAATAGCTGACTCAGGTACAAATCTGGATCACTCATCCAAGTTGTATGGGCTGACCGCTGAGTTACCTTCTACTCTAAGCTGCTACACTGTACTGAGAGAAATGGTAGAGGGTGAGAATTTTTTATGAAATACTCAATAGAACCCAATCTCTCCCCCAAAGCACAACGATTGGAGCCCATGGCAAAATGTTCCCTAGGATTAGAAGGTGGACCTGTCAGTCACTCAACCACACTCCCTTTCCCCCTCCCCCTGCTCAGAATCAGTGTTTAGAGAAATAAGATCAAAAGATGCTATTTGCAGGAGACAATGTCTGTGCATTTCCAAAACACAAGTTGCTAACGAAGCTTCATTCTGGAGCAGATTCAGTTTTGTTGGCTTTGGAGGGAAACCTACTTCAGCTCAGGAAGCAACAGAACTGGACCGAAGTGGCCCAATTCTGCTTGGGCTTCAAGCTTCATCCAAATCTAATGTAAATCCCTAGTTACAATGTAACGTTTGCATACAGAAGAAAAAAAATCTTTTTTACTTGTGACTTTTTGGACCTTCGTGAATATTTATTGACCAATGTTCGGCCTAATAAAACTCCTCCTTTCTCTTTGACTCTAGTCCAGTTCTTTACATGGGTCCTTAAGAAAGATCCTTTCCTGGGAAATAGAAAGAATGTGAACTCCTCTCCTGAGCCATAAATACATACCTCTCTTTCTTGAGTTCCAAGTGTGACTTTTTGGAAGTAGCCAAAATGCCTTTGGGATCTCTGCATATAGAGAACACACCACAGTGTTAGTGTTCTTGATGCTCCTCAAGCCACCCTCTCTGCCATCACACATCTCCATGTCCAGTTTGTCCTGACAATACACAGAGATGGCTTTTCCAGTGGCAGAAATGTTCACCAGTAGCCCATCAATGTAATCCCTTTGTGGTGGCTTCCTCAGCTACTCACCCTTTCTCAACCACAACAGGATCACCATAACCCACCTACCATCTTCCAATGGCAAAGATCGTTTAAGCATAAGAAAAGCCACCTCAACCTAAACATACCTCCTAAGCTCATAATAGTTCTGAAGGACCACCTCGTCACTTGCTTACCCTTTGCATTCACTTGAGGGCCTTCTTCGGTGCCCCTGCCAGATGTTCAGTGGGTGGTGACTGAGGTTATGGCCTTTTTTGTGGTGGCACCTCATTTGTTTCAATTAAACATTAGAAGATACTTTCTAATGGTAAGAGCTGTCCAACAGTGGAACAGGCTGCCTCAGGAGGTGGTGGGCTGTCAATTGCTGGAAGTATTTAGTCAGAGGCTGGCTGGTCAGCTATCAGGGATGCTGTAGATGCATCCTCCATTGTAGATCTTGCATTGAGTGGGGAGGGGGTTGGAACAGATGACATCTAAGGCACCTTCCAACTTCTAAGAATATTTGAACACTAAATACTTCTATGAATAGCTTCCTCAGGAACTTCTGTGTGGCGCTACCAACATCATCATCTTTCAGGCACCAACTTAAAACTGTTTTATATTCCCCATGACATGCATACCATTTGATGCTGCTTGAGTTCTTGCTTGACTCTTTCCATTTGTTTTAAGTTAAAGTGGGCTTGTAAACAAATTCAGCTAGAGGTTTTGATCTTCAGCTTTCATTGCTTTATTGTTTGCAAGCTGCCTCAAAAGGTTTTTGGGGTGTATTTTTAAAGTGGAAAGGCAGGATAAAAATATTTGAAATAAATTAGGAATGAATGCATAGATCAAATGAAATAGGACTGGCATTCAAATCACTTTCTAAATGTTGGTATCCTATTCTTCCTCTGAAAGTGTAATGTCTTCTTTGTTTTTTACTTTATTTTATGGAGTTATAAAACCATGTTACATTGCAAAGATAATGAAAAAAATGAAACAGAGAGTAAACAAAAAAATGAAACAAAACAGAGTATAAAGGACCTGTTCATTCTGCCTATATCTGGAGTAGGCATTAGGCCTCCAGACATTTTGGACTACAACCCCCATATTCTTTGTCCATTGGTCATGGTGGCTGGGGCTGATGGAGTTGTAGTCCAAAACATATGGAGGATGCCAGGTTATCTATGCCTGTGCTATATGCTCATACTTACATGGGGCTCTGCAACTTTGCTTAGAAAAAAGTGATGCGGGTCTGAAGGGACACCTAGAAAGTTTGGGGTTGCCAGCCATAAGACAATGGAATGACAAAGCTCTTTGATGCCTCCTGGCTGATGCATCTAGGATGGCCACTTCTGAATTGTCAAAAAAGGGAAAATGCAAGACCAAAGAAAGAGGACAAAAGATGGAGCAGACATGCATGAAATGTGCATGCGCTGAATGATATGCGTAGATGCAAATTTAGAAAAAATTATTATAATTTAAACAGAAATACAGTACCTCTCACCCTGGCATGGAACATTGTGACCAGGTGACCTGTGTGCCTGCCTGTTCAGTCTGCTGCCCAGGTGCTCACTGGGCAACAGTTCTTAGGGTTCTTTATCTTTAAACCAGAACTGGACAGGACAGCCCTTGAAACAGAGGACCGTCCTCTGTAAAAAAAGGGCACATGGTCACCCCATCTGATACATAACATGTGTATAATTCCGGGTTGCGGCAGGAGTGCTGGAAGCTCTCTCAGTGTGATGAAGTTCAGTGCGCTCCCCAACGCAATCAGCCCAGAACAGCTCTGCCATCTGTCAAATGGCTGGTTAACTACTTCCAGGGACGCTCCTGACTCGCTCAGCATTTGGCAAGCGAAACACAAAAAAGAGAGTTGTTTTCAGAGGCGCTGAAGTGGAAAGTGAAACTGAACAGGGCCAGTAGCAATGCAGATGGGCATTTCTCCAAGCCCGAGCAAAGAAGACCTTGAGAAAAGCTAGCGTTTGCTTCAGAGGAGGTCCCCTTTCACATTAAGAAACCTAGACAGGGAGTGCTGCACTCAGGCAGGAGCTGAGTGGGCAGAGAATTAGGGTGGCCAAGTGTCTTGCTTTACAGAGGACAATTTCAAAGGGCTTTCAGAGGAAGCTCCCTTCTATTTTAAGGCATCCTCTCTATGAAGGGCTGTGCGTTCCTTCCAAGTCTGGTTTACAGAGAAAGCCCCATAAGGAGGGAGAACTTCAGGGGCCTTGAAGTTACCCATCCACAGTTACCACCTGGACAGCAGACTGAGAAGGCACACGGGCCACCTGGCCGCAGTCTTCCTCGTTCACTATGGTGAGATGTATTGAACGTCTCTTTAAATGATCGTAATTATTTCTAAATTTGTATCTCTTCTTGAAATAGTCTACCAAGTCACGTTCAAGGCATTATTTCTGGTTTCTATACCCCTACACCATTCAGCGCCAGGTAGGCAGCCCCAGTCTTTACATTCTGAGGGAGAGGTCTTGCTTACCGTACCACATTCTCCTTATGTTCACTTAGTCATGGTGCATTCTCCATCTGGCTCCCACCACGTTGACTGATCTCCCCACAGAGATTCGGCAAGTTCCTAGCCTGTAGTGTTTCTCTGACAACTTAAGACACGTCTGTTTGACCAGGTGCCTTCCTGACCACGAGCACTGCTAACTACCCTTGGTTATTTTAATGAGATATTTTATTGATTTTTTTTTTTGGTATTTTATCAAACAAGAAGGAGTAAAGCTGAAGTAGTAATATACATCCCCCCCCCCTTTGAACAATGGGATTTTCTAGATAGCCTTTTGCATGTCCTTATCTGGACCATCTCAAAGCTTTAGGGTGTAAGCCAATTTCTTCTCAAAGGGAACTGAGCCAGAGCAAAGGTCACCCAGTGAATTCATAGCTGCCCAGGCGTCTGAATCCAGATCTAAATCTAACACTACCCATGGTACTATACTTCCTCCCGTTCTACCAGGGAAAGGAAAGGAAAGGTTCCTCCTGTGCAAGCACCGGGTCATTACTGACCCCTAAGAGGGACGTCGCTTGCGCTGGCGTTTTCATGCAGACTGTAGCAGGGTGGTTTGCCATTGCCTTCCCCAGTCGTGACTACCTTTCCCTCAGCAAGCTGGGTCCTCATTTTACCGACCTCGGAAGGATGGAGGGCTGAGTCAACCTGAGCCAGCTACCCGAGACCCAGCTTCCGCTGGGATCGAACTCAGGTCGTGGGGAGAGTTTCGGTTGCAATACTGCTGCCTACCACTCTGTGCCACACGAGACTCTTATTCTACCAGGGAACTGGAGCCAACACCGAATCCCATGCACGTTCTCAACATGCAGACAAAGGAAGGCAGAGCACCTGTTTCTCCCTCCTCCCCAACCCCTCAGGAACTTTCAACTATGAATGAACAGATGGCAGAATATCTGATCATGGCTCACCCGCATCACATCTGTTTTGTCCCTTTTGTCTAGACATGCATAGGCGCAATCCTATGCATGTCTAGACAGAAAAAAGTCCTACAACTCCCAGCATCCTTTCAGCCAGTCATGCTGGAAGGGGCATGCTTGGAGATGTACGACTTTTTTCTGTCTAAACTTGCATAGGATTGTGCCCGTAATTGTTATTCTTCCGATTTAAAAGCTGTACCTGTCTGGCTTGGGAACGGTGGAGGAGCAATTCTTTGGCACTGCCTCTTGAGAGATGGATTTGTTCGGTTTCCTGGAAAACAAGAAATGTAGGGGAGGCTAACAAACAGTTTGCACATTTCAAATTGGTTCTAGCTTTAGTGTACCAGAATATGCTGCTTTGCCTTTAAATTCATAGATGGAGACCTCGTCCAGATGGATTTGGGAAGCAGGATAAATGGAGAACAGAGCAGAAGTGGAGCTATCATTTCCTTTCCTTCCCCAAGTTGCAATAGCTCATGATTTCTCTGTGCTCCAGGCATGGCTTAATGCTAACTGGTAGAGATTACATGGTTTGTTTGCATGTAGAGGGAGCACAAGCTGGTTCTTGATGAGGAATCCATTGCAATATGTAGGAATCAAAGCTTTAAGGCACCCATTTAGAGACACAGTGTCAGGGGAGGCTGGTATGAGGAACAAATATTAAATAGCTTGATATACAGATGTCCAGAAAATATATACCCTAGGTTTAATTGAGAGGCGAGATGCTTTTTCTGCCTGAGGGCCAAATTGCAACATGGGAAAGGTCTCAGGAGCCACATTCCATCTCTGGGCAGGGCCAGAGTGAGTGGGGCCAAATGTGATTATTACCATTTTAAGCCTACCCAGAAGTAAGCAGGACACATGGCTTCTGCATGTACGCAGAAGTAAGCAGGACTGAATCATGCAGCAGTGCTCTCAAATCACATCCCAAAGACCAAGCCTCTGCATATCTACTCACAAGTAAGCAGGACTGCCTGCCTGCCAGCAAAATGTATACCTCTGTTTTGTGCAACAGCTGTTCTGCCTGCAAAATGCACAGCTCTGAATATTTGCAACAGCTTGATTCTTTGCAGAGTTCTTCGCCTACAGGGGAAATGCGCATTTTTGGCTGGTTTTTTTATTTTTGTGTATTTTTCTATGACAAAATTTGCACAAAATTCCTGAAGGTTAGAAAAATGGTCCGCAAGTCCATGGAATCCACCTGACAAGGGAAAAGCTAGTCCAGAATCCATGGATCGGATTCATTAAAATCCGAACTCATTTGGTTCCGTTGCGGATTTCTCCGACATCCCTATCAGGGCCACATCAGAAATCCCCCATCCCTGGTTTAATTACTAAATTTTAAGTAAAGAGCTGTTTCTCAAGGAAGTAATTCAGAATTAACCTTATGCAGTCTGAGAGATGTCTTTTAACATCTCTTTGTATGTTTTAATCTTATGGGAATTTTCAAGAAGTGAAGAGTATGAGCCCAAATGTATGGGATGGTAGATAGTATTAACAATCAAGTAATAGTTTAGGAACTGTATCAATATGACCCAATTCAGGAATTTGATACCTTCTTTGATGTTGATCTTCTTGCCTGTGATAGACAGCCAAACAGCGCTATAGCTGATAAACGCATGAACACAGCAGTGCTCTCTTTTGTAATAACAAGAGTTGTTTAGGAGATCCTATCTTCATTTTCTTTTAATGTTCTGATACTTGTATTTTATTGGGAATTTGTCTCAAAAAAAGAAAGATATGGATTCAAAGACTCCTGTACTATAATTACTGTTAGTACAAAACCTTGACTGTAACCTAGCAAACAAGCAAAAGTGCACACTTTGTTTAGAAGTGTTTTTATCTGTTCCGGAGAAGTAACAGGCAGCTAAAGGCACCCAGAGTAATAAATTATCACTCAAACAAAGTAAAATCGGAATGCAGACACATTCCAGACTGGACTTCAGTTCCCAATGATCCTGCTAGCCATTTCTCAGCAATAAGATATTGTTGACTTTGAAAATGTGAAATCCTATAATGAAAGCATTTCTTTGAAGGCAGATGTCTAGATCCAGTGGAATAACTGCACCTCTCTTTGCACTACAGGTTTGAATGTGTGAATGGCCCTAATATGTCAAATACCGGTCTTTTTGCTTTCCATCAGGACTTTCGCAGAGATTCACTGGGTTGGAAAGTGTATCTTCAGCTTTCCAGCCAGGGATATCAATCTCTTTGTCTCTCTCTTTCTCCTTTTTACTCCTTTGGGTCCCTGATGACTCTGAAAAAAGAGAAAAATGGCAATTAAATAGTGTAAGGTCTTGTATATTTGCTGGCTTTGTTAGTAGCTCCATATTCAGTCAATCGGTGACTGTTTTTGCTTCTGTTGTTTATGTGCATCTGGAATTCTAAATTGTTAAATAAGTTTCTAGTCGCCATGAATGGAGAAATGTGCTTGCAAACAGGAGGAGGGCAATTTTTTTGAAATGGTAAATCAACTTCTTGAAACCTATGTCCCTCATCAGGTTTTGAATCCTCGTGGTTTTGTAGCATTTGTGTCATGGTTTTAACCATTTGTGACCAGCTCTACGAAACGCCTCTGGGCCAAATCAAATTAGGGTGGCCACTTATGGATTGTCAAAAAAGAGGAAATGCAACACCCCTCCCCCAAAAGGACAAAGGAGGATAGTGGTTTGCATATGCTAATTTATAGGTATAGGCGCAAATTTTGAAATAATTATTATAATTTAAATAGAAATACAGGACATCTCATCATAGTGTGGAAGACTGTGACCAGCTGATCTGTGTCCCAGCGTGTTCAGTCTGCTGTCCAGGTGCTAACCCTTGATGGGCAACAGTTCCAATGATTCTTTATCTTTCAACCAGAATTGGACAGAAGAACCCTTCGAAAAGAGGCCACCTTCAAAGAAGAGGACTGTCCTTTGTAAATGAGGATACATAGCCACCCTAACTCAAATGTGGCAATAATCATGCAGGTATTAATTGCACAATTTTGAAATAGTAAATAGCAGCCATGTGGGTGGAGGCAGAGATCTGGATGAAGACCACAGATGGGGCAAAGGGTTAAATCTCCTCTCCCCCTGTGCTCTGGTCCAGATCCAGATCTCCCCTCCATGGCTGTAATTTCCTTTTTTAAAAAATCACATACTTACTAACTGCATGTTTATTAACACATCTGTTTTTGGCCCTCAGCTAACAAAGCAGGACTTGTAAATCGCTATTTAAAAATAATATTTGTTTTACATGCTTAATAGCATCCATTCCACAGTGAAAAGTGGAGATCAGTATGTTCATGTTAAAATTGGAGGCATTCCATTGACTGAATGATTGATTGATTGATTGACAGATATCCTGCTTTTTGATCCTTGAGTCCTGAAAGTAGTTTATATTATAACACTTTAAAATAATCCATCTTTGCTTTTGTTTAAATAAACTGGAGAGTCATTTAAAAACAAAAAACACAAGAATTTTAAACAAAAAGAAACAGAAGAGATACTCTGCAACAGAAAATTGTGGGTTAATGGAGTAGTGTAAACATGATAGTAGCCTTATCCAACCATTTTCTGGCAGTCGTTTCAACAGTGACAGTAAACTGACAAAATTATGAACTCGTTTTAGATTGTATCTATGTCCAAACTCTTCAGAAGGTCTCACTGCTGTGGTGAATGAGAAAGACCTATGCTTTTGGCTGGATCATGCTACCTCATGGGTGGAGAACCGGGGGTGCTGAAGATGTCACTGGACTCCAACTTCCATCAGCCCCAGCCAGCATGGCCGTCAGTCAGGGATGATGAGAGTTGGAGAGAAACAGCTTCTGGAGAACCAGAGGTTCCCTACACCTGACCTATCTGGAGCAGTGCCAGAGTTGTGGAGCTCCCTCTCCAGGGAGGTTGGGTTGGCCCCCTCCCTCGGTATTGGCTTTTAGACTGCTGATAAACCCTGTACTGTTCCGCCAAGCTTTCAGTGAGTAACATCAGCCCTTGATTTAGAGAAGAGGTGGGCAACCTGGTGTCTCCAGATGTTTTGGACTACAATTCTCATAAGCCCCAGCCAGCCTGGACAAAGGTCAGGGATTCTGGGACTTGTTGTCTAAAACATCTGGATGGCACCAGATTGCCTTTGCCTGCCCTGTCTTCTACACCAGTATTAGTGGTGGAAGTGCCCTGTCCTCATTGGCATTTGCCCCCCCTGCCCCCAGCCTGCTAATGAAGATCCTCGGAAGGGCCTTTCACATATAACTCCATCAGAAGCACTCAAGGAAAGCACTTGCAAGCCGCTTACCCAACAACCTCTTCCAGTTCTTGATGAGGATTTTCGCCAGAGCAACCACCTCCTCATCTGAGCAGTGCTTGCGGATTGCATTGACGGCCACGCCAATTCTTGTAGTCTGGGGGAAGGAGAAGAGGGGCCAGCATTAATGCAACAGCTGGGAGCAAAGGACAAGAGGCCCCATCCTCTCCCATTCCATGTACAAAACCTGACCGGGCTGGTGGTTGAATCTTCCTTCAACACTTGCAATGGCACAGCATCCCCCACCATGTCTGCAGGCAGAAGGCTACCTTAGGGGATACAGGGCAGAATGCGTGATCCACTGCTCTCTCCTGCAACACTTTGCTGCCACCTTTCAGAATCTGCTGCCTGAGGCAACTGCCTCACTCTGCCTAGTGGTAGGGCTGGCCCTGAAAATACCCTTCTCTGCCTGAAACAAGAGATGGGGTGAAGTTTTAATATGAACTGCCCAATTCACACTCCCTGAATTAATATGCAAACCAGAACACCATCACCCTTTGGGTTTTCACACCCGTCTGAATTAATTCGTCAGTCAAAAAATGCGGACAAAAATAGCACGCAAGAAGGCATATAGTTGGGGGGAAAGTGCTTGCAAAAAATGTGTCCGTTAGGGGAAACTGCACACCAAAATACACACGGATTTTTGTGTGCGTGAAAATACATACACATTCTTGTGCAGGCCTTTTCTTTCTTTTTTTTACGGGTTTGCAAACTGATGTGGAATTGGGATGGAAAAATGAGAACATGATAGAAAGCGAAAGAGAGATCCATCTCTCTGTCCCCAAGGCCCTGGGGGAGCTGCTGCCAGTCAGAGAGGCTAATGCTCAAATAGTCTGACCTGCTATACAGCAGCAAGGCTGGCCCTACTGGCCCACATCAGGTGGAGGAGTGGGAGGAGCAGAGAATTGTGCCACTCATCCCTTCTCCCCCTCCCCGCCAGGAGGCCTCAACACCTCCCCAATGCCTCCAGTGGGTGTTCTGGGGAGCACCACCACCTGCTCTCCCACTGTGGCCTTCCTTGCAGTGACAGAGTGGTTGGCGGGAGTGCTGGGAGCAGGAACAGAGTGGTTGGCGGGAGCGTTGGGAGTAGGGACAGAGTGGTTGGCGGGAGCAATGGGAGCAGTGACAAAGTGGTGGGCTTTAGGAGCAGGGACAGAGTGGCTGGCGGGAGCGTTGGGAGCAGGGACAGAGTGGCTGGCGGGAGCGTTGGGAGCAGGGACAGAGTGGTGGCGGGAGTGTTGGGAGCAGGGACAGAGTGGTTGGCAGGAGCGTTGGGAGCAGGGACAGAGTGGTTGGCGGGAGCGTTGGGAGCAGGGACAGAGTGGCTGGCGGGAGCGTTGGGAGCAGGGACAGAGTGGCTGGCGGGAGCGTTGGGAGCAGGGACAGAGTGGCTGGCGGGAGCGTTGGGAGCAGGGACAGAGTGGCTGGCGGGAGCGTTGGGAGCAGGGACAGAGTGGCTGGCGGGAGCGTTGGGAGCAGGGACAGAGTGGCTGGCGGGAGCGTTGGGAGCAGGGACAGAGTGGTGGCGGGAGTGTTGGGAGCAGGGACAGAGTGGTTGGCAGGAGCGTTGGGAGCAGGGACAGAGTGGTTGGCGGGAGCGTTGGGAGCAGGGACAGAGTGGTTGGCGGGAGCGTTGGGGGCAGGGACAGAGTGGTTGGTGGGAGCGTTGGGAGCAGGGACAGAGTGGTTGGCGGGAGCGTTGGGAGCAGGGACAGAGTGGTTGGCGGGAGCGTTGGGAGCAGGGACAGAGTGGTTGGCGGGAGCGTTGGGAGCAGGGACAGAGTGGTTGGCGGGAGCGTTGGGAGCAGGGACAGAGTGGTTGGCGGGAGCGTTGGGAGCAGGGACAGAGTGGTGGCGGGAGCGTTGGGAGCAGGGACAGAGTGGTTGGCGGGAGCGTTGGGAGCAGCCCGCTGGGTCATCAGGCCCCTGAGGGTCCGGAGAGGCCCCCTCCTGTCATTTCCCCCCACCCACTTCCCCTTACCGAAACCACGGATCTCATGGAAGCTCAGCCAGGCCCTACAAGGGTTTGGGTGGCAGGAGTGCATGCTCTCACCTCAGGCGCTGAGATACCGTGGGCCTGAGCTATAAGGCAGCTTTATACGTTTCTATAGGGCAAATGAAATGTGACACTAAATGCTTCACTTGAGGTTCAAAGCTTTCCTTCTTTACTTGAGGGGAATTTTTTTCCCAGCCAGGCCTGATAAGAACGTAAGAGCCCTGCTGGATCAGACCAAGGGTCCATCTCATCTAGCATTCTGTTCACGCAGTGGCCAACCAGCTGCCCATGGGAAACCCACAAGCAGGAGTGCAACAGCATCCTCCCGCCCATGTTCCCCAGCAACTGGTGTACATAGACATTCTGCCTCCGATACTGGAGGTAGCACATAGCCATCGGGATAGTAGCCATTGATAGCCTCCTCTTCCAGGAATTTGTCCAACCCCTTTTAAAGCCATCCAAATTGATGGCCATCACTACAACTTGTGGTAGCAAATTCCATAGTTTGACCATGCACCGTGTGAAGAAATCCTTCCTTTTATCTGTCCTGAATCTCCCACCAATCAGATTCATGGGATGACCCCAGTGGGTTCTAGTATTTTGAAAGAGGGATGTCAAAGGTCAGCAAATTTGGGCACCTGCCAAGGCCCGCACCCTTGTAAAGGGCCTACGACTGACTGGAGCCTCCCCAAAATTGCCAGAGCTTTTCATCTTGTGTGTGTGTGAGGGGTGTTGCATGCACATGTATACTTTGCTGAAGCTGCAGGGATTGGGAGGTGGGGGCTGACCCCAACCACCCCCTGCACAGGCTCAGTCCTCCTTGGAGTTTGAATAACTAGCAGCGGGACACCTTCTTTCTTGGGCTGGGAGAAAAAGTGAATTTAACAAAATATGAATTTAGCTCATGGCGGAGGGCGCAGGTGACTAGGTGAACCATTTTTAGGGATGGGCGAATGAGCTATGTTTTCCAGACATCATCTCACTGCTCGTTCTTGTGCTCATTTTGTGTTCGCTGGTCACTCTGCGTGAACGGGAAACTTGTGCAAATCGAGCTGCAACTGAACGTGAACTTGGCACAAATTTTCTCACTTGCACAACTTTCTTCCATAGACTAAAGTGTAACTTTCAGGCTGTGGGGGAAAATCTGCCAAATTAGGAAAGTTATGCAAAACTGAACTGGGAAAGTTGTGCAAATCAAATGCAAGCACAGGTCCAACAATTCGCAAACATTTTTGGCGGATGCATGCTCACATTTACGATCACGTTCGGGGCTTCAAACGGGGCATGCACACATGTTTTGTGAGCAAAAATGAAATTCTCATGCATCCCGAACCATTTTGTTTTCTGTACTCTGCCAAAGCACCCAAATGCTTGATGACATCCCCATGAGGAAAAGCTCTCGGAAAATCAGACCATGATGACAATATTCAACTTACACATGCACATACAAATAGTGGTGTAGTGGTTAGTGCAGTGGTAGGCAACATAGTGCCCTCCAGCCCCAGCAAGCACAGCCATCTCTGAACACTGGCCATGCTGGCTGGGAGATGATGGGACTCTGAGTCCAAAGCAACTAGAGGTCACCTAGTTTCCTGCCTGTGGGTTAGAGTGTTAGAGTTGGACTAGGAAGATCAGGGTTCAAATCACCACTCAGCCTTGAAGCTCACTAGGTGACCCTGGGCCAGTCTCTCTCTCTGTTTAACCTACATCACAGGGTTGTTGAGAGGATAAAATGATGGGGGGACTCTGCTCGCCTCTTTGAACTTCTTGGAGGAAAGGTGGGATAAATGCAACAATTAAAGAACTCCTAGATTCAGGGCTGGCCCTACCATTAGGCAAAGTGAGGCAGGTGCCTCAGGCGGCAAATGCTAGGAGGCGGCAGCAAGGTGATGGAGGAGAAAATTGTGCGCCACATGGCCTTCCCTACACCCCCAAAGCTAGCCTGCTGCCTTCAGGTGTGGCAGAGGATGCTATCCCATCAGTGTTGAAGAAAGATGTTCAGTCTTGAAGAAAGACTTTTGTACATGGAAGGGTAGGGGCACCATCTTGTTCTTCACCTCAGGCAGCAAAATGACTTAGGCAGCCTAGATTCCCCCACAAGCCATCTTCATCCTCCATGCTGCCTTACCTGCAGCAGCTGGATGGTCATCGTAAAGTTGTGCAGTTTCTTCAGCAGGTCAAGAGCTCCTTCCTAGGGAAGGAGGAAAAACAACAAAACACCAGTCATGCTGACATGCCTTAAACATAAATGTTCTTTTTATCTCGTGCAAGACGTTTTAATGTTCGATGGAAGTTGAGGGACGGCCTTCAGGCAAGACTGCCTCAGTGTACTTCTGCAACCCACCCCCTGCCCCGTGCCTGCTGATGCCTCCCTATTGTGCATGGGTGTTGCTGTTTTGGCTACATAAGCAACGGCACTCCAAGCCTGAACATCGATGATATAGGGACTGAATGAGCATGTGCAATGTGAAATCTTGTAAACATTGGTCACGAATGACCTAGGTACATGTGGGCATATTGGCTGCTAAAGCATATTTATGGACTAAGGACAGGTTGTTTGTGTATTTGCAAGGTGGATTTCTGTCGTGTGCCACACAGCAGAGAAAGCCCATTTCCAAGCCGCTTCTTCCCATCCTCCACTTAAAACTGAAAATGGAGAACAGAGACACCTGGGCTTCAGGCAAACCTTCAATCTGCTTAAAAGCTGAGCACATTCTTCACTCTCCCTGCTGGGGTTCAGCAGCTCCACAAGCCTCTCCTGAAGCAGGAAAACCTCCCTTGTTTACTGCCTCCCCTGAAGAAGGAAAACCTCCCTCATTTACTGCCTCGCCTGAAGCAGGAAAACCTCCCTCGTTTACTGCCTCCTGCAAAACCTCCCTCGTTTACTGCCTCCCCTGAAGCAGGAAAACCTCCCTCGTTTACTGCCTCCTGCAAAACCTCCCTCGTTTACTGCCTCCCCTGAAGCAGGAAAACCTCCCTTGTTTACTGCCTCCCCTGAAGCAGGAAAACCTCCCTCGTTTACTGCCTCCTGCAAAACCTCCCTCGTTACTGCCTCCGCTGAAGCAGGAAAACCTCCCTCGTTTACTGCCTCCTGCAAAAATTGCAATGGCTGCAAGCAGTGGAGGCTGGTGGCTCCGATGTCAGTGGGGTGGTGAATCCACTCCGGGTTTCAGCCAGAACTAGTCAGAACTCTAAAGGAGCTAGCCAAGGTGCCAAGTGGATTCACCAACTGAAACCCGGAGCAGATTCACTGCCCCACTGACATCGGAGCCACCAGCCTCCACTGGCTGCAGGACCAGTGCTGTATAAACACCGGCCTTAAGGCTGTACACACTGTGGGTTGAAGGCGGTCTGGAAAGAGGCGTAGGGGGAGAAGTTATTTACAGTCTAGGTACATTAGAACAAAGTTTGCAAGGGGAGTCAAACATTAACTTCAAGGTACAATCTTACTCCAGGGCGCACAGATCTGCTCCGTTCTTGCCCGTGGAGGCTGGTAGCTCTGATGTCAGTGGGGTGGTGAATCCGCTCTGGTTCTGGCTGAAACGTGGAGCCGATTCACTGCCCCACTAACATCGGAGCCACCAGCCGCCACTGATTCTTGCCATGCTCAGTTTTATGGGAATAAAAGGGCCAAGTCTTCACGTTGCAAAAACAGGCGCTGTTCAAATGGAACCAAATGGCAAAACACATCCACTGACATGCGCCAGCTCTAAATGTGTTGAGACCACATGCCCAGGGCCACCCAAAACTTTTCTTTTTGTCTGAGGCGACGAACAAGATGGCGCCCCTCCCATTCCAAGTACAAAAAGCCGACTGGCTCTGGCAGGTGAATCTTCCTACAATGCTGTTGATGGGACACTCTTCCTCCACCATACCTGAAGGCAGCAGGCTAGCTTAGGCAGCATAGGGCAGCCTGCTTGGCACATGGCCCTCTCCTCCAACACCTTGCTGCCACATTCCGACATCTGCCACCTGAGTCAACTGCCTCACTCTGCATAACGGTAGGGCTGGCCCTGGTAAATGCAATAGAACCAATCTTGCAATACAGATAACACAAGAACATACCCTTTCCAACTTTCCATATTTAACGTGGAGTCACCGTTTTCTAGTGCAGGGGTGAGGATGCGGTGGCCCTCTAGATGTGGTTGGACCACCATTCCCATCAGCCCCAGCTGGCATGACCAATGGTCAGGGATGATGGGACTTAGAGTCCAACCACATCTGGAAGGTCACAGACTCCCAACCCTGTTCTAGTCCCTGAGTAAAATCCCACAAGACCTACTTAGAGTAGACCCATTGAAATGAATGGGATTTAAGTTAGTCATGACTTAAATCCCATTCATTTCAATGGGTCTACTCTAAGTAAGGCTGATGTTGGATTTTACCCCCTGTCCCCTGTTTCCCTATGGAGGGGGGCACCTTTTTAGGGTGCACTAACTTTCCTCACACTGTGGGTGCTTCCAGATGGACGGACAGCTTCCGGGCTACCAGTCAAAAGGCACTGTGCAGACATTCCATCTTTTCCTCCTTAACAGATTTTTTTATGGAGAAAAAAAAGACAGAATCAGCAGAGGGAAAACATGGGAGGGAAGAGCTATTGTCTGCAGGGCTGGTCCAAGACGTTTTGCTGCCTGTGGTGAAGGACAAGACGGTGCCCCCTCTCATTCCATGTATAAAACCTGACTGGACTGGCACCTAAATCTTTCTTCAACTCTGGCAACGGGACAGCATCCTCCAGCACACCTCAAGACCCCAGGCTAGCTTAGAGGTAGGGATGTACTGACTGTGTGAAATCCATCCCATCTGTATTTCACAGATTATCAGGTGCTTTTTGTTCCATCATCCGCCCACAGACGGATGCCAATATTTTTTTTTTTTTGTCATGTGGAAAAATACGTAAATAATTGCATAAGTATTTATGTAAGCATTTACATAATTTACCTTAGTATGTAACATTTAGCATATTGTCCCCCATTCCGTTCAACATTTCCTCAGCAGAAACTTGCGTATTTTCCCACAAATTTATATGTGTAAATTTCGAGAAAGTAAAAAAAATCATCCGAAAGTCCACAGACCCCACACGGCCTGCAGGGGTCGCTCCACAGCAGATTCTACACGTTGGATTCTTAGAAATCCCAACTCATATTAGTCCATCTCGATTTTCTCCAGCATCCCTGCTTAGGGGGAGCCAGGCCAGGCTGAGTGGCCCACAGCTTTCTCTTGCAACACCACACTGCCGCCTCCCAGCATCTGCCGCCTGAGGTGACTGCCTCACTCTGCCTAATAATAGGGCCGGCCCTGGTTGTCTGGACTTCCTGTAAAATCCCATGAAAGAGGCAGCGAGATCGTGTGATAAAGGCAATCTGGAAGCACTCTGGGTCAGGAGCAAGGCCACATGCAAAAGAGGTCAGGGTTCTTCTGCTGTTAAAAGTTGCGCAGAAAAAGGCCTATCCACAGACACAGCTTGTCAGTCTTTTGCATCTGGCCGCCACCCCACCTGCCAGCAATCTAACCGTTCGAAGGAAAACATTGCCGTCAGTTTACTAACTCGCCCAGCTTCGCAAGGCCATGCCTGACAGACAGCCAAACACTGCAGAGTAAACAAATACCTACAACAAGGTCTCCGCTTTTTCAGCCCTGCTTTCACAGCGGCCAGCAAGCGATCCCATTTAGCTCCACGCTGTAATCAAGCCACCGTTAAAGGCACAGTGGCAAGTTAGAAGGTGGACAACTCTACCTACCAGTGGGCAGAGCTGAGCTTTTAGTACAGAGATGGGCAACTTGTGGCCCAGCAGATGTTGTCAGACTACAGCTCCCATCAGGCCTCACCACTGGCCATGCTGGCAGGGGCAGATGGGAGTTGCAGTTCCCACCCCTCTTTGAGTTCTTTGTAATGGTGGAAAGTGTGTGTGTGTCCTTTCATAAGAAGTGTTCAAAGTACACACAAGCCTCCCTACTTTCATCTGTGAAGTACTGGAGGGCATGAAAGAATACGAGCGAAGTTTTGACAGTCTTGGGGAGAAAGTCTCTGTGTTACTGAGGATAGGCAAGATGCATCTTTGCTTCTCTGTGTATCATTGGAAGGGAAAAGTTTGCATCTCCCATCGCCAGTCCAATTGAACCCAGTTTCTTAGCTATATCGTACATCAGAGCCAGTGTGATGGAGTCAATGGAGACAATGGAGTGTTGGATGTGGTCTCCGGAGATCGGGGTTCTAGTCCCCACTCAGCCATGAAGCTCGCTGGGTGACTTTGGGCCACTCACTGACTCTCAGCCTAACCTACCCCACAGGGTTGTTGTGAGGATAAAATGGAAAGGAGGACGACCATGTAAGCCGCCTTGAGATACAAATGTAATAAATAAAAAGGGCAGGATATAAATGTGGTAAAAATAAAATAAATGACTATTAATTATACGCTCTTACTTTGCATTGCAGATGCCTCTCTGGTGCGAACTGTTACAAAATTTCACACACACACTTTGTACCAATCCTTTCTTTCGGAAGCTTTAAACGGGGAGTGCATGCCAACCTTACACACCCGTTTCCACCCTGCTGGAAGGGGACACTTCGGTATAGTAAAAAAATATATATATCACTCACACATTTCATGAGCATGTGTTGAAATTAATAAATTCAAATCTATGTAGTTATAAGGTTCCCCCCCCCTTTCTTCTTTATGGTTTTGTTTTGTTGACATTTTATAATAAAGAATAATTTATTCTTTATTATATTATGTATTGCAAAAAACATGGGAGCGGCGTAGAAAGGGGACAAATTTGCACATGTGTTAACTGAATGATACAGATGCATATTTAGAAATAATTACTACATCGTCAATGGAAATACAGCGCATCTCAAGAAGACGATGACCCAGTGAGCAGAGTCTCTGCTCAGTCAGTCTGCTCTCGGGGACTTGTGGGTGGGCAGCAGCCTTCAAGCCCCAGCACTCCCCTTCTTATGGTTCTTGATCGTTCAGCTGGACTTGGACCGGACTGACCTTCAAACAGAGCAGAGGTGGGCAACATGAAGCCTTATGGCTGCTTTTGCATCCCCTTCCCTTCACTGCTGCCACTTAATTTTGCTTCCACAGTGACAGCAAAAAATTAAATAAAATCAGTGATTTTGCAAGAAAACAAAGGGTGCGTGGAAAGACAATCCCACTCATGGAGACGGTGGCAAATTCGTTGGTGGGGAGGGGTGTAGCCCCTGGTGGGTTCCAGGAGGGCAAAGTGGGCCTCCCAACCCCCAGAGCCCCCGCCCACCCCTGAAATAGAGGAAGCCTTCAAATAGGGGCCTGTCCTCTGACAGCCTTCAAAGAGAGGACCGTCCTCTGTAAAGTAGGGCACATGGCCATCCTAGGCGCCTCAGCCCCACTTTTTAAACCCTGCCCCTTTTCTGCACACAGTATTTTCACTTGTCCCGGCCGTGATCCATGCAGTGAAACACCAGTGGAAGATTAATTTTACATTGCCACACTCTTGCCAAGCACCTGTTGTCCACATGCCCTCTCCCCAAATCCTCATAGGGGCTGGGTACTCTTAGGAGATTGGGGGAGGAGGGCTGGGTCTGAAAGAAAACTGAAACTTCTAGATGATTGCGGGAAGGGGAGAGAATAAAACTAATCCACGGATATGGCGAGGTCGGGGGAGGCGGAAAGAGCCGGATTTAAAAGAAAGCGAGCCCATTCAAGAATACATTTTGGATCCGACCAGTTTCCTGGACATCCAAAACTGCCCAGCTGGAAGTTCAGTGCGCGGTGTTTTGGAAGCTGCATGCCTCTTTGCAAAGCATTTGCTGAGAAGACCGCAGAAAGCAGGAAACTCTCGAAAACAACCACGACAACTGCAATTTCCCCAACCCTAAAAAACCTTTTCCTGCGCCAGCGAAGAGAGGGCTCGTGTCCCAGCTTCCCCCCCCCCAAAAAAAAAACAAGGCGATCCAAGCAAAGCTCAACGTCAAGACAAAGCAAGACACAAGGAGATGCACCGGTGTCTCTTACCGTGCTCTTCCTGGACACCATCTTATCCAACTTCTTCGCCATTCGGATCAGCTCTTCCGCTTGCCCCATGGCTTCTGCTTTGCAAAACTCCGCCGCTCTCCGCTAAGCCCGAGTCCAGAGACGATTTCTCGGAGCACAACAACCCAGCCCCACCTGGGTCTGCTTTCATTACAGCTTGTGTGTCGTTTGTTTGTTTATTGTTGATGCTTTTTTTTTTTTTCAAAAGAAAGGAACGGTGTTTGTGGAGTTTGTTGTGAGCGGGCTTGTTTTTAAAGGCTTTTTTGCGCTAACTGAAAGTTTGACAAGAAAGGAGGCGGGCGACGCGAGAGCGAGCGAGCAGGGGGAAAGGAGGAGTGGCGACCGGAGCGCTTATGAACGGCTGCCATGCAGTCAAAATAGCACCGGGGGGGGGGGGGGGGGACGGGCTAAATATAGGAGTCCGGGATTAAGCGGTGGAAAGATTGCAGAGCTCAGGAGGGAGGGTGGCTGGCCGGCTCTCGAGGCCAGGTGGTGCTTGCGCCGTGCTGTCAGGACCCGGGTGAGCTTTCTAGACCAGCCTAAAATCCTGCATTTCAAACGGGGTAATTTGATAGCTCTTCTAGGACCTCTAGGAGCCTCGTGTGGCGCAGAGTGGTAGGCGGCAGTATTGCAACCGAAACTCTCCCCACGACCTGAGTTCCATCCCGGCGGAAGCCGAGTAGCCAGTTCAGGTTGACTCAGCCCTCCATCCTTCCGAGGTCGGTAAAATGAGGACCCAGCATGCTGGGGAAAAGGTAGTCACGACTGGGGAAGGCAATGGCAAACCACCCTGCTACAGTCTGCCATGAGTCCCTCTAGGGGTCAGTAGCGCTTGCACAGGAGGAACCTTTCCTTTCCTAGGATTTCTTGTTCAGTCGTTCAGTCGTGTCCGACTCTTCGTGACCCCATGGACCATAGCACGCCAGGCCTTCCTGTCCTCCACTCTCTCCCGGAATGTGCCCAAGTTCATATTTGTTGCATCGGTGATGCTATCCAGCCATCTCATCCTCTGCCGTCCCCTTCTCCTTTTGCCTTCAGTCTTTCGCAGCATCAGGGTCTTTTCCAGGGAGTTTTCTCTTCACATTAGGTGGCCAAAATATTGGAGCTTCAGCTTCAGTACCTGTCCTTCCAATGAGCACTCAGGGTTGATTTCCTTTAGGATGGACTGATTTGACCTCCTTGCAGTCCAGGGGACTCGTAAGAGTCTTCTCCAGCACCACAGTTTGAAAGCATCAATTCTTTGGCACTCAGCCTTCCTTATAGTCCAGCTCTCACAGCCATACATTACTACTGGGAAAACCATAGCTTTGATTAGACGGACCTTTGTCGGCAGGGTGATGTCTCTGCTTCTTACTATGCTGTCGAGGTTTGCCACAGCTTTCCTCCCAAGGAGCAAGCATCTTTTAATTTCATGGCTACAGTCACCGTCTGCAGCCTAAGAAAGTAAAATCTGTCACTGCTTCCATTTCTTCCCCTTCTATATGCCAGGAAGTGATGGGGCCAGATGCCATGATCTTCGTTTTTTAATGTTGAGTTTCAAACCAGCTTTTGCACTCTCCTCTTTCACCCTCAACAAGAGGCTCTTGAGATCCTCTTCGCTTTCTGCCATTAGGGTGGTATCGTCTGCGTATCGGAGGTTGTTGATAATTCTCCCGGCAATCTTAGTGATTCATCCAACCCAGCGTTTCTCATGATGTACTCTGCATATAAGTTAAATAAGCAGGGCGACAAAAATCCTGCATTTAAAACAGGGCTTTCTGCTTCCGTTTTAAATGCAGGATCACAACCGACTCCCTTTACACACGCGCGCTCCCTTTCCCCCTTCCCCTTCCCGGTATCTGAGTCTTCCATTCTCTTTCACTGATCTCACTCCTCTTCTTGCCGCTTTTCCTCTTTTCACGGCGGGAACTCAAGCGGAACACAATGGGGTAATTTGAAGCTCCTCTAGGATTTCTACACCAGCCTAAATTCCTGCATTTAACCCGGGGCTTTCCACTTCCGTTTTAAATGCAGGATCACAGCTGATTCCGTCTACACACGCTTCCTTCTCCATAGATGGCCGTTCCCAAAGCGTTATGTTTCTGTGAAGAGGCATTACACACGCTCCAGGTTCAGCGATGCTTGCTCCTGAGTTCCTGCCCCTGTCCCTCCCCTTGCACATGACTGGTGGATGGGGACTGACACGCGGACAGCGCCCCCACCGATCTCCCTGGGCCCCGCCTTCCTCTTCCATGCTTTTGGCCAGTCCCTGCCGCTCAGCCCCTCTGCCGCTCCTCCGCTCTGCCGCCCCCCTCGCTGCCGCCCTGCTGTTCTGCCGCTCTGTTTTGAACAGGCAGGCTGAAAATGGCGAGGAGCCAAAACGGCGCAGGAGCAGGAAGGCTGAACGCCCATCAGACCTTCGTCACCACCTACGACATCATGACCACGCCCCCAACAACCACACTCAGCGCTTCATTCACGCTAGGGGAGAAATACATGGGGAGGACGTGGCGCTCCATTTGCACATATCTGGGAAAATACCCCATTTTTCCCCTTTGAGGAAAACACGGGATAGGTGGGCAGAAGTGGTGGGATAATGACTGGACAACGACATGTAATGGACCCGCACAATTCAGTGAGTGAGCAACCATGAATGCGCAATAAACTTGAGGTGTAGAGATCCCCATTATCTGCGATCTATTTAAAAACGCAGCAAAGGGCATTTAGTACAGCGGGGTCACGGTGTCATGTAAAGAGCCCGCAAACTTCCATGAAGGAGCAATCTCGATCGCAGGGTAAAAGCTCTGTGTGAAGGAGCCCCTAGAAGACACCGCTCTGGGCCTTTTCTAGTGGTGAGGGCTGTAGCTGCGCCCTCAGGGTAGGACTTTGGGGCAGAGGCCCAGGGCCCCTAGCAGCAGGGCTGGCTTACTGCATCTTGAAGTAAGTGATGTCATATACACTACTACCTAAAGGCGGGGGTTCCCCATAAGACCATGACAGGAAACCAGTGCGGTGTAGTAGCTAGAGTGGGAGTCGGGAGGTCCAGGTTCTAGTGCCCACTCAGCCATGATGACTTTGGGCCGCTCACAGACTCTCAACCGAACCCACCTCACAGGGTTGTTGTGAGGATAAAATGGAGAGGAGGAGGATTCCTTAAGGAGGAAAAGGTGGGATGTAAATGTAATAAAGAAATAAATAAACCTCTTTCAACCCCGAGGGCTGGTTTAAGCTTTAGGAAAGCTCTCATGGGAGGTCTACAGGGGTGGTAGGCCGGGCCAAAGGCAAAAGAGACAGGGCCAAAAATACAAAATACCAGCACATTTTGGCTTAAAGCTCTTACTGCCTTAGGAGAGACAGATAAAAGGAAGGACTTCTTCACACAGTGCATAGTTAAACTACGGAATTCACTTCCACAAGACGTAGAGATGGCCACCACTTTGGAGGGCTTTAAAAGGGGACGGGACAAATTCACAGAGGAGAAGTCTATCAGGGGCTACTAGTCCTGATGGCTCTATGCTACCTTCAGTATCAGAGGCAGTATGACTATGTACACCAGTTGGGAAACATGGGCAGGAGGGCGCTGTTGCACTCACGTCCTTCTTGTGGACTTCCCATATATGCATGGTGTGGAGAAAGTGGATAGGGAGACATTTTTCTCCCTCTCTCATAATACTAGAACCCACTGGGGTCATCCCATGAAAATGATTGGTGTGAGATTCAGGTTAGCTAAAAGGAAGTATTTCTTCCCACAGCACATAAACTACAGAATTCACTTCCACAAGAGGTAGAGATGGCCACCACTTTGGAGGGCTTTCTTCTTTGCTTTTCTTTGAGGGGGGGGGGTGCAGGTGATGATCCTACTTCATGCCAGCAGTTTAAATGGCCACCCTGCTTTGCAAGTTTGTTTGCATTTCGAATTAAAATGAAAGATTGCATTTCGGCTGACTGACTCGATGGATTTTACAAGTCAAACCTAGGAGATCAGTACCCCTGAGTTGAATGGAACATGTTCCCAGGTAATGATGTATAGCCAAGGTATTGATCCTCAGGCCTGTTGGCCAAATCCAGCCTGCTTGGCACGCCAAATCCAGCCCTCTGGGGTTCCCCAAAAGGCCCTGCTCTGTCCCTTTCCCCCAACTACCACTTGTTAGGTGGTTTCCTGGGAATTATGGGAGCCGAGTTCGACACATCTGGAAGGTACCAGTTTGGGGACGGCTGCTAGAAGGTCTCAGCGGTCTTCCCCAGACCTGCTGAGATCAAGGAATTGCCTATACACACATTCTAAATTTTCTGATACACCCCCTCCCTTCCCCAAAATCATTTTGTTTGGTTTTTTTAAAAAAAAGTTTGACCCAGTCTCAGAGACGCATTTCTTGAATGAATGAAGAAGGAATTCATCTCCAACTACTTCCAGACACAAGTACAGTTCAGCCTTCTTTCTCATCGCCAGATGGAATTTTATGTTCCAAAATAAGTCCTCTCCTATCTGATTGTGCAAAGGAACCAATGATTAGCAATGCGCAACTGTACCCCAAAGGAATTCATTATTTACTCAGAAATAAATTTGTCCATGTGAGCTTGGACAAGAGTTCTCCTTTAGTACAAAATCTTGATCCGTGTATACGAGTTTTTGTGCATGTGTAATATCAAGGTGCATCTTGGGAGTTGTAGTTTGGAATTGCATGTCACGCATCACCATATTATGCCCCTTTTCTGATTGGTTGTTTTCACATGGCCTGCCTGCATGATCATGCTTTGCGATATTTACTTGCCGTCACCCATTGCAAGTATGAAGATGGACCCTGCAGAGTTGTCACTGTCCTTGGCTTACTCCTCCTCCTTCAGAAGTTGGAGAAGTTAGAGTTGTAGGAGAAGCAGTGGTGGCAGTGAAGGAGACAGCTTCTAGAATGTTTTTTGTGTGGGGTGGGGTGGGGTCTAGGTGGTAGGACAACTGCAAATTTAGGGAGAGGGAATCTTGTCTGTTCATAATGTCCACCTTTGTGGCTGGCAATCAATACAATGATGCATTGCTCACTACAACGGTGGAAATTAAAATAGACAAGTTCCAACCTATGAGCTGAAAAATTATGGAATTCAGCAACATCACAATTAATGATATCAACTGAAGACCCCATGAAAGCATTTGGCTTCTTGTCCAGGGTGCCCGTGTGCTTTCATTTTCTCCTTAAAAATACCAAGGATCTATCTGGGGGTTGGACTCGATGGCCTTGTAGGCCCCTTCCAACCCTACTATTCTATGACTACTATTCTATGATCTCACAGCTTACCCACCTTCTCCAGGTAGAACTTAGGTGCTGGGATTATTTCATCATTTTAAACAATTTGAGGAGGGCTTAAAAAAGAAAAAAAGAAAAAAGCAGCACAGATAGGAGCACGATTTCAGAATTCAGGATATCTTTCAAATCCCAGATAAGCCAAGTGCACCTCATTCAACGAACCTTCTGCCAATTACCCAGCAACCCCCGCCCCTTCTCTTGTTCCAACCATCACGAGGGTCGGGTGCTTGGCTGTTGCTTGTTGGTATTTCTTTCAAGGTTTGAGTGTAGCTGAAGAGCTGAAGATAAGTCAAGATTAAAATATTTAAAAGAAATACATCTGCGGGAACACATCAACCACATAGCACCATTGCCACTTTATATTAAACACAAACATAAATTTTATTAGAAACTGAGATACAGGAGGACAAAAAGGGCATTTTTGGAGGATATATTCAACATAAAACATCTCTCAACTGTTTTTCCTTAAAAAAAAAAGAAAAGTAATATTACAGAGAGCAGCAAACTCGTGGCCTGTAATCAGCCTGTAAGAGATGAGGCATATGTTGGTCTAGGGAATCAAGCATGGAACCGAATACTTCTTTTGCAGTTTAAAAACACACACAAGGCCTCTAATTCAAAAGAAGCAAAGTTCTTGCAACTGAATAAGTCTTGGGACGTATATAGTGTGTGTATTGGAGATACAGAATGACACACTTTCATTCATTTGCAACAGAAAAATGAAAGCAGAGTCCCCAACATTGAACCAGGTTTTTTGGGTGGGGTGGAGTGGGATATCTTCATCGAAATACTAACATGTAAACTTCTGCAAACAAGAAGGCCACACTTCTATGAAGTGGTGTGATGGGAGTCAGGGCTTGCAGGGATGCAGCCCCAACACTCTTTTATTAGCAGGGATAATGCTGTCATCTCCCCCAGAGCCGGCCCTACCGTTAGGCAGGGTGAAGCGCTCGCCTCAGGCAGCGAATGCTGAGGGGCAAAGAATGCCGGTGAGGCATGGGAGGACAGAGTTGTGTATGCTACTCAGGGTGCCGCGTGGCCCCCAAGCTAGCTTGCTGCACTCAGGTGCGATGAAGGACACTATTGATTGGTAGCGTTGAAGGAAGATTGAAGTGCGAGTCCAGTCCAGTCGGCTTCTGTACATGGAACGGGGGCCACCATCTTGTCCTTCGCTTCAGGCAGCAAAATATCTTGGCCTGGCTTCATCTACCACAGCCACGCACACCTCACAGAGAATTCCCTGTTCCTCCTAAGCCTGGCTGCAATCCTCACAGCAGCTGTGGGAGAGGGAATGAATTTTCCCACCAATGATCTATTGTCCCCTGTTGTAACGCAAAGTATGTTGGAGTGGCTTGCTCTAGAATGGGCAATGAACCTTTACCAAAGACCTGCTCCTAAGATCATAAGAAGAGCCATGCTGGATCAGGCGAAGGGTCCATCTAGTCCAGCATTCTGTTCACACAGTGGCCAATCAGCTGCCTGTGCGAAACCCACATGCAGGACAGGAGTGCAACAGCACCCTCCCACCCATGTTCCCCAGCCACTGGTGTACAGAGGCTCACTGCCTCTGATCCTGGAGGCAGCACAGAACCATCAGGACTAGTGGCCACTGATAGCCTGGTGGAGATGAAAACTGCTGGATGTGGTTGGTTGCTATGGATCAACACAGCTGCCTGATTTTGGAGACTCTCCTTGGGGGCATGGCTATGGGGACTGCCATGTAGCTGCCTGAACTTCAGAATTCTCCACACCACCACTGCTTAAAGGGTGACCTTAAGAGGTGCCATGCCAGCAAGTCAGGACTTGGGATTGGACTGATGTGCTGCCTCACTGTGAGCTAAGTGGGGCAGGTCTGACCCCAGAGGGCCCTGGGGCACAGGGTTCACTAGGGTGGGTGCTCAGCTAGCAGAGGCCTTTTCCGGCTGCAATGGCAGCACTGGGCAACTGGGCCGAAACATCCTTCAAATTTCCCATAATGCCCCAGAATGATGCTAGGTCGGGAGCACTGTGGGAAATTAAAAGAACAGCTAGGTCCTGGGGTGTGTGGTGTGTGTGTGTGTGTGTGTAATTGCAGGGCAGGGCAAGTGCCAGCGGTGGGCGTCACCAGGGTGTTGGAGCCCTGGCAGCTGACTACATGTCTGAAACTATGTTAGAAAAGCAGAGAAGTCTGGTGGCTCCGATTTCGGTGGGGCTGTGGATGCATTCTGGGTTTTAGTCAGAACCAGCCAGAACTCCAAAGGAGCTATCCCAGGTATTATCCCCCAAATAGGTCCAGCACCTTGGATAGCTCCTGTAGAGTTCCGGCTGGTGGTGCCCGAAACCCAAGATGGCTTCATGGTCCCACCAAAATCGGAGCCACCAGCCTCCTCCGCTTTCAATCTGTATTGTTTTGCCTTTGCTAACTTGTTCTCATGATCCTATTATCAAGCAAGTGCTTCCCTAGAATGAACAGTTGTTCAAGGTGCATGAATGGATTAATTCGGCTCCCCAATTAAACATTTATTAATTAGAGTTGAGGCCAAGTGTTTTTTGTAGGCCACTGATGAAGATGGATGTTGAAACACATGTGGTCTGTTTTTAGTTTTTAAGATTTTTTTTTTTTAATAATCTGGTTTTAATTCATTTTTTAATATGTTGTCATATGTGTGTGTGTTTTTACACTGATGCAACATTTTAGCATTCGGGTTGTATATATTTGGGTTTTAATTGTAAGTTTTGACAAGTGTGTCTTTGCTACTTTGTTGTTAGCATTTATACTTATTTGTATCGAACAATTTTAATAGATTATATTCACGTCCCTTCACTTAGATTTTGGTTGATTGTATATATTCTGAGGGCCGCGGTGGCTTAGTGGTTAATACGCTGAACTGCAGACTGGAAGGTCGGCAGGTCAGCAGTTCGAGACCTGAGTAACGCGTGACGGAGTAAGCGCCCGTCTTCAGTCCCAGCTTCTGCCAACCTAGCAGTTCGAAAGCAAGAAATTGCAAGTAGATAATTAGGTACCGCCTTGGCGGGAAAGGTGACAGTGTTCCGTGCACCTCGGTGTTCAGTCATGCCGGCCACATGACCACGGAAGCGTCTTCGGACAGCGCCGGCTCTTCGGCTTAGAAACGGGGATGAGCACCGCACCCTAGAGCCGGACACAACTGGCTGGGGACACCTTTTACCTTTATATATTGTGAAGGACCGTTTTTGCTTTGGTGCTGTTGCAAGCTGCCCAAGGATACCAAGTGCTGGTGCTCTGCTTGAACTCAAGAGTATCTGGGATTACATAGCTGGCAAAAGCTGCCCGATGCTGCACTGGGGTGGTGTGCAAACCACTGTTAAAGCACAGAAATAGAATTGGGACCGGGGATGAAATGGGGCAGGGTTAGAAAAGGAGCTGGACTAGTGAAAAACCCTATGGGTTCAATCTTATGCATGCTTAGATGGAAAAAAAGGTCCTATAACTCCCAGCATGCCCTAGTCAGACTGGGGCATGGCTGACTGGGGCATGCTGGGAGTTCTAGGACTTTTTCTATCGAAACATGTTTTGGCCACCCCTGAGCCAGCCGAGTCAGCACTTGAGAAGATTGCTTAAAACCGGAGGGCTCCAGACATCTCTGCAGCACGATGAAGGCTAAAACAGATCACTGTGCACAAAACACACCAGTCGCGTGGCTCCCCGCTTACAAGCTTCCAGCTGTTTGCTCTAAGTGGGCCTTAGAAGCAAACGAACAGAAGTGGACCTTAGAGCAAACGAACAAAAGCAAGGATACAAGATCGGGCGTGTCCTCAACATGCAGGGAAACCAGCAGGGGACATGGGTGTCTCCCAGTAGGCATAATCCTAGAGAAGGCGTTCTCTGTCTTCTCTCCCATGCCGGAGGAACACCAGATCTTAGATGGCGATTTTCATCTGCACTTTTTTTGAAAAAAAAAAAAATCCTGATCAAACTGGTTGAACCAACTGGTCTAACCAATTAATCAGTGGAGTAGCGGAACCAGGGCTCACATGATGCAGCACCAGGACTGGGGAAGCTGGAGAAATCCGCTGCGGACTCCATTGAGGCCAGATCCCCAAGAATCTGACCTGCGTAGTCCACAGTGGACTGCCCCCCCGTTACCTGTGCGTCCTCTGGATTTTACATGGGCAGATGTCTGTCTTTAAACAGGGCAAGATACACTGAGGGCAGCTGCCCTTAGCCTATCATGGGAAAATTACAGCCAGAATTTGCGTAGTTTACGCCATTTGCAGCCGTAACGCACTTGCTTCTACATAAATTACAGCTGTTAAGGAACTTACTTCAATGTAAATTGTGGCTGTTATAGCCGCAATTTACACAGAGGTAAGCACTTTACAGCCATAATTTACACAGCTTCAAGTGCTTTATAGTCGCATGGACGTAAAATACACAAATTTTGGCCGTAATTTTCCCACAATAGGCTAATAGCAGCCACCATTCGTGTACCTTGCCCTGTTTAAAACCATAAAGACACTCCGTGAAATCTGGCAAATGCACCAAGGCTCTGGGGAAATCTGGTAAGTTCCAAGCAGCCCAGATTTCCCCATGGCAGACTGCCCGCCCCCCCCGACTGGATGTTGCAGTCCTATGCACGCTAACCCAGGAGTCAACCCCGCTGAATGCAGTGGGACTTATGTCCAGGTAATCATGCATAGGATTGCACTGTTACAGTGGGCGGTCCCATACACAAGTACATGGGAGTAAGCACCAGTCAGGGCTGAAGCATGGCGGAGGGAAGGATACACTTTCTTGGGGCCTGGGGATGGGGGGAAGTAGCCCATGCTGCAACCCCATCACCATGAGGGAAAAAAATACTGAGGTCATGCTTGAGGCTATTTATATAAATTGATTCCCCCGCATCTACCTATGGACCTATTGTCCAGATCTTGTGAGATTTACTGGAGCCAAGTCAGAAACAGTGCTAGAGCAGAACAGGCAACGTTCTGAATGGTGAGATGCTAGCCCAGGCACTTCTCTAGAACAGAGAGAGTTTGCTTCCAAGGTTAAACTAGGACTTTTAGCTTGAGAGGCAGAGGGATTAGTGTTTCCCTGTGTGACGCACTCTCTCAAGAACTACCAGCCCGAGTTCCATGTGCAGAGGCAGGAAGGAGAGACGGCTGTTGGAAATGACAAAGCACCATTATAACGACATTGATCCCAAGGACAGTGACAGCCAGTATATCTACTGGCCTAATATATATATGAGTAAATGTCTGGTGTTGGTTCGTTCGTTCTCTCTCTCTCTCTCTCTCTCTCTCTCTCACACACACACACACACACACACACACACGTACGTGCATGTGTCTGGCTATAAATACAAATCAAGAAGCCTGAAACGAGCTTTAACAAGAAGCAAAAGGATGCCAATTGATCCTCCTATTTTTTTCAAAACAGACAAGGCCTTGCAGCAATCTGGCTCAAGAAATACCCTGGCTAGGACCAACCAAAAAGTCACAAAATAGTCAACAAGCTTTGTAGGACTTGTCTTCAAGCTAGAGGTTGTGTTATATCAAAATAATCAAAGGAGAGGTAGGCAGGCATGTTAGAAAATCCCCAGGGTGGGGTGATGGTGTAATTTCAGAATTAAAATAGAAACTTTTCAGTTGTTACTCATAAGATGGTATGTATGGGATGGGATTGTTGTATAGGTGAGGGAGGGGCTCTGCATTACAAGTTTTTACTGCCCCCCCCAACGATGCTGGGGCTGTGGCCCCATTGAATACAATGGACTTAGATTTCTAAGTAAACATTAAAGGGATTGCACTGGAACTGTTGCAGCCAGCTCTAATTGGGGGGTGGGTGTGTATTCATACGTACATCCCAACTAAGGTTAACACATTCATGCAGCTGATACAGCTCTAGGGCATAACGTTTCTGTTGCAATAAATATGTTAGTCTTTAAAGGTGCCACTAGGCCCTTTGTGTACGTCTGACAATTAGGGAGCATCCCTTTCCCTCTCACTCAGCTGCCCGCTTTTCTCGATTTAAGACAAGGCAATATGAAATCTACAAAACATTCAAGCATCAAATTTGGTGCTGGTAACGGAAATGCAACATCCTGAAAATCTCACACTTAAAAAAAATAGCAACAACAAATAAATCAAGCGTCTAGTCCTTAAGGCTGCAAAGATAGGCTGGGAAGTGTGTGGGCAGTGCCTGGAACAATCTCAGAAACTGAGGCGGCGGTTCTGTACAAGGTGCCCAATGAGCAAGATAATGCAGTGCTCTTTGCCCTCAGATGGATTAGCCAAAAGCAGCAGTGCGTGCAAAATTTAGGGGGGGTTGTGTGTGTGGTTTATACAAAGCGGGACTTGGATTTTCTCGATACAGAATTTTAAAGATATTAGCACACAACACTGCCTACAAAAGGCAGGAATAGCCAAGGTTCCTGCAAGGAGGAGGCTCCAGTTCTACAAGCAGAGTAAGTTGGGGTATTTGGGGGGAGAAAAACAAATTCCACATCTCACTCACAGAACACCAGTGACATGACTAGGGAGATCTTACCTCATTCACGATATTTGACCTAGAAGCAGAATGACAGAGAGACAAGAACAGTCTGCCTTTGTCTAGAAATCTTGCCTGCAGCTTCCATTCCCTTCATATATTCCTATTTCCTCAATCTTCAAGAGGACTAGAAGCCACTTTTTTAAAGAAACAAAGAAAGAGTTGAGATACTTAGGATGTCTTCTTTAGTGCCAGAAGTCAGGTTGTGTCATGCGCATGTACACACACACACACATCTGTCTTTGAGCATGAAAACATGTTTCCCAATCATCCCTTCTAGTTACTGCTAACATCACTACCCATTCAGTGGAGGCTGGTGGCGCCAATATCGGTGGGAAAGTGAATCCACTTTGGGTTTCAATCAGCTCCGCACCTTGGATAGCTCCTTTAGAGTTCTGACTGAAACCCAGAACAGATCCACCACCCTACTGACATTAGAGCCACCAGCCTCCACTGCTACCATTCATGTTTCTGGCCAAGTTTTTTCTCTGTTTTTAAACAAACAAAGCTGCCTTACTTGAACAGCTAGTCTTTCCCATATCCTGTGTTGGTGAGTTCCATAGGCATGTTGCATTCATAAGAAAGCAGAAAGACATGCACACAGCAAGCAGCACAATGCCTCTCGTTCCCAGGTCCTGGCTTCCTGGAGAAGAGAGTGCATGTGTGTGTGTTAGTTTGGTTATATGGACAATTCTTAATGAGTGGGTGGTCTTTAAAAACCTGGTTTTCCGCCCAAGTCACTTGGAAGGTTCTGTGCTTTCTAAAAGCAACATGAACCTATAGGCAGCAGCTGGGGGGAAACACACACAATGAATTTGGTTCTGGTTGTGATAGCAGCTGAAAAGGACTTCAAAAACAGTCTTTGTTCATTTAGATCAAGGTTTGGCCGTCCAGATAGTATGGCCTGCAACTCCCATCATCCCTCACCATTAGCTATGTGGGGCTAGGGCTGACGGGAGTTGCAGGCCAATATATCTGGAAGCCACAAGTTGCCCACTCCTGGCTTAGATCATGTTACATTTGGGCCTTGGTTGGATGCCATTTTGGAACTAGCAAAGCCTTTGCTGGCTAACACACTCATATGATTCATTCTTACTGGTGCTGGCTCCTGGTTTTTGAGGGCCCTTGGGTAAGACACCCTCAATGGGCCCCCCTCCTTCAGTGTGTCTACCTTTTCACTGCCATTGTCACCAGCTGCTGTTGCGCCTCATCCTCTTTCTCATCCTTGCTATCGTTTGCTTGCCCGACAGGCAGAGAGCCAGGGAGCAAGCAGGCTGTGGTGTCTAGCCTTCCTGCTTCTCACCATCACCGTTGCCTGGGCCAGAGCGAGAGGCAGGTGAACAAGCAGGTTGCAATGGCGAAGAGGAGCAAGTCCAGGGGGAGTGGGCCCACAGCAGTTGCCCGACCATACCCATCCTTGACAAAGTTCCAGATTCCGACTTTGCAAATTTCAAACTAATTTGCAGGGCGCTTCACTTTGAAAAAGGACTGACTCTTGAAAAAGATTGCCCTAAGCTTTCCACACACTGGGGGAAGGGAAGGAAATATGTATGGTGAAATCGTTTATCAGTAAAACAAGTAAAACCAGACTGGCAAATCTGAAGGTGAAGACAGACATCGTATTTAAAAGAACAGAGACAGTGGGTTCTTCACCTGCAGCGAGAGCCCAGGTTTACAAACTGCATGACAGACGTACATACCAGCAAGCTGAATGCTGGCTCAGCCATCTATTTGTGCTTTGGGTGAACTATCCACCTTTTAAAAATGTTTAAAGTGGTGTATGTACTTGGATTCATGTATAACTTTTGTCTTTTTTTCTTCTTCTTTTTAAAGAAACAAACACAAACGTTTTCAAAACAGTTACAAACTGACTCTGGTAATGGACAGAGAAGAAATGTGTTGGTGCCGTCATAGGCGCTAGCCAGTTGGCATCTTCCACAATTTCTGGCTCAAACTTAACCATGCTGCAGACACGCGCAGGATCGGTTTTAAAGGGCTTGACATGCAAGAGAGGAAAAAGTGCATTTGTACTCTTTCAAGGGCACATTCCAAACTGGCCATGCCACTCTAAAAAATATTGGGTCAGATCCAGACTTGGTTGGTTGCACTTAAATCCCATTGATTTCAAGGGGAATTAAGTCTTGTCCCATTGGTTTCAATGGGAACGAAGGTCAGTTCAGTCTGGATCCAAGCCCTTCTGTCCAAACAACAAAGGTGACAGCATGGGTAGCAGTGGGGGGGGGGGGTTACTCTACAGAACACTGAGATTCCATAGAAACGTCTCCAGAGGTCCGAAACTGGAAGACTGATGATGGTGGACAAGCTTGGCATTGCTGGCCCAAGACATTTTGCTGCCTGAAGCAGAGCATCAAATAGTGCCTTTCCCTGCCCCCCACTAAGGTCAACACTTCAAAAAGTCTTGTTGTACCATTTAGACATCAACTCCTCCCTCCGTCTGTCTTCTTCATTTGGACGGCAGTGGTTTCCATGGGATGGGGCTTTAAAAGTCATGGCTATCTTGAGAGAACGACACCCCTGAAAGGTGCCCGAATTCTGCAGCCTGAAGCAGCCTGCTTCACCTTGCTACATAGCAGAGCTTCACCGTGCTGCCTGTCCACCGTTATCAGTTCTCTCCAGTAATACACAGCTGCAGGTGGGTGTCTGGAGGACACTTCCAGTCGGCTTGAACTGAGGGCTAGGCCTCAAGGACCAAATGAGAGCCCCAGAATCCTCTGCAACATAGAGGTGTTGTACAGCAGACACACAAACGTTCTGCAGTGGGATGAAGAGGTACAGAAAGAGGGTTCCCTGAGGTCCAGACATTTGACCTCTGCTGGGGATGAGGGGGAGATGGATCCACAGGCCTGGGGCAGGAAATGCAGCAGCTCTACCCCTTTCTGAAGCCCTGCCAAAGGCTGCCTTCGTTTTCCACACTTCCACAATAGATTTCCCATGCATTTTCATTTTTTTTCTCTAAAGCAGGTCCCAGTCCCTTGTGGCTGTGGTTGTAAATGGAAACTGAGGTTGCTCCAAAATCAAATTGTGAAGCTAGGGACCTGGGTCCATTCTACAGCTGCACAGTACAAGCAAAGAATTTTCAGGAAGATGGGTTCTCTCGAGCAAGAAATCAAACAGTGGATTGGATGACTTTGTGGCGATGGAACCTCTGCGTCGAACGAGAAGAGTGTGCTCTACTGTCCCTCGGCCGGCTTAACTTAGATTAAAAGGAACCAAACAAAGCCCAACCAAGCAACATTGATAGAGATGTCCACTTCCACCTGGGGGGCTTCCATTATCCCTCCAGCTCCAGCTCAAAAGAACTGTGAAAGCCAGATCCCAATGGCTTCTTCCCAGTGACATCATGGAACTGAAGTGGATGGCATCCTATGGAGAATGGCGGGCTTTAAAGAGATCCAGCAAGCCTACGCCTCAGCGTGTGTCTGCAAAGCAGCTCCAGCTGGTTCATCTCCCCAGCCAATGGACATACACAATGGTCCCATCAGTCCTGCAAAGGGTGGACAAAGCTGGAAGGGAAAACGCCTGTCCTCGTGCCATCGCCTTCGATGAAACCAACCTGGAAGAAGAAACAAGAGGGCCAGGTCAAAAGCAAAGAAAAATGGTAGACATGGGATAGGCCACTGGGTGCTCTCCAGATATTTTAGACCACAACACCTATAATCTATGGCCATTGCCCATACTGGCTGAGGCTGATGGGAGTTGCAGTCCAAAACATCCGGAGGGCACCAGGTTGTCTACTGTCAAGGGCTCCTTGGAGGGCTCTCTCAGTCTAATCTAGTAGCCAAGTCCAGACGCAGACAAAGGGATTCTTTTCAAAGCTTTATTCTTCTTTTACAACTTACAACTCTACAGGTAGCAACTAGATCTGAGCAGCAGCATCCCTATGCCCTAAGTTGGAACAGTTGGTCCCCATTTGAAAGGCAATTACTGGCAGACCCCTGAATATAAGGACTAGGGAGAATCCCTCCCCTTTTCCCTTGGATCCTCTGGGCGCAACCGTTCTTTGAGCGCCAACCGGGCGCTACGCCTCCTTTCCACGCTCTCCATTTGGCGCCACTCTCTGCGTCTGCGCCGCACATCCAACCAGTCTGCTATCGGTGCTGGGTCACTCCCTGGACTGCTTTCTAATCTAGGAATGTGGGTGGGAGGAATCTCTGTCAGTTGCGGGCCCTGGGAAAAAGGGGTGCGCTCCTCTCCCAGGAGCGACTGCTCTTCCTCCGAATCAGAACTACTCTGGGATTCTATGGGCTCAGTGTCCACCCTGACACCTACCCCTGTGGTTGACAAAGAGGCAAAGGGCACCTGCATACGCAGAGCGTGGTTGACAAAGTCAGGTCCCAATCCCTGTTTCTTCCCATGGGAAAAGGCAAGAGCTGGAGCAGAAAACCCCCTGTCCTGCAGCTGCATGGGACCTCTGCTTCATCCTTTGAGTTTCTTGAGAAGAAACAGAAGAGAAGCAGGAGGGCATCAAAAGCCCACCACCACAGCCAGCAGGATCTTACAGGATCTAGAGCAATATAACAATGGAACCAATTACCTTGGCTGTCCCACACTAGAGGCATTCAAGACAAGGCTGGACAGCCATCTGTCAGGGATGCTTTGACTTGGATTCATGCATTGAGCAGGAGGTTGGACTCGATAGCCTTATAGGCCCCTTCCAACCCTAGTATTCTATGATTTTATGATTCTATGATTCTACATTCTGGTTCTCCTATATTTGCTCCAATAATATTCCACTTAATAAGATTAATAAATGGAAGGCATTCATCTGACAGCATATATCCCATCCAGTTCAACTTGCTATGCCAGAAGTTCCGGTGATATTTTTGTTTTCAGCTGGGATATCCACCGTTGCTAATCCTACACTGTAGAAAGAGGGTTTTAGACCCACTTGTAGATGGGACTGTATTCTCTGAGGGTACATCCCCCAAACTGACTAGGCAAAGCTACCCAAGTTGGCTTCTACTGACTTTTTTCACCTAACACACCACCTAATATGCCCAGCACCATTAATATAAAAGTGATCTAGCTTATCTCCATTGTGGGGTTCGGCACCTTGGATAATTCCTTTAGAGTTCTGACTGACACCCAGAGCGGATGCACAGCCCCACTGAAATAGGAGCCACCAGCCTCCACCGTCTCTGCTTCTGATTTTTTCACCCACCAAGGAACCTGTGTTTTTTGCCGAAGGATGGGGACGGATCCAGATACCAGCTGGGTATTATATTTTCAAAAATGGGGGGGGGGAATCAAGCATAGCTTCTTTCTGCATCCCGGCAGTCATAGGGACAGCCCTAGGTGGATCCTGAAAGCATCAGAGCACCTAGTCGAGTCCAGAGTTAATGACAGCAACCTCCCCGCTTGTTCCATCTTAAGACTGTAAAGAAATGCAGATTCCATGGCATCAATGCCAGCCAGCTTTCCCCACACCCACCTTGCTTTGTCTACCATATAGCCTGATGAAGAGACCTGGAGAACTCAAAAGCTTGCATGCTATTTTGTGATATTTTGGTTGGCCTAATAAAAGTATTTGTCTTAATATGGATCCTGACTTAACATTTCACAAGCAGGAAAGCTGATCGCCTATCTACCTATTTGTCTACCTGTCTCCACCTTTCTCCAAAGAACTCTTCTACACTACACTATTTAATCTGAAGATGAAAAAAAGAAAAGATAAGGAGTATGATCGTACAATTGTGGCACAAGCTCATTGCAAGCAGAAGATAAGCTTCTGGAGGGAGAGATTGGAAAATCAGAATCCAGGCTAAGACTCGCAACTCTTTTGCTACACCATGAGAACATTTCCAGGAGGCTAAAGCGGTTTCTTGGGAGGATCACCTCCCTCCCTCCCTCCCTCCCTTCCAGGGCTGAACCAAGATATTTTGCTGCCTGAGGTAGATGACAAGATGGTGCCCCCATACACAGCTCTGCTCTCCAACACCTCACTGCCATTCCCCACCCCTCAGCATCTGCCGCCTGAGGTGAGCTCTTCACTTTGCCTAATGGTAGGGCCGGTTCTGCTCCTAAAGTGTAAGGAAAAATGCTTTCCCTGCTCGTCCCATGAGGAAGCAGCAACACTCACCCAACTCTGCTCGTCCTCTTCCCGCGTCACCACAATCACCTCGCCTTTGGAAAAAGTCAGCTCCCGGGCTTTGTCTCCTTTGCAGTCGGCCAAAGCCATTACTCTCTTTGGCCGTCCCTTGGCCTGAGTGAGCCAAAAAAGTCATCTTCAGTTCCACAGAGCCACCCCTTTCCTTCCCCAACCCTCTTCCACGGCTGAACAGGTAGGGAACCACCAGCTAGCTTTAGTACAGGGAAAACTTACACGGTAGGAGCACACGGCATTAAGGTTGTATTACTCTGATACTTTTATCATTTTCTTTCTTTCTTTGGGGTTTATTTTGTGGTTGTTGTTGCTGAGTATAAACCACCGGGGGGCATTTGCCAGTTGGGTGATATACAAATCTAACTAACAAACAAAAATCAATGCCAGGCATGCTAATGCGTAGGTAAAAAGGAGATCCTAAGCCATGCACAAAATGCAGCAAGGTGGGACCGCTCACCCTCTCCCCCAACTCACCGGAGCAAATCTTCTTGGCATCGGCACAGGGGGAGGGTTTTGTGGCAGCATCACAGCCTTGCAGGAAGGCAGTTCTTCTGGGAAAACAGATCCCTGCAGGGAAAGGGGGGTGCCGGAAGATTTGCCCACCGAGCCACTACTGATCCGCCTGTAGGATCGGGTGCTCTCTGAGCTGCAGGGGAAAAGAAAGCAGCTTTGAAATCAACATGGCGGTGGGGAATTCCTTCACTTGCTGCTGACAAAATGGACTCCTCCTCTGCACAAGAATGGAACTTTCAAAACTAACAGCCTGTGCCGTTGTCTCCATCTTCCTTCTGACGTTTGCTTGGCTAATGCACAATACAACTGATGTCAACATCAGAGATGTGCATGCAACCAATGGAACTAGGGACCGGTAGCATTGTGAGAGACATGAATACCTGGCTGACAGCATGCCAGGGTGTGAAAGCTCCACTGCTATGACCTGGAAAGCCTATATCAGCTTGGAACAACAGAGACAAGAGACCAGCCAGGAACCCTCCAGCAGGCCTGGAGTTAACTGGATGCTGCTGCCAGTCTCTGTAAAATGGGAATATTCTTGATGTACCTCGTAGGCCTGTTGTGTGAATGAATATTGCTGTACAGCACCATGCCTGCTACAGAGTGCACAAATATGAAAGGGGGTGGGGAGATCCCAAGGGCATAAGGAGAAAAAACGAAACAAAGCCACATGGCGACATGGAAGGATGTGTTTAACCTTTCTTCCCGTTCCTATTTCCCAATGGAAATTACCTCCCAAGTTATTATTGACTGTTATGGACACAGGGTGCTGTGAGTAGGAAGCCGAGAGAGGGCTCAAATGAACATTCAGCCACCAGGCCTCTCAGAGCCTTCGCAAGGACCTGGCTTGATGGGTCACCATTAAGCAGGCCTGACATAAGAACAGGAGCCATATTCTAGATGATTTGGCTCAGGACACGTAAGGTGACAAAGCCAGCTTTGCTCCCCAAATGCAATATTGAAACCACACCTACTGGAAGCTCCTAGTAAGCTACAGGATGCTCGACTTTCAATCCTTTGAGCAACTGACACCTCATGGACTCACCTGAACTTGACTGGGGTTGCTTGCCCTTGTTCAGGAGAGGTCCCAGGAGAAGGCTGCAGCACTGCCATCTGATTGGGCTCCGATCTTCTCCGTTGGGACCCAGTGTTTGTTTCAGAGCAGGTTTCCCAGTAGGCTGTGCCTTTGACTTCCACAGAGTTACGGAAGCTCGATGGCTGCCGGGAGGTGCCACTGTCCAGCACACCAGGAACGCTGGAAGTGGACGAGTGCCGACTGTCCAGCACGCCAGGAACGCTGGAAGTGGATGAATGCCAACTGTCCAGCACGCCAGGAACACTGGAAGTGGACGAGTGCCGACCATCGGGGATGTCTGACGACTGGGATGATGACTCGGAGGAGTCTAGAAAGAAATGTAAAATGAGCCCTCATTCAAGCAGAAGGTCCAGTTATCTGAATTATGCTGGTGATGTCAAGAGCAAGTATTTAGAAGGAATCATGCAAAGATCATAGCATGTATTGGAGATATTATGGGATATAATAGCCCAATGGGTCTTAAAACAATTCTTCTTGGATCGATGGAGCTCCGACATACAAATTTCAACATAAAGGGTAGTATCCCATGTTAGTCCTACTTGGAGTAGACCCACTAAAATGAATAGGGCTTCAGTGAGTCATGACTAATGGAAGTCTTGTTCATATCAATGGATCTTCTCTAAATAGGACTAACATTGGATACTACCCAAAGTGTAGTTGACCCTGTAATTGCTGGGCTTTGCTTACCCTAGCGGTTGGGGCACTTTTGGGCCCTCCAGATGTCACAGGACTCCAACTCCCATCAGCCCCAGCCAATGGTCGGGGGAAACCCGTGGCTGTCCAACAACATCTGGAGGGCCACAGGTTTCCCCAGCCTTGGCTTGCCCACAGCCATCCTTGCAGACCTGATTTTGTCTTGGCGCTCCCTCTGGTGGGGTTCTTGATTGGCAATGGCGGGGGGCCCTCCTCACTGTGGAAGCTCCTCAGGCCAGGCCGCGAGGGGACCAGGATAGTCTCGTAGGTCTTGTTGCTGATGTCCATGCCGCTGCAGCTCCACCTGTTTGGGGGGAACAAGGCCGGCTGGCCCGTGGTTGGAGACGACGAGGACCCAAAGGACCGCTGCAGTGGGCTCACCTATCAGAGGAAGCAACAAAGCTGGTCTTTCAGCAACCAGAGACCTCCCAGCCTCCCATCACTACCTTGAAGCTCCTGCCTTCAACTTCATCCAGGTCCAGCCCTGACCTCCTACTCTTACTCGGTCCAACCCATCCCCAATGAACCAAGTCTGAGCTATGAGGGCCTCTCCATGGCTTGCCACACTCCAGACCAATGATATGTAGCAGAGAAGTTTTCCAGAAAATTTTGCAGTGTTTCATTTTTCTGTGGAAACCTTCCCATTTCGTAAGTTCATTACTGACAATCTGAGTTCACACAACACGCTAAGTTCACAACAGCCACTGAGTGTGGGTTGTTTATTGAACCGTGTGTTAGCATGTTGTCTGAACTGACATTTTCCTCAGGGTGGCTTGTTAACCATGCAGTGTGGCTTATTTTTCTCTAACAAGCCACCTTGAGAACCCATGGTTTGTTGTTGTGTTGTTCAGGGTGGTTAACAAGCCACCCTGCATGGTTAACAAGCCACCCTAAGGAAAATGTCCTGGATTCAGACCACACGCTATCCCACGGTTCAACAAACAACCCACAGTTCAATAAAAACCCACACTCAATCACTAAGTGTGGGTTAGCATGTTGTGTGAACAGCCCCAATGAATGGATGCAAATACTGCAAATACAATATTAGGCAAGCTTGACTGTTTCAAAGTAGTAGCTGAACAGTTGTCAGCATATTATGCACAGTTCTCCGAGTTGCTAAAATGTATTAGTGTATCAACAGTTTTCAGTACTCTAGTACTCCCCCCCTCGAAATTTAAACAATGTAAGGAACATTCATGCTACTGTCTTTAATTTTTTAACAATATTCCAATACAAAAATCTACATAATATAACATTAGGGCACAATCCTATGCATTTTTAGACAGAAAGAAATCATACAATTCCCAGCATGCCCCAGCCAGCATGGTTTCAAGGGATGCTCAGAGTTGTAGGACATTTTCTGTCTAAACATGCCTTGGACTGTGGCCTAAGTGAGCTTTACTTTCCCCCCTCAAATATTTCAAGTCAAGTACTTGTAGTGTATTGGGACAAAAAAAAATCAACTTGAAGTATTTTTTTAATGCTTTGTTGTTTACTAAATACGAGTAAAATAAACATGCTAAATTAGATCACTCCCTATGGCAGGGGTTCTCCAGATATTTTGGCCTACAACTCCCATCATCCCTCACCACTGGCTCTGCTGGCTAGGGCTGATGGGAATTGTAGGCCAAAATATCTGTAGGAGCAGAAGTTGCCTGCCCCTGCTCTAGGGCACCAGAAAATTTTCTGACACAAACTGAAAATTTCCAATGCAAATTTGCATTGGAAAAATTCCAGAAATTTTTCAAATTGAATTTCTTGGGGGAAAACAAAATCCGGGGGGAAAAAAACACCCATTACTCCAGATCACCTGGTGTTTGAAATGAGGGAACAAGCAGCTGTAGAAAGGAGGATGCACCTGGAGAACAGTGGGACATAATCAAGAGAGAGTAGCAGAGCATCCAAAGACCTCTGCTGGATCAAACCAAAGGTCCATCTAGTCGACATCTCGTTTCCCAGTGTGGCCAACCAGATGCCTCTGGGAAGTACTCAAACAGGACACGAGGGCAATTGCCCTCTCCTTCAGCTGCTCCCCAGAAACTGGCACTCAGGAACATACTGCCTTTAAACCTGGACATCTCATGGCTGGAGACAAAGTAGTAGGACAGAGAGAAATGGGCCAAGCTAGGCAGGTGGGGAAGCTGCGATGAGGTGACAGTCAAACTGTGACTGTGGCAGTAATGTTGACAACCATGTTGAAGGCCCTTCTTTGTACAGCAGGGCTGTTGAACCTCTTGCAGCCCAACCACCCAATTCCATCTCAGAGAAGCTCTCAGGGGCTGCATTCCAGTGGTGGGCGGGGCTGAAGGCAAAAGGGGTGGGGCCAGAACACCAACATACTTGAGCTTCAAGCTCGTACTGCCAGCAACTAAGCCTCAGGAGAGGCGCTTCAACCTTCCAGAGTGGGGGGAAAACTGCACAAAAGCCAGGAAACTACCAAATAATTGATGGGCAGGGGAAGGCGGTGTAGCTGTATGGGGAATCCTGCAGTGCCTAGTTTGGATCCCAGTAGGGCCAGATTTGGCCCATGGGCCTGAGGGTCAAGGTCCCTAGTGTATGGCCTAAGTCTGACCACGCAGGATGGGAGATCGGAGGGTTGCCAACCACAGAAACCTTTCTGCCAGGGCAACTCCCCAGCGGAGGCTGGTGGCTCTGATGTCAGTGGGGCGGTGAATCCACTCCGGGTTTCAGTCAGAACCAGTCAGAACCTTGGACAGCTCCTTTAGAGTTCTGACTGGTTCTGACTGAAACCCGGAGCAGATTTACCACCCCACTGAGATCGGAGCCACCAGCCTCCGCTGCAACCACCGGAAGGACATCTTTACCACATCTGCAGTCCTTCTGGATGGAGAGGAAGATGGGCGCAGGACTCGCACTGCCTGGGGGCAGGAGGTTAGAAGGTACAAGACAGAGAGAGACAGACACAGACACAGAGAGACAGAGAGAGCTCCCAAAACAGCACCTTTTCATCCAGCTCATCTTCACTGTCGTAAGAGAACTCCTGAGGGGCTTCCCAGTCATAATCCACATGCAGCTGGGGAGCCAACCTCCCTGCCTGGGCCTGCTCCAGCTGTAACAACAAGGACAGGAGAAAGACCCCCATCAGTTCACCACAGAAGAGGCCCCCCTTCCGCTGTCTTTCAAAAGCTGGGTCTGCAATCTTAAACAGACTTCCTAAGACGTAAGCCCTCCACCGAACACAATGGGACTTGCCTCGATGTAAACTCAAGTTCTTTCCATCCCAACTAGGAGGAAATTGGCAATGTTTTTAATAAATCTGTATGAATAATGAACTAAAATGAAATTCGCACCCATCCCTAGGTGCTGGTGCCACACGCCACTGCTGCCACCAGGATAAGCTGGCCAGGGACCATGTGGCAGTGAATTTCAAGGCTGAATTGGGATTTGGGCCCAAGTTTCCAGGTCACCATGTATTTAATGCATTTTTTACACTGTGTAAACTGCGTTCTCTGCCATCAATACCAACTGAAGTGATGCACAATCTACTGTAAAACCAGCCTTCTATTTAAGCACTTGCCTGGTCGCCAGACATGACAAGGAACTGCATGTAGGCGAGTAAGGAGGCTGGTGGAGGAAGGATGAAGCTCCTCGTCCCTCCTCTGACAGCTCCCAACAGGTTACTAGGAATTTTTCCAGGCTAGTGACCTTTGTATACAAAGCTGCATTTAGTCATCTTTGAAATAGATCTTTTGAAATCAATGGGACTTAAGCGAGTCCCATTGATTTCAAGGGGTCTTCTCAAAGTATGACTAAGCCTGGATTAGGGATGGACAAATATTTCAATTTTGGGGTCTCTCCTTTTCTCATCATTCCAGTCTTAAGTTCAGTTCCTCCCAAATTTTTTTTGGTTGTTTTTTTTAATGTTCACAGGAAAATTCATAAGCATTTTTGTGCACATTTCTCCTAATGCATTCATTTTTGTATGCATTTTTTGCAAAATATACACATTCTTTACAAGCAATTTTCCTAATATAATGAATTTTTGAACATTATTTTCCCTAATATGTGCAATTTTGTACACATTTCTTTAATTGGAGAACTCCAGCACAAAATTCAGAAAAGTGCACATTTTAAAAAAATAGGGTTCCAATTCACATAGTGGTTCGACAGTGCAAAATCAGGTAAATTCACATTAAAATGTGAATTGAATGAATTTCTCCTTTATCCCTATTCTGAATCCAACCCAATGTTTCCTATTTATGTATTTATTTATTACATTCTGTCTTATCTTTCCTCCAAAGACCTCAAGGCAGCCTATGTAGCTCTCTCCACACGTCCACAGGAACTCACAACAGCTCTGTAAACTAGATTGGACAGTGACTGGCCCAAGATCTCCCCCTGAGCTTCATGGTCAAGTGGGGCTTTGAACCCAGGTCTCCTCGGTCCTAGTATGACACTCTAACCAATACACCAAACTGGCAGTCAATGTCACGTTTCCCTTGGCCCCCCTCTTTCCTTAAGCACTCACACATACAAACAGAGATGCTTCAGTTTCATGCCTTTAATTCATTATAAACAGGTTCATTACAGATGCAAATCCTCGAAGACTCTCAGGCTACAAAGGAATGCCTCCAGGGGATTCAAATGGGAACACCGAAGTTGCCTGCAGTTTGAAGTGAGGCATGCTGGCTAGACTAACTTAGGAACAGTCGCCTCTCGTGCATTGCTAACCGGGTCGACTGTCTGAGCTCCGCCCCTGACGTTTCCCTCTTAGCTCTGTGCCGCAGTCTAGCATCTCTTAGGTCACAGCCCCCACTCTCCTCCTCCTCCCGGCTTCTCACAGAGGGGGGCAAGGGGGGGGGCTTCAGGTCCGGCCATCTGGGAGTTAGTAACCTGAGAAGCACGCCTACCCATATCTGAACTGGCTTGGGAAAATGCATCCCCCGGTTCTGGCTGTTCCTCTTCTGAATCTGAGCTGCTATCTCCCTGCGTTCGGAATCAATCCTGACAGTCAATGACAATCACCTTCTCACCCCCACCTACCAGGTCTTCACACTCTGCATGCTTGTACCTTCTTGCCACATCCAGAGGTGTTTCGCCAGCTCCATTTACTGCACAGGGAAAAGAGAAATAAAGCAAGCCTGAAGGAAGGGCCCAGACATGTGGGAAAAATGTTTCAGTTCTTCCCATGTGTGTTCTGAAACAGTATGTAGAACTATTAACATCTTGGGCAGCTTTCCCCAACTTGGTGCCCTCCAGACTACAACTTCCAGCATTCCTGATCATTAGCCATACTGGATGGGGCTGATGGGAGTTGAAGTCCAAAACATCTGGAGGGCACCAGGTCAGGGAAGGCTGTTCTTAGGGATGGTTACTTTACAAATATACTTTTTGAGATGGTTTTACCCTTAAAGGCAGCCTAAATAATATAAATAAATAAAGTTATTTACACATTTGATTGATATTGTATCCATTCCAGTTGCCCAATCTGACTTATAATGGACTTGTTCATTATGTTACTAATTTTATGAAACCATGATTTTTTCTAAGAATGGAAAACATTTCCTCGGAAAAATATAGCGGTGGAAATTTTTTCCAGTTGCATCACTGCCTCCTGTAGGATAGGAATGCATTTCAGAGTTCCAGGGCCGCTACAGAAAAGGCCCTGTGCTTTGTGGAAGCCTGCCTGACCTCCATACTAGATTGTTTCCTCAAAAAGGCCTCATTGCACAGTCTTAAATGCTGGTGGGGACAGAGGTTCATATGGGAGAATTAGCTGACAACCCCCATGCATATTAACTCTTTAACTAGTGACTAGGGATGTACAGATTTTGTTAAATCCATTCCGTCTGTGTTTCATGGATTGTCAGGTGTCTTTCATCATTTCATCTGCTCGTTGATGGAATCGGATTTTTTTTAACCAGAATTTTGTTCTAGTTGCACCAATTTGCATTAGCGTGAATGTGCATTAGTGCAAGTGCACATTAGCACTAATATGCAAATACGCAAATGTGCATTAGTCAGTATGAATTAGCGCTAGTTAACTAATACGCATTAGCACATTTGCACAAGCGTGCATTGACACTACTGCAAATTAGTGAAAATCCCCCCCCCCCCGGTGAAAAACCAGTCCACCATGGAATCTGCAGGTTGGATTCATAGAAATCCAAATGCATCCATTGTGGTTTTCTCTGACATCCGTACTAGTGACTCTTAGGTTACTACTACCAATCTATCTCCCTCAACTCCCAGCCACAAGGGCTACTTACCTGCGCTTGCTGAGGCCTTCCCTTTCAGCAGCAGCTTGATGCAGTTGGGCTGATTGTACTGGGCTCCATAATGTAGGGCTGTGTTCCCATCTGGAGTGGGCCTATCCAGATTTCCCCTGCAGGAAGATAGACAATGACAAAAAAATATATCCAGGTTTCATTGTAAAGAGAAAGTTTCTAAGCTTTCATGGCAGCAGGGAAGAACTTCTAAACCTCACCATACCCTCTCCTCCCTTCATTCTTCTTTTCTGTCATGCGCTCCCTTTCCTTAATAATCATTTTTAAAAAGGAAAATTTGCAGAATATTCCAAATCTTGGAATAAGTAATAGATTTTACACAAGTCAGACCTGCAACAAAAACACTGCAATGTATCATCCCCTCCTAACATGAGTGCTCTTGTTCAGGGTTCCAGATAGCCATTTCCTCCAAGCAGGGCATTCCGCTCTCCCTGCCTTCCGCCACTCCCAGTTTTCATTTTCAACTGACACATTCTGCGACTACTGAGCATTCTTAGTCTGCACTAGGCTGCTTTTCTCGTGTGTGTGTGTGTGGGGGGTGCCCCCTTAGGTGCTTGTTTTTAAAGCTGTTTTATACTTCTGCAAACCTCAAGGTTCCCTGAAGCAAACCTATCTGCCTTCCTTGTTTCTTCATTTCCCCTGTTTGACTCAGTTTCGATCTGCACCTACCACCTAAGTTTGCTATTAAAGGGAGTGAGATTAGGCCAAATTGAATTTGATTGCACAATTCTATGAGCAGTACTTTGGAATTCTGGGTACAAGGGTGCGTGTGCATGGGTGTGTATGTGTGTGTCTGAGACAGAGAGAATATAGAAATACACACAGCCCTGCCTATAGCTAGCAGAGAGTCCTCCAAACAAAAGCTTACCCGTTCTGAATAATGAAGTCCACCAGGGGGAGGGAGGTCTTGTTAGCATAGCGCACAGCCAGATGCAGAGCTCGTTCACCTTGTTCCTATTGGGGGAGCGGGGCAACAGAAGAGAAGCAGCAGTTTGCAAACTTTTCTGTGCTAAAGCTCTACTTTGATGCATTCAAGCAGCACTTTGCAAACCTTTCTGTGCTAAAGCTCTACTTTGATGCATTCAAGCAGCACTTTGCAAACCTTTCTGTGCTAAAGCTCTGCTTTGATGCATTCAAGTCAGAGCAAGTTAAAAACAACCAATCACGACCCAAGAAATCCAACATAATCTGCATAGCTGTGAAGGGGGTTGCGGGAGGGTTTCTGTTACTTACTTAGACAATGTATAACTCATCTGTTTCCCGCCTCCCAGCTGAGCAGAGCAGAGCAGAGCAAGCTGCTCCAGCTGGTCCAGGGACTACAGAAGCAGGCAAGCTCCCAGAGAGCGAGCGAACAGAGCGAGCGGACAGGGGGAGCAAACAGGAGTTGGCCAGGGGAGTTCGGCAGGGGAGGTCAAGGGGGAGGCCCCTAACATTTTTTTTTTAACTAACTTTTTCCCATTTATTTGTCTTGTAACACACACTTCCACACCAGTGGGACTCTGCTTTTAACCTCTACTGAGTAGAGGAGCAGGCACAGGCTAGTCTAGAACAATCACAAAGCTAGACACAAAAAGGGAAAAGGGGCTATGGAAGGACAAGACTCTCCAGTGGTGGTGACCTGCAAGGTGTGTGCCATGTTTGTTTTCTTGCCTGAGAACAACATGGCCTACACCTGCAACAAGTGCAAGTTGATCACGCTGCTGGAGGAAAAAGTAAGTGGACTGGAGCGGCGACTGTCAACCCTCCGGGGAATAAGAGAACACGAAGAGTTCTTGGACAGAATGGGGGAACTACAGCAGCAAAGGGCAGACCAGAAGCTTGAAGAGCAACAGCAAGATGAGGCAGAAGTGGGAAATGCTGAGGAGAAGAAAAATGGAGTAGAGGATACTCCTTGGAAAACGGTGACAGTTAGGAGAAGAAGAACTAGACGCCACTCTGCACCAGTGGAAGCGGTGGAGCTGTGGAACCGATTCCAGGTACTTGCAGATGAGAGTGGAGGACAGCCTGCAGAGGAAGAATCACAGGGGAACCTGCATGAGAGTGAGCAAGAGGCTAAAGGTCAGTCAAACAGAGGCGATGAAACCCAGGCCTACAAGAAGAAGAAGAGAAGAGTGGTAGTAGTGGGAGACTCCTTGCTGCGTGGGATCGAGACCCAAGTATGTCGCGAAGACCCGTGGACTCGCCAGGTATGTTGTCTCCCGGGAGGACAGATGAGAGACGTGACTGAAAGGTTGCCTGCACTCATAAAGCCCACTGACAGGTATCCCTTTCTTCTCATCCATGTGGGAACAAATGATACCGCCAAGCGGAGCTACGAAGAGATCACGTCAGACTTTGAAGCTTTGGGAAGGAAACTCAAGAACTTTGGGGCCCAGATAGTTTTCTCATCCATCCTTCCAGTAGTTAGAAGAGGGATAGAAAGGGAACGAAAAATACTCCGGGTGAATGACTGGCTACGAAGGTGGTGCCGACGAGAGAGATTTGGATTCTGGGACCACGGGCTATACTTCCTGGAAGATGGGCTGTTGGCTAGGGATGGGTTGCACCTCACAAAGGCTGGGAAGAATGTGTTTGGCCACAGCATGAAGAACTTCATCAGGAGGGCTTTAAACTGAATCCTACGGGGAAGGGAGATGTAAAGTTGGGGGTAACAATGGACGTAGGCGCATGCACTGCAATGGAGAGAACAGCGCTGATAGCGCCCAATAATAGTCTTCAGACACATGTAGGAAGAAAGCCAGACTATGAAGCACATGGTCTTCGATGTCTATATACTAATGCCCAGAGTATGGGAAACAAACAGAACGAACTTGAACTCTTAATACAGGAGGGAAATTATGACTTGATAGGTATAACTGAGACTTGGTGGGATGACTCTCATGACTGGAATACAGCAGTTGAAGGATATAACTTGTTCAAAAAGAACAGGAGGAACAGAAAGGGAGGCGGGGTTGCACTGTATGTGAAAAATACATATCTCTGCACAGAAATACAGGAGGAGGAGCTTGGTAGCCCCATCGAGAGCATCTGGGTTGAAATAAATGGAGCAAAGAATAAAAGGAACCTGGTGGTCGGAGTCTACTACCGGCCACCCAATCAAGGAGAAGCCAAGGATGAAACTTTTGAAAAGCAAATAGCCAATGTTTTAAGGAAGCATGATGTAGTAGTAATGGGGGACTTCAATTTCCCCGATATTTGTTGGGAGACAAATTCTGCAAAACATGGCCCCTCCAGGAAATTCCTGACTTGTGTGGCGGATAACTTCCTCCTACAGAAAGTAGAGGAAGGAACTAGAGGATCGGCTATCCTTGACTTGATCCTAACCAACAGAGATGACTTAGTGGATAAAGTAGCAGTTACAGGAACTCTGGGGGAAAGTGACCATGTTGTACTTGAGTTCTTGGTTCTAAGGGAAGCAAAAGCCGAGTGTACTCAAACGCGTACCCTGGATTTTAGGAAAGCTGATTTTAATAAACTCAGAACAATGATCAGTAAGGTCCCATGGCAAACAATGCTAGCGAGAAAAGGAGTCCAAGATGGGTGGGAACTTTTAAAAAAGGAAATTCTCAAGGCACAATCACAAACAATTCCAACAAGAAGAAAAGGTGGAAGACAACAGAAGAAGCCAATGTGGCTTCACAAAAAGCTTAGGGATGACCTGAAAACAAAAAAGGACACATATAGGAAGTGGAAAGAAGGCCAAGTAACAAAGGAAGAGTACAGGCAGGTAGCACAGAATTGCAGGGATGGCGTCAGGAAGGCTAAAGCGGAGAACGAGGTGAGGTTAGTGAGGGATGCTAAAAACAACAAAAAGGCTTTCTTCAGCTACGTGCATAGTAAAAGGCAGAGGAAAGAAATGGTTGTTCAGCTATTAAATAAGGATGGCAAAATGATAACAGATGACAAAGAAAAGGCAGAGGTGCTCAATTCCTACTTTGGCTCAGTCTTCTCCCAAAAGAGGGTCTATGACCCCCCTAGCAAAGGCGAAGTACAGGCTGAAGGGGCAGGATTGCAGCTTGAGATCGACAGGCATATGGTCAAGGAACACCTCATTACTTTGAATGAGTTCAAATCTCCAGGGCCAGATGAACTGCATCCTAGAGTAAAAAAGGAACTGGCAGAAGAACTCTCAGAACCGCTGTCTATTCTCTTTGAGAAATCATGGAGGACCGGGGAAGTGCCAGATGACTGGAGGAGGGCTAACGTTGTCCCTATCTTCAAAAAGGGTAAAAAGGAGGAACCTGGGAACTACAGACCAGTCAGTCTGACATCAATCCCTGGGAAAATTCTGGAGCAGATCATAAAGCAATCCATCTGGAAGCACCTTGACAACAATGCCGTGATTACTCGAAGCCAACATGGATTTGTCAAAAACAAGTCCTGCCAGACAAACCTGATCTCATTTTTTGATCAAGTCACCTCCCTTGTAGACCATGGGAATGCTGTAGACATCATATACCTTGACTTCAGCAAAGCTTTCGACAAAGTGCCCCATGATATCCTGATGAGCAAACTTGCTCGAAGTGGGCTAGATGAAACAACGATCATGTGGATCCACAGTTGGCTACAGAATCGGACTCAAAGAGTGCTTATTAATGGGACCTTCTCAAGCTGGGGAGAGGTAATGAGTGGGGTACCGCAGGGCTCAGTCCTGGGCCCAGTGCTCTTCAACATTTTTATTAATGACTTGGAGGAGGAGGTGCAGGGAATGCTGATCAAATTTGCAGATGACACAAAACTGGGAGGGATAGCTAATACTTTGGAAGACAGAAACAAAATTCAAAGTGATCTGGATAGACTGGAGTGCTGGGCAGAAAACAACAGAATGGCATTTAATAGGGACAAATGCCAAGTTCTGCACCTAGGAAAAAGAAACCAAATGCACAGTTACAAGATGGGGGATACGTGGCTCAACCACACTACGAGCGAGAAGGATCTTGGAATTGTTGTCGATCACAAGCTGAATATGAGCCAACAATGTGATGTGGCTGCAAAAAAGGCAAATGCTATTTTGGGCTGCATTCATAGAAGCATCGCTTCCAAATCACGGGAAGTACTAGTTCCCCTCTACTCAGCACTGGTTAGGCCTCATCTGGAGTACTGTGTCCAGTTCTGGGCACCACACTTTAAGAAGGATGCAGACAAGCTGGAGAGGGTTCAAAGGAGGGCAACAAAGATGATCAGGGGACTGGAAACAAAGCCCTATGAAGAGAGACTGAAAGAACTGGGCATGTTTAGCCTTGAGAAGAGAAGACTGAGGGGAGATATGATAGCACTCTTCAAGTACTTGAAAGGTTGTCACAGAGAAGAAGGCCAGGATCTCTTCTTGATCATCCCAGAGTGCAGGACACGGAATAATGGGCTCAAGTTACAGGAAGCCAGATTCCGGCTGAACATCAGGAAAAACTTCCTGAGTGTCAGAGCAATACGGCAATGGAACCAATTACCTGGGGAGGTGGTGGGCTCTCCCACACTGGATGCCTTTAAGATGAGGCTGGACAGCCATTTGTCAGGGATGCTCTGACTTGGATTCCTGCATTGAGCAGGGGGTTGGACTCGATGGCCTTGTAGGCCCCTTCCAACCCTACTATTCTATGATTCTATGATTCTATGATTCTATCTTTCAACAGTGATTGTTAAGGTGGGGGACAACAATGACACCTCAAAACATTAATAAAACCAGCAGAAGTGGGAGAGGATAAGCAGAAAATTAAAAAGGTCTTTCTACATAGGGCCAAGTGTCTGAAACCAGCTAAACTCAAGAGGCAACTGATTCCATGGAGCTGGATCCAAACTTAGGCATACTTAGTATAGGGAATTAGGTTAGTCATGACTCATGTAAGTCCCCTTGATTCCAATGGGACTACTCTAAGAATGACTATGCCTGGATCCAATCCATACCTTGGAGGCTGCCACCAAGAATGCCCACTCCACAGTGGCCACCGACTCGATATATATGGAAGCACAAAAAGGTTTTCTGTGTTAGATCATGAAGAATGGGGAGATATGTATGGGAGTTAACTTACTGCAGTTTCCTTAGAAGATAGAAAACCAATCAAAGGCCCAAGGCAGTGAACTTCAGCCAGGGTTTATACCAAATGGTAGCTCAGGGTCTGCTTTATGACACTCAACACCCACTCATGACACATTAAACTGGAAGTCCTGTTCCTTCCCTTGTGCATCAGCCCAGGTCTATGCTCCAAACAGGGCTTATTTCATGTGTCTGGATGCAGAGTCACAAGAGTTGGATGGGACTCGGTGTGATCAGGTCCCACTTTCCTCCCTAAGTTAGAGCCACCCACATACAAATCAACTTGCACAGCCCACATCCACAGTGTTCCGCAAGTAAAAATGGGTGTGCCATGTTAAGATGCTGCCAAAGCGACAGCCCCAGAAAGCTCAAGTGAGAGAGCCAAGCCATAAGATAGAGGGAAAACCCAAATGTCTTTCCGGGTTGGTAGCTTCTCCATAACTTTCTAATTCCAAACGGAGCAAATGGTCAGAAAGCTAGTAATCTGTTATAGAATTTGGCCTCCCGGGAATCTTGACTTGTATAGAATAAAGGTTTGTAGTCCTCATGATTGGCGAGAGAGAGAAAAAAGTCTGCTAATGTTTACAACGTAACGGCCATATTTTAAAAACACTACAAATGGATGTGCCCATACACCAGGAGTGGGCAACACATTAGCTTCATAGCTCCTATGGAGTGTGAAAATGGTTAAATTTAGCTTGAAAATAAGCTAACTTTAACCATTATAGTGTTCTATAGCAGTACAGAGTGGTTTGCTGCTGAATTTCAATAGCATAGCGGCAATTTTGGCACATTTTTTGGTTGGAGGGGGATGCGTCATGGACTGCGGCCCACAGTTGCCAGCAAAAATGGTCCCTGGACCTCTGGACATTATCCACCCCTGCCATACACTATCCTAAAGATGCATGGCAGCTGAGACCAGACACCAGCAGCTAAGGGAACAGGTAGTGTGCACGATTAGACACTATCCCTGGGGATCAGATCAGGAGGTGGGGGCTGACTAACCCAGTGGTTTAAAGACAATCGCACTGCTCTAAAAGGGAATCCACCGTCGCTGTATGCTGGCTAGCGCTGAACGCTCTATTTAGAAGCAGCAACATTTATATACACCTCTCCTTCTCTTTCCCCATTTTGTTCCACTTACCTGTCCTTCAGGGCTGGCTAGAGGTTTGGAGAGATCATGACCCTCTGCAAACGCCTGAAGCAGCGCCAAGAGATCCCTGCTCCGGATGGCTTCCCAGAGACGGCAAGGCTCATCCCTGGCAGCTTTGTGAACGTACTTGCGCTCCATGTACTTGGCCATGATGAATTCCTTCCGGGCATTCCTGCACGAGGGAAAAGGAAGAGGTTGGAAATCATTGTGCTTGTTGACCTCAAAGGTAGTCATAAGGATATAAAAAAGAGCCCTGATGGATCAGACCAAAGATCCATCTAGGATCTTTAGGTTAGGCTGGGGAAGCCTCTCCTAGCCTCTAAGGCTGCTAAGGTAGTCTAGAATGTATATGAACAATGCCTGCGGAAGCATTGAGCAGGGGAAAGGGAGGGCTGGGATGAGTAGGATTTCTAATCACTGTGGGGAAGGACATTAGCATCGTCTGCAGCAAAACCAGAATTGTGCATAATTTCGGTCACAGAGTTCAGCTTTTCCTAGCGCAGAATTTTGATTATTTTAAAAATAAATAATTGCAGAAGGTATATATAGCCGTAGACATGCCAGAGAACCCTACGCATGTTTTCTGCTGTTGCTGACAGCCAGCTCAGCTTTCCTCAAAGTCTACCTTCTATAGGACCAGGCTGTGCCACCACATGCTACGTCCTGAGCATACCAATCAATTCATTTTCCTGGTCGCATACTAAACAGACATTGCTTCATATCCATAAGAACATATGAACATAAGAAGAGCCCTGCTGGATCAAACCAAGGGTCCATCTAGTCCAGCATTTTGTTCACACAGTGGCCAACCAGCCGTCAATGGGAAACGCACAAGCAGGGCATGAGTGCAACAGCACCCTTCTGCCCATGTTCCCCAGCAACTGGTATACACAGGCTCACTGCCTCTGGTACTGGAGGTAGTACATAGCCATCAGGACTAGTAGCCATTGATAGCCTTCTCCTCCAGGAAGTTATCTAACCCCCTTTTAAAGTCATCCAAATTGGTGGCCATCACTACATCTTCTGGTAGCGAATTTCATAGTTTAACTATGCGCTGTGTGAAGAATTACTTCCTTTTAGCTGTCCTGAATCTCCCACCAATCAGCTTCATGGGATGACCCCAGGTTCTAGTATTTTGAGAGTGGGAGAAAAATGTCTCCCTCTCCACATGCTCCACACCATGTATAATTTTGTACTCCTCTATCATGTCTCCCCTTAGCCTCCTTTTTTCCCAAGCTAAACAATCCCAGCTGTAGTAACCTTCTCTCATAGGGGAGCTGCTACAGCCCCTTGATCATTTTAGTTGCCCCTTTCTGCACTTTTTCCAGCTCTACAATATCCTTTCTTAGGTATCGTGGTGACCAGAACTGTACACAGTATTCCAAGTGTGGTCACACCATAGCTTTGGATGAGGGCAGTATGCTATTGGCAGTTTTATTCTCAGTTCCTTCCCTAATTATACCTAACATGGAGTTTGCCTTCTTTACAGTGGCTACGCTGGGTTGACGTTTTCATCGAGCTATCCACCACAACCCCAAGATCTCATTCTTGGTCAGCCACTGCCTACTCAGATCCCACTCCAGCAACAAGATGGAGGTTCGTATCTGGTCTGTACCCTCCCCCAAAACCACCCTAACTCCCCCCCACACACACACACATGCTCTTTTCTCATGCCAACTTCAGTTTCTACTCACATGTCGCTGCTTGAGGAGGGTTTCGGGCTGCCTTGTACTGGCAGAGTGGCCTCCATGACTTCATTAAACTTGGCGTTTCCAATGCTGACTGCCAGCTGTGAGCAAGAAAGGGAATGCATGTTACTGAACGGGAGGCTAACCACCGCATAAAGGACGTTCAGCCACGCTGCAGCCCGTGGTCTGCGTGAGGCCTTTGGAGGCCTCTGGTGTGGCTTGCCACAGATGCCCAAACTTCCAGCTGCCCCCCCTGCCCAAATTCCACACGCACACACACACACACACACAGCACCCTCTTTCCCAGAGCTACTGCGGCCCCAACAGCTATCTATTGGGAGTGCCATTGTGCTGGGAAAGATGGTGCACAAGGAGAGTCATGCCCATGCGCCCCCTTCTGCATTGCAGTCATGCTCCCAGCAGCCTACCAAACAGCTATATGACAGGCTATCGGGAGTGCAGTTTAAATCTTGTCCCTCCGCCCACCCCACCAGCTGATTGGCGGGAGAAGGCATGATGTTATCTCAGTGCGCTGAGATGGGGGGGAGCAGGCACATGAATGCACACACAAGTGTGGTGTGTGCACATGCAGACATGCTTAGGTGCAACCCCCAAACCACCACCCATGACCCTATGTAGCCATCAGGGGCAAAAATGTTGCCCACTCCTGATATAAAGGGTCAAGGACATCCACGGGCAACAGAGTTTCCCATTAGCGGCCATTTGACTAGCTGGCAGGGCAAATCAAAGGCGGGAGGCTGAGAGAAACAGACTTGGGATGCCACCATTGATCTGCCTTTGTTAACTAGAGGAGAGTTAGCCCCTGGCATCTTGTCACACTGCCACTGTCTGAAACAACGTCTCTCAAGATACAGCAGCAGCTACAGCTGCACAAGAAAGGATCTATCTCACTTCTGCCAGCTTTAGAATCTGCTTCTATCCACAAAAGTCCCCCATTTAGCTTTGTAGCGTTGTGCCAGTGAGTTCGGGATGCTGAAAAACCTTGATGTGACAATGCACCAGCACAAAAGACAGGAAGTGCGAGAGAAAAGCGAAACGGAAAAGGCGCATTTTACCAGCAGTTCAGAAGTGCTGAGCACATCTAGTGTCAGCGACTGGATCCGAGAATAGTGCACTCCCAACTCGCGGTGGATCCCTGAGCACTCAATGCACGTCAGAATGCCGAGGTTGGTGGAGAGCCACGTGGGATCTGCAAGACAGCAGCCGAGTATAGAAGCGTTGCACAAAAATGATATTTCTTCCCCATTCCCGATTTTCTCGGCCCACTAACATTTTCTTGGCATCTGGACTGAAACAGAAGACATTCTCAAGTCCCCACTGCAGATGGAATATGGGGTCTTGATGGGCCAAAGGCCTTTTGAAATTTTGACTTCTTTTTGTTTTAGCATGACATTTTATTTTATCTTTAAATTGAATTTTTTAATAAATAAAGGCAACAATAACAACAGAAGAACATACATAATAATATAACAAGATCACTAAAGAAACAAAGAAACTCCCCAATTATAATTCTTAGCCTATCACCAATATGCTTGTGGAACATCTACAGTAAAACAGACTAAATAAGAGCTCACTATCTGATGAAAGAATGAAAATATGAGAAACAAAATGTTTAACAGCAAAATGATGCAGTGTGGACAGCCCATATTCAGAATTCCAGCCAGCCACCAAGCAACGCCCTCTCCTATGATATTCCATTCCATTCTTCCTCCTCGTTTTCCATTCCCTACACACCAGACATTTAGCATCCTATAGCCACGTAGTACGCTCAGTCCTCATTCAGCTGTTTTTAGGGAGGGGTGAGGACGGCCTCCTTTGCTTTTGTTTTTTACTTCTGCAAATCTTGAGGTTTCTCCAAGCATGGCGATACCTTCCTATTCTTTCCTTGGTGACCCCATTTTGGCCTCCTCTGTGCTGGCACCCTGTCTTTGGAATGCCCTTCCTGCTAAAGCTCGACTAGTGCCAAAACTGTTATCATTTCAACACAAGGCTCAAACTTACTCATTTGCCTAGGCATTTTAAACTTTTTTTAAAAAACTGATTTTAGGTTCAGTTTAGACTGCTCTGCTTTTTATACCTCTGCTCTGTTTTTTGTTTTGTTTTTTTGTAATGGGTTTTTTGAAATGAATTATATTTGTGGCATATTTTGGTTCTTATCTTTTTGTTTACTGTCCTGGTTCCTTAGGATGAAGAGAGGGTTAAAATACTTCAAATAAATACAAAAAGAGGTCATGCTAGCTGCATTTGAGATGCTGGCGCCATCAGGCCTGGACTTTGGGTCAGAAGTCAAAGACCCCATATAGCAGTCTGAGCAGGAGGGCCCCCAAACAAGGGATGGGTGAATGAGTAATGTTTGAGATCGCTAGGAGACTCTGAATGTCATCTTGCTGCTCATCTCGTGCCCAATTCCTGTTTGGGTTTGTGATCGCTACTTACTCTTGTGCAGACGGGAAAATTGCACAGATCAAGCAGTGATCAAACTTAAAATTTCTGCAAATTTCCTCATTTGCGCAACTTTCCTCCATAGACTAAAGCAGGGGAAATCTGCACAAATCAGGAAAGTTGCACAAAATCAAACTGGGAAAGTTGCAGAAATTGAAAGTGAGAACATGCCCGACAATTTGCTAACAGTTTCGATAGACCTGTGCTCCTGATCGGGATTTCGAACAGGGCATGCTCGCGTGTTTTGCGGGTGAAAATAAAAGTCTCATACATCCCCACTCCAAACGCAGCAGGGCTGGCTCACCACAAATTGAAGTTAGTAAAGTCATACATATGAGTGCTGTGCCAAACCCTGCCCCCTATTTTTGGGAACTTTTTCTCTCTCTGCGAAAGCGACATTGTCTTTTCAGCCTCCTTTGCAGTGCGGGGGAGAATTTTGGAGAATTTTCTCCTTGGAGAGGGGGACAGGGTTTACGCCTACCTTTTTTAAGTGTATGCAATTCTTGGGGGTTCTTCTTTCTGTTTTTTTGTTTTTCTAAAAACACCCCCCACACTTGCAGGAGCCCAGGACTCTTCTCCAGCCTGGAATTCTTCCTGAATGCCTATTAGAGAGGGAGAGGTCACATGGTCTCCTGGGAGTTTCTATTGGAGAGGAGAAGAGTCCTGGCCTCCTGAAAGTGCAGGGGATGTGTTTAAAAAAAAATAAAGAGATAAAAAATAAATAGAAAGAAGACCTCCCAAGAATTGCCTACATTTAAAAAGATATATGGCAACCCTGTCCCTCTCCCCAAGGAGAAAATTATCTGAAACTCTCATCTCTCCCAGCCTCTTTCGACAGGGTTTTCACACACCCCTGAAATGCCGAAAATGGAATAGAAATTTTCAGCACAGCATTAATACATATTACCTTCGGCGGGGGGGGGGGGGGGGAGAAGACCATTAAGTCCAGAGTCTTGCAATTCCCTAACTGTATCACCAACCTGAAAAGCTCACAAAACTACATCAAGAGTTAGCGCTATGTCCAGAGAGGGACCAAGCAAACACTCTCTCTTTTATGATGAGCAAACACCTGGCTGAAATTTGTCCTTGAAGTTTGGCAAATGGGCACCAAGAGGTGCCATCTCTTGGCCAGATCTCCCGTTGGAGCCCCACAGAAACAAAGACCATGCCAGACAAACCCAGGCACAGCTCCCATTCATTTCAGCAGGGCTCAAATGGAAACGTTCACATCAGGTCAGGAGCCATGTTGAGATGGCCACCCTAGAACGAAACCCGGCTAGCTAGCATCCAACCTCGCTGGACCTACCTGGGGCGCCACAATCGCAGCACTGCCTGTTGCCCGGCATGTTCTTCACCTCGCCAATAATGAGCTTGGTGAGCTCTTGGAGTCCGCTGTCAGCCATGCTGCCAGCTGAAGACATGCAGCCACCCGGATCGCCCTTGAAAGCATTGCTGAGTGCTTCGTCCTTGCTGTTCTGGAGCACTGACACCCACCTGGTCAATGGAAGAGAATGCCAATCAGGTGATGGTGGGAGTGTGGATGAATGGGAAACCACAGCATAGGAACGGAAAGGCAGACTTCGCTGTCAGGGGTGTTTCTGAGCGCAGGGAGTGGGATAGCAGTTCAGATTCTGAAGGAGAGCCATCAGACATGGGGGAGGTGTTTCCCAGGCTAGTCCAGATATGAGTAGGCCTGCTTCTCAGGTTACAAACATACAGATGGCTGAGCTTGAGGGTCCCTCCTCATCCCCCCGCCCCATGAGAGGCAGCGAACAGGAGGCTGACCTAATAGATGCCAGGCACAGGCGCAGAGCAAAGAGAGAGAAGGCAGGGGCAGAACTTAGACGGTCTACCCGATCGGCCTCACGTGAGAAGCTGTGCTTAGAGGCCTCACGACAAGAAAGGGACCTCCCCCCCCCTTAAGTTAGGCTAGCGAGACCGCCTCCCTCTTCAAACGGCGGGCAACTCTCGTAAGTTCTGTTTGGATCCCCTGAAGGCATTCCTGGTAGACGGAGAGTTTCTCTGAGAATTTGCATCTGTATGACCCTGTGAAGTAATGGATTATAAGCTGTAGACTGAAGCCTCTCGTCTGTGTATGTTTGGGCACTGAAGTGAAGTGGGGGCTAAGGGAATCATGACATTCACAGCCAGAACACACGGCCATGTGACTGCAGTCACAAAAATGGGGCTTTCTAAGTAATCAGGTACTCTAGAACTGCTTTCCCCCAATCTGTTGCTCACCAGATATTTTGAACAACTCCCACCATTCCTGATCATTGGCCCGACTTGCTGGGGCTGATGGGAGCTGAAGTCCCAAACATCTGGAGGGCACCAGGTTGGGGATGGCTGCCTGAGAAAATCAACCCCTGTACGAATTTCAAAAGGCTGAATCAGAGACTAAAAGGAAGATGACACTCACAGCCATCCCCTGACAATGCCCGAGGGCTTTTGAAGCATTTCTCTTACTTATCCCAGAATGCATGGAGTATCAATAGTAGAGCTGTGTGCAAATGACCTCTTGAAATTCTCCACCCTAATTCTGGGCAGAGAAATGGGATGAACACTTTAACATTTACCGCTGCACCACTGATCCTGGGGGGAAAACGTTCCGCAGACTAGCTGCTGTAGCAGAGAAGAGTCATCAAATCATAGAATAGTAGGGTTGGAAGGGGCCTATAAGACCATCGAGTCCAACCCCCTGCTCAATGCAGGAATCCAAGTCAGAGCATCCCTGACAGGTGGCTGTCCAGCCTCATCTTGAATGCTTCCAGCATGGGAGAGCTCACCACCTCCCTAAGTAATTGGTTCTATTGTCATATTGCTCTAACAGAAGTTTTTTCTGATGTTCAACTGGAATCTGACTTCCTGTGACTTGAGCCCATTATTCTGTGTCCTGCACTCTGGGATGATCAAGAAGAGATCCTGGCCTTCCTCTCTGTGACAGCCTTTCAAGTACTTGAAGAGTGCTATCATGTCTCCCCTCAGTCTTCTCTTCTCAAGGCTAAACATGCCCAGTTCTTTCAGTCTCTCCTCATACGGCTTTGTTTCCAGTCCCCTGATCATCTTTGTTGCCATCCTCTGAACCCTCTCCAGTCTTTTGCGTGTTTCTGCCAGCCGCTACTCAGATGGTGGCAGGATGCACAGGAAGGCCTCACCATGTGATCCAAGCACATTAGCAGCCTCCTGGAGATGCAGGCAGTCCTTTAACTGTCCTGGCTCCAGGCCATTTACAGATTTAAAAGTAACAACCAGCGCTTTGACATGAGCTCAGAAACAAAGGAGAAGTGGGTAAAGTCACTATATAAGGAAAGCCACCTTCCCCTGCCCGCCGCCGCCCCCCCCCCCCCCCGCAGCTCTCAATGGAACATATAGGGAGCAATCCTATGCCTCCTAGACAGCGTCTGGGGGGACATAGGATATTTCGGATTCCTGGATCCGAGGTGGGAGATCTTGTCAGGATTCCCTTTTTGCCAGCGGAGAACTCCAAGAGCCAAATCAACACTCAGACCAGAGGCTGCATTTCCAAGGCTTTAATTCAATTTACCCTAATGAGGCATACAGATGCAAACTAGAGACTCACAGACTACAAAAGAAACAGCCTTCAGGGAGTTCAAAGGGAAACTACAAAGGTTGATCTCAGTTTGGGAAAACAGCAAGCTCTCTTAAGATCTTAAGGGGTGGGAGGGGAAGATCTCCCCCTCTTAAGATCTTAAGGGGTGGGAGGGGAAGATCTCCCCCTCTTAAGATCTTAAGGGGTGGGAGGGGAAGATCTCCCCCACTTAAGATCTTAAGGGGTGGGAGGGGAAGATCTCCCCTCTTAAGATCTTAAGGGGTGGGAGGGGAAGATCTCTCCCTCTCCTGTGACACTTCTAGGCACAGCTGTTGACACCGAGCCAATCGGGCAGAGCGCCGAAGATCAGCCCCTGCGACTTCCCGCTTGTGCCTGCGTCTGCGTCTTGCAACTAAAAGTTCAGTTTGTTCTTCCCTCACCTCCCCCTGTTCACTATCACTCCCAGGAATATGTGAAGGGGGGGGGGCTCTCCGTGCAGCTGTGCCTCTGAAACCTGGGAAAGTTCCTCTCCCACATGTTGCAGCTCTTCCTCAGAACCTGAGCTACTCTGACACTCTATATGCTCAGAGGCAACGCTGCAACCTTGGATCCAGGAATCTGCACTCCCCACCCCCTTCCCCCTTCCCGTCAGCAAGGAGGGAACAGCACCTGCTGCCTCTCTGAGGTTGCAAAAGCGACCTTGGAGAGAGGGAAAGGGGGCGTTTCTGTGGGTGGGGAGGGGACTGGAGAGGCCAGCTTCCAAAGTATCCACAGGCCTCTCCAACCTCCTTCCTGCCCCCTCTTCTGCGCCCCAGCCAGATGGGCAAAAAAGCCTGTCTAGCCAAAATGCAGAGCGGGAGGAGGGAGCATGGAGGTGAAGATGGCCTCCGCTGCTCCTCTCGCCCTACATTGAATGCCCAGAAGCCTCCGGGTTCGGAGGCCTACGAGCATCGGGATACGACTGCGCCCTTATTTGCCGTATGTTGCATCAGCTGAAGTTTCTGAAGGCTTTTCCAAATCTGCCCAGCAACCCCCACGTTGCGAGAAGGCGTCACCCACAAGCAGGGTCTTATTGCCCCCAACTGTTGCAATTGTCCCCAAGAGCAGGTACAACTTCCATTTCCATACAATATGCTCACTTATTGTACGTATTTGTAAAAATATATATATCACACCGCTCCTTCAAGGAGCTCAAGGCTGCGTAGGTGGCTCTCATCCCCCCCCATTTTTTAATTTCCATAACAACCCTGTGAGGTAGGTTAGTCCGAGAGATAGCACCTAGCAGGAGAAAGGCTGTAGCTTGGTGGCGGAGCAGCTGCTTTGCACGCAGAAGGTCCCAGGTTCAGTCCCCAGCACCTCCAGGGAGGGCTAGAAAAACTCCTGCCTGAAACCCTGGAGAGCCGCTGCCAGTCGGTGTGAATCCTACACTCTACAGTGGTGCCAAGGGAAGTGTTCGTGGCCATCTGGGGAACCCCAGAGGGCTGGATTGGGACCCCAGGTGGGCCAGATTTGCTCCGCAGGCCTGAGGTTCAACACAATGCTGAGTAAGTAATACATTTATTGCTCAGTCCAAAGTTCATTGCAAAAGATACAAAATTAAAATTTAAAATGCTATTACACAATATACACATCAAGTTAAAATGACCAAACTATAAAATGCATATCAAGTCTTTACTGAAGTTAAAATAGGGTGGATGTGCAAAAATAATATAGCATAAAGGAACCTTTAATATCATGTCGATCACCTTACAGTCATATCTCTGAATCTTTGTAACAGTACACACCGATGGCATCCAAAAACTTTGCTCTACATCAAGTGGCTTTCACTGCAGATACCGCAACCCTCTGTACCACGTATGGATTGGTTGATGGTAATCAATAATGCGGTATAAGGCAGCTTCCTATGTTACCCAGAGAACTTCATGGCTGAATGGAGATTTTAACCTGGGTCTCCCAACTCCTAGTCCAACACTCTAACCATTATACCACACAGTCTGCTACTCACGCTTCTTAGCGATTTGCTGCTGTGCAGAGAGAAGATCAGGCACGGGCCAAGTTAAATGGCCGTTCAGCAATGACGCTTACTGCTTACACCCACACACAGAGCCTTACACACCTTGCAGGATTATGGGGAAGGTGAAAAGGGATGTGACGCTTTAAGCTCCCTCGAGGAAAGGCAGGATGCAAGCACAGTAACACGTCTACCATGCCGCACTCTGTGTTAGGGGTGGGGTGGGTCCCTGTGGCCAGCATTTTGTTAGACTATAATGCCTATCATCCCCGACCACAAGCCATGCTGGCTGGAGATGACGGGATCTGGAGTTTGACAACATCTGGAAGACTACGGCCCCCACCCCGCCACCGCCATATGCCACCCATCTCAAGCTGTTAGGTAGACTCCCTCATTCTGCAGCGTCTGTGAGTAGATTACTCCCACACCACTTTTCCAGCACTGTCTGCTTCTGATTAACCCTCCCCCTACACACCACGGTTAATTTAGCCAGCCTTTCACTTTCACCATCATTCACTTTCGTTAGAAGAAGCCTCTTTCAGTGCCTAGTGTGCAGCTTAGGGTGAAGGAGGAGTGTGAAACAGGAGTGAGAGCATCCTTTATCTCCCCCCACCCCCACCCCAGCACACACGCACACTTTGAAAATGAAAAGACGGCTGCGCATTTCCCTCGAGAATGCTGCCAGCCAGGACAAAACTAGCAGTTTTCGCCAATCAGAAAGGCAAGAGGCCTAGGGCAGAGAACAGGCAGCAAGGAACTTACGCGATACACTCTTGCTCATCCTCTGCTTGGAAGTGATAAGTCCTGTTGTCTGCAAGGAGAGGAAACACAGATGGATGAAAGAGTTCAGGAACAAGAAACCCAGCTCAAGTTTTGTTTTTTGCTTTTTTAAATCAGAATCTGCAGTTTTATTTTTATTTTATTTTTTTAAAGGTTTCTAGTCCTTAAGATCACAGAAGGAGATTAGGAAGTGTGCAGGGAATGCCCAGTGAAACATGTTGCTGTTTGACATGTATATCTCATGCTCCAACCATCTGATCCTCAAAATGGTTGACACAACTTTTTAACTTCTTCTAACCCCTATTTCCCATGCCCCAAAGCTTAAGCTCTCATTACAGTTTTGCTGCAGCCTGTCCTCTCCCAACATCTTGTAATCCAGATATTTTGGACTACAACTTCCACCACCCCTGACCACTGGTCATGCTGGATGGGGCTTATGGGAGTTGTAGTCCAAAATAACTGCAGGCCACCAGTTGTTGCCTACCTCCTGTTGTTATCAGTTAAGGAAAACCTGCACTATTACCCACAAAGCAATTTCCCCAAACATAATGTCCATTAAGTGTATGTGCACCCTTGGAGGCTACCCTTTGGCAGCAGTCTAATGCTGGGGCAGGCTTCCGCCGTCCTGCATAGCCCCTAGTCTCTAGTCATCAAGTGCAAAACAGAAGAATTAAGCAAATAATGTGCCAACTCACCTATCTTATATTGGTAATGGATTTTAGCTTTCCTTGGTGGAGAATTTGGATTGTCTTAAGCCACAGAGAACAAGTGATGAAGTTCCCCATGATATTTTGGTTAGCAAACTAGTTAAATGTGAGCTAGATGATAAAGCAGTCAACTGGATTCACAGCTGATTGGAATACCATGCACAAAGGGTGCTCATCAATGGTTCAACACTGAATTGGAGGGATGGTTTGAGCAGGGTTTCCCTGGGCTCTGTCTTGGACCCAACGCCCTTCAACATTTTTATCAATGACTTAAGATGAAGGACTGGAGGGAATCCTGATCAAATCTGCAGATGACACAAAACTGGATGGGATAGCTAACACCTCAGAAAAGAGGAATAAAATTCAAAGTCGCCTTGATAGAATGGAAAACTGGACTGAAACTACCAAAATCAAATTCAACAAAGACAAATGTAAAGTCCTGCATTTAGGAAAAACACACACACCCCAAACAAACCCATACACAGTGGGGATAACACAGGGGAGACCTGGCCTGGCAGTAATACATGTGAAAAGGATCTTGGGATTGTAGTCGATCCCAACTTGAACATGAGCCAGCAATGTGAGGTGGCTGCAAAAAAGTCTCATGAGATTTTAGGCTGCATTAATAGATCCATAATTTCCATGTCACAGGAAGTAATAGTTTCACTTTATTCTGCACCAGTCAGAACTCATCTAGAGTACTGCGTCCAATTCTAGGAGCTGGACACAGCTACATCAAGAAGCATGTAGACAAATTGGAAAAGGTCCAGAGGTGGGCAAAGAAGTAGCCAGAGAGCTTTGCGTACCCTTCACTTCACAGACAAGATGCATTCATCTCACAGATAGGAAGACTGAGCTGTATTAGTTTTTCTCAAATTCATTCCTGGGCTAACTACCACAGAACGTTAAGAGAAACATACCGAAAGGCTAAAATCATTATTTGGCAAATGGTCACTGCCTTAAAACCAGTTTTGCATGAAACAAAAGTTAGAAGCGACACTGTACCACGCTGCTATCATGTCACTGAAGGCTCTGAGAGAGGACAAGGGTTCTAATAAGTTATTTACTTACGTGTCACAAGATCAAAGGACTTTTTATCCTCTGGATGAGGCCTCACTTGGCAGGTTAATAGATTTAGCTTTACAGGAGGCCGGTTTATCTGTGAAGGCAATAAGTGAGAATGGTGGATTAAGCATTGGGGATACAGACGAATTTTGCTTGGTTCATTTTCTGCTAAGAACTATACGAACATTAAATACTATCAGTAGAGGCTGATGGCTCTGATTTCGGAGGGGCTGTGAACCCATTCTGGAATACAGTCAGAACCAGCCAGAACTCTAAAGGAGCTATCCATCATGCTGAACCCTATCCCCCAAATAAGTTCAGCACCTTGGAAAGCTCCTTTAGAGTTTTGGCTGGTTCTGTCTGAAACCCCAGAATGGATTCACAGCCCCACCAGAATCGGAACCACCAGCCTCCACTGCATATCACCTTGTAGTAGTAGTACCAGTACTAGAAGGAGAAGAAACAGAAGAAGCAGAAGCAGGCAGGCAGGCAGGCAGACATTTCTACAGAGAGTTTCTACACCTCTTTCAGTCTCAGCCTCTCCTATACAACCTTGAATACTGGAACAAGGAAATCTTAGTCCAACAGTCCCCAACCTTGGGTCTCCAGATGTTGCTGGACTACAACTCTCATCATCCCCTACCAGCATGTCCAATGGACAGGGGTGATAGGAGCTGTAGTCCAACAACACCTGGGGATCCAAGGTTGGGAACCACCGGTCTGGACCGTTAGGAAGCCCCAATGACAACAGGATGCTTTGGCCATTAAGCAAACTGCCTTTACCCAACCTGTTGCCTTGGCTCATTTGGACCCTTCACACCTGGCAAGAATGTATTTATTTTGGGGATGTCAGAGGCCATTCAGGGGCCATTCAGGTCCGCTCAGCTTGTGGTGGCTCAGCCCATGTGTCGAGTCGGGCCAGTTCGCAGACTTGTGCCGCCTGCTCTGCAGAACTCTCTTGCTTGAGAGAATTGTGCAGAGCAGCTGGAGGGCGAGAGTGACAGCGGTGGCAGCAGGGATGGAAGGAGCCATGGTGCTGCCTTTCCTGCTGGCACCAGTTTTTGTGTGCCAGTGTCTCCTTCTCCCTGCTGGGGCCCAGCAGGGAAAAGGTGATACAAGTTGCGCAGTGCTGGGAGTCCGCAAGTTCTCGCATGGAGCCCACGGCTTGGCTCATGAACACAAGCTGAGCCATGGGTTCTGAGGAATCTATTGAGCCCCAAGAGGGCCAGATTCCCCCTGCCGGACATCCCTCATTTATTTTTTAAAATGTCTATGCTGACATTACGTTAAAATTTTCTAGGGTAGTTTACAACAGCCCACCCTTCCCCACGCTTGTATCCTTTGGATGGGCTGGACTTCAATGCCCATCATTCCCAGCCAGCACGGCCACTATCCAGTTCACAGGTCGATCACTAAAAGCTGATTTCAGCACATCTATTTCAGATGATGCAAAGATGCTTGAATCATCGTGTCCTTCTATGACAAAGAGCTGGTATTTGCCATACTAGAGTAAAGCCACAGAAGAACAAGATTTTACTCCAGCACAGAAAATACCAGCTCTCACCACACGAGGGCACATTCAAACAACACACTGGAGAGAGGAAACTGGTCAAAATCACCTTGTGGTTTCTGACCACATCAAAATGCAACTTGTAAATTGGGCCTGGCTTGAGGCACAGGTGGGGATCCATAATAACCAGGAAAAAGTGGTTACAAGTTACAACCTCCGTCAAGATGATTTGAGGACCACACAGGAAACAAAGAGCAGAGTTAAGGAAGAGGGGGGAAGCAGAACACATACCTATGAGAGAACAGGGCGAGAGAGAATGAAGAAAAAGCAGCTGGCTGTGGCACATTCAGAAAAGGATTTGGGGAGGTAAAATGAAGATAGGAAGTGGAACCAGGTCTAAGCCTCCTGCCAAGAACAGGCCCAGTCAGAAACCACAGGGCCAGCCCAAGACATTTGCCAGTCTGAGGCAAAGGACAAGATGGCGCCCCCTCCCACATACAGAAGCCGACTGGGTTGGCCACTGAATCTGACTTCATGTGCTGACAATGGGAGCGGGTCCCCCATCACACCTAAGGGCAGCAGCCTAGTTTAGAGGAGGCAGGACAAGCTGTGTGGAACACTCTGTCCTCCAACAGAGGGGAATGGTCGGGGGGCTCAGGAGGAACGGCCTGGGGGTTGCCACTGCTGCAATCCAGCTCCTGCTGCCTGAGGCGGTGGCCTCACTCTGCCTCACAATAAGACCAACCATGAGAAACCACCTTTACGGGAGCGGCAAAAGATTAGCTGGGCAAGCTGAGAGAGGTGAAATGATTTCCCGTCATGTGGGGGCAGGTATTAGAGACTAAAAATATTGGTTGTTTGGGTCCAACAGCCTCCACTTCCACTTAGAGTGATATAAAGACAGCAGTGGTTACCAAAAAGGTAACGGAGTCTTGTTTATCAAACCTTTCATTGGCGAAATGAAAGCCCCCACACCACAAAAAGACCCTAATAGGGTGGTTGGAAGAAC